>NC_085841.1:219244723-220699723 GCF_035594765.1 Anolis carolinensis
TGAGCTATAAAACAGTTTAAAGATGCACATACTGACTGTATGCCTTTTCATGGAAAGCAAGACAGTTGATTCAGATTATTATAAACACCAAGACTGACACTCCAGCCCAGGACTGGTTTACTCATGAATTTTAACTGGTTAACCAAATCCCCATGCTAAGTCTATGAGACGCAAAAAATCAAGAGTCCCTACAGGCACTATCTCAAGCAGATATTGACAGATCTGAACCCGGGGGGGGGGGGGTCAGGGGTTCAAACCGCCCCCCCCACCCCCCCGAAATTTTCAAAACCCCTCCCGAAATTTTTTTCTGGCAATGGCCCTGGAGTCCAGCCCACTGCTGGAAACATGGAGAAGGAAAACCAAAATAAACGTGCCCCCCCCCTCCCCAGCATGGTCCTCTAGTCACCATGGGGTGTAGGTCAGTGGTTCTCAACCTATGGGTCCCCTGGGATTTCTGGGAGTTTTAGGTGTTTTGGTCTACAGCTCCCAGAAATCCCATCCAGTTTACCGGCTGTTAGGATTTCTGGGAGTTGAAGGGCAAAACATCTGGGGACCCACAGGTTGAGAACCACTCAACCCTGAGTTGGGGCGTCTCAAACCTTGCCCAACTTCAGAGTCCTCCAAAGGGATCCCATCCACACCAGTGTCAAAGAGACCCTGATAATGGATGTCCTGGATCTATGCCAACTATTCCAAAAAGATATGACAAAAACCCTAAACATCAGATACATACTCGATTTGCACTGGCAAAAAATGGGTGGGTGGGGTGCTACTTTGAAAGGGTCTATGAAGTGTGTAGGAGAAAAGCCCTTAAATAGCGCCACAACCAAATTGAAGACCACATCTTGGCCACTTCAGTTTGATACACCAGCCAATGGACCTAAACCACAATTGGCTGGCAGTTTCTGCTTTCCTTCCACTGGCCTGTGAGTCACCCAGGCCCCTGGGAAGAAGCAGCTAGTGATCCATCAAGAAGACGGACTGCCTGGGCTCCATTGTCCACAGATCTTTTTCCAAGGCATTGCATTGGATTTAATCCTTTCTGTTCCTTTCACTGAGAAAGAATACAATTCATGCAGGGGGACCCCTTGCCTGCAAATAAATAAGACTGTTTTTTTCAGTGCAAGTGTTTTGGGAAACAGAGCAATAAGCGGTAAATCTTTTTGCCTGTTGCTGTTATTAGCCACAGCCCATCACCTATGAAATGTATAAAGTAGGCATTCTTACACTTGAACTTGATATGGCTTGACATTGGCCTAAATTCATTTGCTATTCCCGACTAAAGTAGAACAATCAGTGGTGTTTACATAAGAGCTGATGCTTATTGATTCCTTTGGTTTACTCTGGGACTAAGGTTTGCATTTAGTCCATTTATTATGCTGGATATTCCATGCTTGTTGTTTTCAAGATTTTGGCATGATATTTCCTAAGTTGATAGAAACATGAAGAAAAGGATGGAGATAGAATAAGAAAAAAGATGTTGAAACAGTATTTACATCTCTTGCATGATGGAAAAATAGTTTTCTGTTAACAACATTTTTAGATGTTACAGTTGCCCCTTTTATATTTTAAGGAAAAGGAAATGAGAAGACAGCAAGCAGTTCTTCTAAAGCATCAGGTTCGTACCTGTAATTTCATGGGGAATACATATGATGTTTTTTTTAAATATATACTTAAAGTACTTGGTGGGCAAATGTGTTATTTTCTTTTTTTTAAAATAAATATTTTTAAAAATTCTGCTTAAATGTTTTTCTTTACCTATTGGGTAAATTGCTTTGCTTTGGTATTTGGGATCTTTTGGGGTTTTATAAAGTGGTTTTTGACTCTGTGATTTCTGTTTCATAATGATGTGCCAACTCTTTCTGCCAGGAGTTGGAGAGGCATAGACTAGATATGGTATGGGTATGTTTATTTTTGTACATCTAACACCGCATTGTGATTTGGTTGTGATATGGTTGTCATAGCAATGCATAAAACGTAGCACTGGCTGCTGTCATATTACATACTGCTGCATGGCTTTCCAGCACAGTGCATTGCATACATCTGCTTGTCTTGTCTGTAAAAAAAAAACAACAATTTGACTTATCTCAAACTTGTTATAAATTGACCCCTATGAGCCATACGCAAAGCTGTTGCCTTGACATCAGGAATTATTGTTGCTATAATATCAAGTTGGATTACTGTACCTAATTGGGGACAAATTCATCTTAAGCCAAAATTGCATTACTTGACCTATAATGGGTTACAAGTTATTTTCACTTGGCAACCTCTGCAACCGATTCTGGGAATCCTATTCTTTTTCTTTCATTTAATATGAAATACCTCAATACAGTTTTGCTATCATTTTAACATTACATAATTGGGAGCATTTTATTCAAATTCAGTTATAGAGTCTTTTCTCTTTATTATTTAGCATAACAATAAACTTACATTATTTTGCTCTGAATATAGATACTTTTTTGTATTTTGTGCTTAAATTCAGGATGCCCTTCCTATCATTAGCTTAAATCTCTGGCATAGCTTCTGTGGCTTGCCTTTGAGAAACAGCAGTTTCTATCTTCTTTTTATATAATAGTTCACCCGTGGCTAAGGTCCTCTAATTTTAAGATCAGCGGGTATATTTTGATCCATTGTCCGCATCCTCACTTTTCAATTCAGATATATATATTTATATATATATCAACGTGTAATCAAAATGGTTTCATTTTTTAAAAAAGCACTTTTGATTACTTTTCAAAGGGTCTGTATTGCTGTTTTTTGTAAAAAAAAAATTAATTTAATTGGCCACTCAGTGAGTAATTGCAAGCTTCCTGTTATAGCAGATGTAAGGTAACTGACCTGTTCCAGCCAACCATTATGCTTTTTGTTCTGCCAGCTTCTGAAGGAGCCTCACAATTGACCATAAGTAAATCTGTATGCTTCTGTTTTACACTGTCTCCATGTTCATCGCTTTACCTTTTTGCTTTCAGTTGTACTTATATTTGCTTTCTAAACCTGAACTAAAACATGCACAGACTTGGCTTATTCTTGTCTTTTATTTAGCATATACCCCCTGACGTGTCTATTAATGCTAAACTTGTCCTGTTGAGCTTTGAAATAAAACCCAAACAAATTGCAACTCTTAGGTGGAGTTGTGTTGTGTTCTAACTGTATCTGCTTCAATAGGAACGGGAAAGGAGAAGGCAGCATATGATGCTGATGAAAGCCATGGAGGCACGCAAAAAAGCAGAAGTGAGTAGCACACTCTGAAATGGAGCCATCTCTCCCCTCTCTCCCCTCTTTCTAAACAGCTCCCATTTATATTTTCATTCTGAATTGATCAATGATATTTGGGGGGGGGGATAGTTTACATGGCAAAGGGAAACACAAGCCAACAAGATGAAACTTTTTGTAATAATCAGAAATGAGAGTAGTACAGTTTACATCAATTTTTAGGTTGATTTTAAATATGTCTTTATATTTTTCCATCATGTCAACTTTTTAAAATACTAGCTTGGGGACCCGGCGGTGCCCGGGTCATTTGAGAAAGGCACTGTTTGTCTTTTAATGTTAGGTATTCCCAGTTTGGAGTGGGTGAACTACAATTCCCAGAATAGTGGGTCAATCCTCCCCAAAGCTGCCAGTATTCAAAGTTGGCCATTTTGGTTCTGTGTACCAAGTGTGGTTCAGATCTGTCTTTGGCTGGGTTCAGTCCCATTTGGATGCAGGTGCACTACAACTCCCAGATTCAAGGCCCATTCCCACAAACCCCTGCAGTATGTTCAGTTGGTCATGAGGCTTCTCTGTGCGAAGTTTGGTCCCGGTCCATTGTCGGTGGAGATCACTGTTTCTCTGGATGCAGGTGAACTATAACTCCCTTTTCCCCAAACTTGTTCAATATGTTCTGTTGGTTATGGGGGCTCTGTGTGCCAAGTTTGGTCCTGGTCCATCATCAATGGAGTTTTCACCAGGTTGTTTTGATGGCTATTGAGTAGAATAGACAATGTTCTATTTTGGATGGAAGAAGAAATCTAGGTATGGCCCTTCATGTGAGTGAGGGAAAAATTCCCTAGCTCATTGATTATAAGACACACACTAATTTCCGCACCACCAACATCTACAAAAATGCATAAAATACATCTGTGATTCTAAGATGCACCCCATTTTTAGAGATATAGAGGAGATGGTGGCGCAGTGGGTTAAACTGCTGCGGGTTAAACTTCTGAACTTGCTGATCAAAAGGTCAGTGGTTTGAATAGGGGGAGCTCCCACTGTTAGCCCCAGCTTCTGCCAACCTAGCAGTTCGAAAACACACAAATGTGAGTAGATCAATAGGTGCTGCTTTGGCGGGAAAATAACGGTGCTCCATGTAGTCATGCCAGCCACATGACCTGGGAGGTGTCTACGGACAATGCTGGCTCTCCAGCTTAGAAATGGAGATGAGCACCACCACCCCAGAGTTGAACATGACTAGGCTTAATGTCAGGGGAAAACCTTTACCTTTACCTAGGGGAGATGTGCGTCTTTAGAATTGAAGAAATGCATTGGCCAACAAAAATGCAAAATACAATGTTCCCTCACTACTTCGCGGTTCACTTTTCACGGATTCGTTGTTTTGCAGTTTTTCAATAAACTCTAAAAGAATATTATAAATCATAAAAATTACAATTTACAGCCTAAGGAAGGGAGGCAGAAGAAGCCAAAGGGAGAGAAAAGGAGCCCAAGCAGCAACGGGAGGAGAAGGAGGCGATTTATCAACACAAGATTGGTTGATAAAGACTTAAAATAGTATATAATTACTAAAATAATGTATAAAAATTAAAATAAATATAGTGTCCCTACTTCACGGATTTTCACTTATGGCGGGTGGTCCTGGAACCTAACCCCAGCGATAAGTGAGGGAACACTGTACATCATGTAAATTTTCAAAGCTCCACTATCTTCTTCCTCAGGCAAATGTTGCTTAAAAAATAATACAGGAAAACAGAAGTAACAATGTCATTTCTGTTGTAGTTCAGTTAAAGAAATCTCAGTGCAGAAGCTGCTCCCTTTCTTGGGAACTGAGACAAAAAACAGTATAATTGTACTCAATTAGCAGCAATTAAGACCGGATCTACACTGCTCTATATCCCAGGAACCTATCCGAGATTATCTGCTTATCACAGATTATCTGGCAGTGTAGATTCATATAGTCCAGTTCAAAGCAGATAATCTGGGATCAGATCCTGGGATATAGGGCAGTTTAGATCCAGAAAAAGTAACTTCTTCTGGGATCCAGGTTGCCTTTGTCCTTTGAAGCCCCAGGCTCTTTTCTTAAACACAAAACAGTGAATTTCTCAAAAGTCTGTGCACCACAATGATAGTAAAATTGTTAAATGCTCTTTAGATAAAATTTTATTAGCTCCCTCTTGTATGGAATCATTGATACAGTAAGTACCATATATCTTAAACATACCCTGTTTATCCTTGTCTAATTGAATTCAGAATAATGGGATTTGGAGAAGCAAAGATCTCAAAAGATCATGCTCTTATTATTTTTTTAAAAAAAAATCAAGTCAGTGTTTCTGAACAAAAAAGCTACAAACTTGTAGAATTGTGAGTATGCTATATAGCAACAGAGCATAGACTGCAGAATAAATTAAGAGTAAACAAACCAACATACAGCATTTCTGATTACACATCAGTAGGCCAAAGTGTAACCTAATTTTTAACTATAATTTTCATCCTCCACAATTCACTTCTCCACTTTTAAATGTTAATGTTATTTTCAGAGCCAACGCTCTCTAATTTAACTGAACATCTTGTGAGCAGAAATGATTAAATAAAACAAAATTACATATAAACAGGCTATTTACAGATAAAAGAGATTTATAATGATTCTAAGATTAGTAGTGGGGGAAGGAACCCTTTCCAGATACATGTTTAAATCGACAGACAAAATGTACAAACTGTAACATGCTAAAACAAGAGCAAGTGGAGTTCTGTCTATCTCCTCCTGTACAGTAAGTTTTGCCATGGTGTCATTCAGTTTCACCTTAGAACAGTGTTTTTGGGAATATCTGGGTTTGACACCTTGACAACAAGTGTGAATGTGTCAAATATGTAAGAAACAAAATAGAAAAGAATATATATATATCTCTGTGTGTGTGTGTGTGTGTGTGTGTATAAGCCCCTGGTGGTGCAGTGTGTTAAGCACTTAGCTGCTGAACTTGCAGACCGAAAGGTTGCAGGTTCAAATCTGGGGAGTGGAGTGAGCACCTGCTGTTAGCTCCAGCTTCTGCTAACCTAGCAGTTCGAAAATGTGCAAATGTGAGTAGATCAATAGGTACTGCTGCGGCGGGAAGGTAACAGTGTTCCATGCAGTCATGCCGGCCACATGACCTTGGAGGTGTCTATGGACAATGCCGGCTCTTTGGCTTAGAATTGGAGATGAGCACCAACCCCCAGAGTCGGACATGACCAGACTTAACGTCAGGGGAAACCTTTACCATATATATAACAGAAATCTTTCTTCAAGATTAGTCAACATACTTTGAGCTCACTGCAAGAGACCCTGAGTCTTGGTATATCTAATCTGTAGAATGAATGCAATTTGACACCACTTTAGCTGTCATGGCTCAATGCTGTGAAGTCCTGGGAGTTGTAATTTCCCTGTTTGGTGCAAGAGATGAGCTGAACTGTAAAACAAGTTTCATTGAGTGATTTCAAGATGACAACCTCTCATAATACATTCATAAGTTTAAGATAGAGATGGTTTGGATTCTTTTCTTAAAAAAAATCACTGCAAACATTTGGGTGTAATGGGTTAAACCGCTGAGCTGAACTTGCTGACCGGGAAGTTGGTGGTTCTAATTCGCAAGACGGGGGGAGTTCCCGCTGTTAGCCCCAGCTTCAGCCAACCTAGCAGTTTGGAAACATGCAAATGTAAATAGATCAATAGGTACCGCCACGGCGGGAAAGAGGTGACCTAGGAGATGTCTATGGATAATGCAAGTTCTTAGGATTAGAAATTGAGATGAGCACCACTCCTCAGAGCTGGAAGGGGAAACCTTTACTTTCATTTGTGTTTGTTGTTTCTAGGCATTGCCATGTGTCTTTGTTTTACTGGAATCCGCCCTAAGTCCCCTCAGAGAGATAGGGTGGAGTTGAAATAAATTATTACTATTGTTGTTGTTGTTGAGATGAGCACCCAGTGTGCCGATCACCACTGGGACTACCTTGACTGGCTTGTGCCAGAGTCTTTGCAATTTGATCTTTAAGTCCTCATATCGTGTCAGCTTTTCCAGTTGCTTCTCTTCAATCCTGCCGTCACCAGGGATTGCCACATCGACAATCCATACTTTGTTTTTTAACACAATCGTGCTCCAAAACTCTGTCTGTCTGAATTCAGAAGCCCCAGAGTAGCTTGACATGTTCATTCTGTGTAACTTTTTCTGGCTTGTGATCCCACCTGTAACCTTTTCTGGCTTGTGATCCCACCATCGTTGTTGTTGTTGTTGTTATTGTTATTATTATTGTAAATCCAGTAATGGCATAGAGTGCAACCCCCATGGAAACCCAGGAAGCTACTTTATAGCATGTCAAGCTGTTTATCCATCCAATACAATATGTTCTATACTACTTAGAGCATGTTATGCTAGATTCCAAGGAACTGCCTTTAATATGACATGCAAACTACATTCTGACACTTAAACCAGGGTGAATTAGATTAAACGGAAACAAAAGGTCTAGTTGAACAGCATCTGTTGCATACCCAAATTATCTCCTTAACAATGCACTCCCCTACACTGGATATTCAAAGGAATTTAGGCCAGGCTTCATGCATTAAGGATTGTGGCTTTAAGTTCATAAATATATATGTGAGGATTAGTCTCTTTATGCATTGGATATTTTTGGTAGGCAGCATCATGGTAAAATTGGCCGGGTGCCTACGATAGTATAGTGTTCCTTTGTTTTTATTGTGAACCTTGCATTTTGCACTTAGATATTATTATTAGAAGCGTAAAATAATGCCCCAGTGGGCATTACATTTTGTAGATATGTATAATATAGGAGCCTATCTCAGCTTTGGTATGTTGCAAATATAAAATGTGGCTATATATATATTTTTTTTATAATGAAAAATTATGAGATATTATTTTGGTTTAAAGTACAGTTTGTATTGCCATAGAATAAACTTTATTCAAGACCCTCCCGACTTCTCTATTGAAGCCATTATAAGTTCAGATAATAGCACACACAAATTGATATTCAGTTTACTTATATAAACCATATACTGCAGTATCATAATTGTGCCGTGGGTTCTTTTCGCTCTATAACTCTCAGAGGATCAATAAACAACAAAAGATTGTTAAACATGCATTTATCACTAAGCGTCTTTGTCAGCAATTTTGTAGACAATCATATATAATACGGGAGTGAGTCTCAGGTTTTAGAAATTGTCTAATAAGCAATTTCAAAGCAAAATTAAATTCACAACACCCGAGTGATCCTTGTGCTGTGAATACTCTATCACTGAAGATTTATACTACCTTGTTCACAGTTGAACATGCTATGCCTGATTTCTAGCCAAACTTTTACTTAAAACAAAACGTATATTTCAGTTATCAGTGTCCTGTGTGTACACCTTGACCATTTAAAATCAATAAAACTGAATACAGGAACTAGGAATGTTTTATGAACTTCAGTTTGATGTAAGTAATGCTGCAGATGATTCAGGTTTTTTTCAAGCATTGTGCAGAATGAATAGTATAGCTTAGGCCCCCATCTACACAGCCATATAATGCCGTTTTATACTGCAATATATGGTCAATGTAGAGACCCATATAATGCAATTGACTGCACTATAGGAGTCTGTACTGGTCAAATAATGCAGTTGTAAGCTGCATTATTTGGCAGCGTAAATGGGGCCTCAAGGGGCCTTTAGGTAATGTCTATCCCATGCAAAGCTTGGAGAAGATTTTCTATGAAAGACTACATGCAGAATCCATTAGCAGTCTCAAAAGTAAATTTTCCAAGTTATGTAGTGCTTTTTCTGAAGACCACCTAGTTCCCAATGTGCACAATTCCTCCTCTGGACTATACAGACAAAACAAATTCCATGTTATTAGAGAGCTTTGTGTGCTTTGGTGTTTAAATAATAATAATAATAATATATGGCGTTACTTTGAAACCTAATGGGCATGATTCTGCTCTTCCAAATATGCTCAGTGGAGGGAGCAAAGGTTCTGCCTGTGCATAAATACCTATGTGACTTTTAAAAATAGGGAACACTGTGTATCTCACCTTTCCCATTGCATAGCAACTCATAGAACACAAGGATCTCTGTGCTTCCTGGGGTATAGATACATTATAAAATTAATGCAGTTTGACATCACTCGAATTGCCATGGCTCAGTTCACTGGAATATTGGGAGTTGTAGTTTGGTGAGGAACCAGCATTGTTTGGGGAGACTTTATTTATTTATTTACCCTGTTTCTACCTCGCCTTTTTCTACCCTGCAGGGGACTCAAGGCGGCTTACATATGGCAACTATTAGATGCCTTAAAACACATACAACAATAAGCTTAAAATAAATTAAATTAAAATTAATATTTTAAGCATTTAAAAACATTTCATTCAGTATTAAAATCACAACATCCATTGTCATTCTACATATTCCAAATCAGGCCCGTAGCCAGGATTTTGATTTGGCCGCCTTTATAACAACCCCCATGATGGAATACTGCTTTCCAGAAGTTCAGGAGCAGTCTCAGCATCCAATCCAGACTGTGCTTGTGTTAAAACCAACTTTCTTCCCAACTAGAATCCACAAGAACCATTGATACAAATAGTCTCCTGGAATATGTACTGTATATACTCGAGTATAAGCCTAGTTTTTCGGCCCTTTTTTAGGACTAAAAAAAAAACCTCCTCGGCTTATACTCGGGTAAGGGTCCTGGTGGGCTTATATTCAGGTCGGCTTATACTCAAGTATATATGGTATATTTATTATTTTTCTCTTACTCTATTATTGTTGTTACTTTTACATTTATTTTACTCTATTTTTATTATTATTAATACATTTATTATTTTACTCTATTATTATTATTACATTTATTACTTCGCTCTATTTATTATTATTATTATTATTATTATTACATGTATTACTTCACTCTATTATTATTAAAAGGATGCATAAGCACATTTACATTGAAGAAAGTGAAAATATTGATTTAATCAGAGTTGAACAGTCATATCTTAAATTACAGTTTGATATAAAGATTCAAAAACTTTTAAACTACTGAGGCCTCAATTAATGTAATTTTATTGGTATCTTGGCTTATACTAGAGTCAATGTTTTCCCAGTTTTTTAGTGGTAAAATTAGAGATGAAGGGGCGCACTGACATGCATACACAGTTGAATCCAGTTGAATATGCACACTGCACCTGGCTATTACCCTGTTTCCCCTAAAATAAGACATCCCCAGAAAATAAGACCTAATAGAAGTTTTGCTGAAATGCTAAATATCAGGCCTCCCCCGAAAGTAAGACCTAGCAAAATTTTTGTTTGGAAGCATGCCTGCCAAACAGAACACCAGAGCATGCAGGATCGGTAAATGTACGTACCATAGAGTGTTGGACATGGAATTAATGGTAGTAACAAGAAATTCTTGATAGGATTCCTTACTTACTTAGGCGATCCCTCGTAGCTCGAGGACGATTGTCTTCCATCTTGGGGGTGGGTTCTTATGTGGCTGAAGAGACCGATTCTTGACCCGCATATTCTCCCGCAGTGAGGACATTGGTTTCCAGGTGGAAGGTGGTCCCGGTCGGGGTTAGCTTGACGCTCCTTCCTCTTGGCACGTTTCACCCTTAGGCCCTCCGTTCGTGCCTCTTCGAACTCCGCAGCACTGCTGGTCACAGCTGACCTCCAATTAGAGCGCTCAAGGGCCAGGGCTTCCCAGTTCTCAGTGTCTATGCCATGTTTTTAAGGTTGGCTTTAAGCCCATCTTTAAATCTCTTTTCCTGCCCACCAACATTCCATTTCCCGTTCTTGAGTTCGGAGTAGAGGAGCTGCTTTGGGAGACGGTTATCGGGCACTCGGACAACATGGCCAGCGGAGTTGATGGTGTAGGAGCATCGCTTCAATGCTGGTAGTCTTTGCTTCTTCCAGCACGCTGACATTTGTCTGCCTGTCTTCCCAAGAGATTTGCAGGATTTTCCTGAGGCAACGCTCCAGGAGTTTGGTGTGACGTCTGTACACAGTCCACGTTTCGCAGGCGTAGAGCAGGGTTGGGAGGACAATGGCTTTATAAACAAGCACCTTGGTATCTCTACGGATGTCCCGGTCATCAAACACTCTCTGCTTCATACAGAAAAATGCTGCACTCGCAGAGCTCAGGCGGTGTTGTATTTCAGTGTCGATGTTGACTTTTGTGGAGAGGTGGCTGCCAAGGTAGCGGAAATGGTCAACGTTTTCTAATGTTACACCGTTAAGCTGTATTCCTGGCTTTGCAGAGGGTTTAGCTGGTGCCTGTTGGAAGAGCACTTTGGTTTTCTCGATGTTCAGTGAGAGGCCGAGCTTCTCGTATGCTTCTGCAAAGGTGTTTAGATTGGTTTGTAGGTCTTCTTCTGAATGCGCACAGACTACGTTGTCATCAGCATATTGGAGTTCTATAACAGATGTTGTGGTGACCTTGGTTTTGGCTCTCAGTCTGCTGAGGTTAAATAGCTTGCCATCTGTCCGATAGATGATTTCCACTCCAGTGGGAAGCTTCCCATCAACAAGGTGAAGTATCATAGCGATGAAGATGGAAAATAAGGTGGGGGCAATAACACATCCCTGCTTGACACCTGATTCCACCTTAAATGGGTCACTTTGGGAGCCGTTGCTGTCCAAGACTGTTGCCATCATGTCATCATGGAGGAGCCGCAGGATGTTCACAAATTTGTCAGGGCACCCGATTTTTCGCAGGATGGTCCAGAGAGCGCTGCGATTCACTGTGTCGATTGCCTTTGCAAGGTCAATGAATGCCATGTACAGAGGTTGGTTTTGTTCCTGCATTTTTCTTGGAGCTGTCGAGCAGTGAAGATCATGTCCACTGTTCCTCTGGAGGAGCGGAGGGGCTGTCTGGGATTCTGGGAGGGTGTCTTCTGAAACAAGGAGAAGGCGGTTTGCAAGGATTCTTGCGAGGATTTTCCCGGCGGAGGTTAGAAGGGAGATACCACGATAGTTCCCGCAGTCTGTTCTGTCCCCTTTCTTGAAAAGGGTGATGATGGTGGCATCCTTGAAGTCAGCTGGGATTTTCTCGGTCATCCACACCTTTTCAGTGAGCTGGTGGAGTTGTTGTATCAGCTCAGGTCCACCCTCTTTGAAGATTTCAGCAGGAATCCCATCAGGTCTGCTGGCTTTGTTGTTTTTTTGTTGGCTGATGGCATTGCTGACTTCTTCCAAACTAGGTAGTGCTGCAAGCTCATCCCTGGTTTGTTGTGGGATTTCTGAGAGGGTCTCACAGTTTGTGTGGTTATGCTGGTTTGTTATGACAACGAATGTACAATATATAATAAATGTTCATTTTTTTGTTCAACAATTAATGTGAATTCATCTTCATGGAAAAATAAGACATCCCCTGAAAATAAGACCTAGAGCATCTTTGGGAGCAAAAATTAATATAAGACACTGTCTTATTTTCGGGGAAACACGGTAGCTAACGGTTCGGAGTATGTTTTAATATATATTATATGTTTTATGATTTTATGCCTATGTTTTAAATGTATTTATGTGGTTGTACTTTATTGTGTATTGCTGGGCTTGGTGCCCATGTGAGCCACCCCGAGTCCCTTCGAGGAGATGGGTCGGGATATAAGAATGTTGTTGTTGTTATTCACATTTCTACAGCTAAGTGAGAAGGCATATTTCTGCAACAAATTCATATTTTCATCTTTTGCCAGCCTCTGCATTTGTTGTAGTCTTGCCTTTCTTTTTAATCTGCTTTGTTTAGATCTCTGTTTTGTTGGGCTTTTATTCTGCTTGCAGCCTACTAGACTACCCACTTGTATCTTAAAATGTATTTATGCCTTTTAAATTTGAGTACAACCTTTGCTGCAGGAATAGATTCTACCTTTTAATGAAGCTAAGAATAAAAATCTAGGGCACCCAGCAGATTTATAAAAAAGGGAAAAAAACATTGACCATATCCAAACTGTGCCTCTCTGTGGTGTGTAACAGACATATTTTTCTTTCTTATATTGGAAGGAAAAAGCACTCCTTTGAGCACAAGTGCTTTCTCATTCCACCAGAGCTTCATTTCTTTCAAGTATTGAGTCTCAAGCCTACCTAATGCAACATATTTCAATTTTGGAAAATCTGTTTCTCAGTCCTAAATGTTTTGTCAATAATGGAAAGTGCACTTAAATAGCAAAGGAGAACAATAATTATTACTTCAAACCTTACCGAATCCATTTACTGACTTAAAGATAGCTAAACCATACTTGAAATTTAGCACCGGAAAACCTGTCTACTATTTTCTTAGACCCCTTCTACACTACCATATATAAACCAGATTATCTTCTTTGAACTGGATTAGATGGCAGTGTATACTCATATAATCCAGTTCAAAGCAGATAATGTGGATTATCTGTTTTGATAATCTGGATTATATGGTGGTGTAGAAGGGGCCTAAAAGGAATATAAGGCGAATGGAAACAGTGGTATATTTGGGGAGTAGAAAGACCTGGATTCCAGATCGCCTTACCTGTAGGATTATTTTCTTCATAATTTTCCTTTGTATTATGAGCTTTAGTCTTTGTATGTACTCTAAATTTACTTTATTATCATTTGCTGCTTTTTCAATAGTGTACATATTGCATTTAGTTTCATGATGTACTTGTTTGCCATACACCACACATGCTTTAATTTCTTTGTTTACTTAGTGACTTCGATGGCTAAGAATTCTCTTATTTTGTGTACAATTATATTAATAATACTATCATATCTACACTTACTTCTTCATTTATTTTGACTATTTCCCCCCTTTGTTTGGTTGCTAAACATCAGCTCCCAGTGGTGAGAAATCCTGGGAATGGCAGTCCGAGTAATCTGGAGGGCCACGCTATTCCCACCTTTGCTTTAATCCAAGTAGTTTAATTGCTGCAGTGATTATTAAGATTATGCAACTCCTGCTTTTCAAATTCTTAAATTACTCCTTTAAAAGTAGAATAGTAGAGGTTTAATTTTCTATTCTTTCTGTGCTATTTAAGGAGAAAGAGCGGTTAAAACAAGAAAAACGTGATGAAAAGAGATTAAATAAAGAGCGTAAACTGGAACAGCGACGACTGGAATTAGAAATGGCTAAGGAGCTAAAGAAGCCTAATGAAGATATGTGCTTAGCGGACCAGAAGGTAATCAGAATAATGTAAATTTGCTTTTTATTGCTTCGCCTCTTTTCATGCCACTCTCCTTTAACTTACAACAATTAATTAATTTTTTCCTTACTGCTGCTACCTTTAAAATTGTTCTTTTTGTACTTTACATTCCTTGATAACATTATTACTCCCGTGTTATTCAGCCTATAACTCTAAAGTAAATATCAGGACAAATAAGAGGTTATTTTGTTTGCACTTAAATTTTTAGGGGACATTTTTTATATTTGGAGTTAAGGTTGACTATTTACCCATTTGTCTCACTGAGCTAGATCTTTGAACACTCTTAATCAGCCTGTTCTGCCCTAATAAAAATGCTGCCATTGCGCTCATGCTCTGCCTGGGCTGTTAACCCACCAGTCAAGGAAAACAGCCTACAAAGTCAAGGACTGGTAAAATCTTGATACAGGTGTTGCTTGGATCAAGAAAAAACGAATTTGTCCAGGTTTTCAGAAAGGCAAAAAAAAAAAAAATAGAATCAGAATTCACATGCATATGAGATACCTGGCCTAATAATGTTGTCATTACATTCTAATAATGTAATAGTGTTGTCGAAGGCTTTCATGGCCAGGATCACAGGGTTGTTGTATGTTTTCCGGACTGTATGGCCATGTTCCAGAAGTATTCTCTCCTGAAGTTTCTCCCATATCTATGGCAGGCTTCCTCAGAGGTTGTACCTCACAACCTCTGAGGATGCCTGCCATAGATGTGGGCGAAATATCAGGAGAGAATACTTCTGGACCATGGCCATACAGCCCGGAAAACATACAACAACACTCTGACAACAGTTTTATAGTTTACTTTATCTCTATCAGTTAGCCTAATCATCACATGACCTTTCTGGTCAATGAGAGGGGAGAGGATAGTGCTTTGCTTGGTCTCATTGTTTCCTGCTATCTAACTATGAGCATGTGTGGCATTACCTAATAATATTATCTAATAACAAAAATATGCAACTCAAGCACTTTCCCGACAGCCCATCCCAGATAATTGTTCAGCTCTCATTGGTCGCTTTTGGATCCAGGACATAGAACCACTATCTGCCCTCTACATTTGTGGTTTTGACTTCTGCAGATTTTATTATTATTATTATCCCACTTTTTCTCTTTTTAAAGAGACTCACATTGGCTAACATTAAAAGCATTACAATACAATTTAAAATATAGAAATATACAAATATTCAAACAGTATTAAACATCATTAGTATTAAAAACAATTGAGATTAAAACCACAGCCCGCTCCTGACATGATCTTAAAAGACTTCTTCTTTAAAAGCCTGCCTCAATAAAAAGGCTTTAGCCTGCCGCTGGAAGTACAGCAGGGATAAGGCTATTCTAGTTTCCCTGGGAAGAAGAGAATTCCAGAGTTGAGGAAAAGCCATTGAGAAAGAAAGCCTGCTCTCTCGTTCCCACCAATCGAGCTTGAGATGGAGGTGGGACCGAAAGAAGGGCCTTTCTTGAAGATCTCAGCGCCCAGGCAGGCTTGTATAAAGGAGTCGCGGTCAGCCAAAACAGTCCGAACCGGAGCCATCTATTATTTGTGGATTTGTCTAAAATGTTCTAAGATATGCTCCAATGTGACTCTGTGGTCAACCTTTTCCAGAGGTTGACCACAAAGTCATAATAAAACACCTAGACCAGTGGTTCTCAAGCTAGAGTCCCCAGATGTTTTTGGCCTTCAACTCCCAGAAATCCTAACAGCTGGTAAACTGGCTGGGATTTATGGGAGTTGTAGGCCAAAAATATCTGTGGACCCCAGGTTGAGAATCACTGACTTAGAGACTCATAGAGATAACACCTCTCTATGAATCTCTGGGTTCTTCTGGTGGAAATTGACCACTGATTTGTGCTGTAAGACCTAGAGGTTCTTAGAGAGGTGTTCTTTCAGGGAGGACAAATTATTTGCAGTGTTTCACTCTTCACAGCGATCTTTTATCCCTAATTGATCCTTTACCCCTAATTTACCCCTAATTGAAGAGCTGACTGCATACCAACCTTTGATCTGATCCAGTAGGGCTTTTATCCAATTCTTAGCTCTGATTGGAGCTTTTTTTTATTATCAGCAAAAGAATAGAGTTTTCACTAATTTTATTTTGCATGACACCACTTGTGTGTTGAGAGGAACATTTTTCCTCAGGGCTAATATGTATGTTTGCTGGAAAAATATACTGTATATACTCGAGTATAAGCCTAGTTTTTCAGCCCTTTTTTTAAGACTGAAAAAGCCCCCCTCGGCTTATACTCGGGTGAGGGTCCTGGTTGGCGTGTATTTGGGTCAGCTTATACTCGAGAATTTATGGTACATTTATTATTATTCTTTATTATTATTGGTATTATTACATTTATTATTTTACTCTATTATTATTAAAAGGATACATAAGCACATTTACATTAAAGAAGATGAGAATAATGATTTAATCAGAGTTGGACAGTCTTATCTTAAATTTGAGCTTTATGTAAAATTTCAAAAACATTTAACCTACTGATGCCTCAATTAATGTAATTTTATTGGTATCTATTTTTATTTCTGAAATTTACCACCCTCGGCTTATACTGGAGTCAATGTTTTCCCAGTTTTTTTGTGGTAAAATTAGGTGCCTTGGCTTATATTCAGGTCGGCTTATACTCGAGTATATACGGTAAGTCTTTTCCTAACTTACTCTGTTATACAACAACAACATTTCATTATGGTCCAAAGACCCTTATTGCTCCATTATTATGATTTGAATAGTGGTGATGTGAATGTTAATATTTATTGAAATACGGTGTTATATCGTACTCAGAAAGGAGTCCAACATGTTGCCTAAAATTCTGGAGCTACTTTTCATTCCCAGGTGACAATTCTTCTCTGTTCTTCTTCATCTTCTTTCAGCCTTTGCCAGAGCTGCCTCGCATCCCAGGTCTAGTTCTCTCCGGAAATACGTTTTCTGACTGTCTCATGGTGGTACAGTTTCTGCGCAACTTTGGTAAAGTCCTTGGCTTTGATGTCAACTTGGATGTCCCTAATTTAAGTATTCTTCAGGAGGGGCTCTTAAACATTGGCGACAGCATGGGAGAAGTACAAGACTTGCTTGTGAGGCTGCTCTCAGCTGCAATTTGTGATCCAGGACTAATGACAGGCTACAAGGTAATGGATCCTTATTTGGTTTCTTAAGTAGTAGACAAAATAATCAGTTGATATTAAAATGAACGTGTCTCAGATTTCATGATGTGGTCACATCATGAGAAGACAGGAAAGCTTGGAAAAGATCATGATGCTGGGGAAAATGGAAGGAAAAAGGAAGAGGGGCCGACCAAGGGCAAGATGGGTGGACGGTATTCTTGAAGTGACTGGCTTGACCTTGAAGGAACTGGGGGTGGCGACGGCCAACAGGGAGCTCTGGAATGGACTGGTCCATGAGGTCACGAAGAGTCGGAAACGACTGTGTGATTGAAGAAGAAGAAGTCTCAGATCTCAGAAAGAGAAGGAGATAATAATAATAATAATAATAATAATAATAATAATAATAACTATTATATTTATCTATAGCAGTCCTCATGTTGTAAACAAGATAAATTCTGTAGGTTTGTTCTTAAGTTGAATTTGTATGTAAGTCAAAAGAAGTATATTTAATTTAAATGTAACTTCAGATATATATTTTTAGTTTTGAATAGCATAGGGAAGAGTTAACACCCATGTGGTGTTTGTTTTGCTCTCTGAGTCCCTGTTCAGAAGATTTCACCTCACTTTCTGTCCCTGTGACAACTGGATTTTGGAAATTTTAGATTGTTGTGGAAACAAGGATTGGTGATAAATGTATTGATAAATTAACTGCCGGAATCACTGGAGTGTTGCATGATTTCCGATCTATATGGCCATATTCTAGCAGAATTTTCTCCAGCCATACACCCTGGAAACCACACAACACTCCATTGGTGATAAAGCTTCATGGAGATGGATAAACACTCCATTGGGGATAAAGCTTCATTTTTTTCTGATGATAACTCTTTATATATAATATACATACATACAAACCTAACAATAAAGCAGTTTCGAGACTGTACCATTTTGGACTTTATATGAACTTTTACAAAATTAAATTAGCCAGTGAAACTGTGTACCCATTGACACTGCACAGTTCAAGCACTATGATTTCAGTTTAATTGTCTTGGCTGCACTAGTTCATGATCAATTATCAATACCAATAAAATGTAAATTTAAAGTTCCTAGTGTAAAATTGACTGGGTAGGTGTCAAATATGTGTTAAGTCTAAACTATAGTTCCTACAGTAGTTTGAGTGCAGTTAATCATGGGCAAAGTTTCTTTCCTACAGGCCAAAACTATTCTTGGGGATCATTTGCTGAATGTTGGCATCAACAGGGACAATGTGTCTGAAATCCTGCAGATTTTCATGGAAGGCCACTGTGGGCAAACAGAGCTTACAGAAAGCTTGAAAACCAAAGCGTTTCAGGCGCACACGCCAGCTCAAAAGGCCTCAGTGCTCGCCTTCCTGGTTAATGAGTTAGCATGCAGCAAAAGTGTTATAAGGTAAGACCTCATTAAGTCTGTGTGCACGTTGCACATCTTTATTCCTGTTCCTGATGAGGATGATAGTAAGAGCATAAATAATAATGTCAGCACTAATTTTCCTAAAGGGCACTTAACAGATCAACTCTCTGAATGCTCAGTAGCAGCTGGCTGGCTGTCATCTATAAACTATCATTTTTTCAAAGGGTTTTTCCTAACAAAATTGTGGGAGGTGGTCCTGCTTGTCTACTAGCATGATACTTTTAATTAGCTAAGTATGTCATTTATTCATAACTCATAATAGTTACAACATGTAGCAGTTTATGTGCATAGAGAAGTACTGTTCCAGATTCATATTTAAAAACATTCCTGGGAAATGTTATTCAATTAATTGCATAAATAATTGAGTGTTTTTTTCTCCCCATCTTGACAGTGAAATAGATAAGAACATAGATTATATGTCAAATTTAAGGAGAGATAAGTGGATGGTTGAAGGCAAACTTCGGAAGTAAGTGAGACTCCTCTTAAATATTGCAGTATTTTGCATTTATTTGATTTGTCATGCAGACTAATTCCAAAGGCAGAAATTATGTTAAAAGAAAAGGATTTTAAAAAGATAGCCCTAGCTTATCTTTCACAGTCCATTAAAAACACATGAACTTTAGTGGATTAGAAGCATTGAAATTGGGAGAAAATCCCTTTGTATTGTTTGAAAGAAATAAGTCTTTCTCATTTGAAGATTTCTGGAGCTGTCAAATTGTTATTGGCATTATCAGAAGTAAACGTTGATTGGAGCTATCATACCTATTTACTTTTGTTCTGAAAAGAGGATTTACAGGGCAAGACGGCAATTTTGTAATCACCTTTAAAAACTTGCAAAGCACAGATTAAAAATACCTCAGATGCCACTATTTCCTTTGGTATATCTTGGGAATAATTCAACTGCTGAGGTAATCTTACCTGTTGGCTACCGTAGTAGAAACTGTCAAGTTTTTAAGGATGATGATTTCCTGTCCCGTTTTTCTGTTGTACAAAACAAAATTCCATACAGCAAGTCTGATAGCTCCATCTACTATTGAATTTTAAGTTGAAATAAATGGGAATCACAGCAGGGATGTGCAGCCATGTGGTATCTATAGCCAGGCTTCATTTACTTCTCCTCAGTCATTTTTCTTTCCTATCGAGTTACAGCAAGGAGCCCTTACTGAGTCCTTGGCTTTCCAGTGCTTCTGTTTCTAATCCTTTTCCTCCCACATCACCACCTTTAATGCATCTCTAAAGGAAAAAAAATGAAAACAAGATAGAAGAAGTAAAAAGAGACAAAAGAAATTGCAAGGAGAAATATACATTAACATTGAATTTCTGTTAGTGTTAACTGGCTCCCAATTCATCCAGGGTGTATGGTTGTTAACTGTGGGGTCAATAGGCTCGCGGTGAGTTTTCCGGGCTGTATGGCCATGTTCCAGAAGCATTTTCCCCTGACATTTTGCCCATATCTATGGCAGGCATCCTTAGAGGTTGGGAGGTCTGTTGGAAACTAGGCAAGTGGGGTTCATATATCTGTGGAAACTCAAAAATCAGGAGAATAAATAAAAAAATAAAATAAAAGACAGGGGAATTCCAGACATCAATCAGGGCCAGCTAATACCTCTCAACAAAGGATTCCCCCGGGCAGGAAGAATCCAGATTTTGAAGTTGCCAGGCCATTAAATGCTAATCAAGGCTGCCCATTGCACCATTCACACCTGCCTCAAACAGACAAGAGTTCTTTCTCCCACCCTGGACCTTTCACAGATATATAAAAACCACTTGCCTAATTTCCAACAGACCTCACAACCTCTGAGGATGCCTGCCATAGCTGTGGGTGAAACGTCAGGAGAGAATGCTTCTGGAAGATGGCCATACAGCCCAGAAACCTCACAGCAACCCAGTGATTCTAGCCATGAAAGCCTTCGAGAACACATGTGGGGTCAATAGCTGCTATATGTGGAGTTTGTTTCCAAATGCAAAAAACTGGGGGAAAAAAACAAGTTGTAGGTGGCAGCACATTGTTGGCTAGGAGTAGAATATTATGTACAGATCAAAACTATCAACATGTATCAAATTATTTTGGTACAGGGTTTGGAAAATTCCATTTTGTGGCAAAAGCATGCGTGTTCTTAGTACTTTTTTGATTCTTGTAAAAATTTGTTCAGATGAATTTGATATCTTTTGGCAACAAGCTCCATATATAGACCACCATCATTCTATCCAAAAAGCAAAGGGTCATTTAATGCTGCTTTGTTTTCTACCTCTGACTCAAGGGCAACCTTTTTCCTGATTTTTCAGCAAATGTAAGTACTAGATTTTTGAGGTGGGAGGGTTATAATACCTCCTCTTATAGGTCTCATTTTCAAAAAGTCTGCAATCCTTGGATAAGCAGGGTTCATTTTTTTTTCTTCTTAAACTTTCCCTTTTTGGTTTCTTCCACCCTCAGCTTCTACTTTAGCTACTTTATCTCCTCATTGTGTGTGACTGTTTGATTACCTCTTTCTTCTCCATTCATTCATTCATTCATTTATTCATGTATGTTGTGTGGATGAATTGAAGGCTTGTCCAATGTGGATTTCTTTTAGACTTGTTTTTCTTTCATGTTCACCAACTTTCCTATTTTGCATCTGTTGACATCTTGCAAATGAGATGGATAAAGAAGTGTTTCCATTGGTCTGCTTTGATCCAGTACCCAAGACACACGTCTCATGTGGGTCCTCAGTGATGTAATGCTCTTTGGACTTTTATATAGCATGTTTTTGGTTTGGTTCTCATGCCAAACATCTCAGCAACGGTCTCACTGGAAGATGACAACCAACCCTTGGTCATTCATTGGACTTCAGTGTCTGATCAGGCATTTAAAAATAGTTCTTTTTGCCAAATTCCAACATTATATTTCCAATAATAACATTAACAACAACATTTTTAAAATTTTATTACCCACTTCTCCTTTTAGCTCGAGGCAGGGCACAACATAGCAGATACATCTATAAAAGCACATGTTAAAACATGTTAACATGCAACTATAAAAGCTTTTATTAAAACATACATATTAAAATACATGAGACAAAAGTTAAAACACAATAAACACAGAATGTGATCTTAAAATTCATACTTAAAACTTACTGGGTGGGTAGATACCTGTATAGGACAGTATTATTCTCTGTTAATTGTTCTGGGAAAGAGCTCTACGAGACAGACTAAACTTATCTAAAAGAGATTGAAGTACAGTAATTGGTATATTTTGTTTTGTAGCAACTGTAAATGTTCATCTCTCCAGAATTCCAAAGTACTAGGATTAGTTTAAGACAGTGCCTTGTGTGTGTTTTACTTCAGCCAGTAAACATTCTTTTCACTAAGTCATTTTTGAAGCACCGAATATCTTATATCTTCTGCTGAGATTTAGGAAAAATGACAAACATCACAAAGGTGACATTTAAATAAAATGATTACATTCTACCAGAATCCTATTTCTGGTTACCTCTTGTAGTTAAGTGTATAGTACAGGCAGGACCATAGCCAGAAAAAAAATTGGGAGGGAGGGTGAATTTTTTTATTAGAGAATCATGAAAAGTAGTTCCATAATACAAAATAATTTAGAAATCAGACTCCATCGATAAACTTCAGTGGACACTCAAGGTTTGGTTAATCAGTTAAAATTCATAAGTAAACCAGGTTTTTTTTTTAATGTGAAAATTTTCGGGGGGGGGGGGGTTGAACCCCTAAACTCCCCCCTTCTTGACTACAGCCCTGAGTACAGGACATTTCAAAAAGATGGACTTGATTTGAAATTGATACATCTCTGCCACATGAATGAAACACTTACTCCTTGAAAGGGCGAGGCATAGAGTTGCAAAGGATTACCACTAGACCCCTCTCGCAGCACACAAAAAGGCCCATCCCTCCGTCACTCACAAGACGGTGCTGCCATAATGCAAGGCCTAATAAGACATTCTCCATTTGCAGTTACTTTTTAGATTTATTTCTGACTCAAAATGATGGTTCAATAACTTATTGAACCATTTGTAACTTTTTGCGTAATTGTTACATGTTGCCATCGTAAATTATACAGCTTTGCAATTGGGTCTATCATTTTGAAAACCCCTGTAGAGTTTGTTCTGTGACAACAGTTCTAAGAAGGCAGATATCTGAAATTTGAAAAAACAAATCACAATCAAATTATATAAAATGTCCAGTGATTGTCAGTGGGGTTTGTAAATAACTTTTTTTATCCATAACGTTTTGAGTTGCATGTTGGTCTGCTAACTAATTTGTATTTTTCCCAGGATGAAGACATAAAATCACTCAGGCAAATGATGTTTCCAGATTTGAGATTAGATTCTCCTAGTCTCCATACTATAGTTAATTTTTTTAGGTGTTTTAATACAAATAACTCCCCAGCCGTTCTTATGCTTGTCTGTAATGTTTAGTGTAGGAACCCCCAATGGAGCAGCTGGTTAAACCGCTGAGCTGCTGAACTTGCTGACCGAAACGTCAGCGATTCGAATCCGGGGAGCGGGGTGTTAGCCTCAGCTTCTGCCAACCTAGCAGTTCGAAAACATGCAAATGTGAGTAGATCACTAGGTACCGCTCCGGTGGGAAGGTAACAGCGCTCCATGCAGTCATGCCAGCACATGACCTTGGAGGGGTCTGCAGACAACGCTGGCTTAGAAATGGAGATGAGCACCAACCCCCAGAGTCAAACACGACTAGACTTCTTGTCAGGGGAAACCTTTACCTTTACCTAATGTTTAGTGTAGGACATTTGAACTATGCCAGAGTAAAACCACAAAGCAAGTCAGTGCTACTTTAACTGGTTTTACAAGGACAGTAACTGCCATGCAGAGGCTTAAACCTGAAGTGCCTCCATCACTTTGGCTGGGTCTACATTGCCCTATATCCCAGGATCTCATCCCAGATTATCTGCTTTGAACTGAATTATGAGTCTCCACCGCTATATAATCGGAGATAAACAGAAAATCTGGGATCAGATCCTAGGATATAGAGAAGTGTAGAGGGGGCCTTAGTTTCTTATTGCATAATTTAAAGAATGTTCGTTTCTTAATGCATAGTTTGAAACATAGTCCTTTCTCAGTGTATGCTTTCTCATGCAGTGAGAAAGCTCTACTAGTTAGAGCTTTAAATTCCCTCCTCAACCTAATTTTGTGACTAAAAGAAAAGACTTCCAGATAGTTTATTTAAAAAATAGATAACTGTATGGGACCTAGGGTAAACAAGCCTTAATTCTCCCTAGAAGCCATGATGGCCAAACGGAGGCTGTAGCTGGGGGCAGAGATAAAATTCACCCGCCCACCCCCCGAAATGTGTCAGGTTAAAAAAAACAGGCTTACTCATAAATTGGTTAGCGAGTTAAACTCATAAGTAAACCAGGTTTTTTTTGGGGGGGGGGTTGAACCCTTGAACCCTTAACCCCCCCCCCCCCCCTTTTCTGGCTACAGTCCTGGAGGCTATCTTACTTTGGCTACATCATGGGAAACATGACTCACTAGAAAAGACAATAATGCTTGGTAAGATTGAAGGTTGTAGAAAAAGTAGGAGGCCATTGAGATAGACTCAATCAGTGAAGCCACAGCTCGGTGACTGGGTCTACACTGCCATATATACCAGGATTTGATCCCAGATTATCTGATTTGAACTGGATTATATGCCAGATACATTGCCAGATAATATGGGATAAACAAATAATCTGGGGTCAGATCCTGGGATATAGTACACTGTAGATCCAGTCTGAGTCTGCAATACCTGAGCAGGGCAGTTGAGGACAGGGTAACTTGGAGAATTCATGGGATTGCCATAAATCAATGTTGATTTGACAGTAGTTAGCAACAAGAAAGCTGTATGATACTTTTTCCTTTCTTCACACTCTGCTTTAATGGGCATCCTCAAACCCTACAAGCTACTTTTCCTTTTTTTTAAAAAGGCAGACAGCTTCATCATATCCACTTGCTGTATGGAATACTGTTTTGTAGGATGGGAGAAGAAAGGAAGAAAAAGAGACTGCCAAATTACATAGCGTTGGTTTATTGTAATTTATCTACTTTTGCCATCATGATTCACACTCTTTCTCTTTCTTTTTCTTTCTAAATAAAACCCTTGCCTTTTCCAAAAACACATTTTCATATCTCTTCACATTCTGTTATGCACTGAAATGCTAATAGGGGGTTTTCAGCCTGGCTATTGATATCCCTCCGGGGCTGTTTCAGTATATTTGCCTGCTAGATTCTCAGTAGCTAGAGCTATAATGTCTGCTGTATGGAATCTTGTTTTGTAGGGTAAGAGATGAGGAAGGGCTACCACAACTGTACTTACTGGTATGTAAGCTTCTTTTGTTTCATAAAAATGAAACTAAGGCTTCCACTGCCCAAAGTGCTACAAGATTAGCCTCCCACATAATGCTTAATAAAGTATCATGTAATGTAGAAAAACGCTACTTTGGAAACAGGTTTTGTATTTACATAATCCATAATCAAGCCTTATATTCATTATCAGCTGTGTTAATTGATTTTCTAACCTTTCTAATACAAACAGTGGACATTGGGCTTTTTAAATATGCATTAAAAGGGTACATTTTAAGCACTGACAGAAAAGGAAATGTTTGCAGGATTAGCTATGGATGCCTTCTCTTATTTTACACAAGACATGAGCATATTCAGTAAAATTAACACATGAGCCTTAGAGTATTATGAGCTAGAATAAATATGATTAGGAGCACTGGAAATATTCTGTATCGTGAAGGTTCGCAGCAAAAAATATTTGTGTTTTTGTGACTTGCAGTTTCTCAAGTCGCTCCTGACACGAAAAAAAACCCAAAGAAATTATTCATCTCAAATAAAAGTGTATGTCGATAAACGGTATTATTCATTCACCAAGCCAATGGTAATAAATATCATTTAACAAAAAAAAATGCTGAACAACAGGCACAGAAACAAATTATGCTCTCCCAAAGAAGTGTGGAGAAACTCTACATATGTGACAGCAATATATATTAATACTGTTTGTCTCCCATGTGTTTAAAGGCTTAGAATCATCCACGCTAAGAAAACAGGCAAAAGAGATGTTACAGGAGGGGGAGACATAGGAGAAGAACAGCATTCTCTGGGAACACCTACCGCTGGCCGAAAAAGGAGACGGAAGGGAGGAGACAGTGATTATGATGACGATGATGACGATTATAGTGACGATCAAGCAGATGAAGACGATGAGGATGAGGAAGACAAAGATGACAAAAAGGGGAAAAAATCAGATATTTGTGAGGATGAGGTGAGGAATTCTAATAGATAGGATATGATGCACAATCCATATGATTAGACATTTATCGATCTTGCACTTGAAAGGGGACTTTACGGTTTTCTTGGAACATTATTGTTTTGAAATAAATCCTTAAATATAACATCATTTTTAATTGAAATGTCATGAGAGAGTATCTTTTAACTATAGTTTCCAATCATTTTCATAAGATACATATGGATGCTTATCAAGGGTTGATTATGCTGGATTTATAAAAACTTTTGAAAACTTAGGAAGAAGAGGAAAGGTGTAGAGCCCCCTCAGGTTCCTAAACTAATCTCATGATCCTTTCAATCCTATCCCAGGCTCATATTCGTCTTGAAGAGTTCTTGTTTAGTTGTTAATCTGGAAATCTAAATAACATTAAATAGTTTTTTAAAAAAAATAATAGCAATGACTAACATATATGAAGGATCCCCGGTGGCGAAGTGCATTAAAGCACTGAGCTGGAGACCGAAAGGTCCCAGGTTCAAATCCCGGGAGCGGCTTGAGCAGCCGCTGTTAGCTCCAGCTCCTGCCAACCTAGCAGTTCGAAAACATGCCAATGTGAGTAGATCAATAGGTACCGCTCCAGCGGGAAGGTAACGGCGCTCCATGCAGTCATGCCGGCCACATGACTTTGGAGGTGTCTACAGACAACGCCGGCTCTTCGGCTTAGAAATGGAGATGAGCACCAACCCTCAGAGTCAGACATGACTGGACTTAATGTCAGGGGGAACCTTTACCTTTACCTTTTTAACATATATGATGTTCATTGTATCAAGTTAATTTCATCTCACATATGATCTGAATGTTGAAATAAAATTCTAAATTCTTCCCAAAGACTAATTAGAATGAATTTATAGAGATTGTGAAATGTATGCCATTGGGTGGACTGTAGAGACTGAACATTTAGGTCAATGGTAGGAATCATATACCCTCTAGATCAGTGGTCCTCAACCTGTGGGTCCCCAGATGTTTTGGCCTTCAACTCTCAGAAATCCTAACAGATGGTAAACTGGCTGGGATTTCTGGGAGTTGTCGGCCAAAACACTTGGGAACCCACAGGTTGAGAACCACTGATCTAGAGGGCTATATGATTCCTACCATTGACCTAAATGTTCAGTCTCTATAGTCTGAACCACTGCTCTAGATGTTCCCGAACTATAGCTCCTAGCATTCTTGACCATTTGCTATATGGTTAGGGTTCAATTCCCAGTATTCCTGTGGGAATACTATAGTATAGAATACTATTCTATACTGGTTATGCTGGAAGTGAATTGCAATATGATAAAAAGCTGGAGGACTGCACAGTTCTGACATCTGGCTTATAGTGTTCTACAAAAACCTAAAGAGATGGGAATGTTTTGATAAGCAAAAGAGTTAGAGAAGGATAAGCTAAAGCTGCTCTAGTTGTGACTAGAAGATAAAAAACTTGCGATCTTATCTGCTCCGTTTCATAGGATTTTTCAATGGGCAATTATAGCAATCTTTTGGTTGCTATAATTGCCCATTGAAAAATCCTATGAAACGGAGCAGATAAGATCGCAAGTTTTTTATCTTCTAGTCACAAAAAGAAGAGAGAAGGAAGATGAGATATAAGGGATTGGATAATTTTCTGAATTGGCAAGTTTGATATCCAAGAAACGTCCATCGCTATTTCTCACCATACTCTGTCATTCCCCAAGTCAGCAATCATAAGACTGTGCCTCGGGGAAATATAATCAGGCCTTGTAGAGTCAATGCCAATTATAAAGCTAGTCTGGAACAGGCATGGGCAAACTTTCTAACTTGGGGGCCGCATGGCGAACCGGAGCAGTGGGTGTGGGCCGGGAGGGTAGGGTTCTCCCCAAGTCCTCTCCTTGCCCCTTCTTCTCCTTCCTCTTCTCTTTCGGAGGTAGAAAGTGAAGGGAAGACAGGAAATGTTTGGATCCCAAAAAGATTAGCCTTGGTCAAGACAAGATGGTGGACAGGAGAGAAAAAGTGTATCCATTAGACCCAGTATTACCTACTCCTGATATATAATCCTAGAATCCAAGAGCTGAAAGTGACCCCCAAGGGCCATCCAGTCCAACCCCTTGCCATGCAAGAAGGCACCATCAGAAGACTCCCAATAGACAGCCTCTGCGGAAAAGCCTCCAGAGAGGGAGACTCCACTACACATCAAGGCAGCCTATGCCACTCTCCAGGAAGTTCTTCCTCATTTTTTCAGTCGAATCTCTTTCCCTGCTTTTTGAAACCACTGATCCCTTGTGCCCTGGTCTGTAGAGCAGCAGAAAACCAGTCCCCCCCCCCTTCTCAATAGGACACCCTTTTAAATCTTGAAAAATGGTTCTCATGTTCCCTCTCAACCGTCTCCTCTCTCAGCTAAACATCTCCCAGGAAGAAGGGAGGAAGGAAAAAGAGAAAGGAGGGAAGGAGGGAGAGAAGGATGGAAGGAAAGGTGGAAGGAAATGGAGGGAGGGAGGGAGGGAGGGAAGAGAGAAGGAAAGACAAAAGGGAAGGAAGGAAGGAGAGAGAGGAGGAGGGACCTGGGTTTACCCATACCTAGTCTAGAACATACTGGTAGTATCAACAGAGTTTTGTATCAAGTGTCATACCTACGACTGACCACAGGAGTGTATTTGGGAGAAGACATTCTATAACAGACATTTTAGTGGTTTTTCAGGCATTTTTTGTGAAGCTCTAATATTCCATTAGATGCCAATAGGAACACAAGAAGTACATAGAAAATAATGCACTGCTACCTTTTGTTTATTGGTGGTAGGATGATGGGGACCAGGCAGCAAGTGTGGAGGAACTAGAGAAGCAGATTGACAAACTGACCAAGGTAAGCCACCTATGTAAATTAAAAGTTTACTCCTTTTGTAAGGTTTATGTGAAACAGACATCCACATGGGCTCTTATCATTGAGCCAGACTTCCTAGCATTTTTGCACTAGGCTAACCAAACCAGTTTTATAATGAAACAGAGGAAACGGTCAAAAATGCTGCAGTCTGAATGAGGCATTGGGCCTGTGTGGGTGTTAGCGCTGTTTTGAATTTTGATACTGATTCTAAACTTGCCCTGAACCAAATTTAACCTTAATGTAGAAATAGTGCTAGAATCCAAGGAAGAACCCACAGGTGCTAATGTGGTTTTGTGATATACCAAAAATTCTATAAATAATAGTTTTACAATATCACTCTTTATCTGTCATTAAAACTGTGTACCCTTGCTAATGATTTTCTCCAGTGATTAGTCAGTTTGGGTCCATAGGTTTTGCTAAACTTCAGCTCCCAGAATCCCTGACTGTATGATCACTGGTCAAAAGTTTTGGGAGGTTTAGTCCAAAAAATATCCAGGGACCCAAGATTGGCAACCACTGCATATTCTGTGACATTGAGTGTTGGGAATTAACATGGTCCTTGTGTGACTTGAGGGTGTTGGTGAATCATCATGTTTATCTATGTTTATCTTCACAAGGAGCCTTATATTAAAAGCATATCAATACAGTTTAAAATCTACACATATGCAAACATTAAAACTGAATTTCCTTCGGTACAGGTCCAGTGCCACATAGCATACAGATTTTGAAACTGACAAGAGTTGGCTTTTGAATCCATCTACTGCAAACAAACTGTAGTTTTAAGAAACAATATAGCTTAGACCAGGAAATGGCTGAATGTATCTCTGGTCCTGGCCTCCAAAGTTTCATTCATTCATACATACATACATACATGAGGAGTAATTGTCTCTGATGCAGAGATTGGAAACGTTACTTTTCTGCACTATTGACCCTGTGGGTCGGAGGATTCTAGTATCCAAACTTTGAAAAAAGTACCTTTCCCAGCTCCTGTCTTACCCAAACGACCTTCATTATATTATGGATGTTGCCTTCTGCTCATCTATGCAGCTCAGATGGGCGATTGTTCGCTGCCAGCTGTTCCTGTAAAAATGAATAATTTCCTTGCTTCAGCTGGAGAAGTAGGAGCCTGACAGAATCATGACAACACAAAAGCTCAGGCATGATTCGAATTTTAAAAAATAAAATAAATTGAGACCAGGTTGTATGTTCAGGTAATTGTGAACATATATTTATCTGTAAGCCAGTTGAAATGTCATATTCATTGCACATCATGTGCTACAAAATTTAATATTGGATGGCCTATGTGTATATCTTCCTATACACACATATGCAAACAAACACACCATTTCCTTTTGCGCATAATTAATAAGATTTTGTCTGCTGTCAAATAAATAAAAGCACTGATCTCCTTTGTTCTCTCAAAATTGGGAGCAAAAAATAGAACACAGCCTTGCAGTATACATTCTTCAACTTGCTTTGTTTTTACCCAATGTGATACTTTTTTTATAGCCAGTTTTATTCTACATTTCTTAGGGGCAGAGCCAGTCAGAATGGGGTTGTTTTTGGAATAGATCATGATCTGTCAAAATGCTGAATGTTCTTTGGCTTAACATGAAAGATAAGCATTATAAACATAACAATGATTATTCCACAGCAACAAAACCAGTATAGAAGAAAGCTGTTTGAAGCATCTCACTCCTTGCGTTCAATGATGTTTGGTCAAGATCGCTATAGACGTCGATACTGGATTCTGCCCCAATGTGGAGGCATTTTTGTTGAAGGCATGGAAAGTGGAGAAGGTAATGAGGAAATCTTGATTAAGTGATTTGTAATGTTTTCATTATTTTCGTCCTTTTCTTATGGGAGTACAGAACATGCGGCAAATGCATTTCCAAGGGCTGTTGCTCTTTCACAACAAAACCAAGCCAACATGGTGGATGGGGAAGCATCTCTTTAGTGTATCCACCCTGACTTTTTCAAACCTATTGGGCACGCACCACAAAGAATATAGTGGGAGAAGAGGATGTGGGAATGAGGTGCTAACTCAGTAGTAGCTACACAGAGAAGGGCCCTAGTTGGAGTGTGGTGTGGGCTGCAACTGGAAAGATAATACATTAGAGGATTTTATTCCCCTTTAGGTCTAGGCCTTTCATAAATTACCATCTAGATTGGTTCATTAGCACTCATGTCCCAATCTACGTAGTATCACCACAAAGGTTAAACTCTTTAAAAGCTGATGAGAAGAAGGCACAAAAATTAGGGCATTATCCCCTCCACACATACTCCCAGTTGGAATTACATTGGGTTTTGCAGAAGGTGTAGACCATAAACATTGACCTCAACCTATATATAATAACACAGTTGTACTAACTGATGCAGAAACCCTGCAAACAAGTGGTTGCCATGCAGAGTACTTGCTCTCTGTGCGGTCTGTCGGCTCCCATCCCCATGGCTCTTCCCTTTCTTTTGTTCCTTGTGAATCCTTGCTAATGCTTGTTGACACACACTAAAGGGCTAGAAGGAGGAAAATGTGGGAATGGGGCAGGGGAGAGTGGCTCAATTCCTTCAATTGAGGATTAATATCATTTCTGATGTTTTATATGCCATAAAATGTTTAAAATGTATGGACACCATGTATGTATGAGGATACTTGTGCATTTATACAGGTGGAATAATTTTCTCTTAGTAGTGCTGAGTAGGCTTGTGCAATCCAGGTAAACCTTGATCCATTTCAGTGTCCTGAATTTCTGTGGGGCCCCCGATCAGTTTTTCAGGAGCCTCCCGAATTCAATAGGATGAAAATTCATTTTCGATCTAGGAAGCCAAAAGATTTATTTTCAAGCCTGCCCATTGACGGCAATGGGGGGAAGGCTTCCCAGGTTTAAAGTAAGGGCTTAAGAAACCCTGCTTCCTGCAGTCCTTTCCCTTCTCTCTTTAGAGGAGACCCAGGCTTAAGGTAAGGGCTTAAGAAATTCTGCTTTTTCCAATCCTTTCCCTTCTGTATTTAGAGGAGACCCAGGTTTAAGGTAAGGGCTTAGGAAATCACCCTTTCTGAGATCCTTTCCCTTCTAGTGGCTGCCTCCCTCCCCATAACTGACAGAAACTGAAAACAGCCAGCCTTTCGACAGACACTGTTCTGTTGTGGCCGGAAAAAAAATTGGCGGCAGAGCCCATGCTGTTACATGTGTCTGAACCAACTGAATCAGCCAAAGACTGTTTTTGTAAACAGATTTATGCACAAGCCTAGTGCCGAGGGAATGTTGAGATACATAGTTTGCTGTAGTTACACTGCTATGGTCATCTTGAGCTCCTTTCCTAGAGAGATAGAATGAAGCCTTCCTTCCATAGGTAGGTCTTCAAATGCTTGTATTGAAAGGGACCTTGATAAAATGCGGTATTGTTTCTATGTGTTGCTATTGTTTTTAAATAAGCATTCTTTGGACCTATATTAATTCTGTTGATAAAGAGCCAGTCTGATGTAATGGTTTTAGTGGTGGACTAGGGCTCTGGGAGGACAGGGTTCAAATTCCGATCCAGCCATGCCAACCTATTGGGTGAGCATCAAACAAGTTACATTCTCTCAACCTCAGAGTAGCCAAAGGGAAACCCTCTCTGAGCAAATCTTGCCAAGAAAACGCCACAAAAGGTTTGCTATTGTTTGGAAATGAATCGAAAGCACACAACAACAACACAATTCTGTTGATAGTTTAATTATATTTTAATTTTAGTATGATGTGTACTTGCAGCTGTTTATCTTTTGGCTTTTGTGAACCACTTTGGGTTCCAGAGCTGGGTGAGATGGACGGAACAATAACAGCAGCAGTAGTTGGATTGAAACACTGATCTGATCAATTCCCGATTGTTTTCATAGATCTTAGATCAAACCTGAACGTAGTAGGAAATACTTGATGTCAAAGAGCACACACTTTTCAGATATCCTAAATATGAATAATAACAATGCCTAATGTTTAAAGTGTGTAAAATTAGTAAGGAATCCTAATTTTAGTATCACCCTGGACATTGAAACAGAACATCTGATTAGGGAAACATATTTTTCCAATAATTAACCTTTTCCAGTAAAAAGAACACAGATAATTGGTAGCAGAATGGGATTTTGAAATAGTACTAGCAGTTGTTTTCTATCTCATTAAAAATCAACAATAATGTAGTGGTGCCTTTAAAATTATGTAAATTTTGATGTAAAAATATAAATATGATACATGTTCCTTTATTTTTTAAAACTATTTCAAATCAAGAGGATGTTTTTAGATCAAGGTGATGAACAATCTTGTTGTATAATTTGACGTATAACTTCAGAAGGTTTCTGTTATGTGTGGTAATTGAATAAATAACTGTCATTTTATATATGCAGGTCTAGAAGAACTTGCTAAAGAAAAAGAGAAGCTGAAAAAAGCCAAAAGCATTCATATCAAAGAAGAATTGTTTGAGACCGCTGAAGAACAATTAAGCTGCTTAAATACAAATCAGTGTAATCAGAAAGAAGATCTAAAAGAGAAAGACAGCACAAATCTATTCCTGCAAAAACCTGGCTCTTTTTCAAAGCTAAGCAAGTTGTTGGAGGTAGCAAAAATGCCTCCCGACTCTGACATTCTGGCCCAGAAAGCCAATGGCAGTGCCACAAACGGGTGCCCACTATCTTATCAATATAGCTCTAAAACCTCACTCTGCAGCCACCAGGCCACTGTATCCCAAACAAGTGGTGAGAAACCAGATCCAAATAATCTCTTTAATCCTGTTGCAACTGGGCCAGGGAAGTTTTACAGCTCTTCATTAATTTCAAATGACCAGCTCTTAAAGACTCTTACAGAAAAGAGCAGAGAGTGGTTCAGTCTTTTACCCAGAGCTCCTTGTGACGACACATCACTCACCCAGATAGATTCACCACCAGCTGCTCCTGCTTCACTAACTCCTCATTCTCATCCTCCATCCAAGTCACCTTCACCTGTCCCGTCTCCACTTATTGGCTCAGCCTCCTCACCAACTCCAATGGGATTAAGCCCATTTGCATTATCACCTCTGCAGGTAAGATTCAGTGATAGTGTCCAGCCTTGCACAGGCAACCCCCCCCCCCATTATTAATTTTTAAGACGGTAAGATGAAGAATGCATGAGGATGTGAGCAGCTGTTGATGTGTACGTGTATAGATGATGGGAGGATTGGCATGAGTCCTAACTAATGGCACAGCAGTGTCCCCCGCAGTGGAGTTCTGCTTGCAGGATGCGCCCATTTGCCAGGATAGAGGAGAGGCAGTTTTCAACAAGTTCCTTTCCATCTACAGTTCCTCTCCCTTACATTCAGGAGTAGTAGTTAAGACTGAAGCAAGCATGTATCCTGTTGATGAGATTATAATTTAGTTCTTCTTGTTTGGTTCATCCATGCACAGTTTATTGCATTTGATGTTCCTGACAAGGGCAGCAGGAGGCAGCAAATGTCCAAAATTGATAAATCCCTTGTTTTGTCCCCCTTGGGTTGCCTGTAGATCAATAAACCTATCAAATAATTTTCCTGGACAAGGATGGGACTCATGAGGTCTTTTGAATGGTTAGACCCATCATTCCTCACTAGTGGCTGCTGGAAGTTGCAGCCCAGTACCACCTGGAGGGATGCATGGTTTTCTGACCATTCAACAGCCCACTGTGAAGAATTTGCATGGTACTTTGCAGATAAAGTCACTCAGATGCTGTTATTGGTACAGTTCCAATAGATGTAATTCTGGCTCCTGCTTGTCCAGTGTTGCTGGATACCTTTCAATTTGTGCAGCCTGAGGATGTGGACAGGATCTTTGGAGAGGTGAAAGCTACCACATGTATTCTAGATCCTTGCCCTTCCTGGCTGATCAAACAGGCCAGAGGGGGCCTGGCAGAGTGGTTGAAGATGGTTGTCAATGTCTCCTTGGAACAAGGCAAAATTCCAACTTGCCTAAAGGAGGAAGTTGTGAGACCTCTATTTAAAAAGCCATCCCTGAACCCCTCCATAATGGACAACTATCAGCCAGTGATCAACTTTCCCTTTCTGAGCAACGTCTTGGGAGTGTCTGGTGGCCACCCAACTCCATGGATTTCTGGATGAGACTGATTATCTAGATCTATTTCAACCTGGTTTCAGGCCTGGTTTTGGAATAGAGACAGCTTTGGTTGCCTTGTTGGATGACATACCCAGAGAGCTAGGCAGGGGGAGTGTATCCAGTGTGTCCTTGATGTTTCTCCTGGATGTTTTGGTGGCTTTTGATACCATTGACATGGTATCTTTCTGTGTCGTCTTGCTGAGATGGGACTGGGAGGCATTGTCTTACAGTGGCCCCATTCCTTCCTGGAGGGCTGTACTCAGAAGGTGGTGCTGGGGGGCTCCTGTTCAAACCCCTGGCTGTTGACCTGTGGGGTTCCTGAGGGTTCCATTTTGTTCCTTATGCGTTTTAACCTATACGGTTTCATATGCGCTAGGAGAGGTCATCCGGAGTTTTGGAGTATGGTGCCACTGCCACCTATATGCAGATGACACCCAACTCTACTACTATTTCCACCTAATGCCAAGGAAGCTGTCCTGGCCCTAAACCAGTGCCTGTAATCAGTAATGGACTGGATGAGGGCAAACAAATTGAAACTTAATTCAGACAAGACAGAGGTATCCCTAGTCAGTCAAAAGGCAAATCGGGGAATGGGGATCCAGCCTGTACTGGATGAGGTCACACTCCCCCTGAAGACATAGGTCCACAGTTTGAGGGTCCTCCTGGACTCAGCACGTAACCTGGAGGCCCATGTCTCTGTGGTGGCCAGGAGGGCCTTTGCACAATTAAAACTTGTGTGCCAACTGTGTCCGCTCCTTGAGACGCCAGATCTGGCCATGGTGGTACATACCTAACTTACATCCTGTCTGGATTACTGTAACGTGCTCTATGTGCGGTTGCCTCTGAAGAGTGCTCAGAAACTTCAGCTGATCTAAAGAGCTGCAGCAAGGTTGCTAACTGGGGCTGGCTACAAGAAGCTGATAACCCTCCTGTTGCAGCAGCTCCTCTGGCTTCCAGTCTGTTTCTGGGCACAATTCAAAGCACTGGTTATGGCCTTTAAAGCCCTAAACAATTCAAGTATAGGCTATTTGGCTGACCGCATCCCCTTGTGCAAACCTGCTCAGGCCCTGAGATCTTCAGGAGAGGCCCTTCTTTCAGTCCCATTTCCATCTCAAGCACGGTTGGTGGGAATGAGAGAGCGGGACTTCTCTCTCGGTGGCTGCCCCGTGAGTCTGGAACTTCCTTCTCCCCAGGGAAGTCAGAATGGCCCCCTCCCTGCTGCCCTTCCGGCAGCAAGCTAAAACCTTTTTATTCAGGCAGGCTTTTAAAGAAGATGGTTTTTGGCTTTTGTGCTAATGTTAACGATCCAACCTCCCATCAACAGTTTTATAATTGTCATAATTCAGTAACCCTTGTAACTATCTTGTAGAAGACTGCAAGCTCCAAAAATTTGAGAAACAGGTGCTAGTGTCTTCTTGCCAAAATGACAAGGAAGTAACACAACTTGTATGACAGATTATGTGAGCGTATGCTACTGTAGGATCCCAATTCTTAGTATTTAAAAATATGTAATAAGCACAATGTTGTTGTCATGTCAGCATTTCAAGCACATTTCTTTATGTTAAATGTGATAAATGAAGAAATATTTTATATCAAAACAATCTGTTCCTATTCCTCATTTACCACCTGCAGCTGTAGATGAACTAACAGTGATCTTTTTCCCCCAAAAATATTTAACAGCTAAAGACAGGATTACCAGTAATGGGACTTCAGTTCTGTGGATGGCCTACTGGAGTTATTACTTCAAATCTTCAGTTCTCATCTCCTTTGCCTAATATAGGATCAGGAATGGGATTGTTAGAAGGAAATGGCAATTCATTCTTGACACCCAATCTTTCAACGAGTAAAAGTGAATCACCTGTGTCACAAGTTGAAAAACAAGCTTGTGTAACTTCTACTGTGGTTGAAGTAGCCAAACCAGTAGATTATCCTAGTCCAAAGCCCATCCCAGAGGGTAAGTACGAAATATGTCTACTTTTAGATTTTTGGTTGCTTCCTCTTTATGTTGGAATTAAGAACTAGGATTAATTTTACATCTATGATAGCCAGTGTGGGATAATTGATAGAAAGTCCTGGGACTTCATTAGAGTAAACTTGTACTTGAAAGAACTATCTCCTGTGTCCCTGGAAATTCACTGGGTGACCTTAGCTTACTCAGTCTTTCCCTCATCTTCTTGGATTGTTATTGTAATGGTAACATGGGAAGAGGAGAACAATGCACACCTATTTATTTATTATGAGATTTATCTCCCATCTTTCTTGCAAAGATGAAATACACAGTGGTTTGCAATAATATTAAATAAAAGAACAATTCAAACAGAAAATAACATCAACAGTATTACATTAAAAGCAGTTTTAAAACATGCACCAAAGAGAAATACAACACTCAACTGGTAGCCTTGAAGTTACTAAAGGAAATCAATAAATAGTAAGCATTCTAAGGAGAGCAAACATTTCCCTTTATCCAAATCGCAGGAGAAATGGTCTTACAGTTATACTTAAACTTATACTTAGACTCCAAAAAGGAAAAGTTTTGTAAGGATTCTAGCACAGGATTTCCTGATTCGATTTCCCTTTGTCAAAGTCACAGCAGAAATTGCCGTACATGTATATCTAAATGGTAAAAAGTGTTTTTTCCCAGTAGTAGGAATGGCTGCAAGACAACCAAGATGTAAAGATTCAGCTGTACCCGCGCTTCTCCCCTGTGCCCATATCTCTAACTCTGAATCTTGGTCAAGAAATTTATTATAAAAACATATTACATTGTTTTTATTTAGAAATGCAGTTTGGCTGGTGGAGAATTATTGACCCAGAGGACCTAAAAGCTTTGCAGAAAGTGTTGCATCTCAGGGGAATTAGAGAGAAGGCCTTACAGAAGCAAATACAAAAACATATGGATTATATTACTCTAGCCTGCCTCAAGAATAAAGATGGTATGTAGCTGAAATAATATGCTCAACTATTGCAAAAAGCATAGTGATAAATAACATCTTGACTGTTTTTCATTTCTCTTTTGACCCATGTAACAAGTGTTTTCATCCAGGTGAGTTCTAAATAATGAATAGTTTATCCACTATGCACGCATATATAAACACACGAGCTTTCAAACACAGACTGAACGTGTCCTAAAAGCAACCTAATCTGATTCCCAAATACAGCTGCAATTATTGAAGTAAATGAAAATGATGAAAACCAGGTAACACGAGATATTGTGGAGAACTGGTCTGTAGAAGAACAGGCAATCGAGATGGATATTGCGATCCTTCAGCAGGTGGAGGACTTGGAAAGAAGAGTGGCCTCAGCTAGTTTGCAAATCAAGGTAAAATATATTTAAGTCAAACTGCTCTCCCATAATGTAACTGCAAAAGTGATACAGCATCTTTTTACAGTTAAGGATAAGTGCTTTTTCTGTAATGTCTCACAGGGAAATGCGGGGTGAAGGGGAATCCTCTGTAGCTTCATTAGATTAAGAATACATAGCATTAAAATATTTCATCTTCTTAAAAATGTTTTAGTAGCCCTAGCAGAGAGGGAATATGAGCCAGGTATATAAACAATGGCAATGACCATGAAGAATGACATAACTAGTGGCCTAGACTACCTTTTAGTTGTGAATTCATCTAAGATTTGTCTTGTTGATTCTTCTTTTTGCAACAATATGTCAGAATACTGTTGCCATAAAACGTTCTTATTCTTTAAAGCAATAAGTGTCATTAATCAAGTGCAACAGGAAAGAAAAGCTAAGACACTCTATGCCTCAAATGTCTGAAATCTTTGGAAACATACACAATGTACGGGGCAATCAAAGGGTCGGTTGTCCACACTGAGACGATTACAGTAGCAAACAAACTTGTGCAAACCTTTCTATTGAAATATAGGGTTGGATGTGTCCCGAACCTGCATCGGAAAGGGAAGACCTGGTATATTATGAACATAAGTCAATTACTAAGTTGCACAAGAAACATGATGGTGATTGCGCTGCTGGAGAAGACGGCAGTAGCGGTACTCTAGAACGGAAGAGTGACAACCCTCTAGATATAGCTGTAACACGACTTGCTGACTTGGAGCAGAACATAGAGCGAAGGTATCTGAAGAGCCCCTTAAGTACCACCATTCAGATCAAACTGGATAATGTGGGCACAGTTACTGTCCCTGCTCCTGCACCATCCGTTAGTGGTGATGGTGACGGGTAGGTTATTGAGATTAACTTGAAAAATTATTGTGCTTCTTTGCTAATTGGAGCCTATTTTCTATTGTGTGTTTTATCTATGTATCTTCTTGTATGTCTCTGATCCACACAGATCACGTTTATTATGCATGGTGCTTTGTAAAGATTTTTTTTTTCCTCCCCCGTTGTTCCGTATGTTAATCCTGCAACGTTATCTTACATTTAACTGGTTGTGACTAAGCTTTGAGGCACGTAGCCACAGTCTGTGCACTACATCAAATTTAGTTGCTTAAGCCTTATTACCCTTATTGGCTGTGTACGTTTTTGTCATTGCTTGGCTTTCAATGTGACAATGATTGTTCCGCGTTCAGAACCTGATGAAAATGGATGTGACCTGCTTAATTTCTCTATATTTCAATGCAGAATGGAAGAGGATATTGCTCCAGGGCTAAGGGTATGGAGAAGGGCATTGTCAGAAGCTCGCAGTGCTGCGCAGGTAGCTCTGTGCATTCAGCAGTTACAGAAATCAATAGCATGGGAAAAATCTATTATGAAAGTTGTAAGTGTTGTGAACTGATTTTTACGTATCCTATTTTCCTCCTTTCCAGATACCTCAACTGATAGTGTGTCTCTTTCATTGCTGCCTATGAAAATGACAACAAAAGTTCAATTGCACTTTTTACATTGGTTAAGATAAATTATTTGATGAAACTGTGCTCTTTTGTAGCTAACTTCAGCATTCTGAACTTTCTTGTGACAAATAGCCCTTCTGCTGGCATATTTTGAACAGAGTCGTTTTTTAAAAAAAAACTGGAACGGGCCTTTCTCTGTCTCTTTGGGAGAGGTCACTATGCTAATGAAAGCAGAACGACACCTTCTACATGACCATTGTGGGGAGTTGGTGTCAGAGACTGCAATTAAAGGCTTTTTCAGAAAAATGAGATGCAAAGTACATGCTTAAAAGATGCGCATGGCTTCTTTGCATGCCCACTTAATACAACTTACGTGCAGATTGGACGACTTGTTACAGGCACACAGGCTGAAATGTCCATCTCCGCATAGAAATGACAAATTAACAAGCACTGCTGTGTTAATTGCATATTCATAAAAGGCATGCAAATGCATGTAAGAAGATTTTGCATGAATCCTGGGCATCAGATTTCTGAAAATTAAGCTTTTTATACTATAGTAATCAATGGGTAAATGTTAGTAATTAAACAATGAATATGTTACTGTTGAAATAACAACTGCCTTCTCCCACTTTTATGCTTCCTATAAACTTCTAGACATCTCTTTTGCTTGTTACTATGGCCAGCTTATTTCATTTCCATAGTGGGCAATGAGAAAAGAAGGCAGGCAGGCAGGAAGGACTAGCAACACATTAACCCTCTAGGAGACATTGGAGGGATGCACCCTGCTCCTACAGCCATATAATCATAGTATAAGAGTTGGAGGAGACCACATGGGCCATCTAGTCCAACCCCTGCCATACAGAAAAAGCACAAAGTACCCCTGATAGATGGCCATCAGCCTCTGTTTAAAAGCCTCCAGGGAAGGGGTTTCCCCCACGCTCCAAGGAAGAGAGTTCCACTGCTGAACAATCAATCAGTCAATCTATCAGTGCAATGTAGCCCCAAATGCCTCTGAGGTCCCATCTATACTGCCATATAAAATCCAGATCATTTGTGTTGAATCAGGTTATATGACTAATATAATCCAGTTCAGGGCAAATAATCTGGATTTTATACTGCAGTGTAAGAAGGGCCTGAGAGTGCAAGAGGCATAAAAGACCTTTCCTGGGACTAAATTACTTCCTTGGGGTGAGGGGTCTACAGAATATGGTGCAAATGTACTCCACGTCTCCTAGTGTACATTTCACAATAGTTTGGGACAAAATAATTTTGGAAAACATTTGCCAAAAATATTTAACTCCTGGGAGGTTCGTGGGCCTTCAAATGTGATAAAAACACTCCTAGAATACATTTATGTCATGAGAGTAAATTCTTAATGAAAAATCTCAGATGATACTGACCTTAAATATTTTATTCTTACCCTGGAAGGTATAACCCTTATCACCAGAACAGAAATCTTTTGAACTTTGCTCTAAGACTCGTGTTGCCCTCCCAAAATTAAAATGCTCCTAGCTCATGGTAGTATCACTTCAGCAAGGGAAAGTAATAGTTTTCCCAGCCCCCAAAGAAAATACCATATTACACTAAACATTGTATTCTGTGATTCTTAAATCTGTCGCACAGAATATCAAGGCACATAAATGTCCCCTGACATTAAGTCTAGTTGTGTCCGACTCTGTGGGTTGGTGCTCATCTCCATTTCTAAGCCAAAGAGCTGGCGTTGTCTGTAGACACCTCCAAGGTCATGTGACCAGCATGACTACATGGAGCACCATTACTTTCCTGCCAGAGCAGTACCTATTGATCTACTCACATTTACATGTTTTCAAACTGCTAGGTTGGCAGAAGTTGAGGCTAACAGTAGGAGCTTATCCAGCTCCCTGAATTTGAGCCACCAACCTTTTGGTCAGCAAGTTCAGCAGCTCAGCGGTTTAATCTGCTGAGCCACTGGGGGGCTCCAAGGCACATATTTTGAGCATATAGAAGTCAACCACATGATTTGGCGGCATTTAGATTGACGCTATATACTCAAGTATAAGTCTCAAACAATATGTCAAATTTAGTGCAAAAAACCTGGATTGACTTATCCATGAATCAGTGTAAATACTGTACCTTAACTCTTATATAAAAGAAATCCCCCCCAAATCTGTCCTTGACTTATACATGAAATTAATTCATGCATGAATGTATACAGTATTTAAATAACATACGTGACATTTCATATATCAACTTCTTCTGCTTTAACTCCAGATTTTAGCCAAATGAAAAATTTACTAGAATTGTCCATGTGTTGTGGAGCATGTTTGTTTTTCTGCACAAATGAAATTCTATTATCCACATCCTCACAATTCAAAATCTCCTTAGGTGTCCTAATTTAGTGCTGTATTAATATTTGGTGGCACTCATGATTTGAACTGAATTCCTAATTATTGCATATTTAACACAGACTGATAAATAAGAGGTAGCAGCATGAATCTGGGAGATGTCGGGCAGGATTATAAAAATACATTTGACCCTCAGTATCCATAGATTCAACATTCTATGGATTTCAGGGTTGTTGTATGTCTTTCGGGCTGTGTGGCCATGTTCCAGAAGTATTCTCTCCTGACGTTTCGCCCACATCTATGGCAGGCATCCTCAGAGGTTGTGAGGTATGGATAAACTAAGTAAGGAAAGGAAAGAATATATATCTGTGGAGAGTCCAGGGTGTGGCAAGAGTCCTTTGTCACTGGGAGCCAGCATTAACGTTTCAGTTAATCACCCTAATTAGCATTGGAAATGTTTTGTCTCATGCCTGGGGACATCCTTTGTTCAGTCAAGCCCTCAGAGTTTTGGTTCCCATCTACTGTTTTGATTTTGGAGTTTTGTAATACTGGTAGCCAGATTTTGTTCATTTTCATGGTTTCTTCCTTTCTACCGGATACCATGCAGCTGTGGACAAGTCTACATAGGGACCACCAAACGCAGCACCCAAACAAGAGTCAAAGAACATGAAAGGCACTGCAGACTAATTCAACCAGAGAAATCAGCCATAGCAGAGCATTTGATGAACCAGCCTGGACACAGGATACTATTTGAGAACACAAAAATGCTGGACCATTCCAACAACTATCATGTCAGACTACACAGAGAAGCCATTGAAATCCACAAGCATGTGGACAACTTCAACAGAAAGGAAGAAACCATGAAAATGAACAAAATCTAGCTACCAGTATTACAAAACTCCAAAATCAAAACAGTAGATGGGAACCAAAACTCTGAGGGCTTGACTGAACAAAGGATGCCCCCAGGCATGAGACAAAACATTTCCAATGCTAATTAGGGTGATTAACTGAAACATTAATGCTGGCTCCCAGTGACAAAGGACTCTTGCCACACCCTGGACTCTCCACAGATATATATTCTTTCCTTTCCTTACTTAGTTTATCCATACCTCACAACCTCTGAGGATGCCTGCCATAGATGTGGGCGAAACGTCAGGAGAGAATACTTCTGGAACATGGCCACACAGCCCGAAAGACATACAACAACCCTGTGATCCCGGCCATGAAAGCCTTCGACAACACATTCTATGGATTTCACCATCTATGGCTTGAAAATGTTCCTCACCATACCCTCCAAAAATACAAAAAGCAAATTTTGATTTTGCCATTATGTATGAGGGACACAATTTTACTACCTCTTTGTAAATCATCCATAAATATCGACATCCACAGGGGGGCTGGAACCAAACCTCAGTGGATACCAAGGACCCACTATACTCAAAAGAGATGTAACTAAACATCTGAAAAGAACATCTTTTGACCTTATAAAATGTTTATAATTCCTAAAACCTCTCCCTCACTGAACTAACCAATCCCTAGCTGAAGTAGGATGTTGTGCATAAAATAGTGACGGGGTTGGAGAGTAAGTTGAAAGACTGGCCATTTTCTTTATTTCTAATCTTTCTGTGTAAATAGCCCATAGATTCTGAACATTATTTTAAATTGCATTATCTTCTACAGTGCACGTGCATCATATGTTGCTTGTCATACCACATAATTAAAGGAAATTTATTTATATGAAGTAATTTCTCTGTATTGCAGTACTGCCAAATATGTCGAAAAGGAGATAATGAGGAACTGCTGCTTCTATGTGATGGCTGTGACAAAGGCTGCCATACTTACTGCCACAGACCCAAAATCAGTTGTATCCCAGATGGTGACTGGTTCTGTCCTGCCTGCATAGCAAAGGTGAGGCTAATTTAAAGGTGAATTGATGGAAGAGAAAGGGGCTTGGAGTCTGAATTTTCCGGGCTGTATGGCCATGTTCCAGAAGCATTCTTTCCTGATATTTCACCCACATCTATGTCAGGCATCCTCAGAGGATGTGACGTATGCTGGAAACTAGGCTAGTGAGGTTTATATATTTGTGGAAGATCCAGGGTGAGAGAAGGAACTCTTGTCTGCTGGAGGCCCGTGTGAATATTGCAATTAATCACCTTGATTAGCATTTAATTAGTTTGAGTCCTTTCAGTGCAACACTTTCCAGGAACTGTAACTGCTGCAATTTTTCCATGCAGAGTAGTCCACAGAATATGCAACTAAAAAAAAAAACCAACCAAATGAATTAATATTTTCAAGCATATTCATATTTTCAAAAAAATTCTTTTCTTTGCATGTACCATGGAAACAGGACCTCTGGAAGTCTAGAAAAAGGAATTATTTACATATAATTTATCCCTCTTGCCTTTCAAAACACTGCATTTTTGGAACACACAAAATATGACCCCCATATCCATAGATTCGATATCCAGTTTTACTTATGCTTCTGTGGACCTCTCCAGGTTCTTCAGTGTGATTCCACAATGCTTTTGGCCCAAGTAAAGGCATAATATAGGTTTTTTTGTTATCCACTGTTTCAGCTATCTATGGGGATACTGAAATGTATTCCTTCATGGATACAAAAGTCAATACTGTATATGTAAAAATATTTGAAGTCATAGTCAGTGGCAAGAGATAAATGGAATAGATTGAATATGTGTTAAGAAATCTCAATTTATTTTCATTGCAATATATGCAAGCAGAAAATATATTTTGTCAGTTGTATCTATCAGAAAGATGCATCTGTCGGAGAAGCAGGACTGGCTCACATTAGCCACAGGTTAATTCATCAGAAGATGTGAATCTGTACATTTTTTAAAAAGTAAACTGCTTCTCTGATGGTATTAGGTTAGTGCAGGCCTGCACATCTTGGTAACAGCAAGGGGCTGAAATTGAAATAGATGAAAACACTTCAGGCCACAGATAGGTTTTTAACTCTTCACTTTACAAGTTAAAGGTATAATGAATGAATAAACTATTATATACATAAATTCAGCTTAATTCAGTTTCTGCGAACTATAGCTCAAAATGTAATTCCCACTCAGTTTATTCCTAAATTGTAGGCAAAAGCACACTGCTGCAGTGACATCCAGATGTTGCATGACCACACATATCCTGGTTATCATCTGTGAAATGCTGGGGCATACAAGAGCCTGTTTACACAATAAATGCCATGAGCTCCCATTGTGATTCTTTCTACTTAAGTAAACTTCCATCTTTCCAATGGCTAGTAAATGGGATGAAGTGATAAGAGTACTGACTGGTAAATAATACTGTAATAAATAAATAAATAATAATAATAATAATAATAATAATAATAATAATAATAATAATAATAAATTATTTGTAGATTGCCCTCTCTCCCCAGAGGGACTCAGGGCAGTTTCCAGCATATATGGCAAGCATTCAATGCCAGCAAGAAGAAACATACAAACAAATTATATCAAAGCAGATCATATTAAGCAATATATAAGCAACCTAACTTTAAAACTTAATACAGTAGTCTCAGTTATCCAACATAAACAGGCCGGCAGAATGTTGGATAAGTGAATATGTTGGATAATAAGGAGGGATTAAGGAAAAGCCTATTAAACATCAAGTTAGATTATGATTTTACAAATGAAGCACCAAAATATCACGTTAGACAACAAATTTGACAGAAAAAGTAGTTCAATACGCAGTAATGCTATGTAGTAATGACTGTATTTACAAGTTTAGCACCCAAATATCACGATGTATTGAAAACATTGACTACAAAAATGCGTTGGATAATCCAGAACGTTGGATAAGTGAATGTTGGATAAGTGAGACTCTACTGTAGCAGATAAAAATAGCAAAGATAAAACTTAAATAATCCATCACAGGCAATCCCGATAATGAACCAGTCCCAGATTCAGAAAGATCTAGATGTGGCTCATACAATCCTGAATTGAAGGAGGTCATATAATTCTGGTTACAATAACAGCTGATGTTCCAGGAGAAAGTTGTGTTTAGTGCATGAATTATCTGAAAGGTGCATGTATTAAAATGGCCTTTGAGAATGATGGCCGGACCATTGCAGTGTTCTGTAGTGTGTGTTTACTTAACCATGCACATTTGTACACATTACTGTATCTTTTACAAATTGACCTTCATACTCTTCCGTTAAAGCTTATGTTGAATTTTCATGTACATGGAACTGCTTTGCCTACGGAGATAAACATTGGCTTGCCTGTTTTTTATGTAGTGTTCATTTTATTGGGGCTTTTTCTCTTGATGCAGGCAAGTGGTCAGACTTTAAAAGTTAAAAAAAATCAGAACAAAGGGAAGAAAAGCAACGAATGCAAAAAAGGCAAGAAACTGCCTTTAACAGTTGAAGTGGATGAAGAGGACTCTGCATCTACAAGCAGCTCTGTCAAAAGAGGGAAAGTAGACTCAAAAAAGAGGAAAACAGATGAAAATATTTCTGCTAGTCCATTGAAACAGGAAAGTGTTTCCCCTGTGAAAAAAGCTAAACGAGATGAATCTAAAGACGCAGCTATAAGCAGGTATTAACTTTCAGGGCATATTTGTTTTAAATTTTGAGGACAAACTGAAGTTTCTGAATGTTAAAGGATGTCAGTTGATCCATTTATTTAAACCAGTGGTTTCGAACCTTTGGACCTCCTGGTGTTTTGGATTTTAACTCCAGGCACCCCTGTAGACTTTACTTGGGAATTATTTGGACTTTACTTGCGAAGACGTTTTTGAGAGCGGTGCTCCATTATTATTATTTTATTCATTCTGTATATAGCAACATGACTAACCATATGCTTACTTCATCTGGAAGATACTTTTATTGATCATGTATCCCTGAAGCCTATATACATTGGAACCAATATCAGACTTAGATAACTTTTGTGTTAGAGCTGTTGTTCCTTTTCATTTTGTCTGGTATTACCAAATTGAGCTTTGTGCGGGGAACTTTAATAATACTATATGCTATTTGGACAAGATGAGGACAAAAATGAGATAAGAGGATGGAAGGATAAGAAAACTGATTTTATGTTAAAGGCAGAAACCAACTGATAATTTTCTATATAGCAAGGAACATTCAGGTAACACCAACACCAGTACCAGGTTGTTTCTATGGATGATGTGGAAGAGCAATCCACTCATCATGAGTTATTCCCTACATGTGAGGAGTTGGATTGCGCCTTCTGTCCTCCAAGAATGAAACTTCACAATAAACACCAATGCACGCAAGATAGGAGAAGTGAGAGTATGTCTGATACTTGATATCCTTTCCTTCAGTTTTATGAAGTTCTCTCCTTGAATCACATATGTTTTGATTTTGAAGTGCTGCCTTCGCAGTCTAAAATTTACTCATGCTATGTGTGACAGAAAGGAATAGCTTTGTTCAAAGAATTACAGATATAATGGTATGTAAAGCACAAAGCAGTTCAGAAACTCATGTCTTGTTTTGCTTTTCCCTTTCCCAGCATGCTCTTGTCTGAATTGGAAACTCACGAAGATGCATGGCCTTTTCTACTTCCTGTAAACTTGAAACATGTTCCTGGTTATAGGAAAGTTATTAAGAAACCCATGGATTTTTCCACCATTCGAGACAAACTGAATAGTGGACAGTAAGTAAAGCTTAGTTTTTTTTTTATAGTGTCAGAAGCGACTTGAGAACATATTGCAAGCCGCTTCTGATGTGAGAGAATTGGCCGTCTACAGAGACTTTGCCCAGGGGATGCCCGGATGTGTTACCATCCTGCTGGGAGGTTTCTTTCATGTCCCAGTAAAACTTAGATGAATCATAGGGGTGGTGGGGGTGGAGTAAATCACATTTTAAAATAACTATTTCTGTAAGATCAAATTATAAGTATCCTTAGTTTCTGGGATATCACCGCCAGGTAAATAAACAACTGTGGGGTGAATTTGTTGACTGAAGAATAGATGTTGATGCACTTTTGATGGACAATATAGATCACAGTTAACTTTGCTTTGAGGGGTGGAGTGTGGTTTGTGTTAAAGACGTGTATCAAGTTATTACTGCAAACACACCTGTCAATTTAAGCTTGTTTCTTATAACTCTGCAGACACAGAAGGATTGGCTCACATCAGATCTGAAACATTTGGTGTGAGGCAACCTGTCATATATGTATATGCCAGACATTCTGTAAAACACTTCTAATGTGCAGAACAAACAACATGGGATGGATTGGCATCCCAGGCAGCTTATTTTCAAAAGGGGAATCTTGTGATACTAGGAATCTAGAAACTCCTAGTGGTGACCTGGATCAAGTATTGCCAATCCTCTCCTTGCCTGAGATTTGGAATCATTTTAGTGTAAAATAGATTTGAATCAGGTATTCCCAGTTCTTCTTGCTTTCATGGAATGTAGGAATGTATTTAAAGGGGCAGGCCTCATCTATGAGGGCATAGCCAGTATTTAATGAATTTTCTGACAGCTCACTCTCACCAAAAAGTACTTTTTAATGGGTAATGTAGACTCCCTGGAACTTAAGTGGGAATGGGCTCAAGTGCTTGTGCCTGTATTTGCATTGTATCAAGGAAGAAGAGGAGCACCACCAGGGAAGTAAACATTTCTGAATTATTGCTCATTGTCAGAATTTTCTGATTTCATTTATCTTTATATTTGCATTCGCAATAGGGCTTCATTGAGGAGGAACAGCAGTGGGTATTTCATATGCTGGTGAACATAAGAAGAACCCTGCTGCATCAGGCCAAAGGTCTAACTCAGGGGTCCTCAAACTTTTTAAGCAGAGGGCCGGTCCACAATCCCTCAGACAGTTGAGGGGCCGAATTATCATTTGAAAAAAAAAAAAAGAACGAATTCCTATGCACACTGCACATGTCTTATTTGTAGTGCAACCCCCCCCCCCCAACAACAATATAATATTTAAAAATAAGAACAATTTTAACCAACATAAACCTATCAGGATTTCAATGAAAAGTGTGGGCCTGCTTTTGGCCATTGAGATAGTCAAGTTAATTAGGATTGTTGTTTTTGTGTACCTTCAAGTTATTTCAGACTTTGTGTGAGCCTAAGTCTAAAACCGAGGGCAGGGGCCAGGTAAATGACCTTGGAGGGCTGCATCTGGCCCCCGGGCCTTAGTTTGGGGACCCCTGCTCTACACTATTGAATATGGAAGGATTGTGAATTCGATATAGTTATAGATGTGTAACTCTAAATCAAGCATCCATAGCTGTGATCATGGATTCCAGCAAATATCCTTTTTGCTGTCGCACCCTGAAGATATTTGCATTGGTCCCACTAGATTGCATTTGCCATCCCTGGAGGAGGATGGCGGTGCCTATTTAATAAAGCATTTGCATTATTAAATGTTCTTCTCATTTAACCTTGCTAGTTGTATTAGTTGTGCTAAAACCATCAGACTTAAAATTTCTGACTATGAGCCAAGGTATTATGTTGTTACAGTAACATTTTGGTGAGATTAGACTTTAAAGCTTGCTAGCAAAAAATAAACCTTTGGTGCGAGGTATTTACTATCGGCATAGTACAATTCTAAACAAATCCTTCCTCCCTGCTTTCTCATTCCTACGGATGAAAGAATTATTGCTTTCAATATGTGCTTCTAAAAACAGGACTTTCCCACCCTTTCAGATATCCTAATCTTGAAGCCTTTGCTGTGGACGTCAGGCTTGTATTTGACAACTGTGAAACCTTTAATGAAGACGATTCTGATATCGGCCGGGCTGGCCACAACATGAGGAAACATTTTGAAAAAAAATGGACAGAAATTTTTAAAGTGAGCTGAAGTGATCCCAGTCGACGACATATTTTCTTTTCTTAAATGAGGACAAATGAGACCAGCAATGTGAACTGTATTTCCATTAAAGTACAAGGCACATGCATACCTAATGACTGTTTTATTTTTCCTTAAAGTATCACAAGGGAGTGGTACTGATTCCCGAGGCTTCACTCCTACAGCAACCATGGCCCTTGGTTCTTGGTTTGTGTGTTTTATCAAACTATTTTAGGTAGAACAGGGAAGCACACCCAAAGAATTTAAATGTAAGGGGTGTAATAGTGCAATAGCAATTTAAAATATATCAAAACGCACTGAATATTCAACCACCAGAGCTCTACTTGGGGAAAAATGTTCTCTTTTCCCTGTCAATAAATATCTATTTTTCATTTTTTTACTTTGTAGTTTATTTTTTAGTAAATGTATTTAATTTTATGAATTATTTATGATTAAATAGCATCCAGACTCTTCGTTTTCTGTGAAAAGGAAGAATTAGAAAAAAAATTGCTTTAAATCTTGAAAATACAACAAGGAATGTTTTAAAATATAAAACAAAGCCAAGTAAAACTGTTTACACTGATGTGCTGTAAAAAGCACGAAAAAATTAAACTTTACTGTAGAGTTACAAGTACATTTATATATATGTTGCTGCATCACTTGTGTAGTTAAATTGTATTTCAAGGCAGTGAAGAAAAATGAGGCATATGTATATACTGTTCATTATTGTTTATATTAAGTCTTGTTTTAAATATGTATGATGTGTACATATTGTTTGCAGACATTATTGTTTATGCCTTAGAAGGACTGTAGCATTTTTAGTTTTAAGGTAATTATAACTATATGGCTTGTACAGTAACTATCCTCTACCAACACTGTGGAGTCTCCTTAATCTTTGTAGTGCCTGCCTTTAAAACAGGGTGTAGGGGATATTAGTTTTCCATTTTTCTATTTTGTTATATAATTTCAAGCCACCAGGGCCTCAAATTCAAGTATAATCATTTGTATCCATGTGGAATAAAATTGTGACAATTTCCTATGCGCACAGTATTTTTTCATACAAACATTTCCCTCCATTTGCCTTGCCACAGAAAAAACAAAAAGACATTTGTAACCACTGTGTTTTATCTACTGTGTGTTGTGGTGGCCTGTTGGAGGCAGATAGATCAGACTTTTTCTTTTGTACCTATGTAAGAGTACTTGAAGTTTCATTTAAAACAAAACGTTGTGGAAAAGGTAGCATTCTTCCTTTTTTTCTTTTTTAGGAGTGTTATTTTTCACTAGTATGTGTGGCACGGATACAATAAAAGGCTGTTTTGCAAACCAGTTTTTTTCACTTGGTTATTTTAATTTCCTGTAAGATACGTTCAGAATATATTTTTTTACAAAAATATTGCTTATTAACAGGAAGATCCTACCTTCAGTATTAATCAGAAAACATACTGCGGAGACAAGGAAAAGCTTCCGGCAGACACTCCCGACAGATGTTAGTCATGATGGAGGGCAAACTGGGATTCTCTGCAACCACACAAGGAATTGCCATTTAAGAATATTTGTTAATATCCATCTTGAATAGAACATATCCAGGGATGGTGACCAAGATGGTCACACTTCTAGAAACTAAGCCTTATGAGAACTGACTTTGGAAATTGGGTGTGTTTAGCTTGGAGAAGATTGAAATATGACATAATAGCTAACTTTAATTATTTCAGGTGTTGTTATATAAAATATGAAGGAAGCTTGGCTCTTTTAGCTGGTATTAGAACACAAAATTACAAGAAGAGAGTCTCCATCTAAACTTAGGAAGAACTTAGTACGGTAAGAACTGTTGAGCAGTGAAATGGACTGCCACAGGAAATGGTGGACTCTCCTTCTTGGAAGGTCTTTAAGCAGAGGTTGGATGAGCATCTTTCTGGGAAGGAGTAGTTGAGCTTTCCTACATAGCACAGGTTGGTTTAAATCGCCCTTGTGACTCCTTCTAATGGTAGGACAGTATGACTCTAAATCATGTTTTGGAGTGAAGTGGCGCCAAGCTGAGATCAAAGATTTGGTGTCTGCATTGTCTCCGGGGAGTGAATGGCCAATCCATGTCTTCCAAAAACATCCAAACACAAACAGTTCTGTAGACAGAACTGCCACCTTTAACAGAGTAATGATTAGCTTTTAAAAAGTGAATTTCCATCCATTTGCCTTAAAATATGCTTTTTTAGTATCTTGTTTTATATTTGTTCCAGATAGAAATCAGTGGAAGACACTGTACATAGCAGTATAAACACTACAAATAATATAAACCAACTGGGATGACAAGCTTATTGCAACACATCTGGAATTACTAGGTTGTGGAAGACAAATATATGTATATTATAAATAAACTTTACAAAGCGTTGATGTAGGATCTTCTCACACACAAGACTGGAAACTAGCTCTGTATGCAAACTATATTCAAACCATACTTTATGGCTGCTGATTATGTAAGATGTATACTCCGTCCCCATACCTTTTAGAAATATTGCCCTTTGACCCATCACACAGCAGACTGGTTTGCTCCTCCCAATCAATCCTTTTTCCTTGACATCACTCCCCTTACCCCTCCCCCCTTTAATTTATTTTCAAATATATGGAGTTTTGAAGCCTTAAAAGGGCATTCTTGCAAGATTTTGAAGGATCTGCAGCTTTATAGCTTGGAAATCAAATAGGAAAGAGTGAATAGTATCCTAATGGACAGTTATGTTTTGAAAAATGTGTGTGTTCTGGGAAATCTGGGCTGAGATGTTCAAAGGTCCCCAGTTCATTTCTGCTAGAAACAGGTTAAACAAAGCAAAATGATCAATTACATTTATTGTGGAGGAAAGTCCTGCCTTGTTCTTTTCATGATTCTGCTTTACTTTAGCCCAGTGGTTCTCAACCTGTGGATCCACAGGTGTTTTGGCCTACAACTCCCAGAAATCCCAGCCAGTTTACCAGCGTTGGGATTTCTGGGAGTTGAAGGCCAAAACATCTGGAGACCCACAGGTTGAAAACCACTGCTTTAGGACAAAGCTTAGGAGAGCAGGGCTGTAAAGTGAGGAAAATAACAAAGTTTGGGGTTTTTTTTTCAAATACTGTATATACTCGAGTATAAGTCTAGTTTTTCAGCCCTTTTTTTAAGACTGAAAAAGCCTCCCTTGGCTAATACTCGGGTGAGAGTCCTGGTTGGCTTATATTTGGGTCAGCTTATACTCGAGAGTATATGGTACATTTATTATTTTTCTCTATTATTATTGGTATTATTACATTTATTATTTTTCTCTATTATTGTTGCTACTATTACATTTATTTTACTCTATTTTTATTATTGTTATTAATACATGTATTATTTCACTCTGATATTATTATTGCATTTATTATTTGACTCTATTATTACATGTATTATTTTCCTGTATTTATTATTATTATTATTATTATTATTATTATTACATGTATTATTTTATTCTACTATTATTAAAAGGATACATAAGCACATTTACATTGAAGATGATGAGAATAATGATTTGATCAGTGTTGGACAGTCTTATCTTAAATTTGAGCTTTATGTAAATATTCAAAAACACTTAACCTACTGATGCCTCAATTAATGTAATTTTATTGTTATCTATTTTTATTTCTGAAATTTACCACCCTCAGCTTTTACTGAAGTCAATGTTTTCCCAGTTTTTTAATGGTAAAATTAGGTGCCTCAGCTTATATTTGGGTTGGCTTATACTCGAGTATATACGGTAAGTAGATATGTTTGCAAAAAGATACCCACACTAACAGGATGGATCAGGATTTTTTTTTTAAAAAAGGATTATGTTCAGTATGTTGGATCAGCCAAATTTTGCAGATTCTAACTTAAATGGGGAGTAAAAAAATATAAAGGAAACAACTCCAAGCAGATCAGGACATCAGAATCTACAGTCCTTCCACTGGATACACCATAAGTGGAATGAAAGGAGAAAGGTTTCGGAGGGATATTGTGGTCAGCACAACACTCCGCCAAACATGCCCATATGGACACATCAGAGGCACAGCTGATGGTGTGCAGATGAGAAAAAAGACAGACGATCCATGACATATAAAACACAATACAGCACTATACATGTGCAATTACAGAAAAAACAATGTATCTAGACAACAACTTTACCATCTACTTCTGCCTTCCAAAAACTACACTTTGCAGACTATTCCCATACGGATTCAGATACAATACACACAAATCGGAATATGCGTCATGAGACAGGAAATGACAGATACTGTAGGAAACAGTTGCAAAACCCATGATAAACAAGCATGTGACAAGGTGGCATGTGAGTCAAGAAATGTAGTGCGGAAAATGTATAATCATATTTGATGTAATGAGGTAGAGGCAAACATGGAGTGTGCATTTTAAAAGAGAATAACACCTTCCACACACAATTGATTGCAATAAAAGAAAACCTGCTAACTGAACCTAATGTGAAAGTTCACTGACACTGTTAAGATGCATTTTTGTTGTTTTAAACATTTCATTACTAGATTTGTACAGTACAATGATCAAAATATCTTCTTGGAAACAATAAGAGAAACTTATTTCCTGGTAAACGTGCACAAAATTGTATCCTTGTCCCCCAATTATGGAGCACTGGAATAGCATCCTTTCTAAATAGCTAATCCGTGTGACTGGAGAATGGGTAAATTTATTTCAGTAAATTATTCAGAATATTTAATTCTGCTTTATCAAAATTAGAAATCAGTCTCTTATCTCTACTATGCCAAAGCTTACAAGAAGATTTGTTCTACTTGACTTGGCCATATTTATGCCCAAGCTCATTACTAAAAAAAAATGGTGAGTGCTTTGGAACAAAGCTACGCTTCTTGACAGAAGAAAGAAAAAGAAAAGGCTACTTCTAGACTCCCCCACCACACACACACATAAACACACACTTTTGCCAAGTACAGTAGTTTCTCGCTTATCCAACCTTCACATATCCAACATTCTGTATTATCAAACGCAGTCAGCCTTTTAGTAGTCAATGTTTTTGTAGACAAAGTTTTCAATACATTGAGATATTTTGGTGCTAAATACATAAATACAGTAAGTACTACATTATGTTACTGTGTTTTGAATTGCTTTTTCTGTTGATTTTTTGTAAAACATGATGTTTTGGTACTTAATTTGTAAAATCATAATGTGGTTTAATGTTTAATAGGCTTTTCCTTAATCCCTCCTTATTATCCAACACTTTCACTTTTCCAACATTCTGCCAGCCCATTTATGTTGGATAAGTGAGATTCTACTGTACTACTTTTACATTTAATTTGGAAGAGACAGGAAACAGAAAAGTAGAAATAGGTATTAGCAGCCATTAAACATTTTTACTGAGGACATGCCGTCAGGGAAAAGTATAGTTTTAGAGGGAGGCTTAGACTACATCCCAGGAACAATTCACATGCAGAAGCAGACACATATCGCAAACACAGCAATAATAATCAGAATGTGACTGTCCTGAAGCTAAAGAATACGCTGAATGCAAATGTGATCAACTTAATGTAGAAAGTTTATCAAATGAAGAAGTGCCTCCCTCTCCCCTCAAACCAACTGAATTGGACCCCAAAGCACAGTGTTATCAGTATATAAAGTATTTTATGTTGCACATCTTTGTGAAAGTCAAATTAATGGATTCTAGATCATGAAAGCATATGTCATGATACATGTAAAGATTGTCACTAAGACCTTTTATAATTTCAGATGTTTGATGTTTTGGTTGATTTGATCTGATTACTGCCTCAGTGAACTACAATTCCCATAATGCCATATCACTGAGGCAAGGCAGTTAAAGTTGAGTCAAGTTGCATTTGTTCCACAGAGAAGACGTGCCTTAGGACTACTCAATGTAATAATAAGGATGATGGATTGCTCTGAGTTTTCTGGGCTGTATGGTCATTCTCTCCTGACGTTATGCCCACATCTATGGCAAGCATCTGCAGAGGTTGTGGGGTATATTGGAAACTAGGCAAGGGAGATTTATATATCTGTGGAAGGTCCAGGGTGAGACCTGTTGGAGGCAAGTGTGAATGTTGCAATTAATCACCTTGATTAGCATTGAAAAGCCTTGCAGCTTCAAGGCCTGGCTGCTTACTGCCTATGGGAATCCTTTGTTAGGAGATGTTAGCTGGTCCTGATTGTTTCCTGTATGAATTCCCGTTTTCAGAGTGTTGTTTTTTATTTACTCTCCTGATTTTAGAGTTTTTTAAAAATACTGGTAGACAGATTTTATTCATTTTTGAGGTTTCCTCCTTTCTGTTGAAATTGTCCACATGTTTCTTGTGGACTTCGATGGCTTCTCTATGTTGTCTGACATGGTGGTTGTTAGAGTTGTCTGGCATTTTTGTGTTCTCAAACAATATGCTGTGTCCAGGCTGGTTTATCAAGTGCTCTGCTATGGCTGACTTCTTTAGTTGAGTTAGTCTGCAGTGCCTTTCATGTTTCTTGATTCAATATATAAGCCCACTTGCCTAGTTTCTAACAGACCTCGCAACCTCTGAAGATGCCTGCCACAGATGTGGGCGAAACATTTATATGTATATTTTTATCAATGCTTAATATATTGAATTTTAATTGATTGAATTGTTGTAATATTTCTATATTGTGTTTTATTGTAAGACGCCCTGAGTCCCCTATAGGTGAGAAGGGCGGGATATAAGTATTGTAATAAATAAATAAATAAATAATAAACGTCAGGAGAGAATGCTTCTGGAACATGGCACGGAAAACTCACAGCAACCCAGTCATTCCACCCATGAAAACTTTCGATAACACAATAATGCTGATAATGATAATAATAATAATAACAATAATACACCCACTCCTTATTTCTCCGAATCCAGGCGTCTCTAAAGGGCTGCTCCACAGCTGTTTGGGCCTCCTTGTTTCCCCACCCACTTCTGCCTTCGATCACGTGGCAGCCTCGGTGGGTTTGGCTTCCCATTGGCTCTCCCTCTCAGCGGGGAAGCCACTTCACGTGACCTTTTGTTTGGCTTCCGCTCTGATAGGCGCCGCTTCCTCCTCCTCTCGCAGAGACGAAGGAGAGAAGCGACTGCGCAGCCGTGAGAGAGAGGTAAGCCTAGAACTGGGGAAGGGAAGGGGGGGGGGGGCTGCGGTGACGTCATGCGAGTTAGGCTCGGGGCTCGAGGTCGTCTCGCGGAGGCCGTTAGTCGCGCGCTCGCTTCAAAAAGAGAAAGGAGGGTCTCGCGTGCCATAACGAGTGCGCGTGCCGTTTCTTCTCCTCCTTCTCCCCTGGCAGCAGAACTATACATTAACACCGCCATGACTCAATGCTAATAGGGAGTCCTTGGTGTCATATGTCGTTTGACCTTGTAAAGCCACAATTCTATGACTCCATAGCATTGAGAGATCCATGGGGGTTAAATTGGTGTCATTCCACAGTGTACTCACAATCATGCCTTTGGCTGTGGTGTCAGTAGAGACATCCTCTGATATAACTCGCAATACTGGTCACACTTGATTCTGTGAGAACTTAACATACATATATAAATACACACCAGTCATGGAAAGCAATGAGTAATTAGGCTGAGCATCCCTCATTCAGAAACCCAAAACTGGCTGAGGTAGTGACACCTTGGTTTCCTCAGAGTCCAGTGTACACATACAGTAGAGTCTCACTTATCCAAGACTCGCTTATCCAACGTTCTGGATTATCCAATGCATTTTTGTAGTCAATGTTTTCAATATATCGTGATATTTTGGTGCTAAATTCGTAAATACAGTAATTGCAACATAACATTACTGCGTATTGAACTACTTTTTCTGTCAAATTTGTTGTATAACATCATGTTTTGGTGCTTAATTTGTAAAATCATAACCTAATTTGATGTTTAATAGGCTTTTCCTTAATCTCTCCTTATTATCCAAGATATTTGCTTATCCAAGTTTCTGCTGGCCTGTTTAGCTTGGATAAGTGAGACTCTACTTTTCTTTCACCTTCAACATTCTTACAAATATCACACGTAGGATTGCTTTCAGCTTATGTGAATGTGAAACATACATAATTATCGTCCTCTCCAAGATATTTCATATATGCAAATATTCCAAAATGCCAATCACTTCGCTCCTTGTTTAGATATTGGTCTCATATCCATTATATACAGCAGGGGTCCCCAAACTTTTAAAGCAGAGGGCCGGTCCACAATCTTTCAGACTGTGGAGGGGCCGAATTATCATTTGAAAAAAAACCCGAACAAATTCCTATGCACACTGCACATGTCTTATTTGTAGTGCAAAACAACAACAACAATGAAAGAACAATACAATATTTAAAAATGAAAACAACTGTAACCAACATAAACCTATCAGGACTTCAATGGGAAGTGTGGGCCTGCTTCTGGCCAATGAGATAGTCAAATTAATTAGGATTGTTGTTGTTGTTGTTGTTGTTGTGTGCCTTCAAGTCATTTCAGACTTTGGGCGAGCCTAAGTCTAAAATTATTTATTTATTCATCTACTACATTTATTTATTACATTTATATCCCACCCTTCTCACCCCGAAGGGAACTCAGAGCAGCTGTATGTACATACAATATATTATTAGCATAGCACAATATTAGCATTATATATTACTATATTGAACTATACTACTATACTGTAGTATTATATGTAATATATAACATATAATTAATATTATTATATGGTATTATTATTTGTATTATATTGTATAACATTATAATGTTATTATCAGTATTATATGTAAATACAATATATTATATTATTAAAATGATATAAAAATATTATATTATAAAACTGAGGGCGGGGGCCAGGTAAATGACCTTGGAGGGCCACATCCGGCCCCCGGGCCTTAGTTTGGGGACCCCTGATATACAGCATCCAACAGGATGGGACCCACAGTTTTATTTATCCAATTCTGATAAAATATAGTCTCAAGGCGCTTTTTAGACCCAGTCTCCGATGGCAGGCTGGGTCTGAAAATATGAGTTGCCAGGAGACAAGCGAGAGCCACCCACAACTATCATTCAGGGCCAGTTAACACCTCCCAATAAAGGATCCCCCCCCAGGCAGGAAGCAGCCAGACTTTGAAGCTGAAAGCTAATCAAGGTGGCCAATTTGCAACATTCATTTACACTTGCCTCAGGCAGGCAAGAGTTCTTTCTCCCACCGTGGACCTTACACAGATATATAAACCCCACTTGACTAGTTTCCAACAGACCTCACAATTTCTGAGGATGTCTGCCATAGATGTGGGCGAAACGTCAGGAGAGAATGCTTCTGGAACATGGCCATACAGCCCAGAAAACTCAAGGCAACCCAGTGATTCCGGCCATGAAAGCCTTCGACAACGTTTAATTTCCATAAGAAATAGTAAAAATCTGAGCCTATATATAACATGTGTCAGCCTCACATAACGCTGTAATGCAATTTGTTCCTAGGTTAGAAATGTCATTTCCTAATTGGTTCTATCATAAAAACATTGAAGAAAATTATTAAACTGTAAAATCTTGGCTTTTGTGGGACATCCCTGCAGTACATTTTGCTACAGTTTTCAATGAATCATCTCATAGAGTCTCAACCAATTCAACATAGTTTGTGGCAGCCACAAAAATGAAGTCTCTGGAGTATAACAACTGCTTTCGGAGTAAGCACCGCACAATTAAACAGGCAATAACAGTTTCAAACCAGGAATAGAACATTTTTCATATTTTGTTACATACAAATTAGAATTGTTTTTCTGAGTCATTTATTATATTCCTAAATATAAGCTATCCTCTAAAAGTTATGTTATTATTATTTTAATAAAAATAGTAATGCAACATAAATTTTAGTGACATATTGGAACTTTAGTTACATTATCAAGCTACTAAAAGGCCATTAACATTTTTAACATATTGCCAACATATTGTCACTGTCCGACTCTATAGTATTCTTGGATCATGAGTCTTTAATTTGAATAGGGTTTGTTATTCATGGTTTCGCATGTCTCTACAAAGTCTGGTAACATATCCCCTGTGAATATATCATATATCCAAATATTGCAAAAACGATGGTGATTTTTTTTGGGGTGGGTGGGGGGGGGGGGGAGAGAGAGAGAGAATTCAAAACACTTCTGGCTCCAAGCATTTCAGATAAGGGATACTCAAGCTGTGCTTTTGTGCCGCTTTTCTGGGCAGAGCTGTCTTCCCAAAGTGGGAATGAAACCTGCAAAGAAAACAATACAGTACCAACAAGAGTACACATGTTCAAGAGCTAGAAACTGCCATTTTTAGCTATTATTATTATTACATTTATTTATACCTCACTTTATCTCTCCTGAAGGAGACTCAAAGCAGCTTAATATAAAAGCATTAGCATACGATTTAAAATATACAAATATGCAAACATTAAAACAGAATTAAATAGAAACAGGTTGTTTTTTTTTAAATCGCAGTTCTGGGAGAGCCTCTCTGTTGACTAAACAATCTAAAACATATCAAGATTGAAAAGCTTGGAATCTAGCATGGAAAGCACAAGGGGTTGTAAAAACAAATAAGTGACTAACACCTAAACACAGTAGACAGATTGTTGCTTTCCTCAGCTGCGTACAATAGAAATCACTTTCCAGTGTCATTTTTCATAAATTCTGCCCATATACTACTAGTGGAGGTGGTTTCTGTTTTGACAATGTTATTTGAAAGCACATGGCGTTACCTGTATTAGGGGGCAGGAAAACATGCAGTGCAATTCTAAAATATTTTTACTTCAAATAAACATTTTATTGAGTCTACATCTTTTGTGCCTAATTTTCCACAAGGTGCTGAAAGCAACAAAAAAAAAGTGTTCAGTTAACACATGCCAATGGAAATGCCAGGAAAGTGGAAGATTGTTGCATCTCTTTTGTCTCATGTGGTAGCAAACAATTTTCCTAAATATATCCCATATTTACAGCGGGAGGGGGGGATCTAAGTACAGTCAACCTTCCACATTCACTGGGGTTGGGGGCACAAGACCCCATGTGCAAGTGAGAAACCAGAAATAAAAATGAATTGTTGGGGTTTTTTTTAACCAGAGAAAACACTTATCTAGGAATTTCTAGGTCTTCCAGCATGACTCCATGGTCAACTTCTGCTGCAAGGTGAATGTATGGTTGCTTTAGAGTTTAGATTCTCCAGCAGGACTGAAGGAAGTTGACTATAGAGTCACTCTAGAGCAATTTCTCAAATTGTGCTCCTCCAGAAGTTCTGGACTTCAGCTCCAACAGTTCCTAACAGCTGATAAGCTGGCTGGGATTTCAAGGAGCTGAAGTCCAAAATACCTGGATGAGCACAATTTAGGAAACACTTCTCTAGAGGATCTAAAGATTCTTAGAGGTAACAGTTTTAATCAAATCAGTGGATCATCAAATCCGCAAATGTCAAAACCGCAAATGTGGAGAGACAGCTGTAATACTTAAGTTTTGCTTCATCCATGCTTGTGATAGAATGAATATCTCAAAGCTTTTCCTATGCCAAACTGTATTTTGGCACAACACAGTACCACCATTCATTATATCATAGAGAATTCATATGTATTTCTTATGTACCTTGGATTTAAAGTTGCAAGCCATGAATAGAAGGGCTCCCTACGATTTAGGCATCCATACAAATACAAGTAAAGAACACTTGCTTTTCTAGGTGATGGATGAGCTTCTTTTTTGATCTGCAGTATTAAGGTAACCAATACTGTAGTTGGAGCCAAGTATTCTTTATGGCAAACAAGCTTCTTGAAGCTTCCTTCTTTCCTTGGTGTATTATGATATTATTTCTATGAGGCAGTCCTAAAGGAGTCACTTTTCCTTCTGCTATGCAATCTCAGAAGTAAAAACGTATTTGCAAATAAACATTCTGTACTGGTAACAGTGTTGCATTGCAGCTTCAGGGCATACATCTGGGTAACACAAGTTATGGTATGCAATCAGATATTCAGGATGACTGTGCAAGATGAAAATGTAGAGTGAATGCTTAAGTTTCAGCATTTAAAGATTCTTCTTGTAGTCCAGATAGATGATTTCAATGTCAGGCTTTCATACATGGGTTATTGCTATAAATTAACCTGTTCCCATTGAAGTCATTTGCAAACTAGTCATATATTTGTGTTAGGATAAGTGAGCTTTTTAATTGAATAATTAATAAAAAGAGACATGATATAGACATGATTAACTGTTACAACTTTTCTTCTTTCTAACAGGTACCTTTATATGACCAAATGGTGAAATTGATTTGTACTCTAGTAGATCATAAAGATGATGTCAACTGCTGTGCCTTCTCCTCTTCCTTCTTGGCTACATGTTCCTTGGACAAAACTGTCCGATTATATTCTTTAAGCAATTTTGAAGAGCTTCCTTATTCACCACTAGAAGGACATACTTATGCTGTCCACTGCTGCTGCTTCTCTCCATTGGGACATGTTTTGGCTTCATGTTCTACAGATGGCAACACCGTTTTGTGGAATACTCACAATGGACTAAAATTGGCTGTGCTAGAGCACCCCTGTAGAAATCCTGTACGAATTTGCAGATTTTCCCCTGATTCCACCTTTTTGGTTTCAGGAGCGGCAGATGGAAGTGTCAATCTTTGGAAGGTCCAGTCCTTGAAAGTATACCGGTGAGTAGGCCAACCGTAACATGAATTAGAAAGATGTTACACCATTCACCTGTCCAAAGGGTTATTACTAACGTCACTGTTGCTACTTGATGTTTACTATATGTGAAGAAGGTGTTAAATATACTAAGACCATTTTTATCAGTGTTATTTCAGTGAATCGAAATGAATCCTTGAATCTATGATTTCTCCAAATTAAGAGTTCCTTCTGTAAATAAATGGCTCAGGTCCAGGCTATTTATCAAATCACATCTCCCTGTATAGACCATCTGGGGCACTTTGGTCAGCAGAGGAGGCCCTGCTCTCAGTCCCACTGCCGTCACAAGGGTGGCTGGTGGGAATGAGAGAGGGGGCCTTCTCTGTGATGGCCTCTGGGACTCCCTCCCTAAAGAAATAAAAATGGCCCTACCCTCTCCTTTAAGAAACAGTTAAAGACACATCTAAGCACCTTAGCATATGGAGAGGGAGGATTAACATAACTGCCACCCCATAGCAGCTATGGTCTAAGTGAAAATACAACAAATGCTGAACATTTTCAGCAAATTGGTCATTTAAATCTGTCCAGGTATACGTTCACTCTGTGCAATAATGTTTTTACTGAGTGTCACGTTTAATTTTTTTTTTATTTAGAATTTTTATTATAAGAGTATGTTATTGTCATGTTATACTTTTGATATTAGTGAAGTACAGTAGAGTCTCACTTAACCAACATAAATGGGCTGGCAGAACGTTGGATAAGCAAATATGTTGGATAATAAGGAGGGATTAAGGAAAAGCCTATTAAACATCAAATTAGATTATGATTTTACAAATTAAGCACCCAAACATCATGTTATACAACAAATTTGACGGAAAAAGTAGTTGAATTCAAAATAATGCTGTGTAGTAATTACTGTATTTATGAATTTAGCACCAAAATATCATGATTTATTGAAAATATCTATTACAAAAATGTGTTGGATAATCCAGAAATTTGGATAAGCGAGTGTTGGATAAGTGAGACTTTACTGTAGTTGTGGTATTGAATGTTTGCCTTTTATATGTATGTTAATCGCCCGGAGTCCCTCTGGGGAGAGAGGGTGGTCTAGAAATAAAGTTTTATTTTATTATTTTTATTTATATAAAAATAACTCCCCATTCCAAGCATAAGAAATGCAGATTTCCCCTCTGTTTTAAAGAATTCACTTTTTGACAGCCCATTTTTTGACAATTATAGATTATACCCAGAATATATATTACTAGGGGGCCCCTGGTGGCACAGTGTGTTAGAGCGCTGACCTGCTGAACTTGCGGCCCAAAAGGTGCCAGGTTCAAATCCCGGGAGCGGAATGAGCGTCCGCTATTAGCCCCAGCTCCTGCCAACCTAGCAGTTCGAAAACATGCAAATGTGAGTAGATCAATAGGTACAGCTCCGGCGGGAAGGTAATAGCGCTCCATGCAGTCATGCCAGCCACATGACCTGGAGATGTCTATGGACAATGCCGGCTCTTCGGCTTAGAAATTGAGATGAGCATCAACCCCCAGAGTCGGTCACGACTGGACTTAACGTCAGGGGAAACCTTTACCTTTATATATCACTAGATTCTTTATTTTTTTACTTCTGTTTATATTAATGACTGCTCACCCTGTCATTTTAATTCAGATAAACTATAGTTTGTTAAAATAAACAAACTTCAATCCTTGGTTTGTGAAGCTTTGGAATTTGGTTCACATTCTACATTACAGATGATCTGTTGTGCAGTGGCAAATTTTTAAACACTTCCCTTTTATATATGGCTTAATTTTTATGATTATATTTTTCAGACGAGTAACATTTTCACAGCTTTGTACTTCCAAAGTTCAAATTCTTTTATCATTGCCTTTCAGATCTGGTAGTGTTAAAGATGGCTCTTTGGTAGCCTGTGCATTTTCTCCTAATGGAAGTTTCTTTGTAACGGGATCATCATGTGGAGATTTAACTCTTTGGGATAACAAAATGAGATGCTTGTATAATGAGAAAGCCCATGATCTCGGAGTCACCTGCTGTGACTTTTCTTCCCAGCCACTTTCTGGTAACTTACTGTTTAAATAAATCATTTGAGTATTTTTCCCCTTTCCTTACTCTTATTCATATTCTTTTTCCTTTTGTCCTTGATGCTTGTGGCAGGTGAACAGAAACAGGCTGTTCTCAAATCCTTTTCATTTCTTCACAGTTATCCTCATGCTGAACATGATTACGGGGGAAATGTCGGGAAAGTTGCTTGGATGACTGGCATATCTGTGAAATGCTAATAGTACTCTACATACTCTTTTGTGATAAAGTCTAAATTTTGTGATAGAGGGAATTATTCCGAGACGTAACAATTGCATGCTCTCTTCCTAATGCATAGGTTTAACATCCTCTAGTTTTTTATACATAGCCAGCATGAGAAGAATAAACTGCAGTTTTATACAGACTAATATGGGAGAAAATTCCATTGAGCAGGCAGGCAAAGATTATGCTGTATAATCATATTTCTAAATACATATGGGAATAAGCCGCATTGGGCACAGAGACATTTATGCCTGTACACATTTACTTTGTTGTACAATATGTTAAATTGAAGGTTATCACAGGATTGCATCCACACACTTGCCATTCTATTCTCAAATATTCAACAGAGGCTCCCCCTGTTTAAGAGAGTTCACTGATTCACTAGGGCAGTTTTAGAGGGGAAGAAGAAACTGCAGGAAGAAGGTAAAATTGTTTAAAAGATTGCTTCTTCCCCCTTCTTCTAGCAGGAGATTTATATTAAGAACTCTGTCCACAGTTAGTCTGAATGAGCAATGAAAATCATGAACTGCAAGTCATAGTATTCCTCACCTTTGGCAGTTCTGTCTCTTTAAAAAACAAACATTTTCTAGTAGGAGCCCTATAAAGTTTTCCTAATCAATTTGTTTTAGTTGTTTGTTTGCTTTCATTTTGACTTCATCTTATGGCAATCCTATGAATGAGAGAATCAAGACTGTGATTTCCTTTATTGAATTAATCCATCTCTGAAGTGGTCTTCCTACTGCCCATGACTTACCACTTTGCTGAACAATATCACATTTTTTAGTCATGTTATGGTATGTCCAAAGTATGATAGGCTAATGTGCTACTCTAGTAGTAATATTACTCTGGCACCCATTTGTTTGTCTTTTTGACAGTCTGTACTATTCATAAAATACTTTTCCAGCACCACATTTCAAATGAGTTGATTTTCTGCCTTTCAGCTTTCTTCACTCTTCAGCCTTCACAATCATCCACAGAAAACAAAAATACTCATACATTGTTGGAAGTGAACATATGTATTTGTTCCTTTATTTTGGATAGGTGTAAAGCTTCATCAGCAATCAATAAATTAAATTGAGTAGAATTTGGAAATTGGGTGAAGGAGAGCTGTATAGCAGAATGAGAATTATGACTAAATGAGGGACTGCAGAAGATTCATATATTTGGGCTTACATCAAAGTCAGAGTCATGTACATGAAAAGTACAAAAAACCCTACTGCCTTAATACAACAATCTTTTTGACCTTCGTACATGTTATTTCTCAATATTTATGATTGCTCAAACTTATGTTTTGTAAAAACTTGTATTCTGTGAAATAGTAATATCTGTCCTGTTCTTTAAAAATATTTAAAGTGTTGGCAGCTAAAATACTATAAGTTTGAAATATTATTTAAGACAGACATGGTCTATCATTAATCTTTCATAATTGGCCTTTTTTTCATTTTCAGTTCTCACAGTCCAACTGTATATGTATATTTACATAACCTGAATGCATTTTCAGAAATATTTCAGTTACAGTATACATAATGAAGTATAATAATTATATGCTGCAATATTAACACATACTGAAGAAAATAGGTCAGTTTCCATTATTGGTAGAATAAATAAATATAATCATCATCATCATCATCCAGGGAGCAAGGGGGAACAATTTCTCTGTAACTTCTGGTGTGCCCTAAAACTGAGTCTAGAAACCTTGGAAAACCTCAAGAACTAGTCTCTGGTTGATCTTGAGGAGGAGAGGAATGTTCCACTGCATCTGCCAATGCATGGAAATTCCTATGTCTAATAGGGAGCAGTATCTAAACTGATTCTGTTTAGAGATTAGTTCTACAGCAAACATGCTTGTTCTGTGTTAATATTGTTTTAAGATTAACTTAGTTAATGTTTAAAATAAAGTTATTTCAAATAATTTACCAAATATACTCAAGTGCAGGTCAATCTCATGTATAAATTGAGGACTGGTTTTGGGGCCAAAATTATGGATTATCAAATGACCTGTGGTTAAATCAAGTGTCATTCCACAGAAAGGGGAAAGCATCACTTCTTCAGTAGAAGTTGTCCTAGCTGTTGCTGCTGCCATTTCCCCACTCTGGCATCCAAAAAGGCTAAGAAGTGGTGCCACATCAGAGAGAGAAGAAGCTGTTAGTATTTCTTTTACATTCTCCCAGGAGAGGCTTAACTCTTGCCTTTCACCAGTCTACTAAGAGGAGGGGTTCCTTTTTTGATAAGGGTTACGATACAGTGCTCACATTGACCTGTGGATAAGTTGACCCAAGTTTTTGCATTGATTTTTTTGACTTAAATGTTTAGACTTATGCATGAGTATATACAGTAAATCTTTTTTTCTTTCACAATAAAAGTTTGTCAACGTATTCTTGTTTATCCACACTGACAGCAGTGGATATAGTTTCAGCCTCCTCAACAGGAGTCGTTATACCCTTATCTTTGCCAAGTAAAGCCAGATAGAAATAATGTCAGTGTATCATAAAAACAAATTGTAGATCTGCATTGAGACCATGGCATGATGGTTAGGGTAACTATGGTTTCAGTCTGATTTTGATATCTCTGTATCTGCTATATGTTAGAACAGTGGTTCCCAACCTTTGGGCCTCCAGAAATCCCTGCCAGTTTACCAGCTGTTAGAAACTGTGGGAGCTGAAGTCCAAAACACCTGGAGGCCCAGAGTTTGGGAACCACTGTGTTAGAAAAATAACTCATTCATCCCAATAAGATCTTTGAGGCAAGTTCCTCTAGAACAAATATGAGCAGATGGCCTGATTCCCTCAACTGGATTGGGACAATAACATGGAAAAAAGTAATAAAGTCAGGAGACTGATCCAGTTCAGGGGCCTATGACCAGAAATGTAATTCTTAAAAATATATGCTTATAATTATTAGGTGCAATATTGGCCTTATGTCTAGTCTGGTCTCAATAATCCTATCAGATATTTGAGGAATGCAGATCATGGGCCCAGATTAGATTATACCTCCTCTTCCTTTTTAAGAAGATTGGAAACTGGTTTTACGTTGTGATAGAATGAGTCAGCCTGGTCTCAGGGTGTCAGATCCAGCAATTGTTTTATGGCATTATGAGCAAATATTTTGCTAGGTGATATAATGAATAAGCTATTTACAGTGAAGCAATGTTCTCTATTAAACATTCTATGTAATGATTTATGGCCACAACATTTATTCCTCAAAATTAATTTATTTCTACAATGATATCTTAACATTACTAGTGCATGTATCTTATGTTTATCATTTTTGTTGTAGTGGAAAATCCTTACATATAATCTTCATTTTATTTATTCTGTTAGAGATTATTCTGACAGACCTCCATTTTCTGTTGATACAGATGTTGTTAGTTTTTTACTCATCTATTTCTGTGATTTGTATACATTATAGTTTTTTGCATTTGATTTTGACAGTGATTCACTAACTGTAAATGCTTCCTCACTTCTCTTTTGGGGGAAGCACAAAAAGCTTTTTTTATCCTGCTAATTACATTCACTCTTTTTTTTTCCCCTGTGGTTCTTTACTCACTGATATCTTAGAAATGAGTGTATTCTATAAATAACTTTTCTTTCCTTCATATCAGATGGTTTGTAAAATACTGCTTTGTTTATGGTCAAATATCCTTTAAAACGTGCAGTAGGAAAGAAAAATGGGTTGCATATATATTAGAGACTGGCTGTCCCTGGCACGCATTGCTGTAGCCTAGCTGGGTTAAATGGGAAAGAAAGTATAGAGAAAGATATATGTGATTTCACGATACTTGTAGATAGGAAATATTTGTGATTGTTCCATTGTCTGTGCAGATATAGAGATTGTCTGGTTTGGCGACTCTGGAACACACAGCATATTATTGTCCATGTGATAAGCACATCTCTTTCTTTCTCTACCCACCCCTTAGGGAGAATGACAGAGGGCATAGCTTCTTCATTGGCCATGCCCCCGTGTTATTTTCCTGCGGGGAGAGGCCATAGGCCCCTCCCAGGAAGCAACCCTAGTGCCCCCTCCTCCCAATCATTGCTGTGTAGTTCTTGGTAGTGGGTAGGTAAGCATAAGGAGGGTATTCATAAATGTCTCCCTTCCTTCTCACCCTCAGGCCTCCCTAGATGCCTTCGTCGTTGCCTTAGAGGTGAGCCCCCCTCCCCCCCCCCAAAGCGGAAGGAGGCTCATCCTAAATGCCTCCCTTCCCTTCCCTGTCAGTTAGCCATTCTCAGCCCTCAGGCTTCCCTGCAGACTTCTTCTGCCTCCGCCATTGCCTTGGAGGTGATTCCCATTGTGGCCCATCTCCGAGGTGAAGGGAAAGGCTGTTCTTCCCCTCTACCGCCTTCCTTCCCTTTCTCCCATCATTTCTGGTTTTGCCTCAGCCCTTGCCATCTCTGCGCACCCTTCTCCTCCTTCCTTAAACTGTCATTTGTAGTACAGTGGCTGTTGCTTGTTTGTCCAGCAGATGGCGCTGTTTGTGAACCAAGGCATGGTTTTATCTGTCTCAGGTGTGACAAGTGTGTAATAGTAGGTATGTGAATACCTTGAAACACTTGCCAGTTCGAAAGCTACGTTGTGTCCAAACTTCGAAGCAATCATTGAAGTAGTTTGGGAAATATGAGATCCCTCACAAACAGACATTACATTTTTATTTATATAGATGTAAAATCTGTAAAAATAAGACTATTAACTGCAGTCCTAGCATTTATAATAAAAATAATGCATATTGTGCCCCAGTTTTATTCCCTGGTTACCTGTGATGCTGAAATTAGTTAATCTTGAGGGATTGCTGCAAAAATAATCTGTTCACACTGTTCTTTAATTTGTCAAAAATAGAGGTGAAAAGGATATAGCCTTCCAAATGTTTCTGGAGTGCATCTCCCAGGAAACCCCACCATTGGTTGTACTGGCAAAGGCTGCTGTAAATTGCAATCCAGCAACATCTTTAAAAAATAAATGTTTATTTCTTTCTACTGCAAATGGGGGGAAAGCGCATCTTAGAAATGATGAAATATAGATATACAAATAGGGTATTTTAGCTGTACAGGTGGGATTTTTCACACTGTAACTATTATTTGACACAATTCTGTCAGTATGCAAAATTTGTATTATCTAAAGATACACTATTTTACTTTATGGCTAGGTAGCTTTGCTTCCCCTCCAGGCAGTTCTGCCAAATAATGTTTGTGCTCAGTTGCATTCGTCTTTGAATTCGCCTTTGAAATCTCATGCCCCATCAGAATTATAAGTATGCATTTTTGGAACAAGCCTATGTATTTTGGTCTAGATCCAGCCCACTCAATTCAATTGTTCACAGTTTGTCCATCTTATCAAATGCACAAATATATATATATAAAGAAATAATTTATTTTCAATATTTGCATTTAAAAAGGTAATAAGGAAGATGTTCAATATTACCAGATGGCATCTTCAGGTCAGGACAGCATGATTAAGATATGGCTCATGTCATTTACTGAACACACAGGTATGTATATTATAAACATCATAATCCTACAATGTTGTTGTATTTCGTATTATTTTGTTGAGATTCTATACACACAGGTAAAAGCAAAAGAAGGGGAATAAACTTGTAATCTACTGGTGAATAAAAAGAAATGCAAAGCAAATTTATTTATATTTTAGCATATGCATATCCTAGCCTTCCGTTATAGTCACAGCGCTTGAGGCAGATTATAGCAATGTAAGATGACTTAAAAATATGACAATGCAATACGGTAGTAAATAAAACAGTTTAAAAACACATACAGGCAGGTGCAGCAGGTAATACAAGAGATCCATCCTTAAGAAATGTATAAATGTTACACTATAAAATGACTTATTGACTGACATAGTAGTCATTGCTAATGACAGGGTGTCATTTTCCTATTCTGTGCTGAGTCCAAAAATGTAATTTAATATTCTTCCTTATATTTAAACAAAAACAGATTTTCTCTCTACCCCATTTATTCATGGCATTCCTTTCATTTCTTCCAATCCACTGAAATGCTATGTAAACCTTTGCGTGTTATTCATATTCTGATAGCATTTGGTTTCCATGCTGTAATACTGGATGTTTCACGGCTTTTGAACCTAAAGCAACGAAGGGTTGTTGTTTTTTACAGTGAATTATGACATAATTTTAGTTTTCTGGAGTAGTAATTGGGAGGCAGCCAAATTGTTCTAGTTAGCTTTTTTGTTATTATCTCTTCTGCGGTGGCTTTCTCTCAAAGTAAATACTTCAATATTGTGTGCTCTTCAGTTTGAAGCAGCCGTTTCCACTTCAGCACAGATCAGTTGTATTTAACTACTCTTCTCAACCTTCCTAATGCTGCGACCCCTTAATACAGTTCTTTATGTTGTGGTGACCACTCAACCATAACATTATTTTCGTTGCTACTTCATAACTGTAGTTTTGCTACTGTTATGAATTGTAATGTAAATATCTGATATTCAGAATGTATTTTCATTTACTGGATCAAATTTGACACAAATACACGATATACACAAATTTGAATACTGGTAGAGTTGGGGAGGGATTTATTTTATCATTTGGGAGTTGTAGTTGCTGGGATTTATAGTTAACCTACAATCAAAGAGTATTCTGAACTCCACCAACAATGAAATTGAACCGGATTTGGCACACAGAGCTTCCATGACCAACAAAAAATACTGGAAGGGTTTGGTGGGCACTGACCTTGCGTTTTGGAGTTCACCACATCCAGAGAGTACTGTGGACTCAAACATTGATGGATCTGGACAATACTAAAACCATCAGAAAAATATGTTTTCTGATGGTCTTTGGCAACCTCTCTGACACCCCCCTCATGACCCTCCCCCAGTGTTGAGAAACACTGCTATAGTGTCTTTCTAGGGAAGAGATGTTTATGTATATTATTTATTGCTTTTTATGGTATAAGAACCACAACCTTTTTGAGGAACAGTAATGAACAGGTACACCGAATATTTACTGCTAGGTTTTTTCCAAGTTTCATAATTTTGACCAGTTTCTTTCGTCAAACCTGGGAAAGAAATAATATATAGGTTTTGGTTTTTTATTCAGATGTGACAAGCTTTTCATTTGGTAAAGAACTTTTCATTAAATTCATTAAATCCATTCTTTAAATATATAGGACTTGAACTGAAATGTAAGTGCACATTAAACGGACACACTGCCCCAGTTCTAGCTTGTGCCTTCTCCTGTGATGGCAAAACTTTAGTCTCTGGGTAAGAATCTTTGCTTCATTTGCGTCCTTGAATTTTATAGTCAGTTTGGACCTTTTTCTCAATCTCTTGTCTGTATTTATATATTTATAATGCTGTGTATGCCTTTAAGTAATTTCTGACTTATGATAACCTTAAGATGAATGAATCATGGGGTTTTCTTGGCAGAATTTGTTCAGAATAGATTTTGGCATTGCCTTCTTCTAAGGTTGAAAGGATGTGGCTTGTCCAAAATAATCCATTAAATTTCCATGACTGAGCAGAAATTCAAATATTATAGAGATGGTACAGGAGAATGTAATGTGTAATAATAATAATAATAATAATAATAATAATAATAATAATAATAATAATAATAATACTTTATTTTTATATCCCGCTCTCATCTCCCCCAGGGGGACTCAGGGCGGCTCACATGGGGAACAAGCCCAATGTCACATATAATAAATAGTCATACAATAAAACCAATATAAACAATAAAACCATAAAACAGGATAAAACAGTTCTTTATCCCTGATGCAAGGTTTGTTTATTTTATTTCTGTTATATATCAGATTTTTTTCCCTTTTTAGGTCAGTCGACAAAACTGTAGTGATTTTTGAAACTGTAAGTATTTAACAGCATAAAAGGGAAAACATTATTGTATAGTGATAACAGTGTATAATGATGTAAGCCTCCGTATCGCTATGGTTTTATTGAAACAAGTAATTTTTATTCTTTAAACCAAACTGTAGTGTAATTAGGGATGCATCTACACCAGGCATGGGCAAACTTCAGCCCTCCGGGTGTTTTGGACTTCAACTCCCACAATTCCTAACAGCCTCAGGCCCCCTCCTTTACCTCTTTTCTGACGGGGGAAAAGGAAGGGGCCTGAGCCTGTTAGGAATTGTGGAAGTCCAAAACACCTGGAGAGCCGAAGTTTGTGCGCGCCTGGTCTACACTCAAAATTAATGTAGTTTGACACCATTTTAACTGTTCAATGCTATGGATTTATAGAAGTTGTCATTTGATGAGGCACCAGCACCCTTTGGCAGCAAAGGTTAAAGATCTTGTGGAACTGCAACTTCCATGATTCCGTAGCGTTGAGCCATGGCAGTTAAAGTGGTCTCAAGCTGCATTCATTCTACAGTGCAGATGCACCCATAGTCTCATTCTGACTGTTGATAGATTTCTTCAATGGAGTCTTGCAGATTTCTTTTATCTCTTGTCATCAGTGGATTGTGCATTGTAACAACAGTTTTATTGAAACAGTAGTTTTAGCATGCTACTTTTTTTTTGAAGGACATAGGCATATAGAACACTGTGTGTTTCAGAAGTTTCTTCCTTCCCATGTTTCTAAGATCCAAAAAATGAAAAAAGTAGTCAGAAGCTCTGTGTTTGCCAGTATATCTTTTCGGCTGGAAAGAAGTTTCCTTTAATAGTCCCAATCTGATTTAAAGGAAAAAAAGAGATGCCTTTCACTCTCTGTTGGACAGCATAAGATTACCCAGACCAAGACTGAACAACCTGCTCCCCTTACTTCCACTGTGCCTAAGCGCTTGAGGATAGATACTGCAAGAAGTATGACAGAGCAAATTCGAAATGCTAGACTGGTTCACCTTCAGACAAGCCAATTGGGCAAGTTGATAGCTGTAGGTTAGTTTCTTCTTCCCCCTGCCAGTTGCATCAGCAGCTTGTTGTACCTGAATAAATTCTTACCCACATTTTTCTGCTGTATATTTATGTACGGAATTAAACTGCTGCTTGCATTCAAAAGTCCCTCTTGACTACCTCATATTGCTAAATTTGATAAAGAATTTAATCTTGGTCCTTAAATCCAGTGTGATTAAATGTGGACAAGGTGAATATGGATTATTTTCCCATAATTATTGTAAGCAAGTTAGTTTTTTCAATTGCTTCTTGACACATACCTTTATTACAGTCCATTTAAAGTAATAAAGCTAGTGAAATATTCTGACATTAGATAGATATTGGATTAAATGTTAGTTGATTCAATATTCTTGGTCTCTAATTTTAGAAAGGGCTGTGTTAGTCAATTTCAGAAATACATTTGTTGCACCTGAAAGACTAATATAGTCATTTTAAGAGGGACATGTTGTATCTTCTGAAAAATGCTTAAAGAAATCATTTTTTAAGAAGACATATAAAATGTCTTCTAATACAGTACAATGAAAGTTTAAAACATATTTGTGAAGGGTAACATCTAGTGGCCAAATGTGCTAATCGCAGGATTTTTGAATTGTTACTTTAAGTAAAGATTACAGTGTATTCTTGTCATGTTTCAGTTACTGCCTTATTTTTCATGTGTCACACAATTCTAAAAAGATTTTTTCAGGGAAAAAGAAATTACTGGATGATACTGTATTCCAAAATATTCCTTGATGAAATACTGAAAGTAGAATATGTATTTCAGTTTTGAGAAGTTTTACTGAAGCATATTTACATTTATGGAATATCCTTTTACCAATGCTAATGATTCAACTGTTGCTTTAGACAAGCTGTACTACTCCTTATTATTATTATTATTATTATTATTATTATTATTATTATTATTTACTTTTATCTCACTTTTCTCCCATGAATAGGACTCAAAGCAGCATACAAAATAAGAGAACAACATAATACAAAAACCACAATCCCCCAACCCAAACATATAGACAATAAATTAACAGATTGCATAGACCCAAATTGCATCAATATAAATAGCATAAAATCACACATACATCATTATCATTTTTAAAACTCTACACCACAGGCTGCTGAGGCTGTCCTAAAATGATTAAAACATTTAGCTGAACAGTTCAGAGATGTTAAGATCTGTAAATATATTCTTCATATCTGTACTTCTTGGTTTAAAGTTTTGCATATTTGACATATGGGAAGCTGTATTTCTGCTAGCCCTAATAAATGTGTTTGTTTTGGTTGACAGAACACTGGGAACATCCTACATACTTTGACTCAGCATACAAGGTTTGGTGTTAACTTATTTTTTTATTCCATTATCCAAGAAGAGCATTTAAAATATGATGTGCATCTACTGTATTGTTTATGTTTCTAGGTATGTTACAACGTGTGCCTTTGCACCAGATATGCCATTATTTGCTACAGGTTCAATGGATAAATGTGTGAAAATCTGGCAGTTTGAACCAAAGCAGCTTTTCACAGGTTAGAGTTGAACTATTTTTGTATTGTGCTTTATCATTTTTGTAGTTCTATTTGTTAAGCCAGTAGGAAATAAATTCAAACCTGCTTTTTGTCAACTCAGGACCCTTTTACAGCCATATAATCCAGAATATCAAGGCAGAAAATCCCACAATATCTGCTTTGAATTGGGATATCTGACTCCACACTGCCATATATTCCAGTTCAAAGCAGAGTTTTTATTCAGCTGTGTGGAACAGACAATTGGTTCTCACTGTTGCCTTATCTGAGTGGGAGTTGCTTTCTAAACTCTCAGGCATATTATCATCATTCACTTGTATCCTGATGTAGCTAACAACATATTTTAAAACAATACAGATTAAAAGTATAGAAAAGCATCATAAAAGCATAAAGAATGCATAAAGTTTGTTATAACAATTGGCCCTTTATGGGTTTGGAATAAGACTGAAACAAGGAAAATGGTACTTCAAAATTTCCCTAGAAGCAACAATTAGCCAGAGAGCCTAATCTAGAGTTACTATCTTGGAAGATATCCACTATGCATCATCAGAGTAATAACAGCTCGTGCCCAGGGAACAGGAAAACAACAGAGAAGGCCAAGGCGGGGGGGGGGGGGGGGGGAAGCAAGAGCATCACTGAATTGCATTATATCTTGACCAAACTATGTAACATCTGCAATAGAACTGGAGGGGGGGATACATTTTAAAAAACACAACTGATCCTTCACATTAGTGGGACTGACACACATTCAAATATTTGTGAGTTTGCAATCACTCTACCCACCTCTGCCACTTTCCAAGATGGCAGTGGCACTTTGCACAAGTCCCTTAGCCCATAGAGATAGGCATGTAGACTGACTTAAGACCTCCCAAACTTGGGTTGATCTGTTGTTGAAGGCTTTCATGGCCGGAATCACAGGGTTTTTGTGAGTTTTCCAGGCTGTATAGCCATGTTCCAGAAGCATTCTCTCCTGACGTTTCTCCCACATCTGTGGCAGGTATATATACCTCACAACCTCTGAGGATGCTTGCCATAGATGTGGGCGAAATGTCGGGAGGGAATGCTTGTAGAACATGGCTATACAGCTGGGAAAACACACAACAACATTGACTTGATCTGTTTTCCTATGTAAGAAGCAAGAAGAGTGTGCACTGTTATAGCCCTTCCAGACTTGAAGCCATTGTGTTAATGTGTATTAGTCAATCAGCCTCCCGCCGGGTGAAGCAGCTGGAGAGCAGCGAGCGCGTGCGCCGCCACTTGCGCCATGTGGCTGCTTGGCTCCACCCCATGTCCTTCGAGGATACGGGGCGGAGCCAAGCGGCCGCATGGCGCATGCGCGGTGGTCAGAGAGGGTGCCCCATCCATCTCGCTGTTCGGACCACCTCTGGTGGATGGATATGGGGTGGAGCCAAGCAGCCGCATGGCGCAAGCGGGAGGCCGCCCATCTCGCCACCGGTTTACTGATCGGTCCTGCCACCTGCCTTGGGGCGTTTTGCCCACATCTATGGCAGGCAGCCTCAGATGTTCTGAGGTCTGTTGGAAGCTAGGAAAGTGGGGTGTATATATCTGTGAAAAGTCCAGGGTGGGAGAAAGAGCTCTTTTCTGTTTGAGGCTAGTGTGAATGTTGCAATTGGCCAGCTTGATTAGCATTTAATGGGCTTGCAGATTCAAAGCCTGGCTGCTTCCTCCTTGGGGGCATCCTTGGTTGGGAGGTGTTAGCTGGCCGTGGTTGTTTCCTGTCTGGATTTCCCTTGTTTTAGGAGTGTTGTTCTTTATTTAGGCTTTTCCTTAATCCCTCCTTATTATCTAACATTTTCGCTTATCCAATGCTTTTATTTTTCAGTGATTGGTTTGGGGAGGCACCAAAATTCTGTTCGCCTACACTTGAAAATTACCTTGAGCCGGCCCTGGCCATGTGCACATTCATTGGGGGGATAGGGAAGAGAAGTGATCACTGCCACCATACACTGACTTTTGATGCCTGAAGCTGCTCTGTGCATGCATCAAGCATCCTGGGCTTTGGGAAGAAAGGAGAAGTGCGACCACTGTCACCAAGAATTGCCTTTCGAATCCAGTGGGCAGGCAAAGGAAGATGTAGAGAGGGTGAAAGGGTGGGCAGGCAAAGAATGAGACGGGCAAGCAATTGGTTGGCTGGGCAAATAAAAACTCAGGGAGGGCAAAAAGAGTGGACGGTCAGAAAAAGACCATCCACTCTTTACCCTCCCTGCATTTTCTCTGCCCAGCTAACAAATTGCTTGGCGGATGAGTGAATCCTTTGGAAATCATGATGATAGCTGCTACCAGTAGAAGAGGGAGGGAAGGGGCTCTGCTCCTACTATGTTCCTAGTGGCTTTGCCACTGCTTGCCCTGGCTGCCCTTCTAGACTCCATCCCTCAACTGTGTCTTGCACTGTGCAGCCCATCTGTGGGAGAGAAAAGCAGGGAGGGTGAGTGGACAGAGGAGGAGACAGAAAGACAAGCAAGACCTCTGGAGGCCATAGTGATGTCTCCCCATGCTGCGCCCAAGATAGTCTTGGGGGTATTGGCAGCTTTTTGACTTTTGCAAAGGTCCTCTGTCTCTAACTCCTGTAAATGTGGAGGGCCAACTGTATTTTTTAAAAATCCCATTGTTCCTTTGATCCTGACCAAAAGTTTGGACTTTGTAGAGTTTGCTTCCAAAAAATAACAAATCAAAAGAAAAAGAAAATAAAGAAAAATGAGTTGTAGATGGCAACATGTTGTTGGACAGGAGTCGAATATTATGTATAGATCAAAACTATCAAAATATATAAAATCATTGTGGTACAAAGCTTGGAAAATTACTTTTTATAGAAAAGGAACGCATATCTTCAACACTTTCTTTTCCAATTCCTGGAAAATTTGTTGAAATAGATTTGGTATCTTTCGGAAACAAGCTCCATGATTATATTCCGTAGAACCAGCAGGGTGAATTTACATCAATTTACGATAAAACAATATAATCTTGTATTCAAGGTGGAAAGTAAGATCCAGCAGAGGTTCCCCTGCTGGTAAGTAGGTATAAAGGAAGGGAACTGTCAGTTTGGATCAAGTCATCTGTTCAAGGTCTCAAGCTTCTGGAATACTATGCCAACCAAGTTTTTTGGAAAGCAGATGCCATTCTAGAAGAAGGGAGGAATCAGCAAAAATTGCCACCCACTTCCATCTTCTAGCACAAGCAGGCAGGACTGTGCTGAGTGCCCATCTGGATCATCTCATTAAAAACAAGTCATCATTGAAGCAAAATTTCCTTTCATTTAAGTGCACAATATGTTCAGGATTTTCATATTACATAGCACTTTCTGATTTTAATATATAAAATAATAGCAATACACAGAGTCTTGGCAATACTTCAGTGGTTTTATTCGAGATACTGTTTGTTCTTTGCAAAAATTTCCTTTTCATCTTCCCTCAGGAAGTGCACTAATTGAGGAACCAAAGATAGCTGTTGATAACTGGTCTGAAGAAGATGTTTCTGCTTGGCTGTGCAAACATGGCTTAGATGATCTAGTTGAGATTTTCAAAAAAAACAACATTGATGGGAAAGAACTGCTAAGCCTTACGAAAGAAAGCTTAACTGATGATTTAAAAATAGGTAAGGTTACTCTCTCTCTCTCTCTCTCTCTCTATATATATATATATATATATATAATTTTATTTATATATGCATAGATTTGCTCATGGACACACATGCAGCTTCCAAACATATCATGGCTATGGTCCTGAGGACCAGAAAAGTGCACATCCCTGCTATGGATCTTTGATGACTCCAGAATGTCCTGCTTCTACTTCCAGTCAACATTCCTACCATCCCTTGATTTTAGTTCCCTTGAACTGGATGTACAAAATGTTTCCCACAGGAACTGAAATGGGTAAAGCGGAGCAAGGATGAGAACCATATACTGGCCAAATGGAATTATCTGGATTAGTGGGTCCTCAGAGGTTACTGGATTATACTTACCAGAATCCATCATCATTGGCTTTGCTGAAGTCCCGTCACCTCTGGGGACTCAAGATTGGTAACCTTTGATCTAGTAATAGAAATTTATTCAGATTAATTATACTAGAATTGTGCTTGAGACCCAGAGTGTTCCATTATCTGCAGAAATTTCCCCACTTCTGAGACATCAGAGATCGTTTCCACTAGAAATGGCTTGTTGAATGGGGTTCCTTTGTGATCCAGATAATGAGCAGGCTTCTCTATAGAATTAAGAGATTTTCATAATGGCTTATGGATATCAGAATCTGCCATAGGGCAAGAATGGGCTTGTATGATTTCAAATTGCTTTCAGTTCTATAATGCTTAGAGATTTGGTGGTGTCATAAGTTCGATCATTCCAGCACAGCATTTTATCTTCAGTGCAAGTCAGTATGTATATATATGTGTGTGTATGTGTATATGTGTTTGTGTATGTGTATGTATGTATGGTCTCACTTATCCAAGCCTCGCTTATCCAAGCCTCTGGATTATCCAAGCCATTTTTGCAGTCAATGTTTTCAATATATTGTGATATTTTGGTGCTAAATTCATAAATACAGTAATTACAACATAACATTACTGCGTATTGAACTACTTTTTCTGTCAAATTTGTTGTATAACATGATGTTTTGGTGCTTAATTTGTAAAATCATAACCTAATTTGATGGTTAATAGTCTTTTCCTTAATTCCTCCTTATTATCCAAGATATTTGCTTATCCAAGCTTCTGTCGGCCCGTTTAGTTTGGATAAGTTGAGACTCTACTGTATATATAGTTTCTCTGATTTTTTGTTCTGCTCTCATAGGCACCAGTTAATAAATGACTTCATTACACTTAAGCGTTCACAGCTAGTTCTTACATTCTGTGCAAAAGTTGGAGCCCATAAACAATTTTTATAGCTCATCAGATCTAAGGGGGAAAAAAGAAGGAAAGGGAGAAGAAAGTGCTCTGTATGCATCTCTGTGAAAATTTGAGGAAGACAAAGTTGCCAAGCTTATCAGTTGAGACTAATCAAATAATGCTGATGGTAAGCTTATATGAAAATTGAAAGCCTTGGGACTGAAGAAAATATCCCTTGCTGAGCTGACCTCCTGCGAACACACCAGCACTCAGTGGAAAAATAGACCTAATAAGTTGTTGCCTTTGTACTGGGACTTCTAATGACACCACCAAGAACCAATTACAAGCTATAAATAGGAAAGTATGAATTTTATTACAACTTTAAAACATTAAGAACAGAGGCCTCACATATGAAGCCGTGTAAATGGAGTCAATCTACACGGCTTCATATGTGAGGCGTATACAATCTATGGGGATGGATAATAAAATGATGAATAAGAAAGTAACTGAGATTTGGCAGAGCAGGTCATAACAAGACCTGTCATAGTGCGTAAAAATATCTGAAATGTTTTAGTTAGCATAAAATGCTTTCCCCTAACAATTCTAACAAAGTTAATGGAATAGAACATATCAATCAGTCTTTCAGTTGGGTGGTTCTGTTTTCATACAGTGTATAATAATTACAGATATGAGGCATCTATTTATATTATTAAATTTTTTGTCTTGATGACTTCTATCAAATGTGGATGGTTAATTTAAAATTGGACATAGTTGTGCCAAAGTCCTTTCATCTTGACTTCAGGATCCTTTGCCTCCGGTAACCCTTGAGTTTCCTAGTGACAAGATATGAAAGCAAAAATACAAGTTACTCTTCTTTCTAAAAATACTTTGCACTATATAGGTTTAGGGAATATCGCTATCCTTCTTATCCCTTGGAAAACACATGTATATAAATTAAAATGGAAAAAGGCAGAAATATTCCTGTGTTGATTTTTTTCTAACATTATAAATAATAGCTCACATTACATCAGCATTTTGATGTCATACTCTTGCAAGTCTTTTTGTCTTTGTGTTGCCTATTCCATTTCCCATACAACCTGGAAATCATACTTAATGTCCTTTCAAAATGTAGAATTCCCTATTTTAAAGTTTTTGTTTTGTGCTGAGAGTAAACGAGTGCCTTGAAGTTCATCAACTATGGGAGTGCAGACCATGGACTTTTCTTTCACTGCTGTAGGATAATTGCTTGGATCTTGTCCTCTTATATTCGTTTTCTCCCAGCGGCATTTAACTGAAGGGCAGGTGGCCAACAGGCAGTTCATATGACATTGCATTAGATTGTTTGTTTTTGACACTTCTTTGGAATAATATACTTCCATTACAATGCAGATACAAGTCATCTCCCTTCAAAAGCTAATTGCCATATTACGACATAAACAACAGTTAAACAAGGCCAGCACAGTGCATTGAAACAAAGCAAAATATTTGTGCAGAAATGAATCAAATTTATATCTGTTACATGGTAGGATTAATAAAATGTATATGAACCACCCCTTATCACAATCTTTCTCCCTCTCCCATTTTTATGGTTGCTTATAAAACATCAATAAAATATTAGTTACTGAACAAACATCTAGCACATTCTTATCTTTTTCTACATGCTAACAGTTCAGGAACCATTAGCATTGCAACAAGACATAATTTCCATTATTAGCTAAATTACAAAATGGAATTCATTTTAGGTTACATTAATATTTTTACCATGATAAATATGAAGCAGGATTATCTGATTGGATCTAATTTTCAAACCGTTTTTACTTTCCTTCATAAAAAGGCATTCCAGAAGTATGATTTCAGCCAATTTGAAATTATTGACTGAGGATAGTATGTCAAGTTGGTTATGCTACTGTGGTAATTCATTATGAGATATATTCATTCTGGCAATAGTTAGAACATATTATGCCTTTTAGTTGATAACTATGGTACTTTCCAACCTAGGTGCTTTTAGCTAATAGTTATCTTTCAGATACTGAAATTTATGTTGTTATCTTGTGTGAATTTGTGAGAACAGGGAGAAAAAAAGAAAGATCTTCTTGCTTGCACCATATCCTCTGTTTTGTTTTTGTTTTTTAAAATCACTTGTTATCCTTAAGGATCAGTTTACATTTTAAGAGTGTATGAGACATGAATCCTGGATAGTATATTTGAAAAAGTAACAATTTGATATTTACCAGTGTTACAGAAAAAGGAAATATTTCTGTGACTGATTGAAATTCTCTGAATTAATATTTACCGTATTTATAATTTTGATCTAGCTAATACCTAATCATAACTAATATTATCTAGTTATGACTAATATGCAAATTGTTTTCCAGATTCCCTAGGTCTTCGCAGTAAAGTATTGCGTAACATTGAGAAGCTAAGGAATGAGCTGGGGTCAACTTGTCTTGGTATACCTGATGAATTTCTGTGCCCCATAACAAGAGAGCTTATGAAAGAGCCAGTCATTGCTGCAGGTTGGTCGTCTTTCTTGTGTCAATAATTAAGAGAAAGGTAAAGACTTACCATATATACTCGAAGATAAGCCAAGTTTTTCAGCCCTTATTTATGAGCTGAAAAAGCCTCCCCCTCTTATATTCGGGTCAAGGTCAAGCCAGCAGCGGAGCCTGGAGGCCACAGTATGTTTTCTTTTCCAAAACCTCCCTTCTTCGCTTCTCCTCCCAGGCTGGTTATCTTATTTTTTAAAGAGAGACTCACAGAGACAAGATGCGAATGTTTTCAAAAGCGAAAGGAGAATGTGAGAAAACGCTTGCAAGCCAGATTGCATGGGTAGAAGGGGAAGGAAAAAGGATATTCTTGCAAATTATTATTATTATTACCACTACTACTATTATTGCAAGAACATTTGAGTCCAAAGGGAGGGATAGAAGGAAAAGAGAGCAACAAAAGGTGTGTACTTCTTTTTATTCCTAAGGAAACAAAAATGAGGTGGGTTTTTTTGGGAGGGGGAGAGAAGTTTTAAAAAGCCTTTTCTGGCTACTTTTAGAGTTTGAAAAAGGGAGAAAGAAAAGAGATGGGAAAGGGCAGGAGAAAAGAGGACAAAGTTGTTTTTAGAGGGACTTTGCTTGCATTTCTTCCTTGGGTAAATGCATGCCCCAAAGCTTCTAAATATTTATATAGATGTTCCCCCTACAAATACATTAATGTATGAATTTTCCCCTCATATGTTTACAGGTCTTTGCAAATCCTATGTAAATATAAATAGAAATTTCCATGTACCTGTATATCTGTTCCTATATGTATACATTAATTTTATATATGAATTTTATATGAATTTTACCCTCACATGTTTGCAAGTGCAGAGGGAAAATGCACGCGTGCGCACGCACACACACACACAGATGTCTAGATAGATATAAACATTGATAAATAGGGCTTACAAATATTGCAGGAGGAAAATGCACATAGAGGATTTGCAAAGGTTTCAGAGGGAAATACACATGTGAAATTAGTATATATCATGATAGATCTATATCTAGCTCTGCATTGTTTATGTAGGCATTATATGTTTGCCTGTTACTATGTTGGAAGCTGGCCTTGAGTTCCCCAGGGGGAGATAAATAGGGCAGGGTACAAATGAAGCTGTTGTTGCTGATGATGACGATTATTATAAAGTTATTGTTGCTTTTCCACTTATAAAGTTAGTTTACTGTTTTTCTTTGAAATACAGTAAATATTCAAAACATTTAACCCACTGATGTCTCAATTAATGTAATTTTATTGGTATCTAATTTTATTTTTGAAATTTACCAGTAGCTGCTGCATTTCCGACCCTCGGCTTATACTCGAGTCAATAAGTTTTCCCAGTTTTTTGTGGTAAAATTAGGTGCCTCGGCTTATATTCGGGTCGGCTTATACTCGAGTATATACGGTATATATAATTAGGGCAAGGTTGGGCAATTGTGGAAGAATATGGGACTATATTGGATCCCCAGCAGACCATGGAACAGACCCTTACCATACTTGCATTTGCAAACAAAATCAAAAGTGTTTTTTAAAAAATCCCAAACACACTGAAGGGGAGCATGGGAGCATTTTCACAATGTTTGGAAGCCTTTCACTTCCTATTGACTTCCTGTTTTAAAATAGACTCCTTCAGGGCTTATATTTGTCAGGAGAGGGGGCAAACACGAAGGAAATATTCCTCAAATCTCTTAGAAAATGTTTTGGAACCATTTCTTTTTCTGAACAAAGTATTTTGAGCCTTTTGGATCACAAAAACAGCCCTGGGGACTTGAAAATTGAACTTTACCCATCTTACTAGCCTTGATTTGAGATACAAGTTGTGTAAAATATTGCTCTTTCAAAGTAATAGTGAAGAGGTTTGTAATGTTCAATATATTGGCAATTTGCTTGTACTCTTCCCCATAACAGCAAGGTAAGTCCAAGTGGAGGAATGGCATTCCTGTCCCCCCAACTGTTCTGCAAGTCCACAAGGTGAAAACTGGATCAATAACAGGAGTGGGAGGTGGAGCTTAAGTCCTAGATTTCACAAGCTCAGTATAAAGATGTAAATGTTCTGGGAGAGAAAGATCAGCTGAGTCCTGGACAAAAATTTAATATATTAAATTACTTGTTTTAAGAAGAGGGCACATCAAAAGCATATTAAATAATGTAAGAAGGTAGAAGTTTAAAAATGTGCTCATGTATGTGGATGACAAATTGATTCTATCGATCTATTGATCTATGAATCTAAGCAAAGTGAAGAAAAAGCAACATCTGTTTGTTCTCCTTTTGCTCCCAAACAACGGGGGTGGGGGTGAGAATCCAGAAATGAAACAAACTACTGGAACTAATGTGGAATAAAATAGCGTTTACAATGAATAGATATCAATTCATCATCTCCACATATCTCGTCTTGCTTTATTTTTGGTACACTGAGAAATACATATGCATTACATATCGAGAGTGAAGGTATTAATATTTTAGTGTTTTTACATTTTCTAATTATGGTATCAACTGTATGGCTGGAAAACGATCAATGTATGCATTCGGTTTCTTTAAAATATAGCTTTGCCTTTGTGGAAACCACTAAGTCATGCAAGGCAGAAAAAAATATTTTGTTCACCATGGTCTCCTTCACCATATCCATTTCTGTTCTGAAGAATTTCACTGCACTCAGGAGCAGCTTATGGAAGTACCTGACCTAAACAGGTTGTGGGAAGCTATAAGAACGGTTTACCTCACGTTAGTTATGTTACTTTTTGGGTGCTTGTGTTTCATACAATGACAGGCTGACAGCGCAAGAGACCTTGCCTAGCAGCTCTGATGATCCACCAAAAAATACTGATCAGTCATTCACTGTATTCTCTTTTTATTTAATTTAAAGGGAGGTTATACTTATTTCCCAAGGTGAGAAAATAATCATATGCTGAGTGCTACTGCATCCCAGGAATTGGGCAATATTTAGTAAGAGACTTATTCTTAGTTTACAGGTCTTAAGTGTCGTAGAATGTATTGTATTTATACACAGCACTAATGTGAACATTCTTTGTAGAGGTCCATATGTAAACAACATATTCCGATTAAAAGGACATTCCAAAGTTATACCAGTAATAGAATATATAGACTGATAAGCCACACTTTGCACTTAATAATAATAAAAAATAATAAAATGTTATTTATATCCTGCCCTATCTCCCCGTTGGGACTCAGGGCCTTTGTTATTTATAAGCACATGCATCATCTATATCACTGCTCAACCATCTATCACAGCTCTCTTGTGTGCGTGCAGTTGCAGACTCAAGTTTTTTTCAGCCTCAAGAGAGCCAACCCTGGGTGGGGAAGTGTGCACATACATCATCTACTGTGTACGTACATAAAGCAGCATCATGTGTTCATCTGATGACAGAATCCATCTAAGCCAGAACAATATATTGCACTTGGAGTGATTTTTCAAAATTTTAAATACCCTCCATTCAGAGCCCTGTTGCATAAAATCCATTACCTGGGACAGTGAATTAACCTTTCTGTTATGTAGGGCATACATACATAATGTCTCTTCTGGATTATCTACATTTCTTGCACAGAAAGTAATCTGGAGTAGGGAGAATCTAAAGTTGAAGTAGCTCTTAAAATAGTGGAAAAAAATTCCTTCCATGGCTTAGCAATGCTAACTTCTGTTTTCAGAGATGTTTTCAATTCTTCTTTCAGATGGCTATTCCTATGAAAAAGAAGCAATGGAAAGCTGGATTGTAAAACAAAGGCACTCCAGCCCCATGACAAATCTCCATCTTCAGAGTCTTGTACTTACCCCTAACAGAACTCTTAAAATGGCTATCGATCGTTGGTTAGAAAATCATCCAAAATATAATGAAATCCATCCTAAGGAATGACTGGAGTTTGGTTGAGGTTTGCTTTTTTGAATTAATGGTAATGAAGGTGAAGATATTTATATAAAATCAGATATATAAAATCAAATCTGTTATAATCTTCTTGATTGCACATCATAAATTAAATATCTTGATAATGAACAAAAACAGGTCATTTTTTTATTATGATAGGAGAGTTTTATTTATCTTTAAGATTATGCTGGTGGTGGCACAGTGTGTTAAAGCGCTGAGCTGCTGAACTTGCAGACCGAAAGGTCCCAGGTTCAAATCCCGGGAGCGGAATGAGCGCCCGCTGTTAGCCCCAGCTCCTGCAAACCTAGCAGTTTGAAAACATGCCAATGTGAGTAGATCAATAGGTACCGCTCCAGCGGGAAGGTAACAGCACTCCATGCAGTCATGCTGGCCACATGACCTTGGAGGTGTCTATGGACAACGCCGGCTTTTCGGCTTAGAAATGGAGATGAGCATCAACCCCCAGAGTCGGTCATGACTGGACTTAACGTCAGGGGAAAACCTTTACCTTTTTAAAGATTATGTTCTTTACAATCAGCCCTCCGTATTCACCAATTCCATGAGTTGAAAATATTGCAGAAAGAAAGCTTGTATTCTGGTGTTTTCTATAATGTTCACCTTTTACTATGCCACTAGCTGTGCCCGACCACACGTTGCTGTGGCTTTTTGGATTTGTTTGTTTGCCAGGTGGAATAGCAGTGAATAGCCCTGCAGTCGCAAAGCCTGGCCATTTTCTTTGTAAGTATATCCTAGTTTGGTGAGCTGGAATACACTGAATTGTGTCAATGCAGCAAGTATGCATTCTGTTATTAGTCTCCTTGAGTAACATGTAATTGCCTTGCAGCCTCAAAGCCTGGCTTCCTCCCTAAAGGGAATCCTTTGTTTGGAGGTGTTAGCTGGCCCTGGTTGTTTCCTTTCTTGAATTCCCTTGTTTTCAGATGGTTCTCCTTTTATTTGTTGTCCTGATGGTATACATTTTATTGTTTTGTTAATTTTTTTCCTTGATTTTTTCCTCTGTGGAATTTCCCTATGTTCAAAGTGTTGTTTATTTAATGTCTGGGGTTTTATTGGGGCCTTTTTTTATTTCATTTGCCGTCGTTTGTTGGATGGTGTTAGCTGGCCCTGTTTTCCCTGTGTTCATAGTGTTGGTTTGTTTTCACTGCAGTGAGGCCATTTCTTTAAGCAGAATCAAGCAGTTTTCTAACGAAATGGGCCCCCATTTGGACTACCACTCCTATAGTCCCAAAAAGTTGGTTAGGGATTGTGGGAGTTGTTGTTTGCTCTCCCTCCCTTCTCTTGCCTGTGCTCGCGCTATGTCGTTTTCGCAAAGTCCCTGACTGAATTCCAAGCTTTCCTTCACCCTTTTTTCCTCTGCTTCGTGCACTTGCCGGATGTAGTTGTTTAGGCCTATTGTCCTCCTCCCTCGCATTATGCATGTAGGAAGTAAGTACCTTGATGAATGTATTGACATTAAATGTGAATTATTGGAAAATATTTTTTCTAGAAAAATAATTTCCATGGAATTTTATACAACTTAATACAAATTATTTTTATTTCAAAATTAGTTTGATTGGCAAGGGTAAGACTTTCATGTCCCTTTGCAGTTCAGCACACTGAACCCTAAAGGTTTTCAGTATTTCATCTGTAGTAGTTTAAGTGGTAATCCTGTGTTGGTTTGCCTGGATATAAGTCTTGCTAAACTAAAGGGATTTACTTTTGACTTAAGCAAGCAAAGAGCTGAGCTAAAGGCTTGCACGTTCTCATTGTAAGTACACAGGGTACTAGTCAGGCATGAATGGCAGGATTACTCTTGCTTAAGAACCAGCATTGACACCATGTTTCTTTAATTAGCTGTTACACATGATCTCCAGTGAAGCATTTTTACAAACTGACAAACCTATCAAACGATGCAGAGAAGGCTAATTAAATGAGCAAGTAATCACCAGTGATATTTCATGCAACTGTGATGGTCATAATAGATCTTAGGGACATCAAAATACTAATGTAGAATGGGTAAACAAGTCTGAAAATCTGACATGTGCTGATCACTAAAGAGCACCAGAGATCCAATTCCAAACATTTACTGAAACAATGTGTTGTCGAAGGCTTTCATGGCCAGAATCATACCATTCCATACCTCACAACCTCTGAGGATGCCTGCCATAGATGTGGGCGAAACGTCAGGAGAGAATGCTTCTGGAACATGGCCACACAGCCCGAAAGACATACAACAACCCCATTTACTGAAACAGTAAAACATGTATGAAGAACTTTCTTATATATACAGTACTCAAGTGGAGTAGAGTAACCCATATGCGGTATAATACACCTTTCAAATGTCAAATTCACTGCTTATTAAACTGTGGGTCCTGACCCCAAATGGGATCCCCTTGACTAGATTTTAGTATCACCACAAATATTGGCTTTCTGGATGCCAACCATTTACACAAATCTGTTAGCAGCAACATGCAGTGTTTATGTGAACTTCAGCTGTACTCCACAAAAAGGAAACTCAGCCAGCTTAGCAAGCCTTGCAAATGCCGATTTATTATTTGTAAATGTTTGGTTTTTATACCTGTTTTTATATACCTATAGTACTGGAGGTCACGTAAAGATTTCTCAGGCAGAAAGGGGACGTGAGTGGAAAAATGTTTTAGAAGCCCTGCTCTGATCAGTTCTGACTAAGGATATTAATGATGGCTTGTACTATCACGGTTGTACTAGCAAAAATACAGAGTACTCAACTAGAAGCTATATTAATAAGTTTTTTTTATTTCATATGGGAAAAATACAGTAGCTGTGCAAAAAAATAGATCTACAGAACAAGAGAATAAAATAAGATTTTACAAATACCAAGATAAACAATAAATAAGCTAGAGAATAACTGGTCATTTCAAAATTGCAAATTCAATTCTGGAATTTTCTTTTTTTAAAAAATCGTGCGAGAATGCTGTAATAATGTACATACATATTGTACACAGAGGAATAATTGTTAAAGGGCAACAGACTACTCCAGCTTATATAAATCCAACCTTTGTTACTTACAGGAATGTTCTCACAAACTAGTCATCTCAAAAACATCCTTGTAATTTTTAAAAAGAGCATTTTTCACCGAGGGAAAGTATCAGATGTCCTTCCTATAAAAAATGCACACACTATACCTCTCTCTCAGACCTTCATTGGCTATAAAAACTCTAGCAACACTTGCATTCCTCTTCCTTACTCTCCATCTTGTAGTGACATAGCACCTCAAAACGTGTTTTAGATAAACTATGTAAAGTGCTGTTTATACGTTGTTAACATGTTATAATCTTATATTACTCAGTGCAATAACCAGGATGTTGAACAAAATGCATGCAAAACCCCATGTAAATTACTTCCTGCCTAGTAATAGCTAAAATCTATCTCAGCCACATGACAGACTCAAACAGGGCTGCTGAATACTTTGCACAGATGTGATAGGTTTCCTGAAGTTACACCTGCATCCTTATAAAGCAGAAAGAATAAATATTTCCTGAAGAGAAAAGGAAAAGTAATGGACAGATCTGCATCCCACCACTGAGTATGAATTAATTTTAAACAATCACATAATATACTGACTGTACAAAAAGCACAATCCAATACGTGTTTGCTCAGACATAATGTCCTACTGAGTTCAGTGGAACTTAGTCCAAAGGAAACGTATAAAGGGTTGCAACCACTTTCACCAGTCACCTTTTTTAAAAAAGACAACTTGGAATCTAGTTAAGCCGTCCTAAAACTTCTCTTACAAAGCATTGAAATGAATGATTGAGTTGTTCTTCTGCTGTATAAAAAAGAGTGTAATAATGTAATGGGTGGCCACTACCTGGCTAATACTTCCAGTCATCCTAGTCTGCCTGATCAAGGTTCAAGAAGTGGCTGAATGAACATTTTAATATAATACACTCTGTAAAATATTAGTGATTAATATCAGTAACGTATCTGCTACTATGCACTAAGTTTTACAACCAAAATGGCATGGTTGATCCCTATTATTAGTCTGCGATAAAACAGCTACCATTATTCACACATTAGACTCTACAAATGATCGCTTTGGCTTTGTAGAAGTGATGTGACTTGAAGTGTTAAGTTGAGAATGCTGTTTAGAGAGAACTTCCTGGTACAAGTGAGCCACTGGCTTGGCTATTCTACTATCTTGGGAACTGGCAGACCCTTGGCATTCCAGTTTCTCAAGTTCTTTACACTGAGTCCCATTCTGGATACTCTCTCCTGGCATTACAATGGAAGAAGAGGAGAAATGGACAGTCTGATGGCTAGAGCTGCCTGGCTGTTTGGCAGAGAACTGCTCACAGCTTGAAGACAGAATTGCCCCAGCACTTTTCAGGAACACTTCAGCAGGTTGTCCATGCCAACTTCGATTGGAGGGATTCATCATCAACATCTGCTGCTGCTGTTGTTGTTGTTGGAACCGTACAGTTTTATCCATGACCCCCATGAAGGGCGTATTGCGAGGCCTATGTTCTGTCGACCCACTCGGGCCTTGGCCAGCTTTGCTCTCCTTGAGCCACATGTCTGGACCTTGTCCTTTCAGGTTCTCAGAGAAACTGCTGCTCGAAGACAAGCTGCTTGTTGAGCTGGAAGGTACCATGCTGACCGAAAGCGGACCAGGGCAGAGAGAGTTTTGCTGTCTTAATTCAGCAGTTCCTGGACCTCCTTTTTCCAGATTTGGAGAAGCATGGACAGCCAACCTCTCGTGTGTTTTGGACTTAGTCATGAAAGAGTAGGAAGATCCTGTGTCACTACGCTGCACATAAGGAACCTGAACGGCTGAGAGTCTTTCACTAAACAGTGCAGTGTTACTGCCCACTGACAGAGTGTTCGGTCCTTCAAAATGCTGGTTTTTATTGTTTGGGTTTGAGATGTGTCGGGAGGCCACTGGGCTTGGAGGAAGATACTGAAGAGGTTGAGTCTTTTTCCCAGTCTGGCTGGATCCAGACCTTGCCCCACTCTGGATAGAATTCATATGCTGGTTGGTTTTTACTATCTGGGCTTGTTTTGTGGGCTGCATGGTCAAGCCAGGCTCTCTCAGGAATTTCGTCTCTGCTCTGCTTGGCGGGGAAATTGGCCTAAATTTCTGCTGGCTGCCTTCTTGAGGGTTTCTGCCACAGGTTAAAGCAGCTTGGGAGAGTGGCAGCCTCTGTGTGGATGGACCAGCTTCCTCTTCATGCAAAAACTCCTCCTCTTCTATCTCTTCCAGGCTGAAGTGATCCTGCACGAGAGCTTCCCCTTCGTTGTCGGAGTCATTGCTCTGCTGGCTCAGCTGAGCACAGGGCTGCTTCTGTTGCTGTGTTCTCTGGAGCTGTTTGCACTCTTCTTCCACTCGACTTAGCAGTCTCTTTATTTCTTGGTTGCCAGGGCTCAGCTTTATGGCTTCTCTAAGATCACTGAGGGCTGCATGAAATTGCCTGCATGGGAGGGGGAAAACAAAAACCATAAAAATTGACATATTTACTTTTTAACTCGTACACATAAAAAAGAATGTTTCATGCAAGCTTGTTAATACAGACTGAGTATTCTTTATCAAACATGTTTAGGAATAGATTTTGGAATATTTACAGATACATAGTGAGATCTTGTGGAGTTCGGACCAAGTCTAAACATGAAATGTCATTTATGTTTCATGGACACCTTATACACATAACAACCTGAAAGTAATTTTATACGTATTTATAATATAATAGCCTTAAGCTCACTTCTATCACTACTTTTAAGGCGCTATAAGATATTATACAAAATGAGATGTCAACACCTACCATGAAAGATAGATGGTAGGAGAAGCAATCTACCCTCATCCACTGGATGGTTGCATATATGTGTATAAGAATATGTATTCAATTTAGGTTGTTAGATAAGATCATTTATGCAAGGTTTTAGAAATAAAATAAGAAACAAGGGAGGGTTGTAACTGAAAATAATTTTGGACTCCTACCACGTTCAGCTCACATGTGGGAAATACCCAAGAGCACATGGATCGCTCTTCCTACTATCATTTTGGGCTTTCGGAGATCAATATCAGATTTTTGAAAAGGCTCTGTAAAACAGGCTGACAGCTAGTACAAAGGGAACTGATGCAATATCATCCCATTAATAATTTTACTGCCTTCTTTTGGATTAGTCCATTTTTAAAGACAAATCTCCATTTACTCTACTCCAGGGCTGTATCACAATGACTGCCCTCTTTCCTTTTGGCCAACTACACCAATTCTAACTGAACAGAGTGAGAGAATTACACTATATAACACAATTTGAAAAAAAAAATCTGTTCCTGGTTGGAAGTGTTATTTTTGTTCAGCTGTGCAGTACTTACTTTGAAAGTAGTTGCTATATTCCAGAAACTTTTTTGTGTGCCTACCACAAACTACGTTGAATTGGTTGAGAATCTATGAAGTACTCATTGAAAAACTATCACAAAATGTGCTGCAGGATGTCCCACAAAAACAAAGTTTTTGCAGTTTGATAAACTTTTTCCATGTGTTTATGATAAAACCAATTAGGAAATGACATTTATAACCTAGGAACAAAAGGTGTGTTACATCATGTTATTGTACACACAGTTCAGTCTTTGTGTGCCATCTCTATTTATACATGGTATTTTCCCAAACAAGTGCCCAAACCTGTATAGTGCACAGAATTCTTATATTTTGTCTAATTCTCACGCTAATTAGAGTTTAGAATCTAGTACAGTCCTGCCCCTTCCTACAATTGAAAATTTCAATAGGATTCCTTCTATACTTGCAGACACAATCCTTGAGCTTCAATGAGACTGAAATTTCTATTAGCATAAATGTTACAAACACAGTGATCATGAAATTAATAAGCTTGGTGGGCATAGGTTAGGACACAAATGGAAAACATGTCCCTGTCTTGTCAAAACACAACAGGAGGTGATAGCAAAGGGCATCTAAGCTTACATGGAGATGAGAGTGTTTCCTAATGACTTTTGAGAAGGTTAAGCTAACACTTCCCACTTGAATATTTCCATGATAAATTATTGTTGAAAACTGGGCTGTCAGTACCTGCTGTTCCTCTTGGCTCTTGCTCGAGCATAATATGCTTCATAGGATGTGGGTTTGAGATCCAGGGCTTTCGTAGCAAACTCCTCTGCCATGCCAAAGTCCTGCCAGAAAAACAAACATTTCAAATATTGACATATTTATTTCAGAAAATTGCTGCTCACAATGAAAGGTGATATGGAGGATCGACCCAGCTCTATACAAAATGAAGCCTTCACAGCCAATTTCTGATTACATTTCTGCTTCCATCTCTTTGCTCTTTTCCAAACACAACCATAACTAAACCCATCGCCATCAATGCGTCTGTCACACTATTGTTTCACAAGTAAAAGTTTTCCCCTGACATTAAGCCCAGTCGTGTCCGACTCTGGGGGTTGGCGCTCATTTCCATTTTTAAGCCGAAGAGCCAGTGTTGTCCGTAGACACCTCCTAGGTCATGTGGCCAACATGACTACATGGAGTGCCGTTACCTTCCCACTGAAGTGGTACCTCTTGATCTACTAACATTTGCATGTTTTTGAATTGCTAGGTTGGCAGAAGCTGTGGCTAACAGCAGGAGCTCACCCCACTCTCCAGATATGAATTGCCGACCTTTTGGTCAGCAAGTTCAGCAGCTCAGCGGTTTAACTTGATGCGCCACCGGGAGCTCCTGGTACTGTTTAACAAGGCACATTAAAATAACCCAAGGGATTTTCAGAGGGTGGTGAATTTTCTCAGAGGATGGTGGACTCTCCTTTGGAAATCTTTAAACAGAGATTGGAAGACTATCTTTTGGTAGTGCTTTAGCTGTGCATTCCTTAGGGTCCCTTCCTATGATTCTATGCTGTGGATTAACATTTCTTCACACTTGCTTAAGTCATATGATCGTGACTATACTTCTTAGTAGGTGACAACAACCAACCCAGGACCCATGAGATCATTGTCATCTGCTCGTACAATGGAGAAACAACTTGGGAACACTTACATTTGTTTTTCTGCGGCATCTTGACAGGCTTAGATATAAGGAAACTCTGAGCTCATTAAAAGCCTTCATTTCTTCCCCGAAACTCTCTCGAGGAAACTTCCGTAAAGCATACTGATACCGCTGGGCTGCTTCCTTCATCTTCCCTTTCTGGAAGGTCAAAAGCACGGAAATTTAACAGCTTGCTTTGTAAATGCTGCTTCTTTCTTAAAGTAAATTGACATATTAAGAGTTGCCAAACATATCAGATTTTAATTTTTTTTAAAAAGCAGTAACACTTATTTCAACAAGTCACTAAGAAAATATTTATGTTCCCTCTACAGTTTGAATGCAAGGAGGTTTTTTATAACATATATACACAGGACAGCATAGTGTTTGGAACTGGAACTTGGTGTGAAATGTACATTTTGTGGATTATATTGTAGCAAATTGTGAATAAGTAAAGATCTGTTGTTGTTGTTGTGAGCCTTCATGTTCATTTCTGACTTATGGTGACCCTAAGGTGAAGATATCATGTGGTTTTCTTGGCAAGATTTGTTCAGAGGGGGTTACTTTTGCGTTCCTCCAAGGCTGAGAGAGTGTGACTTGTCCAAGGGCACCCAGTGGGTTCCCATGCCTGAGCAGGAATTCAAACCCTGGTCAATAGATTCGTAGTAAAAAACTCAAAACTATTATATCATACTGACTGAAATCAATTCAATTCATTCCTTGGTAAATTTGCACCAAATTACAACGCAAACCATAAAAACTACATTGCTATAATGAGTCGAAAAGGGTTTTACACATTTCTTACAAAAAACAGTTTTCAGGTACATTTTACATTATTGACCATTTCTACACTTATAGATCTTCTTTATTGCCATGAATATGCATATCTAGCCATTGTAAATGATAAGCATGGGGTAATATAGAACTCCCATGATGATAATTACTCATAAATAATTGTGCTTGATTAAATAATTGAACAAGGATTTTAGTCTGTTTGATTTCCTCTACACAGAACTTCATGGGGACCATGGCCAACTCTCCACTCAACAAAATCAAAGGCTAACTCCAACAATATTTTTCAAATGCTCTTCTGTGTCAGTATACATTTTCCCCTTGACTTCATCTTTCTCACCTCCCCCATCACAGACGCAAAGCACAATTCATGGAGAAAGCATCACTGCTACCTTTAGCAAATGCACACAAAGATAAATATCTCTGAGAGAAGATGACGAAGACAGAGCATTGTCTCCTTGGAAGGTTCAACTAAGTTCTGAGTAATCCAAATGCACAATAGCTGAAAGTGTGATTGCAGGTGCCACCCTCTGAAAAGCAGTTACAATATGAACCTCTTTTTTCAATTACATCTGAAGGTTTGTTTTATTGATATATAACTTGCTTTCTCCAGGCATTGAAGTGATTTGTACAGTAAATATAGACAAGTGTTCTAAGGTTGCAGCGCAACAGAGAAAGCCCTAAGAGACTTTCATCAAACTGCAATGTGACAGTTAAGTCAGACAACGCTTATATCTCTATCCTAAATAAGACCACTTACTTTGTACATTATATTTCCTTCTTCAATTAGCTTCTGCAGGAGGATAATCAGAATATCAGGTTTAGATGTTGCCATGGCCCATGCTGCGTTTCCTGAAATTTAGAATATACACATTTAGTCACATTTCTGCCAGTATTACTAAAACCTTCAAATGAAATATAATTCTGAATGCAATATAATTCATGTTCTGCACGAAATGGAACATCAAAACTCTTGAAAAATAACCTTTTCTTGGAAAGTTCACCACTATATTTAATAGCAACAATTTATGTAGACCCGAAGTGACTATTCAAATGTTACCAATGGCACCACTTTTGAAATTATGAGAATCAGCTTTTCTATCTGTATTGTGGCGGCTGATATTTCAGAATTTGTAAGGAGACTTGGGGTGAATCTATACTGTGGCTCTTTTGCTGCAACGGTTCCATGAGGGACTTTAGAGTAACACAGTAGTTGAGAGTAACACAGTAGAGATTTCAAAGCAGCTCATCAAACCATGGCAGTTAAAGTACATGGAAGCAGTACAATCATGCAGTGCAAATGCAGACTTAAGTTTCCATATATACTCGAGTATAAGCTGGCCTGAATATAAGCCGAGGCACCTAATTTTACCACAAAAAACTGGGAAAACTTATTGACACGAGTGTAAGACGAGGGTGGGAAATGCAGCAGCTACTGGTAAATTTCAAAAATAAAAATAGATACCAATAAAATTACATTAACTGATGCACCAGTAGGTTAAATGTTTTTAAATACTATATTTACATAAAACTGTAATTTAAGATAAGACTGTCCAACTCTGATTACCTATATATTCGAGTATAAGCCGACCAGAATATAAGCTGGCCAGAACCCTCATTCAAGTATAAGCTGAGGAGGGCTTTTTCAGCCCTAAAAAGGGCTGAAAAACTCGGCTTATACTCGAGCATATACGGTTCCTTATTTAAAAACAACTAGAATCTGAACAGCTAGAAAATATGTTAATTTTTGTTGCACATATTTAGGGTTACTAAAATGCATTTTATGAGGAAGTAATGTTTTCCAAAAAAATAATTCTTTTTAATACACCTTTATTTGTTATGACCCATTCATTTTCACTAACCTAATTTGGCTCCTTTCCGAAGAAGTGTGACAACAACTGATGTATTTCGACATCCAATGGCTCTGTCCAGTGGGCGCATCCCACTATTGTCAACATGTTCAATCACTGCCCCCTTCTCCACTAAATACTGCACCTATGAATGATGAAGATTGATTGAGAAAACAATAAAATACATGTCTGTAAGAGCAAATACAAGCCAAGAACATCAGTTAGACCAGATCAATAAAATTAATACACCGTTGGCCTGTCCTTCCATTTCTCCATCAGCTTGAACAATAATTGCTTTAAAACTGCATTGTTTTTTAGCCAGCAAGCACTCCTGGTAAGAGTCAGAACTTACAAATGAACTGAGTTAATAGCTTTAATTTTTCTCTTAAACTGAGTGGGTTGTTAGTGCTCAAATATATGCATATTAATATTAGGATTTCATATTAGGGAACGTTTGCTCAAGTCACAGCAGAACTCATAAATATATAAAAATCTGCAATAAGAACTTGATTTTAAACTTTATATTGTATTTTGAAAACTTTTCAGGGTTTCATTATGTGCAACCGTTACTTTACAGTTTGGCCAAACATTAAGATCTGCCAATTTAGTGAAATCAACTCGGAATCCAAATAAAGGCTTGTTTCCCCCAGTGTTTCCTCCAGAGACACTTTCTTCGAAGTGAAGAAACAGGAACCCAACATTAAAGAAGTCTTAGGCATCCAAGTAAATAAAGGGGTCATTTCATCTCTTGATTAAACATCTCTGCTGGCACCATCGGCACCATGAAAGGAGAAACCTGGATTTGCTTAATGAGCCTGCCAGTTGGCAGCATCAGAGTGGCTTGGCTTGGTTTCAGGTAGAGCTAACTTACAGCAGGCACAGGATTTGACTTGACTTACAATATCTGAGTCTCCATAGAAAGCGGCTAAGTCCAAGGGTGTCCTTCCATTCTTGTCTGTCTGGTCTATTGTTGCGTCTTTTTCAACCAAATACTGGACCACGCTCTTGTGGCCTTTGAGGCAAGCCCAGCTCAGAGCTGTCAGGCCTTCCTTGTCCAGCAATGAAATGTCTGCACCTAATGCAGAAATCACAGAAACATTATTTGAGAGAGAAATAGGGATACTCATTCTTAAGCCAAAATGTAATTTCTTTTGAAATGCATTAATTATTCCCATCCATGTTCCTTGAATATAATTTAAGCCTGCAGTATAGAGTTCAACATTAAATCACCAAAACACATCCTGAGTTACTTCAACTATTATACTGTCGGGGTGGCTAATTTATCTTTTAAATGCAAGAATAACATTATTTATAGATCTTGAAGAGCCATTCCTCCTACCTTTGGAGATGAGAAATTCAACCGTGCCCAGATGTCCTTCACAAGAAGCCACCATGAGAGGCGTCCTCCCTTGTTTGTCACTTAAATTTATATCAGCCCCATGTTCCAACAGAAGTTTTGCAATCTAAAAAAAGGGAACACATTCCCATCAGAAAATTGTGTAAATCACAAGAAATAGAGATGGTGGTTTGGATAAGTTATCTTCCTTCCATGGCTGGTAGGACTACTTTTGTCTGAGGAAGAGCAAACAGTAGAGCAAATAGTAAGAAGGTGGAAGAAGGAAATGACAGTCATGAATTCAGACCTTTCATCCTTTCAAAATCTATTTTGGGATACTAAAGTATCTCTAGATCAGAGGGGGAGATTAAATTAAAGGTTGAAAAGGGAGGGAGATTTGGTGAAGACCACCACTCTGTTGTAACAGGCAGAATTATAACAAAAGAAGTGGATCCAATCCACAATGTAACAGCAGCCCACATGGCTTATGCCCCATAAAGGTAAAGGTTTCCCCTGACGTTAAGTCCAGTCATGTCTGAATCTGGGGGTTGGTGCTCATCTCCATTTCTAAGCCGAAGAGCTGGCGTCGTCCGTAGACACCTCCAAGCTCATGTGGCCGGCATGACTGCATGGAGCGCCGTTACCTTCCCGCCGGAGTGGTACCTATTGGTCTACTCACATTGGCATGTTTTCGAACTGCTAGGTTGGCAGAAGCTGGAGCAACAGCGGGCGCTCACTTCGTTCCCAGGATTTGAACCTGGGACCTTTTGGTCTGCAAGTTCAGCAGCTCAGTGCTTTAACACACTTCGCCACCGGGGCTCCTACCCCGTACTACTACCCCATACTGTAGTCCTAACCACAACACGCGAGTACTTGGCCAGTATACAGCAACTTGTTGCATTCATATTTCTTTAATTTGGATTAATCTGTACAGGTGCCTCATGTCAGCACAGCATTTTGACTTCAGAACCACACACCTTGCTCAGAAAGCTGCTGACTGATGTTTTCACCCCTCACCTGTGCAGCTATTTCATACATAAGAGAGAAATAGATCCCCATGGATTGCACTGGTAAAATGGGACTGGAGGCCATATGGTATTCACTGCATAGTTACATAACTACCATACACAGTGCATAGAAGATTTTGATAAATCGTATTTATTTATTGAATGTGTCTCAAAATGTGCACAAGATTCTTGATAGCTTCCATATATTTACAAATAGACCTTTTATTTCTCTTTTTGCTAATCTTAATGGATAGTTTAACTTTTCCAATAGCACTATATAGCCCATATTCTATTTAATCAATTTTCTAGGGTTTTTTTTCAGTTTCTGACTATGGAAGCCATTTATTAGCCACATGTGCAAAAGTTACGGTTGAAGATGAACAATTAGAAAAACATACCACAACAATTACCCTATGTAACAAAATTTGAAAGAAAAATCTGTTCCTGGTTTGAAAGTGTTACTTTCTGTTTAATTGTGCAGTACAGTAGAGTCTCACTTATCCAACACTCGCTTATCCAACGTTCTGGATTATCCAACGCATTTTTGTAGTCAATGTTTTCAATATATCGTGATATTTTGGTGCTAAATTCATAAATACAGTAATTACTACATAGCATTACTGCGTATTGAACTACTTTTTCTGCCAAATTTGTTGTCTAACATGATGTTTTGGTGCTTCATTTGTAAAATCATATCCTAATTTGGTGTTTAATAGGCTTCTCCTTAAACTCTCCTCATTATCCAACATATTCGCTTATCCAACGTTCTGCCGGCCCGTTTATGTTGGATAAGTGAGACTCTACTGTACTTGCTTTGAAAGTATCCGTCATACCCCAGGAACCTTTGTTTTTATGACTGCCCCAAACTATGTTGAATTGGTTGAGATATTTATGGAAAAACTATCGCAAGATGTGCTGCAGGATGTCCCACAAAAACAAAGTTTTTGAAGTTTAATAAACTTTTTCCATGTTTTTTTTATGATAAAACCAATTAGGAAATTGCATTTATAACCCAAGGAAAAAAACCTGTGTTATATAGTGTTATGTGTAATTAAGAAAATTAGAATATATGGAATAAAACTATATGGATGATGTGGGTGAGGGTAGGGGAGTATAGATCTGGAAACAGACAATGTAACAATGCAATTGTACTGTATGAAATAGTGTGTTTTTTTAATTAAAGAAAAATAAAAAATAAAAAAGATTATTGATAGTTATATCTAAAGCAGACCCGTTTTCATAATCAAAAGCACCAGTTTCGTTTCCCCCCAAATAGAATGTTAAAATACTTGCTTCCATATAATATTATAAAACTTTTCTTTATTTTTAAATTTAAGTTTATTCATCAAGATTTGTCGCACCTGCCAATGTCCCTGACGAACAGCACAGAAAAGTGGAAGTATCCCTCTTCTGTTAGTTCTTGTTACTTGAGCCCCGTGTTCGAGTAATAATTCACATACTTCCAGTTTTCCTCTCCCAGCAGCAGCAGTCAATGCTAAGAAGAAATAGAAGATTTTAGTTTTAGCATACTTAAGAAAAAAAAGTTAAAGGGAAGCATTGGGGCCCCTTCTATATTTCCATATACAATCCAGATTATCTGCTTTGAACTGGATTTTATGGCAGTGTAGACTCATATAATCCAGTTCAAAGCAGATAATGTGCTTTGATAATCTGGATTATATGGCAATGTAGAAGGGGCCTAAGTGAATAGATTCTTATATTCCGCTCTTGCACAAGTCTATGCCTAACCCTCCCTAATCTACTCATGCACTAGTCCTGGTTCTGGTGGCTGAGTTGTTTGTTTTACTTTTAATGATGTTTTTATACCCTGCTGTGTTTTTAATTGTTTTAATCGCATTGTTTATATGCTATTATGTTTTTAACTGTGTTTTAGTTGCTGTAATTGTGTATGTTCTGGGCTTGGTCCCGATTGTAAGCCACCCCAAGTCCCTTCGGGGAGATGGTTGGCAGGGTTCAAAAATAAAGTTATTATTATTGCTATTATTATTATTATTATTATTATTATTATTATTATTATTATTATTATTATTTTATTATGACACAGCAAACAAGGTAGATATGCTGGATTTCGTATCACAAATCAAAAATAAAGTTCAAGTTATTATTATTATTATTATTATTATTATTATTATTATTATTAAATGTGTTACTATTTACTGTATTTGTTCAATAATTGACATTTTATTTTCACAAAATAAAATAAACTAAAGAAACTAAAATGGCACACGTCCATACTTTCTGATACAAGCTGCAGACTGTGTAGTTAAGTTACACCACGGAAATCTTATTCCCTTTAATAAGGAATTTAACTCAGAATAAAATTAAAATATACTTTAACATTTCCATAGAAATGGTAGAAACAATGAAAATGGCAACTGTTATTCAGGAACACTATTTATTTCAGGATTATACTGAAGATGTAGACTCAAAACAATTTGGCAATGGTCTTTTTATTCTTGATTGTGTGATCACTGATAACTTGATGTAGGGCAGCCACTGTTACACAAAGAAGACACAGCATTAACTCTTAGCTCACTATCACTCACAGATCTTGAACTCTGGGAATATACCATATTCGGAAATATGGACGACTGAAAAACAGCTTGCAGTGAACATAAACAAACAAGATCCTCTGGAAGGTTCTGTTGAAGAATGCTGACTATGCTGGAAACTCCTATCTCTGATCTGTACAAGGCACACTACAATAGTATGCTCCACTCTAACTTTATTTTTTTAAAATAAATAAATAAATAAAGAACAGCTAAACAAGCAACTGATGCAAAATGGAAAATATGAGAGCAACTAATTAGGTCTAAAGGAACACTAAGAATCTTTGGAAGAGCTTTGGTCTATCGTCAGGAATGTTACGGGAAGTTGGGATGAGAGAGAAGAAAGTTTTGAAGACAGGAAAAACACAATTGGTTGGAAACTGCGGCAATACCGTATAGTAAATAAGATGGTTCATAGATTTTGTGGCATCTCATGTGGTATGTATTCCAGGCACCTCATTTTTGCAGTGGTATAGATATCTTCTTTCACAATACTGTGAAGGATTTCAATGCTGGAATTCCAGACCACACATTTTATAAGAGGAGAAAGCTTGCTTATTACCAGATCAAATCAATGTTCCATATAGATCAGTATCATCAATACCAGTGGTTCCAAAACTGGGGTCCTCGATGTTTTTGGCCCACAACTCCCAGAAATCTCAGCCAGTTTACCAGCTGTTAGGATTTCTGGGAGCTAAAGGCCAAAACATCCGGGGACCCACAGGTTGAGAACCACTTATCTATACTGACTGGTAGTAACTGAGGATCCTTCCACACAGCTCAATAAAATCCCACATTATCTGCTTAGAACTGGAATATATGGCAGTGTGGACACAGATAACCGAGTTCAAAGCAGATATTGTGAGATTTTATGCCATGATATTCTGGGTTATATGGCTGTGTGAAAGGGCCCTGAACTGTCCTGGGGTGCAACTATACTATGGAATTAATGCAGTTTGACTGCACTTTAACTGCCATGTTTTGGAAGAGACATTTGTTTTTACACACATACCTGTTTCTCCCCACAGTGTATCTGTTTCATTGATGTCAATTTTAGGCTCCTTTTCAAGCCTTATCAGAAAATGAACAACCTGACAAAGAGGAGGAAAATATTAATCATGAGCTGATTAAAAACTGAACAAAAAACAATCTAAACATTCAAGCAGCCATGGACTTGATTTTCGGTAGTGCTTCATTAGTGGTGTAAATAGTCAGCTAAAGGACTCAATACGTGTTAAAGAATACTTATTTAGCATAATAGAACAAGTGGCCTCAAAGCAGTGCTTTGTTATCTATGCAAGACAGATTCCTAATATTTAGGAGACAAAACGGAAGCTGAGTTTTATCCAGCTAAAATTACAACTCCTTAGGAGACATTCTGACCAAATAAAGTGCAGCGTAGAATTAAATATGTATACACAGGCTCATTTTATAAATGTATTATTTGGCACACATTCCATTAATGCATATAGACAGTCCACAAGTTACAAACGTAGTTAAGAACAGGGGTACAATAACAGGAAGTGAGAGAAATTTACCCCTCAGAAGGGGAGTTCACTCTTGAAACAGTTGTCATGGGGAAATGGTGTCTCCACTGAAGCTTTCTCACCAATTCTTTTCCCACAACAAGCCAAATTTCTTAAAATCCAATTATCACAGGGACAGAAACTGAAGTTAAATCTTCTGAACAGGGGCACAGAGCAAAACAAACACACTTCCCTATGCTATCCAAAGCTACAAAATATAAACTTTTGCCTGAAGTTCCACTTAAAAATGTACCTATTCTGACTTATATACAAATTCAACATAAGAACAAACCTGCAAAACCTATCTTGTTCATAATTTGGAGGCTGCCTGTATAGATTTTTTTGGGATATTAGTTAATATTTTGCAGAATTACATGAATATGAATACATATATTACTTAATTTGTGTTTACATTGTAAATTATTTCAAACAGCTCTTTAAAACCCAAATATCACAATATAATCTACAAAAATAGAAAGGAAACAGACCAATTTGGTATCAATAGTGTCCGAAACATTTGCAGGAATCCTACAAGATATGTTATGTTATTCAACTTTACCTAGTGCAGAGCAGAGGTACAATGTTCCCCCACTACTTCAAAGTTTGCTTTTCGCGGACTCGCTGTTTCGCAGGTTTTCTCTGATGCTTATGGGACATGGCCATACAGCCTTCCCTCCCTCACAGGCCCGGCCTGCCTCCCCGGGGTTTGCGAAGGGGAGAAAGGCCCCCTAATTACTAAAATAACGTATAAATATTAAAATAAATATAGCATCCCTACTTCGCGGGTTTTCACTTTTCACGGGTGGTCCTGGAATGTAACCCCTGCGATAAATGAGGGAACACTGTACTGAAAAATCCCTTTACTAAATTGTGAAGGTCTGTAATGGGGCACTAGCAAAGAGTGCCTGGTGCTCACTGGTGTGCAATGCATATCCATGTGTGATGTGAACTGGTGCAAAATGCACCTCACTGTGAAATACACACTGGTGCACAATGCACACCAAAGCACAACTGGAGCTCATTATCCTTGTGAGCTAATGCATATCACACACCAATGTGCACTGAGTCCTTAGCCAGCTTTGCTATGGAGTAATGTACCAGCAACCTTCTATTGCATACAGGTATACGAATTCCTGCAAATATAAGATCCCAATACAGTAGAGTCTCACTTATCCAACACTCGCTTATCCAACGTTCAGGATTATCCAACACATTTTTGTAGTCAGTGTTTTCAATACATCGTGATATTTTGGTGCTAAATTCGTAAATACAGTAATTACTACATAGCATTACTGCGTATTCAACTACTTTTTCTGTCAAATTTGTTGTATAACATCATGTTTTGGTACTTAATTTGTAAAATCATAACCTAATTTGATGTTTAATAGACTTTTCCTTAATCCCTTCTTATTATCCAACATATTCGCTTATCCAACATTCTGCCGGCCCGGTTTATGTTGGATAAGTGAGACTCTACTGTATTATTAATGAATTTTTAAAAACAAACTAAGTGTGGAATGTGAATTCAAAAGCCTCTTCTACACTCTGTTTCTATTAATAAAAATATTTGTAAGGAAAGGCAAAATTGAAAGAAGTTGATTTTAAACCAAAGGGTATCTCTAATTTCTACAGCAGTCAATCTGTCACCAAATCAGCATCCAATGCAGTCTTCAATAATTTTTTGTGCAAATCTATATATATAAAAGGATAAAGTTGCGGGCGCAGTGACTATAACAACAAAACTAAACATCCCAGAAAAACAAAATTTGGCAACACAATGCAAAAGGCTTGCCTCCCAGTTGTAACAACACAACCACACCACAAAACCACACAGGACCCACAAAACTCACAACAACGCATCGTGACTATAACACAACAAAACGCCCCAGAAATACAAAATTTGACAACACAACGCAAAAGCCTTGCCTCCCAGTTGTAACAACACAACCACACCACAAAACCACACCGGACCCACAAAACTCACAACAACGCATCATGACTATAACAACACAACTAAACGCCCCAGAAATACGAAACTTGGCAACACAACACAAAAGCATTCCCTCCCGATTGTAACAACACAACCACACCACAAAACCACAATCCGGACCCACAAAACTCACAACAATGCATCGTGACTATAACAACACAACTAAACGCCCCCGAAATACAAAACTTGGCACACAACTAAACGCCCCAGAAATACAAAACTTGGCAACACAACACAAAAGCCTTGCCTCTCGATTGTAACAACACAACCACACCACAAAACCAGAATCCGGACCCACAAAACTCACAACAACGCATTGTGACTATAACAAATACAAAATTTGACAACACAACTCATCCACCTCCCCAATCCCTACATTCACACTTGGCCTCCAAAAAAACAATTACAATAATAACAATGACAACAACTACAACAATAAGAATCAACACCATCACAGGCAAGAAACAGCCAGGCACTGAGGCTGAGAGGCCAGTCAGTGCTACACTGGGCCTCCAAAAAACAATACAGTAGCATCTAACTTATCCAGCCTTCATGACCACTACAACAACAACAATAATAAACACCTACACAGGCAAAACAAAAAAAAGACTATTGTACCACAATAAGATGTAAACCGCACTCAGCAGAATCAGACATCACGATTAACAACAAACCAAAGACAACAGGGATCTCAAGCAATTATCAATCAACACAAAAATTGAAGAAGGTAACAGACTTCAAATACTACTACTAATGTGAGTATAAAGAAGGGTGGAGGTCACAGCATAAATACAACCTAATGTAGATGGACCAACACCACCAGACTAAGCCACAGCAACGCGTGGCCGGGCACAGCTAGTACAGTTATAAAACTACAGAGACTAAACTACAGATACGAGATTAATCACAAAAACAATTACACAAGCATGGTTTTTGCAGTCTTAGGCAAACAGAAATAGTTCAAATGCATTTTTAAAAATAAAAATAAACATGTACTTCTTTATGGCTATAAAGCTCTAGAACTAGACTATCACCACAGAAATCCTACTGCAGCTTTTCATCTCTGAAGTGCAGGCTTTATAATGGCTACAGCAGCATCCTGTCTGAAACATGTGGAGCATAAAACGCTACTAAGCAGGCTGGGAACTTCACACACCAACGCCTTACAATACTGGGACCTTTCTCTTAGTCGGGAATACAATTGCTCCACTGATACTCAAAAACTATAACGTGGGAAATGAGATATTAGGAAGTGTTCTAGCAACTGTGAATTATCAGTGTTGCTTGTTTCATGGTACACAAAGGTGACTGTTCTCATATTCTATTCCGCAAGAGGAAGCACTCCTCTCTTAATGAGGCAGATTGCAGCCAAGCCATCGTTTGCATGTCTCACAAAATCAAAGCTTAGAGCAGGATAGGCAACATGTGGCCTGTGGGTGATATGTGCCTCTTGATTATTTTTGTTTTATGTCCTCTTTTTGGTTTGTTTTGAACTCTTTGGGGGTCCAGGAGGAAGAATGAAGACTGTCTTTAATTTCACTATTCTGGAACCACAAACCAGGTTTATAACAAAGCAGCTAGATAACAACCTGAAATTGGTTTGCAAAGACGACTACAGTATATGAAGCACTATCTCTGTTCTGAAGAACATGACATGCTGTGAATAAGGGATTTGCTGGGGGGGGGGGGAGATCTCACAATCTCCTTTCTCCAAGGTAAAAAGGTAAATGTTTTCCCCTGATGTTAAGTCTAGTCGTGTCCGACTCTGGGGGTTGGTGCTCATCTCCATTTCTAAACCAAAGAGCCGCCGTTGATGGTAGACACCTCCAAGCTCATGTGGCCAGCATGACTGCATGGATTTCCTAAAATGTGTAGTGACTCCTTTCTCCTCATGTCCCTTTCACTATGTACATAGCATGTGTAAACTGGTCCATAATATTTTAATACCTTTGCCACATGAAAACACACTGGATATTTATTCATGTCCAACTTTGTGTGTGTGGTATCATATACATGAATGCAAGAATAGCAAGTTAGCAACACTTTCGAACACTGAAGGACAAGCAAACTACCTGGCAGTGTCCCATGCTTGAAGACGCTGTGAGGGCCTGCTGCAGCGCATGCCGCTTGCTCAGTGAACTCTGCTGATGGGGAAAAGATATCCAATCCATATTGAACAGGTATTCAAGAATATCAGCATGGCCTCTAAGAGCACTGTGAACCAAAGCACACTGTCCTTTTTTATCCAGGTGGTCAATCTGTATTTAAAAAGACATGAACAGAAGAGGGGTGGGTGGGAGGGGGAAGGAAAATAATTTACGATAAAAGAAACTCAGAGCTTTCTTCCACCAAACAACAAATACATTCTACTAAATGGATAGGTATAACATTTGACACCACTCTTCATGATTTTGTGCATTATCATCATTATCATCTTAGCACCCAGTCTTATGAAAGGATGTCATATTGAGGAGGGGGAAAGTTTGTTTTCTCCTGCTCTGGAGACTAGGTCGCCAAGCAACGGATTCAAACTGCAGGGAAAGAGATTCCACCTAAACATTAGGGAGGACTTCCTGATGGTAAGAGCTGTCTGGCAGTGGGGTATGTTGCCTTGGAATGAGGTGGACAACAAATGGTGTGCAGTTAAGCAAGGCCTGGTTTGATACTAAACAACTACCTAAGTGTGTTTTTTCAACCATATGCATTTAAAGTATCATATCACTCTTCTTGGTTCTCATACCAATGCATGAAATGAAGGCATCACTCTGCTTACACACCTCAGCATTACCATCCCTGTGTGATAAGGTAAATTAAGAGGAGACCCAACAGAAGAAAACAATCTGAACTGTTCTGGTTGGGTCTATGGATAATGTAAGAATCAACAAGTATTTCAGAGGATGAGGAAGTAACCATCCCTCAAACAATTTTTCTACACTATTTGGAAGGCCAAATACTGTTGCAAATAATACAAACGTGATATTATAGTATCATATCAAAACACATACAGAAGAAAATACTGCCTGATAGTAATAATAATTATTCTTCCTAATTACACAGAAGCCACACAGATCAGTCATGTCCTATATGTATCTCAGGCTGAAAGCATTTCAATATTCCATCTCTTAAATACTTAGGGGTGGCACATGCATGTCACCACTCTCTCGTCCACATTTCAGCTACATTTGTTTTTCTTCCCCTCACTTTCTTGCTCTTCATTGGGTTTTTTTTTACAATGTGGCACATTTTGGAGTGTATGCCAGAATCCTTCTTCCATAAATGGTGCAGACCAATGTCAGCTTTGCCATTTACACCACAAACTTTATAGGCCAGATCCTTGATGTATCACCTATGCTTTGCCTCAGCCCAAAAGCTATATAAATTTATAGATCCTGCTGTGGCATTTACCTTTGCTCCTTTTTTGCACAGGTGTGAGACTATTTGCATGTGGCCTGCAGCTGCTGCACAGCAAAGTGGGGTCATCCCATTCTCAGATGCACCATCCATGGAGGCACCAAATTCCAGCAAGAGAAGGACCACTTCTTCATGGCCAAGATGAGATTGAACGCATAATATTGGAGCATTGTTGAGAACTTCTGTCCTGTAGTTTACATTGGCACCACCTAAGATCAGCAGACGACTTACCTAGCATAAAAAAGTGTAGAGACTGAAAAGAGGTAGATATTGTGTTTCTTAAATACTTTTGTTTTAGATATTACATATAACTTCAACTAATGGTTGAAACTTATAAGACTCATGTGTAAATGCTCCAACCATTCCCATTCACTTGCTGATGGAAAATAAGATTTGTTTTTTTGATGACATGCATGGATTCTAGTCAATGGCTGATAGTGCAAAGGCAACTTTCACTCTCACTCTTCTCCTGCTGGAGCTCTGAAAAGTGTCTCCAAAAGGCAGGAGAGGGAGATGATGAACCTTGCAGGATATGTCTTATTGGGCTGCAATGGAGGAAGAGTCCAAATTATAGCAGGGAAACCCTCAAAAAAATGCAAGGACAGGGAAGAAAAAAGGCCAAACTCAGAAGATGTTTCCCACATGTTAAGATCATATCCACTGCATTTGTACTTGGGATCTACCAAAAAACCCTATGTAGTATGTAACCCATCCCAATGCCACTTTGATTTAAAGCAGTGGTGCACAACCTGTGGCCCGTCAGATGTTTGGGATTCCAACTCTCAGAAGCCCTAGCCAGCTTGTTCAAAGGTTAGTAATTCTGGGAGCTGAAGTCCAAAACACCTGGAGGGCTGTAGGTTGTGCACCACTGAACCAGAACATTACAGTAGTGCTGTTCAGGGCATTCTAGGGATAGCAACACAAATTGAAGGACAAAACACAACTTTCCCAGCATCCTAACAAGATTTCTTACCTTTACATTTGGAGTATAGAGATTTCTTAAAGATGCAAGAGCTGCTGACAAACTATCTGTACTATATCCAATCCACAGGGCTTGAAGATGGCTGGAAGAAATTCCAGTCTTTTTACTGAGTCCCTAAGATCAAAAACAGGATACCTGTTGTGATACATTTGCTAAGTACATTGAAGGAAAAGTATCTTGTTTCATACTAACTGGGATGGTATCCAGAAGGCCATCTAGTCATGCATTGTGTGATAAATGTCACTTGCTGTGTCTTGGTGGCATATAGGTGTCTACTACTTCGAGAGAAGTTATAGTGGATCCGTTCTTAAAGAGGACTTCCTTGGACCCAACGTTTTGTGAGGACTATTGTTTCATTATCAATATACTTCTTTTAGGCAAGATGTTCACTGCATAATGTCTGGGCAGCTTCTTACAGGAAACAGATGATCTGAACCCATTTTTGACTGGTTCCAAGTACAGCCTTAGCTGTACTGTTTACCAGTGACATCCAGATGAAAGACAGGGAGTACTCATCCCAGATGTCTTGGTGGCTTTGGATGTCACTTACCATGATCCTATTTGATCCTACTATCCCATCTCTGAGGTGATAATAAGAACTAGGTTGCCATGGTTCTGCTCCTACTTATAGTGTGGAACTGGGACACTACTTTTAATCTCCATGGCTATCAGATCTTATCCAGTTCCCCATGCTGGTCAATATTTATATGAAGCTGCTCAATGAAGTTGTTTGGGAGTTTGGTGCCACCCATATGCTGTTGACAAGCAACAACAATTCCCTTTGACATAAGTTAACCAGGGCTGTGCATGTGCTAGATCAGTGCCTGGATACTGTAATAAGCAGGAAAATAACCAATAAACTGAAACTATATCCTGATAAAATTGGGACTTTGGGAGCTTTCTAAGTCTGGGAACACAGTGGACAACTTGCTCTGGATGGAGGTTTACCTCTGCTGTAGAACTGGGCACACATCTTAGGACTATCCCTGGAGCCATCTCTATCACATCCAGCCAGATGGACCTCATGGATCAAAGTCCCTAGGGCCAGCTTCAACTAATCTGACAGCTATTGCCTTATCCTGGATAGCAACAACCTGGCCATAGTAGTCCGTGCACCAGTAATTTCTGGAGATTGTAATTTATGGGGCTATCCTTGAAGATGAGGCTAAAACAATATCCACTAGCTAGGGAACACTCATGATGCCCTTTTTAAATGGACTTTATTGGTTGACAATACATGCCTGGTCTGAATTCATGGAACTGGCAAGGGCATTTAAAGCCCTAAATGGCTCAGAATGTTGATACTAAGCTAAAGGGGAGCACAATGTTAAGATCTGCTTTTTTTGGGGGGGGAGGGGGGGCTTCTTTGAAGGTATTGACAGAGACCTTCATTACCAAATACCCTCCTTTTGAACGATTGACTGATGACATGTGAAACCTGTGTTTTTTTTAAAGGAAATGGGAGGGGGTCTAAGGTTCTGACTTCAAATGTATACAGATATAAGTCTATAAATTGTTTTTTTAGTTTAGATTATTTTATATAATTTATACTATTTAAATTATTTGGTACTATTTTAGATTATTTTAAATTGCTTTTATATCTGCGATATGGATGGATATAGGAATAGATGTAAACATTTAAATAAAAAAAACTAGAAAATTAGCAAGATTTTTTTCTCTAAAGATGAAGAGTGTTGCACTAGCAATATGATGACAATGTTCTCCAAAACTAAAAAAAATCAAGAGGAAATTATAATTGCCGAAAGAGCATATGTATCTGCAAATAATAAGCATAATTAAAATTGTGAGCATTAAAACGTTAAATAAACAAGTCCTTTTACACATATAAAACATAGGAACTCTTTGAATAACTTGTTTTCTACATTTAAAAAAATACAATGTCCATATAATGTTGAGGGGGGAAGAATACAATAATATTATGGCAAAAAGCTTAACAAAACAAAACACAAAGATAAAAGAACCAAGCAATCAAGGAAACACAGTAAAAAAAACAAAATAAATAGACGTTGTACCTTGAAAATGTGTGCTTTGAGAATATGATGCCCAAGTTCCATTGTCTGCTGACGGTTAAGCTTCCCTTCCTGCCTGGAGAACATGAATGCCAAAAGAGCATGGCCATTCCTAATTGCAGAAGCAGAAAGACCGGATAGAGATCATTTTAAACAAGGTCACAACTCATGTAATTCATTTATCCTACAAAAAAGCTCAAAGAACAAACCACATACTCCTTCCCTTGACCAAACTCTAAACATCAAGATATGTTTATATTTACAAAGACAAAAATATTTAAAGATACATTGATCCCCTTCTCAGCTACACTGATCCGTTCTGGGGCAAAGCAAATGCTGTTCATATAACATTTAAATCTAATTAAGTCATGAGAGGAAAACTCAGGTCTGAATATGCCTGCCAAGGTCATCACATAGCATATCTGGTCTTCATTAAAATGCTGCTGAGGTTGTACTGTAAAACTACAACTTTTTGCAAAACCACATTAACGCTTTCTTGCTTTGGCTCGAATTCAGTATCACACTTACAAATGTGTAAATTGGCATTAAGCATGCATTGGCATTACTGCATTCATGCTCCCTCAGTAGCCATGATCATGTCCCCAAACTACTTTATGGGCATCAGCTGCACCAAAAGAAGGCCTGTTCTGCTGGCAATTGAGGCACTGGTGGACAATGTCTCCACCACCTACCAAGGCTGAACAAGGCCGTGACAAAGATTTGTAAAAGGGGTCTTGCTCCTAACTGTCACAGCATCATGTGCTAATGGGGATGGCGGAAATCATCCTATGCTCGACTGCTGGCAAAATGGTCCATCCTCTCTTAGTGGTAGATGCATGGGAAAGTAGGTATGACAATGTCATTAAGTAGTCAATATAGAATCCAGTCTATTCTTCTTAAACAGTCAGCAAATATATAGCAAGCCCTCTCGCTATTGTTTTAAATGCAGTTTTCTCTTTCCTCTCTCCGTTCTTCTTTCCATGTCCCTCTTCCTCCTTTTTTGGATCATTTTTGAAAGCAACACCGGAATACAACGTGTCATGCAATAGTAATATACAAGCTGAATGTGCAGAAAAGGTTGACTTCTTTTCTGCATCCATGTATCTTTTCTGCACCCATTTTCTATCCATGTATTAGGTAAAAGTAAAGGTTTTCCCCTGACATTAAGTCTAGTTGTGTCCGACTCTGGGGATTGATGCTCATCTTCATTTCTAAGCCGAAGAGCCGACCATATCTGTAAACACCTCCAAGGTCATGAAGCTGGCATGACTGCATGGACAGCCATTATTTTCCCACTGGAGCGACTCACATTTGCATGTTTTCAAACTGCTAGGTTGGCAGAAGCTGGGGCTAACAGTGGGAGCTCACTTCACTCCCCAGATTCTAACCACCGGCCTTTCGGTCAGTAAGTTCAGCAGCTCAGAGGCTTAACCCGCTGTGCCACCAAGGGCTCCTATTCATGTATTAAATGCCTTTTTTAATCCATAAATTAAATTCAATTTAAGAAACCCCAACACATAATACTATCTTAAAGTACTATGTACACTAAAGAATACTGCAGAAACATTGGGGAAACCAGCCCAACTATTGTAAAGCTCAAATACGTGTACACAGAAACAATACCTGTGTGGACTAAATGCATGAAGCTACCTTGAAGAGAGCTAATTTAGAAACTTGATAGAACTTTCACACAAGGAACAAGGTTAATGGTTTTTCTCTGAAACATTATCACCCTCCTAAACTATATATCAAATTGCTTTTGAACCTTGCCTGTGTCTCAAAAGCTCCTTGTTGTGTGTGGCATTAATTGGACTAAAAATAAATCTAAAGGACAGCAGGATGCATCAAATCAACCCAATTGTTCACTAGATAAATGGACTTCCACTGGTGGCCTTGTCCAGAACAAGGCTCCATATTTCCCTATACTCTGGTCATCTATATTTTTTTTGAGAAGGCACAGCTGACAACAAAGATCCAATCCTACTATACAGCTGAGATTTCTACTGAGCAAAGTAACTGCAGTACAATGAAGAGCATCTTTTCAGCAAGCAACATATTGATCTCCTTTCATTAGAGTTTGAATGGGTTCTAATTTTAGAGTGTCATGCTGCAGAAAGACAAACCTCTTTTCAAATTATATGAATGTCAACGCTGACATCAATAATCCCATTGCAGGCCCACTCTCAAATCTATTTACAGGCATCACAAATTAGTGAGGCAGAATCAGAGATACAAGGCACTGAACAAAGAGTCCCACAACTCCTACTCTCTCTGACAATGTCCAAAAGCTCTATCTACCTGAAAGGCTTTGCTGTTAAAAAAGAGGAAGAAGGATGTATCAAACCTTTGTGTTGGATAGATAATTCATACTCTTGTGCTGGCATAATTATATATACAAAGTCATAGAAAGGTAAGCAATTTCATTCTTCCAGAGTGTCCAGTGCCATTAAATCACTTCCATGTATAGTGAAATTTGTATAAAAACTAATTCACTTTTTAGAGTATGCAATTTACAATTTGTGCATCATCCCCAAACCCCATATCTAAAAGCAGTCTTCTTTTATAAGAGCTTGTTCCTTTCTTTTTTTACCATGCAAATGCTATGAGCATTTATAAGTACCAACTATACAGTATGATGCCTCAATTTACCTTGGCTCACATAAAAAGTCAGTGTTTTCACCTTCTGCTCTCCAAACAAGCCATTCCCTGAAGGAAGGATGGCAGAACATTCGTGTTTTGTCTCGCCTTTTTATCAGAAAGCCTGAAAGGCACTCCATCCTCTGCTGGAATTCCTCCCACTGCTGTTCTCCATATATCTGGCCTGCATTAATAGCTTGGAAAATCTGGTCATCTGTCATTGGGTGAAGTGATGCCAGAGCCACATTCAGCACCGGCAAGGATCTTTCAAATGATGAGTTTGTCATGAATTTCATGTTGCACTGAAGCAAATAAAGCTCAGAGAGGGAGACCGGAACCACTTTGTAGCTTGCGCTTTTGATGACCAGGTGGCCCTTCTCAAAGAGGTCTAAGGTCAGCTTTAAGTAGAGATACGATCCCATGCTCCTCATGATCAAGTGATTGCTGACTTTCCCAATAATGGCTGCATCTGCTTTCCCATTGAGGGAGATGTTGTTTATAATATCCTGGCTGGCATTGATCCTGTACTGAATGTATGCATTTAAGTCAGCTTGTATGTCTTTGTTGTCATGGAACTCATCAAGGGAGATGGTAAAGAAAGGGTGGGAGCTGGTTATTTCCTGTTTTATAAAAAGAAAAAGAAAGAGCGGATGTATCAAGAATTTTATAGCAATGTATGAGATTCAAAGATCTATAAATGGAATTTCAGCTTGCAGAAAACAGGAAAGGCACAACAAATTAAAGGCAGTGTGATGATGTAGACTAGACAATGTTTACATTTAGTACCAAAATGGGGTGATAGTACAGATGAGGGTTTGCTGAATACATCAATAAAGCTTTCACTTAGATAAGATAATACATTTTTCTGTACTCTTTCATATCAGAGTATAAATGGAAGAAATCACTTAGCTGGATGCTTTCAGAGCCACTCAGGACTAAAAAGCACAAACAAAATAGCACATGAAGAAAAAGAAAAGTTGTCTAGAACTTCTCTTTTCGGGAACTGTTTTTTCATTTGCAGATTTTACTTTGTTTTTGACAATGGAGTATTTGAGCACATCATCCCTGATGTGGACATTGTAGTGGCACATTTTAATGATAGGAAATATGGACATTGGGTTGTTGTGCATTTTCTGGGCTGTATGGACATATTCTAGAATGTTTCTGGAACATGGCCAAACAGCCCGGAAAAAGCATAACAACTCAGTGATTCCAGCCATGAAAGCCTTCAACAATAATATGGATATTTTTAAATTCATCTTGATACTCTTCTCATGCCTGTAAAACTCCTTCTACAAGGGAAAAGTCCAGGGTTAGGATGTGTTAAGAGCAAAAATGATAGGACAGTCAAGGACCAGAAGAAGGATCCTTACTGAAAACATCTGGTTCAGAGTCACTGTATGACTAGCTCTGGCATATAATTGTTGACCCTTATTGACTAGAGATAGACAGTGGTGTACAGGGTGATATGCTGCCTAATATCCCTTAGATCTCATCGTTCCCATCTGTTGTGGGTCCACACACCAGGCATCGTTCATTTCAGATAAGAAAAATAGGGCTCCAAATTACACAAAAATAGTATTACCCAAAGATTCTACATATAATATGCGGGCCTACTATAAATTAAAACACACATTTATTGGGTTCTGCATGCCAAATGCTTGGATCAAATGCTTATAAACCATTATTAGTCCATGTTAACACAGATCCCCTAAATCAATGGTAACTCATTCATATTCTTATAAATTCAATTGATTTAATGACTTTACTGCATTTGGATGCAAGCAGTAAAAGCTTCTGCTATGAATAGATATTGAACAATGTTTACTCCTGTATATGTATGATTCATAGAAGCACCTGTCATAGCTACATCTCAGCCTCTAGACCACAGCTTTTCAAACATTTAATGTTGGTGACACACGTTTTAGACATGCCTCATTTTATGACACAGACATTCAGTTTTACTAGTAAATCAGAGGTTAATCAACCCCTTACAAGATATATCGACACATACATAAATTGTAATAACAAAATGTACAGAGACACAACGTATCTCATGAAAATTTTCCATTTGTATTTTTTAAAAATATATGACTTGCAAGGTAATAACATTGTGGTTTTTGTAATTTCTCGCTATGTTCTTGTTATGTTTCCAAGGATTTTGTAATTTCTCGTTATGTTTGCACAACACACCTACACACTGTTGATGACTTGCTAATGTGTTGCAGCACACGGTTTGGAAAGTTCTGCTAGGTCACAGTAAAATGTAACTCTTTCTCCTCAGTGCTTTTCAAAATAACTTGTTATTAAAATATTACCTGGAAATTTGTTCTTACAGTCACAATCAGTTTTAGCCAGGGAGGAAATTTGGAAATAATATTTGTGATGAATGAAGAAACAGTATCCCCATAATCAGGCTTGTGAAATTCAGCTTCATTTAAGCCATCTATCAAAATGATGTATTCTTCTTCTGCAATTTTCTGTTCTGGAAGGCAAGAAAGCGAGAAAGCAGTAAAAGGTGAGTAACTTTTTGTACCTATTTTAGACTTTTTCTAGTTAAAAAATGTGAAGATGATGAATTGATTTAATCTGTATACATGAAAGACAGTTTAATCACTAAAGATGTGGTGGCTCCACAAACACATTTCTTCTACCCTCCTCCCAAATAACAACCCCCATCTCCATGGTAAAACTTTATGTACCAACAAAGAATATGGTTAAATACTACTTTATCTTTTAGCCAATAAATTCATTCCGGTATCCCAGGCAGATTTGCCTACCCAAATGTAATGTGGTGCTCTAAAATCCTTACAGGTATTTTGGATTTTTAAAAATTAATTGCTTCCCAGAAGTGCTTGGTCATTTCTCTCACTTAATAGCATTTATATATTTCTACAAGCATATTGGAAATACATACTGAAACAGTATAACCTATAACATCATCATGCACAGATAGATCAATATACTTAACTAAAATCTGATTTCACTCTTGCCATAATCAGAATGCAGATATGGATTACAATATCAATTTACCTTTTATAATTCTTCTGAATACTTGTGAATTACATACTATAAAAGTAATGCAATAGCCAGACATTTTGGCTTGGCTCAAGCAGCTACAGTCCATGAGCAGATGTTATACTCTTATTTTGTAAAGATGGGGTGTACACAGCCATGCAAGCATGCAAACACTTTGAGTTTATAAAGTGCATTACAAGAAGAAAAACTAAGGAAGTATCACTGCAGATTCATAATGAAAAAACAGAAGATACACAAAGATTACCAACAAAAAGAACAAGCTAACCTGTCAGAACATCAGCAAAGCAGCACCCCAGTATTACTAACTCATGTTTACTATTAAATGTCTAGCTTTCCCCAATATTTACATTTGTAATTATCATTGGATATATAATTATGTGTGATAATTTCAATTACAACCCATTATATCAAGATAGATTTTACATTTGTAATTAACACTGCATGTATAAGGATCTATGAAAATTTGTTTTTCAGTCTTTTCAATTATAGGTTGGGCATTGCTGTTTCCAACAGACTGCCAGTGCTTTTGCAGAGCTGTCCACATCATTATTGACCAAACCGCATTTGTCAACACAGCTTTTATTATGGTTCCAATTTGCAAATGGATTCACAGCACTTCTTGAATAATTCATGTTATTACATAGACTATATAGATTGCTGGAAAGTACATCAATAAATGTCTGACATCACAACCTTATACTTCTTTGGTAAAAATCTAGCCCTTTATTATTTATTGGCAACCAATGTTTCAGTTTATTTACCTTTCCTAAAGGTATCCCTCAATATAGATGGATAAATACAAGTTGAGTATCCCTTATCCAAAAAGCTTGGGACTAAAAGTATTTTTGATTTTGAGGGGGTGTGTGAATATTTGCATATTGAGGTATCATGGAGATGAAACCCAAGCCTAAGCACAAAATTCATTAATGTTTCTTCTACATCACATGTGTCAAATGCCCACAAGCCAAATCCGGCCCACCACGTCATTTTATGTGGCTCACAGAGCTTTCAATGTCAGAGCAACATAGTCATATTTATACAGTATTATAATTACAAATGACAATTTGAAGGCAAACATAAGTCTGATCTGACCCTCGGTGAATATGAGTATTGACACTTCTTCTCTACATCTTATACATACAGTTTGAGATTATTTTATGCAATACTTTTTCATGCATGAAACCAAATTTGTGTACCTTGAACTATCAGAAAGCAATGGCCTCACTTAGTCATGCATGTGGATAATGACAGATTTTGGAGTATTTCCAATTTCCAGATAAAGGATGCTCAACTCGTATCAGTTTGAAATATTTCATTTTCTTGGAAGGCTTTCACACTTATTTAACAAAAAAGAAAACACTTTTGCCAGTCTGGAAACAACTCCTCTAGCTACTGCTACACACATTTAACACACATTTTCATGCTGTCATTGAAGTCACCCAAGTAATGAGTTTGACCTACCTTTTCTAAGATTTGCCAACGGTTCCAATACTCCTCTTCTGAATGCTGCCACAGGATCCTGAACACAGGACCTCAGGCTAAGCATGCTTTGTAGGTGTGGTTCCCGTATCAAAAGTTCTCTATATGCTGCTAACTGATGGGAACGGCAGAGGAGAGCGGCAATACTATGTACAAATTCTGGGACAAGGCATGTATAAGTGTTGTCTGCTTGGCAGTAGTGATAGGCAACAACCTTTAAAATCAAAACAGTGTTTAGAAGTCATAGGGAAGCTATCAATGATAACAATAAAAACAATGTGAAGCAAAGTGGAACACATTTCATATAAAATGATACTGCACCCCTCCAGCTACTGATGTTCCATAATGCATCATCTTGCCATGGGCTACTCATAGTTGCAGTCCAATGCCAGGTGGGGTCACACATTTTCCCACTTTTAAGAATGAAAATCAGGAGAATATGTATAGAGAACATCTATGTCTAGCTCTCATAAACCCTTTCTCTCTGGCACTGGGCAACAAGGTGATTTTTATAATCTTCATTACATGTTAGATGGCAGTATTGCACAACTGGATTCTCTCTGCAAAACTAAATGGTTTTCTTGTAATTGTAATATTCTGTTGTAGTATAAGAATGTTACTGACCATCATATCTTAAAAAAAAGGAAAGTCAGCTATAAACATCACCTTATTCCACAATGATAAAATAATTACCCCCCCTCCCAATAACTAACATTTGACATAGGCATGTCTTTCTGCAGCAGACTTCAAACCCAAGTCTATTGGCATATTTCAAGCATGGATCCATTCTATCAGAAACACGTGTACAGTTTTTGGACATTACTAGGACTCAAGAAATATCATCAGTAGTAAAGGTACTAATTTGCCATGGTCAAAAGCACTTAACAATTTAATTTCCTGTTAACACAGAAAGCCTTTGGATATCTATGTCCTTGTAAAACAAATGATTTAACCTCTTGATCTGACAGAATTTCAAATAATATTAATAATAATAATCCCAGGTGACAGTCGCATTGACGAAAAACAACAGGAAAAACTCAGCCGCTATCAGGACCTCAAGATTGAACTTCAAAGACTCTGGCAGAAACCAGTGCAGGTGGTCCCAGTGGTGATGGGCACACTGGGTGCTGTGCCAAAAGATCTCAGCCGGAATTTGAAAACAACAGACATTGACAAAATCACGATCTGCCAACTGCAAAAGGCCACCCTACTGGGATCTGCACGCATCATCCGAAAATACATCACAGAGTCCTAGACACTTGGGAAGTGTTCGACTTGTGATTTTGTGATATGAAATCCAGCATGTCTATCTTGTTTGCTGTGTCATACAATAATAATAATAATAATAATAATAATAATAATAATAATAATAATAATGATAATTATAGCAATGCTAATAATGCTGATAATAATCTTTTTCATGATCTCACTTAATTATTTTAAAGATAAAGTTTTCAATTAATTCAATTTCTGATGGCAACGTAACGCTCATTCTCTCCAAATGGTGGCTAGCAAATTGGGAGTCATTCTGAGGAATTGTTTCCCCCTCTTGGTAGAATGAATTCACTTTCCTTTCACTCTGTTTTCTCTGTCTATACAAGGTGCATGATGGTCCAGTCCCAAGCCTATTTCCCAGGGCCAGATAGTAAATTCTGCCTCTCCTCTGCCTTCCCTACCCCACAAATTGAAGACATATATCTCACAACATATGCACACGTACAGCACCATCCATAATCACATTACTACACTAACAAATTTCCTGCACATAACCAAGGTGTAAGACACTATCTATTTAAAGTAAAAGGTAAAGGTTTCCCCTGACGTTAAGTCCAGTCATGACTCTGGGGGTTGGTGCTCATCTCCATTTCTAAGCCGAAGAGCCAGTGTTGTCCGTAGACTCCTCCAAGGTCATGTGGCCGGCATGACTGCATGGAGCACTGTTACCTTCCCGCCGGAGCGGTACCTATTCATCTACTCACATTGGCATGTTTTCGAACTGCTAGGTTGGCAGGAGCTGGGGCTAACAGCGGTCGCTCATGCCGCCCCCGGGATCTGAACCTGGGACTTTTTGGTCTGCAAGTTCAGCAGCTCAGTGCTTTAACACACTTCACCACCGGGGTTCCTATCTATTTAAAACATAATCCTAAATGCCTTTTCAGGTCCTAACAAGACATTAACTCTGATTAATGCGACTTTTTCCTCCAGCCATGCAAATTACAGCTGCTAGAAGAAACACTTGGCATTGGAATTGGGAAGTGACATTCTCATGAGACATTCTGATGTCTTCAGTGTAGGCTTTGTGCATCTCAAAAACTGCTCCAGAGGGCTGGGAAATCCTCCAGAGCAGGACACCAAAAGCAGCAGGAAGAACGGTAAGAAGGCTTAATTTGCAGTATTGGTATGACATCTTAGGCCATTGGGTTCTTAATTTTGATCAGGAACACAGTAAGGGGGGGGGGGTGTACAGGGAGGATTACATATCTCGTACCCAGCCACAGAAGTTACACACCAGATTGGAGGCTCTCTATGAAACTACCAACCCTTTGTACTTTGGCCACCATACTCTATAGCTTCAATGAGATCAACACAATATGCCATTGGCCTCAACTGGAAAGTTCGACTGATATGAATGTGAAGTCTGAAAATCATAATACACTTGTTAAATATAGGATGCTGCTATAGTGCAGCCTAGAAATCTAAAGGTATCTTTTTTAAAAGTCCATTATAACATCTTTGTGTCTTCTATGTTTTTAACAGACTAACAAAATATCTAATTCAACTACACTACAATCCAGAAAGTTGACAATTAAAAATGAAACTTTTCTTTTACATTTCTATATACAGTAAATTAGACAACTATTGGTGTTCTCTCTTGAAAATTGAAGTGTACCCATAATTAGGACATTAGATTTCACTTTGGTAAACCTAAGGGCCTTTACTCAGAAGGATGTCCCTCCATGTTCTGTAAAGCTTAGTGTCACGTAAACGTAGATCAAGTGCTATTTCCAACTGGTTGGAATTGACTTAAAATATTCTTATTCGATAGAGATCTATATATAACAATGATAGCATTAGGATAGCTCTTACGTAAAAGATTGTACCAAGTAATACATCAATGCCAAAGCAAATCCTCTCCTATTTACAACAGTATGCAAAGCTTTCCTTTTTTCACAATCCTTCTTGCGAAAATAAGTGCATTAGAAAGTCCCTAGTGCAATTTTCTGGTAATTCCCATTTTATATAACCGCTTGATACATCAGTGACGAACACAGTGTAAGCTGCCTAGATAAGATGTTTTATCCTCACTGTTCCCTCTCCCAGATACATTTTGCTTCAGGAAGCTATACTGAATAAACTAATGGTTAGAAAGGGAGGGGTGCAGCAATTTTCTTTCGAATTATGGATCACCATCTGCCAAATTGAGACAAAAAAACGAAAATACACTCCTACAGTTCAAGTCAAACTGCTTTTCCTTGCATGGTCAGGAAGGGGAAAAGGAAAAAAAAACAGGGTAAAGAGAAAGAAAGGAATATGATCTGCCCATATGTCTTCACCAGAACTATGTAGTCTCTTCTCGTTATTTGCTTACAACAAAACAATCAAATGAATTACAAGATTTTCTAATGTTAAAAAAAAGAATGCACATAGGCTTAACCTGAAATTTCCTGTTTCTAAATACGTTCGGCCCTCCACATTGGTGGATTTGACTTTTGCAGATTTGCTTATTATGTGAATTTGATTAAAGTGTTTTCTCTAGAATGACCAACAAGACTCTATTGACAACTTCCACTGGAGGTCTTGGAGTCATGCCGGAATACCTAATGATTCCTTGAGAATGCATCTCTGTAGGAATCTCTAAGCGTGGTTTTACACTGACATTTTATCCCAGAGCCAATTTGGCATGGTTTTTATCACTGGCCCACAGGTACTACAGAGGCGCTAAACTTGGCTACTGCAGAAGCGCCATCAGCACTGAACTTAGTTCAGCACTACAGGAGGATCACCGTTATTGTCCCTTTCTGTTATCATCACACTAGCGGCCACTGGGTGGGAAATGACTAGTGGCCACTGTTTGTCATCTGAAGTGCTGTCAACCAGAGCACCAGAGTTGTACTGGGGGAGGGGGGGGGGAGAAATAATTGCCCCCTCCTTCCCCCTTCTCAAATTGTCCTTGCACCCTGACTGACATCACTACAGGCAACAACCAAGTACCAGTAGCCATTTTGTTCCTTGTGATTGCCACTATGATGAGAACAGAATGGAAACGCTAAGTGCCATCCTGTGTCCTGGGGCTGCCGAACAGAATGGTATTAGAACTGGGTTACTTGTTTACATGGTTCCAGGGTCCAAATTTGCTTCTGAGTTTCAGAGAAACTCTGGAGTAACCCACAACTTTAGTTAATGTGGTTCAAGGTCAAGTTAATCTGAATCAGCTCTGTGCATTACGCAGTCACCACAGAAATTATTCTCTTCACTTCCAGATAAAGTGGCCAGGTAGATGCTAGGTCTACCTAGGTCTTCCAGAACAATTCTGTGGTCAAGCTCTGGTGGAAACTGACCAGGAGGACCTAGAAATTTCTAGAGGAGTGTTATCCCAGGTCAAAATATTAGGTTTTCGATATGCACTTTTACATTTCCACAGGGTCCTGTGCTCCAAACCCCAACAAATGTGGAGGACTGATTATAGACACTGATTTCTTAATTCTTTCAAGTAGAATATTTGCAGCCCTGAACAACTACAACTACAACAATGTAATATTTTGGCCTAACTGTGAAAGAGCTGTTCAATATAAGAGTGTTACCTTTGAAGCAAGACGTCTAACTGATTCTTCCATTTGGTTCTGATGTTCCTGAGCAGGAGGGCAGTTCAAGGATTTGATGGTACTGATACCAGCTGAGGGAACAACAGAAGTGGGCAGCTGGCTGAGTGGGATCTCTTGACAGGGGTCATTGGCTGTGGGGAAAAAGGCAGGCAGAAACTAGAGTTATAAGTAGTGACACTCATTTTGTGGTATAAATTATGTATCTGTAAGGTTGGAGATGTTTAGTCTTCTACAGAAAACTAAACATTATTTGAACTCCCCCGCCTGTCCTCATGTGTTACCAGTTATGACTTCATTTGTGTAGCTGCACATGTTCATCCCTCTACTTTGAAGATTTGCTGCACTAATTCAGTGGTGCTGTTAAGAGCATACATTCAAATCAAAAACAGAAAGCTGGAGACAATTTAAATTCCCTTCTAATAATAGACACACTCCTCAAATGAACCCCAAAGCTGCATTTCACTTGATCACAAAATCCTAGTGTATATAATACGATATATGTATTTCCTGAGCCAACCATTCATCACCAACATATTTTGGTGTGGATAAAGTCTCCTTCTTTCCAGCTATCTCTGTCTCACGCACACAGCTTTCTCTCCAATATTGCTCAGTTTCAGCTATGTTAATTTGTGTACAACTGATATAATTTTTATTTTCTTTACAAAATTTTAGACATCACCATATTTAGCCATTTGCAGTAGCATTCCAGAAAGGCCACAATTTTTGAAAACATGCCCACCAGTTCAGAGATTCAGTGAATCTCAGCTCATAAAGAGTAATCGGCATAAGCCTCAAATTCACAAAGAAAAAGAGTGCAAGAAAAGGAAAATATAGGTCTGATCTTTAGACAAATTAGTTAAAGGCAACTTTCTGGTTCTGTAGTATCTTCTTCCCACGAAGGCATCATCTACATTGCCATATAATGTAGTTTAAAACTGTAGTTTGAAAGTATTAAATGGTCAGTTTAGACTCCTATAATGCAGTTTAACAGTGGTGTAGTGGATTAAAGCCTTGTGAATTGAAGGTTAGGTTGCTGACCTGAAGGCTGCCAGGTTCGAATCCAACCCGGGGAGAGTGCGGATGAGTCCCCAATCAGCTCCAGCTCCATGTGGGGACATGAGAGAAGCCTTCCACAAGGATGGTAAAAACATCAAAACATCCAGGTGTCCCCTGGGCAACGTCGTTGCAGACGGCCAATTCTCTCACACCAGAATCGACTTGCAGTTTCTCAAGTCGCTCCTGATGAAAAAACGGACCATATAATGCAGTTTGAAACAGTATAATATGGCTGTGTAGATGGGGCCTAAGGCTTTTGCAAGGTTTAGAATACGCTGGCTGAAGAAGAGGGACGATCTCTAAAAACCAAACCACGGCATCTTCTGCGAATTGAGCCAAATTACAGGTGTTCCTACTCTCTCCTTGCTCAGCAGGGTCCCCAAATACTTTTTAGCAAATGAAGAGATGTCAGGGTGAAAACAGGGCAGCAAGCTGCTAGCCATTTTGTAGGCTTTTCTCTTGATCCAACTTTGTATGACAGCAAGTATGCATTGCAAAGAAGCATAGCTCCAAACCATACTTTATGGCCCGTATAAGAAATAAATCTGGACAATTTACAGTTTCTATCAAGCCATCTGCCTAGTCAAAGAAGCAAAATGAATGAACAAATAACATCTTGAATGTGTTCAATGATTGGTAGGAGAGCAAGTAGATTACCTCCTCTCTTCACTATTTAATTCCCCTATTAACCCACTTCTTATTTTTAAGTGGACATGATTCCTACTTCACCGAATTCTACTTTAATTCCTTATCATATCAGCCTTTTTTTTTTTAATCCAGAGACACTTGGCCATAGTTTCCACTGAAAACATTATTTCTTCCTATCCTCAGCACAGCATTTCTTTGAAAGCAATAGAAAGCTCCTGCTGGCATTAGCCTTCCAAGGCAGTCTGCACAATTGAGATGCCACCATTATCTGATAATGGCGACAGGCAAGAGTTAATACATCAAACAGGATCTGGGTTTGACCTGGACACACTTTCTGCTTTGCTGCTGCCTCCTAGAAATGTTGCTCTCCAATTCTTTCAGCTAATATACGACCCAAGAGAATAGCATGCTGTGCAGTAAACTAAATAATTGCCCCAATGAATACTCCCTCCTGCTGGGCTATGAGTGTAATTTTCCTCAGAGTTTACTTTTTGAAGACAGATTAAGCTTACTGATTGGTCAGGTTTTTACCAAGACATTCGACACTATACTTATTGTTTAACATGGTGAAAAAAAGTACATCCCAAGAACAGTAAAAGGCATCCACAAAAATGGCAGAAACTTTCTCAGCATTCCTTTAATGAAGGGCCAGAGCAATAAATAGTAAGAAACTAAGGAACAAAACGAGAGGATATCTTAATACTATAATATAGAATTTCTCCCCACACATACAATACATACTGTAAAGGAAATATTCTGACAATACTACACCAGGTAAATCAAGTTGTTAAATTAAATCTCACCATTTAAATAAGTGGTGTCCAACTTTGGTCCCCCAACTCCCCCAACTTTGGGGACTCCAACTCCCAAAGCCCTGGTCAGCTTGTGCAACTGTCAGGAATTCTGGGAGCTGAAGTCCAAAACACCTGGAGAACCAAAGGTTGGACACAACCAATCTAAATGACCAATACAACAACTTAAAATAGAAGATACAGTTTACACAGAAAGATACAGAAGTTATGGAACCTTCAAAACGGAGCTAATTTCATAATGAGGCCTCAAATTCTTTCTCACACCCCACAAGACATCAGCCTCCCCACCTTCCGATCTTGTTTCTAGCAAATGCTTCCAATGAATCAGGTGTGAGTTCATAAGATGATCATGGATTGTAAGGGGTGAGGGGGAGCTAACAAAGAAAGCATCCATGGCAGAAAGGAGGAAGGGTGCTATTATGATCCCAAAAAGTGGAGATTGTTTCCAAAGGATAACAATTTTTTAAAAAAATTTGAAAAATGAGTTATAGATGGCAGCACGTTGTTGGCGAGGAGTAGAATATTATGAGCAGATCAAAATCACTTTGGTACAGGACTTGAAAAATGGCATTTTATAGCAAAATAATGCATATCCTCAGCACATTCTTTTGATATCTGTAAAATTTGTTCAAATGGATTTCGGACTTTTTGGAAACCAACTCTACAAAATGTAAATACAGTACGTTTTGACTTCAATTAATAAGAAATAAAAGACTGTTCTAACATACTTTTGGGAGGAGAGTTGGAGCTGGTGGAAGCAATTTGTCTCATGCGACTTCCATGGCAGCTAAGTGCCACAAGCTTGGAAATAATTGCAGTCTTCCCAAATCCCACATTTCCAACGACAACGGCTCCCCTGGTTTCTGCCTGCTCTGTATTCTTCAACTTTTCCTCTATGGCTTGAAACAGCCAGTCTCTTCCGACAAACACAGAGTCCGTTGTTATGCTTGGCACTTCGAACAATAGTGGCTTTAGCAAAATGTCTTGAGGCTTATAAGGGACAAAACGTGCTGAGAAAGGGGAAAGAATGTGTTAGAGGACCATATTTTAAGCAATGAAAAATCAATTTAAGGCAAAAGAACTGAAACATGATAAGACAAAACCGATCTGCTCTGAACATTCATTATTAACATGGCCTAGAACCAAAACTATGTCAGAATAGAAAATGTGTATTTTTACTTCAGGTCAGCTTCCCCACTTCAAAGCGGCTTCTCTGCTCAAGATCTAAACAAACAATGTTATAACTGTATGTTTGTTTTTTAAAACTTTAACAGAGATTTGGACACATACACATGCTTCTGAATATATGAAATCATAACATCCAAGTTCAGCAGGCCTAACTCTCAAGATTTTAAGGTCAAAAAAGAGTTTTGAGAATACCCTTTTAAGCAACTAAATAAGACATACATGTGTAGTCTACTATTTTAAATATATACCGTAAATAGAATATAGCTGTTCTGAATACAAATTTTAGATCTATACTCTTCCCTGTGCCAAACATTTAGACATATGTGGAACTCACTACTCAGTGTAATTTGGTCAATACAGAAGAGAAATGTGGATTTGCTTTTTGTCACCCATCCCATCCTCACCTCATGTCCCGATGCTGTATGACCCTGAATCTACACACTAGTAATCCAGAAGAACCAAAAACCTACAACAGATCTTCAAGCATCTCTGTGGCAATACCCTGCCCACATTATCAGTGTGTCATGGTTGCCGCTCTCCCACAACTTCATCTTCTCTGGCTCTAGAGCTACGAGGCAAGTAACCAAACTGCCCCATCTTATGTGATTTTGGAAATTCAACTTTTATTGTGGCAATTGCAGAATAACAGTGGTGTAAACACTGAGGAAAGACTGTTAAGCTGTACACACAAAATATCCTAGATTTAGTCCAATTTAGTCCAATTGTAAATTGGAAAGACTGAACCTTGGTAAAGCTGCCACTGCCACTGCAAGTAAGTTAAAGCCTCATTCAGCAGTTATGGGGCTATTTTTCCACTTGTTCTGTCCTAAGAATCCTGGGATTTGCAATGTACATTTGCATTTAGAAATCTCAGCCAGAGCACTCTAATGCCCCCAAAATATGAAATCCGGGATCTCATAGGATGGAATAATGGCAATTAAAATGGAATAACATCAATATATAGTGTAAATGTACTCCAGTGGCAAGACTCAGTAGAAGGCACCTCTCTTTCTAGCACTTATGTGTGTGCTCACATTCAGTTCTGTAGCTGAAGATATTTTGCACAACAGTCACCACAGCTCTTTGAGGTCAAGTCCAATGTCTTCCTTATTTACTATTAATGTGACAGACTGCTACTGGGTTTCTATGGCTACTCATAAACACGTGAGAAGCATGCTAAGCAAAGCCCACCCATGCAATATCTAAACACTTAACAAGCATTAAAAACATTGAAATTTCAACAATAGTTGGAAAATAAAATCATTGAACTGTTTTTATCACCAAATGCAATTTATATAAAGAGCCTGATTTGATGAGTCTAAATTGTTAATACCATCCTTTTGGTATGAATCCTTGAATTTCTGAAAAGGGGAGAAACTGTCATACTGGTGCATATTTTGTTATGGAGAGGCGACTTGCTAATTAAATTGCTTAGTGACAGGTTCTGCACAGATCACTTTTGATCTTATTCTCTCACTGTTCTATACTGGTATTGCCTTTGACCCTTCCTGTTTGATCTATTCTGTAAGAGTTTTCTTCTTTAGTCATCACAGAAACCTTTTAAGCAGGTGTGAAGTACTGTTCCCGCGAGACCTCCATTTAGGGATACATCTATGCAGGGATAACTGGAGAGGATGGGTCTCAAATTCTGGTTAGTTCAGGACAGTAGATACAAAGCAGAACAAACTCCAAAAGGAAACACCTCTCTTTAATCCAGATGCAAGTAGAGAAGTCCCCTGAATGAGAAATACTACAACTAGGGATGGAGAATTTCCTAATATTCCTGCAGTCAATGTTTGAAAAATCTCATATATACTTTGCATCTTGAATAGAAAGAAAAAAATTGCAAGAATTCATACCAACATGAACTGAAAGAAAATCTTGAATGACAATAAATGAATGTTTTGAGATTCCACTGAGAAAAGAGTTCCTAGATCCAGGCGTATACGTGAAAAAGGAAAAAATAATATTTAGATTTTTTTTCTTTAAACAAATTGTATTTCTGAACATTCTTACTCGTAATACAAAAAGAATGCAAATAAGAGTGGAATCCTAACATGGCCAATGCTTTTTAAAGCACAATTTAATTTATAATTTGTAATTTACCTTTCATTTCTTGTTGAACTCTCCCTCCAGCAGTATTGTGCCAAGGTAAACGAATTGAGGTCCGCAATGGGGTGTTTCTCTGGCCATCCAAATAACTCAGGTCTTCCAGCTTGGTGGAACTCGTTGCTGTAAAAATAACATTAAGTGATCAGACTGATGGACTATGGAGTTCAGAAATTACGTCTAGCATAAGGTGGGTTAATCACAGCTATATAAACATGGAGCAAGACATAAACGGAAGACCCTCCATTTGCTGTTACAACTTGAGATGTGGTTCCATCACATCTGAAGAAAAATAGATCTGCAGAAAGTGGATTACTGTGCGGACACATCTGTTGTCTCTTTACCACTGTTGGTTCCTTTCATTTAATAAAGTGACTTTCAGTGAAATTCTGTACAATTGTCATCTTTCAGATTCGGCTCTTTGTGTACACTAGCATGCATAGGCTTAGATGCATTTCTGCTGACACAATGTAACCCCTAATTAACATATTTCCACTGTTCATTCACATTTTCCTGGGCAGAAACATAGACAGGAGAAACAGAGCCAGAGAAGAAAAGGAGTGGGGGGGGGGGGAAATAGTAACAGAAGCAGGTAGTAGAAGAAAAAGCAGGAGCAGCAAAAATAGGAGGAGGAGGAGAAGAAGCAAAAGAAGGAGAAAAAGGGGAGGAGCAGCAGAAACCAGCAGCAGCAGCACCGTATTTTTAGACTATCAAAATGGGCAAAGCATTAGAACATTATGAGCAGGAAGCTAAAACATAGTATGACATGACTGTCCATAGATACACTCATGGAAAAAGCAGCTTATCACAATGAGGCTGCTACAGAGCTGTACGAAAAAATGAAAATCCGATCAAGTTATACCATATTAGTATAGTAGTATATCAATTTATATCCCACTTTCTTCTCATAGGACCGTATCACATTAGGAAATACTCCGTATCCGGGACTGTTTGAAAATGATTTTGAGTGGATTCCATCACATGACATTTGCCCCATCCCATCAGTAATCCATTTGAATCCGTCTGCAAAGCATCACAAAAATGGATGATTTTTAAACAGAATTCTAACTGTGTTTTTTGAAATGCCATGGATTCTTCCATTGCTAAAATGCTGTTTTGTGTGTGATATGAAAATCTGTATGCATCCCATCAGCAATGATACTTTTTAAAAGGTAAACAGATTATATCCCAATGTTATATGTTCCTTGAAGGAGACACATAAGCACAAGAACCCATTCAACTACCCATGATGTGCCAAGACATACCATTCTACCTTTAGACTTTTTAGAATCAAAGCAAACTAGAAAGTGCTCTGGTGCCATGACATTACAAACATAGTGTAACAACAACAAAAACTATCTTAAAATTGTACCTTCACAGCACACTTGGTGTTTTAGCAGCCCAGTGACTTCAACCAACAATTTATTACGGTCTATGACCAGCATATATAAGAACGGGCACAGGTGCCCGAAATAGGGGAATCGCAGTTCCCAAATAAAAACGTATTATAAGAGAAACAGATTAAAAACAGACTATGCTTATAGTTTAAAGAGCAGGGGCGGCTTATAGTAAGTATCAAACCACTGGGAGGCTCTAAAGCAGGATGGAGGGGGCATTTGCAGCATTTCAGTTATAACAAATAGCTCTGGCTGCATTCCCGGTAGATAGCTGCTCAGTGAATTTGAAAAACTTGAGCTTCAAGCAGCAAGGAGTTAGTTAACAATTAAATTACTACTTTTTAATGTGTCAGTCATTACTTTCCATGGTCCTAAAATTCTAATTGGTGATTGTACTTCAATTTTCTGTTAATTCTTCAAAATACAAAGTAGTCAAAACGCTCTCCAGTGCACAACGGACATCATGACCACATGAACAAAAGCATTCTACACTGGGAAATAATTCCATGCATGGAAACACCGTAAAGCGTATATAACGTTCTCTTCCTAAAGAATAACAGACAATTTTGAAATATCCTACTTCCACCATAGGACTAGCTGGCCCAAAGTACCATTCTTTGAATTAAATGTGGTCCTTCATGGTTCATGATTTTTAATATTAAAAAATTATCAAGAAAGATTTAAAACTAGCGATTTACCATTGGGTGGCACATGAGAGAAGAAGCATATACTGATTCCTTTTTTACAGCCAGTTTGGCAGTCAAATTATTTTTTAAAGCTTCAGTATTTCCCTGTCGAAACACAGCAAGGTAGCTCAGATGAATCTTCTGCCCCAATGATTTCATTCAGAGTTATTGACAGTCCAAAATCTTACAGGCAGACACTGTGTGCAGTACTTTCACAGCATCAAACACATCAACAATCACTCATTAACGGTAGGATTCTCAGCTTTTCTGTTTGCAAAGATACATACGTGTCCAACCGTAAAAGCTTTTAGGAAATTGTGAAATACACTGGAAGTAAATTGGACATCCTCAGAATTAAGTAAGAAGAAAAACTACTTGAAAAGAAGTCAAGAAAGTGGTCATGATCCCAAGTTCATGGGTAGGAGGGAACTGTACTAAAATCAGAAGTTTATGAATACTTTTCAAGGCAACACTGAAAACGTAGCTTGTCTTTACTGCACAATGCAGTGGAAAACTGAAAGAAATCAATTGACAATGGCTAAACTAGGAACATCTGCAAATATTAAATTGATTACAAGGCTGAAATTCTACACATTTACAAATACTTTCATAATAAGCAGAATCATTGATAACAGGAGGGGTTTTATAAAGGAGAACTATCCACACTATGTATCTTTTACGTTCAGGGGGTTGATTGCAATGACTTGGAGTCTCAAAGGCACACAAAAATTAGTTTTTCAATCCATTTTCTGGCCACTACAAACTCTCCAGCAGCTTTCCAATGAAATCAGCACCAAGATACATCATATATGTTGGTGTCTGATAAATTCATAATTTTCCAGAAAACAAAAATGTAGTGCATCTATGTTAAAAAAAAAAGTATTTTAATATAAAAACAGCAGGGTCATAAGTTCATACATTTAAGAGGCACTCCACAATTTGTATAAAGACAGATACCAAACTCCTTAGACCATTCCAAGACCACCCTGGCACAAAATCTGGTTCCTTATGGAAAAGGCTAATTCCAGCATTAAGCCATCAGTAAATATTTACATGAACCAAGTGCTTTTTTTAAAAATCTGAAGAAGACCTTTCCTCCAAATGTTCTTCTTATTAGGGCTTTGAGGGGGGGAAAATCTGATATGTATTATATTCCAAACAGCTTTTAAACTTACTCCATGCTGCCAAAACACAAATTAGTGATACATAAGAAGTTAAAAACAAAGGAAAGAAAATGGGACAGAGCTGGTCTACTTAGAAACTTAGAAAATGGAGCATGGTTTAAGTTATGCCAGTAACCGAACACAGAATGACATTAGTAAACTTTCCTATTCCACTGCAGATAAAAAGCTTAGGAATATATCAGATCAAAATAAGGGGTCATTGTATCATTTGTCATTTTATGTCTGTGCTCAGGAACACAGGATTCAGGCTAAGATTGTGCACATTCAGAATGGTACTCAAATCTCATTAAAGCTTTCTGGGCTGGTTCCCACTTGTCCCCATTTGTATGCAGGAAGTAGTGCATGAACCTAAAGTAAAATCGTAGCTAGTTTAACATGAATATACCAATTCCCTCCATGGCAGGAGCTCCAAAAGGGAATGTCATGATCACAGGAATATATCTCACCTATTTCAACCATCTCTCAGTTTTCATCAATTATGTGGAAAGTTTTTGATCAAACATACATAGTTAAGCCCACTTTTCTGTTACTCTTAAATGGAACATTTTGCTAATTCCCTCATTAGTTTTAATGAGAACAGTTTATAGCCAAATGTTCTCTGCAAAGTATCTGTCCTCTAGGATCTCAGGCTCCCTGTCTCTTTGGCCACAATTTCTAAAGTAATTATTTCTCAGATTTCAATAAGTAACAAAAATTGCTTATATATAACCACGAAACTCATTACACCCTTATCTCCCCTCTTCCTGGCATAGCCAGTGCTGGTAAGAAAAACCACTAACACAGTTAATCTTGATATAATTATCAGGAACGCTCATCTAAATGTCAATGTCTACTTTGCAACTAATGTATTTCTTCAATTCTAAGACACCACGGATTGTAAGATGCACACTAATTTCAGTAGCATCAACAGAAGGAAGCTATCTATATAAAATAGCCCATGCAAATGTCACACATTTGTTTTATTATGGAGGGGAAAGTGTGTCTTAGAATAAAAGAAAAACAGTATGCCGTATATATGCAGCTCGGCCTACGAGCCCACACAGTCACCCTGGCGAGCCCTGGGGTCGCTAGAAGAGGCCCTACTCTTGGTCCCACTACCTTCATAAGTGCAATTGGTGGGAACGAGAGAGAGGGCCTTTTCGGTGGTGGCCCTGCGGCTCTGGAACTTCCTCTCTAAAGAGGTTAGAACAGTGGCCCCTCCCTGCTTGCATTTCGGAAACAATAATAATAATAATAATAAAACTTTATTTATATACCACCCTATCTCCCGGATGGAACTCAGGGCAGTTTACAGTCATAAAAGCAACACAAACATTACATAACAACATAATACACATTATTAAACAAAGTAAAATAATACAATTATAACAATAAATCACACTTACATGACCAGATCAAGGGGACGGGAACCATAAACCCAATATATTAAAATGTATCATTTTAGGCTAGGGAAATCTTGTGCAATATATTCAGGCTCAGAAATCGGCGGTAGTCCAATGTAATTACTCAAAAACAAGTTAAAACCTTCCTATGGAAGTAGGCCTTCCCTGAAGAAGACCAGTAGGCAGATATTTGCCTGTGATGTGCAATGTGTGAAATATATAGCGGACCTTCGATAATGCTCTTGTGTTTACAGACTAAAGGAATTGGATCTTACCGGAGTTTTTGATTTTATGTTTCATGTTAGTCGTTCTATGGGTTCGGATTTTATAATTGTTATAATTTGTTAATTTTATACATGCTGTGATGTATGACTGTATTTTATGTTATGTAACTGGTTTTGATTTTATATGCTTTATGCCATTTTTGAGTCCCTCTCTGGGAGGAAAGGAGAATAAATATAAATAAATAAATAAATAAAGTAGATCCGAATCTGTTATTCCCAAAACTCAACTGTTGTTCTGGAAGAGCTTATAACAATGTCAAGGTCAGTATCATGGAGATACTGACATCATCAAATTGTTCAAGAAATTATTTTCTGTTTATCTCTTCTTTAGCTGGTCTTGCAGGAAGGTCAGTTTTCAGCATGTACTATGTTTTACACCTTGTCAAGCAAATATCAAAGTGATGCCCAATGAAGATCTTTCCATGCTCTTGCAATAGTCATTTTGGACAGCACTTAATAAGATTGTAGGAAAAGATGTATGTGGCAAAATCTCATCATCAGCAATAACAATCCTTCACCAAAAATGTTTAATCTTTGTACATTCTAGAAAACCTACATTTCTACACCAAAGCCAACAAAGATTTGAGACTTCCTGGGTAACCTTATGGAGTTTAGTTGGGTTTACTTGCCATCTGTGCACTCTTTCAATTTATAAAGCCCTAATGTTATTCTAGCATTATTTGATTTGTATACCAAGGTTAGTTCCACAAATTAATTTGGAACCAGATGTATTTTTAAGTTCCTATATATTTGTAATACTCCCCCTTTAGTGTTGTCTCCAGTAGAAACTGACCGTAGTTGTACTGGAGGAATTGGAGATTCTAGAGAGAACACTTTAATCAAATCCATGAATAATCAAATCCACAAAAGCCAAACTGCAAAGATGGAAGGACAATTGTAGTTAGAAAAGGACAACAGCTACAAGATTTGTAACCATGAAAATAGAGGAACAGTAAACGTTAATTTAAATGGTTGTTCTTTTAATTGTTGTAATTTAATTTAAATACATTTTGTGCCTTTTTCTTTCCATGTTACTGGTTGTATGCTCATTTAGATGGACTGAAATTAAACAAACTGGTAAAGAGTTCAGGGCTAATTTTTTGTGTATATGTTAGATTTTTATCATTTTTTTAAGACTTTGTAATTGAAATTCTATTTATTTGAGTATCAGCAATAAATATTTTAGTTTAAAAAGACTGAACTTTCTATATTGATCCAAACTACCGTTCCATCTAGTTTTGTAAACATGGTAAGCTGGGTGCCTGAAACACAAAGTCAGGTCTCCTATGTCCCTTATACTAATTGCTTGTGTTTATTCCTACTTAAAAATCTGGGCCTGTTGTTTTCACACACATATTTCCCTATTTTTGAGGGGTCATAATTTCATTTATATGGGAGGAGGGAAGTGGAATTCTCTGAAATTCAAATAAGATTTGTGGTAAAATATGTGCCATGATTATGGCCAATGTACTCAACACAGATCATTTCAGATTGTCCTGCTCTTTTAATTTGCTACACATATATTGTAATGTTTTTATAGTTGCTCTGGATTTTTTTGTCTGATCAAATGTTTCATTTTTCATGCTTAAAAACAACAAATACTTGGAAAAGTCTTTGACTTCTTATTGTTTACTACATTACTTTTTTTTAGTTCTAGAAGCTCTCTGACTTGTTTACATTTATTTTTTATAGATTTGGGAGATGACTGTGTAGATGACTGTTCAATCGACATAAAATATTAAATGAGCCTTAAATAAAAGAATGCCATCTTTGAATAAATTTATTTTCTGAACTTGGTGATTAATATTTATGTCTTTCAAGTCAGTAAGTTCTCTTGCGGTAATAGTGAGAGATTCAATTAAAGTCACAAATAAGGGTGGTCACAGTAGAAGGCTTTGTCCTGCTTCTCTGTTTATCCTCAATCTATCTGAGTTCAGTGCTTTTACTGATATTACTGCTGATGTTCCTCCATATAGATCTTTTACTACAGTTACACATCCTTTTCTGGTGTTCATTTTGTCAAAGAAACCAAATAAATAGCCATAAAAAGTAAAATTGAAAAAGGAGGTCTTTGGCCCTGGCTGCTAGTAAAAGCCCTTTCAAACAGAGGGGTTTTTTTATATAGAGGACTAATTTGAGTGTTAAATAATTATGTGAATGAGGAATAATAATATCACTTTGCTATATGCAGTACTAAACAAACATAAAGTCTTCATATAAGTGGATGAAATGAGCAAACTTGGTCCAATGAGTCATTCTGAAATAAGCACTATATTGCAATAAACCAAATAGTCAATAAAGATTAATTGGGATCGTTACTGTACAGGTTTCCTGAGGGTTTTGCTGCAAGGATATTACAGTTTCCCCCAGTATGCAACCAGACACATTTTGCCATTAGGAAGTGCTTCTTCATGTTACGTTTCATGGTGGTGCAATGGAATAAACCAGTGGTTCTCAACCTGTGGGTCCCCAGATATTTTGGCCTTCAACTCCCAGAAATTCTAACAGCTGGTAAACTGGGATTTCTGGGAGTTGTAGGCCAAAACACCTGGGGACCCACAGGTTGAGAACCACTGAGTTAAACCCTTGTGCCGGCTGAACTGCGGACCTGAAGGTTGGGTTGCTGAACTGAAGGTTGGTGATTTGAATCTGCGAGACGGGGTAAGCTCTCATCCGTCAACTCTAACTTGCGGGGACATGAAAGAAGCCTCCTAGTAGGATGGTAACACATCTGGGCACTGCCTGGGCAATGTCTCTCACCCCAGAAGCAACTTGCAGTATGTTCGCAAGTCGCTTCTGATACGATAAAAAAACCCACTTTCATTGTAGTCTCAGGCCCTATCTGCACTGTGACCATTAAATGCAGTTCGGAGCTAGCTTCAAACTGCAGTGGTCAAACAACAAACTACCACAAAAGGGAATAAAAGAAAGCCCTCAATGTGCATCAGTGCTCTGTGGTTTCTGTAATCACCATCTGGGCCTCAAACTGGTTCCAGGGTTTCCTGTGTAATCATATGCACAATGAAACCGGTTTCTTCAATACTGGTTTGAAACTGCACTAAATGGTCAGTGTAGATAAGGCCGCGGCTACACAAACCATATATACTGTGCTTTTATTATATACTGTGTTTTTAAGACTGCTAATTATCAGAATTACTCATGTCTATATTATAACTTTCAAAAATGCTACTGGTTTACAATAATGGTTCTTAAACTTTGACACTGGCATTATTTTGAACTTTCAACTTCCAGTAGCCCCAGTCAGCTTGGCCAATGATCAGGGATTCTGGGAGCCAAAACCCAAAATATTTAGAGGGCAAAAGGTTAGGAATTCTTGCTTTTGATGTGTTCTTATAACTTGATTTAGAGGTTGAGTGCTTTCTACTACACTTCACTCTAACAGATGGAACACATATAGCGACTTCTTTTTACCGTGTTTCCCCAAAAATAAGATAGTGTCTTATATTAATTTTTGCTCCCAAAGATGCTCTAGGTCTTATTTTCAGGGGATGTCTTATTTTTCCATGAAGAAGAATTCACATTTGAACATTTATTATACACTATACAGTAGTTGTCATCATAAACCAGCATAGCCAGACAAACTGTGAATCCTATCAAGAATTTCTTGTTACTACCAATATTTCCATGTATGGTATGTACATTTACCGATCCTGCATGCTCTGGTGTTCTGTTCGGCGGGCATGCTTCCAAACAAAAGCTTTGCTAGGTCTTACTTTTTTTTTGGGGGGGGGGGGGCTTATATTTAGCAATTCAGCAAAACCTCTACTAGGTCTTATTTTCTGGAGATGTCTTATTTTAGGGGAAACAGGGTAATGCAATTGGCAGAAGGAACATGAGTCGTTCTCCAAACATAACATCTCATCACTATGCAGACCTTTGTGAGCTTTTAAATATTTTATTATCTCTGTTAGAGACTGTGCACTCCCTTTCATCGCACCTTTAAATGGAAAATCACATATAATATGATGGAAATTGTTTCTCGCAAACAACAACAGGAATTAAATGGGAATGGGGTTCCTCCCCTGTTTCCTTACCTGCAACAGAGTTAGGTCGAGGCATTACCAATGAGCCAGAGTTTTGAGTGTAAGTCACAGGACCATCTCCTGAAGATGCTTCTCCTTTTGGTAAACTTTCTGAAGATCCAACAGTCTCCTCTTCTGCAACTGGTGAACAATTATCTGCCCTTCGTTCATAAATGATTCCCTGATGCGTTGCAGTTCTGAGACTTCCATCTTTACTCCATTCCAAACTGGATCCACTACGGTCATCGTTCTCAGATGAACTTGTTACTGTTGCTAAAAAGCAGAATATGAAAGGAAAAAAACAATAAATTCCAGATAAAAGAATGATAATAACGCATGAAGATCTGCAATGTTCTCAAATAGAGAGAATTATTGGGACAGAACTTGTCTGGAATCCAATCACTTCTTTTCTCAGTTTTTAAAGGGAGGAAGCCAGTAAGTACTTTGTGCTCATGTCCAAGCTAATTAATATCACTATTTTTTTCACTGATTCATTTTGGGATTATTTTAAAATCAGCTTTTCATCATTAACCAACAAACGACTTATCTATTTGTCCAGCTTCTTCATTATCTATTCCACCCTCCCACCCGCTCTCCCTCTGCCACTAGCCATACTATTCCATTCTTTCTTCTACCCAATTGTTATGTTTTCCTCCCTAGGGATTTCAATGTTCAATGCCATGGAAGTATTCTGCCATTCAGGGGAGGGAGATCTTTTCCTCACTAAAGACATCCCAAATTTCTGACCCTGAATCCCAAAGATTGGAATACTCCAAAATTCAAAACTGTGCATATGAGTGGCCGAGACTGCAACACATTTCTGATGATAAACACAAATTTGGTTTCATGCACAAAAGTATTAAAAATTCTGTGTAGAAAATTACCTTTAGGCTACGTATATAAGGTATATATGAAATACACATGATTTTTGTAGGTCTCATCTTCAAGATGTCTTATTATATATGTAGATTCAAATACATGTGTTCAAAAAATCTAAAATCCAAAGCACCTCTGGTATTTCCAATAAGTGATACTATAAAGCTTTTGATTAGATTTGTCATAGAAGGAAAGACTCAAATGAGAAGTATATACTGGAAAGACTGCATATCATATGTATTTAGAAAACATTATATGATGTCATCATGCCAATGAGTTATTTGAAGACATAATAGACTAGATAGTATCCTTGGTCTGGTTTTACAGGGGGAAAACAAGATTTAAGTATACATGATGTGAATTACATGACCTCTTATTTCAAAATTCTTGACTCATATACTGTTAAAAGTTGTAAGGATTTAACAGAAGGCTGACAAAGTACTTGTCTATGACAAAATTATTAGGTTTAAATTTTTGATTGAAGAAATAATTTGGCCTCTTGATATATTGCAAATTAAACATCCTTTTTGATTTACACATTGAAGGGATAAGGAGGGCTAGGGAAGATTTCCACTCAAGTTTTTTAAAATACTGAAACGGAGGCATCTTGCCAGACTTCTGCTCTCATTTTGGCCATCCGCCCAGACTTTTCTCATACTTAGCTCACTGAAAAAGAGGAAAATCTGCCCTCACTTCTATTATGTCAGTGGAGGCAGACAATTTCAACTAAGGCAATAAAACACTAAAAAATAGGAGTGAAGCCTTAGCTACTCAAAGAGCCTACTGGCCCAGAAAAAACATAGCAGGATTGGAAATACAATGGAGACTTACGGAAAAGCAAGTTATTTTCATGGTTGGTTAAAGCCTGCCCCCTCTCAAAAAAAAAAAGATGTTACAAAAATATTTGTTGTCGAAAGCTTTCATAGCCAGGATCACAGGGTTGTGGTTTTCTGGGCAGTATGGCCATGTTCCAGAAGTATTCTCTCCTGACGTTTGCCCACATCTATGGCAGGCATCTTCAGAGGTTGTGAGGTATATGGAGAAACTGAGCAAGGAAGGTTTATATATCATGTCAGACTACACAGAGAAGCCATTGAAATCCACAAGCATGTGGACAATTTCAACAGAAAGGGGGAACCATGAAAATGAACAAAATCTGGCTACCAGTATTAAAAAAACTCCAAAATCAGAACAGTAAATAAAGAGCAACACTCTAAAAACAGAAGAATTCCAGACATGAATCAATCAGGGACAGCTAACGACTCTGAACAAAGGATTCCCCCAGGCCAGGAGGTGAAGCTGGTAGGGCCATTTAATACTAATTGAGGTGATTAATTACAGCATTCACACTGCCCTCCAACAGACAAGAGTTCTTTTCCCCACCCAGGATCTTCCACAGATATATAAACCTTCCTCCATATACCTCACAACCTCTGAGGATGCCTGCCATAAATGTGGGCAAAACGTCAGGAGAGAATACTTCTGGAACATGGCCATACTGCCCGGAAAACACACAACAACCCTTACAAAATATACTTGCTAAACTCTGTACTAAATGTTCTTTTAATACTATTAATATATTAGCACCTGGTGTTCAGACAAAACAGGAGGGATTACAGTGGAAAATGGCATTAACCTCTCTCTCTATCACCTCCTATGCTCTCAAAAGAACACAAATGATTAGATCAATAACTAACTGCTTTGTCATTTCATTTTGTTTCTCATACAGTAAAGCTGCCAATGCCTTGCTATGCAGGCCAGCCTTGAATGTCATTAGTCTTTCAATATGCATGTGGAAATATGTGAGAAGGAGCATTTTATTTAAATCAACCTAGTTGTAAAACTGAATATCTTATGTATCTTGAAAGCAGAAAGAATGTGACTCTCTGAACATACATGCAATGGCACACTTTTAATTCAAAGATCCCCAGCAATCTATCTGGCTATTTCTTCATATGCTCTATGCAGTCTTCACTTAAAGTACCTGTTTACTCCCATATTGACTTTTATTCTCAATTTATTAATTATTAATTAGCCATTTAAAACATTTTTAAATGCCAGGATTCTATTCCTCCCCTATCGACCATCATAAAAAAGGTAATTATTATTTTTTCTTGGCACTGCAACAGCATTTCACCAATATCTCCATTGTTCACTAGCAAACATTATTCATCCTAACGCTAACAAGACTGGCACTCCAGCTTGGCTGTGGTAACTTGGTGCTCTAGTCTGATGTCCAATGTGTGCCCACCACTTCCTTCCACAGCACACAGAACTAGGAGATACACTGGCTTAAATAGCAACAACTTCTTTGTATGTTTAAAACGAATTTCCTTTCACATGTTCTTCAGATTTCACACTGCATATATAACAGTACTCCATTTGTTACACAAGCCAACTACATTTCTGGGCACAACATTTTTGATCTAAAGGGTCACACTAGGTATTGGGTGGAGGCCCCCCACAAATCTATGAACCACCATCCTATGTACATGCTGTCTGATTCTATTAATTACACTTTGTAACAAAACTGTTCCTAGTTTGAAAGTGCCATTTTCTGTTTAATTGTTCAGTAGTTACTTTGAAAGTATTTGTTATACTCCAGAAACTTCATTTTTGTGGCTGCCACAAACTATGTTGAATTGGTTGCGACTCTTATGAGCTATTCGTTGAAAAACTATAGCAAAATGTGCTGCAGGATGTCCCATAAAAACAAAGTTTTTGCACTTTAATAATTTTTTTCCATGTTTTTATGACAGAACCAATTAGAAAATGACATTTATAACCCTGAAACAAAAATAGTGTTACGTGGTGTTATTTAGGTAAAGGTAAAGGTTTTCCCCTGACATTAAGTCTAGTCGTGTTCGACTTGGGGGGTTGGTGTTCATTTCCATTTCTAAGCTGAAGACCTGGCATTGTCTGACGACACCTCATAGGTCATGTGGCCAGCATGACTGCATGGAGTGCCATTACCTTCTTGCAGAAGTACCCATTGATCTACTCACATTTGCATGTTTTCGAACTGCTAGGTTGGCAGAAGCTGGGGCTAATAGCAGGAGCTCACTCTGCTCCGCGGATTTGAACCTCCAACCTTTCAGTCAGCAAGTTCAGCAGCTCAGCGGTTTAACCCGCAGCACCACGTATGGTGTTATTGACATTTGAATATTATAAGGTTGCCTTTCCTCAAACATAACCTCTGCATTACTTTTTATTTTAATTGTGCTTCATGAAATTTATTTCCATCATTTTACATTCACTGAAATGTAATTTAGTTGCTTCTTGCCTTACTTGACTCCTCTTTAACTCTCAGCAACAACACTTAGAGCAATGATTCCCAGACTCTAGAACTCCAAGTGTTCTGTATTTCAACTCCCAGAAGCCTCTGCTGGTTTGGCCAATGATTAAGGATTTTGGAAGCTGGAGACTGAGTTAGAAGGTCACAGAGCTCCTGTCAGTGACTCTGAGACTGCCAGATTGTAGCTCCTCTGAGATGGATATTAGAGTACACAGTTGGCCCTCCACATTTGTAGAGCTTAGAAGTGCAGGACCTTCATGAAAGGGGGGAAATTGTGAGTACAATGGAGACAGGGGCAAGGCTTCTGTATACTCCCCAGGTTGCCAAGAGGATGGCAGTGAGAATGAAGAATGCATTTCTGGTTACCAGTCCCAGATGTTGCTTTCCCCTCCCAAAGCTGGGGGCCATGTACAGATTTACATAGCAGCACAGCTTCAGGAGGTGGGTGGATTGCCAAGAGCTGCCCCATTTTCAGGAGTTGTGATGAGGATTGATAGCAAACAGAGGAAGCTCCCAGAGCCCAATGGGAGCTTAGTTCATGTTGGGAAACAAGCAATGCCCATTCTGCTCTCTCTTCTTTGACTTTCTATAGGCAAATCTATCAAGGTGAGAAAACAGAAGGTGGTGAGCTTCTTTCAAGCCTTGGAAGTGGAGGCTATGGCACCCAGCTGCCAGAAACTCATTCTTCCTGTTTCTTAGTCCATAGAGATAGAGAACAGACTGAGTTAAGGATTGGGGAACCTGAACTCAGTCTATATTCCTCTCTCTGTGACCTAAAGAACCTGAGTCAAGCGATACTTCTCCCCTGGAAAGCACAAGAAATTGGCTAAGGCAGGGCAATGGCAAATTCACGAATGATCAAATCCGTGAATGTCAAAACAATGAGTGTGTAATGGTGGTTGTACTCCAGAAAACATACAATAAGGAGCTGCATAAGAGGGGGAAAAAACAGTAGGCCTTGTTAATGCTTCAGAAATCTACAACAAACATTGGTGGAAGCACAAAAAGGTCACAGAGTCCTCTGAGAGCAGATGCAAGAGCATCTTCCATGAGGTCATCTGACTGCCATTCACATGAGGCTCTGAGCACAATTCTTACTATTCTTCAAGAACTGAGATGATACTTTCAAATGAAGCTTTGCAAGAGAGGTTTTGGACTTCTGAAAGACTGGACAGAGAAAGGACTAATTAAAGCCCTGGGACAGATGCTATCTTCGGGATCTGAATCTATGACTTCTAGACATGGTCATGGCGGTATGAAGTGTTTTTCAGTATTGGATAAAGTTGCGATTTTACTTAATTGTAGCTGTGGATCTTGTTGAGGGTCCTCCAGCCCACAACTCATACAGCAAAAAACACATACACATTCAACACAGACACCACCAGAGAGTCACCAGCACTAACAAGCTCTCGTCAGTACCACCATTCACATCCCATCCCCTTCTCTCTCTCAGACAGACTAAATTTGCTTTTTCTGCTCATACTGTCTCATCACTCAATGACAGAAGCTGTGGTGGACCAATGGGTTAAACCCTTGTGCCAGCTGAATTGCTGACCTGAAGGTTAGGTTGGTGACCTGAAGGTTGCCGGTTTGACTCCGTGAGACTGGGTGAGCTCCCGTCTGTCAGCTCTAGCTTGCGGGGACATGAGAGAAGCCTCCCAGCAGGATGGCAACACATCCGGGAGTCTCCTGGGCAACATCTCTGTAGACGGCCAATTCTCTCACACCAGAAGCGATTTGCAGTGTGTTCTCAAATCGCTTCTGACATGATTTAAAAAAACCTTAATGACAGAAATATCAGTGTAATTAAAATACCATTTCATGCTTTATTGACACCCATATTTTTCTCAAAAATATACTTTTTAAAACCAACATCGTTAATCGGAATTATTCCAATACTCCTGATGTTATTATTTCTGCCTGCAACACCATTACAAAATTTAAACAAGGGGCTTTCAAATGTATCCATCTCAGAGGAGCTGCAATCTGACACTCTGACAACTCTATGATCTTCAGTCTCGACCACTGTATTATCACTAAAGTGGTCATTCTCTCCTGCAGCAATGCAGCCCCTTCTTAATCCAATACAAGAGATCTGAACAGCACAGTAGGGTCATTCCAGTGAGGACCTTTGGGAACTCATAACTGCTGTAGTCCACTAAAGCTTTGCATCAAAAGGAAGTTTAGGCATGACTAAATGCCTACAAGAAAAAAGAGAGAAAAGAACCACTGAGGGTGACATAATTATTTCAAGTGAAAGAGCACTTCAAAAATATTTGGAGCATGGAGATTTTGGAACTGGAGCCAAGTATCAACATAAATGAGAACAAGAGAGGTTTAGCTCCAGCTATGTATATCTTTGAGGTCTCATAGCGGCCCACCTGCTGATAACAGAAAATCAAGCTGTAAAAGGGATTGCAAGAAGTGTCTGCATTACTAGGAATTAAAGTGCTTACCTATAATTCCACTGTCCTTGCTTTCCAATGTGGAGCTTGGGCTGCTAATGGTCCCACAGGGACTACTTTTGTTGGCTGCTGTTTTGCCGGCGCAGCTATTCAGAGTTGAGCAGGGGCTGTCAGTGCTAGGCGACGTTGTGCTGCTTGTTAGAGTAGAGCAGGGACTGACTCCTTGACTAGCAACTGTGCACTGCAAGATGAATAAAACAAAGAATTAATGCACGGAGCACAGCATGACACCCATGATGAGAGAAATGAACATTCAGCAGAAGATATATAGCAAACCTAAAGGGAACACAAACAGCTTTCCAAATATATTGGAAGAATTCTGGATCATGATAAAATGCTGACTTTGATCTAGTTTTAAAACTTGCTAGTGCAATTTATTAAATGTCTGCTAGAATGAGAAAGACTCAGTCTATCTTATGGTAGAGTCATCATCCAAAATCCTACATGGAGGACCAGAGCAGCTGCATCATCATTATTCAAACTGTTTTTCTCCCTTCCCACTAGGAAGCAGCCTTTTCTGGAGCTAAACAGCTGCCAACAGGGTGGCTGTGGAAACATTATATGTAGCTCAGATGAAATAGCTCCCTGTATCCCATCCATGCATATAAGGATGTCCACTGTCTCTTTGAAGAAACCCACCAAAGATTAAACTAATTTCTTATTGCTTAGCTTGGCTTGAGAAACAGAGTCAAGCTAGAAGTACCATGTGGACAAAAGCCATTCAGTTAAAAATGCACATCCACAATATGGATGGTATAAGCAAGTGACACTGTAGGTGCATCTGCTCTGTAGAATTAATGCAGTTTGACACCACTTTAACTGTCATGGCTCACTGCTATGAAATCCTGGGAGTTGTAGTTTGGTGAGCCACCAGCACATTTTGGTAGAGAATGCTGAAAAGGCACAACTTCCATTCCATAGACTGTGTTATGGCAGTTAAAGTGATGTTAAACTGCATTAAGTGTACAGTGCAGAAGCATCCTGTTTTACACAAAAGCAAGTAAAATGACAACTGTCTTACATCACCATCGAAGTCTGATTTCTAAATGTGAAACCAAGAATCATAAAATCATAGAGTTGATAGACCTCCAGGCCATCCAGTCCAACCCCCTGCCAAGAAGCAGGAAAATCGTATTCAAAGCACCCCCGACAGATGGCCTCCAAAGAAGGAGCCTCCTCCACATGACGGGGCAGAGAGTTCCATTGCTGAACAGCTCTCACAGTTAGGAAGTTCTTCCTAATGTTCAGGTGGAATCTCCTTTCCTGTAGAGAACAGCCCACTGTATAATTCCACCAAAAGCTCTTCACTACATGCCTCCAAAGTCAGAGATCACATCCTTAGTTAATTATGAACATTTGTAGTGCCTTGGGAACAATGATGCAGGTATAAGGCAAATCCTCTAAATATTAGCTGTAAAATCCCTTCTATTTCATCATTTGAAGCAGCAAATTGAAAATAATCCATTCATGTTTCATAATTCAACTTTCCTTAGCTTTTGAAACATTTCTTTCAGTGAAAAGAACAGGGAACATTAAATCACAGCATGTCCGTTCCCCCTCCCTCTCCTACCAGCCTTTTAATAACTGTGTATTATTCTTATACACTGCTGCAAACAATCATTATTGCCTACTATTATGTTTGCTTTACATTAAATATTTTGAAACCAAGGCATCTCTGATGTGGCCAGGCTATTTTTAATTAGATTTCACGAGCATACCATCATTTCATGCTTTTCTTCTGCAGCAATATGGGCAGAGGTGGGAATTCCTTCTCCTAGTAAAAATCCCAGTCTTGTCATCAGTTCCTGAGCAGCTGGCGAACAACCTGATTCTTTCTCTGATTTTGCTTCTGGACAGAAAAAGAGGGAACATAAATACAATTTATAAAGGAGAGTTACTGTGACATATTTTGAAAGAAATGTGCAGTCATACAAATATAGTTATAATAATAATAATAATAATAATAATAATAATAATAATAATAATAATAATAAAACTTTATTTATATCCCGTCACCATCTCCCCACGGGGACTCGGGGCGGCTTACATGGGGCAGTGGCCCAAACAACATAAGAACAAAATATAAGCAACACAATACAATCACAATATAAAAAGATAAAACAATAATACAATATATCAATATAAACAACAATAGAGGATAAAAATTCCATTTAAAACACATAAATGGTAAGACCGTAATAAAAACAGGATAAATTATTAAAAACCCACTGGGGCTGATTAATTAATGACTATCTCCGAAGGCCTGCCGAAACATCCAAGTCTTCAGTTGCTTCCTGAAGGAAAGTAGAGAGGGAGCCAACCTAATCTCCCTGGGTTATGTGAGATGATGCCTGGCTAGTAATGCTTCCTGCTACTGAGGTCCCTTCTACACTGCCATATAATCAAGATTATCAAAGCAGATAATCCACAATATTTGCTTTGAACTGGATTATATGAGTCTACATATAATGCCATATAATCTAGTTCAAAGCATATAATCTAGATTTTTATGGCGGTGAAGAAGGGGCCTAAATCTCTCCTCACTACTGTAGGAACATACTGATAAATCTGCATTGTTAATCTCATTTATTCCTTCAAATTACAGTTGCGGAGAGGTAGGGGGGGTTCATTAATCCCCCAGAAGATTTTGGAGGACCAAACCTGTTCCCACAAAAGTCCCTAAAACACTGATAGGGGTATGGAAGCATTTCTACCATATTTTAGTTTTCAAACCAGGTCGCCCACCAAGCATTTTCATCATGTTTTAGCTTTCAGTAAAACCTTCCATTCACTCTGAATTGCCCATCCCATTCCCATCCCGCCTCCCCCGTCCCTCCGGCAAAATGTGGTGGAAATATAACCCAATCCCCACAGTTGACATTTAGGGGGCAATTTTTCAGAAAAAACTTTTAATCCCTGGGGAGGCTTCTAAACATGTCAGAAATACACTCCACACTCCCTAAAGTGCATTTGGGTGCAATCTGACGGAGGAGGGGGGGGGGAGGGAGAAGGTGATGGAAGAAGAGGATATTTTTGACTCCTGGAGATCCCTGTGGACAACAAAAATGGTCTTCGGGGGTGCATGCAACTTTGCCATAATGAATGAAATAGCCTTTCAATAAAACATTAGAAAAAGTGTTAAGATTTTCTTTGTGAATTATGTTAACAGACAAATGAGGTATTAATTTCATCATAATCATACTTGCCTGGTAACCAACCCCAACCCCAACATCTACAACTTTTCAAATTTTATGTTGCATTGCACTTTTAGTGTTATTTCCATTGTTAACAGTTACACATATTTAAAATGCATTTTATGTTAACATCCCTGAGGCATTTTCTTACAAGGTGGTCTATAAATGCTTGCAAGCAGGCCTGTAGCGAGGGGGGGGGGGTTAGGGGTTCAACCCCCCCCCCCCCCCGAAATTTTTCAGGTTATAAAAAAAACCTGGTTTACTCATGAATTTTAACTGGTTAACCAAATCCCCATGCTAAGTCTATGAGACACAAAACATTAAGAGTCCCTCCAGGTACTATCTCAAGCAGATATTGACAGGTTTGTAGCGGGGAGTGGTGTGTGCTAGGGGTTAACCCCCCCCCCCCCCGAAATTTTCAAAACCCCTCCTGAAATTTTTTTCTGGCTACGGCCCTGCTTGCAAGTAAATGTGGAAAATAATATTGTTCTTTGAAAAGTGTATTTTCCTCTTTAATTTCTGTGTATTAGAATATAGTAGTATTGTGGCATAGAATAGCAATGACCTTTAATAGGACAAGTTGAATCTTAAATGAATCTCAACAACTGGCTCAGAAAGAATTACTGAAACACAATCCAACTTGCCTGAAATGGACAAGACATCTGCTTAATCTTGAGCTAAACTAACAAAAAAATGAATAAAAAATCAAAGTCCCCAATAGGAAGGATTTAACAATGTTTCCAATATCCTTCAAATGGCGAAACACCTCCTCGTTCCTCTTCCAATCATGTCTTCTAAACATTCAAAACAAGAAGAGCTTTATTTTACACAGCATCTAATCCTTCTAGAAAGTAATCTGCTGTCCTTAATGCCCTCTATAGTGGGTTGCATTAAACATTACAGTAGACAAGGTACAAACAGCAGTATTATTCTTTTGGTAGTTGTGCAAGAAATCGACACATTCTTGGACGTTACTTCCTTAACAGGAGCAGAAATAATACGGAAAAGACAGGGGTAAGTTCCTACACCACAAAAAAGGGGAGCAATTCAACATCTGCACACAAACTTTTTTATTCAATGTTAAATGAAACACAAAGTCAGGTAAGCCTTGCCTAAGGAAAGAAAAACATTCCAGAGACCAATTGAAGGCTTCCTCCTAAACACATCCAAGATTTTTTTAGTTGACAAACTTCCATTTTTTGTATGATTTCCATTTTATTAATCATATTTCCATATCTATGTTTTTTAATCTGGGTTTTACGTTGTGATAGCAAGGATGCTGCTGAAATGAGAGGATGTCATATTATCAACATACGTCATTGCTAAATCATTACCTAGGTTTAGTCTATAATCAAGATCCTTTGATGCAAAGGCCTCTAATTAAAAAAAGACCCTTCATACATTGGAGAAGAAGATAGATTCCAGAGGTTCCATTACGGGTCATAGCAGCTCTGCTAACAGAGGAAAAGGGAAATAGATATTATGCCTCCCTTTGCCCCCAGAGAGAGTTAAGCAGCTTTGGAATGGAGATTTTTCAATCAGAAAAGTTAAAGTGTTAAAAAGCAACTTTTCCCAGTACTGATCCTTTTTCTATACACGTTCTAATTTTAAAAAAAAATCCCCAAGCTTCCCAAAGAAATCTGTTTATCTACTATAAGACTAGGGGCCCTTCCACACAGCCCTATATTCCAGAATATCAAGGAAGGAAATCTCACAAAATCTGCTTTGAACTGGGTTATCTGTGTCTACACTGCCATATATTCCAGCTCAAAGCGGAAAATATGGGATTTTATTCAGCTGTGTTTTATTCAGCTGGGAGATCAGAAGAAAATAAGTGATATTTGCTGCTTAAGACAGAAAACTACTTACAAGAAAGAAGTGACAGCTAAGGGCTTGTCTACAAGAGCAAAATAATCCAGTTGCAATTCAGATATCCTGCCCCAATGTTGCCATAGATTCACTTGTGCCACACCTACTCATAATATATCACACTGAAATTGCATTGCTATCCACACCCTATATTTGAGTAGGAAGCATGTTTAGTTCTCCTTCTCCTAAGAAGGGATAATCCATTGTCTTCCTTTCTGCTTATGTCCATTGCTGCCACTGCCTTCCTGGCAAAACAGCTTTCCTGCAAAGCCTAACAGGGAAAGTCGTTTGCTTTGACATCAGAACAAGGCACCCAGCCATGCCACTAATAGAGAGGAGATAGCCCAATCTCATAGCTGGGAAGCTGTTTGATTGGGAAGGTGGTAGTAGCAGTCAACTTGAACAGAAACAAACAAAATGATAAATCACTGTGGAGGAAGCTATTTGGCCAGGAAGGCAGTTATCCCAAGGAAAACGAAAGATTCAGGGATCTACCTCCCCACTTCTGCTGCTTTCCAGTGCATCTCAAAGAGGACACTTTCCCCCCTCTACAAGACCGCACGGCTCAGCTGGGAACTGAGTGAAGGCCCTAGTGCTCTTATTTGCAAAAACAACAAGGGAATTTTAGTGTCACAAAGCGTATATCACTGCAAGTGGCACTGGACATGGAAAAAGGGCGATGCTTGCCACTGCAGCCTCCCCCACCGGAAGTAACGCCATCAGAATGGACGCATGTAGCAAAAGTTGGACTTTCCTAAGTCCTTGTTTGACTTTCCACTTTCTCCATAACCACACATCTTTTTATGAAGCCAAAAAGAGAAGAAAATAAATGGTGTACCTATGAATGGGGGTGGGAATGGTAGAGGCCTTAATATATATTTGAACATACGGAGATGATTTTCTATAGAAACATCTTCCCACCTGCCAGTTTCATCTTCAAAGAAAATTACACCAATTTTACTATCTCATTCATGATTCTCTCTTCTTCAAATTTAGTTCTGAATGAAAGTCTTACATTTTACCATTAAAGACCGGATTGAGCTGCTGTTTAAGTCAAAATGCCTCTACTAGATACAGCCCATTCCCACACAGAAGGCATCGTAGGTATCCACAGACAATCCAGCACTGCTGTAAATATAGCAGACAGCAACTAAGCCAGTAAAACTCATTAATTCCTCTACGCTAGTGCACCAGCTTCATTACATCCAAGCAGCAGCAACAACAAAAAACAAGCAAACAAATTCAGCCAACTTCCTACCAAAGTATAAAATCTGTAAAACTATTTTTTTTTCTCCCCATGAAATAACTCTTCACACTGATTTTTTTTCTGATCTAATTTTTCTGATCTAAATTTACTGGGGGAAGGGGCAATGCTATTGAGACAGCTGCTATTCCATAGACAGTTGCCACTGCTAAAAAAAAGATAGAAGTCTCGTTTTAATATATGGGGTTCGTTAATAGAGAACTGGTAGATTCCAGCCCCCTGAATACCATAGGCCAAGAGCCAGACTTCATGAATGCTGCATTATTTTGTATCCTATTAGAATCTCAGTATCAATCAACCAGGACCAGAACTAAAAGACATATACTGTATAAACTCAAAGAATATACAGTATATATTCTTCGAGCACAATTCTGAGCCTTCAGATGTTTAGTGCCACAACCGAACTGAACTCACAGTCATTTCACATAAAAATCTACACCTGGTAACATGAAGTTATTTTCATTCCAGCAGGTTAAAACGGGGAAAGTTATTTTTATTCTTGTTGCTACAATAAGGGGAGAATGAAGGTACCAATGCAGCCCTTGAAACCTTTCCATCCAAGCCTCCAGAGATTTCACCTATTCCAAGTTTCCTACATTATTTACTCCATCCTATTGTCTGCTTTACCTACAAACTGGTTGAGGGGACTTTGCAGAGGTTGAAGAATCAATATACCTATCAATACAGAGAGAGGGAGAGAGAAAGAAAGACTGCACACTGAATTGAGTCACAAGAAAAAACATCTGGAATTTAGAACACTTTAAACCAGTGGTTCCCAAGGTTTGGGCCTCCAAGTGTTTTGGACTTCAGCTCCTACAGTTCTTAACAGCTGGTAAGCTGGCAGGGATTTCTGGGAGTTGAAGTCCAAAACACCTGGAGGCCCAAAGGTTGGGAACCACTGCTTTAAACTAAAGATGGACCTTCTTAACAGGTTATAGAATTATAGAATCATGGCGTTTGAACAGACCACAAGGGCCATCTAGTCCAATCCACTGCCATACAGGAATACATAAAGCATTCCCAACAGATGATCATCCAGCCTCTGCATAAAAATCTCCAAAGAAGGAGACTCTATGACACTTAGAGGTAGTGTACAGTGTTCCCTCACTTATCGCTTACAGCAGTAAATGAAAATCTGCGAAGTAGGGATGCTATATTTATTTTAGTATTTATACATTATTTTAGTAGTTATACACTATTTTAAGTCTTTATCAACCAATCATGTGTGAATAAATTGCCTCCTTCTCCTCCCATTGCCGCTTGGGCTCCTTTTCTCTCCTTTGGGCTTCTCCTTCCTCCCTTCGTTAGGCTGTAAATTGTAATTTTTTATGATTTATAATAGTCTTTTAGAGTTTATTGAAAAACCGCGAAACAGCAAATCCGCAAAATGTGAACTGTGAAGTAGTGAGGGAACACTGTACTCCATTGCCAAACAGCTCTTACAGTCAGAAAGTTCTTCCTAATGATTGATATGGGATCTCTTTTCCTGAAGTTTGATTCTGTTGCTCTGTGTCTTAAGACTCTGGGGCAGCAGAACACCAGCTTGCCCCCTCCTCAATGTTACATCTTTTCACATATTTAAACATGGTTATCATGTCCCCTCTGTTTTTTTTTCCTCCAAGCTAAATATATTTAGCTCCATAAGCTTTTCCTCATAGGGTTTGGGCTTCAGATCTTAGACCATTTTGGCCACCTTTCTCTGGACACATTTCAGCTTGTCTATATTAGAATCACAGAATCATAGAATCATAGAGTTGGAAAGGCCTCGTGGGCTATCCAGTCCAACTCCATTCTGCCAAGAAGCAGGAACATCACATTCAAAGCACGCCCAACAGATGGCCATCCAGCCTCTGCTTAAAAGCCTCCACAGGAGCCTCCACTACACTATGGGGCAGAGAGCTCTCACAGTGAGGAAGTTCTTCCTGATGTTCAGGTGGAATCTCCTTTCCTGTAGTTTGAAGCCATTGTTCCGCGTCCTGGTCTCCATGGCAGTAGAAAACAAGCCTGCTCCTTCCTCCCTATGACTTCCTCTCACATATTTATACATGGCTAGACGGAATAGAGAGGTAATATGACTTCCCTGGATCTAGGCACTACATTCCTATTTATGCAGGCCAAAATCCCATTGGCTTTTTTTGCAGCTGCATCACATTGTTGGCTCATGTTTAACTTGTTTTCCATGAGGACTCCAAGATCTTTTTTACACATACTGCTGTCGAGCCAGGATTCCCCCATTCTGTATTCTGCATTTCATTTTTTCTGGAGACTGAGCCCATTTCAGAAGAGTTATTCTCTTGAACTATAGCTTCCAGCATCCATAGCCAGAATGGCTAGTAACTATATTGAATGGGGGGATTCTTGAAGTACATACAAGGCTTCAAAAAGTTACTTTCCTGATTTCTGTAACTAATGCAACATGAACATGAAAAAGACATCCTACTTTTGAGGTAAAGACAAAACAATTATACTGTTTTCTTTCATTGACCATTTGAGAATTCTGTCAAAACGTTGCAGAGGCCAATATGCTGTTTTAATAGCAAACACAAACAACTGAAGGATACTTTTAAAGAGAAAGAGAGCAAAATACCTGATGTTTTAAAAAATGCACACACCATTGACTAATAAATAAGAAATAATTTAAAAAAGAATGCCATTCAAAAGAAGAAGAAAAGAAATCATTCAACGAAAATCTCCCTTCACTCATTTTATGTCTTATTCCCTGGAGATCTTTGTCACATCACTTAAACAATCAAATAAGCCAAATAAAATCTCACATTTAAAAGCAGCACCCTCTTATCTGAGGCTTCCAATTGACTCTAAACTAACCAGATTTAGTCTACAGAAACAGATGTTATGAACCCCACTAAGCACATGCCTTGATCAACAGAGAAGAACATGTAACTAAGCAAGGGAGCTCCTAGAAACCAGCCATTACCTGTGCCTTCCAAAGGCAAGCAGGGAATGAGAACTCTTTTCTTAACCAGAAGCACCAGGAATCTTCCTTTGGCTGTATCCACACAGCAGAAGTAACTCAACAGTATAGAATTATACATTAACTCAACGGTATAGAATTCTGAGATTTGTAGTTTTGTAAGATATTTCCATCTCTTTCAGATACCTTTTGAGCTACAAGAATTACAGATTCCAGGATTCCATAGGATAAAGCCATTGCAATTAAAGTGATGTCAAGCTTCTATGATTCTACAGTGTAGATAGTCTCTAAAGGTGTATCTACACTATAGAATTAATGTAATTTGACACTACTTTAACTGTCATGGCTCAATGCTATGGGATCCTGAGATTTGTAGTCTGGAGAAGCAACAACACTCTTTTGCAGAGAAAGTTAAAGATATTGTAAAATTGCAACTCTCATGATTCCATCGCTTTGAGCCATGGCATTGAGAGAAGTGTCAAACTGCATTCCTTCTGCAGTGGAGATGAACCCTTCATTTTTGGCTGTGTCAAATTCCTAGGGAAGTGAGGGGAAAAAATGAGAGCATGGATGTCTTGAGATCCATTCCTGTTTATTAAGAGGGTTCTTTAGGCTCTTTTTAGAAATTGCACACATGCAAATATAACACCAGGAGGATGGGGGGTGTAACAGAGAGAAGGGTTATACCTGCTACCAAGTCTGACACTGTGTACATATTTGGGAGAACATTTGTATCACGTATGGCCTTTCGTCATTATGGTTGAAAACCAGGCCTATGTTAGTATAGCAGGGATAAGTTTGGACAGCTGGAGTTTGGGGCTGGTGAGGGGATGAACACCTAAAGAAGACTTGTGTAGACCTGCTTTTATAAATATTTTGAAACATGACACATGTTATGAGGCAATGAGATGAGATCTTTTGACATGCCATCACACCAGCACAACAACAATCTGCCGTGCCAAAGATATCAGTCCTTCCCCTTCACATGTTTCCTTGAATCCATCCACAAAGAACCTTCATCAAAAATTAGGATTACTACACTACTCTTCAGGCAACAATGCCAATTATTGATGCATAATAACCAGAATAAATCTGCATGGCCGAGGTTTTATATAGCCTCCACACTAGGAGCTGCTACTTTTTCATCATTGGTGGTCTGCTTCTTTCAATCAGAGAGGTCTTTCTCTCTTTGGCTATTTCTGCTCTTGTTGTTTTCCTCATTAAACTGTACATAGTGTGCAGGCTAGGAGCCAAGTGGCAGCAAAATTTACTGCCATATGGGAGTGAGTAGATGGAGGCTTAAGCCTACCCAAACTAGTAAAGAGTGATCAGTTCCCCGGGGCTTAAATGATGCTCTTTAGTAACCTCTCTGGCTCAAAACACCCAGATCTCTGTACAGTTACTAATCACTGGGGTCATGAGAGGTGACAGACAGGAGAATAAAGCATCTCTAAACTTGTAACTAAAACTCTCCCTTTGTGGAAGAGGTCTTTGCATCCTAACCAACAGCAGCAACAACAACAAAAAGTCGCATCTGGTTGTCAACCCAGAATAGCCAATGTTTGTATGACAGATCAAAATAACAGAGTGAAAAATGAGACAGAGCAAAAACCCTCAAGATGATACATGAGAAGTGTTTTCAGCATGAAACTAAGGGTAAGCAGACAGCACTTAAAATGAGTGCTTTGGAATGTAAAAGCCTTTTCTAGCCCTGATGTTTAAGCTCTAGAATAAAGAAAAATGGGACTGAACACAGACACACAATTTGGAATGAATATTATTTTTAGTTTATTTATATATTGATGAAATGTATACCATGGTTTTCTCCTGTGATGAGATCCAAACAAGGCATACCCCCCTTGCCAATCGAGATATATTCAAAAAGGGAGAAAATATGCCAGAGAAGAGTTTTCAATTCCCACAAAGACTATCTAACTGTTTGTCTCTCCATCGGGATGTAAAGAACCTGGCTCTTAAATTCAAAATGCAAGGAAAAATACACAATTTTACTTGATGTTATAGGTTGTTTTTGGGCTTTTTGATACCATTGAGGTTTTAAATCTACAATATCACTATGAATATGAAATCCTCATTATTGCACAAATACTTAACAAGGCGTCTTAATTGTCATTTTGCATTGACATTCATTGAAAGTGCAGTTTGTTATGTCGTAGTCAAATTTAATGAACTTGGAACTTTTCAGGAATACCAATTAACTCCAAGGTCGGGCTGTTAGCAGCCTTGCCAACACAGCCATCTATTGTTATTGCTGTCAGATTTGGAAAGCTTTTCACTGCAGTGGCAAGACACATCAGTTTAACGTGGAATAAGCAGAACACTCTCACTCAAAAAAAGCAACAGCAGTTTCAAAAACTAAACCCAATCATGCCTCTCATGGTAAAATGACCTGCAGCTCTCATATTTCATTTTTCCATCATTCCAGGATTTCAGCAGTTTTCTAGACCCCACCAATAATAATCAATCACAAGATCTGAAAAACCATTTGGCGATAAGAGGACAATTCCTACTGTTTTTATAAAAACCTCAAATCCAGGCCCACTCATTAAGTCAAAACATAATTATCAAAAAAACACGTGCTTACCATTCTGGTTGAGTTCGGACGGTTCCAACGCTTTCCTCATTGCAGCACCAACTGCATCTCCTGGTATCCGAGGACTTTCCACATACTTGGGCTTCCTGATGGGACCTGAAATGGGGATATCTTAGTATCCAGCCTAGTATTTTTCCAGACAGAACACACATTTCAGAACAGGCAGAGACAACCAGAACAAACTCTTAAAAAGCAAAGAAACGTGATGCCGACAGTATGCACACTACCCACACAACAGTAAAGACAGTGAACTCTCCCGTACTTCCACTCTTGGAGTCTGTTGTCAAGGGGAAAAAGCAGCAACAGCAAGCTCTAGTCAGGCTCACTTTTTGGAATGTAAACTCTGTTGTGGAACAAAAGCAGCTTCCTTGCTGCAGTGTTCCCGAAGCAGCAGCCTCCAGCCTCCGTAGAGAGGGTGACTCTGACATGGTCAAAACTCACACAGCTTTGCAACTGGTCTCTGTTTTCCTCCTCAGTTTGAAGATAACCCTGTTTACTAGTTTAATCTTTGAAGCCAGGAGGCAAGGATTACAAAGCGGACAGCTTGCAACATTAACACTCTAAATACTCCAGTCCAGCAGCTTTATATTACTGAGTACCTTATTCCTGTTGAAGCAAATGACGCACAATGATGACAATACTTGGGGGGGGGGGGGCTGGGAAAAAGAAGGAAAGGAGAAAGATCTGTCCAGCAGCCAGCTCTTAATATTTTCAGAAGGAGAAAAAGAGACGCATCAATGTTGGCAAGTGATAGCTAAACTGAAAGCAAAGCATACTCAGTGTATTACAGGCATCTCTTTTCCCAGTGTTGGCAAGATGGGGTAAAAGTTCATCACAAGTGTGCACTGAATACAAGAAAAATAATGGATTACTTTAATATTCTAGTATTTAAATTATTAACACGAGTGTACTTTACCAAATGCAACAAATGCAGGAAACAATGTATGCAAAACAGGATTTCTGATCACTAAAATAGCATCACAATGAGAACCATACTGCCATCTAAGGGTTCTTTAGAGAGAGATAGAAAGAGAGGCTCAAAATAAGGCAGTCCCTGAATTACAAACATCCAACTTACAAATGACTCATAGTTATGAACTGGTGTGAGACAACAAGAAGTGAGAGAAATTTACCTCTAGGAAGTGAAATTCACTCCTGAAAGAGTTATCATGGGGAAAAGGTGTCTCCACTGAAGCTTTCTCACCAATAATTGTTTCCACAACAAGCCAGATTTTTCAAAATCCAATACTCACAGGGACAGAAAGTGAACAGGGGCACAGACAGCAAAACAAACACCACAGAAGTGCTAACCCTTCCCTATACTATTAAACACACACACACATACACACGGCTAGAGTGACACTTAAAATGTACCTGTTCTAACTCACATACAAATTAAGAACAAACCTGCAGAACCTATCTTGTTCATAATTTGGGGACTGTCTATAATTAAGACATTTCTCCAAGTAAACTAATCCAGAACATTGGATAAGTGAGTGTTGGATAAGTGAGACTCTACTGTACCAAGTAACCAAGAAGACAAAATAACCAAACAATCCTTTCAAAAATAAGAATTAAACTAACATGAACAGCCATCACCTCTTCAACATTCTGGGTAACTCCATGAATAAACCTAAGAACCATATTGCTCTACAAAATTTATGTATTTATTTCAAAAATATGCATCCCATCCTTCTCTCTCTCTCTCACACACACACACACACACACCGGGGGGGGGGGGGGGCGCTTAGGGTGGCTTCACAACGGGCAGTCATTAGATGCTGAAAACAAACAGTTACTGTATTAAAAAAACCAATACAATTAAAGAGATAAATAAAACATCAATTATTAAAAAATAATTTAAAAATTGCACAAGTCTAAACAATAGTATAGGGTCCATTCATAATCAGTCACATAAATCATTATTATTATTGCTGCATTTGTTGCTTGAATGCCTGGTTTAACACACATTAAACAAGGAAAATTCCACAACATTTTGCACCAACAGATCTCAGTTTCCCTTAGGGAGATAGGGCAGGATATAAATAGTGTTGTTGTTGTTGTTGTTGTTGTTGTTGTTGTTGTTGTTGTTGTTGTTGTTGTCAGCACATTTCCAAAGTGAATCTACAGGTGAAGGCTCAACTCCAATTGTGATGTGGATGACTCTTAGGCTTACAATACAATATGTTTGTAAAACTGAATTCATTCTTGCGTAAAGAAGCATAAAGCACCACACAAACTGACATGACCAAAGATCCTAGTGATTCCACTGGAAAGGGAGTCTCACCTCTAAGAGATGCAAAATGTGGCTTCCTTAAAGTAAACAAACTTAAAGGACCTGATAGTGATATCATTTTATACTAAAAACAAGAGGTAGAAAGACTTTAATTAAAGCAAAATCTTTTTCACACAGATGCAGTAATAGACAAAATGAGATGGGTGGGACTCTTGTCCCTCCAAACAATGGCATATCCCTCAGCTCTGTTCCCAAACAGCCCATGTTTGTATTAAATTGGATGTTTTACCAAAAGATACTCTTAACAAATAATGCACTCTAGGGCTTGGTCTCTGGCCAAGGGGCTCCCAAAGGAAGGACTGGAAAGATGAAGACTATTCTGTAAATAATTGAGACATCTCACTTTCCAGTAAATGCAAGCTATAAACATTTTAGTTGCTGGAGTTTGGAAGACTTGGAGTACATCCTTATTAAAGAAATGACATATTGTTGATCAGCAGATGAGAATGTTTAAAAAAGTAAATAATCCTTCAAGTAACTGGTTCCAAGCTAGAGTTTTACAGTTTAAATGAAATGGAAGTCACTCATTTCTCAAACAACAATGGTTTTGTAGAATCTGTTTTAGTCTGGTTACGCATCTAAACTACGAGTCCTCTTTAGTGACTCTTTTGGGAAGTGAACAAACTTGCAATACTTCGACTGATTATGAGGAAATCCTCATATTCCATCCTGTTTTTGGGAGGATGCTACAGGATGAAAATATGATTGGACTTACCAACCTCTCAAGGTAGCATTTAATGTGAACTAACAGGCCAACCTATTCCAAAATGTTTTAAATCACAAGGACATGAGTTAATTGCACAAGTGTTCAAACTGGCATCTCCAAAAATTCTCCCAACAGTCTCATATTGCACAAATTGTGGAGTATCCACATATGGAAACCAATAGTCACAAAAGCACTTGATGTATGGGTTAGTCTTTCTAAAGACAGAGGGTTTATCCCAATCCTAAATAGGGAAAATCATAAAAGGTCAAAGTCAATTCTGCCAGATGACCCTGTGCAATTAGGAGTAGTTAGAAAAGTATAAAAGTGGGTCTCAAATGAACTCTGATAGGATGAACCTTGTGTTTACCTAATGCAATGCTCCATCTGTCCAGAAGACTAGAAGAGCAAGCCAGTTCTACCAAAAAGAAAAGAAGGACATTCAGAAATGATCATATTTACTCTAATCTAAAGCTCACCTGTTTTGGCTAAATTACATAGCCAAAAGTGAAGTATGCATTAGATTTGATGGCGCATTAGAATCATGCATGCAAACCCATCTGTGGCCCTCCATCAAACTAAGACTGGTGAATCCACCAACCTCAGTCTGACACAGGAGCATGACTTCCCAAATAGTCTCATGAATGAATAATCTCATTAACCCCTTCCTCAGTTTTGAAGGCCTTGTGAATGAGGGCTAGGCTGGAAAGGCGCCCATTTGTCAGGGTGAGATTGGTCCGTTCAACAATCTCAACCTGCTGGAGGGCCACGGCTTTCCCTTGTTTGATGGTCATTGCAAAACAACCAGGAGAATGGCCAACAGGCAAGGGGAAGCCATGCACTATATTAGACAACACATCTTTTCTTTGTAATATGCACCTTCAAAATTGAGGTGCGCATTACAATCAATGGTGCCTTATACTTGAGTAAATATGGGGTATATTGTTTATTCATTTTGTTATTCTAGAAGTTTATAAAACCATGGATAGGACTCTATCATTAAAATCTACTGGTGTCACCAGGATCCAATAGTTTCTGGAGGGTGAATATACTCTACTAGGTAGTTATCCATTATTTGTTCTGCAATTCAAGGTGCTGGCTTTAGCCTATAAAGTCCTAAATGGTTTGGGCCCAGCCTACTTGAGGGACCGCATCTCCTCCTACCAACCCACTCAAGCCCTGTGATCATCAGAAGAGGCCCTTCTCTCGGTCCTACCACTGTCGAAAGCGCGGTTGGTGGGAACGAGAGAGGGCCTTTTTTGGTGGTGGCTCCGCGGCTCTGGCACTCCCTTCCAAGAGAGGCACGATTGGCCTCCTCCTTACTGGCTTTTCGATCTCAAAGTAAAACCTTTCTGTGGAGTCAGGCCTTCCCAGATGAATGATAATAGGCACTACCAGATAGCTGCTGGTCATAGTTCTGAATGCTTATTGGTCCTGGCAACTGTGGCATGGCCTTGGAGTGTCTTAGGAGTTTGTATAACACATTTTTATAAATAATCTCAGTGGCCACAAGCTAGGGAAAATTTTAATGGCATGTGTTGTAAGTTATTAATTTGTTGTACTTGGGGTGTTTAAATTGCTTGATTTTTAAAATTAGTTTATGAAGTTTTAGTTCATTATGTATTTTATGTATTGATGTACAGTAGAGTCTCACTTATCCAAGCTAAACGGGCTGGCAGAAGCTTGGATAAGCAAATATCTTGGATAATAAGGAAGGATTAAGGAAAAGCCTATTAAACATCAAATTAGGTTATGATTTTACAAATTAAGCACCAAAGCATCACGTTTTACAACAAATTTGACAGAAAAAGCAGTTCAATATGCAGTACTGTTATGTTGTAATTACTGTATTTACGAATTTAGCACCAAAATATCACGATATATTGAAAACATTGACTACAAAAATGGCTTGGATAATCCAGAAACTTGGATAAGCGAGGTTTGGATAAGTGAGACTCTACTGTATATGTATTTGTGTTTTTAAACTTTGTACGCCGCTTTGAATCCCAACATGGGAGAAAAGCAGAATAGAAATGACATAATAATAATAATAATAATAATAATAATAATAATAATTATTATTATTATTATTATTATTATTATTATTATTATTATTATTTCTCTAAAGCACTGACAACTAATTTGAGAAAAAGGCAGGCAGCAATACAGTTACTTTTTAAATAATATATTATGTTTTAATGTTGCTTTCTCTCTTCCTTGCCATGCTTAACTATGCTTCCAGACTGGACTAGATAAGCTTCACCTTTCCTTTTGCTTCTACTATTTTAGAGTTCTATTAGAAGTACTTAATATTCATACTTCAGCCCTCAGACACGTACACCCTCACACACCAAAACATAAAAGACAGGGTGGAATTAACCAAAGAGGATTTTAAAATTAAATAATCCATAATCCTTCTGTACTCTGGATTCATATTATACTGAACACTGTGTTCCTACATTCTCGTCTCTGGGTTATTAAACATTTTAAGTGCACAGTGGTTTTATTTTAGCAATTTTCCCGGCTAGAACTAAAATGTCACCCCTAAGGTGTAAAATAGAATTATTTTTATTCTCACTAGGTCAGCTTGGAAGCCAATAAAGTTCTTATGAAATGCCACATCCACATTTTCATTATACCAATTGCTAACTAATGTGATAGTTATTATTATTTCTTATCTCTTTATAATATGGATTAATAATTTTAAAAAATGTAGAATGACACTAGTTGTGGCAGGTACATGTGTGCTGCCATTTTTAAAGTTCTATAAAGCAGTTGAACTATCTATCCATCTTCATGAATCCCATTGTCTTGATATTTTACATCATGTGTATGTTACTCATTTAATAAAATGGGACTATTTCCCTCCATGTTTCAGAAGACTAGAATCTGCTATGACTTCAAACAGAACATCATACCACGTCCCATAATCCTAGTTTGGAGACGGTAGTTGAATCACAGTTTGCCTGTTTCGATGTCAAGACAAACCAGTTTGAAAATGTCAAGAAGTTTTCTCTTGAGGCTTGTGAGGAGGAAATATTAATGCAGAGTTTGTTCTTAATCTTCCAAAAACTACAATCTGACTGGGAATGTGACAACAGAATATGATCAGTGTTGAAATGTGGTATGGGGCAGGAATGGCACTGAATGGCTCCATCATAACTTGTCATCCATATTGCTAGATGCATGGCCCTACTCACACAAGGCAGTTTTACAAGGCCTCAATACATCTTATTTCACTTTTTGTCGCAGACAATAAAACAAACAATAAAAAACTTGACATATTTGCCTGCATGAATCAACTGGAGGAGAGGGGTAAACTTGCTGGATTTTTTGAAGGTGGTAAAATAGGCTGGTGTGGCAATAGTTCCCTTTCTCCTAAACCACAACGTTTTTCAAAAAAAATAAAAAAATTGCCTTAGGTACCAGAAGTTGGAAACAACTTGAAGACACACAACAGGAAGAATAAACAAGTTTTACAATCTGGACCTAGTGTTTATGTGATCATGTATGCACTGCCATATAAAAACTGATGAGATTCACAGAAAACAAATTAAAGAGAATAAGTAACAAACTTAACCATACAATGAAATGTTAAAACATGAAAATGAATATCATTGCCACCACTAACTACGGTACATGGAGAATGACTAGTATTGTCTATCTCATCCACTGAACTTAAGACTAGTTTCTGAATAATGCTCACAAATAGACTCAGCCATATTGGTTTAATTAATTTATATCGCACCCCATGAAAAGTAGGTAACACATCTATGAAAATAGTAGTATTACTCATTATTTATTTATCAGAATTGACATCTGATCAATTAAAGCCTTCCAAATTTGTATTTGGAGTTTTGTGGTCTTCAAAAGCTTCGTAACACCTGAACAAGCTTCCTGACTCTTTCATTTTTTTGTCTGTGTATTTGTAGACTTATATCCATTTCTTTTAGCAAGGCACAATCTCTCAGGTACAGAGGAAGGCAAAAGGAGCCTCCCTAAATAAGTCTTCCTATTCTATGGTGACCCTAAGGCAAACCTAAGTCAGAAACCTGTTGAAGGGACACATCAACAATAAAGATAATTCTGAGATCCAAAAAAGGAGAGTCAAATACTACATTTGACCTTGTTTTTCCCACAATACTACAGGAATAATACATCTGGTATTCCTACTCTAAACTTTGCTTCTGGAACAATACTTGACAATGCTTTGCAGTGTAAAGTATTTCAAAGCATTTTTCTCTCTCATCAAATCCCAGGAGTGACACTCATTTATTAATTCAGTCAAACACTGCAGGAATGCTGTCAGCGTTCACAATGCTACCATTCAATATTGGATCTGAGAAATTTGCACCAGTGAGTTGACTGTGACATTTTTCCTTTAAAATTACTGTGTTATAGTCAACATTCTATAAAAAAGAAATTAAATCATAAGAGGCTATTCATACTCAAAGAATAACTTGCGGATCTTTAGAATAAGATGCTTGAAGTATTGTCAGGTCTCAGCAAGAGTCAAGTTTGTTTGTTCAGCTTCAGAACTGGGGTATAGGAACGGAGTGGCCATAACTGTCAATGAGCCAGCAATAGGTGAATGTCTAGCACTGCATTTCAAACCAACAAAAAGGATTGAGAGAGATTTAGGTAGAAGTGGTGGTCCAACACCACAGAGGAGACAAGATTTGATGCTGCAGGAATTCTGGGAGATCCTTCAGTAAAGGTACCAGAATGGAAGAAAAAAAAAGAACAGATTGTCTCCTGGTATTGCTTTGAGTCTTTTGGGCTGTATGGCCATGTTCCAGAGACTTTCTCTCCTGACTTTTGCCCACATCTGTAACAGGCATCCTCAAAAGTTATGAGGTGTCTTCTGGTAACTGTAGTTCTTTGAGCGGCCATCTGTGGACTCAAAACAATTGGGGTCACTTTGTACCTAGACCAAGATCTTGGAAAGTTCTACATTTGGATTTTGACAGTAAACTTACCCTTCAGTGAGCACTTATGTGCTGTAATTTCATCCCCCATCATCTCAGTCCTCAGTCTGTGTAAGTGTGATAAGGAACATGCATGAAAGGAGGGTAGGAGTACACAAGTGATCATTCAAAGAACCACAGTTATAAGTAGTCAACATATTCTTTATTTCTTGTTAGTCCCTTTGAGCCATAAGCCTCAAAAGTTGAAAGCAGGAAAGTTTAGAGGAAGAATATGAGTGGATGGCAATGGATGTGGATCACTAAAATGATAACATAGATGAGCTTTCTAACACTCCATTCATTGGGGCAGATAAAGAAGAAGAAGAGGAACCAACATCAGCACCACTGCTGCCGCCACGACCACCACCTGAGACAGGGCATGAAAGCACAGTACACAGCTATAAATGAGGGGCAGGGCTACTGCCAAAATGCAGCTCTAGAAATGTCTGAAATTTCCATCCACGCACAGAATGCCCCATATATGTCATAGGGACTACAAAGAAAAACAAGACTGTGGAATATCTGAGAACCTGGAGTGACAAAAGCAGGCTTCTACTGCCATTCTTATTACTGTGTGCCAACTAAAGGAAGGAAAAGAGTTTGGCTTCCATTCTGTCATAAAAATTGCATTCAGTGCTAAGGATGCGTCAAAGACACAGAGAACAGAAGGAACAGACAGCAGGTTTTTGAACACAACAATTCCCTGGCATACAACTTCTATCTCAGGTGTTCAGTCTCTTCAATACAATCAAGCAAGGTAAATGAATAATTGTTGCATTCCTTTCGGAACTCATACATTATTTCAACCTTGGGAGCTACTTTCTGATTGTATAAACAAGTTGAAGGATGAACACAAATCAAGGAGTGTTATTTTGGGATAAGTAACAGATAAGCCCTCAGTTCAGCAACTTCTGGCTACTTTACAGCAAGAAAACCTTTAGGAAGAAACTGTTTCCACAGCTGAAAGAGTGTGTGTCAACTGAGGTCAAAGACCCCATACATAAGACTACATTTCACACCTGGTATTAAAATTCAGTGTTGGAGGGATTTTTTAAATGAAAATCTTTCTGTTTTCAAATCTAAGTAAAGGCTACTTCTTTGGCTGAAGTTCCACAACATCAAAAAATTGGAAGTTAAAGCGAATGCTTTAACAGATGTGTACCTTTGATCCATAACGCTGTTGCAAGGATTCATAATGTTGCAAGATGCCACAGATTGTGCATGCCTATGCCATCATACCCTCAATTTGCAATCTATAGCCTTTTAATATAAACTGCAAAAAGAGGCTCCAGTCATGTTATTTCAACTGCCTTCTTTTCTGGAATCATTCAGTGTGTATCACAGCTGAATCACAAAACCACATTTCCTCAAAAGCACTAGTGGCGCTTTTCCATGTGAGCCCAAAAGAACTGAACCACCACTGTGCTAGGACTCAAATCCATGGTTTGACTTATTCCAGAAATGGTCACATTCATAGAATCATAAAATCATACTTGGAAGAGACTTTGTGGGCCATCCAGTCCAACCCCCTGCCAAGAAGCAGGAAATCACATTCAAAGCACACCCAACAGATGGCCATACAGCCTCTGCTTAAAAGCCTCCAAAGAAGGAGCCTCCACCACACTCCAGAGCAGAAAATTCCACTGCTGAACATCTCTCACAGTGAAGAAATTCTTCCTAATGTTCAGGTAGAATCTCCTTTCCTGAAGTTTGAAACCATTGTTCCGCGTTCTAGTCTCCAGGGCAGCAAAAATGGCCAATTCCAGAAATGGCCATTAAACGTATTTATGCATATTCACTCCTGAATCATGAAACCACTTTGAAAAACATTTTCAGCATTCTAGCTTCAGAAAGAAAGTGAGCATACAGAAAATAACTTTGCTGATAATGCTTTCATGTGAGAGAAATTTTTAAATCATTTTTACACAGGCTCCAATTTGGCAGGAAAAGTCTCGGTTAATCCTCTGATGTATCCATATTTTCATCTGCTTTTAAAATGTTCTGGTTTCTCTCTCCTTCTCCCACCTTCTATCTTTGTCTTTGGCTACTTCAATGGCTGCCAACTGAGTTCAAAGTCCCTAGTCGTTTGTACTCAATTAATTCAGCAAAGTTGGCATCAGTATCTTTCCCTTCCCAAAAGGCTCGAGCAGAAGTCAGCTCCTGCAACCTCTCCTAGCTTGTGAGTTTTTCCTGGCTTGCCATCTTGATCACACTTCAATGCTGCTTGGCCATTCACATCCTGACATTCACCTGTGAAATGCTAGAGGGTATGTTTTGAACTGCTGCTCCATTTCAGCGAACCAATAATGAGGTGCCTTCCTTGAAAGGCATGATGACAGTCTATCAATAGTGCATTCATTTTCAGCAACACTTGTATGAATATATGATACACCTCTTCAATATTGAGGCAAACATGTTCACTTTAATCTCTTTTTCCTGTGCCAATATTTTTTACTTTGTAACAACTTAAACCTTTTCAAGTTCATCATGGTCACCAAATGTCAGGCTACTCGTTCAACAGGTATCAACAGTATAAGCAATGGGGTATTTACCTTCATAATGGCAGAACCCACCCACTCCTTGGTTGACAACTCCCATAGCCCTTTAATTCCTACATTTATGAATGCAAATTGTATTCTCCACTTCAGTCAAAAGCATACATTCTATAAGTACAAGACAGTTAATCTGCATTAAATGTGTGTGATTTAGTGGTCACACTTAACACATTTTCAGTGTTAACACACATCAGACACAAGCAGAGTTCATGCAGTAAATAACCTTATGCCCCAATCATGCTACTGTTTATCCTTTTCTCCTCACATGACCTCTTTATAGTTTCAAATCCTGATGTAAGCAGAGGACAGCAAAACAACTCTGTGGTCACTTTATACGTGTATGAGGAAAAATAGAAAAAAAGACGTCATGAATTTATATATCTAAATTTTTTTGAAAGCTTTAAGTACAAAATTCCAGCAGAGGGTGCTACTTCTATACTTATTTGGACATAAAAACAAGCAACAACAAGGTCTGTTTAAGCTGAGAGCAGCTCCAAAATGCACCTCCGTGTAAAGCACAAACCACATCCTTTTAAAAAGGCAATAGTTTTTGGCTTCTTTACTGCAAGCAAGGCTATAATTAGATACATTAAATGAGAAAAATAATGGACAACCGTTTTGAATCAAGATTAGATTAATAAAACAAGAGAGGGTGAAATAAAAATATCAAAATGGAAAATAATTCTATTGCTCGAAATTGCACAACTTCCTTGTAAATATTTTATAGCTGTAGAAGTAGGGGAAACTCGATGCCAAAGTCACTTTTTTAGGTTTTCTGTATTAAACTCAGTTATATGTTTTCTCAAGGACATTTTCTGGGAGAACAGAAGTCTCAGCAGACCGAGGAAATGCAAAGAGAAGAGGAAAAGAGGACCCAAGCATTTATCACCCAGTCAGCCTGCATGGTGTAGTGGTTTGAGAATTGGACGACTGGAGGTCAGGGTTCAAATCCCCATTCCCCCATGAACTCCAGTGGACACGTTCCACACACTCAACCTCAAAGAAAGGCCACCGCAAACCCATTCTAAAAAATCCTTGTGAAGAAAAAACCCCATGACAGAGTTGTCATAAGTTGAAAACAACTTAAGGGCACACAAAAGAGAAACCCGACAACAGTATCAGGAAAGATTCTAGGGTAGATCATTAAACAGACAGACTGTAAGCACTTAGAAATGACGTGATCACTAAAAGCCAACATGAATTTCTCAAAAACATGTCATACCAGACCAATTCTGTTTCCTTCCCTTCCTTGGTAGATGAAGGAAAAACTATGGATGTAAATATCTCAATTTCAGTAAGACCTTTTACAAAATTCCCTATGATAGTTGCAAACAAGCTCATAAAACATGGCTAGACAATGCTATTGTTTGGTGGATTTGTATTTGGTTGACCAATTTCTCCTCCTCATCCTGAGAAGTGATCAGTGGAGTGTCACTATGAGTCTGTCCCGGGCCCAGTGCTATTAGATACCTTTGTCAATAACTTGGATGGTGAAACTGAAGGCAGGGTTATCAAATTTGCATACGGCACCAATTTGGGAGGTATAGCTAATTCCGAAGAAGACAGGGTCAGAATCCAAAATTAGACAGCTGAATAATGATGTGGTTGCTCTATGTCCAGCTAAGAGGCACATCGTTGGATAATTCTTCACCCCCACCCCATCAGTATATGGCCATGTTAGAAAGGAGGATGCAGTTAAAAGAAAGGTGGGTCAATTGGCCATTAAACCACAAAGGAAAGGATTTTCACTCTCTGAAATAATCAAGACAAGTGACTTACAATAGCATACCTTGGAACCTATGCCATATTAGGTCATTAGTGGGAGGGCAGCCGGGGGGGGGGGGTTATGTTTCTACGCTGTGTTTTAAATTGTGCTAATCTATGTTGACTTTATCCGATTTTTCATTATGGATTGTAATCTATTTTGAAGACAGTGAAATAGAAAAGAAGGTATGCATGTTTTATCATCTTTAATATTAATTTTTCAAAACATAGAAATGAATCATTAAAATACAAGGATCGGAAAGCAGTGCATACATGTTAAGTATTTCAGAATGATGCTTAATAATGCAAGTCCAATGATTTTGCCAGATAAAATACAACAAAATGGAAGGATTTCAACTGTTGAAGTGTTTTAACAGGCAATTCTAATAAAATTAACTTTATGTGAACAGTTGCAAATTGCTCAAAATGATTTTTTTACTCAAAACCATATTTTGGAGGAAGTATTCTTATAGCTAGAACCACTTATTATAATTGGTTATAATTTTTGCTAGATCCCTCTTGTCTCATTTCATTTTAGCACTGAACAACATTCAAATAAAAGTGAAAATTATCTCATCACAACACTTAGGGATGAGAGAAAGAGTGAACACCTTCTAGGTCAGCAAACAGTTCTTCCTATCAAAATCAGGCCCAGAACAACTATACACAGTTTTAGCAGAAGGAAATTACCAAAAGAAAGGTTCAGTTTTGACCATGGGATTATTATATATGTAAACATGCCAAATGAATAACAAAATATCCTTTAGACAGACCTGACACAGGCATATTTATGTATTGGATGTATATTCCACTTTTCCCTCAAGGTGGGCTTCAAGGCAGTACATAATGTCGCCACTCTCTGAACCAAATTAAATAACTTGTTAATGTTGCATTAACTGTGTGAGGAAGACAGATTTTCCTCCTCCTTCCTCAGGTCCTCTTTCTTATCATTTTGTCTCACCAATGTCTGTATTTAGAAATATGTACTTTCTCCCCTTCCCTTGTGGAGTCATTCAAGCATTTTTTCACAAAAATGAAGAATTTTCAAACCACCCAAGTTAGAACAAATGTTTTTACACACCTTTATAATTTTGCACGAAACATTAGGAAACAGAATCAATTAATGTAATGTCAATCACACAGCATGAACTAAAACAACAGCAAAAGCCTGAAGCTACTGTTTAAAAGTTTGGAGCCAGCCATCATAAAACATATGCAGTATGAAAATAATTTAAAAAGCAATGTGCTTAGGTATGACTAAATTGTTAGAGGAGGGGGCTACTTCCAAACTTATGGGCTGAATTTACATGTAGTGATAATCTACAATTCCTGGCATATTTAACAAACTACATTGTGGACATTTCATGGCAGTGAGCTCAGCTTCTTTAAGTTTCCTTTTTCACAAACAGGTAAATAAACCAGGTTCTTTTTGAGGTTCAAACTCAGGATTAAATGCTGCTAGGCAAGCTAGGACCATAGATCATATTTACACTAGGGCTTGCTGTTAGCTTACACATTTAGGCTTACTTGTGCATCCAATTATCATTCCAGATCTTGATTTCATGCGAAGCTTTCTCTTCCTGGTTTGTTTACCTACTCAGAAAAAGGAAGAAGCCAAGCAGGAGCAAATGTCAAATCTGTTTTATATTACCGATGCCTTCTTCAAATCGCCTTTTAATGATTCGAAGTGTTTTTACACCAATATTTGTTTTACTTTAAAAGTTGGTCTCTTTTTAATGCATACACACATAAACTTGATTGCAGATGCACACATTGGAAAGTCATGGCTCTTAAATTAAATTCAAAATTTTGATCTCAATGTGTATCTGATAGTGAAAAATAGAGCAAATATGAAGACTCCTTCCCTGCATTAAAATCTACACAATAGACACGGAACTGCTCCATCTGATTAGCGCCTTTAACTTCGAAGATCAGTTCTAAAAGGACAATTTATTCTGGGGCCAATCCAGAGAGACAAACACTACCAGATGAGCCCCAAAATGGATTTGACTAATATTCCCATGGGCACTGCAGAAGGAGTCCTGAGCAAACCCAATTCCAAGCACTAGAGAGCCACCCTTACCATCCCTCTCCTTATTCTTGCAGCACCCAGCAAAGGTGACATGGTTAGTGTTCAACACTTGCGGACTGGAGTAATATCAGCTGGAGTGCCAGAATGTGACGCCCACTAAAAGCCACAACAAAAATGTGAGGGGGAGGGTGAGTGCCATCTCATCTGCTTGGACCTCCGAACCCAGTGAATATGGATTGCCATTGAAATAATGGTGGTAGGTTCTACCTCAGAACTGGCCCAATTGCTTACATGGGCCCAAAGTTGCAATTTGCTCTGGACAATTGGGAAGAACCCGCAACTTTGGTTAACATGAATCAGCTCTGTGCATCATTTAACTTCCATAGAGCGAATTCATCTTCTCTTTGGGATAACTGGTGAGTGTAGATGAGTCTTCAGTCCTTTTACCATTTGGCATTCAAAAAACAAAAGGTACCATATTCATGATACAGGGCTTGCATTAGTGGGCTACTTAAATAAATTGCACCTGAACGATATAAAAATTAGTCTATCCTGTTAAACCAGGGGTCCCAAACTAAGACCTCAAAAGTTATTTACCTGGCACCCGCCCTAAACTCTAGATTTAGGGTAGCTGTAACTCTGAAATTACTTTATAGTACACAACAACAACAATCCTAATTAACTTGACTATCTTATCATCAAAACCAGGCCCACACTTCCCATTGAAATACTGGTAAGTTTATGTTGGTTAAAATTGTTCTTCACTTTAAGTATTTTATCTTACAATAACAATAATAATAATAATAACAACAACTTTATTTTTATATCCCGCCTCCATCTCCCCAATGGGACTTGGGGCAGCTTACATGCGGACAAGCCCGATCCAACAAAAATTAAAACCAAACAATAACATAAAAACAGCATCATCAACAGCCAATAGTCAGAGCAGTAATGGGTACTGAAATTCGGGGGGAAGGGAATTGTGCAAGAGAATGTCAGAACAGGGCTGGTGGACAGAATGCAAGGGCCAATAATAAATTAGAAGTTAAGCAGTAATGTCAGTTTAAAACACTAAACCTATAGGAGGAAGATGCGTGTAGTGTGCATAGGATTTTGTTCATTTTTTTTTTCAAACTAAAGTCTGGCCACCCAACAGTCTGCAGGACCATAAATTGGTCCTCTGCTTTAAAAGTTTGAGGAACCCTGTGTTAAAAACTTCCTGATGCCTTTGACTAAAAATGTGGAGAGGTTCAGACACTGCAGACTTCCTGGTAAACTCAAGGTGTTGGAAGCATGCTTGAAATTATGTTCAAGAATCAAGTAAGGCCAAACTGCTGCATCTATCCACAGAAATTGCAATTGTTTTAGAAACAGTAATAGAACTTGGAAATGAAAATGTTAGCAGTAGCTGAAAAACCATCTACCAAAATGAAAAAAGATATCTGAAATGCTATGTGAAGTACAAGCAGCATACATAAGGTCAATAAAAATAAACTGCTGTCTGGCATTTTATGATATACTGTATTGAATTCAGCAAGAAAAAAGAGCATTTTGAAATTAAAAGATCAGATGATCATATTCATTTTAGCATGAAATCAGTCAAAGCTGAAGCTCACAGTAAGGGGTAAATATTTGAATTCCAGAAGAAAATACATGAAACTTTGGGAAAAAATCACCCGCTGCCTTTTCTCTGAATGCTTCCCTCTAACTTTTGCAAAACAGTAGCTATTTTCTTGTACTGACAAATAAAATTCAGATATCAAAATGCCAACACTGTATTCTCACTTTACAGATAACAAGAACTTCATCGACTTCATAAAATGCTCATGCCCCAGGTTTCATGTAATGATTTTAGTGTGCTGGAATGAATTCAGTCAACCACTGAAAGGGAAGCCAGTGACTGACTAGACCTTATCTAGGCACAATTACATTCACTTGTTGCTACAAGGAAAGCTTTCAGGAGGGGTTAATACAACTTACAACAGCATTTCCCCCCTTTCCATGTCATATTATATCAAGCTTAGGAAATTAATCTAAGCGAAATTTAGAGAGAAAATATTTTCAGAATGTATGATTTGTACATCATCCGAGTTTTGAGAGGAGGCTGTAATATCCAGGCTTAGCGGAGGGCCGAGACAGAGACGTGTAACTGTCCTCTCAGCCCGGACACGTGGCAGGCTCCCGCATCCTCAAGCTGAGAGTAGGGCTGGGGAAGTCACACGCAGCTGCGCTGGGACCTCCTAAGAGCCCTGCGCAGCCATGTGTAAAACCCTTATCGTGGCAGGACGACATGGCTTGTCGCTGCGTCTTCCTGCCAAGAAGGGGGCTGAGGCAGTCACATATGGCTGATCAAGGCTGTACGGAGAGCCCTGGGCAGCCATGTGAAATCTTCCTCCCAGCAGGATGGCATGGTGAGCCGCCATGCCCTCCTAGTGAGAGGAGGGTCCTGCAGTCACACACACCTGCACAGGGCTCTCTAGAGAGCCCTGGGCAGCCACATGTCAAGCTCTCCTTTTGGCAGGAAGATGTGGCAGGCCTTGGGTAGCTGTTTGTGAAATCCTCTCAGTAAGAGGGTGTAGCGGGCTGCTGCTCCCTCCTGCCATGAGGAGGGCCTTGCAGTTATACACATATGTGCGGGCTCTCCGGAGAGCCCCACACATCCAAGTATAAAACCCTTTTCCCTCATGCCAACAGCCCCATCCCCAGCCTCCCCCCCAGTGCCAACCACCTCCTGGTCTCCCCTCCATTGCCCAGGAAAGATGGGGACCAGGCAATATTTCTGACAGTGGGGGCTATCCATCTGTATGCTATATGTTGAAACCTAAAATAATTCCTATAATGTTACTAGAAGTGCAAATGTAAGGATAACAACCAAAGTAAAATGATAACATCTGGAATTTAGAGGGAAATGTGCAGATTTGGAAACACTACTTGGAAGTGACTTTGTTAACCAAATATAATTTCACAGCAAGATTTGAAAGAAACATTCTTGATGTTACCTGGAGATTTTTTGCTTGCTCTTGACTGCATCAAATAGGCATGGCGAGGCAGTAAAGGTGATGATGGCAAAGACATGGAAACTCCTTTGGCCAAATTCATTCTGTAGACATCTTCAGGAACAGGTTGTACACCACCAGGAAAGTCTGGACTGTGGCCCGACACGGTAATTATCTGTAGAGCACTTTCTGAACATGAATCACCTGTAAGAGGGTGGGAGGAGGGGATTACTGACATACCAAAGGAACAGAAGCATCTACTACATAATTCAGGCAGATTGACTAAAGCTATATAAAACTTTAGTGTTACAAGAACCAAATCCCTTACATTGAGTCTTCCTGTGAGAACAAAGTCTCATTTTACTGACACAGATGTTTACTGCCAAAATGAAGAGACACAATGGATGAAACAGAATAACCTTTGTTTCCAATTGAAGAACAACTCTCAAGATTACTGCTTTGTAGTCTTCGTTGCCAAAATCACATTGCTATGTCAATTTTAATACTCTTCAGTCTTTGCTTGTATTAATATCTGACAGTTGACTGACTGGTTTATGTCAGAAATAGATTTGAAAAGGAAAGTAGTGAGTTGTCAATCCAAACTTCCTGCTGAGAAATGGAATATGGTTCAAAAACAAAATAAAAACTGACTGTTTTATGTTGTCCCTTCCTACTCACAAGAGTGGCATTGCACACTTGCTTCCTAAACCCACTATAGAGATGCTTCTACAACAGATCCAGTCCACATGAGAAAATACAAAAGCCAGAACTGATATTAAGGGAATTCTATCCACAAAGAGAATTCATCATTTCCATCTTGTGACTGCTATCCTAGAAACATCTAAATAATCGCTTATTTTTATTCTAAAAAGTATGCATAGGATTGGGCCTTAGACTCTTCATAATCTATATATATAAAAGAGTGATGGCATCAGGGCAGCGGACAAAACAACAAAACTACAGGACCCCCAACCTTGAAATTTGACAACACAACCCATCATTCACGGCTCTAGGTTGATACAACAAAAAGAAAAGAAAAATAAAGTCCTAATTACAGGGAGAAGGAATAATTGTTTTTATCCAATTGCTGCCAGTTAGAAGGCTAAGCTCCGCCCACTTGGTCTCCTAGCAACCTACTCAGCCCAGGGGACAGGCACAGTTAGGCCTCACTTAGGCCTCTTCCACAGATTATCAGATTTTAACTGGATTATATGGCAGTGTAGACTCAAGGCCCTTCCACACAGCTATATAACCTATTTAGAATCTTATATTATCTGCTTTGAACTGGATTATCTTGACTCCACACTGCCATATAATCCACTTCAGTGTGCATACTAAACATAAAGACAACCATACAACAGACATTCAATACCACCACTACCTCAACAATTTCTCACCACCACCACCAGACAACGCCACAGCAACGCGTGGCCGGGCACAGCTAGTTATGAAATAAGTTTAATAGAAACAAGTCAAAGTGGTCACTATTCCACTTCTTTTCCACTCCATTTGAAACAATATGCAGTAAGAAACAGGTATCTGTGGGATCAGAATATGCTGTTTCATTCATCCACATCCAATAAAATATGTCCTCTAGGTATTTTCTAGATCCACAATCACAATTCTGTGGTATTCTTGGCCCAGATATCCTTTGTTTCAATAGGGTTTGCTATTTCCCCCAGTTTGCATACAGTTCGCAGACACAATTATCATACTATATCTCTCTAATAGCATTCAATGATATTAATAGGATTAGAGAAGGAGTATCTACAAACTTATTCATTACTCTTTTTTGGGATGGGATAATAACTGGATTCGGTACTCCATTGGGGTTGATGGAACAGACATAATTTTGCCCAATTCTGGCTACATTAAATTCTTGGATTTTGTCACTGATGTCTGTTGGTAAATCCCACCTCTTTCTCCGAGAGCTGGGTATAATAGCTTCCATGTGTGAAGCAGGAAACAGAGTATCTCCAAAATGCACCAATCTACACTTTTTATGTCAACTTGCCTCTTTCTCCCTCCTCCCTTTTCAGCCTCACCATTCCATTACTCATTTGTTGGATATCAGTTGTTTTGATACTGAGCTACTGACTGGGTAGTCTCCAATCTATGGCTTTGCTTCTGAGGGCTCCCATGTAAGAACTTTTTCCCAAAATGCTTCTTGAGTGTCTGCAAGCATGGGAGGTACACTCAGCTACAATATGAAAAGGTATGTATTGTGCAAGGAGGGTAACAACTACAACTATTGTAATGCCATCACAAAAAAGGATGATCAAATATCTGCTTCCAAGAAAGAAGAGACTAAATATTAGGAAGGTCCTAGTGATGAGAGCTATTCAATAGTAGAACAGAAGATAGTACATTTCTCCTTGGATATTTTAAAACAGGAAATGGATAGTCCTCTGTTAGGGATGCTTTAGCTGTGGAGTCCCGCAGTGGCAAATATTTGAACGAAGTGATCCTTCAGGTTCCTTCCAAATTTACAATTCTTTGATCTATAATTACAATTTTATGATCTCCCTTGAAATGACTGGCTTGACCTTGAAGGAACTGGGGGCAGCGATGGCCGACAGGGAGCTCTGGCGTGGACTGGTCCATGAGGTCACGAAGAGTCGGAAATGACTGAATGAATAGAGAAATTATCTATAAAATATCTGATTGTATATGTATATGGGAGTTTTTTTTATAAAAAAGAGGAAAAAGTGCACTTTAAACAAAGCAATCCTTATCTACTGTACCATCTAGTATTATTTCTTCAAAACTTGCTACGTCTCTATGCTTCATAAGATCTGATAAGAGAGCAGTACTATAATTCCTGCTTACCATTGCCACTTTCTGGCATTTGAATGTTTTTTGTGCTCCTACTATGACTTACTACAAGGACACAAACAATTTAAGTCAACAAACAATTAGTATGCTTTATATCCTGAACACTTTTCTCTAATGGAAGATTAAAACAAAGAGGGAGCAAAAGCATAAACAATTCTCTCAAAATGATTACACAACATGATCCCCAAAAAGTATACATAAATATTAGAGGAAATGAGCCATCCCCACCCATCCCCTGAAAGCCCAATTTAGCATATATTATCTCTGCAAACAAACAGCAAAAAACAAGAACTCTCTTCATATAAATGAACATCACCTTGCCTTAGAAGGAGAAGTCAGAACTGTTGATTTATATGCAAGCATACAAAAAATGTGTGCTTTAAAAATATAGACCTATAAAAAAACCCACACACAAAATAAGAACTGGAAGAGGCCTAGAACTATTCCCTTCCATTTCACCTGTTTGCTTTTATCTGCTTTGATATAAAAATGTGACATTCTGACAACTCAATATTTAACAGAATGGTGCTGCTGTACTATCCTTATTCCTTGGGGGAAAACTACAATTAAACCACAGTACCCACAGAAGATATGTTCGCAGCCATATGCAATTTGTCAGGAGCTTATCCTCTGCAGATATAACCAAACATCATGAAATTTCCTAACTTTCAGTCTCAACGTATCATGGAGCTGCATTGGAGGACCTAGACCCGGTGGTTCTCAACCTGTGGGTTCCCAGTTGTTTTGGCCTTCAACTCACAGAAGTCCTAACAGCTGGTAAACTGACTGATTTATATTAAATTGTAGGCCAAAACACCTGGGGACCCACAGGTTGAGAACCACTGACTTAGACACTGTTCTCTGGGAATCTCATAGGCCCTCCAACACATGCCTGCAGTCAGAGCCGGCCCTAGGTATTTTTCAAGTGTAGGCGAACAGAATTTTGGCGCCCCCCCCAACCAATCACTGAAAAATAAAAGCGTTGGATAAGCGAAAATATTGGATAATAAGGAAGTATAAAGGAAAAGCCTATAAAACATCAAATTACATTATGATTTTAAAAATTAAGCACCAAAACATCATGTTTTACAACAAATCAATAGAAAAAGCAGTTCAATACATGGTAATGTTATGTAGGAATTACTATATTTGCAAATTTAGCACGAAACACTGAACAGGGATATAGGGCAGTGTGGAATTAGATAACCCAGATAGCCCTCAGTATTAAAAAAAAACCCTAAAATCAGGACAATAAATAAAGAACAACACTCTGAAAACAGAAGAAATCCAGACAGTAAACAATCAGGGACAGCTAACTCCTCCCAAAAAAAGATTCTCCTAGGCAAGAAGAAGCCAGGCCTTGAAGCCACAGGGCCATTAAATGCTAATCAAGGTAATTAATTACAACATTCACACCTGCTTCAAAGAAAAGTTCTTTCTCCCACCCTGGACCTTCTACAGATATATTGAGGCGGGAGGTTAAAGAACCCCAGGAAATACCATATATGGGCAGAGATGGCGACGGCTAGCGACCCGGGTGCATAAACTCACAGAAACATGTGGTTTCTGGGAAATCATGTGTTTCTGAAGAAATGAAAGCTAAAGATAAACAAACTGCGCATGGGCACGCAGGCGCTCTGAATGATTGTGAACACGGCACAGAAAGAGTGCGCCCGGGCCGCTGGTCAGCGCTGATTGGATGCAAGTCAAGCAGCGTCACAACTCTAAGCCAATGAATTTGCTTGTGGGCGGGCATAACCCGAACCCTGCAGTGTGTATAAATATTTACTCAGCCCGCCGCTGGGGGTTCTCCCTGGGAAAGCACTTATATTGTGCGAGGGGGAACCCTAGTGGCCACTTGCCAATAAACTGTTTTCTTGGAAATACTCCAGTTGTCCGTCTCCAATCCCTCCCACTGCGCTTGCAAGGACCGTAGCACAAAGGTTCTGCTACATTTTCTGGTGACCCCGACGTGATTTCCTATAAGACGGGCCAGGAGGTCGGAGACGGATCCCGTTGGCGGGACGGTCCCAACTCAGCGGTAGGGGCCAGAGGCAACTACCGTGAGATGAGAAGGGGCCCCTGAATATTGCAAGACCGGCTGCGGTGCTTGCCTCTGATGCCAACGCCGACTGACGGTGGGAGCTGCAACACCAGCGAGGTTCCATAGAAACCAGCCAGGAGGGAAAAGGATCCAGGGAAAAGCCCAGGGGCGAAGGTTGGTCCGACGTCTACAGAAATCTGGCAAGTATAGTGGTTAAATGAGACACTAAGGGAACGCCGGCGCTGGGAGGGACACACAAAAGTTCCCAGGGAGGTAGAAAGGGGCTCTGTCTTGTGTTTCCTGACGCATGCCGTTGAGTGTCCGGGTGCCCAGGCCAAGGCAGTCCCCTCTATTAGGCAGGATGGGAGGGAAAAATTCAAAGAGCTCCACTCCCTTACAATGCATCTTAGATAATTTTGGCTCTTTTGCTACCCGAGCCGTAGCAGGCAATCCAAGGGACCTGAGAGATTATAGACTGAGGAATTTGTGTCAGGGAGAATGGCCAGAGTTTGGGTTAGGTTGGCAAGTAGAAGGGACGTGGGATCTGAAACTGATCCGAACAGTGGAAGAATATTGTGCTGTGAATCATCCGAACCAGTGGGTCTATATTGCTACCTGGGAACGGGTAGTTAGAGAAGATCCAGGTTGGGTTTGACAGTGCAAGAATGGCAAATGTATGGTGGTGAAGAAGGAAGGGAAAAAGAAGGAAGTTTTCCAATCCAACGAGGAGGACTACCCAGATTTACAGTTGAGTGTACAGGCTAGACAACAGGAAATACTGCCGCCACCGCCCCCACCCCAGGGAATAGTCCCCGGTGCACCTACACTAGGAACGGGACCCCCACCCTACTCTCCAGAGTCAACCGAAGCAGCCAAGAAACACTATCCTAGCCTAGAAAAATATCAGGAGGAAACAAAGGAAAAGAAGAAGTCACAACGGATGCCCAGTGATGCTTCTCCGGCACAAACTCGGAGACATGGAGCTCCGGTGTGGCCCGGTGATTCACCGACCGGACCGGCCCTCCAGATGCCCTTGAGAACGGTGCCTGTGATAAACAACAGGAATGAGATAGTTCAAGCATACCAGGTAGTGCCTTTCAGTAGTAGTGATATTCTGAATTGGAAGAATAATACTCCACCTTATAGTGAAGAACCCCAAGCTATGGCTAGGCTATTGGAAGGGATTATGGCAACCCATAATCCCACCTGGCAAGATTGCAGACAATTGTTGAATATGTTGTTCACATCAGAAGAGAGAAGAGCAGTGTTGAATAATGGGGTAGCCATAGCCCAGGTTGGGGCCCCACAAGATGGTGATGCAGCCGAGTGGGGAGCACAGAGGTTTCCTGTGGAGATAGATCCCCAATGGGACACCGAGCAAGAAGGACATATGCAGAGACTGAAAGGATTCCAGCGTATATTGGTAGAAGCGGTAAAGAGGGGCCCGCCGCGACCCGTCAACATTATAAAAATTCAGGGAGTGGTACAGGAAAAATCTGAGTCACCAACAGCCTTTTTGGAAAGGCTGGAGGCAGCATATAGAAAGTATAGCCCGTATAATTTGGAGGATGAAAACGGTAGGAGGGCGATTCAACAGTCTTTTATCAGTCAAGCGGCTCCTGACATCCGGAGAAAGATTCAAAAGCAACCAGGATTTCTAGGAAAGACTATGAATGAATTGTTGGCACTCGCAGATCAGGTTTATATGGCAAGGGACCAGGTAGAAGAGGAGAAGAAGGACAGGAAGAAGAAGCAGGAATACCAAGCATTAGTCACCATGATGGAACAGAGTGCAAGTGGACAGAGAGGAAGAGGAGGATATGCCAGAGGGGGACAAGGAGGAAGAAGAGGGCCCCCTCGGAGGTTAGGTCGAGACCAATGTGCTAAATGTAAGAAGTTTGGACACTGGAAAGGTGAATGCCCAGAAGGAAAAGAAGGAAGTCAGGAAGGACTGAGAGGAAGAGGAAGGCCTGAGAGAGGAAGAAACCCAGGAAGGGGAAGAGGACGTGGAAACTACGTACCTTTTCCTGCGAGAGAGGTGATAGCTGCAGCAGCTGTGATGGAAGAAGAATGGGAAGATATGGATGGAGGAGAGGAATGAGGAAGCCAGGCTCTTGTTTTGCTGGACCCCGGGGAGCCGATGGTCACACTTGAAATCGGGGACCAACAATTGGACTTTTTAGTGGACACAGGTGCCGAAAAATCAGTAGTAAATACAAAAATTAGTCCACCAACTCGGGAAACTACGAAAGTAATAGGGGTGTCTGGGAAGACCCAGAAGTGCCCCTTCCTCAAGGAACGCACCTGCAATCTGGCCGGACATCAGGTCAAGCATAAGATGTTATATCTTCCAGACTGCCCAGTCCCTTTGTTGGGAAGGGACATTTTATCAAAACACTAGGGGGCAGTAGAGAGCATACTTTGAGGTTACTCAAGGAATTGGAAGAGAAGGGTTACAAAGTGTCAAGGAAAAAGGCCCAGTTGTGCTGTCCCACGGTGAAATATTTGGGGTTCCATCTGACCGAAGGAAAGAAGATGTTAGGAGCTGAAAGGAAGGAAGTTGTTCGCGCCATCCCCACTCCCAGTACCCGGCGACAGGTGCAGGAATTTTTGGGATCAGCAGGATATTGCAGACAGTGGATCCCCAACTACGCCGTGTTGGCTAAGCCGCTGTACCAGGCTACGAGAGGTGGAAGAGAAGATCCGTTTGAGTGGACAGAAGAATGTCAACAGGCGTTTAAGGCATTAAAAGAAGCATTGATGTCATCTCCAGCATTAGGACTGCCCGATTTGGAAAAACCATTCACTCTGTTCGCTGCAGAGCGGGAAGGAACAGCGGTTGGAGTATTGACCCAACCACTAGGTTCATGGCAAAGGCCGATTGCCTACTTGTCAAAGCAATTGGACACAGTGGCTCGTGGATTGCCACCTTGCCTGAGGGCTGTGGCAGCATCAGTAGATTTAATCAAAGAAGCGAAAAAATTGACCCTAGGACAGCCACTGACAGTTAAGGTGCCCCATAGCGTTAAGGCACTGTTAGACACTAAGGGACCGCGCTGGCTCACAAGTGAGAGGTTAATGAAATACGAGGGATTGTTGTGTGACAACCCACTGGTGACCCTGGAGACTTGCTCCACTCTGAATCCGGCCACCCTGCTCCCGACTCCAGGAGACACCACGATCCATCAGTGTGCCCAGGTGATGGACGAGGTATTCTCCAGTCGACCGGATTTGAAGGATGTGCCACTGACTAAGGTGGACGACACTCTGTTCACAGATGGAAGCTCCTTTATGGAAAATAATCAAAGACACTCAGGTTATGCGGTTGTCCGGTGGGGGGGAGAGACGCTGGAAGCAGGGTCACTGCCCCCGGGGACTTCTGCCCAGAAGGCCGAATTGATTGCCCTGACCCGAGCGTTGGAATTGTCAAGCAGAAAGCGGGTTAACATCTACACAGACTCAAAATATGCCTTCACTACCCTCCATGCACACGGAGCACTGTACAAGGAGCGCGGGCTCCTCACGTCTGGAGGAAAGTGCGTGAAACATGCCGGAGAGATTGTGGATCTCCTGGAGGCGGTTTGGAAGCCAAGGCAGGTGGCTGTGATGCATTGTAAAGGGCACCAACGTGGAGACGATCCCGTAGTGCAAGGAAATAGGCAGGCTGATCTGGCAGCTAAAGAGGCAGCTAGGCTGCCCCATATTGAACATCAGGTAATGGCCCTACAGGTAGAATTAACTGAACATAACGTTACATATACACCAGAGGAAGAAGAATGGGCCTTAAAGGAGAAGGGTCAGTGGTCAGGAGAACTCATAGTGATGCCAGACGCCCATGTCTACGTCCCTAAGGACTTGGCATGGCACTTAGTCCAACACATGCACCAAAACACACATTTAGGAAAAATGGCATTGGCAAATCTGCTAGGACGACAGTTGTATATCGATGGATTACATAGCCTAACGGCAGCAGCAGCCCGAAGATGCTGGACATGTATCAAAAATAACCCCAGAGAAGGACCCCTCAAGCCACCAGGAGTCCAACATGTGGGTGGGGTACCCTTTGAAGCTTTAGTCACTGACTTTACAGAAATGCCCCCATACAAAGGATACAAATATTTACTGGTGTTCGTGGACACATACACAGGATGGGTGGAGGCTTACCCTACAAAGACTGAGAAGGCTGTGGAGGTTTCAAGAGCTCTAATGAAAGATGTTATTCCCAGATTTGGCATACCCTTAGAAATTGGATCAGATAATGGCCCCGCATATATTCAACAGGCCGTGCAAGGATTATGTAGAATTTTGGGCATAAAATGGAAGTTACATTGTGCATATAGACCCCAATCTTCTGGAAAAGTGGAAAGAATGAATAGGACATTAAAGGCTCAGCTTGGGAAACTTTGCCAGGAGACAAGATTGCCGTGGACGGTGGTTTTGCCCATGGCATTATTAGGAATCAGATGTACACCACACAAACGGACAGGACTCTCCCCTTTTGAAAGACTCTATGGACGACCCCCTTTGAACTTGAAGGGAGCCTTAGAGACAGGAGCTGAGCAACACCTCATAGGAGAGAAACAGACATTGGCCCAGGTTCAGGCTTTGGGCAGACAAATGCAGCAGTTAGAAAAATACATTTCTGAATTGAACCCACCATTCCCTACCACACCTCTACATTGTTTTTCACCAGGTGACGAGGTTTTGGTCAAGGATTGGAAGATTGAGCCATTGGGACCCAAGTGGCGAGGACCCTATGTTGTGCTCCTGTCTACCCCCACTGCAGTGAAGGTGAAGGAGATTAAGCCGTGGATACATTACACCCGTGTAAAACTAGCACCTGAGGAGTGGCGGACGGAGCGAGTTCCTGGTGAGGACCTGAGACTCAGGATCATCCGGCAACTCCCTGAGGGGCCAACAAGGCCATGAAGCTGATCCCTTCGGGTGCAACGGAGCGTCGGTGGTCAAGTATGTCGCAGCATGGCCCAACAAAGGCGCTCTCTGGGAGATGGTGGCTAGACATTTTGAGAGGAAAAAGTGGGAGACAAGTTATGAGGAGGGGAGGAAAGAGTACTGTGTTTGGTATATTATTTGTGCTGAGTTTTATTCTTTCTTTTGGAAAAAGAGCACATGGGAATTGGATAAAAGAACATGCCAATTATATGTTTGAGCAGCACGGGAAAGAGGTAGCATTAATATATGAACACCCCCTCACCATAGGAGATTTTTCATTTCTTCCCGATTTAATTGATGAACCACAGATTGTGTTGGAGGGATTGTCCAAGGCTCAGGAGGGTTCACCTACCGTGTTTTCTAGCATACCGCAAAAAATAAATCAAACTCGGTTTCGACGGCTTAGATACCATACCTCCACCAGGGGTTTGTGTTTCTGTTGTGGAGGATCGGGAATATGGAATTCTGAGTGGAGACACTGGGGAACTAGGCAGGCGTTCTTTTCCCGATTAGGCAATTACTCCAATTGTCGAGACCGGTTCTATCTACATGGACGATTTAATACATCTTATGTCTCACGATTAAATCTAACCGCAACCGAGTGGGCTAGCATGTATCCAGATTATCCTATATTTAGTGTGAATGATTCTATTGAGGGCCTAAAATCTTATATGAACATACTGCAACAATTAACTCAACTGAGCCTAGGTCAAAGCCTCTGTCCGTTATGGCAAATTAGGGATCCAAATCTATGGTTTTTCTTTGATAAATGGGCCACAAATTATCACCCCGGCAACTACCAGTGTGTCGGTGTGGGTTATTTGACATTCCCAGTTCGGGTCTTACACAAAAGGCATCAGCGCCTGAAACGGGACATTGTGCAAACAGGCCCTCTAGGACCAGAATGTTCGGATGAGGTCATAATTAACAAGGCCCTGTCAGGTTCAGAAGCCTCCCGTGTAGGAGGAGGCCTGATCACAGGCTTGTTGACCCTGGGTGCCTACCCAGGGATTGTAGCTCAAGCAAATCGTAGAAGTGTTTTGGGCCTGACTTGCCGTCTTGAAAAGTCCATAAATGCCACTGGTAAAATTTTCCGGGAAATCCAGTCTGAAGTAGAAGAAATCAGCCAGATGGCCCTACAGCATAAACTGGCCCTTGACTACCTACTGGCGGCCAAGGGGGGTTTATGCGCCATGGTTAGAGGGCGTTGTGTAGTGAAATTTCATAACTTGAATAGTACTATTGAAGATGACATCGAGTCATTGCAAAAGTTAATTTACAATAATGTCCAGGAGGTAGAAGGTTGGTCTCCCTTCTCCTGGGTGACTAGCTGGTTACCCTCAGTAGAATGGTTGAAGGACATATTGTTGGTAGGGATTTTAGGATTGTTCATTGTTCTCATAGTTATGTGCTGCACTCCAATAATGATGCAAATGTGTACTAGGTGTGTCACACAATCTTTACCTGGAGAAAAGATAGCCATACTCCAAGCCAAGCAGGATTGGATGGAACCATAATGCTTTGCTTCAGCTTTTGTACAGGCGCTTCGCAAAAAGAAAATGGGGGAGTGAGGCGGGAGGTTAAAGAACCCCAGGAAATACCATATATGGGCAGAGATGGCGACGGCTAGCGACCCGGGTGCATAAACTCACAGAAACATGTGGTTTCTGGGAAATCATGTGTTTCTGAAGAAATGAAAGCTAAAGATAAATAAACTGCGCATGGGCACGCAGGCGCTCTGAATGATTGTGAACACGGCACAGAAAGAGTGCGCCCGGGCCGCTGGTCAGCGCTGATTGGATGCAAGTCAAGCAGCGTCACAACTCTAAGCCAATGAATTTGCTTGTGGGCGGGCATAACCCGAACCCTGCAGTGTGTATAAATATTTACTCAGCCCGCCGCTGGGGGTTCTCCCTGGGAAAGCACTCATATTGTGCGAGGGGGAACCCTAGTGGCCACTTGCCAATAAACTGTTTTCTTGGAAATACTCCAGTTGTCCGTCTCCAATCCCTCCCACTGCGCTTGCAAGGACCGTAGCACAAAGGTTCCGCTACAATATGAACCCCACATACCTAGCTTCCAAGTTCCTACAGACCTCACAATCTCTGAAGGCCCCAAAGGTGGGCTTGCGTGGTGCGAAGGTGGGTCTGCGCTGTCCGGAAGGCCCAGCGCGGCCGCTGGAAGGCCCGAAAGAGAAGGAGGTGGAGAGTGGTGCCCTCCTCCCAGGACGATGGTGCCCCCGGGACGATGGCGCCACAGGCAAATGCCTATTTCGCCTTATGGTTGGACCTCCTCTGCCTGCAGTAACTTCCAGGGAAAGTATACAACAGAATTGCCTAGAGGAATCTTCTTGAACTGTGCATCCCAAACCCAAATGGGGTCCTCTTGGTTCAATGTTGGTGTCATGAAAATGTCGGCAACAGTAAAAGATATGCTACACTATATTATACTGTACTGTTTATTACTATTTCTTCATTTATTCGAAGCTTTATATTCTGTCCTTATGCAATCCTATTACATACCAAAAAACTTTTTTTTCAAATATGTGATTGTAACCTGAGAAATAAAGCAACAATATACTTCCTAAGTGGCCATTCTTATCTTGTTTGCTTATTTCCTTTGAAATGAATGCAGTTGCCCACACCCAGTTTTGTCTTTGGCCTCCTGCCAGGGGATTTCCTGCTACAAATATTTCCACATATCTCTCTCCAGTCTGGATTGCCAGAAGAACTTCAGAATAGAACCAAAACATACAAACATGGTCTTCATTGCAGTACACTTCCCTAGTGGGAATCCAAACAAATATACTCGGTTCCAGGTGAACATGCCCAAGTTGCAAAACATTTATGCTAAATGTTAGGAAATACTTTAATTAAATTGTTTGGAAAACAATAAGTTGAACTGGCATGTCTGTGCACACAAGAGCACACTCAGATGTTATTCTAAACATTCATGTAAGGGTGAATTGCATGAACCTTATATTCTCAAAAGGGTAACAGTCAAATAGTTTTATCTCTGGAACCATTGTGTAAATTAGGCAAGCAGCATGGCCACTGTACAATGATCCTAATGCACAATGTGTCCTGGTGCACACATCCTAATGCACAATGGGACAACTTGTGCTTCAGGATATACAATGCAATGGGATCCACTGTTGCACAATGGGATATCTTGAACTGTGCCTTATTGTGCATCCTTGCCATTCACTAGCATGATTGTGCACCATTTCAGCAATGCAGCCACATTATTGTAAAATTGTGTGTCATAGCCTCTGATGCAAAATTTCAGCCCATATTATTATTTAAAATAAATTTTAATATGAGATCCAAGGGGGTTGCTTTTTTTTGGCCAGAACTGCATACCTGGTGGTGGATGGATGGATTAACCTTTTCCACCCCTATTATATGCTGACAAAAATTGTGACTTCACACAATGTTCTTATATGTACTGATGATAATTTCTTTCCACGGGCTGAACAGAGTACAGTTTCCACAAAAATTGTCTCAATCCACCTTTACTATTTCTAAACTAGATATTGTTGAGAATAAATAGAATACAGAAGTCTAAACTCAAGTGTAAATCTGAAGTAGAGTAGACCTGTTGAACTGATGGGATTTATCAGGGATGAGCAACTGAGGAAGACTAGAAGGGTGCATTCGCAGGGCTACACTGCAACCAGTCCTAAAAAACATTTAAAAAAAAAACTCTAAATGCTCCCTAGGAAGCATGGAGGAGGTAACATTTTCAAAATGGTCTGGACCTTCCTGGAATAATTTTGGATGTGGCGAAAGCCATTTTTTAAAACAGCAACAGGAATTTAAAAAGGTATCACTTCTTGTTTACTTCCTTTTAAAAAAAAAACCCATAATCTATGCCTAAATCTGTCTGGAGGAATGTGGTAAAAATCCCCCCCCCCCCGGCCAAAAAAAAAGGTGTTTTGGGGAAAATCGTATTTTTGGAATTTTTTTGCAAACATTGTGTAAATGACATTGAGGGGCATTTTTGGAAGTATTTTTTTATTCCACGGGTCACACTTTGCCCTCCACCAATCTAAATGTTTACTTTTTTCTGCAGTTGGTTCAATGGCGCTATAGTTAGTAACTGAGTTTAATTTCATTTCAGGCTAGGAGCTTATGCCCCTTGGCCTACTGTAAAAAAGTCCACAAAGGTGAACATAGTATGGGATAAATGGGTATTCCAGACCTGAAATGCAGCAATGTTTATATACTGTTTCGATTACAGCTTCAATAGCACGTATTGTGAAAACCTTAGCAACAAGAAACAATTCTCAAGTTACAAGCACGCCTATTAGCTTGCCTTGAAGACAAAAATCCTAATGCACATTTTTTCTTCTTCCATAAAAACAGCTCACTTTTAAATTCAAAGGTATTTTAGCCAACGTTTTGGTCGAAGATCTAAGATCAGCACTAAGTGCATTTACTAACAAATGGTCAAACACAAAATGCTGCAGTTTGATTTACATAGAAGTGTCTTTTCTCTCCATCTCAGGGGGGTATAAACCTTCTCGCTAATAGTGAAGTGTCAGCTATAGTCATAACAACCATCCTGGATGACTGGTCAAAATAAACAGAGCACCATCTCCACAGATTTCTGCAACCACTTGATTGCGACTCTACGCTGAATTCTACCACACAATATGAGAATTAAGAGGATCAATTCTTTTAAAACTAAAATAAAAATAGCAGTAACTAGAAGGAAGGGTACTAATGTACATACCCTGTTTCCCCTAAAATAAGACATCCCCAGAAAATAAGACCTAGTAGAGGTTTTGCTGAATTGCTAAATATAAGGCCTTCCCCTAAAGTAAAACCTAGCAAAGTTTTTGTTTGGAAGCATGCCCAATGAACAGAAAACCAGAGCTTGCAGGATCAGTAAATGTACGTACCATAGAGTGTCGTACATGGAAATATTGGTAGTAACAAGAAATTTGTGATAGGATTCACAGTTTGTCTGGTCATGCTGGTTTTTGATGACAACTACTGTACAGTATATAATAAATGTTCATTTTATGGTTCAACAATAAATGTGAATTCTTCTTCATGGAAAAATAAGACATACCCTGAAAGTAAGACCTAGCGCATCTTTGGAAGCAAAAATTAATATAAGACACTGTCTTATTTTCGGGAAAACACGGTAGGAAGGTATGGCACATGCAAAGGGATCTTGTAGCACTTTAGAAAACAATTGAAAGAAATTGGCAGCATAAACTTTTGTAAACGAGGAGTAAATCTACGCTGACCACTTCATGTGGATTGAAGACATCTCAAAAACACAGTATTCAAATGACGCATGGCACAAATGGGCGCATGAAAGCACTTTAGAGGGATTAACACAGGATAAATAAAATTAGAGATACTTCAAAATATGACCCGTAATGTGAATCAGCACACAACGATATAAACCACATCGCATAGCAAAACTAATTAAGGGGTGGGAGCTTCGACAATTGGCACATGCTTTGTGGTGGGGAAGAAGTTAGGAAAAAAGCCACAGCTGTTAAGCTGCAGATATTGCAGATCCTAGAGCCAGGTCAAAACTAAACACTCTGGTGCATATAAGCACTGCCCAGGCCTCGACCCAATTCCTGTACTTGACATGTTATCTCTGCCTTTACTGCTTTTGTCTTGAATTACTTGGTCACTGTAGACATGCCCTAAATCAAGGGCAACTTGGCATAAGCAATAAGAAGCTGTGTCTCAGGAAACAGTCACAGGCTGCATCTACACCTGTGGAAATACTCTAGAATAAATTGCTCCAGAACTGCCTCAAATATAGCAAGGGAGCAACCCAAAGCCCCTTTGCAGTCGAGACAAACAGCACGCTGAGTTCATCTTTGCTATTTCATTGGTCAAAAGCAGCTCCCTAGCATAGCCTTGCTGGTGGTATCATTTCTGGGTTGTTGGTTTTGTGTGTGTGTGTGTGTGTGTGTGTGTGTGTGTGTGTGTGTGTCAGGAGTGACTCGAGTCGCTTTTGGTGTGAGAGAATTGGCCGTCTGCAAGGACATTGCCCAGGGGATGCCCAGATGTTTTTTGATGTTTTTGCCATCCTTGTGGTAAAAAGGCTTCTCTCATAGTCTTCTTGAAGCTACTCTCATGGCCCTGCATGGGGAGCTGGAGCTGACTTCTGGTGGGGTCACATCTATAATGACCATTTAAATCAGTGTGGAGTCAGATCAGCCTGAATTTGGTTGGAAAACCCCCCATGGGCTGATCCACATTAACCCGAGGAAAGACAGTTAATGAAGCTGTATCCCAGGTTAATATACTTCAGGAGAAATCCCAAGCTCTACACCAGGTTTGGGCTTCTCCCTCAAAAGCTGCAACCAGTTCCTATGCAGATCTGGTTGTATCACTCCCAATGGGCATCCTACACTCAGGTGGCCCAGGGACATGGGATGGCTGTCTCCTCTCAAAAGTATTTTTTTTTTGCAGAGTCCATTATACGGCTTCATTTAGTTGTGTAGAACTGCCCTCAGTCAAGATGCATCTACACCAGGCATGGGCAAACTTTAGCCCTTCAGGTTTTGTTGTTGTTGTTGTTGTTGTTGTTGTTGTTGTTTTCAACTCCCAGAAATCTCAGTCAGCTTACTGGCTGTTGGGAATTGTGGGAACTGAAGTCCAAAACACCCGAAGTTTGTTCATGCCTGATCTACACTGTAGAATCCATGCAGTTTGACACCACTTGAACTGCCATGACTCAATGCCATGGAATCATGGGAATTGTAGTTTTACAATGTCTGTATCTTTTTCTGCCAAAGAGTTCCAGTGCCTCATCAAATTATAACTCTCAGGATTCCCTAGCATTGAGGCATGGCAGTTAAAGTCCTGTCAAGCTGGATTAATTGCACAGTGTAGATACACCCTTAGTCTTTACGGTGTTACAAGGTCCCTTTGTATCTGGATATTCAGCAATGTCCACAAAAAAATAGTAATTTGAAAGGCATGCTTTCCTAGGTTTATTACACTATGCAAAAAAATGGGGAAAAAACTCTTTCTGGCTTGGAAGTGTTATTTCTTGTTTAATTGTGCAATACTTACTTTGAGAGTAATTGTTAATACTCCAGAAACTTCGTTTTTGTGGCTGCCACAAACTGTGCCGAATTGGTTGAGACTCTAGGAGATATTCACTGAAAAACTATAGCAAAATGTGCTGAAGGATGTCTCACAAAAGAGAAGGTTTCTGAAGTTTAATAAACTTTGTCCATGTTTTTAATTATAGTGCCAATTAGGAAATGACATTTATAACCCAGGAACAGAAATCGTGTTACATAGTGTTATTCGAGGCATTAGGACTGTGTCCAAACCATGGCAGAGGTGGGAAATCTATAAGCATTGACCCAAATCTTTTAATTCTAATAAAACTACATTTCCAGTAATAATAATATATGAGCTGTAAGAGAAATGGTGTCATCTTTTCCTCCTTCCAGTCTAAACACTAGATATGGGACCTTACCTTTTTATGTTCAGTTAATTCTTTGTTTATAGAGCCCCTGGTGACGCAGCGGATTAAACTGCTGAGAGGCTGAATTTACTGACGAAAAGCTTGGTGGTTCAAATCCGGGGAGGGGGGAGCTCCCACTGTTAGCCCCAGCTTCTGCCAACCTAGCAGTTTGAAAATATGCAAATGTGAGTAGATCAATTGGTACCGCTTTGGCGGAAAGATGGCGGCACTCCATGCAGTCATACCGGCCACATGACCTTGGGGGTGTCTACGGACAATGCCGGCTCTCTGGCTTAGAAATGGAGATAGCATCAACCCCCAGAGTCAGACTTGACTAGACTTTATGTCAGAGGAAAACCTTTACCTTTACCTTTTATGGTAATTATGCCATAGGACACAGTTGTTAGTATATGAAAATAGAATATTAAGAGTATTTATTATATTTTTGTCCTATTCCTCCAATGGTACCAAGGCAGTATATGTCATTCTCTCTACTCTCATTTTATCCTCATAATAAGCTTCTGAGATAGCTGTGCTATTTTGGGTGCATTTACACTGTAGAATTAATGCACTTTGACACCACTTTAACCGACATGCCTCAGTGCTATGGAATATTGAGATTTGTAGTTTGATGAGGCACCTTTGGCAGAGAAGGCTAAAGACCTTGTCAAACTACAATTCCCATGATTCTATATCATTGAGCCATAACAGTGACACCTTGAAGAATGACTTGTTAGGGAAAATCCTCATAGATGCATGTAATGAAAGCATCCACTGTCCATGAAAGCTTATGTGAAATAAAATATATTAGGCTTTTTAGGAGCCTGGTATGCATTTCTGTTAATCATGAGTTTTGGGGATCATACGTTTTGCCCCACCATTAAAAGAAAAGAAAAAAGAAAAGAAATAATTTGATTCAACCACAGTTTTGTGTAACAGACTTCAATAACTGCAGTGTAATTTAACTCCATGTCAGTTAAAACAAGCAAGGGTTTCAAATCACAGTTTGAGCCAAGCTTTTTAAATCCTCAGAACCAGGCATAAAACAATCTCTGTATTTGCCTGCCTGAGTTTTAAGATCTTCGGGGGAAGCTTTCCTTAGTCCCATTACCACCACAAAATCAAATAAATTTACTATGTTGCTGTTGTATCTCAAGTTTCAAATGCATTTAATTTGGTTATAGCTGCTTTTGTAATACTTCATATTACATGCTGGTCATGTGGTGGCCATACATTTCTTGTTCATTTTGTGGCTAGCAAAGTTTTTGGCTGCTAACAGCTCGTTATTGTGAATGCATCTTAGGAAGTAATCTGTGTATTAATATTTAATACGAATAATCTCTTAGGTTAACAGAACTGTCTGCCAGATAGTAAGTAACTGATCTAAAATATTTCTTGGCATAAACAATAAACAAAATGGAGAAGATAGCTGTTATAACTAAGACATAACATTTGGAACTTTATAACATCTCGTATTTGAATTGTTTTCACTGGCCATGATTGAAATATTAAAGACGGACGAAACTGGCCTGTGTATTAGTACAGTGGCTGCCTTTTCCCTTTATATAAAGGATGGTCCCTATTAAATACTGCTAATGGTGGGGATGCTGGGAATTTCACTTTACAGATAGCAAATTGCATGCTCCTTCTCTAGACTTGTAGCCTTCAGATGTGTTGAACTTCAACTCCCACCTCCACCAACCATCAAGGTCATTGGGCATGCTGACTGGAGACAGTGAGAGCTATAATAAGGAGGTCTGGAGGGCTCTATTTGGCATACAACAGATAAAGATGATTGTTTTCAAATGTCTTGTTGAGAGCTGGCTATAAGTATGCGTAACTTATCTAAAGAATTAGGTAAAGGTTTTCCCCTAACATTAAGTCTAGATGTGTCCAACTCTGGGGGTTGGTGCTCATCTTCATTTCTAAGCCATTGTCCATACTCCAAGGTCATATGGCCAGCATGACTGCATGGAGTGTCGTTACCTTCCCGCCGGAGCAGTACCTATTGTTCTACTCACATTTGCATGTTTTTGAACTCCCTGAATTCAAACTACCGACCTTTTGGTCAGCAAGTTTAGCAGCTCAGTGGTTTAACCCACTGCGCCACCAGAAGCTCATAAAAAGAATAGACTGAATAGTAATTTAAGAATTCCTTAATACTAATTTTCATAAAATAATTTCCTAATGCACCTTTCCTTTGCAAAAACTACTGGCCTGTGCAGCAAATAAAACATAACATCTCAAGTCTGGAGCATCTAGAGTCCTACCAGCATCAAATAAATCATATATTAACTTGCTCTGTTATATTTTAGCTTTTTGCACTTAATCCAGTCTCACAGGTAGCATTTCTAGCATCAAGAGTTCCACTCAGCGTAATCACTGAAGCAGTAATAGCTCTACAGAAAAAGTGGGATGTTATCTTGGAAATGTAACTAAATTCCCGATGGAATAGAGAAGGAAACTGAAGGATTTAATCAGATTAACATCTTTTAAAAAGAGGAAGTATAATGATACTACCAATGATGTTTGCGTGGGATTTACAGGCATGGACATAGAACCTGGATCCCATATCTAATCCTCTAGAAAGGGACAAGCAATTCATATAAAAACTCTTTTAGAGTCTAATATATGAAGACTAAACATAATAAAAACAATCCCAAATTCACTGGCATGAATAAGGTCTAGACAGTCACATCTCGAACTCAGAAATAAATAAAATGATTTTCATGAACATTTTTACCTCGAAAGTCCATTAGATTCTGGTATTCCTGTCCTTCAAAGTGGGAATTAAACATATAAGTACCATAAATTTGGAAGAGACTATCCAATCCATGATCCTACAATCACAGGAATATACCGTATAGCCTATATACTTTTTCTTGCCTAAGATTATTATGAGAATCTAGACAGCAATATTTTATATACTGAAAATGTGCATTAGAAAAAAAAACGAATGCAGTCATTAAAAGTAGTGTTGTTGTGTTAGGCAATCCCTTGTTGTCTGAGTATGATGGCCTTCCAAGTTCTTGGAAGATGCCTGTGCATGAATTTTTTTAATGTATGGAGTTCAGTGCACAGCCGATCAACATAAAGTCTTTACAGAGTGAGGGTCCCAACCAGTGACATGGTTAACACGACGACTGTGGCTTCTCAAGCTGTTGCAGCCTTCTTCTGGTTTCACAGTCGTTATAACATGTTCTATGTTATTTTCCATTGGATCTGCTTCGTCTTCAGATTGTGCTCGGACTGGAACCTTCTCTGCCCCCCCCCCCCAAAGCAGTGCATGACTCCGGTGGTTACGCCCGCAGGTTTATTGGAATACATAAGCCCCCTCACCACGACAAGGTGACATACTAAAAGTACAGTAGAGTCTTGCTTATCCAATCTTTGCTTATCCAACGTTCTGTATTATCCAACGCAGTCTGCCTCCCGCCTGGATCCACAACTGTTTCTCTAGGCAGCAACGTGCAGTGACACACCCAACAACACAAGTGCAGCCACCCTCCCAAACAAGTGGCAGACTTGCTGTAAAACATGATGTTTTGGTGCTTTATTTGTAAAATCATAACGTAATTTGACGTTTAATAGGCTTTTCCTTAATCCCTCCTTATTATCCAACATTTTTGCTTATCCAACGTTCTGCTGGCCCGTTTATGTTGGATAAATGAGACTCTACTATAGTATGATAACAGAGTAAATTAACAATATTGATGTTAATTAATGCAAATGACTGCATTGGTCAGGTTTTAGATTCAATAGTTAAAATGAATTTTTGTATTTCCAACAAATAGTTGTAAATGGAAGATGGATGAACAATCATTGGACTAGAAGTCTCAAATCAAGGTCAAATAAATTTTTACTTTGTTTATAACTAAATTATGCTGGCTATATTTTATTAACTAGAAAAAGACATGTCCTTAAAAGCAACTGGAAGCCCAAGAAATCCCATGCCACATAATTAAAATATCAATAAATGAAAACTTGCTCAGACATGTTCACAGTAGCCCACATCTCTCTGAACACTGTAATTACAAGAAAGCGGAATATTGAAGGACAGCATAATACAGACCAAAAAAAGGGGATCAAACAACTTTTATTCAACTGAGCGACTAACACAAAGAAGAGTTTCCTTCCTATTTATGAGACCCATCAAAACAAACAGTCTAATGGAAGACAAAACATTTCGCTGAGTACTTCAAGCAAGCCAATTATGAAATATCCTTCCTGATCATTTTAATCCATGAGAACGTTTAAAAAGAGAAGGGTATTATAAATGACATCCATATGCATGTAAATTTAATACTATTTGTTGCAGGAAGGAAGCTGGAGTGAAGTCCAAACCATACGGAAAACATAAAATTGCCAAGAGTAAATTTTAAAAACTAAATTAGCAGAATGCTATGGGAGTAGGGAATAGACAGTAGAATCAGATTATAAAGAAAATTTCAAGAAACATCCATTGTTGAGGGCTTTTTTTTCCCCAAGGGCATTATATGGAAACAAGCAAGCATATCTAGCTGTCTTACAGCAGTTTTGATCATTGACGCATCTAGAACTCTGCTCTTAGTAGCAGAAACGCAACACGATCTTAGCAGACAGCCTTTTCCATCATCTGTTACTTCATCTTTTAAAGGTGAGATATCAGGGATTGCATTTGGTATTTCCTGCATTCAAGGGATGTTCAAGTCATCACCCCATCCTTACACAGGAATGACACAGTCAAAAGCAGGGGTCCCCAAACTAAGGCCCGGGGGCCGGATGCGGCCCTCCAAGGTCATTTACCTGGCCCCCGCCCTCAATTTTATAATACAATATTTTTATATCAGTTTTAATAATATAATATATTGCATATACATATAATATTGATAATAATCTTATGTTACAATATAATACTAATAGTAATACCATATAATAATAATAATAATAATAATAATAATAATAATAATAATAATAATAATAATAAGTTCAAGATTGAACTTCAAAGACTCTGGCAGAAACCAGTGCAGGTGGTCCCGGTGGTGATGGGTACATTGGGTGCCGTGCCAAAAGATCTCAGCCGGCATTTGGAAACAATAGACATTGACAAAATTATGATCTGCCAACTGCAAAAGGCCACCCTGCTGGGATCTGCATGCATCATCCGAAAATACATCACACAGTCCTAGACACTTGGGAAGAGTTCGACTTGTGGTTTTGTGAAACGAAATCCAGCATGTCTATCTTGTTTGCTGTGTCATACAACATCGTTGTGTCAATAATAATAATAATAATAATAATATGTTATATATTATATATTATATAATAGTATAGTGGTATAGTTCAATATAGTAATATATAATGCTAATATTGTGTTATGCTAATAATATAATATATTGTATGTTCATACAGCTGCTCTGAGTTCCCTTCAGGGTGAGAAGGGTGGGATATAAATGTAGTAAATAAATTCAGTAAATAAATAATTAATTTTAGACTTAGGCTCAGCCAAAGTCTGACATGACTTGAAGGCACACAACAACAACAACAACAACAATCCTAATTAACTTGACTATATCATTGGCCAGTAGCAGGCCCACACTTTCCATTGAAATCCTAATAGGTTTATGTTGGTTAAAATTGTTTTCATTTTTAAATATCGTATTGTTCTTTTGTTGTTGTTGTTGTTGTGGCACTACAAATAAGACATGTGCAGTATGCATAGGAATTCGTTTGTTTTTTTTTTTCCAAATGATAATTCGGCCCCTCAACAGTCTGAAGGATTGTGGATCGGCCCTCTGCTTAAAAAGTTTGGGGACCCCTGGTCAAAAGCATGAAAAGAAATCAAAGAAGTTAGAGCCAAAAATGACAAACCAGATCACTAGGAAACAAAGTATCACCATCAATACTTATGGGATACAGAATCGGTTTTTGTGTGTCTGAACTAAAAAACAGATGGCTCTTACCAATGCTGTACGCATTACAATTACATTACTAGGATTATAAAACAGAAGAACAACAATCAAAAGTAGTGTCCAACTTTTAGGCTTTGGAGAGTGGACTGAAATAGTTGGGGGTGAAAAACCCAGGAAGTAAAAGTAGAATTTCTGTGTTTGTCTTATACAGTTTAATGAAATCATTAGATGCTATTGTAGAAACTGTTGTAAGAAAATAAGACATGTGTTGTTGAAGGCATTCATGGTCGGAATCACAGGGTTGTTGTGTGTTTCTGGGCTGTATGGCCATGTTCCAGAAGTATTCTCTCTTGACGTTTCGCCCACATCTATGGCAGGCATCCTCAGAGGTTGTGGGGTATATGGGAAAACTAAGAATGAAAGGTTTATAGATCTGTGGAAAGTCCAGGGTGAGAGAAGAACTCTTGTCAGTTGGAGGCCAGTGTGAATGTTGTAATTAATCACCTTAATTAGCATTGAATAGCTTCATGTCCTGGCTTCTTCCTGCCTGGGGAAATCCTTTGTTCAAAGTTGTTAGCTGCCCCTGATTGATTTATGTCTGGAACTCCTTTGTTTTTAGAGTGTTGTTCCTTATCTACTATTCTGATTTTTGAATTTTTCAATACTGGTAGCCAGATTTTGTTCATTTTCATGGTTTCCTCCTTTCTGTTGAAATTGTCCACATGCTTGCTTCCGGGCCATACAGCCCGGAAAACACACAACCCCAAAATGAGACATGTTAAAAATAGTAATATTTAACAATAAAAAGAGGAGACTGATATACTCAGCAAGTCTGCAAAGTGTAAAAGGAAAGTACAAGGAATATTGTATCAAAGAGGACAAAGAGAAAAAACAATGGAACATCAACTGATAAAAGGAAAGGAGACAATAAATATCCATTAAGAAACTCTGAAAAAAAGGAGTTAGAAATTTTAAGCCAAGAAAGTACACTGTAACCATGCAAAAACTGAAGATTAGATAAAAGAACAAAGTGTCCAACTATGTCAAAAGCAGAGAAATCATCAAGAAGAATAGAGGCTATATCATTTAGGAAAAAGATAACAATGATAATGCACTGTGTGGTTTTGATGGAACGTAGGGAATGAAAACTGGACTTTACACATCAAAAATTATATGACAGAAATTGAAAACAAATGTTATAGAAGTTAGACGAAAGATGGAGGAGGAAAATGGGATGATATCTAGGAATAGCAGAATAGTAATAAAAATGCTTGTCAGGAATGGCTACGAAGTGATTATACAATCACTATTTTTGTTTGGTTTAGCCCAAATGGTAAAACGCGGTGCTCTTGTTTCTGTGAGGCACTGTCAATTTGAGTTACTAGTAATACTGCCCAGTTCAAACAAACACACCTAAAACAACATTTGGTGCAAACATACCCAACAAGATATCATCCAGATGTACTACAGCTCCATCTTCCCCAAAGTTGTGCTGGTTGAAAATGGCTGTGGAACTCATCTGAATACCAGTAAGCTGGGGAAAGTTGGCATCCAGCTACACTTCAGAATTAATGCAATTTGACACATCTTTAATTTCCATGGTTCAATGGAATCATGGGACTTGCAGTTTGGTGAGACACCAGTATTCCTTGGCAACGATAGCTAAAGATCTTGTAAAACTACAACTCGCATGATTAATTGACCCACAGCAATTAAAGTGGTGTTAATCTTCATTAATTCAACAGTTCAGATTTTTTTATCGTGTCATAAGTGATCATACTGCAAGTCACTTCTGAATTGGCCATCTACAAAGACATTGCCCAGGGGACAGCCAGATGTGTTGCCATCTTGCTGGGAGGTTTCTCTCATGTCCATGCATGGGAAGCTAGAGCTGACAGATGGGAGCTCACCCCATCTTGCGGATTTGAACCGCCAAACTTCAGGTCAGCAGTTCAGCCCACACAAAGGTTTAACCCACTGCGCCACCACAGTTCAGATGCATCCTTGGGAACAAGATGTGGCCACATCCATATGCTACCCATTACACTACATATACAAGGATTAGCAGAGGGAGCAATTAGCACTTTCAGAGAGCACTCACTGGATTTACACTGCCATATAATCCAGTTTCTGAATCCAGATTATCTGCTTTGAATTGGATTATTCGACTCTATACTGTCACATAATCTGTATTACTATACTGCCACAATGGATTTACTGCAAAACTGTACACATGGTTCGGATGACTAGATAATTATAAAGTGAGTAATTCTACCCACTTGCAATGACACATTTTTTTCAGTGCTAGAAAACATTGCTTCGAAAGACTGTCAAGATCCCAAAGCGTGGAATCAAAATAATTGTTTTAAAAGCCTACATCAGAAACCATTCAATATTCTCTTTCATTTCAGGTTCACATGCAAATGTTGGTGTTTAAGGTAAAGGTAAAGATTTTCCACTGACATTAAATCTAGTCATGTCCAACTCTGGAGGTTGGTGCGCAGCTCCATTTCTAAGACGAAGAGCTGGCATTGTCTGTAAACATCTCCAAGGTCAGGTGGCCAGCATGACTGCATGGAGCGCCATTACCTTCCCGTCGGAGCGGTACCTATTGATCTCCTCACATTTGCATGCTTTTGAACTGATAGGTTGGCAAAAACTGGGGCTAACAGCAGGAGCTCACACCTCTCCCCGGATTCGAACCGCCAACCTTACGGTCAGCAAGTTCAGCAGCTCAGTGGTTTAACCCGCTGCACCACTGGGTTGATGTTTTACTATCATAAAATCTGATGCTCTATCCATATACTACTATGAGACATTATGCATACCAAGTAAATGACAATATTTCCAACAGTACAGATTATTAGGGATTTTTTTTCAAAGGAATTGGTGTGAATAGCTAATTTAAATATAAAACAAAAGGTTTTGTTACTTTGAGATCTCATTAGAGTTTAAACAAATTCCCTAGGGAACGCTGTACCACACAAAATACCTACTGCTCAGCAGAAATGCCACTGTACTAAACTGCTTTATTATAACCAAGAACCACAAAAACTTGGGCACAGCAGTGCGGAATAAATCAGAAACAGACCCATGTATTAGTGTGAAACAAAGCATCTTTTGTTGACTAATGTCTTCAGAAGAATGACCAAAAGTCAAACTGTAGCTTGAAAAGATTCCAGCACAAGTTTGCCACTTAAAACTAACAGATCAGAGCTTTTCATGCCAGAAAGTTATTTTCATATAAAATCCAAAGCTTATCAAACAAGGACTGCAGAATAACGTGGGCCAAGTAGAATTGAGTACAGTATTTAGCTTAAAAATGTCAAATCCTATTCTATGATTTTTATGATGTAGGATCTTTTTTAAACAACATAAGGAGTAAATTAGTAGTTATTAGACACACCAGTAACTATTGACTTACTTGGCACCTGTGTTCAGATACTAGGTACACGATTTAAATGATCTGGGGGAGGCCATAAGCCAAGGAGGGCACAAGTGGCACATGCAACTGAAACACAAATCTGATCCAAAAGGCCAAAGGAGATAAATCTGAGTCAAAAAACTATAAGAAGAGATCAATCAAATCACCAAAGCCAACACGCAGAGAAGAGGAGAAAATCAAATCTGTAAAACTTCATCAAAGCCAGTCAGAAAATCATGCGGAACAATTAGTAGCATTGCAGTGGTATTGGCTGATGAAAAGGAACTGAACATTTAGATGGGAAGCATATAGGGCATGAGCGTGGAGGATGTAGGGGACTATCGAAAAAACTTACTGCATAACTCTAAAAGATTCGAACCGCCAAACTTCAAGTCATCAGTTCAGCCAGCACAAGGGTTTAACCCATTGCGACACCCCGGTTGCTAATGTGCAAGGACTTCTGGTGCTCTTCATATTCCATAACTATAGGAAAATAGTTGGGATGGTTGTTTACTTCTTCCCTCCTTGCCATCAATCAGGAAATTGCTATGTTCAGATGGCTGCCACTGAGAAAATATGGGTTGGGGGCGGTGGGTAGTTGTTACACAATTACTAGTAGTGAATTGTGAACTATGCAACAAGCAAAAAAGTTAGTCACTATGATGGTGCAAGTCATATTTAGACTATTATAATTCACTGCCAGGATTGCAGCCTCATCCAGGCATTTGCATAGGACAGTAAGTCAAGATTCTGTTTTACTGTGATGAAGTACCTGTTTCGCCTACTTTCTGCAAGCATGAGCAGAAATTCGTTGTTTAGTATGGTGTGTAAACTAGGCTTGTAGCATATTATATTAAACCAGGGTTTAGTCTTGATTTAAACATTTTGAATTGGAAGTGCCATGGCAAGCCAACAGCCCCATTCTGGAAAACACGCTAAACATAAATTTCTGATTTGTTTAGCCACTCACAAGGGTGGAAGGAATCAAGTAGGAAAGATGAACTACATTACTATTCTTCCCAATAATCCATATTTCCTGCAATTCCAAGGAACCATTGGAAACAAATAAGGATGATAACCAAATTGAAAGGCACATAATAAAATGAGTGTTTGCTTATCTTACTCATACTCCTACCTCAATAGCATCCAACAACTCTGCTTTTTTTGTGGCCAGCAAATGACGTTTTGAAGGCTTGATATGAAGACTGCTTATGGATCTTCACTTTCTTTAAGAATTTTTGTCATTATGCATAAACGTTTCTATCTTGGCTTAATTCAGGCTACCATGGCAAAACCTGAAGAAAGGATAGCTAGAAAAAGTAACAGTTTTTGTAGCTCAAATATTCTTGCTGGTATTTTCCAGAACCTTCTCACTGTGCCTGGTAGCACACTCCTTTCAACAAAGTATTGCTTTCTGCAACAGCTTTAAAACGAATTTTAAAATTTATTTTTAGGGAACACAAGCCACTGTCTAATGGGCGAGCGTATGTTAAAAGCACACCATTGTTCTTCACAACCTATACCAACAGATGCACTTGCGGTTTGTTCTAAAAGCCTCCCCACAACCACAAACACCCACTTTCTTCCCACTAAAATCTGTTTCAAAGAAAATCAACTCTCTAGTTTCTATTCTAAGTACATACGTTATTGCTATTAGCTACTGTTTGCTCATCCTTAAGAGTTTTAGTGCAAGAAAAAGAAGAGATCTTGTTAGAGAAATGACAGCAAGTAATATCCTTGATTTGGATGATGGAAAGAAAAAAAAGAAAGAAAGATACCTTTGGTCTGTATTGCCTATGGACCTACTGATAGCAGCAAACCTATTCAAGAGGAGGAATATATGCATACTCTATCATTCCCAGGCAGCATCACCAGTGGGTTTTTTTTTTTTCGTGTCAGGAGTGACTTGAGAAACTGCAAGTCGCTTCTGGAGTGAGAGAATTGGCCGTCTGCAAGGACGTTGTCCAGGGGGCGCCTAGATGTTTTGATGTTTTACCATCCTTGTGGGAGGCTTCTCTCATGTCCCTGCATGGAGCTGGAGCTGATAGAGGGAGCTCATCCGCGCTCTCCCTGGGTGGGATTCAAACCTGGCAGCTTGCAGATCAGCAGTCCAACCTTCAAGTCACAAGGCTTTAACCCATTACTCCACCAGGGGCTCCATCACCAGTGGTGAGGAATGTGGCATTCAATCCAACATGCTGCCTCCAATGAGAACCAATGTGGTGTAGTGGTTCGGATATTGAAATAGGACTCTGGAGACTAGGATTCAAACTCATAGTCAGCCATGCAAAACCACTGGATGTTCTTGGGTAAGTGACATTCAGGCCACTTCTACACTGCCATGTAAAATCCAAATTATCTGCTTTGAACTGAATTAAATGGCAGTGTAAACTCATACAATCCAGTTCAAAGTAGATAATGTGAATTATCTGCTTTGATAACCTGGATTATATGGTAGTGTAGAAGGGGGCTCAGCCTCTGAGGAAGGTAATGACAAACCCATGAACAAATCTTACCAATAAAACCTTGTGATAAGTTCCTTCTAAGGCAGTGGTTTTCAACCTGTGGGTCCCCAGATGTTTTGGCCTTCAACTCCCAGATATCCTAAAAGCTGGTAAACTGGCTGGGATTTCTGGGAGCTGTAGGCCATAACACCTGGGGACCCACAGGTTGAGAACCACTGCTCTAAGGTCATAAATTGGAAATGATTTGGAAGACAATGTTGTGACTCAGCTGGAGCCTCAGAGTGATGGGGATTTATGGGATTCAGGTTCAAGATGACCCTGATTTGAATTATGGGATTCAGGTTCAGAGTGTCCCTGCTGTAGAAGATGAGGAACAGGGAGGTTTTCCCACAGCAGGGAATGGTGTTGATGATACTGAAACTAGCCAGGTGCAAATTGACTCAGGAAGAGAGGACAGTTCTCAGTCTGATAGCATGCAGACAGACACTAATGAGCTGGCTGGCCTTGACAAAATGGAATCTTTAGATCGAGCAGGCCGTTTGGAATTCAGGGTTCGCAGGAGTGTTAGAATAGCAAACAAGAAGGAGGTCAGAGGCCAAAGAAATGCTTTCATGCTATGCAAAGGGTATTAAAACAGTGTGTTGGGAGACAAACTTTTGTCAAAGCAACTTCTTGCTCAAGTCAAGAAGCAAGCCTTCGTTTTTCCTGGATTATCTTGCAGCCTTTGTGTGTTCATGTTCATGGGACTTTGTGATGCTCTAATGGGGCCTTGTTTTATGCCTTATGATTTCTTGGATTATTCTTTGTAGCCTTGTTTTGCAACAATCTTTTGGAACTTTACTTTTGCTTTTTAAGAACTGTTTATTTCCTATTTCCTAATAAACTACAAAAGACTTCAACCTGTGTGCAGCCTGGGGTATAAAGCAAGGTCAAACTAGCCTGAGGTGCAACACACAACACAACGATCGGGAAGACTCCTTTTTAATAGGTATGCCTACCTGTGGTAAAGTGAAATTGAAAGAAGAAAACAAATGCACATCCTCTGTTCTAAAATATGATAACCAATTGCCTGTGCAGTAGTCTCCAACAGAAGAGTGTAATACATAAAATATAATTAATTTTTTTAAAGTCTGGATCTAATTCAGGACATGGATCCGCTTTTGTAAATGAAACAAAACAGTACACTAATACCACATCAATCTGCTAATCTGAGATGCAGAGGCAACATACCACTACTGTTCCCCAGTAAGATCATTCAGGCAAAGGAGAGATTAGCCTGAGCATGCTTCATTACAGGCATGAGCAACTGTGCCTTTCAGATGTTTTGGGACCATATAATACTATGGGTTATGCTAGTTTACTCTATTTAGAAGTGTGGGCCAAAAAGCATCTGGATGCCCAGTTGTCCAACCCTGCTTTATTCCATTCTGTCTTGGGAATCACTGGAACAAAAGGGGAGCTGCAGAATCTATAAACAATACACCTACCAGATTCCTTCTTGCTTGCCTTTCCACCATCCCTGCTTTTCTTCAAAACGGCTTTTAACATTTCAACACTGCTCTTCTTCCTAAAATGAAAGAGGGCACATAATAGTTTTAAATGAATGCGGGTGAAGACAATACTTCTGTGTGCAATATTTGCACATCACCATACAAAATAAACTTTTATAATAAGATATTAATTCAAAACATGTTAAGGCTTTACTTTTATTTCACCTAAAGATGCTTATATAAGTTAAAGCAAATACTGAAGCTACATGGAATGTTTAAATACTGGGAGCAAGTGACTGGGGGTTTACTGTCTGGTTACAAAGAAAAACAGCAGACAACATTCTCCGCATTCCACATATAATTAAGGTTATGAGGCTAAACCTGGATAAGTTACTGTTAGGGACTCTGGCACAAGCATGTCTGGTTTTTGACCAGAGTTCACCAGGAGAGGAGGTGAAAGCTACACCACTACAATAGCTATCATAAATTTAAGTAAGTCTGGGTGAGACAGTAAAATACTTAAGAGAAAAATTCATCCATGTGTTTTAAAACCTTTCAATAAAAACAAGCCTGAACTGTAGCTTATAATGGGAGCAGGGAGGGCACTTAAGCATTTTAAATGCCCCTAAAGGTAATGCTTTTAAATAGACTATTTAAAAATATTTCCTGAAATGCTTACTTCATCCCTAGCATATTATTTCAGACTCTGACAAAAGATGCTGTGTGCAGCAAAGTGCACTATTTGAATGTAAGAATCATGTGCAATTGGCACCTGGCTAGTTTTGAACTGGCTTAATGTTAAAGAGTTATGAAAAATTTGGCAACAGTAAAAGGTTTCTGAACACCCCTACCCATGCATACAAATCTGTTAGCAACAACATGCTGTGTTTAAAGCAGACTTTGCAGAAAATGCTTCAGCTGTACTCCAACAACAAAAACAATAAACTTTATTTATATTCCGCCCCATCTCCCCATGGGGACTCTGGGCGGCTTATAACATAAAAAGGCAAACATTCAATGCCACACAAAAACAGTAAAATTAAACAATACAGATAAATAGTATAAAACATTAAATAATATAAAAATAACATAAAAGACCAATAAAAGACACATTAAACACTATCAATAAAAATCGAATTAAAAGCCATTATCCATAGTCCATTTTTTGCTTAATAAGGGCAGAACTTCAATCATTTGACTATCTGTATGCCTGGACGGTTTTTAGTTGTTTTCTAAAGGAGGATAGCACGAGGGCCATTCTGATCTCCTTTCTGAGAGAGTTCCAGAGGCAGGAGCCGATTGCAGAGAAGGCGCTCTCTTTTGTCCCTACCAGCCAGGTTTGAGACAGGGTGGGACGGAGAGGAGGGCCTCTCCTGTCCAGGCAGGTTCTTATGAGGAGAGGCAGTTGGTAAGGTAGTCCAGACCTGGACCTTTAGGGCTTTAAAGATAACGACCAGCACTTTAAATTTCGCCCGGTAGCAAACTAGAAGTCATTGGATCTGCCGTAACATGGGAGTTGTTCTCACCCTGTACGGTGCTCCCGTTAGTAACCTGGCTGCTGACCTCTGGAACAGCTGAAGTTTCTGAGCACTCTTTAAAGGCAGCCCCCTGTAGAGTGTATTGCAGTATTCCAATCGAGATGTAACTAAGGCATGTACTACCATGGCTAGATCTAGTATCTCGGGGTATGGGAGCAACTGGCGCACAAGTTTTAATTGTGCAAAAGTACTTCTGGCCACCGCCGACATCTGAGGCTCCAGGGCCAGCAATGAGTCCAGGATCAAATAAACCAATACTTTTATTTACATTCTGGAATCTTATATCATTACCAGTAATTTAGGTAGTTTACATACACAGTTCAAGTGAGCAGAATTGTACAGGAGGTCCCTGAGCCACAAACAAGACAGGTTCTGTAGGTTTGTTTTTCAGCTGAATTGGTCTTTCTTTTAAGTGTAACTCCAGCCAATTTTTTTTTTAGTTTTGAATAGTATAGGGAAGAGTTAACCCCCCTGTGGTGTATGTTTTGCAGTCTGTGCACCTGTTCAGAAGATTTAATCTCTCTTTCTGTCCTAGTGACAACTGGATTTTGAAAACGTTGGGGAGTTTTGGAAACACCTCAACGTTGGGGTTTTGTCTCCCATAACTCTTGTAGGATTGAACTTCCCTTCCTAGGGGTAGATTTCCTCTCACTTCCTGTTGTCTCACCCCTGTTTGTAACCAGAAGTTGTATGAAAGTCAGATGTTTGTAACTTGGGGACTTCTTTTACTTCACCTTTTTAATGTAGCGTCTATGACTCTTCCCTTGCACATTCCACATTAGCCCTTTGTCAGTTAAAATGTGCCAGCTTTCAGTTGGTGTCAAACCCTAAGCATTCACACTTCTCTGACAATGAAAGATAGATCTTGCTCTAGCTGCACAAGTTGCAGATACAGACTTAAAATAGTGTATAACTACTAAAATAATGTATAAGTATTAAAATAAATATAGTGTCCCTACTCCGTGGATTTTCACTTATTGCGGGTGGTTGTGGAACTTAACCCCCACGATAACTGAGGGAACACTGTATACCTCTTGGTATCTTTCATTCTCTAAACCTTGGACTGAGTGAACACCAGCACAATGGTCTAGCATAATATTATCCAGAAACCAAACTAGGAATGTTTCTTGCTTTCAGAAAACACAAAAACAAAGAATAGGATGAAAATACCTATACATTTATGCCATTTTTTGTTCTTAAAGGTATGCAATAAAACGGGTACTTTACATGGAATATTCACGGAGAATCAAACAATCTCTTGAATTTATAAGGTCTAAAGTTTATACACTGGGGATAACACAGAGCTTCTGGAAAATTCTAGGGCTTTTGGCTTTTGCTTTGTTTGAAATCTTATTCTGACCTACTGAGATTGTCAGTGGAAAAAATAGACATGAACCTTGGCTTTACTCTGCTTCTTCTTCCAAATGACCTCACTGTACTGAGACACAGAAAGTCAAAGCTATTTTCTGAAACTTTAATGTACACATTGGTAAAAGAAAAAGTGGCTATCCCATTGGGTTTCTATGAACAAAGAATGAAGCAAAAGTGCATGGAATGTCTAGTAATCTTCTTAAAACATTGGAATGTACTGAACTATCATTTGCATTTTGGCTAGGCTGGCATTGGTTATTTTCCACTCATGGGTTAGTCAAAAGAGTCAAGAAAGAACAATCCTTTATGCTTTTGGGACCAAGTTGACAACTAGGGAACATCTACACTGACCACTTAATGCAGGAGAAAAGTACACAGAGAAAACTATTCAAATTGCAGGAAAAAAGATTCCACCTAAACATTAGGAAGAACTTCCTGACATGTTGTTTGGCAGTGAAATATGCTGCTTGGGAGTTTGGTGAAGTCTCCTTCTTTGGTGGTTTTTAAAGAGAAGATGGATGGCCATCTGTCGGGATTATTTTGTTTGGGTATTCCTGCATGGCAGAATGGGGTTGAACTGGATGGCCCTTGTGGCTCTTCTCTATGACTGAAGTTGCACCTGATCATATGTCAAGCCCTGAAACTGGGTTGAGGCCTGGACAATGCACTGAAGAGGATAGCTCCAACTCAGTTCCAGGATCTGCAATATTTGTGATTTCACTGCCATTGAGGATTCAAGAGTTTCTTTCAACTCTCTCCCCTCCAGTGAGGATCGCCACAGCACTCATGTCTTAATCAGCTTCACCATGTGATGTGGCTTACACATCACATAGTGAATGCACTATAAAGACGCTATTTTGGTGCATCCCTCAATTTTACATTAAGTCCTCTAATTCAAACTCCTGAGTGCATTTGAGTGCTCTATTCAAATATGGCATTTTCAAGACACCTTTAATCCATGTTAAGTGGTCAGTGTAGACATGCCTATAGTCTTCAGCCAAGCCAGCCTGGCTATTTTAATGCTCAGTGGAATCATCCTAATAAACGATATAAGCATCTTTCCTCCACTGTTGCTTGGCAACCTTAATGTTTTTTCATCAGCGTCCCTGTTTAATTATTGCATCTTTGTAAAACCAATATTAGATTTATTATAGTTCTAAGTGATATGAGAGGATCAAATTGTTTTGTGTACTGCAATGCACATGGACTCGGCCTTTAGCGGCCCTGTGTGTCTTTGATGTTTTTAGAGTCTCATGGCTATGCAAGTAAGTATGGGAGGATCATGAGACAGCTGTGATTTGCATCTCACATTCCAGCCAAAACTACTAGAAGCCTCCATTGTTGCGACTTCCTCTTGCAAACACCACATTCCTAACCTCCATTGTTCTCTTTTCCATGCTCCTGGACAACACTGGAGACAGCACGGTTCTAATTTTAGGAAGAAAACCCAAGGCCTTTCCAAGCGCCAGTATTTTAAGCCACTTTCAAAATTTCTAATCTGAATGTAGTATCTTTAATAGCCAGAACATACCTTCAACATTTAAAGGGATCTCTTGTGCTTTCTAGCTCACATTAGTAGTGCTCACATATTTACACAAAGGAGCTTTTAACATCATGTGCGGAAAATGTCCAACAGTTTGCCCTTAAACTGCATGGCATGAGTTCAGAAACTACACAGTTCTCATTCAGCAGAATGGGTTTGCTGCTAAAGATTTCCATGCTTCACAGGAGCTGCAAATTTGAGCAGATAGCCACTTCTACGATATATTTTTACATAGATTTTTCAGGCCTGCTGGTTTAAATGGCAGCTGGAGGTTTGACTGATCATTGCAGACAGCATCTTTCCAAAATCCAGGGCAAATCTTCCTAGACAGATTTAGCACCACATCATGAAGTTCAATTAGGCTACAACAGACCTTTAACTACCAAGAAGTAAAATGGAGAGGATTGGGAGAAGTGTTGTTGTTTTGTTTTGTTTTTCTGGTACCATGGCTCACCCGCTGAATGGTAAATAATGCATACATTGCAAGTGAAACATTCTTCCTAGTGACATTGCAAATGCTAGATTCCAATTTATTTGTCACATCCATGTTCTATAAGAAGTTGGCAGAAGATATTTTTTAAGGATGGAAACAGGATAATAACAAGCAATTTGTACAGCCAAAACATTCCGTATATCCTGCCAATGAATTACACACTACACCGTAAAGATGTATGAAAAGATTTTTTTCCTCTCTTATGGCTGCTCTTAAATTATGAACCAGACTGAGAAAAAAGTATCTAAGGAAGACCTGTATGCTAACAGATTTTTCTCTCACCAAGTGGAAGGAACTGAAATGTATGAAACAACAAACACTGGGTTGTTGTGAGTCTTCCAGGCTGTATCGCCCATATCTATGGCAGGCATCCTCAGAGGTTGAGGGGCCTGAGGATGCCTGCCACAGATGTGGTCAAAACATCAGAAGAAAATGCTTCTAGAACATGGCCATACAGCCCGAAAGACTCACAACAACCCTGTGATTCCGGCCATGAAAGCCTTCGACAACACAACAACAAAACAGTGAACATTAAAACTTACGATCACTGTCTCTAAAAAGTAGTGGAATGCATTCTGACAGGGAAGCATTTCTTACTGTCTAGAAAAAAAGAAGACAGAGAAGAGAGGAAGCAATTGGATTTGCATCAATATATTACGTACCATCTCAGCAGTACACAGTATGTATATACAAGGTATGATTTTCTGTTGTTTCCTTGACTATTAATTTACCACAGATCCTAAATTACAGGCATAATGGAGTGCTCCACTGGGAGAGAAATCATTAGCAATAAATAGCATCCACAGTTAAGGATATTTTGGAACTGAATGGGGCAGTGATTTATCGTTTAGTATGGAAATATTAACTGATCTACTGTGATATCAGGACATGTGGTAAATAATTAATTGGTATTCTAGGCAGCACACAGACTCCGAAGGTGACTTTGAAGTAGCTGGCAAGAGCTTAGAACAAAGCGACAGAGAAAAAGGAGATGCCTAAATGAAGAACAGTTGATTTTCAGGAAAATATACGCTGAGAATTTATTTTCTAACAGCCATCATGGTTTCTAAGTGAAGATAATAAGAGATTGGTTTTTAAAGTAGGATTTTAATATATGGCAGAGGAAATATACTGATCAATGCTCAGAACACCCTAAAGCTAATCTCCTCTACGTTCTACTTCTTTCTGTCATTTCCAGTGGAAAAGGTTATATTCTTGGAAGATTCCCATGTTTAGGAACTATTTTCATCCTAGCCTACCTACTAACTTGTGGTATCTCAGGGTTTATCATGTGGGGCCACATATACACTACATCAATGTGTGATCCATGGTTTATCTTTTGCTGAGTTGCTAATGTCCAGTAGTAGAATTAACTTTCAACCATTCACCCAATCTACTGCAAAAGATGAAAGACCCAGATAGCTTTGCATAGCTGCATTTTTGACACTGGTCAGAAACCTCTAGGCCAGTGGTTCTCAACATATGGGTCCCCAGATGTTTTGGCCTACAAATCCCAGCCAGTTTACCAGCTGTTAGGATTTCTAGGTGTTGAAGGCCAAAACATCTGGGGACCCATAGGTTGAGAACCACTGCTCCAGGCCAAAAGGTTACAAAGTCCATGTGAAAGATACGATTAAGCCAGAGAGCACGACCATATATTCCCCAATTCCAATGCTAAACCATTGGGATGGCCATAACAAAACAAAAAAAACCCCAGAAGTAATTCATATCTTTGGCACAATGCAGAATAAAAGTCAATACTTTTTAAGGCAGTTTAAGGAGCAAAGGACAGGATGGGATAGAAATAATCAACAAATGTTGTGTGTACCAGAAAAATAACCAATACAAGGTGAATATGACTCCCCACCCCCACAAAGTTTAAAATCCAAGTAATAAAATTTCGATTCCTTTACCAACAGAAAAATATAACTTCCCTAGATCTCAAGGGAAGTTACTTTTTGTTGCTAATAAAGTTCAAATATATTTCCCTGGATTTTATGACTCTTTGTCTCCTTGTGGCCACATGGTCAAGAGAGCCATTGATATCCCACCATCTTAGTTGACAACATCAAAAACAGCATATTGACAAAATGTTGGCCTATGACTCTAATATAATCATTTTTCTTCTCCTGCATGATTGTTAACAGCTTTGCCTGATGAAGAATCCAGTGGAGCTTCAAAGGAATACATGCTGTATTTTGTGCCTTTTTGGTTGGCCCAATAAATTATTTTTTTGAATTTGGATGTTATTACATTAAACTAGCAATTGCACAATCTTTACAGCAGCAAAGATCATGTTAATTGTGCAGTGAACATCAAACTAATTCCTTTGTTAATTTGAAATTAATCACTTTCACTGGATTATGCCAAATTTTAATATTCTGAGAGAAGGAATTCTTTTTTCCCTATTCACTTTTTTCACATCAACCATAAATGTGGTCTTTGCCAGATCAGACCCCTTCCAGGATCTCAAAGAAACTAGAAGGCACACATGCATGTCATTTATGGGCAAGGCCAAGCTGCAAATAGACAAGGGAAAATCAATTAAGTGGGCTGGGGAAGAAGAGCAAATAGGGGAAATTTGCACATTTGTCAATATTACCACTTTTTACGTTGTCTTTCAGATCTCTGTGTGCTTTGAAACCAAACAACAGAATTCTTTCGAGCACAAAAGTGACCATTATATTTTATTCATGTTCAAAGAAGAGGAACTTGGAAGAGCTCTTGCCACTGGCCCCTTTTCTCACTGCCTTTATCAAGAAAGCACTGGCATCAAGCCAAAACAGCAGTTTAAACATTAAACAGTCATACTAACCCCAGGGAAGCAGCAGTTTTATACTCCACCAGAAGGGCCCGAAGGAGAATTTTCTTTTTTATTATTTAAAAAAACTGCTAAAACTGAAGCCTTGCTGTCTACAAACTAGGTGGCCTACTGACTTATCAAACTGGTTTTAAAAGCCCTGAGCGAAAGTGTGTTCTCACACAGTACAACGCAGACACAAAGGAGCAGCCCACAAAACTGTATTATGCAATTTAGAAATCTTCCTAACTCTTGGGTTAATTTTTCAATGAAAACCCGTATACACACTTTATCAAAACCTTTGTGTCTTTCTCCCCATGTCTTCTGGTCAACTTCTAGCTTCTTGTGGTGTCTACCTACTTTTCAGAAGTACATCCTTTCAGCATGCCAGCAATAATTAATCTTCTCCTGATAATAAACCAATTTCAATGTTAATCAGAACTTTGCTTGAGTGGGTAAATGATGAAAAGTTACATTTTAAAATCAATAGTACTACATGGGAGGAGTGAGAGTAAATTAGAAGCCAAACAGCCAGGTTAAGAAGCCACCTTAGAACCAGCAAGAACACTACACACTTTGTATATAGCAAGCTACACCTAGCCTTACACCCCTCTCTTGGTTTATTAATATACATACACATACGAGTACATATGTACAGAACAACACATGCACACACAAACACAAACAAGTGGACAAAGCCCAGATCAAAATACGTACTATATCTGGTATAACTTCCCATGCTGTCTTGTATACCTTGTACATATCTGCAGAGGCATAGAATCATAGAATCATAGAATAGTAGAGTTGGAAGAGACCTCATGGGCCATCCAGTCCAACCCCCCGCTAAGAAGCAGGAAATCGCATTCAAAGCACCCCCGACAGATGGCCATCCAGCCTCTGCTTAAAAGCCTCCAAAGAAGGAGCCTCCACCACAGTCTGGGGGAGAGAGTTCCACTGTCGAAGAGATCTCACAGTGAGGAAGTTCTTCCTGATGTTCAGGTGGAATCTCCTCTCCTATAGTTTGAAGCCATTGTTCCGTGTCCTAGTCTGCAGGGCAGCAGAAAACAAGCTTGCTCCCTCCTCCCTATGACTTCCCCTCACATATTTGTACATGGCTATCATGTCTCCTCTCAGCCTTCTCTTCTGCAGGCTAAACATGCCCAGCTCTTTAAGCCGCTCCTCATAGGGCTTGTTCTCCAGACCCTTAATCATTTTAGTCGCCCTTCTCTGGACGCTTTCCAGCTTGTCAACATCTCCCTTCAACTGCGGTGCCCAAAATTGGACACAGTATTCCAGGTGTGGTCTGACCAAGACAGAATAGAGGGGGAGCATGACTTCCCTGGATCTAGACGCTATACCCCTATTGATGCAGGCCAGAATCCTGTTGGCTTTTTTAGCTGCCGCATCACATTGTTGGCTCATGTTTAACTTGTTGTCCACGAGGACTCCAAGGTCTTTTTCGCACACACTGCTGTCAAGCCAGGCGTCCCCCATTCTGTATCTTTGATTTCCATTTTTTCTGCCCAAGTGAAGTATCTTGCATTTGTCCCTGTTGAACTTCATTTTGTTAGTTTCGGCCCATCTCTCTAGTCTGTCAAGATCGTTTTGAATTCTGCTCCTGTCTTCTGGAGTGTTAGCTATCCCTCCCAGTTTTGTGTCGTCTGCAAACTTGATGGTCGTGCCTTCTAACCCTTCGTCTAAGTCGTTAATAAAGATGTTGAACAGAACTGGGCTCAGGACGGAGCCCTGCGGCACTCCACTTGTCACTTCTTTCCATGATGAAGACGACACATTGGTGAGCACCCTTTGGGTTCGTTTGCTTAACCAATTACAGATCCACCTAACCGTAGTTTTGTCTAGCCCACATTTTACTAGTTTGTTTGCCAGAAGGTTGTGGGGGACTTTGTCGAAGGCCTTACTGAAATCCAGGTATGCTACATCCACGGCATTCCCTGTATCGACCCAACTCGTAACTCTATCGAAAAAAGAGATCAGATTAGTCTGGCATGACTTGTTTTTGGTAAATCCGTGTTGACTATTAGCAATGACCGCATTTGTTTCTAAGTGTTCGCAGACCACTTCCTTAATGATCTTTTCCAGAATCTTGCCTGGTATCGATGTGAGGCTGACCAGACGGTAATTGTTCGGGTCGTTCTTTTTTCCCTTCTTGAAGATAGGGACCACATTCGTCCTCCTCCAATCTGCTGGGACTTCTCCTGTTCTCCAAGAACTCTCGAAGATAATTGCCAGTGGTTCTGAAATAACTTCCGCTAGTTCCTTCAATACTCTTGGATGTAGCTGATCTGGCCCTGGGGACTAGAATTCGTTTAGAGCGGCCAGGTGTTCGTGGACAACTTGTTTCCCTATTTGGGGTTGGATTTCCCCCAATCCTTCGTCCATTTCATGTTGCTGAGGTTGAAGATGGCTTTCTTTTTGTGAGAAGACAGGGGCAAAGAAGGCATTAAGCAGTTCTGCCTTTTCCCTATCCCCTGTCACCATCACCCCATCTTCTCCTTGCAGTGGCCCTATCGCCTCCTTGTTCTTCCTTTTTCTACCAACGTAAGCAAAAAAGCCTTTTTTGTTGTTTTTTATGTCCCTGGCAAGCCTGAGCTCATTTTGCGCTTTAGCCTTGTGAATCTTTTCCCTACAGGTGTTGGCTATACGTTTGCACATCTGCAAAGGGCTGAGTAAGAGATCTGCCCTCCCTTCTTCATCTGTAATGTGCTATATTAGATGTCCTTGAGGATTTACTATATATATTCCTGTAGAAGTATAGAAATTTTAGTCAACAAAATTAACCTCCAAAATTTGAGCCGACTTATTCACAGTGTAAGTATTATACATTAATTCTTATCCAAAATAAAACTATTCTCTTCTCTGAGTAGAGGGGTGAAAGGCAAGAGCTAGGGGGTCTTCCAGACATGTGGTGAAACAGGTTAAAGTAACCCATTTCGGCACAGGTTCGAGTCCCCCCTCCCTCCCACAACCCCTGGTTTTCCCTTCCCGATTGAAATTGGGATAGCATGAAGACATCCCCGAAGCCTCCAAATTATCTCCTAAAACTTACTGGAAAAGGTCCCTGGCCACCATGGAACCTCTCCTCACGTTGTCCTGGGTGGAGGAAACGATGCCTGAGAAGATGGGAGGGATAGGGAGGAAAATCCCTCCCCTCCCCCCTCCCCCGATCTCATGTGTCATTTCCTTCCCTCAGGATAACGCAAGGGGAGGCTTCAATTTGGGGCTTGGGGAAGGGGTGGACACCATCCCACTCCTCCAGGCCTTTCAAAACTCAAAGCAAGACAGTTGTGGAGATTCACCCCGAGGACTGCAGGGGAGTCAGTCCCCATAAGTCCAATATCTCACTAGACCTGGGTCTTTCAGGAAGGCTTGGATCTAATGAGGTACTCATAATTAATATGGTATTTAATTTATATGAAATAAACCAAGGAAATATTGATTTACTCCACATTAATTCGCTTTTACTGGAGGTGTCTTTTGGACACCTCCGGTAAAACCGAGACAGGTTCTGCATTTTGGGTCTGGATGGATGGGCCCTAAGTCTGTTGCAGGAGAACCTAAGGAAAGCACCAACTCGCTCTACTTTCTACGCCGTGGCAACACTTCTTGACTTTTTGAATGTTTGGATGAGAAAGTGGCCAATGTTGTCTGTCCCTTAAGGTGACACTGGCACTTGCTTTTCTTTGCAGAATGACTCTCAACTTATCCACAGATCACAACAAAATCCATAATTTTGGCCACAAAAACTGTCCTTGACTTAGACATGAGGTTGATGTATACCTGAATGTGTTGTTGGATGGAAACAGTAGCCATAAGGGAAAGTTGCAGAGGCTGTTATTAAAGCTTTTAGGGTAGGAACAGTAGCAGGCATGTGGGTGGAATACTATCAGGGGACAGAAGAAAGCAAAGGGTGTGTTCTGTGACTGTGATCTTCAATGTTTTATACTGTAAGCTCTAACATACAAGTCAGAAAAACAGCACCAAAGAACTGGTTTACAAAGTCACACCACCATGTGAATCCAGCAGGTCTTCCCACTGTATTTGCAGATCATACTGCTTTGTGGTTTGTTTGGAAAGGTTTCCAAAACCTGCCCATAAGGTTAATTTTATATGGAATCCATTCCCCTCTAAAGCAAGCATTAAGACCAGAAGATACTGTGTCAGTTTCCCATGAACAGTTCCTGCAGATATATGTCTGAAGCAGCAATCCAGAAATATTACAGCAGTAGCAAAGAACATTTTTAAAAGCGTACCAGAAAAGTCATAGTTCATTCTCTTTTAAGCCAGAATAGCACACATATTTCTCAGCATAGTTGCATGTTGCTTATAGAACAGTTCCAACCTGTATATTAAAACATTACGTACAAGCATAAATATTTGAACAGTAGTAGCGACACTACTGTCAAAGTGTTCTGTTTTGGAGAAAGAGAGGCAAGGGATAGATATGGTCAAATTCAGAATTGTCTCCTCTTTAAACGACAGCATCTACATATTCTCAGGGCACAGTATATTCTCAGAGAATGGCTACAGGGAGCATACAACTGCCCTGTTGCATCAGCCTCATTACCTGTCACCTCATTTCCAAGGAAAATTCAAAGGGCTGGTCCTATATGCTTGGGTCGAGGTTATCTAAAGGACCACATTTCTCTTTATGAGCCGACTTAGAGGCCTAAGATCATCTGTGAGGGCTTTCTCTCTGCCCCATTACCCTCTTGAGTACATTTGCTGGGAACACAGGAGAGGGTCATTTTGGTGGCTGCTCCCAGACTCTGGAACTCCCTCCCAAGAGAGACCAGGATGATCTTATCCCTACTTGCCTTTCACAGGCAGGTGAAGGCATACCTCATTTGTGCACCTTCCTTTCTCATGCTGCTCCATCTCATTGCTCTGCTTGAGGAGGTAACGGAGTAAACAAAGGAAAGCACATGCACTCCCTCTCCTTATGTTCTCATGCATCATTCACTTCTCCTACTTGCCCAAGCAAGCGAGTGTGCAATGAAATGCACAATTACACCCTCTCTCATTGCACTCCTGTTCCATCTCCTTCCTCTCAGCAAGCAACTAAGAGTCCTGTTAACAATGGCATAGAGCAGCAGCAAATACTCTGCAAATAATCAAATCTGTGAAAAATTAAACCCACAGATCTAGAGTGGTGACTGTAATGAATATATGACTCGAATAGTAAATAACTCATATTTCATTGCATAATAGCTGCCACTGCATAATAGTTGTACTCCCATTTTTTGGGTGCCAAAATTGTATTTTTGTTTTCCTCGCATAATAGTCACATCCCCATTTGAGGCTGATTCTCCCTTTCTACTTTCTTTGAAGGCAAGACGGTTTAAAAACTACAAAATGGAGGACTCTGAGGCTCCACTCTTCTCTCCTTTCTCCTTCCACTGAGGCAAGGCAGTTTAAAAAACCTGAAATGGAGGTCTATGAAACTCAGATTTTCCCTCTTCCTTTCTTTCCCTAAAGAACTCAATTCCAGGTTTTGTAAACTGCCATGTCTTGGAAGGAGGGAGAAGGGAAGAGGGAAGAGTGGAGTTTTACAGACCTCAATTTTATAATTTTTCAACTGCCTTGTATTTGGAAAAAGAAGGAAGAAATGGAAAATCAGCCACAAATGGCTCTACAGTTTTCTAAAAAAAATTAAACAAATAAAAAATGGAGTTGGTTATTTAAGGCTGGATCATCCCTTCTTCTAATCCCTTTTCAGAGGTAAGGCATTTTTTAAAAAACAACTAATTTTTTTCCTTATGTAATAGTTGCAAATCCTCCTTTTTCATGAAAAGGGGAGGGAAGTGTGACTATTATGTGATGAAATACAATATTTAGCAGTCTAGTTTGTGTAAGCTATTTCATTACATTACTCCAACCAACTGATATTATTAAAATATCTCAACCTAGGTTTTAAATGGGTTCCACATATCAGCTTCATTTCATTACTACCCTTTTACAAAAGGAAGTATTACATAATATTCATAAAACCCATGTTGAAGCTGTTCTAAAAGGTTTGCATCCTTCATATTATAAATCATGAGCCACAACATAATTAAGAGAGCATTTAAGTAGGCCACAAAAAGTGATCAAATTTTGGGGGGAAATCAACCAATTTTTATCTAGCACAGCCATTTTCTAAAATACAGTACCATTTTTAAAGGTACCATCTTGGGTCACATTGTTGATTTGGCATACTTATTCATTTCATAACTAAAGTGTTTCAGTTGTAGGATAAAACTTTGTTTTGAAGAGGAAAACGTTCCAGGAGACAATCATAGCCCAATGTCTGTATTTGTTACTACTAGCTTTCTTCAGCTAATTTTTTCCTAGACTTCCTTTTATTCCAGTTTGTTTGTTCTTCTTTATGCAATGTGAGGACAATTAAGCATTCACAGATGATCTTTTCTCCATGGGTAAGTTTCAGAGATCTATAAACGACAAGATTTTTCAGCGAGATAAACATTTGGCACATTTGGCACTTCAATGAATAAAAAAGATTGAAGAACTAAAGCTCAAAAGAGAAAGGCATATTTATAAAGGCATGAGGCAGGACCAAAAATGATTTCCATTTGTGGCAAAACAGTATTCATTTTCAGACTTAAAAGTATGTTTCCACCATAGTAGTTGGTGTGGAAGTTTTTTGAATAAAGGAAGAAACCAGCAGATTATAGAGTTACGTACCGAGGAAGTGGCCACTAATAACAGTTTTGCAAATTAGGGGGGATTTTATACAGACTAAAGGCCAGCACAACCTTTCAAATGGTCTTGTTAAACATGCCTCTTTTGCTTAACTCAGCACCCACAGATTAGTTCAATCTTTCCTTCAAGGCCCTTGAAAACACTAAAACACCCCACTAACAATTTCACATAAATGCCATTTACTTAAAGAATGATGGGTAGGTAATGCATGAAACCCAACTTTAGAACACTGCTGAAAATGATTAGTCCAAGCAAAAATCCGCAGCCTACTAGAAGTCCTTACTTTGGTTTTTATGTAGTTTTGATCTATGAACACGAATGCTGGAGATGACTCAATAAGAAATTGACTCACATCAGTAACTTCTGAGAACCCCAAAACACATAAATCTGCAGCATTAACAAGGATCCATGAAAAATCCAAAGCTTCCATCTATATTGGTAATATAACAGGTATTTTCAATTTTCAACAAACTATAATGAAAAATGGCAAATCTGACTGTTGTGGTAAGGAAAAAACTGATAAAGATCTTTGCAAGATAGAAAGATCCCATCCAAGGTGCAACTAGCATCAGCACTACAATACCAGCGTTATTGAATATCTCCCTTACCTAGTATTATTTCCTTTTCCAGTTCTATTTAATCTTTCTGCAAAATAACACCTTTTCACCGCTGCTTCCTAAATTATTATGGAATGAAGAGTGATACCTTTCTGGCACTCTTATGCCTTGCAAGATGTAGAAATATTTGAACTGCATGTACACATGCAAGGAAATCAATCAAACAAGCCAAATGATTCATTGCTTTAAAATAAACAGTGTTTATTTAATTCATCTGCCACATATCCAGTACATGAACCAAAACAAAGAATATTGAAGCACCCTTAAAATGTACTGTAGTATAAATAAATGGACAGGGGTCTACTTTGTTGAATGAAGTGCAACTTTTAGCTAGTAATTTTTCCACTGGCAGGTACAAGGGGGGCATACAACAGTAGGGCAGAGTTCATGAAATAAAAGAAGTGTGTTCTGTCTGTGACATTTATATGCAAAGCTCACATTAGCTGATGAAGGGGACCTTCGTCTACAAAAGCTTATACTCTTCTGTACTCTTCATTAACCTTTAAATCGTACCACAATACTCTGCCACAGATTAATACTATCACCCCTGTGAAAGTTACCAGTTAGAAGCTAAATTTTAATACGATCATCAATTTTAAGAGATTAATTCTTCTAATGTCTGGTTCACTCCATACAGCAATAAAAATTACTTTTCCTTTTATTGCCTATTACCTGATTACATGGAGGGTTTCCACATGAAAAATTTATTAGACAAATGATGCTCCTGGTAGCTTGTCTAGACAGTGTGTTTACTGCAAGAAATGGGACATGCAGCACAGCTAGGGGGGAAAGCAAAGTTGATTTTGTAATAAACTTTAACGGAGGTAGACAGTAAGATGGGGAAATTTAGCATTCCTTCACTTCCTCTCCCCTGCCAGTACCTACCGCCCCGAGCAAAAGGGATAAGCCCTTCAACAGTTAAAAGAAACCATTTGCTTTGAACTTAGCACAAATTTCTCCCACTTACTCCATTGTTAAAGCAATGGCATTCAACATAGTAACCTATGGATGTGAGAGCTGGACCATAAGGAAGGCTGAGCGAAAGAAGACAGACGCTTTTGAACTGTGGTGTTGGAGGAAAATTCTGAGAGTGCCTTGGACCGCAAGGAGATCCAAGCAGCTCTCACACCAGGAAATAATGCCCAGCTGCTCACTGGAGGAAATGATATTAGAGATAAAGATGAAGTACTTTGGCTACATAATTTTATTTTGTGTCAGGAGCAACTTGAGAAACTCCAAGTCACTTCTGGTGTGAAAGAATTGGCTGTCTGCAAGGACATTGCCCAGGGGAAACCCAGATGTTGAGAAGACAGTAAAGCTTGGAGAAGAAAATGATGCTGGGAAAAATTGAAGGAAAAAGGATGGGGGGGGGGCAACCAAGGGCAAGATGGATCGATGGTATCCTTGAAGTGATTGGCTTGACCTTGGAAGGAGCTGTGGGTGATGGCGGACAGGAAGTTCTGGTGTGGCGTAGTCCATGAGGTCACAAAGAGTCAGAAGCGACTGAACGAATAAACAACCCCATGTATCACTGTGGAAGACATTCTGGCTTCAAAAGTGAACTGATCTACATGCAAGCTCATTTTACAATTTCAGGATGATGTAACATTCTGCTTAGAGCACATCTACAGTGACCCTTTATTGCGGGGGGAGAGGCAAATCATCTCTGTGGTGGCTGCATGATGCACAGACCTGAATCGTATTTTTAAAAGTCGGGGATTGCTACAGATTTTCACTGACAATCCAGAGAAAACTGCGGCTTTAGTCACACATAAGCAATTGAACCAGTTCTGAGATGGAACTGGCTGCAACTGTTTAAACAGTCATCCCGTATTACTCAGGCTTGGGTGGCCCAGAAACACAGCATGGTGCTCATTGTCCTCCTCCTGTCCTCACTGTAGTAGCGGCCACTCCTCTCTCCCTCCCCTGCCCTGTGTCATTATGGCACCCAAGCCAATGTCGCTATAGACGATGAGCAATGGACACAAGCCATTTCATGACAGGTGGCCTCCTTTACGAGAACAGGATGGGGATGGTAAGAGGCGTGTCCACTGGTGCCAAACTAAGTCAGCACTACTGGAAAATCAGAACTTCTTCCCACCTCTACAACAATCTAGGGCTAGCAGAAAAAACCATCCTGGGGGCTGATCTAGAATTTGACACTCCAGATCACACCCTGCAGTGTCCCTTTAGAACTGTCCTTAGACTGGAAGGCAACAGATAGAATAATGTGTACTCCACACATTAACCATAACCCAGGTTTCTGCCAGTTTTCCAACTTACCTTGACATCCAAATTTAAAACAAAGGTTTTATGCTATTGTAAAAAGGAGGAACATATGCATGGAGGCAGAAGATCCAGTACATCACTCTGTCTGAAACGTTCTGGCCTCTGGTATCTGTATCATGCTTTCACAACACATCAGTAGTACACTCCTATAAAAAGCTATTCTGTATGACTCATTTTTAAGTAACAATATGGTGTTAGCCAAGCAAAACACACAAAATGCTGGAAAGCAGCAAATGCCCCATATAGTGAAACAAGAGAACGTGTACTATACTTAGCACTAAGATCAAATTTACTATAATATGACTTGTTTGAAAGTCTCTTTGAAACTTCAATATACTGGTATAATTTCACTTCATTTCTTCGTCAATACAGTATGTCTGTTTTGTTGGGAAAGGGGGAAGAGTGTTGTTTGGAATTGGAACTTATTTAAAATTGCATGTGCTCTTGTTTTTTTGTTTGTTTCTTTTTTTTAGAAATAAGTTTTAAAACAATTAGAACATCCTCTTTGTTGCATGAGATGCAGAAACTCTGTCCTGGCGAAAGTTTTCCTTGAATAATTTTCTAAAAGGGTTAGGGCTTCCACAGTTTTGCAATGTCCTTATGGGACAGTAAAATATAGATAGATGTAAAATAAACCACTTATGGTAAAGACAGCGATAATATAATGAGAGATGTCTTAGCAGGCTGCTCAGGAGAGCAGTGTATTTTTGTCTCTCCAGTCCTTATGACAGACTGGAACACCAGCAGATTGAACACTTGTCCAAGCATCATTGCCTGATTCAGGCAGGTTGCTCACCTTCTTTATAGTGTTAAGTGACTACTTAATTAATGTATAGATCCATACTTTGCCATATTACTATAGACAAAATATAGTCGTCCCTCCACATTTGCCGTTTTGACTTTTGCAGATTTGATTACTCACAGATGTATTCTGTTCTCCAGTGTGAATGTATGGTCAACTTTCTTCGGATATGCTGGAGAACCTAGAGATTTCTAGAATGTCTAGGAATCTCTAGTTCTTCTAATGCAATTCTACGTTCAGTGTCCAACAGAAGTCATAGTAGCAGACCTAGAAATCCCTAGAGGTGTTTTCTCAGGTTAAAAAAAACAGTAGTTTCTTTACAATTTTTCACTTTCACAAGGGTCCTGTACCCCTAACTACAGCAAATGTGGAGGATTGACTGTATTTGAAAGGTTTTTTAAAATTCCAGTGAAGAGAGGTGTTGTCTTATTAACACAAATAGTACTCCATTTTCAGAGTAACAGGCTGTCTGACGCTTACAATGGGAAATTTGTTTTTATAATACTGCCAAATTGTCTTTCCAAAACCTGGGCCTACAGAAGGAAACTTACATTTAAATTGAGTGTAATGACAGTGATTCTACTTTTTAAAAACATCTTTTTTAGAATTTGTAAAAGGAGTGAGCATGTCAGACATATATATCCAGTTCTGCCTTTGAACAAAGATGGATGATAAAGTTAGGTACAATCTTAATTAGTTTACTGAGACGCTGGCACAGAACACATCCCATATTTCTAAACCTGGTTTGCATTACATATAAGAGACTACACTTGATTCTTTTCAAGGCTATGACTGAAGCTTTAAATCAAAGAAAGCTTGACCTGTTCTGTTTTTGTTTTTAAAAACCCACACATTTGCATTGACTTAATTCCTTTTGAGACAAAGTTCTACCATAGCCCACAATGAAAGATCCTTGGAAACAGATGCCAGGACTCTATCAGACATATAAAATACCTTCTGGGATGAGATCTATGAATACTCAGCAGAAAAACACTTCCCAAGTTAGCTGTCACTACTCTAAGCATCACAGGACAGTTAATAAAAACATTAGGAATGTGCTTCAGATTGCTAACAATAAATGTTTGGAAAGAGAGAACTGACTGATATGATCTCCAGCTAGCAGCAAGGAGGTATAATCTTACCATAGCTCTGGCAAGTTATGACTCAAACGGCAGACTATTAATTGAATTAAATAGTTATTTTATGTAGCTCAGCTGAGCTACTTTCAACTAGAAAATTTGAGTAGTTAAGAATGATACTAGTCTGAGGACCCAAATGGCAATGATATCACATTCTATGTTTTATAATTAAATTCTTCTTCTCCAATGTGAAAAGGAGAGAGGAAAATACACAGTTGAAAAGTTATCTGCCTTGAACATTATTTCTTAAATGTATATGCAAGCCGATTTTAAATGAAACTCAAGAAAGTCATAATCAGTAATGCATCAGTATACTTGAGAAATTATAAATATTGTAGTGCTTTAAAGGAGTAACTTTGGAAATAAAAGACATATCTGAAGTCTTACAGAAATTTGCAACATTTATAAACACATTATAACCTCTCCTGCAGAACCCTAAGTATTATTCTTTAGTGGACCCTATTGATTAGTCAGAAAATTGTCACTTTTGTTAGGGATGCTATCCTTTGGTATTAGGACAAAACCGTATGGGAGGGTATACAGCGTTCCCTCGCTACTTCGCAATTCGCTTTTCGCTGCCTCACTGTTTCTCCGTTTTTCCCCTCGCCTCCTTCCCCCAAAGAGACATACATGTACCGCTTCCCCCACTGTTCTCCCTCTCCTTCACACAGAAATAGCAGAGGCAGGGGCTCTGCTGAGACCACCCAAGCCCCCCCCCCTTCCTCCCTCGAAGCAGATGGCAAGGAGGAGCTGCAAAGAAGCATGTTGGGAAGTAGCCAGGCAGAAAATAATAGTGTATAATTTCTAAAATAAGGTATAAATATTAAAATAAATATAACGTCCCTACTTCACGGATTTTCACTTTTTGCGGGTGGTCCTGGAACGTAACTCCCGTGATAAGTGAGGAAACACTGTACTAAGGTTTGATATCTGTCAAACAGTAAAATGTTTCACAAAAATGAGGTAGAAGGAATGTATTTTTAAGGAGATAAATCGGAGACATGCAACCTTTGAATGTTTGGGGATGTTATTTGCATTCCCATTGACCTGAATGGTTGCATCCCACAAATATTTATTTATATCATTTAAGTACCATCTTTGCTGCAGAGTGAGCTCCTAGACCCATTATCTAGGGGACAATCTGGTGTAGTGTATACCAGCTCAGTCCCAGGATGGCTTAAACAGGCATTCCCACCAGCTGCTGTGGAGGCAGGAAGGAGTTCAATATTACTAGATAGCCACCTTTACCCTCCCCTACCATTCTTCATGTCATGGAGGTCTCAGGTCGCAGCATGGGTCCTACAGCCAACAATTATATGCAACAATGTCAGCCAGCGTAATGTGGGCCAGAGAGGAAGAAGAGGCAGAATCGCTCTTCCTCTCACCCCTCCCTTCCTCAATTGCTCCATTGCCCCAGCAGGTGACAGGAGACATGGGACGGCAGTGAAAACAGTAGGGTTGTGCACATTTTTGTTTTTACAAATAGGCTGCGGCTGATTTGGACAGCCGTAACAGCACAAGCTCTGCCATTTTTTTTCTGGTCACAACAGATCATGTGGTTACTGAAAACAACGGCTTTCTGTTTCTTTCAGCTACACGTGGAGCATGGTGAGGCACCCCTGTGCCCCCATAGAATGTCACCATGAGCCCTGCCTGTTGAGCCAGTCAGAACAGAAGAAAGTCATGATGTGTCTTTTAGCCAAGCTAGGCTTCCATTTTTCTGTTGTGAGCGGGCATCTAAGAGACACAGATCAGTGATCTAAATTCTCAGTGCCGCTTGCAGCTCTGCATGGCTTGGGTTGCTTTTTTATTCAAATAGCAATAAATAAGCAGTTTACTTTCTACACACTTAAGAAGCTGCCACTTACGGTGACCTTCACATGAGGCAATCTTCAAATGTGGGGTAGAGGACATAGCTTACTATTTCTAAAGCCGCCATAAAATGAGGAGGTATTTTATTTCTTTTTTTAAGACTGGCTAATGCTCCTTCAGGTGGTGTGGCTCCCACTGAAATTAGTGTTTAAAAGGGGTGCCCCCCTTAACTCAGCTTCATTGAAAAGGTGTTGAGAGCAAACAATCCCAGAAAGGGTGGTTTCTTAAGTCTGATGCCTTTAACCCAGGATAACCCAGGATATAAGGAGAAAAGATCCCAGAAAAGAAGGAAGTCTTCCCATCTTTCCACAAGGAATCATGTGTTGAGCTGGCTTAAAAAGGCTTCCACTCATGTGATGAGGGGGAAACCAGAACGGTGCTGTCTGCCTCTGGCAACGTGAAATCCATGCTGAGGAAAGAAGGGAGAGTGGAGGGAGAAATGGCTAGGTCTCCCTTTTAAAGCCTGAACCCAGCCAGTTTACTGAGGCTTAGACTTCCCTCCATATGAAGGGGAAGCCTGGATGGTGCCGGGCATTGTTTGGGTGCCACCGGTGGTGCATGCGAAGAGGTCCAAGGAGAAAGGATCCCAGAAAGGATGGTTTATTAAGACATACCCTAAAAATGATAGAAAGGGGAGCCTCATATGTTCCCCATTGCAGCCAATGAGCCAGATCTTCCCAGATCTTTTGGTTGCTGGATAGAAAAACAGATTTTTTTCCCCCTACCAAATTCAGGAGGGTTCCGAAAAATGGATCTGGAGATCCACCAAAATCTAGATAGCAAAAACAGAATGGGATTTAACCGAATTGCACACCCCTAGAAAACATTTGCAACCAGTTCCATCTCGAACCTGGTCCAACTGTTTGCACAAACCCAAAGTGAGGGGTTACTTTGAATTCCGAAGCAGAACTTAAGACTATTTCCAGGACTATATTAAGGTGTCCTTATCCTGTGTTATACCAGATCAGCTCTGTGCAGTGTTCGGCCACCATGGAGCTGATTCAGACCTGTTCTCTAATAAATAGTCAGTGTAGATGTGTCCTCAGATAGAGTCAATTTTAAAATCTTCACAATAACATTTAAAAGCAATTAAAATAAAACAGAAAAAGTATATATATATTTTCAAAAATAAGATAAGGCAGTGAAAAGGGGTACCCAATTTGCTGTACAATGACTCCTTTGGTACAAGTTTGGTTGGTGACTAATCGGTCTTAAATTATTTCACTTTGACTACTGTCCTCCCCAACAGATCTGTGATGGGGAATATTTTAATGGACAATGTTTTATGAAATTATCCTGCCCTGTCAAAGTATTTACTAAAATATTAAATCATAATAATGAAAAAATATGTAAGATGGAAGGAGGAGGGCAAGTGGGCTGCAAAAGAACAGGAGCAGGTTGTTGGAACAGGTGGCTAATATTACAAAAATTGCAGAATTGGATTTTATCTACATGCTTACTAAAAAAATCTGTTCTTTCATCATCATGATCTCAAAACAATAAGACAGACAATGTGTGTGGGAGGCTTGGACCACATAACATTGTTAGGAGCTGAACCTGGTATGACTTGCATTGTGGGCTATTACTTGCTATATGAACTATTAGTGTATGCATCCCACAGTGCCTGGCTTGCAGTTTTTTTGTCGCTGTTTCTTTCCTTCCTCCTTTCTCTTCCCTCTTTTGTTTGTTTTTTTTCTTCTTCCTTTGATTTTCCTCATACAGTTTTCCATCTATTATTTCTGTTCCCTGCCATTCTCTATCTTCCAACTGTGGGGGCAATTATATATTTGCAGTGTTTGTCTATTTTCACCCCAGAATGTTCTTCACTTTAAATGTACATCACCAACAAAAATTATCAAATAAATGCAATGATTAGTAGTGATAGAAATAGAGGCAATGTTACCATAACTCCAAAACAGCTATGGCCAATACCTTTAAACCTGTAAAACAACAGTAGCAACATGCAGAAAAGCAGCAAAGAAGGGCACTAAAAAGCTTACGGTACTTTAATAAAGTCCCAGCACTGTTTCTGGAATGTAACCTATGCAAATATGCTCACTATAACTTTATTATTTCTAAATGCAAAGGTAAAGGATGTTGATTTGCAGAGTTGTAAGATACTTCTGCCAACCTAGCAGTTTGAAAAGATGTAAATGTAAGTAGATCAATAGGTAACGGCAATCCATGCAGTCATGCCAGCCACATGACCTTGGAAGTGTCTACGAACAACGCTGGCTCTTCAGCTTAGAAACTGAGATGAACACCAACCCCCAGAGTCAGACACAACTAGACTTAATTTAAGTCAGGGGAAAACTTTTACCTTTACCTAAGATACAATTTTAATCAATAAAAATCATACATATGAAGTTAATGCCCAATGCAGATGAAATAGAACTGAGAAGGGAATAGAACCGATGGTAATGTTTTCCGTCAGTTATATCTAAATTACTAGAAATTTAAAATCAAATCCTACTATGAAAAGAACAGCAACATGCTTTAGAAATATTAATATATTCTCTGAGTATACATACTATGATATTATCAAAAGGTAACCCTCCTTCACAGCAATCCTGGTGAAAAACCTGGTGTTCAGTCCAAGAAAAGAGCTACCACTGTTTCCCAGGAAATAGCAGTTTCAAGCAATTTCAGGTCACCACATGCCAGAATACCAATCCTGGATCTCCAATGGCTACCATTTGGAAACATCTGTGTCCCTATATTGGGAAAATGGATGGATGGGTGGATGGGTGGCTAGACAGACAGACAGTAAAATCAACTTTAAATGCATATAGGTACAGAATATATTGTCCCATTGCCAGAAATACTATCCACTTCCCCAAACTAACATTCAAATAGAAAGAATTGTGAATAAAAACGGGTTCATAAATTACCATCTCTTATCAACATATGGGTCTTTGCAGTGCTATTTCTTAATTCTTTAAAAAAAACCCTGCCTGTTACCAGTGCCAGATTAATGTCTGAAAAAGTGTAGGCGGGTGCACAGTACATTATGTGATCACTGTGCAGAAAACTGCAGAAAATAAAATTTAAATAGGAAAGTAATGGTAGCTGAATATCCAGTTAGGTTTATTGTGTTTACAAATGGCCACTACACATTATCACTAACCTATTTTTCTCACCCGGTGGTTACTGAGTTTTGCCCTATTTTTGCAAAGCTGTTGCCACAAGAGTTATCAGCTTCATTTTCAACTGATCAATTCACATGATTACTCAGGCATTCACCGTCCTCCTTTCTACTTAGTCTCTTGGTTATTTTCTGGTGCATAGCTAGTTTTGTTTTCCCCAGTAACATCTATTGTTCAGCTCCTCTATTAACAACATCAGAAGTAAAATTTGTATTCTAAGTTCTATATTATACTGTGTGTGTGGGGGGGGGGTGTGTGTTTAAATTTAGATTAATGTAGTGTGTCTCCACTTTGAATGACATGGCTGAGTGCTATGGACTCATTGGAGTTGTAGTTTTACAATGTATTTCGCTTTCACTGCTAAAGAATACAGGTCACTCACCAAACGACAATCTCCACAAGTCCATAGCATTAAGCCATGGCAGTTAAAGTGGTTGCAAACTGGATTAATTTGACAGTATAGATGCACCCTTATGCACCAGAAACCACATCTCCTTGCTAGTTTTTGCACAGTCAAGGTATTTGTTTGTTTTTATTTTTAGCAAAGACTTCAAATCTATGAAATCTCTCTGGCATCCCTTCCATATCTTGCATCCCTTCTTGTGGGTGATGGGGACATCTAAGAACACGTAACTGCTATAATTACATACATTGGACAGGTTTTTCTTTAGGGCTTCCCAATCAATTTAGTCCACATTCTCACAAGACTTTTCTATCACCCTCCTTGTGTAATTCTACACAGAGGGCAAGGTATGAAATCTTCATTATCTTCCCCCTTTTCTTGTGCTCTGAAACTGACCAGCTCTGACAAACAAAAGCCGTTTTCACAACCGATTTTCAGCCAATTAGCCTGTATCTTGCTCCATGTTTCAAAAAGAGTATCAACAATGGTAAATAAATATGATCCAGAAATTGTATACTAATTGCCAGAATAATCACTTTCACAATATTCCCAAATCCTATGTCCTGCCTATCAAGTTACATCCTCCATGACTGTGCAAATATAAAATACCCTACAATTTTCTTCTGGAATTTCTCAGCTATACACCTACATGACTTCTTATAACTTTACTTATCTATATGATCCATAACATTAGTCAATGTTTTCTGAAAACATCTTATAGGTCATTTTACACAAATGTCCACTATTTTACTACAGCTTTATACACCTATAACTTTAGCAAAATTATTGCCTGCAGAAAATCATAATTATAAGACAAACTCTTAATGGCTGGATCCAGATTTGGACATACAGTACTTCACTGCACTTGTTTCAGTAGAAGTTGTCTACATTTAAACACAACCCAACTGTTTTCAACTAATTCATTTTTAATTCAAGGAACTCACCATAGAACAGTTCTTAGGCCAATGTATGGAAGGTTCTGGAACCAAACCCTAGCAAATATCAAGGTACATGTCTTTTAAAGGCAACATTTTCATTATTCCTTATTTGAATAATCAATTTTGCAGCTTTTAGTAATTAAAATACTTTAAAAAAATCAAAATGTCACAAATATTGTAAAGCAAAACCAAAACCCTGTGGAAATGATTAAAGTAAATAAAAAAAACCCTAGTCATATAACAGGCTGATTTACTTTTTATTGCATTACAATGATAATATAGCTTAATTAGGTTTTAAGGGAGATGGATAACAATTAGTAAATACATTCCTTTTACTACAACAATAGCCAAATTCAGTTTATAGTTACACTAAAAAATGGCCAGCCATTTATTGTTTTACAAAAGCAACATGGCTTAGCGCACATCTATATTAACCACTTAATGTAGATTGAAGGCAGCTCAAAAACAGGGTGCTTGAATGAGGCACAGGAGTGAGCTTTAGAGGCCTTAAACCAGGATAAGCAAAATTGCAGGATATTCCGTAATGCCCATCAGCACACAATTGCGTGGCAAAACTAATCAAGAGACAGGCACTATGGCAATCCGCATATGTGAATTGGGGCAAGAATTATACTGGGCCTTTTTTCTGCAAACACTACAGATTCAGAATCAGGTCAGAGCCAAATTCTCCGGTGCATATGAACACCACCATGGTTCCTTGACCTGGGTCCTGAACATCACGTGTGATCAGCTGCACATTTGGTTTGCTTCCACCTTTGCTGCCTTCATCCCACATTACCTGGCAAGTGTAGATAGGCTAGTAGATATCTATTCTGTATAGTAATATTAAAACTTTATTTATATAGTGCTCCATCTCCTCGAGAGGACTCAGGGCAGTTTCCAACATGAACATTAAAAACATTCAACTATCAAAAAATACCATACAACAAAGTTATTCATAGTAAACATAATAAACAACATCATAAGACAAAACCAAAACAATTCTATTAAAAAGAGACATAAAATTATAAATCCAAATCAGTATGTATTAAAATCAAATTAATTACAAATTACAAATTCTTTGATTCTAAGGCAGTTATAAATCTATTTTGTCATATAAATATCTCTAAAAATGGGCTGCATCGTAAAATCGCAGGTGCTTTTATATGTTTGTGGGTGTGTATGTATATGTGTGTTTGTATACACACACACATACACATATACATACACTGTTCTGCATTGGTAGTACTGAAATTAGTGTGCATCTTACAATGTCATCTTAGAATCAAAAAAATACGGTAAGCTATTATTCTAAATGGGTTTTGTCCAAGTTCTGAGAAGACTGAAGAACAAGCAGACCTCCCTAGATCATTAGTTTTTCTTTAATCTAAACAACTCTGGCATAAATCCTGGGAAGGGGGTAGAGGTGGGCAGAGTGTATCTAAATCAATGATTTTGTGTGTCTGCTGTATACAGTATGACAGTTTGACAGTCCTTCTGCTGGATTCCTGCAAGGAGGAGGAGGAGGTCTGTTTAAAGATGCTGTGGCAGACCCCTCATTGCAGCAGCGCCCGAGTGAAGAAAAAAACACTAATCTTGTGGCACCCTGTCACTACTAATCTCTGTGTGCAATGGGTATCCCAGTAGTTGATACACAGGATTAAAGGAAAAGTAGCAATAGTGTCTCCTTTGATCTTCATCAACTGAAAGTGCATAAAGGATGGCAGAATGTTAAACAACTGAAACACTGAAAATGCAGAAAGGGAATGGGGTTGGGGGCAGGGGAAGCCACGTGATGAGGTTGAATGGAGAAATGTTTCAACTAATGTAAATGGAACACTGCTCAACTTCAGAATGAATCCAGACTCAAGTGTATAATTTCTGAAAGCAGAGTATCAAAAATGCCAGGGTGGCACACAGTCATCTCCCGTTAGTCCATGGAGCTCCCTTCATAATGTGCTGTGTATTTCCTCAACAGGGCTTTGAAATAAGCCTAAAAGGATTTCTACACAAAAGTCTTTTTGTGCACCAGAGAGATAGAGAGCGGGAGACAGAGAGGGGGGAGAAATGTAACAGCAAGCATATTTCAATCCAAAAGACAGGAGCAAAGAGAGAGCTAGTATGTGCCCCTTGAATGCAGGATGCAAACTCCCACGTCTATTTTGGGGAACTCAGAAGGCGCTACTGTGTGCAAGTAAAGCTTCTGCCATGCACATGTGAAATGGCCCTCCTTGAAACTTTTAAATAGCTGGGCAGACACTAAAAAGTACAGAAAGGAATGTCCAGGTGGCTGCCTATCGCATCCTAGTCTGAAAGTAACTGTGAGTTGCTATTTCCAAGGACAATGTTAGCTCTCTTTTTTCTGCCTCTTCAGGTCATGGGCTGTTAAATTCCAGGCACTATGCAAAATTAACTGCCTAAAGAGGCAAGGCAGGGGGAAGAGAGAGGAAAACACTATGACAACTTTGCCCGTTAACACCACACTGATTATTCCCAAATGGAACCAGACCTAGGAATGTGCAATGCATTCACATTCCCCCTGCCCTCTTTCCTCTCCAAAGCCTCTGCTTAACAGTTTAAGATACCTGGGGGAGAGACCTATACTTTATGCTGAAAGGTGTTTACACACATCAACATGGAGTGCAAACAAATAAAGGTTGGAAAGCCATTTGAAGAAAAGGGAATGCAAGAAAGACACATGCACAGCATGTCCAAATATCCCACAACTCTGCAAATGTGGGAAACACTACAGTAAGCCACTATATAAGCATTAAAATCTACATACAAAAACGAAGAAAAGTCTTCTAAGATCATCGAAGGCTTTCATGGCCGGAATCACTGGGTTGCTGTGAGTTTTCCAGACTGTATGGCCATATTCTAGAAGCATTCTTTCCTGACGTTTCGCCTGCATCTATGGCAGGCATCCTCTGAGGTTGCGAGGTCTGTTGAAAACAAGGCAATTGGGGTTTATATATCTGTGGAATGCTCAGGGTGGGAGAAAAAACTCTTGTCTGTTTGAGGCAGGTGTGGAAGTCGCAATTGACCATTGATTAGCATTGAATAGCCTATCAGCTTCAATGTCTGGCTGCTTCCTGCCTGGGGGAATCATTTGTTGGGATGTGTTTGCTGGCCCTGATTGATTCATGTCTGCAATTCCTCTGTTTCCAGAGTGGTGTTCTTTATTTACTGTCCTGATTTTAGATTTTTTAAATACTGGTAGCCAGGTTTGGTTCATTTTCATGGTTTTCTCCTTTCTGTTGAAATTGTCCACATGCTTGTGAATTTCAGTGGCTTCTCTGTGTAATCTGACATGGTAGTTGTTAGAGTGGTCCAGCCTTTCTGTTTTCTCAAATGATATGCTGTGTCCAGGCTGGCTCATCAAGTGCTCTGTTATGGCTGACTTCTCTGGTTGAGTTAGTCTGCAGTGCCTTTCATGTTCCTTGATTTGTGTTTGGGCAATGCTGCGTCCCTATGTAGACTTGTCCACAGCTGCATGGTATACGGTAGACTCCTGCAGAGGTGAGAGGATCCCTCTTGTCCTTTGCTAAACGTAGCATTTGTTGGGTTTTCTTAGTGGGTCCACCTAAACTGGGCTCTACAGATCTAAGATCGTTTAGAAATGCCTTTGAATGTTATTTTTAAGATATTATTGTTTTGCTTTCTGCCAAAAAATGCCAAATTTAAAATGCCCCATTGCATGCTATTCAATGCGTGCAAGAAACAGAATGCAGGATGGGGCAGGGAAAAAGGATAAAAATGAATGGGTGAGACTACAGGTGTGAATAGGTTTTAAGTTTCAATGAATGAGATCATCAGAAACAAATACTAAGCTTAACCACCATCCCCTTTTCAGGCCTTTTCACTATTCACTTTTGAGGGGTGTGGTGCATGTGAGGGCATGTAAGTTCCAAGATCAGACAAGATCCTTTTGCCTTCTGGGTATTTAGGCAGACTGGCCCAGTTTTCTACACACACACACACACACACATACTATACTTATTATTTCAATGTTTTAAAAAATAGTGATATTTCACAAATTTATCATGTGGAATTTGTCCTTCAATTCTAAAGATATGCTAAGGCAGTATGGTCCTATTTTTTTTAAAAAAACAAACCCAATAATTTATGAGTGTATGAGCATGAAACATACCCACTAAATCAGGCCAGAAAAGTTCACAGCGAGAGAAAGAGAGAGAAACAGAAAGAGGGAAATTATCAGTCTTTTATCAGCCTACAAAATTCTTTTTGAATTCTTTTGGAGCCTAACGTGAGTGATGTAGTCCAGCTGAACTTAGGCTATGATGAATTGTCAAAGGAATCTGAAGATAGAGCATGCCATTTAGGGAAGCAGATGTTATAATAAACATTCACATATAAATCTACCTGGGGGCACTTTTAATACTATGAGCAAGCTGTACTTCAAGCACTTTAATACATTTGTCACTCTACAACTTATTAATATTTTTATCCAGAGGTACAATTCTTTACCCAATACTAAATGTTCATATTTATCTTTCCCCTTACTCCTGTTATTTTTCTCCAGTAAAACTACATAGTAATAAATCTATCTTTAATCCTTACAGGCATTCTTGTTTATCAAATTCCCATAGATAATCAATCAGCCTATTAAGCAGTCACTTCTAGTCTACTGCTTTCTCCATACAATGTAAATAGAAACACAAGTCATCAACTTTACATTATGGAACAGAGCTCATGAAATCAATTTTTCCCTAGATAGGTCCAAAAGTTGTTATAAATACTAAGATGTCAAGGAAAGCAAAAGGTTGGACATGGCTTTCGTTCAAATTCAGATTGTCTGTAACAACTAAGAAAAGTTGTGTGTGGAGGGGATATGAACGTCTTAATCAACTTATTCCTAAATTTAACAAATATAAAGACATAGTTGAAGTCATAATGCAACATATGACATAATGGATTTAGATGGGGGAACGGGGATGGAACAACAACTCTAAACCTTCAAAATTATTTCAGAAAACACATAAACGGTGACTTCTAAAATCTTTACAGACCATGGTCTCAATGTAAAGAATTCTTTAGTGAGTTCTATGTCTACAATTGCACATTCTCTGTTTCTTCCCTATTCTAACATTTGGATCCAAATGCTCATACTGGTCAGGGAATGGTAACCAAAATATGGGGATTGCTTCCTGCACATATCAGAAATGGAAAGGGGAAAACTGAAAGAATCAACCACATACTTTGAAACTAGCTTGTTTAGTTCAACATGAGCTTTTGTGCATATCCATAAAAGCTCATGCTAAAATAAACCAACCTGTTTTGGCATAAAATAGAGAGTGGGAGAATGGAGGCTTCAAGGAGCAACTCTGAGACAAGTATGCATCTAAACGATTTCCTCAATTTACTTGTTGAGACAAAAAAAAACCTGGCATGAATACACTGATTGATTCCAATAAAAGTACACATTATGATTCCCATAACTGCAGGACTAGTATGTTTTCTCTACGAATTTTGTAGGTACAACGGGGTGATTTTATGGTAAACAGCAGAAATAATTCATTTCAATAGTTTGCTCCTATCTACCGTTTCCTGTTTCCACAGTAAATTAGGGAACATATCCCACAAAGATATGGGGGTTATGTTCTAGAACATGCTTTGCCGACAGTTAACAGTTTTTTCTACAGTATATTGCACCAGCTCTACCAAATATGCCAAAGTACCTTAATTAATGGGAGAAGGCAAGTATCACAAATGCCAATGAATTAGTAGGAGTTTGGATAAGTAGGTCAAAAATTGGTTGGGCTATTATGCTAGCAAAAGAAACAGAGGTGTAGTCTCAGTGGTCACATAAAGTATAAAGCAGTGGTTCCCAACCTTTGGGCCTCCAGGTGTTTGGGACCTGGAGCTCCCACAGTTCCTAACAGCTAGTAAGCTAGCTAGAATTTCTGGGAATTGAAGTCCAAAACACCTGGAGGCCCAAAGGTTGGGAAGCACTGGTATAAAGGCATTGGAAAAACTGAATTGCTGAATTGTTGGAGGCAGCAGATCTCCCAGTGGAGAAACAGATATCTTGAAACCAACATCATTGGCAAGATTCCCTCACCTCCATAGCATAAGCCTGGAATATATGCTGCTATTACCATGGTAAGATTTTAATCTCAGCGTCTTTTTTCCTAGTGAAACAAAAGTGGGTCCAGTGATACCTAAATAGTGCTGTACATTAAATTACAAAACCAAAACACTAACATGGCACGCAATGCCCATACATGGCAAGTAGGGTAGCACTGTGTAGTGGAATACACAAAGGAAGGTTACAATTGTTTTTGGTAATTCAGTCATTTACCTCCGTGCAAATAATAAATAAAATAATACCTTAAAAGATAATTACAGTATATACTCATGTATAAGTCGAGGGAAGATTTGGGAGCCAAAATTATGGATTTTGATATGACCTGCGGTTGAGTCAGGAGTATTCTATGGAGAGGACAGCATGAATACCACCTCAGGACCATTTGCTCCTGGCCCTGCTGCAGTTTCCTCACCCAGGCATTCAAAAAAGCCAGAAGTGATGCCATGGGGGAGAGAATAGAGGGGATCAATTCTTTTTTGTTTTCCTGAGACTGACTAAATTCTTACCTTTTGTGACTCTACTTAAAGAAAAGGATGACTTCTTTTTTTAATAAGAGTTAAGGTTCAGTACTCACACTGACCTGTGGATAAGTTAACCCAATTTTGTTTGTATTGTTGTCTTGACTAACATTTCTAGATTTATACATGAGTATATAGAATCAATCAGTAAGTAAGCTGTTTCTGAGACCTTTGGTGGAGTGTCCTTAAGAACAGTACAAGAGGATTCGGTATACCAAGCCACAGTTACTGGGAAAGCATTGAGTATTATTGGGGGTGGTACCTTCCACACATATGCAGAAGCACTTTTCACCATTAGATGCAACCTCCATTTATTATTTTAATTCACCAGTTCATATTATGTTGGATCATACATTATAAAATAAGCCAGGAGTGTGTCAATTAAAACACTGAATAAAACAGTCTTACAAAGGTGTTTTGAAAAAACCACTAATAATCCTTACATTATTTCCATGGATGGAAACAGACTAGGCCAGTGGACCTCATGGCACAGCGAATCCCATCATATAAAAGACCTGGCATCGCATAGCCTCCGGCCTTCATTGGGAAGGATCTCCTAAGGGGATCTGAAATGAGCTGGTGAAGTGGTTTATACAGGAGGAGGCAAGACCCCTCTCATTAAGCTCTAAAGTCCATAAATGACTTGCTCTAATTGAGCTCAGAAACAATGGAGCAGCGAGCCCTTTCGCCAAGGGAATGCTTCTCTTTTGCTTGAGAAAAAACCAAAGACACAGCAGACATCCCAATTTATCTTTGATCCACATGTACCTTTTATTGCCCCCAGCTGTGCTTGAGTTGAGCAGGCTGGCAACCCCTACAAATCTCACACCTACAAATGGCACATCATTCCTAATCCGTTTATCCTCTACTCCGCTTCTGCCAAAAATTACTTGCTTAATGTTCAGCTGCTCCTGTTACTTGCGGCTGGGTGTGTCTGTATCTTTATATAGATGTGATTATCGTTTGCATATAACATTATGCATGGAAGGAGTGGGGGAGAGTATATGAAGTGTGCAAAGCCATGGAGATGCAGGCCAAGATCCTGCAGCACTGCACAGAACACTGAAGCTCTTCCCTGCTGCAGAAGCTGGAAGGCTGGAAGGAGAGCCATTATACCTGTTTATTGGCCGAAAATAGGGGAAAATGGTTGACTAAGGCAACAGAAAAGCTGCCCGTTTAGGGAAATATTTATTTATAGTATTTATATTCCACCCTTCTCACCTCATAGGAGACTCAGGGCGGATCACAGAACACACATATGGCAAATATTCAATGCTGATTATAGCAATGACAAGACAGACAACAGATAGAGGAATATATAGGTTTTGGGTTTTTTTGAGATTAAAAGCGACCTTGTTTTTTTTACAAGATCTTTAGCCTTCTCTACTAAAGAATAGTGGTGGCTCACAAAACTCTAAATCCCAGGATTCCATACCATTGAGCCATGGTAGCTAAGTTAATGCCAAATTGAATAAATTGTACAGTGTAGATGCAATCTTAGGCCCCCTTTACACTGACCTATATTTCAGGATCTGATCCCAGAGTATCTGCTTTAAACTGGATTATATGAGTCTCCACTGCCAGATAATCTGGAATAAGAAAATATTCTGGGATCAGATCCTGACATACAGGGGCAGTGTGGAAGGGACCGTAGCTTCTTCTCCTGCTCCCTCTTCCCCTGGATATTAAATAGTTTCAATAGCAGCACCCTGGCCCTGATAACTGCTGGGTGGGCAGGACAAGACATAGCGTTAGATGAGTAGTACCCTGTGTATCCTCTAGTTGTGCATGTACATATCAATAACATGGTTTTGGCCAATAACAAATGCCTTTTACAATGTTTCATGTTTGTGTTTCTAAACAGGAAACTGTTTGATATTTTCTATATGTTTTTGTTAAATTCACTGTCTGCTAACACATTTTGATGATGAAGTGCAGACCTTAAAGTTCATTAGGTTTGGAAACAAAAAGAGAAAGCTGTGGTGATCAAAATGAGAACAAAGGTTGATCTTCATGCAATAAGGTATTGGAAATGTCACCATGTCAAGAGATGCAAGCCACATACAATTTACACTATTGTGTAAGTTGTTTGACACAATGGTCTCGTAGGGCATACCTGGGAATAAGTTTCACCAAACTCAACAGGACATACTTCTGACGGGATATGTATGGGACTGCATTAAAAACCAGCCTCTGGTTGAAAAGCAAATTTCTCACAGCTCAGATGGAGAAATGACAGTCCAGCTGACATGTGGGTGTGTATGACAGAGCTGTTGAGCAGAATGAAGCCCTATGTTTCTTTATGTTCATTTTTTTCTAAGACAGAATTCTTTTAAAAAAGAGGAACACAATGTACTGTCTCACGTTTAACAACAGTGTATGTTAATTAGCAAATATGCAACCAACTGAGTTGAGAAGCTGCAACTGCTGTGAATGACAAGCAAAAGGCATCATGAAGTTAGAGTCTAAGTTACAAAATTGTCACAAGCAATGTGTCTACACTACCTGAAACTAATAATTGAAACTAGTCCTTTAGCTTTGACTGTAAAACCAAGGTTATCAGTTAAGGTGATTAGAATTATATACAGTACAAGCATAAACTTGATCTTCAAGTCCCAATACATGTTGAAAGAAGGGTGAATATTAGGTTTAGCATATATCCTAAAGAATTTAGAAGGCCAAATAGAAACATTGCAAAATTGTGGTTAACTGAAGGACACATCTGTGTCAAATCTGTACAACATGTACTAACTACATGGTTAGCTGAAGAACATTAAATGGTGCTTATTTTGTTGTATTAATTTTTGATAATGCTGAGACAATGGAAGTTTAAACATCCAAAATGGCTGGTAAAATCATTGCATCTTTTTTTAACAAGGACAATATTTTATTTTAACAAAACACAAAAAATGTATTTGAGAAATCCTATAAAGCATTAGTCCAATATGCCACTTCTTCCTCCCCCCCTCCCCCTAATTTAAGCTTGTGACCGAAAAAATGTTACATCATATTTTTACCAATGTAATTCCCATGGCTGTCTTTTAGAAAAAGGCATGTATAAAATCAACTTCTGCTTTATCTGTCTGGATGAGCCATTTCTAGTCTGGAAGGAGGCCTCATCATTGGGGGTCCTGGCATCATTGCCATGTGTCCTCCCATGGGTGGTTTCATTCCCGGTGCGGGTCCAACGGGCATCATTCCTGGGGGAGGTGGGCCCATCATTGGCATCATTGGGGTGCTGGTGTCATACCAGGCCGTAGAGGAACAGGGATATTAGCTGGTAGTGGTATCATTGCCACTCCTGGAGGTGGAGCAGAGAATGGAGTGGGTGGGATTTTTCCTTGTTGAAATGCAGCAGTTGTTTTATCTATCAGGCTCTGTGCTTGTTCTTCCATCCATTTTTGATAGTAGTCTTTCACATTCTCTTAATGTTTTCTACCACTGCAATGGATTTTTCTCAAAAATGGTTCGGCATGTTGCATCGGATCTTCTACCGGATCAAAATTATTGCATCTTTAAGTGTATCTATCTGTCTTTGGAGTACTTTAAACAGAGGCTGGATGGTTATATTTCAGTGCTGTTTTAGTTCTGTATTCCTATATGGCAGGGGATTGAACTAAATGGCCTTTGTGGTCTCTTCCAACCCTATGATGATAAATATCAACTTTGCCTTCCCATTTGTTTTGATTGTACTCTTGGTAACATATGTAACTTTAACTGTCTTAAAGGTCACAGACCACAAAGGCGAACAGCCTGTCAGAGTCTCCACCTCAAAGAAAATCTGAAAACACTAACAAAGTCAGAGCATGAAGATAATAATAATAATAATAATAATAATAAAACTTTATTTATACCCCGCCACCATCTCCCCAACGGGGACTCGGGGCGGCTTACATGGGGCCATGCCCAAAACAATACAATGTAAACAGCATATAAAAGAACAGCACAACACAATACAATAAGCAATACAGTAAATAATATCCATTACAAAATAAAACAAGGAGACAATAAAAACAAGGGCAGATAACAGGAGAGGAATCAACAAACATGTAGGTCCTTCAGAGAAAAACTCAGAAGTACTCTCACAATGCTACTACTGTGGTACTCTAGTAGAAGAAAGTGAGTGGAAGGTGTGCATGAAAATAGGGAAGGTAGAACCTCTTTCCAAAACTAAGTTGCAGAACTTATAGAAAGAAGGTCATAGTGGCTGCAGAGATACAGAGAAACAATGGGGTGTAATGGCCTGAGTGTTGGCCTATGACTCCGTAGAACTGGGCTCAAACTCCCATTTGACCTTGGGCAAGTCACTCTCTCTCTTCCTAACAGGAAGGAAAAGGCAAATCCACTCTGAACAAATCTTGCCCAACACATCTTATAATGCATTCACCTTAGGGTTGCCATGAGTCAGAAACAACCTGAAGGCACACAAGAGTGACAGCTATAAGTGCAGAGATGCATGTGTTCATCATGAAGAACATTTTACTTCCAAAACCAAAGCTGGCACCCAAACACAGGGCAGTGCTGACATGGAAGGAAGTCTTGAAATCACAGAGAGCCCATGTAATTTTGAAAAAAAGGAGTGGGTAGAGGCCATGGAAGTTTTGCACATTTACTCATCCCTTTTTCAGATAATTCATAACAGTACTAAGATTGTATGGAATAGAACAATTGGGGAGATTACATTTTTTACATTAGCTATCACAGCTTGCCCACTTAGAAGCAAGCCTTTTCTTCCAGTTTCAGGCCGCACTAGTACCTTTATTTTCAAAAGTCTCCTCTTCCCAAGGAGATTTGTACCAAATAAGTGAAATATTTCAGGGTTTTTCCTCCCTTCATACCTTTGATACATAACGTGCATACCATTATCTTTGGCCTGTCAAACGTTTCCATAAATAGGAAAACAAAAATCTGCTCAATTTCTCAGAAGCAGTAAGAGAAGGAGGTTTATATAACATTTGCCATTATTCTTTTTTAAATATATAAAAAGCCACATGCAAAATTACAGGAAAAGGCCAATAGTCAGAGTGTATGTTTGCCTACAAATCTGAAAGTACTGGAACCTGTTCTTCAAGTTATAGTCATCACCTCAAATATAAAGCTTTTCCTCCAAATTGGAAACACCTGCATGCTGGTTTGGACACTTCATTGTGGGCCAATCCAGCCTACTGCACAAAATAAGTAAAATTATGCCTTCTTTCATTTACAGTTGGATTTAGAAGCCCAACCCGTGCCATGTCTTGCATTTGATGCTTACCTGTCTGGACAAAGTCAAAAACAGAAAAGTAGGTCTGAGTATGTTATTGAAAGCCCAGCCTGGGGACCCCAAATCAAGGTCCAGATGGATGACCTGGAAAAGTCACCCGTCTTTGAAGTAAAGAAATAAAGCAGGGCTATTCTTCCCAGGTCGCACTTTGTCCTTTCACACAAGCACTACCCATTCCCTCTTACTTGCACTCCTTGCAATAAACAGGGATCGGTCACCAACCAATCTCCCTGTTTCCCAATTGATCAGTGGTTCTCAACCTGTGGGTCCCCAAGTGTTTTGGCCTACAACTCACAGACATCCCAGCCAGTTTACCACCTGTTAGGATTTCTGGGAGTAGAGGGCCAAAACATCTGGGGACCCACAGGTTGAGAACCACTGCAATAGATCCATGTCCAGCAGCACCCTTAAACTCGTCAACCCACCTGCATACCCTTTGATCTCAATTGCTGGGACCCATGAAGGGATCTTAGCACCCACTGTCCCTAATCAGATGCCACCATGGGACCCATATCCCCAGGGATAAACTTATCAAGGACCCATTGCCACCATGACCCAACCCGAAATCATTTCCCAATCCTCCCTCTTCCAGATTGGGCAGACACTAGATGACATATGGCTTCAAGTTCAATCAATGACAATTGAAATTCCTGTCAGGCCTCTATGCCAATCAACGGCCAAAGTTAATGGACCTTTAAACTTTCAGCCAATCAGCGGCCAGAAAGGGATGGCTTTTTAAATCAAAGGAACCATGGACCCTGCCACTGCACCTTGTATTACTGTTTTTCATAACTTCCAATGCCTGTAAATTCTTATAAAATGTCTCTACTGGGAGCGCTAGGACATGTCAAATCTGGGATCACCACTTTTGCCATTGGCGAATAAAGATCTCTGTTTCTGCCTTCATCTCCGCGTGTCTTCATCGGGAATACAAGGCATGCCAAGAATCCGATCCCTAGAGTTGCAGTAACAGTTAGGTACAAGGATTTTTTTTAAGGAAACTGATTGGCAAATTAAACTGATTAACAAACTAAAACCCACACATTTTGTGTTCATGGGATAACTTCATCATGTAAAAAACAATTAGGGGGTCAGGATAAAAGTAAGGACCCTGTTTCGATCTTTGGGCTACACCAGATCAGGGGGAATGTATTAACAAAAATGTCTCTGTACTCAAAGAAAATCACCTCTTTGCATTTTGTTCAAGGCGCTTTTCAGAAACATCAAAGCTACCCTCAACTATTTCTGAGAGAGTATTCCCCTTTCACATTCATACTTATCTTATGAAGTTGAACTGAAAGAGGAAGGGGGGAAAAGTTGATCCACCATGAAAAGTTCAACTTGCACCATCTGATAACTTTGATGTTCTCCAGCCATTTTGTTTCAAAGGACTTACGTTTTTATTTAGCCAAAGGCAGAATGCAAAAACCAGATTTGATGGGGGGTTTATTTAATTCAAAGCAAACTTTTTAAAGCTGGAGTAATTCATACTAATCAAAACCAGCAAGTCTTCAGATTTTTAGTAATTAAAGACTCTTCACAGCTGGCATTTGGGTCTCTGCTAAGCTACACATTTAAACCAAGCTTGCTTTAGCAGTTCCTCTCCTTCAACACACACACACACACACACACACACACACACACACACACACACACTTTTTAAGGCTTATGTAGGGGAGAAACCTATGCCACACAGTGTTTCACAACTATCCTAAAAACAAAGACAATTCCAACAGACTACCTCTAGTAACAGAGGGCATACAATCCCACACAACCACACCTCTATAAGGGTACTTGTTAAGTAACAATTTTCAGCTTCTCTCCTGGATGATATGCATTCATCTAAAACAACCACCTTGTAAAAACAAACTTTCTAACAATGTATCACACTTGCTAAATATAACTTCAAAAAGGTAATTTTAACTGTCATGGCTCATTCAAAATTTCAGATTTGTCTCATTTTTCATATCTATGAATACCATATGCAGCCATCCTGACACAGATCAACAATGAAGCATCCATGAAACATCATTTTAGGACTAGGAAATGTAGGCTTACCCTTCGCCAATTCTGGGTCTCTCACATATCTCTACCATATTATAAGTGTATCATTCTCACATAAGCAGCTCGTGTGTTCACTTAATGTGTGAAACAAATCATTACAGGATTAAGTTTGTAATATTATCTTCACCTCTATTATTTATTTATTGAATTAATATCCTGACATTCTCCTAACAACTCACTTTCACATCAAATATTTTTTCCACTTATATACATTATTATTCCATCAAATGCCATTTTCAGTTTAATGACTATAGATGAAACCCTGGACAAAACAAAAGGTTTATAACTACTGGTCCTTCCAGACAGGTGCTATATCCCAGGATCTGATCCCAGGTTTTCTGCTTTAAATTGGATTATATGAGTCTGCACTGCCAGATAATCTTTGAGCCCTTCCAAACAGGACCTATATCCCAGGATCCAATTCAAGGTTTCCACTTTAAAATGGATATGAGTCCGCACTGCCAAATAATCTGGGATAAACAGAAAAACTGGGTTTAGATCCTGGGATACAGGGCTGGTCTGGAAGAGCCCTACATCAACCTTTCTGCTGATGCTTTATGAAGATTCAAAGGCAGATATTTTGTAAATTTTGTACTTTCAAAAGTCCAGCAGGTTAAATAGAAGAGACAGTGACAAAAATAAAGACAGCTGGCTCTTCCTGCACAATCCCCTGCCATCCTCAATACTGCCTTGCCTCCACCCAATACAAACTCAATAACCCAGTGGTTTGATGCTTTACCATCCTGTGGGAAGCTTCTCTCATGTCCCCGCATGGGAAGCTGGAGCTGATTTGAACCGCCAACCTCTTTGTCAGCAGTCCTGCTGGTTTAACTCATTGTGCAAAGGTAAAAGAGTACTTTCAGAAAGTACCATTCATTGAAGTTGGATTTAATACATATACACACAAGAAAAAGTCATACAAGTTGAGATATAGCAAATTCATGACTGTAGTCTAGACTCTTTTAAAAGCCATCAGAGGAATTCTGGGCTGGGACCACAGAAATGGAGAAAAGAGGCAGCCCTTTCTCCTATGATATTCTCCCACTTTCATTTAAAACCCACATCTGTCCTAGCTATTACACATCTCATTAAGATAAACATATAAGCACACAGGCTTTTTTCCACAAGACAAACAGCAATATGAGTGGGAAGAGCCAAAATAAAAAAAAAAATAGCCTAGGGAGCAAAGCACTTTCCTTCCAATCCAATTTGGAGAGCCTTGCAGCTACTTTTAATGATGGATCTTAACAGCTCATACACTTTAACCCTCGGGCATTAGCTACACTTCCACAGCACTTTGCAAGGAACTATCTTCTGATTACTTCCACAGCACATAATCAATAGGGAAAGAAAGAAAGAGAGGAATGCCATGAAACTGCATCGCCTTGTTTGTTTGCTTGTCTTGGTTCTGCAAACTTATCTTCTGCAAACTAGGGGTGGGAAGGGACCAGTGGAATCTGTCTCACATTGATTCAGGCTGTCTCATCTTTCTCCGGAATGTAACCAGACTGAAACAAACTTCCTCCCACGGACTGGGTGGGTTTCCGTTGTTGTTACTGCTCCTGCTGCTGCTTTTTGCCAGATCAAGCTTTACAGCAGTGCTGGGAAATCTTTGACACTTAAGTGTTTTGGACTTTGGCTCCCACAGTCTCAAACTACTGACCATGCCAGTTGGGGTTTCTGCAACGGAAGTCCATAAAAACTGGAACAATCAACTATGATACAGATGTATTTCTGACTACATATTGGTTGCCCTTAACTTCCCACTAAAGGCAAATGTAACAGCAGCTTTGTGAGGCTAAGTGAGAGACCCAAAGTGATCCCACACTGGAACTATCAGAGGATCACCTATTGCTTTAGCAAAGTACACGGAAAGAGAATTCATTCTAAAGCATCATAATTCAATGGGAACACATTCCTATGTCTGAGTGGTCCTATTAGGAGAGAATGCTTCTGGAACATGGCCATACAGCCCTGAAAACTCACAGCAACCGAGCCCTATAAGGCTTTATCTCAATATCACTTATGTTTTCAGATTCTAACTTCCTAAGAATCAAATCTTCAGCATGATCTTCCAACTTCCTGACGCATATTGGATACAATGGCAGCCACCAAGATACTGTAATAATGATCTTGAGATCATGCTGAAGATTTGATTTTTAGAAATTATTTAATCCCCATTCAGCAGATGGAACGTTTCAAGGTCTCCAGAGTAATGTTTTCTTACAGAATTCACAGGGACATGTTGCATTGTTGTTAAATCTTATTGTTTAAGTATTTTGTGTGTATTGTAATGCTATGTTATCCATTTTTTCTTGTGTAAGCCGCCTCAAGTCCTGTGGGGAGATGGTGGCGGGGTATAAAAATAAAGTTGTTATTATTATTATTATTATTATTATTATTATTATTATTATTATTATTATTAAAGGTGGATGTTTCATGGCACTGCATCTGAAAATTTGTAAACAATATCTCTGAGTTTCAGCCACCTGTCATACACTGTTGTGAGTTTTGGAAGAAAAAACACCCAGAACTAAAAAATGTGCTATTGCATCTGTGTTGGTTATAATTTAAACAAAGAGCCTTGACAGCTACTCAAATCAAAGCTTCCATGTCAAGTGAGTATGCGTTTCTGACTCAGATTGTTTGGAAACAGTGAAATACCCTTGGTTCTGCACCAGCAAGCACTCAGTTGAACGCACTCAAAATACTCTGGAAATCTCACTGAGATCAGAAGAGACTTCAGATTACATCAGTGAAGACAAGTTTTGTTTTTTTAATCTACTGGGATGAACGTCATAGAGATGTCCTAGAAAAAGGAAATATTGATTTTTCACCATGTCTCCTAAGTGTCTTGCTAAGTTATTCAAATATAATTTCTGAGGTTTGAGGAATAATTTGTCAGTGAATTTCTGAACTAAAAATCCAAAAGACAATGGGAGTTTCATACCTTCTTATGTTCTCTTTATTTTTTATTTTTAAAAGAAAACAGGCTTGTTTGGAACTGTTTCTGCCTTTTCCAGCAACTATTAAACAAATCTTTTTGCACAAAAAACAAGAATCCTATAGCAGTAGAAGAAAGTGTGCCATTTGGTTTTCAGGAGCATGATCGCTGGCACAACTACAGCAACAATTCTTGTGAATTCAGAAACAGTCATCTTGAGGAAGGGAAAATAATGGAGGAAAGCCAGAATTAGTGAGCCCAGACAGCTCAACCAGGTAACACTTGAGCTTTTCTATTACAGAAAAACCAGCACAATAATGTCACAGTTGCTGGAACCTTAAAAAGACAACAGATGAATTGTAGCCAAATATAGCAGTGAAGAATCCCCTGCAGAAGTATTTTAAGGGCACAGGGTGGTTGAGTGTTCCTAGTCTGGCAATGCAAGGCAGATAACTCTTTTATACACAGCATTCTTATGTTCAAAACAGGAAAGCTGGCCACATAGATTCTACTGCTCACATTAGTCAGGAAGTAAAAGCAAAGCAATGAAATCCCAAAGCGCATGGACTGGAAGACTGGTTGTATAAGAAAAAGTGTAGATGTGCCTTAAGCACACAATATATCTTATCACTGTTTCTAACATGATTATGGCTTGCAAGCCTCCTCCTTCAAACACAGATGGGTCTAACCAGCCCAACCAGACTTGTAAATACTTGCCAATGGAAACCAGAAGAGTAACTAAGGATCGCATCCAGGCAAAGAATCAAGAAAACCGGTTCTTTTCCTCCTGTTCAGGTTTTTTGTATGTATATAATGAATTACTTTAAAATGAATTACTTTGAAATAGCTTAACGTAACAGGAACAGATTGAAATTTGCATTTACTCATCTATTAAGTATGCAACCCAGTCCAGGACCACTGGCATGACAGCTTGCGCCAGCATACTGATATTCCTCCAAATGCACATCCAATTTAAAGTAAGGGAATAGCACAAAAAACATTTCCACTCACACGCCAATCTAAATACCAATCTATGCCCGTAAATGCATATTCAAAAATAAATCATACTCATTCCCAGTGCATTTCTTTTAATTGGATGTATATCTACAGAATATGTTATTTTATGTACAGATCCAAACATGCATCTACATTCCAAAACAATTAAGCACTAGTAACTACATGCATTTTGAAAAAAGCTTGCTTTTCTTGAACAAGAGATAATGTTTTGAGTTCAAGCTTTAGGATGACAGAATAGGTAAGAGATTCAAGGGTAGCCACCACGTTGGCCATGCAGCAAAATGCAGCAATACAAAATCCACAAAACAGTGATAAGGAGAGTGACCTCTGCTTGAATCAAGATCCATTCAGGCCATCTCAACTGAGAACAGATGTGACATCAGAGATAAAAACATAGGCTTGTGGCTTTAATAACATCACTTTTCATCTCCTGTATGATTTTTAACATCTTTGCCTGATGAAGAAGCCAACTGGGCTTCGAAAGCTGGAATGATGTATTTTGTGCATTTTAGTTGGCCCAATAAAGTACTGCATCATTGTTTTGAGAATTTCATTTTTGTATAATAGGTAATATTTATTACTTTCAAATCATGACTGTTTAGACCATGAATTTGATTTAAAATCCATCTGACCTAATGTGGAAGGCAATTTATAACAATGATCTAGATGTGAATTTCACTGAGATATCTGTCTTGCCAGTGCAGGAAACACTCTGCACATGCCACTCCTATTTGTACCAGGTGAGGTTTAACTGGATATTACAGGCTGAATATCTCTTATCTGGAATTCCAAAATCCAGAAACTCCAAAATCTAAACTTTCTCAACTGAAATAGTGACACCTTTGCTTTGTGGTGGTTCAGTGTACACAAACTCACTTTCATACACAAAATTAATAAAAACATTGTGTAAAAATTATTTTAAGGCTATATCTAAAAATTATATATGAAACAGAAAATGAATTTTGTGTTTGGTCTTGAGTCCCATCTCTGCAAGATCTTGTTATGTATATGCAAGAAGCGCAAAATTTGAAAAGAAATGAAACACACAACACTTCTGGTCCCAAGCATTGTTGGATAAACTTATACCAGAACAAGGGCCTAAATTACTGTAAACTGTTCTCTATGAGGAGGCCCACCAATTTTGATTTTATTTGAATATCAGGGGAAAGTTTTACTTCTTTGTGTTTGTTTTTATTATGCTGGCTGTTTTCATACCAACTTTAAAAACTATTTTGTTGATTTAATGTTTTAATGTAATTTTGATTGATTGATAAATCTCTACACAGGGATGTGAATTTAAAAAAAATTAAAATACGTATTTTAAAATCCTAACAGAGATAGAGAAAATGCTACCTGCCAAATGTTTTGATCTATAGCTGAGATGGGCAAAGTTCAGCCAACCAGCCACATGTAGCCTTAGTTGTCATCTTAGGCCTGGAAAGGGCACAAAACATGGTGAAAATATCTCCTCTTCAAGGAGTAATAATTTTTTTTGTGGGAGCAGGTGTAGTGAAAAAATGTGTCCCTCCAAGGACTCCTGGGGGATCTTCTAGCTTTACATAGTTGCCCAGCTTGATCAACAACTTCCATCCATCAATGGCAAGTTATGAGAGATTGAGGGGATTGTAAGCAAAAACATCTGGAATGCCAGAAGTTTCCAAGCTCTGCTGTAAAATAAATAAAACAAAAATAAAGCAGAATAGGGGAGTCCTCTCACATTGCTGCAGACTCCAAATCACGAGGGCTTTTGAGCAGGGTACTAACTTCTTTAAAATGCAAAGGGAAAACAACTCATTTCAGCAAAAAAAGAAATTCACAAAATGTTTCCAATGCATCCACTTTGTCCAGGATGCACATACAAGTTTTGCTTTTCCTCATCAGTGGGATAAATCTCTGTGGACAGTTACCATACAAACATTTTAACCTAATAGTATTTAATATCACAGGATGTTATTATCATGTACCTTAATGTGGTGACTAAACACATTTACAGTTCAGGATGTTTTTATACAAACACTCCTGTATCAAAAATGTCAGTGCTTTCTTTCTCACATTTATTCTGTCTTAAATTTATGGATAATGCCTGGAACCTTCCTCTATTCTACAATTTTTATGCCATATATCCTTTCCCACCCACCTCTGTTTTTGTTGGATGCAGTTCGATTTGATGAAAACCAGAAACAAAACTTTGACTTTATTGGAGTTCATCACCCTGAAAGGGTATTTTAGGATATCAACAAGCCCTGCTGTTCTCATTTAATCTTCATTTCTTTCAGCAAGGTAAACAGATGATAAACTGCGTATAGAGAAAATCCATGTAGAGTTAAGCACCTATTCATTACATTAAAAACTACACAGTACTGCAGCGACATTAAATAATTTATTTTTATGCGTTTTACATTAAGCAGGAAAAGGTTCATTCTAGACATGAAGAAAAAACTTATCATTAAAGAAACAGCTTCTCTTTGATATATATCAATTCATGTCAGAAATCTAAAATCCTAAGGCAAGAGTTCTAGCATTTGTCCTTTTACAGTCACAACAGACAAAATCAAAAAAGGATGATAATAAAGTATGTTGTGACCAAAAAAATCAGAGTGAACAGATTAAAAGGGAAATAGAGGACTCCATGCCATAAATATCAGAGAAATCAGATTCCCTGTCACAAATATTATATGTTATCAGTCACTTGAACTTAGAGACCAGTACTACTCAAAGGGGCAGTCCCTTAACCAATGAAGGTCCCTGAGTTGTTGACTGCCAGTTACCAGAGAGTTTCCAGAGGAAAAGAAGAAGAAACACCTTTTGCCAATGGACACAAATATGCTGGGCATATTGAAAAAAAAATAGAGTACTTGAGAAGCACTCCTCTTGACTGCAATTCTTCCCCTTATTGATATATTTACAGTAAAATACTACACTGATGAGCAAGGGACTGTAAAACTATCGAATTACATCTATGAAGTTCTATTCCATCACATTTGGACTGAATAGATATATACAGTCAGCACTCCATATCCAAGAATTTTGTATTCAGATTCAGCCATCCATATCTTGAAAATATTAATTTAAAAAAAACCAAAGCAAACCTTGATTTTTGCCATTTTATTTAAGGGACAACATTTTACTATGTCACTCTGTGTGTGTGTGTGTGTGTGTGTGTGTATAAATAAAATGGGACTTAAGCATCCTTGGACTTTTATATCCACAGGGGATCCTGGAACCAAATCCCAATGGATAACAAAGGCCCACTGTAACTGTCATTCAAGCCACAGTAAATGTGCTTTGTATTTTCACAGTCATTAAAAACTGTTTTAAATTAATGGTTTTAATATGATTTTCTTTGCTTTGAACCTTGCTATTATCTATTGCTTTAATTGTATTTTGCTTTAATTCATATTGTGAGCAGCCTTCTCACACTGAGTGAAATATGAGATACTAATTCATTGTGTTTATCTGGTCATTAATGATTTTGCCTTATCACCAACACTGCTTGGTGAACAATCAAAACCAAGCTTCAATGCAGTTGCTGTTGCCCTTTTAAAAATTTGCATTCAGTTTTCATAAACTACAATTTCCACTGCCAAGGAATAACATGTATGAGGTGATCAGCACCTCTGCCATTGCTTCCCAAGATAAGGTCCTGTTAAGATTGCTTTGGACGTCCAGCTCCCAGAAGTTTTGCTCAGCAAACCCAAAACATCTGGAGGAACACTGACCTACCATGATCTTCAACATAGTTCCCTTCCAATATCTGGATTATATTCCATAATCTTTGATGCAGTGAGTTCACTCTAGCTGAGACTAACAATAGAAATTAATCCCAGGTTTACAGCAATCTATAATATTTCACTATGAGTCAACACAATGAAGTGTTTTAAGTGTTGGACTACAGCCATGGAAGACCAAGTTTTCAAATCACCACTCGGCCATGGAAACCCAGTAGGTCACCCAGTGCACCTTAGGAAAATCTCATTCTCTCACTCTGGAGAAATGGCCAGGAAAACCCTAGGATAGGGTCATGGGTCTCATTGGGTTTAAAAGCACACAACTACAATTATAGCAGTCAGACTTTAACACATAGTGTCAACAACTAGAAAACACCTTTTCCCAGAATTTCCTTCTTTTTGACAACACAGGCTTGGATTCCAGGCCTACTTGGCTTAACAAAGTTGACAGAAGCTCAGTTCACTCCTCCCAAAGATTATTCTCTGTCCATGAACATTTTAAAGATAACCTAGGAGTCAAACCATGACACCAGAGGGGGAGGCAAGGGGTAAATATTTAAATGTTTATATCAACCACAAGATCTAGAAACTTGGGATTATTTTTGTGGTAGAGACCTCACATTGAAAACCGTAAAAAAAAATCCTTCCCATTCTTCAGTCTTGCCACATGAAGGCCACTAACTGCATCCTTGTGATGCAAGGCCACACACCATCACAGACATTGGACAGAAAATTGAATACTGTATGTATAATCCTAGAATGATTGTCTTTCTGTATAAGTTATCCCTTGCAAGGAAGTCTAGCAGAGATCATCTCCTCAACCATCAATATCCAGTACAGCCCCTATAACTACAGGAGGTATGTTCCAAAATACCATGAATACCTGAAACCATGCAAAACAGTGACCTCTATATTTTGACTATACTTGGCCTAGACCAGTGGTTCTCAACCTAGGGTCCCCAAATGTTTTTGGCCTACAATTCCTAGAAAACCCAGCCAGTTTACCAGCTGTTGGGATTTCTGGGAGTTGAAGGCTAAAAACATCTGGGGACCACAGGGTGAAAACCACTGACCTAGACAAGTACCTCAGAATCAAACTAGAGGACCTAGAAAGGACCACAAACACTTCCAAGAGAGTATTTTCTGGAAGTGAAATTCTGGATATCAAATTTGTGAATTAAGGGGTTGTACTATATCTCATTTTTGGCAATAAATGGAGGGCAGGGTAAACTAGGCTTACAAATGTGGTTGCCTTTCATCACTTATTGAAAAAGGTGCTTCTAGCTTAGCTGAAGGAGCCCCCGTGGCGAAGTGTGTTAAAGCACTGAGCTGCTGAACTTGCAGACTGAAAGGTCCTAGGTTCAAATCCCAGAAGCGGAGTGAGCGCCCGCTGTTAGCTCCAGCTTCTGCCAACCTAGCAGTTCGAAAACATGCCAATGTGAGTAGATCAATAGGTAACACTCCGGCGGGAAGGTAACGGCGCTCCATGCAGTCATGCCAGCCACATGACCTTGGAGGTGTCTACGGACAACGCCGGCTCTTCGGCTTAGAAATGGAGATGAGCACCAACCCCCAGAGTCAGACATGACTGGACTTAATGTCAGGGGAAACCTTTACCTTTACCTTAGCATCACCATATCTTAGGCTCCATCTACCCCAGTGGTCCTCAAACTGGGGTCCCCAGATGTTTTTGATCTTCAATTCCCAGAAATCCTAACAGCTAGTAAACTGGCTAGTATTTCTGGGAGTTGTAGGCCAAAAACATCTGGGGATCCCAGGTTGAGAACCACTGATCTACGCTGACCATTTAATGAAGTTCAAAGCTGGCTTTAAACTGCTGTGGCTAAACAACAAATACCCACAAAAATGTGTGGGCATGTGTAAAAATGCTCTGTGGTTCATGTAATCACCATCCTGGCCTCAAACTGGTTCCAGGATTTCCTATGTAATCATCTGCACAGCGAAACTGCATTAAATGGTCAGTGTAGATGTGCCCTTAGGCTAACCTTTGCATATAAAAGACCGTACAACGATGCTGGCAGCATTTTATTCTTCTTAGGCTGTAAGCCATATAGGGCGGTCATGAGAAAAAGTGACATATAAAATAAATAATGAATAGCCTGGCTACAAAATGTTATGGATTTGAAGCCAGAGAGTTATATTCTTTTCCAAGATTTCCAGCTACACCCATTTTCCCACCACCAATCCCGCTGTCAGCAGACTTAACTGCTCAGTAGTCATTAAGCATACTCCTTTGAAAAGCTACTTTCTGAGAAGTGGATTTGGGGAGGAAAGGACTCGTGAAAATCCTCAACACACCTACTGATCCTTTTTGAGTATGGATCATGACATCTTGTTAATACAGGGATCAGAAATTGGAGAATAAGTTTGCCACTCATTTGATAGTACAATCAGCCTTCCACACTTCTGAGTGTAACTTTGGCAGATCTGATTATTTACCAATTTGATGTATGTGGTCCTGGAATTTCCTAGGGTGTTGTGCACCACTAACCCCAGTGAATGTGGAGGGCTGACTGCATAAGAAAATAGGTGTAATTCAATCCTATGAAAGCAGAATACTGTACGTAGGAACTTTGGGGAAATAAGGACAATACGTGCCTTCTACTCTAACAAAGTAGGGCCTGCACAAACACTATAGTGCTCATCTCTCTTTGCAAAGACAGTCATAATCCAACCCTTGACCAATGTGTCTTGAAATGTAACAAGCTTTTCCACTGTCATAGTGACTTGAATGTGTTTATATATCTCTGACTTTTTTCACTATGGTCACTTCCAACGTAATGAATACAGCTCCTACAGAATATCTAATGAATATGACCACACTTTTAGCTCTCCTCCAACACTTTTCTAGGTATAGAAAGGTGTTTCAAAAATTATGTGTGCTTTTTAAAATCAAACTCATGTTACATTGTAGTTATTCTGTGCCTTCAAGTCATTTCCAACCCATAAGTGACCTGATTAAGGGGGTTTGTTGGCATGATTTGTTCTTCTGAAGCAGAGAGAGTATGCTTTGCTCAAGGTTTTCAATGGCTGAGTGAGGTTTCAAATCCTGGTGTCAAAAATCATAGCCCAATGCTCAAATCACTATGCCACACCGGAGCCTCCGGTGGCCTAGGGGATAAAAGCCTTGTGACTTGAAGGTTGGGTTGCTGACCTGAAGGCTGCCAGGTTCGAATCCCACCCGGGGAGAGCGCGGATGAGCTCCCTCTATCAGCTCCAGCTCCATGCGGGGACATGAGAGAAGCCTCCCACAAGGATGGTAAAAACATCAAAACATCCAGGCGTCCCCTGGGCAATGTCCTTGCAGACGGCCAATTCTCTCACTCCAGAAGCAACTCCAGTTGCTCCTGACACGGGAAAAAAGAAATTACGCCACACTGCTCTTTAAGTACAGTTATACAATAATATATAGGCTTCCCTCACAAAATCTAGGAGGAGACATTTCTGCAACATGAAATTCCATGAAAACCATACAGTTTGGCACAGTCCTCGCCTGACTTTTAAAGTGATGCCCTCCTATTTGAAGTTGCCATGGCATCAAGACTCCCGTTAAAGACACAAAATGTCTCTTTCCTACAGGCAGTTATGGGAAGTTAGCAAATTTGGAAAAGGACCAAGTATGCTTTGGCTCTGCAATAGACCTAATTTATCATCGTTTGGACATTCCAGTGGTTAGCTAAACCAAGAAAGCAGAACAACTGGCACTTTATAACATCAAGTAAAGTAGAGATTCACATGTGCTGCCAAAGCCATAGCCATGCCCTACATACAGGCAACTATTTTCACTTTTAGTCATTTCATCTCCTGTAGCAAAACAAATTTGAAATAAATACCATTGACACCCAGCTCCCCTCAACTGATGCTGAATCACAGCAATTAGGAAGTCAGGATGGTTTTCGATTTGGCAGCCAGAAAAGATACACACTTCTAAAAAGTCATCATCAAATCTTCAGAGGAAATTCTGAAGGATGCAAGATATCATATTTATTTCCTTTGCTACTATAAGTTGGATAATATGCCAAGCTTCTATTTTAAGAGACAAACAAAACATTTTGGCTGACAGTGGAACTTTGCAAACAATTGACATCCACTGTCTAATCTGTACCAGACTTTTTTATACAGAGCGCTTGACTGCAGCATATTTATAAATACTATAATGAGTACTTTCCTAGTGACTGCAAATTCTCCTGCTCCTAGCAATCAAAAAGAACCCTGCTATTAGAAAGAAATTTCAACTTTCCCATTAATACAGTAATAAGTTTTTTGCCAAGTTTTTTGCCAAGCAGAAAAATGTTACTTCCTAAAAACATTACCAAAGAACTTCTTTAGCTATTGCCACATAGCAAGAAGTACAAAGTAGAGGAACAGCTGTCAAGATAACACAGCTTCTATATATGAATTCAGTGGGGTTTAGTCCTAGGTATAGGATTACAGCCTTTATCAGGGAAATGTCAGTTTTAATCTTCATGCATTAGATCAAGGCATTTTAGTACTGCAGAGTTAAGTTTTGTTGCAGACTCCACAAAGAGTTAGACCTACAAAGTACATATTCCTGGCATTTGGGGGAATTTGAGAAAATGGTTAGTTGCTGTAGGAGGATTTTCTTTTCTTCAAGGCAATTTATTTGACAGGGGAGGGGGGAGGAGCCACTGTCACCTGAGCGGTTTCCCAGATTTCAGCCACCTGTCATGCTCAATTTTATTTAACAAATAAAAGAATTGTGAATTCCAATCAATGTTTCAGCAAATCTTCTGATTTTTGTCACTGCATACTTTTTGTTGCTCCATTCAATGTAATATATGGCAAGACAAGGAATGTCTCATGCTGTTTTTCAGGTAACTTTGATGCAGCAAAGCAGACATTATTAAAGGTAGGCCCCACTCCGGGAAAATCAACATTTCTTCCAATTATGGAGGGACCAGACCTTTCAGTGGGGCCAGGAAAAATTGCAAACAAGTGCTGTATGATTGCCTCAACTTGCAATACATTGGACATCTTATTAGGTAAAGGTTTTCTCCTGACATTAAGTCTAGTCGTGTCCGACTCTGGGAGTTGGTGTTCATCTCCATTTCTAAGCCGAAGAACCAGCGTTGTCCGTAGACACCTTCAAGGTCATGTGGCCAGCATGACTGCCTGGAGCGCTGTTACCTTCCCGCTACCTATTTATCTCCTCACATTTACATGTTTTTGAACTGCTAGGTTGGCAGAAACTGGGGCTAACAGCAGGAGCTCACCCTGCTCCCTGGATACGAACTGCAGACCTTTCGGTCAGCAAATTCAGCAGCTCAGCAGTTTAACCTGCTGCGCCACTGGGAGCTCCTGGACATCTCATTAAAGCCCCAAAACTTGTCACAATTCCCCTCAGTGAAAGTTATTTTTTGCAGAAGAGACCTCATATGCCATCTAGTACAATCCCCTGCCATGTAGGAATATAAAATCAAAGCACACCACTGAAACACCACTGAAAAGTGACCATCTGGGCTCTGTTTAAAGACTTCCAAAGAAAGAGAAATATAGTCGAGACCCATTGATTTGGCCAGTCATTTTGAATATTTAAACTTCCAAGCTAACCAAAGGTTAATTTAGGCAACAAAATAAGCACAATTTAATGTTCTTCAGCGAACACAGATGGTTCGTACATGCTGTACAGATTTTGCACAGATGTATCCTTCAGTTAACCACAATTCTGTAATTTTTCTATTTGGACTTCTAATTCCTTTATGATGTATGCTAAACCTAACATTACCTTCCCTTCAAAATTTCTTGGGACTTGAAGATCAAGTTTATGCTTGTAAAGAATTCTAATCATCTTGGCTGCTAACACTGGTTTTACGGTCAAAGCTAAAGGACTAAACCTAACTGTTATTTTCAAGCAGTGTAGACATATTGTCTCAACAAAACTTACATAAGTGTTGACTTGTCATGTTCCCACTGATTCATTGGTTCTGTTCCAAGGACTAACAATTGGATTCAGCCCAAAAGTAGAGTAGAGATGGGCAATTTGCTCTCTCAAATTCAAATATTGTAAACTTAAGATATATGCTGTAAATACTGATATGGTTAAAACCAAGGTGTTCCTTGCTAGATACTTTTAAAAATTGATTTTCTATGCTATCCACATTAGATCCATCCTGGGAGAAAAGTGGGTTCGATAAATGAATAGATAAAAAACACAGGACAGTAAACCATGTGACTTCAATTCAGCTTCAAAACACAGAAAATTCCCAGATTAATGTTAAATTCCATTCCTACCATAGGCTTTAACCTCACTAGTGGCTACTGCACTGGTCACATCTAGACAATGAAAGTAAACCATCACTAAGCAGATACCAAGGGTCCACTATAAGATCTTGGCCTAAATAATGAAATTACTGGTAAATGGGAGCTGGTTAAACCGCTGAGCTGCTAAACTTGCTAACCAAAAGGTCAGCAGTTCAAATCCAGGGAGCAGGGTGAGTTCCCACTGTTAGCGCCAGCTTCTGCCAACCTAGCAGTTCAAAAACATTCAAATATGAGTAGATCACTAGGTACCGCTCTGACTGGAAGGTAATGGCGCTCCATGCAGTCATGATGGCCACATGACCGTGGAGGTGTCTACAGATAACGCTGGCTCTTCAGCTTAAAGAAATAGAGATGAGCACCAACCCCCAAAGTTGGATACAACTAGACTTAATGTCAGGGGAAAACCTTTACCTTTACCTTTACTACTGGTAAATAAGCAAGGGGACTAATTCAATATTATAAAATTGCCAATAATACTACTGCAAAACTTCAGCATTACCCTGTTTTCCCGAAAATAAGACATTCCCTGAAAATAAGACCTAGTAGAGGTTTGCTAAATTGCTAAATATAAGCCCTCCCCCAAAAGTAAGACCTAGCAAAGTTTTGTTTGGAAGCATGCCCGCCAAACAGATCACCAGAGTATACAGGATTGATAAATGTGATAACAACTACTATACAGTACATAATAAATGTTCAATTTTTTGTTCAACAATAACTGTGAATTCTTCTTCATGGAAAAATAAGTCATCCCCTGAAAATAAGATCTAGCGTATCTTTGGGAGCAAAAATTAATATAAGTCACTGTCTTATTTTGAGAGAAACACAGTAGCTAGGGAAACACTCTGTTGCAAGCATTAATATTACAGAATCAATGCCAATTGTTTTCAGTGTTGATTGCTAGCCTACAACTCAGTCATGGTGTCCCCGTTTCAGCTCTCATTAATGAACTCATTACATAGGTTTACACTGTAAAGCTTATACAAGTCATTTTCTTTCAGCTCAGCCCCTCATCTGAAACATGAAAATAATACTAAGAATTAACCTCTACAAGAACTGAAAAAATTATAAAGACAATGGTCTGAAACCTATGGATAGTCCCAATGAAAGTAGATCTACTGAATCAATGGGATTCATATGTCCCCTTACCAGTCGACAATTAATTCAGTGGATTTACTATAGCTTGGACTAAATAAATACATGAACTACTTTTAGCATTCGAGATGCAGAAAGATGAATGCTAATCAATAGGACGTACATAAGTGATCTCAATCTCTACCACATCTGAAGATGTGGGTTTATTAAATCAAGAAAAGCTAATGCTAAAATTAAAAACAGTTGGTCTTAGAGGTGCCGTTTAATTCCTTCGATAGGTGATAGGAGCCAAATTTAAGCATGAAATTAATTTATGTTTCATATCCACTTTATACATAAAGTCTGAAGGTGATTTTATACATAATATTTCAACAATGTTATGTGTGAAACAAAGAGTATGTACACTGATCCATCTGAAAACAAAGGTGTCCCTATCTCAGCCACCCAGGTGGACAATTTTGGAGCATTACGGAGTTTTGAATTCTGGATAAAGAATGCTAACAAATCTTTGTATTCATAAAATAAAACTGTTTTGAGATACTAATCTTCTCTGCACAGATATGACCACCTCTCCCTTTCTACCTGGCAAAAAACAGGAAATTACATATCATTAGATTAAAGGAACATATAATTTCCCAGTTGTTTTATTTATCTCCTCTCACCAAGGTATACAGATTTTAAAAATCAAACAAAAATGAATCATGGGGGCAAGAAGATTGCCTAGTCCAAACTTGTACGTATTCAGGTGTAGATCACACGTGGAAAGGAAGCATGAAGACAGCAGACAATACCAAGGGGCTATATTTGAAACTGAAAGGGCATGTATGTATTGGCCTACATTTCCCACCAGTTCATGCCAGCACAGCGTACGGCAGTGGTTCTCAACCTGTGGGTCCCCAGGTGTTTTAGCCTACAACTTCCAGAAATCCCAGTCAGTTTGCCAGCTATTAGGATTCCTGGGAATTGAAGGCCAAAACATCTGGGGACCCACAGGCTGAGAATAACAACAATAACAGCAACAACAACAACTTATTTATTTTTGTATCCTGCTTCCATCTCCCCAAAGGGACTCGGGTTGGCTCACATGGGGAAACTCAACAACATAGAGTTAATGGAAGGTCTAACAATACAGAGTTAATGGAAAATACACACCAGTACATACACACCACTGACCTATGGGGAGAGATTACAATATTAGAGAAGCAGTCCCAAGCAACTTGGAGAACTATAGTTGCCATCCCAATAAAGACAAAGAACTGAACTAAATTGCTCAAACAAATGAGCTGGTTTCAAATACAGAAAGGGAGGAAAGTCTTCATTACTGTCAAGCTCAAACTGGACTCAAACAGGAATCACCCATCCTTAGTAACTGAAAATGACTAACTTGAATGGCCCTTTCCAATATACTCTTCCAAAATGTTTCCTCGCCCTTTTCCAAGTGAGTTCCGTCACACCCAAGTCTTCTGATTCTTAAATAAATCAACAAAAAGCAGGAACATGCCACCCAAGAGTCTCTACCTTTCTTCAGAAGGGTGACACTTGCTTAATTAAAAGAAACAGCATAACTTGATTTGCATGTGTGTTGAAAAAAAGTTGCTATCTTAGTTTTTCCAGACAAAGGAAAGCAAAAAACAGCATAATCGGAATTCTCTGCCTCCTAAAATAATTCTTTCATCTTTTCAAACAAAAATCTGGAACAGTCCCATATTGAATCAGCTTTGCCACTTAACACTGCCTTATTTTGAGAATCAAAATTTAATCTACTGAATGCCAGACAGCCTGGAGTCTTCCAAATGCTTAATTTTCCATGGGACAGTCAGTTCATTCATTGTCAAGTTTCTCCACTTCAGTTCTATATCCTTTCCTCAGGTAGGAAGAACAAGCCAGACAGATACACACAGCCAATGTTAATTCACTATATAATCACAGCCCCCCAATGCCATATCAAGGACCTAAGGAGGCAATACTCTGCACATGCTCAGAGGCTCTCTTATTTCCTTTTTGCATAGTATAGAACCCTGGATAAAATTTAGCCATGCAGCCAACTTCTTTCAAAGATACTTCACATGCTATGATTTTCTTAACACAAACATCCTGTCTGTACAGGCTGATTATCCCTTATGTGAAATGCCTGGGGGCCCGAAGTTTCTTGGATTTTAGATTTTTTAAAAAAACCCAATTGTGCATAATGGTATCGTTTGGAGATAGGGCCTGAGTTCAAACACAAACTTCATGTATCTTTCATATACACCCTTTACACATATCCTGAAGTCCCTTGGTATCTGCCGGAATTTGGTTCCAGGATCCTCATGAATACCAAAATCCATGGATGCTCAATTCCCGTTATACACAATGGGGTTATGAAAAGGCGTCTCTTATATTTAATCACAAAATCAAGGGTTGCCTTTTGATAATTATTATTATTTTGCAGTGGGGAGTATTTTCAAGCTATGGATGGTTGAACCTGTGGCAGATGAATCCAAGGGTCGACTGCATGCCCAATATTTTTAGTAATTTTGTTCATGAAAGTTTGTATTCATTGAGCCCTAGAAGGGAAAGGCGTCACTACCTAAGCCACCCATATTTTGGAGCATTTTGGGTTCCTGGTTAAGGAATAGTCAATCTGTATAGGAGAACACATACAAACCTAAGATCCAACAGAACTAGAGAGCATCCATCCTATATCAGTATCAACAGAAAGGTACATGTGACTCTGCCACATTTGACTGCTCTCCGCATTATCCCCAGAGATCAGACAGACTTGATTGCTCGCACTAAGGACCCTCTTCTTCAGGACAAGAGGTTGCTTCCCAGGGCCCTTCTACACAGCCATATAATCCAGAATATCAAGGCAGAAAATTCCACAATATCAGCTTTGAACTGGGTTATCTGAGGCCACGCTGCCATATATTCCAGTTCAAAGCAGATAACAGGGCCGGCCGGAGATATTTTTAAATGTTAAGCGGGGGTGCTAAAAAGCGCCCCCGCCACCGGCCCCGCCTCCCACGCCCTGGCCCCGCCCAGCGTGCCCTGGCCCCGCCTCCCACGCTGTGTGGGAGGCGGGGCCAGGGCGAATAGTGCGGGGGGCGGGGCCAGAGTTGGCCCCGCCCCCCGCCCAGCGTGCCCTGGCCGCGACCAGGAAGTAAGGCCCGAATGGCCTAGCTGTGCTGTGCGCACGCGCACAGCACAGCTAGGCCATTCGGGCCTTACTTCCTGGTCGCGGCCGGCGATCGCCCGGGCGATCGCCGGCCGCGACCAGGAAGTAAGGCCCGAATGGGCTATCTGCGCTGTGCCCGTGCGCACAGCGCAGATAGCCCATTCGGGCCTTTCTTCCTGGTCGCGGCCGGCGATCGCCCGGGCGATCGCCGGCCGCGACCAGGAAGTAAGGCCCGAATGGGCTATCTGCGCTGTGCCCGTGCGCACAGCGCAGATAGCCCATTCGGGCCTTTCTTCCTGGTCGCGGCCGGCGATCGCCCGGGCGATCGCCGGCCGCGACCAGGAAGTAAGGCCCGAATGGCCTAGCTGTGCTGTGCGCGTGCGCACAGCACAGCACAGCTAGGCCATTTTGCCCTTAGTAACAAACTAACAAACTAACAAAGTAACAAACTAAGGGCAAAAATGGCTTATCTGGCTGTGCGCATGCCAGTAGTAACAAACTAAGTAACAAACTAAGGGCAAAATGGCCTAGGTAACAAACTTAGTAACAAACTAAGGGCAAAATGGCCTAGGTGTGCTGTGCGCACGCGCACAGCACAGCTAGGCCATTCGGGCCATTTTTGCCCTTAGTTTGTTACTAAGGGCAAAATGGCCTAGGTGTGCTGTGCGCACGCGCACAGCACAGCTAGGCCATTCGGGCCTTACTTCCTGGTCGCGGCCGGCGATCGCCCGGGCGATCGCCGGCCGCGACCAGGAAGTAAGGCCCGAATGGCCTAGCTGTGCTGTGCGCGTGCGCACAGCACACCTAGGCCATTTTGTCCTTAGTTTGTTACTAAGGGCAAAATGGCCTAGGTGTGCTGTGCGCACGCGCACAGCACAGCTAGGCCATTCGGGCCTTACTTCCTGGTCGCGGCCGGCGATCGCCCGGGCGATCGCCGGCCGCGACCAGGAAGTAAGGCCCGAATGGCCTAGGTGTGCTGTGCGCATGCGCACAGCACACCTAGGCCATTTTGCCCTTAGTTTGTTACTAAGGGCAAAATGGCCTAGGTGTGCTGTGCGCACGCGCACAGCACAGCTAGGCCATTCGGGCCTTACTTCCTGGTCGCGGCCGGCACAGCGCAGATAGCCCATTCGGGCCTTACTTCCTGGTCGCGGCCGGCGATCGCCCGGGCGATCGCCGGCCGCGACCAGGAAGTAAGGCCCGAATGGCCTAGGTGTGCTGTGCGCGTGCGCACAGCACACCTAGGCCATTTTGCCCTTAGTAACAAACTAAGGGCAAAAATGGCTTATCTGGCTGTGCGCATGCGCACAGCACAGATAGGCCATTTTTGCCCTTAGTTTGTTACTAAGGGCAAAATGGCCTAGGTGCTTGTCGCGGTTTGGCGTGGGCGCGGGGATTGAAGCCCCGCGGGCCCGCGCCAACACCGGAGGCGTCGGTGGCGCTACGGGTCGCTGTCGACGCCTCGACAGCGCCCCTAGCAGCCAGCGCCCGAGGCGGCCGCGTTAGCGGCCGCCTAGTAACAACCGGCCCTGGCAGATAATGTGGGATTTTATTCAGCTGTGTGGAAGGGGCCCCACTCTCATGTTCTTAACTACCTGGGCACCAATACTCTCGAACCCAACGCCCTGCAACAACGCTCTCAGGGTGCATCTACATTGTAGAATTAATGCAATTTGACGCTGCTTTAACTGTTCTCCAAAACAGCTTTCTGCTTAGCATACGACCTCAGCCACATCTTGTTCCCAGTCATTTAAACCAAGGGTGCATCCGCACTGAAGAATTGATGTAGTTTAACACAACGATAATTGCTATGGTTCAATGCTATAGGATCCTGGGAGTTATAGTTTTACAAGGTGCATAGCCTCCTCTGCCAAAAGGTTCGGGTTCCTCAACAAACTGCAGCTTCCAAGATTCCATAGCATGGAGACAAGGCAGTTCAAGCAGTATCTACATTGTGTTGTTGAAGGCTTTCATGGTCGGAATCACTGGGTTGCTGTGAATTTTCCAGGCTGTATGGCCTTGTCCCAGAAGCATTCTCTCCTGATGTTTCATTCACATCTATGGCAGGCATCCTCAGAGATTGTGAGGTCTGTTGGAAACTGGGCATTTGGGGTTTATATATCTGTGGCATATCCAGGGTGGTAGAAAGAGCTCTTGTCTGTTGGAGACAAGTGTGAATGTTGAAAATGGCCAACTTGATTAGCATTTAATGGCCCTGCAAATTCAAAGCCTGGCTGCTTCTTGCCTGAAGGAATCAACCTGGACACAGCATATTATTTGAGAACATAGAAATGCTGGACCACTCTGACAACCACCATGTCAGGCTACACAGAGAAGCCACTGAAATCTACAAGCATGTGGAGAATTTCTACAGAAAGGAGGAAACCATGAAAATGAACAAAATCTTTAAAAAACTCTAAAATAAAGACAGTAAATAAAGAAAAACATTCAGAAAACAGGGGTGTTCCAGACAGGAAACAATCAGGGTCAGGTAACACCTCCCAACAAAGGATTCCTCCAGGAAGCAGCCAGGCTTGGAAGCTGCTAGTCTATTCAATGCGAGGTCTGTTGGAAACTAGGTAAGTGGGGTTTATATATCTGTGGAAAGTTCAGGTTAGGAGAAAGAACTCTTCTGTCTGCCTAATGTAATATAATACTAATAATAATACAATACAATAATATTAAATTATATATTATATATTACATGTAATACTACTAACAATATTATAGTAGAGTGGTACAGTACAATATAGTAATAGATAATGCTAGTATTGTGATATAGGTAAAGGTAAAGTTTTTTTCCGTGACATTAAGTCCAGTCGTGTCCAACTCTGGGGGGTGGTACTCATTTCCATTTCTAAGCCAAAGAGCCAGCGTTGTCCGTAGACACCTCCAAGGTCATGACTGCATGGAGCGCCGTTACCTTGCCACCAGAGCGCTCCATGACTGCATGGAGCGCCGTTACCTTGCCACCTATTGATCTACTCACATTTGCATGCTTTTGAACTGCTATGTTGGCAGAAGCTGGGGCTAACAGCGAGTGCTCACTCAGCTCCCTGGATTCGAACCTGTGACCTTCGCTTGGCAAGTTCAGTAGCTCAGCACTTTAACACACTGCGCCATTACATAATACGCTCATAACATAATATCTCACCTTCTCACGAGCGGCTTACAAATTATATGTAAATACAATATATTATGTTATGTTATATTGTGCTATGCTCGTAACATAATATATTGTATGTGTACATACAATTTGTAAGCCGCTCTGAGTCTCCTTCATTGGAAGGGCGGGATATAAATGTTGTAAATGAATAAATAAGTAACAGTGGCTCTCCCGGTGGCGAAGTGTGTTAAAGCACTGAGCTGCTGAACTTGCAGACCGAAAGGTCCCAGGTTCAAATCCCGGAAGCGGAGTGTGCGCCCGCTGTTGCTCCAGCTTCTGCCAACCTAGCATTCAAAAACATGCCAATGTGAGTAGATCAATAGGTACCGCTCCAGCGGGAAGGTAAATGGTGCTCCATGTAGTCATGCCGGCCACATGACCTTGGAGGTGTCTACAGACAACGCTGGCTCTTCAGCTTAGAAATGGAGATGAGCACCAACCCCAAGAGTCAGACATGACTGGACTTAACGTTACCTTTTTAGTGGCTCTCAACCTGTGGGTCCCTAGGTGTTTTGGCTTCAACTCCCAGAAATCCCAGCCAGTTTACCAGTTGCGAGGATTGGAAGGCCAAAACATCTGGGGACCGATAGGTTGAGAACCGCTGTAATCTTTTCTCCCAAAACATCCCTGGCTCCCAGCTTTCTCCCAGGAAAAGGGTGCACATTCTACACTGTTGAGCAAGTATGGGCAAAGTTGGGCCCTCCCTCCAGGTGTTTTGGACTACAACTCCCAGCATTCCTCACAGCCTCCGGCCCCTTCCTTTCCCCCCTCAGCCGCTTAAGCGGCTGAGGGGGGAAAGGAAAGGGCCTGAGGCTGTGAGGAATGCTGGGAGTTGTAGTCCAAAACACCTGAAGGGAGGGCCCAACTTTGCCCGTGCCTGCTGTCGAGTGAATGCAATTCTTACACTGCTTGTACTGCCCTGAGTCCACGGGAATTGTAGTTCTACCAGGTCCTCAGCCGCCTTGTCCAAACTCTGTCAAAACCGCGTTGTGGAGGCAGACGAGGGAAGGAAGTGCGCGCAGAAGGGACGACTACTAGCCCTCGTCTTGCTCCCTGAGGAGAAACTTCTGCTCCCACTTGGGTTTCTATTCGACCAAGGAGAGGCTGGGAAACGGGAGGAGAAGGAAGGCGACGCCGGGCTACTTACCTCCCTGTCTGGGCGAGGAAGGAGAGGAGGGAGGAGAAGGAGAAGAAGCAGGCGCCCTTGGCTCTTTCGCCCTCGTTGCGCGCTGAGAGCAGGCGAAGGGAATGAGCTCATTGGGAGCCGCGAGCAGCCAGTCCCCGCCTCCCTCCGTTCCCTCCCTTTCCAAGAGGAAGAGGGGCAAGCGCTCCCAGGTTGCGTTGCAGAGGGATGCCTCGCCTCTTTCCCCTCCTCCGTGTCTGGGCTGAGTCTCTTCCACCACCAACAAGCTCACCCTGGCAACCCCCTTCTTCCCTTCCCTCTCTCCCTCCGCCTCTTCAGCGGCCAAAGTTCCTGTTGCTCAGGGGAGAAGGGGGGAGAAAAGCCAAACCATCTGGGACCAATTAGCAGGAAAGAGGGCTCAGCGGGATTGCAGGAGGAGCAGGGAGAGCCAGCCTTGGGCATGCCCTCCTCCTCCTCCTCCTTTTCCCTCATCAAGGCTTTCAACCTGGACTTCCAGAAAGGGGGAAACGGCAGGGAGAAAGAAGAAAGGTCTATCATCCACATTGTAGGATGAATCCAGATTGGCACCACTTCATAGATTCATAGAGTTCGAATAACAACAACAACAATAATAAAAAAAAAACTTCATTGACAAGCTGGAATGTGTCCAGAGGATGGCAACTAAAATGATCAAGGGTCTGGAGAACAAGCCATATGAGGAGCGGCTTAAACAACTGGGCATGTTTAGCCTGCAGAAGAGAAGGCTAAGAGGAGACATGATAGCCATCTACAAATATGTGAGGGGAAGTCATAGGGAGGAGGGAGCAAGTTTGTTTGCTACTGCCCTGGAGACTAGGACACCGAACAATGGCTCCAAACTACAGGAAAGGAGATTCCACCTGGACATCAGGAAGAACTTCCTCACTGTGAGGGCAGTGGAAAGAAGGTGAAGGCTCCTTCTTTGGAGGCTTTTAAGCAGAGGCTGGATGGCCATCTGTCGGGGGAGCTTTGAATGCGATTTCCTGCTTCTTGGCAGGGGGTTGGACTGGATGGCCCATGAGGTCTCTTCCAACTCTACGATTCTATGATTCTATAGCCCTATCTCCTCAAGGGACTCAGGGCGGTTTCCAACATGGCAAGGAAACCATACAACAACAAAACATAATACAGTAGAGTCTCACTTGTCCAACATAAACGGGCTGTCAGAACGTTGGATAAGCGAAAATGTTGGATAATACGGAGGGATTAAGGAAAAGCCTATTAAATGTCAAATTACATTATGATTTTACAAATTAAGCACCCAAAACATCATGTTTTACAACAAATGGACAGAAAAAGCAGTCCAAAACATGGTAACATTATGTAGTAATTACTGTATTTATGAATTTAGCACCAAAACATGGTTTTGGTGCTAAATTCATAAATACAGTAATTACTATATAACTTTACCATGTTTTGGACTGCTTTTTCTGTCCATTTGTGGTAAAACATTGCAATATTGAAAACATTGACTAAAAAAAACCATTAGCCTCTAACAAATGGACTATAAATAAAGATAGAATTGCATAAAATGAACTTAGAGTAGCAACAGTGTCAGAAATTAAATCCACTAAAAGTTCAATCCTTGCTGCTTAGAGAAACAGTTGTGGATCCGGGCGGGAGACAGAGAGTTCCGCTGCTGAACAGCTTTCACAGTTAAGAAGTTCTTCCTCATGTTCAGGCGGAATCTCATTTTCTGTAGTTTGAAGCCGTTGTTCTGCGTTCTAGTCTCCAGGGCAGCAGAAAACAAGCTTGCTCCCTCTTCCCTATGACTTCCTCTCACATATTTATACATATCCCTCATCATGTCTTCTCTCAGCTTTCTCTTCTGTAGGCTAAACATGTCCAGCTCTTTAAGCTGCTCCTCACAGGGCTTGTTCCAGCCCAGTCTACCTGTCCGAACGTATCTCCCCCTATGAACCACCTCGGAGTTTAGGATCATCTGGGGAGGCCCTGCTCTCGATCCCACCTCCTTCACAAGCATGACTGGTGGGGACGAGAGACAGGGCCTTTTCAGTGGTGGCTCCTCGGCCCTGGAACTCCCTCCCTAGCAATATTAGATCAGCCCCCTTCCTCCTAGCCTTTAGAAGGAGAGTAAAAACCTGGCTTTGGGAACAGGCCTTTGATAATAGCGCAGTGCAATAATTTTATCTGGAAATCGTACAATGGATGATGGAACGGCTTTAGACCTTGTCTTTGGATGACGTGTCTTATACTGGAATGTATTTCAATTATGTTTCTATGTATGTATCAATTTTTAATAATTTTACTTCATGTTTATGTTTTTATGCCCAAGGCACTGCACAAGTGCCATTTGTAAGCTGCTTTGAGTCCCCCTCGGGATAGAGAAAGGCGGGATATAAATATAGTAAATAAATAAATTGTTCTCCAAACTATTGATCATTATAGTTGCACTCCTCTGAATACATTCCAGCTTGTCAACATCCCCCTTCGATTGCGGTGGCAACTGCCCTGGGAGTTGTGGTTTGGTGAGGCACCAGGTCTTTTAGGCAGAGAAGGTAACTGACATTGTGAAACTACGGCTCTCGTAGAATCCAAGAGTTGTTGAGACCACAAGGGCCATCCAGTCCATGCCATGATTCCATAGCATTAAACTACAGCACTTGAAAGTGATGCCAAACTGCATTCATTCTACAGTGCAGCAGCACCCAGAATATGTATTCTGAACTTGACCTGTGTCTGTCTCAGGCATGGGCAAACTTTGGCCCTCCGGGTGTTTTGGACTTCAACTTCCACAATTCCTAACAGCTGGTAGGCTGTTAGGAATTGTGGAAGTTGAAGTCCAAAACACTCGGAGGGCCAAAGTTTGCCTCTGCCTGGTCTATCCGCTATGGCAGGATGAAATGCAAACCTCCTGCTTCAATATTCTGTGTGTTTTCTGTTGAAATTCAACCCCACACTACCCAAGTCTACAGTCCTCAATGAGGATTTATTTAGCTTATTGTAGGCTGAGGGTGTCCCTTCCCCCAGACTCCTGAATGACAGTTGGAATGTATCTACCGATATTTCTTCTCTCAGTTTCTGCTCTCATTCTGATTGGTTATGGATACTTTTGCAAGCCTTTACTTCTGACTTTTACTTTTACATCTGAGAATGTGCTGTGTGCTTTGAGATCTCTCTCTGCATGCGTGTCAGGAGAAATGTAATGATTGGTGTTTCTTCCCCTCTCTTTAAACCTTAGAAGACATGGGTGTTAGAATAGCTCAGACCCAGTTCTTAACTATTAAGAAATGCAGTTATTTTATTGTAAATAAACCTTTTGTAATTATAAATATCGAGCTCTGTATGTTTGCTTCCTAAGCTCTAAATTCTTTACAGCCACATAGCACTTCATGCTCTGCTTGCTGTAAGCTGAATGCTCAACCATAAGTACTGTATCCTGTTTTTATATTTTTGGAAGCTCTGCTATATTTTCCCTAACAGAAAATCCTAACATTTTCCATGTTCAAAAGAGGGAAGTCCAGATAGAAGCATCAAGTTGGAACAGGTTGCAAGGAGCATCCAGTCCAACTCCCCCGGCATGGATACAAGGTTGAGCACAACTGTCCAAACCCCATACAATCCATATTACCGTATTTCTTTGATTCTAAGGCACACTTTTTCCCTATACAAACATATCTAAAATCAGTGTGTCTTAGAATCACAGGTGTATAAATAACGATATTTTTTCCTCTTGGTGGTACTGGAATTAGCGTGTGTCTTACAATCAATATCATCTTAAAATAAAAAATACGATATTATTATTGTGTTCCAGGCAGTATGGCCATGTTCCAGAAGCATTCTCTCCTGACGTTTTGCCCACATCTATGGCAGGCATTCTCAGAGATTGTGAGGTCTGTTGGAAACTAGGCAAGTGGGGTTTATATATCTGTGGAAGGTCCAGGGTGGGAGAAAGAACTCTTGCCTGTTGGAGGCATGTGTGAATTTTGCAATTGGCCAGTTTTATTAGTATTGCAAAACCTGGCAGCTTCAAAGCCTGGCTGCTTCCTGCCCGGGGAAATCCTTTGTTGGGAGGTGTTAACTGGCCCTGACTCACATTTTTAACAAGTGTAGTTTAAAATCCACAATATACAAATATTAAACTTGAATTAAACAACCTTTAAAACACTTTAAAACGGTTAAAATGATCAAATATCCTATAGCAACCCTCTTAGCTCACTGTTCAAAACTTTCTTCTTTAATAGGTTGGATATGATGTTGGGGACATCTATACATGACATGCGTGTTAATATTATTATTGCCCAACTTTTATCTCTTGACTGAGACACAAAGTGGCTCAATTAAAAAAGTGCAATTTGAAATCTACAACATACAAATATTAAAATGGAATTAAACAGCCAATCAATTGAAATCCCTTAAAATGCTTAAAAACTGTTACAATGATCAAATATCCTACAGCACCACTTTTGGCTTGCTCTTAAGAACTTACAGTATTTCTTTAAAGGGTTGGTTCTGTATGCAGAGTACAGTCCTGCCTGTGTTGTTTATTCTGGGTGTTACAACCGGTTTTGTGGCTTGCATATTTGGTGTAAGGAGCGACCATATGGATTTATAGGTTCACCGCTACAGTGGACACCTTTTTACCTGACATGTTTACAGTAAGGCATGCCTGTGTTAATAGTGAGATTTAAAAGTAAAGATGTTTTGTTGAGTATGAAATCCAATAGAAAAACACAATAGAAGGAAATTAAGTTGTGGTCTAATTACAGGCCCCATCTACACCGTGTTATATGAAGTGAAAATTCATATAATGCATCTACATGCATTATATGAGTCTTCACTCAGTCAGTGAAGCCTCATATAATGCAGTTTAACTGAATTGAATTGTATTATATTGGACTACACTGACTGTATAATGTAGTTTCAAACTGTGTGGCAGTGCCACAGTCAGCCTTTCATATCCACTAATTGTGTATTAATGAGTTCAAATGTCCACTGCTTGAAACTACTGAAAATGAACAAAATCTAGCTACTAGTATTTTAAAACCTCTAAAATCAGGACAGTAAATAAAGAACAACAATCAGAAAACAGGGGAATTCCAGACAGAAAACAATCAGGATCAGCTAACACCTCCCAACAAAGGATTCCCCAGGCAGGAAGCAGCCAGGCTTTGAAGCTGCCAGGCTGTTCAATGCTAATCAAGCTGGCCAATTGCAACATTCATACTTGCCTCAAACAGACAAGAGATTTTTCCCACCCTGGACCTTCCACAGATATATAAAGCCCACTTGCCTAGTTTCCAATATACCTCACAACTCTGAGGATGTCTGCCATAAGATGCGGGCAAAACGTCAGGAGAAAATGCTTCTGGAACATGGCCATTCAGCCTGGAAAACTCACAGCAATCCAGTGATTCCAGCCATGAAAGCCTTCGACAACACATATATATTTTTAAATGCAAATGCATTTTGGAACCTTGATTTTACCATTTTAGATATGGGATGTGATTTTATTACACCGTAATACATAATGAGATTTAAGCATCCATGGATTTGGGTATCCAGGAACTAAACCACAATGGATACCAAGGACTGCTTAATCCTTTTGTAGATATTCGGTGTCTTCGCGTATTAATCTATAATTGGTTGGATTTCCCGGCCTCCAGGAAGTGTGTTGTTTGATTTGCAGTCCTGTCTGCATATATGTGGGCTTGGTCAGGTATAGTGCAAAGTAAACCTGTAGAAATGAATTTTGGAAGACCCCACACAGAATGAAATGTTTTATAAATACAGCCAGGGGAGGAAGCTGCCATTGCTTCCAGAGCTGCGTGAAGCTGAGATTGGAGCATGTGGAGATTTTGTGAAACAAACACAAAAGAAGCAATTCCTTCTTCAGAGAGGCAGTATGGTGTAATAGTTTGGGGTGTTGGATTAGGACTCTGGGTTCAAATCCCTGCTCAGCCATAGAATCCCTTAGGCAAGTCACACTTTCTCAGCAAAGGGAAAACGTCTCTGTCCAAACCTTGCCATGCCATGTGTCAGAAATTACTTGAAGAACCCAACATGCTAGGATTGCCTTAGGGTCGCCATAAATCAGAAATGCCTTTGCGCACAACATAAATATTTGCGTGGGCAAGTGGGTGTCTCATCCTCTGCAGCAGGCTCCAGAGACCTGAGCTTATTAGAAATCTCTCTCTGCACATTCCTTCTTCCAATTTTCCATTTCTTCACGCAAGGTCTAAACTGAACATTTGTAGAAGTTCCCTCCTCTCATGCCATCTGTTTTCACAACCCCTTTTTTGCCTCCCACCTCTTCTTGACTCTCCCCACTCCTGCTCATTAAATAAGGCCCAAAGTTGCAGGCTATTTCCCCTTGTTTTAAAGCTTTAAAAGTCTGACAAACACTGTTTCCCTTTTAATGTTTTGCTCAGAACTATCTATTATTTTGGAAGAAGTACGTTTATTTTTTTAAAAAGGTTCATTATGTTTTCTGATTCATGAAATCTCTTTATTATCAGAACAAACCTAGTTCAAGTAGCCTCAAAAGTATTGGAGAACTTCAGAAAACTGGCAAAAGTCATAGTAGAAGTCTTACGTTTTCTCAGATTCCCCTGTTTCATATTTTTGGTCCAGTAGTTTTATTATACAGCTCTAATAGCTGTATAATAGCTGTTTGTTGTTGTGTGCTTTTAGATTGTTTCTAGTTTAACGGGGCCCTAAAGTGAACCATTCCTGCCAACCTAGCAGTTCGAAAACATGCAAATGTGATTAGATAAATAGGTACTGCTCCGGTGGGAAGGTAACAGCACTCCATGCAATCATGCCGGCCACATGACCTTGGAGGTGTCTACGGACAACGCCGGCTCTTCGGCTTAGAAATGGAGATGAGCACCAACCCCAGGGTCGGTCATGACTGGACTTAATGTCAGGGGAAAACCTTTACCTAAAGTGAACCATTCATGGGGTTTTCTTGGCTAGACGTGTTCAAAAGATATTGCCTTTACCTTCGTCTGAGGCTGAGAGAGTGTGACTTGCACAAGGTCAGCCAGTAGGTTTTTATAGCTGAATGGTCAACATCAAAGTCACTATACCACATTTGCTCTCTCCTATAATGTTAACTCAAAATTAACTCCACTGTGGGTTTTTTTACACAGCCATATAACCCAGAATATCAAGGCAGAAAATCCCAGAATATATGCTTTGAATTAGGTTATCTGAGTCCATACTGCCATGTATTCCAGTTCAAAGCGGATAATATGGGATTTTATTCAGCTGTGTGGAAGGGGCCTTAGTTTAATAAGACTTGCTGTTAAATAAGCATGCATTGCATTGAGCATTTTACCATTTGTGGTCGTCATATAAGAAAGCAAAAAAAAAAAAATACTCGGAAGAAACATATGAGAAAATCCAAAAATATTGGATATCAAGTTTCAATTTAAACCCAAATATTTTTCCTTGGTATCATAGTCTTCGAAGTGAAGAAGAACAAGGGTAAATTAAGTAATTACCTATCAACGGTGGCTAGAATAACATAGGTACAAAAATGGAAAACAAAAGAACTACCAATAATGGACCAATTGATATTAAAAGTGATAAAAGTAATGAAAATGGACATACAAATGTAGGCAATTACTCATGATACATGGGGGAAATGCAACAGATTGTTCAGCATTAATATGCTTTATGAAACAAGAAAAAATGAACTTAATAGAAGAGATCACTTACTGAAACAAAATTTGTTCCCCAGAGGAAGAGACATGAAGAGGGAATAGGGAGGGACATAACAATAATTGGAAAAGATAACTACAGAAACATCCATGGAGAAGACTGGAAGTCAATCCTATTTTTTCCCTCTTTTTCATTTTTTTGTTTTGTTTTTCTCTCTTACTTTTTCCACTTTTACTATTCCATTTTTGGAGTATATCCAACCCTTTTCACTTTCTCTGATTTTAACATAATTAAAATAATTTTATTTCTTCAAAAAATATATTTTTAAAAAAGAATTGAGCTGCTTTGAGTCTCCTTTGTCTAGAGAAAAAGTGGGGTATAAATAAACATAATAACAATAATAATAATACCCTGAAGATATACAATTCCAAAATCTTGGATATATACAGCAATATAAATATAGAAGCTAACATTGACTATTAAGGCCCCTCTTCAATTCCATTGTCCCAATTTTATATATATATATATATAAATAAAAGCAAGTTTCTTGGTTTTACCCTATTCATCACACTTTAATCTGGCCAGTTAGAGTGAAACAGCCATTAGTTATCCTTGCAGTGGGTTCACTATCCAGCTTCTGTGCTTCCATAATGATGGATTTATGTCTCATCTTGCTGCAGGTATCACTTTATGTAACATACACTGAAAAGCTTTATATCCCTTTCCATGTGTCACTGTTGGAGGTGCTCTTGACATTAGAACATGCAGCGGTAATGTCAGCATTAATCTGTTCACTGCTGTGCCACTGGCCATACTTCTAACTACAATGAGCGAAGTCAGCTGAAAAACTTCCATTATTTTGAAAGCAGATAGGATTTCCCTCCCTAAGAACTGACATTCCTCTTCCAGTGAGATTCTATTTCTAAAATAGGCCAGTGTCTAGAAACGTTTAACACCTAGTAATTTCAACAGAATAAATTGTGTGATCACAATAACTTTCTCTTACTTGAGTTGCATATTGCTTCCCATGCAAAATCATAGCTGGTGGCTTTTTTTTTATCAGTAAGGCAATGAATTCACCCCTGGTTTTAGATTGCATTATAAAGGAACTATACAAGGAAATGAGCCCTCTGCAAGAGGGCTGAACTAGAGCACAGAGTAGATTTGATATCTCATTAATACAGAAGGGACCGACTGCAACCATTTAAACCCCCAGTACTAAGGATCCCGGCATTTTGTTAGTTTGCATTGGATATAACTCTGTTGTGATATAGAAGCCAAACATTATGAACAAAATAGAACCATTATGGTGACTCCATGAATTTGTTTTCTTAGCCAAGGAATACAGAGAGATGCTTTTGCCAGTTCCTTCCTCTGAAATATAGCCTACAGCACCGTCTATTTGTTGGTGCTCTACCATCCAAGTAGTAACTCAAGGTGGCCCTAATTAGTTTCCAAGATCAGATAAAATTTAGTCCCTTTGTGCCCCTCAAAATAATAAAAGTTCTATAATAATAATAATAATAATAATAATAATAATAATAATAATAATAATAATAATAATAATTGGAGCCCAGGAGCAAGCCATCAGAACAAATGCAATTAAGGCCAAGATCGAAAAATGAGCTGGTGCAAGGAAACCGACGAAACCATTGATCATATCCTCAGCTGCTGTAAGAAAATTGCACAGACAGACTACAAACAGAGGCACAACTACGTGGCCCAAATGATCCATTGGAACTTATGCCTCAAGTACCGCCTGCCAGCAGCAAAGAACTGGTGGGATCACAAACCAGCAAAGGTCGTGGAAAATGAACACGCAAAGATACTGTGGGACTTCCGAATCCAGACTGACAAAGTTCTGGAACACAACACACCAGATATCACAGTTGTGGAAAAGAACAAGGTTTGGATAATTGATGTCGCCATCCCAGGTGACAGTCACATTGATGAAAAACAACAGGAAAAACTCAGCCGCTATCAGGACCTCAAGATTGAACTTCAAAGACTCTGGCAGAAACCAGTGCAGGTGGTCCCGGTGGTGATGGGCACACTGGGTGCCGTGCCAAAAGATCTCAGCCGGCATTTGGAAACAATAGACATTGACAAAATTATGATCTGCCAACTGCAAAAGCCACCCTGCTGGGATCTGCACGCATCATCCGAAAATACATCACACAGTCCTAGACACTTGGGAAGTGTTCAACTTGTGGTTTTGTGAAACGAAATCCAGCATATCTATCTTGTTTGCTGTGTCATACAACGTCGTTGTGTCAATAATAATAATAATATACTTGGTTTATATTCCACTCTACCTCCCCTAGGGGACTCAGAGAGGATTACAAAATACATATATGGCAAACATTCAATGCCATTACACAATTAAAAACAAAGACAGACAGTACGTAGACAGAGGCAAGGCTTCCCACTTTTCATTTCTGGCATATGGAGGCTGTACTCAACTCAGCCATGGGGAGGTGCTGTTCCATTTTCCTCGCCGAGGAGTCTGTTGTCCATGGACGTCTTCCTGATCAAATTTTGCTGGCATGTTTTCAGGGGTGCCTTTTACCTCCCACCTAAGCAATACCTATTTATCTACTCACATTGCTGTTTTGAAGTGAGCAGAATCTAGGGCTGATGACGGGGGCTCACCCCGACCCACAGCTCGAACTGCCGAACTTCCGGTCGACAAGATTTTCAGTAGCTGGCAGTTCAACCCGCTGTGCTAGTCATGGCCCCTACATTATACAGATAATTATTGTGGGGTTTTTTTCCGATACAGCAGCATTTTTCAACCTGGGAGTTGGAACTCCTAGTATTTACATTTGGGTGTATTGGGTATTTGTGCCAAATTTGGTCCAGTGAATGAAAATACATCCTGCATATCAGATATTTACATTACGATTCATAACAGTAGCAAAATTACAGTTATGAAGTAGTAACAAGTCAGCACAACATGAGGAACTGTATTAAGGGGTCACAGATTAGGAAGGTTGAGAACCCCTGTGATACATGTTGCCACTTACTGTTATGCACACAGAATTAAATAACAAAAAGTAAATTCTATATTCTATGGTCTGTATCCAGATTAAGGCCACAAATCCAGTGCCCTCAACTCCTCATGCTATCCCATAAGTGGCTGTAGGCCATCTCTCAATCTTTCAGTCATTTTTGGGGTGTAAAAACACTGCTGTGGCACACATGAAAAAGTGGTGTTATGACTTTTCCAAGTAAGTAGAGACATCAATGGTACTTTTTAACAGTAACAGAATGAAATGATACTTTTAGAATCCAATAAGTCATACAGTAGAGTCTCACTTATCCAACACTCGCTTATCCAACATTCTGGATTATCCAACGCATTTTTGTAGTCAATGTTTTCAATACATCGTGATATTTTGGTGCTAAATTCATAAATACAGTAATTGCTACATAGCATTACTGCATATTGAACTACTTTTTCTGCCAAATTTGTTGTATAATATGATGTTTTGGTACTTAATTTGTAAAATCATAACCTAATTTGATGTTTAATAGGTTTCTCCTTAATCTCTCCTTATTATCCAACATATTCGCTTATCCAACGTTCTGCCGGCCCGTTTATGTTGGATAAGTGAGACTCTACTGTAATTAGTCCTAGGTGCTCATTATGCTTAGTTGTATGCCTTCAAGTCATTTTCAGCCCATGATGACCCTAAGGCAGTGGTTCCAAACCCGTGGGCCATGAGACCAAAACTAAGGGCCGAGAGTCATGCGGGGAAAATTGGTGCCGGGAGTACATTCTGCCATTGGAGGAGAGAGAGAGAGAAGGAGAGGGAGAGAAAGAAAGAAGGAAACGCCAGCGTTTTGCCCTCGCCAGCGGTTTCTTGGCCTTGGAAGGCTTCCCAGGCCATGGCCGAGAAGACTCACCTGGCACAATTTTCTGCAATGCAATTTTCTGAATCAGCACCCCAAATAACCAAACTGAATCTAATGTTGATCAAAAACCAATTCATAACCCTTTTGGTACTAATGTTGCAGAGTGGTCCCTGGTCAAAGTGGTCCCTGGTCAAGTGGTCCTGGTTAAAAAAAAAAGGTTTGTAACCACTGTCCTAAGGAGACTAGGGGAGCCTTCGCACAGTTAAAACTTGTGTGCCAGCTGCGACCGTACCTTGGGAAGCCAGACTTGGCCACGGTGGTCCACGCTCTCGTTACATCCCGTTTAGACTACTGAACGCACTCTACGTGGGGCTGCCTTTGAAGACTGTTCGGAAGCTTCAATTAGTCCAACGGGAGGCTGCCAGGTTAATAACTGGAGCGGCGCACAGGGAGCGTACTACTCCTCTGTTACGCCAGCTCCACTGGCTGCCGATTAGCTACCGAGCACAACTCAAGGTGCTGGCTTTAGCCTATAAAGCTCTAAACGGTTCTGGCCCAGCTTACATGTCTGAACGTGTCTCCCGCTACGACCCACCTCGAAGCTTAAGATCATCAGATGAGGCCCTGCTCGTGGTCCCGTCAGCCTCACAGGTGCGGCTGGCGGGGACGAGAGACAGGGCCTTTTCAGTAGTGGCTCCCCGCCTATGGAACACCCTCCCCATTGAAGTCAGGCAGGCTCCCTCCCTCCTATCCTTCCGTAGGAAGGTTAAAACTTGGTTGTGGGGCCAGGCTTTCGAATAAGAATCAGCAGCATTAATTACTATTATGTATACTGGAACTCAATTGACAGACCCAGTCTTTTAAACTTGAGCACGCCTATCTGTATTTTATAATGCGTTTTATGAATGTTTTATGTAAGTTAATTTTTTAAACTGATTTATAGTGTATTGTACAGTTTTTATATGTGTGTTTTATTGTAAGCCGGCCTGAGTCCCCTGTTGAGTGAGAAGGGCGGGATATAAATATTGTAATAAATAAATAAATAAATAAATAAATATTCAGTGCAGGTTTGCCTTTGCCTCCCTCTGAGGCCGAGAAAGTGTGACTTGCCTAAGATCAACTGCTGAGTTTCCAGAATGGATTTGAACCCTGGTCTTCAGAGTAGTAGTCCAACATTCAATGACACACTTAACCCCTAGACCACTTTGGCTTTCAAGGCTTTGGATTTGGGGCTTTTATTTATATGTGTATTACTTTTATATAAGGTAGTCAGTATGTTTGTGGTTCAGTTCCATATTTAACATGAAAAAGAGGCTCCTGTGCTTCTCAGAGCATCATGGAGCCTGTCTCTTTCTTCTCTGGCAACTGCACAACTGCTCTAGATATTCTACACCCACTGAATATCTAAAGCAATTTTTGGAAAGCCATATCCAGAAGTTCTAGCCAGCCAGGCAATTGTGAAAATGTAAAGTGCAAAAATGTCTAAAGAGTTGCAAGATTCCTCAAGGCCATTCCCCAGGAACACCCCCCTATCCTGAAGACCAGAGTATCAATGGTGCAGCTAGAGCAAATGATCCAGATGTTTCGGTAAATTGAGGCCCCAGGCATTGCAAAACCACAGAAGATGCACACATACTTCTTGTACTGTGATGTGGTCAAGACAGAAATGTTCCTGGAAGGGAGGGAGCTGTATATCTCGCTATGTCCCTGAAAAGAGATGGCTCAGACTTCAGGGACAACCAAGCCCAATCCACCTCAAAGCCAAACTTTAAATGGGAACATCTACAAAAGTACAACAGAAGGGCCCCCTGTTTTTTCAAACTCATCCACGGTTTCAACCATCTTAATTTGGCCTTCCATTTCATCCCGAATGCTGGAGGAAGCAACAAGTCACACTAATGGCAAATCAAATGTAAAATTCCCTCCTGTTGCCTTTTTGGTGCCAGAAAAAGTATTTTTAAAAGAAACTTGAAATGACCAGTTGATTAAAGGGCAAATTGTTTTTCTTTCAGAGACTTCTGTGGAGTGAAATTTGCCATTTTGGAGGCTATTTTTCAGAGGTGGACGTGGACGACAGAATGCAATGCACATTTTGAACCAATAGTTCAAACAGCCCAAGCTGAAAAGCCAACAGAGCTCGCCCAAGGAGAAACCGTTCAATCTTTGAAGAGATTTAATGGAGGGCAAAAATGCTCCCCAATCTACACTGCCTTGACATTTACTCCCCTGAGGTTCAGGCAGGTTTTTTTTTGTCAGACATAAATGTAGTGACTTCTCAGGATTGCACCTGGAATCATTTCATGTAACCCATTGCTGTGTTATAGCCCTTCCAACTGAACAGGTTGTTTTATGGGCAGTCAATGTAAAGCACACAGAAGAAATGTACTGTAGAGTCTCACTTACCCAACATTCGCTTATCCAACGTTCTGGATTATCCGACACATTTTTGTAGTCAATGTTTTCAATACATCGTGATATTTTGGTGCTACATTCGTAAATACAGTAATTACTACGTAGCATTACTGCATATTGAACTAATTTTTCTGTCAAATTTGTTGTATAACATGATGTTTTGGTGCTTAATTTGTAAAATCATAACCTAATTTGGTGTTTAATAGGCTTCTCCTTAATCTGTCCTTGTTATCCAACGTATTCGCTTATCTAACGTTCTGCCGGCCCGTTTATGTTGGATAAATGGATCTCTACTGTACTAGGATTAGGATTGCTTTGGCTGGTAAATATCAAACAGGTAGGTGTCCATTGCCAACAAGCTGCAGATAAAGAAATTGAAGTACAGTCATGCCACATTTGCATCTTTGACTTTTGCAGATACGATTATTCATGGATTTGATTACATTGTTCTCTCTAGGATCTCTAGGTCCTTCTTATGAGCCTTGTGGTCAGCTTGCTTCATTCATGCTGGAGAACCTAGAGATTTCTAGATATAATTTCTCCCTAGAAATCTTTAGATCCTCTGTGCAATTCTTTGGTCCAGCAGAAGTCAACTATTCAAAGTACTGGCTTTAGCCTATAAAGCCCTAAACCAGGGGTCCCAAACTAAGGCCCGTGGGCCAGATGCGGTCCTCCAAGGTCATTGACCTGGCCCCTGTCCTAAAGTTTAAACTTAGGGTTGACCTAAGTCTACCTGGTCTTTGGAGGTCTCTTTGCTTACCTATGGCCTTATGAGATGGTCTAGATGGTCTTTGAAGGTCTCTTTGCTTACCTATGGCCTTATGAGATGGTCTAGATGGTCTTTGGAGGTCTCTTTGCTTACCTATGGCCTTATGAGATGGTCTAGATGGTCTTTGGAGGTCTCTTTGCTTACCTATGGCCTTATGAGATGGTCTAGATGGTCTTTGGAGGTCTCTTTGCTTACCTATGGCCTTATGAGATGGTCTAGATGGTCTTTGAAGGTCTCTTTGCTTACCTATGGCCTTATGAGATGGTCTAGATGGTCTTTGAAGGTCTCTTTGCTTAGCTACGGCCGTACGACCATCTAGATGGCTTTTGGAGGTCCCTTTCCTTACCTATGGTCCTATGAGACCATTTAGATGGCCTTTGAGGCTCCCTTTCCTTACTTATGGTCTTATGAGACCATCTAGATGGTCTTTGGAGGTCTCTTCGCTTACCTATGGTCTTATGAGATTGTCTAGATCAGGGGTCCCCAAACTAAGGTCCTCCAAGGTCATTGACCTGACCTCTGTCCTAAACTTTAGACTTAGGGTTGACCTAAGGGTTGACTTGAAGGTACACAACAACAACAACAATCCTAATTTTGGACTATTTCATCATAGTCCAGCCCACCAACAGTCTGAGGGACTGTCAATCGGCCCTCCACTTAAAAAATTTGAGGACCCCTGCCCTAAACAGTTCCGGCTCAGCTTACCTGTTCGAATGTATCTCCCCTTGTGAACCTCCTCAGAGATTAAAATAGTCCGGGGAGGCCCTGCTTTCGGTCCCACCACCCTCAGAAATGTGACTGGTGGAGATGAGAAACAGGGCCTTTTCACTGGCGGCCCCTCGGCTATGGAACTTCATCCCCAGCGAAATCAGAACAGCCCACTCCATCCTGTCCTTCAGGGGGAAAAATTAAGAGATGGTTGTGGGACCAAGCATTCGAACAGTAATTGCAGCAGTGTAATAAAGAGAATAATTTAATGTGACTGACTAATGGATAGACCTTGGACAATGATTTTGAACTTGTATGATTTTAATTGCTGTTTTAATAATTCATGCTTTAATACTTGATTTTAATTGTAACTGTTATCTTTGGAATCGTATGTTTGGCATTAAATTGCTGCCTGTTGTGAGGCTGCCCTGAGTCCCCTTCGGGATGAGAAGGGGAGGGTGCAAGTGTGGGAAATAAATAAATAAATAATTTAAATCATGACTATGTTGGAAGATCTAGAAATTCTTAGAGCAGTGTTATTTCGGGAAAATTAAATGTTCTGGTTTTTCACTTTTATGGAGACCCTGTGCCCCTAACCCTAGCAAATGTGGAGAGCTAGATATAATTTAGGATTTAGACTTTATGAAATCCAAGGGTCTGTTGACCACCTGGTTAAGCAATCTTAATTTTTTTGGCCTGAGAAATTTTTCATGATCTGGATATATAGGTATATAAAACAGGTATAAAAATCAAATATTTACTTATAAGAGATTGGCATTTGCTAAACGGGCTGATTTTTCTTTTTATGGAGTATAGTGGAAGCATCTTCTGCAGAGTTCACTGTAAACACTGTATAAGAGTTTAATGTTCACAAACCTTTTCAGCCATGGACCCTTTTTGAATGAAAAGTTTATTGTGGAGCCCCAAGGAATGTTTATATATATATATCACAAAGCACCCCCAACAGATGGCCATCCAGAACAAATGCAATTAAGGCAAAAATCAGCTGATTACCTAAAATGCAAACTGTGCAAGGAAGCTGACGAAACCATGGATCATATCCTCAGCTGCTGTAAGAAAATTGTACAGACAGACTACAAACAGAGGCACAACTATGTGGCCCAAATGATTCATTGGACCTTATACCTCAAGTACCACCTCCCTGCAGTAAAGAACTGGTGGGAATACAAACCTGCAAAGGTAATGGAAAATGAACACGCAAAGATACTGTGGGACTTCCGAATCCAGACTGACAAAGTTCTGGAACACAACACACCAGACATCACAGTCGTGGAAAAGAAAAACGTTTGGATTATTGATGTTGCCATACCAGGTGACTGTCGAATTGATGGAAAAAAACAGGAAAAACTCAGCCACTATCAGGACCTCAAGATTGAACTTCAAAGACTCTGGCAGAAACCAGTTCAGGTGATGGGCACACTGGGTGCCGTGCCAAAAGATCTCAGCCGGCCTTTGGAAACAATAGACATTGACAAAATTACGATCTGCCAACTGCAAAAGGCCACCCTACTGGGATCTGCGTGCATCATCCGAAAATACATCACACAGTCCTAGACACTTGGGAAGTGTTCGACTTGTGATTTTGTGATACGAAATCCAGCATATCTATCTTGTTTGCTGTGTCATACAACATCGTTGTGTCAATAATAATAATAATAATAATAATAATAATAATAATAATAGAAACCACAGGGGCCATCCAGTCCATCCCCCTTCTGCCATGCAGGAAAAGGGTTCTGGAAGCAAAGAAGGCACGGTGGAAAGGGTCTGTGTGCCGAGGAAGGGAAGGAAGGAAAGGAAGGAAGGGGAAAGGGAGGAAGGGTACGGGAACTCTTCGTGGCTGTGATTGCCAGCCTCAGCATGTTCCAGCCTTTGATGGTGATGGTAGTGGTGGCAGAATCCAAGTGCTGCTTCTCTATTGAGTCCTTGGTGGGTAATTGGGGTCAGATCCCCTAATTTAAGAAGCTGTGTCTTAGACCAGCAGTTCCCAAGCATTCCTTCTCCATGTGTTTTGAACTTGAATTTCCAGAAACCCCAGCCAACTTGTTCAGTGGTAAGGAATTATGAGTACTGAAGTTCAAAACATCTGGTGGACCAACATTTGGGAACCACTACCTTAGAGCAGTGGATCTCAACCTGTGGGTCCCCAGGTGTTTTAGTCTACAACTCCCAGTAATCCCAGCCAGTTTACCAACTGTTAGGATTTCTGGGAGTTGAAGGCCAAAACATATGGGGACCCACAGGATGAGAACAACTGGCCTTAAAGTAATGGGATGTAGTCTACAGCATTCTGTTTTTGGATGCTATGGCGCCAGTCTTGCTCTGCAGAATTCTCCTTCTGGGAAGCCCTTCCTTGTTTGTTCTCCGTCTGTCTCTTACTTTCTCTTTCTCATGTTTTTTCTCTTTCTCTCTGTGTTTATGAGGGATGGACAGATGGGTAGGAAATGGGATAGTATATACAGCCGAAGACCTATCAATCTTGCTATGTGTAAACTGCACTCACCATCAACTGCATTCACCACCTCCATTTTCATCATGGATCTGACCTTCCCTTGAAAATGCTTTCCCCATTCCTCAGTTTACAAAACCATCGGCCTTGGAAAACATTTGCTTACATATTCCAAGGGTTACTCAGGTTGAAAAAGAGGACAAGATTAGAAGCTCCTGACTCAGCTCTCTTTCATCCTGTGTTGACAGATCACGTAAACAAAGGAAAGAACTGTTATCTCCTGTTGGAAGAGTTTATAGACCTGTGAGGACCTGAGAGGGTGTGGTTGAAGACTCTGGAATTTTTCATGTTCATGTAATCAGCCAGTGGTTATCTCAGGGAAACCCTGAAAGAGCTATTTCTTCTGCATTCAAGTCCAGAGAGTTTGAATAAATGTATTTAAAACACCATCCTAGTGGAGTAGTCCATTTCTATTTTGTCTAAGTGGTCAAGGTGTCATGGTCACCTTGCCTTTTACTGTGATGTTTCTCAGTTTGACATTCCTAATAAAATTGTTTCAAATCAAGAAGACTGAACTGAAGACTGATAACAAATCTTGATTGCTATCTAAGTACAGATTGAGTACCCTTTATCCAATATGTCTGCGATCATTATTTATAATAAACTATTAGATTGGGCAACAGAGGAAGAAGGAATTAAAAATGTATGATCCAATGGGCTGAAAATATAAGGAGACCAATCAACTTAAATGAATGGAAATTGATTTGGAACAAAAAGTTAAAATATACCTATGCATCTGACTTTAAAGAAAACTGGCTTAAGATGTTTCACCGATGGTATATGACGCCAATCAAATTATCCAAAATATATAAAAATGCCAACACAAATTGTTGGAAGTGTTTGTAAATGGAAGTTTTTTCCATTTATGGTGGACTTGCAAAATATCCACCAAATACTGGACAAAAATTCACAAGGAGTTACAAAAATTATTTAAAAGAACCTTCCCAAAGAAGCCAGAATATTATCTTCTAGGTCTATTAGACAAGGACTTGATCTTAACAAAAAATGAAGATATTTTATTCACATATCTATCGACAGCGGCAAGGATAGACTTTGCGAAAACATGGAAACTACAGGAAACACCAGACTTGGATACTTGGAGAAACAAAGTAAGGGAGGTAAAAGATGTGGACCAATTAACTTTTTTTCTTAAAAAGAATTCGGGAAACCCTATAAAACAAACAGACTGGGAACCAGTAGAAAATTATTTCCGAAGATTGAAGAATCAATAGAATATTAATATCCGGAGAAGAATTAGGGTCAGAAAGATAATGAATAACTTTAGATGAAAGAAACAATAGAACCCTAACCACAAAGGATTAAAGGAAGTCATCGCATTTTTTGTTGTTGTGTTTTTTGTTTTGTTTTGTTTTTTGCTTCTTTTTTTCTTTTTTCTTTCCTCCATTACTTTCCCTTCCCTTTTCACTCTCTGTTCTATACCCATTATTGTTCTCACTCTTTCAATGTTCAAAACTATTTATTAAAAATTTTACAAAATGTCTGGGATCAGAAGTGTTTGAATTTCAGATTTTTTTCACATATACTTTCACAATGAGATATCTTGGAGATGGGATCCAGGTCTAAACATGAAGTTTGTTTATGTTTCATATACGTTTTATATGCATAACCTGGAGGTAATTGTATTCATTTGTAATAATGTGCATGAAACACTGCATGTGTTCTGAACCATCAGAAAGCAAAGGTGTTGTTATCTCACCCATCCATGTGGATGATTTTGGAGAATTCTGGAATTCCAGATAAAGGATGTAATAGAGAGCGGGCACAGTGTTGTGGTTTAGGTGTTGAATGTAGTCTCTAGAGATCACGGTTAAAAATGCTGCTCAGCCATGGAAACCCGCTAAATGACATTGGGCAAGTCACACACACTCAGTCACACATAAAGGCAATGACAAACTTTTCCCAACCAATCCTATTTAAAAAAAAAATATCTTGTGATAGGGCCTCCTTAGAGTCAATATAAGCTGGAGTTCACAAGACATCAATTAGTCCACAGGAAAGCTTGGATGTGTATAGCTATACATTATTTTTGAAGGTATCCTGCCTGTTATAGCTTTTGATGGAACTGAGAAGAAAAAATGAAAATAAAACTAAAATCTTCTGCTGTCTTCGGTAGCTTTCTCCTGGGAGGAGCCAGATCTACAGCTGTTCCTTCACTTAGTTTTTTGCTTTCTTCTGCCTCTTAGACTGATTTATTCAGATAATTTGTCTGAGCCAAACAGCTTTCTGAGCTTTCTTTAATGGGAGTTATGTCTGCTTTTGGGTTCTCAAATTTCCCTTACGAAGACTGGAAGTTTTGAGAGATCTGTTCGAGTTATCAATGGCTGAGCTAGGAATGACAGCAGCAAAAGGCAGCTTCAACTCTGGGAATTTAGAAATTCCCCCCTTCCCCCTCCCACCACAGCATCTTTGTTCCTGGCCATTTATTTCCACTAGATTCTACTATGGTTTCTGGTTACAAACTGTAGCTGCTTTTTTCGTTACATTCTTTTGTGGAGACTATTTCAATTAGAAACCGGTCGTCCTAATGAATTCCTCTTCTGCTTCAGCTGCATCGCCTAACCAGAAAGAAATGTTGTCCAGTATAAGAAGTTGTGGTCACCCTAAGTGGATGCACTTGATGGGAAATTATTATCAGCTTTGGCCTGTAAGATAAGCTGTTGCCCCATAGGTGTTTGTCTCCCCAAACAGAGAGCAGAACCAAGAGTTGGGGTTAGAACAATGGAGCTTTCATTAGATACAGCTGCTTTTGGGGGCATGTTTGTACAGAAGCTTCCCACGGTCCTTGATGAAGTTTCTTAATATACGACTGGAAAAGTGGGAAGCAGTAACACCACAGGCACTTGGGAGGCAGTTACATATTTAGAAGGCAACACCTGGCAGACAGCAAGATCTCATCTACCTTTATTGCACCCGGTATAATTCCTCTGCCTAATGGACTATTTGTAGGGCAAAGGGGGGAACCGTGCAATCTTTCAGATGCTATTGGACTGCAAATTCCATCAGACCTAGGACTTTATTGTACGAGGCAGGCAAACGGGCACTGAAGCAGAGCCGTCAGGATCCTTATCACATGACACCATGGGCATCACACTGCCGGTCTGCCTTCTCTTTGTAATTAATCTTTCTATTGTTATTGCCACTGTTGGTCTACAAATTCCATCAGACTTAGGACTTTATTGCATGAGGCAGGCAAACAGGCACTGAAGCAGGGCCATCAGGATCCTTATCACATAACACCATGAGCATCACATTGCCAGTCTGCCTCCTCTTTGTAATTAATCTGACTGTTGTTATTGCCAGTGTTGGACTACAAATTCGGACTTTATTGCACAAGACAAGAAAACTGGCACTGAAGCACGGCCGTCAGGATCCCTATCACACAACATGATGAACTGATGTGTCTGCCGGTCTGCCTCCTCATTGTAATTAATCTATTTATTGTTATTGCCACTGTTGGACTACAAATTCCATCATACCTAGGATTTTATTGCATGAGGCAAGAAACTAGCACTGAAGCAGGGCCGTCAACATCCCTATCACAAAACACCATGAACATCACACTGCTGATCTGCCTCCTCGTAATTAATCTGTCTATTGTTATTGTGACTGTTGCACTACAAATTATATCAGATCTAGGACTTTATTGTATGAGGAAAGAAAACTGGCACTGAAGCAGGAACGTCAGGATCGCTATCACACGATGCCATGATCATCACACTGCCGGTCTGCCTCCTCTTTGTAATTAATCTGTTCATTGTTATTGCCACTGTTGGACTACAAATTCCATCAGACCTAGGACTTTATTGCCCGATGGAAGAAAACTGGCACTGAAACAAGAGGAAGTCTGCCTCCTCCTCACAATTAACACATCTACTGGTATTGATGGGAAAAATTCATCGATAGCTACCAATCCTACAACATTTCCATCTCCTACTTTATGTCATGGAGTTATTCTGCTTCTATGCCAGCATGCAATAAAGTGATATCATGGGATGGGATTCACCTTCTCTCCCACTATTTAATATTTCTGGGTAATATTAGCATTTTTGTTTATTAAACATTACTGGAACCACATAATTGCTTTTTTAAAATGATAAAAATAAATTCTGACACAATGAGCACCACACTGCCAATCGGCCTCCCCTTTGTAATTAATCTGTCTATTGTTATTGCCAGTGTTGGACTACAAATTCCATCAGACATAGGGCTTCATTGAGCGAGGCAAGAAAACTGGCACTGAAGCAGGGCCATCAGGATCCCTCTCACACAACACCATAAGCAGCACACTGCTGGTTTGCCTCCTCATTGTAATTAATCTGTCTATGGTTATTGTCACTGTTGGACTACAAATTCCATCAGACCTAGGACTTTATTGCCCGATGCAAGAAAACTGGCACTGGAGCAGGGCCGTCAGAATCCCTATCACATGACACCATAAGCAGCACACTGCTGGTTTGCCTCCTCATTGTAATTAATCTGTCTATGGTTATTTTTACTGTTGGGCTACAAATTCTATCAGAACTAGAACTTCATTGCATAGGGTATGAAAACTGGCACTGAAACAAGAGCAAATATGTCTTCTCCTCACAATTAACACATCTACAGTACTGCTATTGATGGGAAAAATCCATCGATAGCTGCAATCCTGCAACATTTCCATCTCCAACTTTATGTCATGAGGCTGTTCTGTTTCTATGCCAGCATGCAGTAAAGTGATATCAGAGGATGGGATTCTCCTTCTCTCCCACTCACTATTTAATATTTCAGGGTAATATCAGCATTTTTTGTTTATTAAATATTACTGGAACTACAGAATTGCTTTTTAAAATGATAAAAATAAATTCTGGGGTAGCAGAGGTGTAGGAAAGTGGGGTTAGAAGGGTATGTGGAAAAATCATAGCAGGATTACAGAGGGGTGGATTTGCGCAATTGCAGAAATGAAAAGAAGTGCAATAGCAAAGGTGTTCATGCTGGTATTGTTGAATAGCATATGTGTGTGATAAAGTCCCTAGCCTGCATATTCAAAATAAGGAATGTTGGGAGTTGCTGTCAAACAACATCTGAACAACATCATGGTTTCTACCACTATTCTAGGAATGTATAATTGAATTCCAGTGCCTAACAGCCTTACCTTTTTTTTTTCCAGTGATGAAACATGATGGAAGCAGAAGGGCATCAGTATCTGGTGTACTAAAGATCACCCACCCCTATTTTGCAAATTTGGCTGTACCATTACAGTACTAGCTCCACCTTTCATCTCACCACACTTCTTATGGACTTCACCACACTTCTTATGGACTTCTCATGGACTTCTTTAACTGCTACTACTTTTGACAGCTCCCCAAAATAAATCTACCTCTTAAACTAGGCAACACTTGGAGGCGCTACAGTGGAAAATAACTGCAGGGCCCTCCCAACTGCAACCTCTTTTCAAGATTGGCAGCTGGAGAGATCCCTTGAGATCCTGCTGCAGCTGCTTGCCTCAAAAAGTCCCATGACTGGGAGACTACTTATCAGCCTTTAGTTCCCAGGGTTACAATCTGCAGCACTTTTACTTGGGGCAATACATAGTTTAGGAGGTGAGTTTTTGGGGTCATGTTTGGTCATTAATGGTCATAAGCACGAATTTTAAAAGTTATAAGACTGCAACGTATGATCTCATAAACGCTGAACAGGATGCTGGCCAATATGTCAAGAACTAATAGCTGGATGGAATTTCATCTATAGGAAGTATGTGAAAGAAAAATCTCTTAGTTCATTAAAAATATACATTCCTATAATTAATAGTACTGATAGCAAAATGCTGTAGCTAATTTAATTGCCTCAAATCAAGTAGCCAAATAGGTAGTTCAGTACAGTTAGTGACACAGAATAAAGACTATTTCAACACTGCATTTTTCTACATTGGTAAAATAAAATTTATTAGGGCTGGCCTCAGCTGGTCAGTCCTGAAAGTTAAATATAGTATAACAGGTTCACAGAGCCTTTGGAGAGACAGCCATTGGATGACCAGCCTCATTATAATTCTATTTTGAATGTTATTAGGTTACTTTCATTGGGATATTTTAATCTAATGATTTTATCTTATATTGCTGCTATAGTCCCCCCACCTTTGAAGTTGACTGTATTGCATTGGTGGTTGTTTGATATTATTACTATTGATATTATTACTGTTGTATAAACCTTTGTTTTAACTTCTGTTTTATCATCTTCTTGTGTTTTAAACTGTGTGTATTCTTTATGTATTTGCGCTGTTACTTTTGTAACATTGTGAGCCACCCCGAGTCCCCATGGGGAGATGGTGGCGGGGTATAAATAAAGTTTTATTATTATTATTAAAGGCCAGGTTTAAGTGTCAGTGATGCTAGTATCTTTCCACCACTTTGTGGCACTACAAAGTAGAACGTTTTAAAGTTTTACACCATTGGTCTGTGACTATAACAATAGAATCCATTCACTCACTCAAAGTAAAATGTGGATGTCCAGTTCTTGCCCATCCACCAAGACACAGAATGCTCTTATATACGTTCCACTTACTGAGTTCCACTTATCGCTTCGCTAAGTGGAACTCCTTTTGCCAACCTAGCAGTTCGAAAACATGCAAATGCAGGTAGATCAATAGGTACTGCTCCAGCAGGAAGGTAATGGCGCTCCATGCAGTCATGCCGGCCACATGACCTTGGAGGTGTCTGCGGACAATGCCAGCTCTTTGGCTTAGAAATGGAAATAAGCACCAACCCCCAGAGTTGGACACAACTAGGGGAAAACCTTTAGTACCTACTAAGTGGAACTCAAAGTCATGGGGGTTACAGAAGGGATTAAATTTGCCAACAAGCAATCCAGAGAATCTAAATGAAGGGATCCACTTTTGGCTGTTCAGTAATCCCTCCTCCATCTCCAGTAGAGAAATATCCACAGAGCTGCTTCATGGATGAGGTGGGAGGCAAGGAGGCTACTAGAAGCCACAGGAAAGTAGGTAAGCTAAATCTAGTAAAGTGCTGTTGATTTGTCACTAATCATAATAATAATAGAGGCCTATAAATATCTGGGCATATTACAGCTGTACAACATCAAGCATGAACATGTGAAAACTGTGGTCAGCAAAGAATACACACAAAGGGTCAGAAAATTCTCAAAAGCAAGCTCAATGGAGGCAACACCATCAAGGCCATAAACACCTGGGCCATACCTGTCATAAGATATACTGCTAGCATTATAAACTGGACACAGGCGAAACTGGACAATTTGGACAGAAAAACAAGAAAACTCATGACCATTCATCATTCACTGCACCCTCGCAGTGATGTTGACCGGCTATATCTGCCTAGAAGATCAGGGGACAGAGGACTCTTACAAGTAAAACAAGCAGTCAAAGAAGAAGAACATGCCCTGGCAGAATATGTCAAGCAAAGTGAAGAACCTGCTTTGATTGAAGTCAAAAATCAGAAACTCCTCAAAGCACAGCAGACAAAAAAACCAGTACAAGAAAACCACACTACAAACTAGAGCTGATAGCTGGCACAACAAAACATTGCCTGGAAAGTTCCTTGACAAAATTGAAGGAAAAGCTGATAATGAGAAGACCTGGCTATGGCTCACGAATGGGACCCTGAAGAAGGAGACAGAAGGCCTGATCCTTGCAGCCATGAGCAAGCCATCAGAACAAATGCAATTAAGGCCAAGATTGAAAAATCAGCTGATGACCCAAAATGCAGACTATGCAAGGAAACCGACGAAACCATTGATCATCTCCTCAGCTGCTGTAAGAAAATTGAACAGACAGACTACAAACAGAGGCACAACTATGTGGCCCAAATGATTCATTGGAACCTATGCCTCAGTACCACCTCCCAGCAGTAAAGAACTGGTGGGATCACAAACCTGCAAAAGTATTGGAAAATGAGCACGCAAAGATACTATGGGACTTCCGAATCCAGACTGACAAAGTTCTGGAACACAACACACCAGACATCACAGTTGTGGAAAAGAAAAAGGTTTGGATCATTGATGTTGCCATCCCAGGTGGCAGTTGCATTGACGAAAAACAACAGGAAAAACTCAGCCGCTATCAGGACCTCAAGATTGAACTTCAAAGGCATAAACCAGTACAGGTGGTCCCGGTGGTGATGGGCACATTGGGTGCCATGCCAAAAGATCTCAGCCGGCATTTGGAAACAATAGACATTGACAAAATTACAATCTGCCAACTGCAAAAGGCCACCCTATTGGGATCTGCGCGCATCATCCGAAAATACATCACACAGTCCTAGACACTTGGGAAGTGTTCGACTTATGATTTTGTGATACGAAATCCAGCATATCTATCTTGTTTGCTGTGTCATACAATAATAATAATAATAATAATAACAACAACAACAACAACTATATTCTTGTATCCCACCCCATCTCCCCGAGGGGACTCGGGGTGGCTTACATGGGGACCAAGCCCAGCAATATACAATAAAATACATGACATTGCTTTCATAGAATAGAACCCTAGAATTGGAAGAGATCACAAAGGCCATCTAGTCAAACCCCCGCCTATATAGTAACACCCAATCACAGCACTTCCAAGAGAAAGCCATCCAGCCCCTGCTTAAAAACCTCCAGAGAAGGAGACTCCACCAACGCAGCATATCTCGCTGCTAAACAGCGCTTGCTGTTAGGATGTTCTTTCTAATGTTTAGGTGGAATCCCTTTTCCTTCAGTTTGCATCCTTTGTTATTTCTCCTTCTAGTGCTTATTTCTGTCTGGTCAAAAAAAATGGAAATCAGGGCTTGGGAATTGTGGACAATCAGCTGTCATCAACCTATAGTGAAAGGTAACAAATTATGGGAGTTAACACAAAACATCAAGAAGCCATATCTGCTAATTCCAAATACCGTATATACTCGAGTATAAGCCAACCCAAATATAAGCCGAGGCACCTAATTTTACCACAAAAAACTGGGAAGACATTGACTCCAGTATAAGCCGAGAGTGGTAAATTTCATAAATAAAAATAGATACCAATAAAATTACACAAATTGAGGCATCAGAAGGTGAAATGTTTTTGAATATTTACATAAAACTGTAATTTAAGATAAGGCTTTCCAACTTTGATTAAATCATCATTCTCATCTTCTTCAATGTAAATGTGCTTATATATCCTTTTACTCATAATAGAGTAAAATAATAAATGTAATAAGACTAACAAATACAGTCAAATAATAAATAGAGTAAAATAATAAATGTACAGAAGAGTCTCACTTATCCAACATAAACGGGCCGGCAGAATGTTGGATAAGTGAATATTTTGGATAATGAGAGATTAAGAAAAAGCCTATTAAACATCAAAATAAGTTATGATTTTACAAATTAAGCACCAAAACATCATGTTATACAACAAATTTGACAGAAAAAGTAGTTCATTACACATTAATGCTATGTAGTAATTACTGTATTTATGAATTTAGCACCAAAATATTATGATATATTGAAAACATTGACTACAAAAATTCGTTGGATAATCTAGAACGTTGGATAAGTGAGACTCTACTGTAATAACAATAATAATATCAGAGTGAAATTATAAATGTATTAATAGTAATAAAAATAGAGTAAAATAATAAATGTAATAATACCAATAATAATAAATGTACCATATATACTCGAGTATAAGTCAACATGAATATAAGCTAACCAGGACCCTTACCCGAGTATAAGCCAAGGGGGGCTTTTTCAGTCCTGAAACAGGGCTGAAAAACTAGGCTTATAATCGAGTATATACAGTATATGTTGTAGTGAAATTCATACTGGTAGTTTGATTTTTCCATCTATGAAAGTCTCTGTTGTACTTGGCTTTTCTCAAAGTCATATTTTTAATGCATGCATGCAATGCTTTGACCTTTGTGTTAAATTCTGCCTCATTCGTGTCCATTTCTCACAGTTACATCTAGTTATTAAAGCGACAATCTGACAAGGCAGGATGGTCATTATTTCCTCATAAGTAAGTGACCAGTTAGCAGGCAAATGAATGTTAAAACCCACACAGGAATACATTAAATAATTGCATTAGGGAATTTAGATTTCCTCTTAGCTCTGTTTATTTTGCTTTCCTTCTCTCATTTGTTTTGTTTACCCTGCTGTGGTTTTCATTCCTGATATGCACACACTTGCTCAACCGGTTTTCCCTCTACATTAATTTTCAATATTTGTGCATGTGATAGGTATAATGTAACTGTGAAAAAAATTATATGTGGCAGTCAAATGACATGCCAGGAACCTGGGCGATAGGCATTGTATTCCCCCTCAGGAACTGGTGGATAAGACTATGGAGAAAAGGTAAATTCTGCATGTACATTGGCCCTCTTCAACACACTTCTGCAAAGGATTTAAAGAAGAAAGAATAACAAAAACCCTGCTAGTTAGCCACAGGAATGTGTGCCCCTGAGAGAAAAATGAAGGTATTATAGGTAACCGTATGCATGCCCGACTCTTTACTTTACAAAAAAAGCCTATTAAGTACTAGGCTCGGTCCCAGTTTATTAGGAGAGGCCAATCTCCAGATTAAAAATAAGAAGAAAGATATAGATATATGATACAGTCTCTTAGAAAGTGGCAGGAATTCAAGGCACCAAAGAAAAGCAAATTGGATTTAGTGTTCAGCAAGTACAAGATGCATGAGATGCCTCAAATGCTTTATTACATTTTTATGAGCCAATAGCAAGTTAGCATTCATTCCTTATTTATCTCTTGTTATTTTTAACTATATTAGAATATAGTCTTGGATAGTAAACTGTATGGCAAAAGTGAAAGACAATTAATGTGGATTACATTTGGGAAACATTACTTTTGTGGACGATAGTTCCAATAATCCTGCATGACCAAAAAAGATCTGCTGTGGATTAGCTGTTTGTCTGGACTCGTTCATTTTTGTTTTGGTTCTTCTGTCCCTTTTTTAAAAAGTTAAGAAAACCAAGGTAAAGGTAAAGGTTTCCCCTGACATTAAGTCCAGTCGTGACCGACTCTGGGGGTTGGTGTTCATCTCCATTTCTAACCTGAAGGTCATGTGGCTGGCATGACTGCATGGAGTGCCGTTACCTTCCCGCCGGAGCGGTACCTATTGATCTACTCACATTTACATGTTTTCGAACTGCTAGGTTGGCAGGAGCTGGGGATAACAGCAGGCGCTCATTCCACTCCCGGGATTTGAACCTGGGACCTTTTGGTCTGCAAGTTCAGCAGCTCAGCGCTTTAACACACTGTGCCACCAGGGGAAAACCAAATATGGTCAGATTACTGTTCTTTCCAAACCTAGGATTTTTCCTTATACTGAACCAGGATCACTAACCTGGGATTGTTGTTTGGTGATGAATCTTGATTTGTTTTTGTACCAAAATCTCACAAGAAAGAAAAAAGATCCCATGTTTGTACATAGTACTAGAGCACTCTTCAAGTAACTGGAACAGCTCATGAGGGGTGAAAGTGGCTATAGTGGTAGGATTGAATTACGTTATGAATTACGAAACACAGTTCCATTGAAACATACAGGGAGCTCATGTTGCCTTTGTCCTGTAGGAACCCTTTATGATTTTCTTTGGAATATTGTTGCCCAGCATACCAAGGATTCCAGGAAACAATCCTTCAAATTACCACAACAACAACAACAACAACAACAACAACAACAACAATAATTTATTTCTACCCTGCCACCACCTCCCAAAAGGGAATCGAGGCGGCTTCCAAAGCACTCGTAATGTAACAATACATACGGTGCAATAAATACAGATACATTAATACCAAAGGAAAACATAATTCACATCATCAATACATAACAATACCATAGTAAAATAAATCAGCCCTAAAATACACATCAATACAATGTTATGGTAATTATAGACATAAAATGATAACAACCAGCCAGTCATATAAAGTACTTCCAGTGAGAAAATCAATGGGTCTACAATTTGAACATTTTGAGCTATATATCTGTTGGAAAGCTTGGTTAAAGAGTCACATTTTTAGGTTGGACCAAAAACATTGGAGGGTGGGGGGCCAACCTAATTTCCCTTAGGAGGGTGTTCCAGAGCTGGGGGGCCACCACCGAGAAGGCCCTCTCCCTCGTCCCTACCAACCGTACTTATGAAGGCGATGGGACTGAAAGGAGGGCCTCACCGGTGGAGCTCAGAGTTAGCGCCGGTTCGTAAAAAGAGATGAGGTTGTGAAGATAAGCTGGACCTGAACCTTACCACTGTGAAACAGGAGACTAGGGGAGAACACACAATGGGTTTGTGTCAGAACCCCCTGAGTCTTTTTCCTGCTTCGCCCGATATGATCTGGGAAGGTTTCCTCTCCTATGCTTCAGGCTAGACCCATCCTTATGACAACCTCTGAGATGATCATCACCCTAAAGCACCCATTGTTTATCTGGGCTAACACCAGGTTCAAACCCCGGGAGCGGCGAGAGCGGCCGCTGTTTATTTATTTATTTACAGTATTCATATTCCGCCCTTCTCACCCCGAAGGGGACTCAGGGCAGATTACAATGAACACATATATGGCAAACATTCAATGCCAACAGACAAACTGTTAGCTCCAGTTCCTGCCAACCTAGCAATTCGAAAACATGCCAATGTGAGTAGATCAATAGGTACCGCTCTGGTGGGAAGGTAACGCCGCTCCATGCAGTCATGCTGGCCACATGACCTTGGAGGTGTCTACGGACAACGCTGGCTCTTTGGCTTAGAAATGGAGATGAGCACCAACCCCCAGAGTCAGACATGACTGGACTTAATGTCAGGGGAAAACCTTTACCTTTTTAACACCATTGTATCTACTTGAGTCAGCACATTAAACCCATTATTGATTGCCACACTGCATTCCTTTCTGATTGTGCCCCTCTCAGGGGTGGGTCAATAAATGGACATCCTCTTCAAAATAATCCAATGGCAGTTTTTGTTAAGTTTCCCACCACAATATAGACCAACCAGTGATAATCTCAGAAGGAATCCCAGATCAGCCATGGAGCGGATCCTAGCCAGACACTTTCTAGATCAACAAGAAGCTAGCGCAGGAATCTTCAATAGCTATCAAATGTAATAAATATGCTCTGTATTTGCAATTGCTGTATGTCAGTTCTTTGGAGTCATTTCTCTGCTGACATTCTCTTTGGCCATTAAGAATAAACCTCTGATTATGCCTTCAACTTGTCTGTGTCTGGCCTTCTGGAAAGCTTGACACACAGGCTCCGAATTGGCGGTTCTTGCAGAAGCTGAAATCACACAACATAAGTCCCTACCACTTTATTTTTCTGTCTTCATCACATGGAAAAGCAAGGTCCAAATGAGGGTTCTTACTGACATTCAACTGAATATATACAACCACAGCACTGTGAATCCAGCATTAATCAGTCTCTCGAAATAAACAGAACTTTCTACTCACATTCAACTGAAAATGTGTAAAGTTTCTGGGAATTAAGATGTAACAGCATGGACGTGACAGAATCAGGGCCAACATACACAGCTCTGTCCTTGTCCCATCTTCAAGAGCTAGGGTGAAATGGTTTGAGCATTGGACTATGACCTTGGGGACTAGGGTTCGAATCTCTGCTCAGCCAGGAAATTCACTGGATGTCTTGGGCAAGCCACACTCCCTTAGACTGTGAAGGCAGCAATGGCAAACTTTACCAAGAAAACACTATGGTAGGGGAATTGTTTGGAGGCACACAACAACAACATGAAATTTCCTTCCAAAAAGACTTACAGTAGAGTCTCACTTATCCAACATAAACGGGCTGGCAAAATGTTGGATAAGCGAATATGTTGGATAATAAGGAGGGATTAAGGAAAAGCCTATTAAACATCAAATTAGGTTATGATTCTACAAATTAAGCACCAAAACATCATGTTATACAACAAATTTGACAGAAAAAGTAGTTCAATACGCAGTAATGCTATGTAGTAATTACTGTATTTACGAATTTAACACCAAAATATCACGATGTATTGAAAACATTGACTACAAAATGCGTTGGGTAATCCAGAACGTTGGATAAGCGAGTGTTGGATAAGTGAGAATCTACTGTACTTCTGTAGTCTTATATCAGCAGAAAAAACTCACTGACTGCTAGCTGTATGTACTTCACATTATGGCGAGGGAATGGCCAGATGCGTATATGCCACACGTATAGTTGAATCTGTGCTAAAGATAGATAGAATTGTCCTTAAGGAAGAAAGAATTGTGACCAACACTTAAGCTTCCTGATAATTTTTTTGGTCAAAAAAACAGAGGAATTGTTATTTTCAGCACATACAGCCATACAAAACTGAATTTATAGTGTATTTTGGAGCATTTGTGAAGCTGCCCTGAATTCTCCCCAGACGGGATATAAATGAATGAAATAAATAAATTTTGAAGCTGTAGTCCAAAACAGTAACTTTTCCAAAGTTTGAGATGAGTGTTGCAAGAGAGATTTCTTCCTCTCTTCCCTGTTTATGTCTTGTACAGCGTTCCCTCACTACTTCGCGGTTCACTTTTTGCGGTTTTTCAATAAACTCTAAAAGAATATTATAAATAACAAAAAATTACAATTTACAGCCTAAGGAAGGAAGGAAGGAGAAGCCAAAGGGAGAGAAAAGGAGCCCAAGCGGCAACAGGAGGAGGCGTCGATCTATCAAAATACGATTGGTTGATAAAGACTTAAAATAGCATATAACTTCTAAAACAATGTATAAATATTAAAATAAATATAGTGTCCCTACTTCACGGATTTTCACTTATTGCGGGTGGTCCTGGAACATAAACTCCCGCGATAAGTGAGGGAACACTGTATTTCCTTCACATCCCTTCTTTCTGTAGAAACCCCAGACCATCTGGCCAGGACCATTCACACGGGTTTTGCTTCCATTTTTATTCATTTGTTTCATGTATATTTTTGTATGCATTTTTGTTCATTTATTTTATGCAAATAACCCCCCCCCCCCCCACTGTAGTTGAAACTTGATGAATAGAACACAACAAAAACATTGTGCATTTTCACTATTAAGCACATATTAGACTCTTTGGCTAGCATTCTATTAGGGGTTCACATAATTGCAAGGTGACTTATAATCACCTAAAGGTAAATTGTGACATTGTGCAATGCTTGTATTCTCAGGAGTAGAGCAAAGACGTAGCCATGCCTCTGGGGCCATTGTTCAAATGAAAACAAGAGCGTGGTCACTGTGCCATGGGACCTGTTGTGCAATGGGGGTCAGAGTGCTATGAGGTCTATTTCACAATTCTGAATCCCATTTTGAAACAAGACATCATGTAGGATGTCCCAGTACTGAGTGTCACAAGTCAATGGAAAGTGTATATATCCTGCCAGGGATGTAAAGTTGTGAATCATAGCCTTTGATGCATCATAAAGTTGCAATTCATAGCCTTTGAGACAGGATCTCTGCCTTTGTCTTTTGCAAGCTTATCCATTCTCTTGGAGAACCATATGAAGGTTTTTATTGCAGAGTTATCTGCAGTTTACCAGTAGTAGTTTCACTTCTTTCCACTATTGCAATACAAATGGACAGAGACAAAGTTCGACTACTTACAATCTGCATTTGTGATAAATTTTCCTGATAAATTTCTTCCCATCCAGGTTGTCAGGAAACCTCCATCCACTTTTCCCCTTACCGTATATACTCGAGTATAAGCCAACCCAAATATAAGCCGAGGCACCTAATTTTATCACAAAAAAACTGGGAAAACATTGACTTCAGTACAAGCTGAGGGTGGTAAATTTCAGAAATAAAAATAGATACCAATACAGTCACATTAATTGAGGCATCAGAAGGTTAAATGCTTTTGAATATTTACATAAAGCTCAAATTTAAGATAAGATTGTCCAACTCTGATCAAATCATTATTCTCATCTTCTTCAATGTAAATGTGCTTATGTATCCTTTTAATAAAAATAGAGTAAAATAATACATGTAATAATAATAATAATAATAATAATAATAATAATAATAAATAATACAGGAAAATAATACATGTAATAATAAATAGAGTAAAATAATAAATGCAATAATAATAATAATAATATCAGAGTGAAATAATAAATGTATTAATAATAATAAAATAGAGTAAAATAAATGTAATAGTAGCAACAATAATAGAGAAAAATAATAAATGCAATAATGCTAATAATAATAGAGAAAAATAATAAATGTACCATATATTCTCGAGTATAAGCTGACCCAAATATAAGCCAACCAGGACCCTCACCTGAGTATAAGCCAAGGGGGGCTTTTTCAGTCTTAAAAAGAGGGCTGAAAAACTAGGCTTATACTCGAGTATATACAGTATATTGTATTCCTAAGTCACATTATATATCATGGTGTAATATTATATTGTCCCTTATATAATATCACAGTTTATTTTTTTATTTAAAAATAATAATTCAAGTCGTGAATGGTGAAATCTGTGGACACAGAATTTGGGCGTACATTGGCCAGTGGTATTCCTAGAACATGCATACATTTATAATATTGTCTGAAGAGTATATAATATAATATAGTAGTTCTCAACCTGGGGTCCCCAGATGTTTTTGGCCATCAACTCCCTGAAATCCTAACAGCTGGTAAACTGGCTGGGATTTCTGGGAGTTGTAGGCCAAAAACATCTGGGGACCCCAAGTTGAGTACCGCTGATATAATATATATAATAATAATTGTATATAAGGCATTTACATAACCGTTCCTGCCCAAGCATGCACTGCTCACATTGTCAAAACACAGAGTTGCAAACCTTATTTCAAGTTTCCCTTGGAATATCCCAACACCTCTCTACCAGTGGAATCTTTTATTCCAGTGTCTCTTAAACTGTCCTCCAGGTGTTTTGCACTTTAGCTTCCAGAAATCCCAGCTGTTATTATTTGTTTGTTTGTTTGTTTATTTATTTACAGTATTTATATTCCGCCCTTCTCACCCCGAGGGGGACTCAGGGCGGATCACATTGTATACATATAAGGCAAACATTCAATGCCATATACACATAGAACAAAGACAATGACAGACACAAAGGCAACTTAACCTCCTGAGGGGATGTTCGATTACGGCCACAGGGGGAGTAGCTGCTTCATCATCCACTGCGACAGCACTTCCTCATTCCAACGGCAGCTGGATGATTTTTTATGGAGTCGTAAATTAGTTAAATTAGCCTCCCCACTTTATTAGTGGTACCTTAATTTCCTACTTGATAGATGCAACTATCTTTTGGGTTGCTAGGTCAGCAACAAGCAGGGGCTAATTTTTATTTTTAATTGTCGGGTGCTCACTCCGCCACGGGCTGGTCTCAAACCCATGACCTCTTGGTCAGAGTGATTTATTGCAGCTCGCTGCTCACCAGCCTGCGCCACAGCCCGGCCGCTGTAAGGAATTGTGGGAGTTGAAGTCCAAAACATCTGGAGGAGCAAAGTTTGAGAACTACTGTTTTCTTCTATTAAGAGCATCTATAATATAGAATTCTGGAATTTGAGCTCTCTGACAGAGAAGGATAAGTATCTCACAAAACTACAAATCCCCGGATTATACAGCATTGAGTCTTTACAGTTAAAGTGATATCAAACTGCTATAATTCTGCAGTGCAGCTGCATCCTTAGACCTGCTCTGGAGGAACTCCTTTCCAGGCTGGCCCCTTGGGCTCCTGTCCCTTATGTTGCCCTTTTGACTTTAAGATAATTCCTTGGATCTGATAATCATGACTCATTGTGATCACTATACTAGACAAGTATAGACTGCATACATATATACGAGGGTTGAATGAAAAGTAATGCCTCCACCTTCGTAACTCCTCAACAGATGGCAATACTGGTATGCGGCAGGTACTGGCTTGTTCAGTAGACTCTCCTCTACAGTTCCATTTGGCGGGAAGCCTTAGCATTGAACAGTTGTGTTATTAAAGTGCGAAGTATGGAACTCTGCGCAGACGGTCGGTCAATGCGACTTAAGCAACGTGCAGTCATTGAATTTTTGACAGCAGAAGGTGTCACCCCAAAGGAGATTCATCAGAGAATGCAAGGTGTTTATGGTGATTGTGTTGATGTGAGTACTCTGCATCATTGAACGAGTAAATTTAAAGATGTTGAGGTGGGAACAACTGTTTTGCGTGACAAAAAGGGGTCTTCCGTGACGGCTTCAGAAAACTTGTTCAGAAATGTATCCAATTGTCTGGTGATTATGTGGAAAAGTAAATAGTGGTAGTTAAAGAGTACATTCTAAGGATTACTTCTATGTCTGATTTATTAAAATATTCCCAAGCAAACCCAAGTAATGAAGGTGGAGGCATTACTTTTCATTCAACCCTCGTACTGTACTAGAAAAGCGACTGTGTTGATCAGTGGATTCATTGTGGTAACATGTGACCAGTCTTCCCTTTCATTTCTCAAATGCATACTGTCAGACACAGTAGGAAATAAAACACGTTGAAGTTTATTAATTAACAAGTTAAACTTGATGAACTCCTTAAACATTCCCAGCCCTCAAACCCTATTCGGATCTTCACTCTGTACCTGACTGCCCTAACTTGTTTACAATAAATCTCTAGGTTGTAGCCTTCCTGCCCCTTAGGTCTTCACTGGATTCCCATGGCTGCAAATGGCTGGCTTTTCCCAGATCTAGATAAACTAGGTCTACCAGTGCAATGTTCTGCCAGTTTATCCATGACATAGTTTTGTTTCTTCTCCTTATCTTGCCTGTCTTTTCACTTCGTGCATTTCTACTTAGAAGTAGACACTGACTTGCATGGGATTTGCTTTCAGATACATGGGTGTAGGATTACATCCTGAGTTGACTGAAGCCCAGTATTTCCTAAATATTTTTTTCCATTTTAAGAGAGCAAGCCAAATTCTTCTTAAGTTTCTCAGAATCTATTAGATAGCTTTAAAAAAGGAGGGGGAAAAATCACATTTCCAAAACATATTAGGTTTGAATACTCTCCAGCCCTTTCATAACCACTTTCCTTTCTAACCTTCCTGCCACTCCTACAACATAATTTTCACTTTGCCAAACATTATGGGATGGAGATTATTAACTGTTAATGTGTATAGAATTCACTGCACAGAAAAGCAAAGGAGCATGGGTGTTTCTTTCTCTTCACTATATGCCTGTTAAGCAAATAATTATTCCAGTTTAGACAGAAGTTGTTATCATTGGAGCCCCCGGTGGCGCAGTGGATTAAACTGCTGAGCTGCTGAACTTGCTGACTGAAAGGTTGGTGGTTCGAATCCGGGGAGCGGGATGAGCTCCCGTAGTTAGCCCCAGCTTCTGCCAACCTTGCAGTTCGAAAACCTGCAAATGTGAGTACATCAATAGGTACCGCTCCAGTGGGAAGGTAACTGCGTTCCATGCAGTCATGCCGGCAACATGACCTTGGACGTGTCTATGGACAACACCAGCTCTTTGGCTTAGAAATGGAGATGACCTCCAACTCCCAGAGTTGGACACAACTAGACTTAATGTCAGGGGAAAACCTTTACCTTTACCTGTTATCGTTATTGTTGTTTTACAATTATTTATACACTATTTCCGTCTCTTGAATAAGACTCAAAGTGTAAGACTCAAGTCTTGCAACTTAGAAAAACACAGAGCCCTGCATGTGCAATGACATAATATTGACAACATGGAAAGGCCTTGAATTGAAGCAGGACTAAGCAAGCAATTAAGATTAAGAAAGACAGCAACATATCCACAGCATATTGTAGACAACTACGAGAAGTTTCTGAGAATCACAATAAGAAGAGAATTACCATACATCAAAAGACTAGCATAAATATCCACAACCTGAAGAAGGACTTCCCGGAACGAGGCATTGTACCCGGGATTAGTTGTTGTATAGTTTTGTTTGTATACACACAATAGTTGTGGACTGTTTTCCGTTTGAGATTGATGTATGCTTTATTTTATATGTTACATAATAAGGTTGTATAATTGTGCTTGTATATAAACCATATTTGTGGACTGTTTTCGGTTGGAGATTGATGTGTGTTTTGCTTTATATGTTACATAATAAGATAATACCCAGTTGGGACTGTAAAGAAAATACTCAACAATACTAGCATACTATAATACACACATTTAAACCTGGTTGAGAACATATACATTTAATTTTTTTCTGTATATACCATTCTTATAGCATTTTGATATAGACATCTGTGCCTTATCGATAACTCAAAGTGGTTCAATTTTACGTTTCCCTAGATCAGTGGTTCTCAACCTGTGGGTTCCCAGATGTTTTGGTCTTCAACTCCCAGAAATCCTAACAGCTGGTAAACTGGCTGGGATTTCTGGGAGTTGTAGGCCAAAACACCTGGGGACCCACAGGTTGAGAACCATTGCCCTATATATTTTAGGAGCCCTTTGCTTGCTTTTGTGCACAACATCCACCATCTGACCATCTGTTGCATCTATTTTTCCTCTTTGCCACGTCACCACTCCTTCTCACATCCACATCATTACACAGTATCTAGAAGCAGTTGGAACTCATGCAGTTTTCTAGCTCCAGGTCTCCCTAAATAGTCCTTCCCTGCATCTCTAGGTACCTGTCTTTTCTTCTTCTGTAGGTACCACCATGCCTATATGTCATCATTTTCACAGCTAGTGACATTAGATGGCAGGTCGGGGAGAACAATTCGGATTGGGAAGGTGAGGCAGACATTTTTCCTCTTCTGTGTAGCATTAGTCCATATCAAGAACTCTATGATTGCTTTTAGCCAAAGAGGAAAAAATGGTTGAAAAATGAATGTATGCATTGCCTTAATGACATTTGGTTTGGCCCTCAGCCACTGTGCTGTACCAGTTCCATTGGTTGGTATCCAAATGCAAACATGACATATTCATTGGCTCTAGATGTTCCTAAAGGGTTTCATTTTTATGAGACTCGTGGGACAAATTCCACATAGCTGAAAAAGCAAAGAAAACACAATATTTTCACAGAAGCATCTGCAGCTCCCATACAGAATTCCTCCTCCCTGACTGGAGAACCAAATGAGTTTAATTACTTGGAATTTTTCAGTCTTTCCTTTCAGAAAATCCATAGATGTAAATAATAATGCCGATAACCCTTAGTGTTTAATAGCAGTACAAGAAATGGATGTGCTGATTTTATGGAAAGCTGACATTACAGTAAATAACTTTGTTAATGTAGGCGATTCAGCCTATGGAAAAATTTAATGATTGCTCTTCTTTTTTGTTGCTAATTTGCAATTAGCTTCTGTGGAGGCTGAAGCCGATGTGGACATGGGGTGTGTTCTGATTTCTGGAAAGTCTTCATAGGAGAAAAATGAAAGAAATGTTATTCATATGAATTGCAAATATCCTGGACATGCTATGTGGTAACACAAAGTGGATGTGTATATGTGCCTCCAAATCACATGTCGATTTGTGGCAATTCCATGAATTTCACAGGGTTTTCTTAGGTAAGAAATACTCAGACGTGGCTTTGCCAGGTCCTTCCTCTGAAATATAGCCTGCTGTTCCTTAAATACACTATGAAAGGCTGCATGGCTCTTCGCTTCCATGTCACTCATTACTCAAAGTATTCTGATTGATCTGAACAATGGGAAGAAGAGGAACAAGGGTCACATCCGTGGCTTCTTTGTGCCGCTAGTGAGGAGCAAAGGTGACAGCAATAAGGAGATTTAGACAATTGTCTGGGCAAGAGGAAGAGAGAGATGGCAAAGGAGCATGTGTGTGTGTGTGTGTGTGTGTGTGTGTATGTGTATGTGTGTGTTAATGATTCTGGGTGTCTACCCAAAGTATGCTGTGCCATTCCAGCAAGTGGTTATGGTAGTGATAAGTCCAGGAAGGATAGAATTATTATCTAGGACAAGAGCATTGCTATATGCAATGTCACAGAGGCAAACCCTTGTGATGCCATGGAGGAGGTAGCAGAGATCTTCTCAACAAATTATGTAACTACGAGGGTTATCCAGAAAGTAGATTACATATTGGAATTAAAAATGAACAAAGTATAGGAGAAAACATTTACCATATGCAGTTGAAAGCCACACCCAAATACCACTTCTCAACATAGTCGCCATTCAAATCTAGGCATTTATCATAGCAATGAATGAGCTTTGCAACTCCTTCCCCACAAAACTCTGCTGCTTTTGTCCTCAACCACTTGTTTCCAACAATGCGGTGTGGCTGGCAACTCAGCATTTTAGCGATGATGCGCAGCTGCGGGAAGAGGTGACCAGCTGGTTGAGGACGCAAGCAGCAGAGTTTTCTATTACCTTCCCACCGGAGTGGTACTTATTGATCTACTCACATTTGCAAGTTTTTGAACTGCTAGGGTGGCAGGAGCTCGGGCTAACAGTGGGCGCTCATTCCGCTCCCAGGATTTGAACCTGGGTCCTTTTGGTTCGCACATAATTCCCATATAATTCCCATATAATTAAGCCAGAGGTATAACAAAGATTCTTGAAAAAAATTATTCTGTATACAGATAAATTCCAGAGAATAGTTTGAAGACATCTGGGCAACTATTTTGAGGGAGCTGGACATGCTGAGAACGAACTCTAGGTGGGAATCTGTTGGGAATCCCATGTACACATCGGAAGATATAAATATAATATAAACACAACCTGAATAAAGATAATATTTGACTCCACCTCCTCCAGCCTGGGAGTTGTAGTCCAATTTTGACTGAATTTGGCTGAGCTCAAAATACTAATATCAACAATGGCGGCATTTAGAACTTGACTGATGCTTAAACTGTATGATAAGCGAATGTATTTGAAAGTCTTTCATGAAATCTTCAGACATAACCCTAGAACTGAAACGGAGGTCCATAAGACTGAAGAGTGGCCATGGATCCTTCCAACACATCTTTCATTCCTTCAGAAGTTCCCATCTTTTCCCTCGTCTTTGTCCCTCTGCCCATTGAATTGGAATCCTTGTTGAATATTTGAGACGGATGGCCTCAGGTGTATATCTAGTATGGTAAGAGAGAAGCTAAAAATAAATTAAGAACCAAGTGGGTACTTTAGAGGTAACTGCACGTTAATGTTCATGATAAACAGATCTTGTAGATATGTCTTCTGCTCCGTGACACTTTATCCCCCTGCCATTAACTTTGGCTCACTGTAGTCAGATAGTGTTGCACTTTCAATCTGATAACGGCAAGAATTAATCATACCCAAACTGGACTTTGCTACTTAATAATTACACAAGGTGTATAGTTTCAAAGCAGCTAAATGGTACCAACTTTGGGCTCAGACAACTTGCAAGGCTACAAAAAAAAAATCAAGGAAAACGAATAGAGGACTCCAGTGTAGTCTTCCACAAAACACTGAAGCAAAACAATACACAAGGGAAATTTACAACAAGCTAAGACTGAAAGGTCCCAGGTTCAAACCCTGGGACCGGCGTGAGTGGCCAGTTAGCTCCAGCTTCTGTCAACCTAGCAGTTCGAAAACATGCAAATGTGAGTAGATCAATAGGTACTGCTCTGGAAGGTAACGGCGCTCCATGAAGTGATGCTGGCCACATGACCTTGGAGGTGTCTACGGACAATGCTGGCTCTTCGGCTTAGAAATGGAGATGAGCACCAATCCCCAGAGTCAGACACGACTAGACTTAATGTTAGTGGAAACCTTTACCTTATGGAATCTTGCATTTCTCCTAAGATGGAATAGGAGGTTGTTTACAATACATTTTATAAGATCTAGCTAAAACATTAATTTACAAAAGTAAAAAAAAACCCAAAAAGAAATGAATAGCAATACTATGCAAAACATGATTACAAACAGCTGGAAACACTTAAAACATATTTCCATCAATATCAAACTACAATGTTGCCTCTTTCCCGAATGGTCTTATGACACATCTGATCACAGACATTGGCACGGACAGTAAGGAAGCTTATTAGTAACCCTGTCTGGCAATGCTGATGTTTGAGAAACATTATGCTAACCTTCTTCCTGGCATTATGAGGCTGGTGTTTTAAAGGAAATAGAATTAAAAGTACATAACACTGGCTATTCAAGTACTGTCTCACTTACTTCCAACCTTCATCGACATCCTCATCCTACCATCTGAATAGAGAAATGATTACCATTTTAGATTATTTAAGATGTTGTATGAAAGAGAGACTTTCTGACAGATAGTGATTTCTATGTGGGTCTGAATATTCTTTATTTACTGTTGTGTTAAAAGTAGGGAGGACTGAATCTTTTGAAACTGGTAACCTGTTATGGAAAAAAATGTTAAACATTTCTCAAGACTCTAAAATCAGGACAGTAAATAAAGTACAATACTCAGAAAACACGGGAAATCCAGACAGGAAACAATCAGGGCCAGCTAACACCTCCCAACAAAGGATTGGCAGGAAGCAGCCAGGCTTTAAAGCTGCAAGGCTATTCAATGCTAATCAAGCTGTGAGTTTTCCGAGCTGTATGACCATGTTCCAGAAGCATTATCTCCTGACGTTTCGCCCACATCTATGGCAGGCATCCTCAGAGGTTGTGAGGTGTTGGAAACTAGGCAAGTGGGGTTTATATATCTGTGGAATGTTCACAGACAAGAAACAATCAGGGCCAGTTAACATCTCGCAACAAAGGATTCCCCCAGGAAGGAAACAAGCAGGTTTTGAAGCTGCCAGGCTATTCAATGCTAATCAAGCTGGCCAATTGAAATATTCAAACTTGTTTCAGGCAGAGAAGAGTTTTTTCTCCCACCCTGGACATTCCACAGATATATAAACCTCACTTATTAAGTTTTCAACAGACCTCACAACCTCTGAGGATGCCTGCCATAGGTGTGGGCGAAACTTCAGGAGAGAATGCTTCTGGAACATGGCCACACAGCCTGGAAAACTCATAGCAACCCAGTGATTCTGGCCATGAAAGCCTTCGACAACACCTTCTCCCAGTCTTCTAGAACTAAAAAAAGTGGTTGGATAATTGTTGGATAAAGTACGAACTTTCTTTGCACAGAATGGATCAAAACAATTCAGGCGCAATGACCCTGGATTTCTGTTCTGTGCAGCCACTGTGGAATCCTGCCACTAATTTACAAAAAGTAATAATTGATTTTGGCAGAGCAGTAATCCTACACTCCTAAAGAGACACACTAAAGGGCCATAGTTATGTTCTCTTTCAACTTGATTTGCACCATGCAGAACTCTAGTTCATAAACTCATAAAGAACTATAAGCTGTACAATTGTGATACGACTTAAGGGCTAATCAATACAATTTATTATTATAAGCTGTACGCAGAAAATCAAACCAAAGTAGTCATGTTTTAAGGATAGGCTTTTGACTGAGAGTGGCACTTTTTCCAACAGTCTGTGAAACTGTTCCCCCTCCCATCCCTCCATTTTTATTGCCTCCTGCTTCAGTAAAATTGCTATCTGCTTTTGATTATTTCAGGCTGCTGGCTGTCAGAATTAATTTATTTGTCAATCAGTTCTGATGCTGCTGGCTTGTTACTGTGAAACTAATTATGGTCAGAAAGCTCAGGGGATTCCATAAAGACATGCTTTCCTCAATGTCACTTTTTTCCAAATAAATAAATAAATGTGTGTGTGTGTGTGTATACACACACACACACATACATACATACATAGATGAGAGTCTGGCCACACACAGCCAGGAAGACAAAATATGTCCTGCATTTTTCGCTGTTCTTTTTTTTATTCTGTTGATATTCTTATGAAGAAGCCGCCGGTGGCACAGCGGCTTAAACCACGGAGCTGTTGAACTTGCTGACCGAAAGGTTGGTGGTTCAAATCCAGGGAGCGGGGTGAGCTCCCACTGTTAGCCCCAGCTTCTGCCAGCCTAGAAGTTCGAAAACATGCCAATGTGAGTAGATCAATAGGTACCGCTCTGGCAGGAAGGTAACGGTGCTCCATGTAGTCATGCCAGCCACATGATCTTGGAGGTGTCTACGAACAATGCCGGCTCTTCGGTTTAGAAATGGAGATGACTAGATCTAATGTTAAGGGAAAACTTTTACCATATTAGGAAATGTTATATCAAATACATGTGCCTTTGTAAGAAATGATGGCCCATAAGAAGAGTTCTATTGGATCAGTCCAAAAAACTATGAGGTCCGACATAATGTTCCCATGGTGGCTAACTGGATGTCTCCAACGAGACACCAACAAGCTAAACATGGATACAAGAAAAAATCTACAAGAGAATAAAAGGCTTGCTTAGTGTTGCTGGCATTTTAAACCTCACTAATCTCAGAATAAATAACGATAAGGAAGAGCTACAGATGTTTGCCAAGCACATATCTGTCATCTGTAGCTTTGCACATGCCGGTGATGCCATTCTGCCTTTCCCTACCAGCCAAATATAGACTGTGAGCTTCACAGAGTGATGCAAGGTCAGAGCAATACAAAAAGAAGTACTTGCCTTCTACAGTTGCAGTTACCCAGTCACAACACTAGGACTTTCGCAAGAGACGAAAGGGATTGAAGGACATGGGTTCCATTGTTTCCGGCACCTTTTTTCGTGCCATGGGGACTTATAAGCACCATGCACATTTTTGCAGTTTCCTGGCCTGGTACCAGGAAATAACAACTCAAAGGATGCATCTACATTATATAATTTAAGCAGTTTGGCATCACTTCTAACTGCCATGGCTCAATGCCATGAAATCATGGGAAGTGTAGTTCTACAATGTCTTTAGCAGTGGTTCTCAGCCTATGGGTCCCCAATGTTTTTGTCTACAACTCCCAGAATCCCAGCCAGTTTACCAGCTGTTAGGATTTCTGGGAGTTGAAGGCCAAAACATCTGGAGACCCACAGGTTGAGAACCACTGATCTTTAGCCTCCCCAAACTGCAAATCCCAGGATTCCACAGCATTTAGTAATGACAGTTAAAGTCGTGTCAAACTGCATTAATTCTAAGTCCTTTCACGTCCACCTATACTCAGCTATTGCACTTTATTCTGGCCCAGCTCAGAGGTTGCAAGATATTGCACATAAATAAATCTTACTGGCTTACCTCCAACCTTGATTATACTCACTGCGCCTAAAAGGCTATTGGTTACTGTGAATATGTTTTTATTGTATTTTATATGCCTTTGATTTTATATGTTTATATGTTTTAAATGTACCTTGTTGTTGTTGACACAACGACATAGTCTGACACAGCAAACAAGATAGATATGCTGGATTTCGTATCACAAAAATACAAGTTGAACACTTCCCAAGTGTTTAGGACTGTGTGATGTATTTTCGGATGATGCGTGCAGATCCCAGTAGGGTGGCCTTTTGCAGTTGGCAGATCATAATTTTGTCAATGCCTATTGTTTCCAAATGCCGGCTGAGATCTTTTGGCATGGCACCCTATGTACCGATCACCACCGGGACCACCTGTACTGGTTTCTCCCAGAGTCTTTGAAGTTCAGTCTTGAGGTCCTGATAGCGGCTGAGTTTTTCCTGTTGTTTTTCGTCAATGCGACTGTCACCTGGGATGGCAACATCAATGATCCAAACCTTTTTCTTTTCCACAACTGTGATGTCTGGTGTGTTGTGTTCCAGAACTTCGTCAGTCTGGATTCGAAAGTCCCACAGTATCTTTGCGTGCTCATTTTCCAATATTTTTGCAGGTTTGTGATCTCACCAGTTCTTTGCTGCTGGGAGGTGGTACTTGAGGCATAAGTTCCAATGAATCATTTGGGCCACATAGTTGTGCCTCTGTTTGCAGTCTGTCTGTACAATTTTCTTACAGCAGCTGAGGATATGATCAATGGTTTCATCGGTTTACTTGCACAGTCTGCATTTTGGGCCATCAGCTGATTTTTCGATCTTGGCCTTAATTGCATTTGTTCTGATGGCTTGCTCCTGGGCTGCAAGGATCAGGCCTTCTGTCTCCTTCTTTAGGGTCCCATTCATGAGCCATAGCCAGGTCTTGTCCTTGTCAGCTTTTCCTACAATTTTGTCAAGGAACTTTCCATGCAATGTTTTGTTGTGCCAGCTGTCAGCTCTAGTTTGTAGTGCGTTTTTCTTGTACTGATTTTTTGTCTGTTGTGCTTTGAGGAGTTTCTGATTTTTGACTTCAATCAAAGCAGGTTCTTCACTTTGCTTTACATATTCTGCCACGGCTTCTTCTTCTTCTTCTTCTTCTTCTTCTTCTTCTTCTTCTTATTATTATTATTATTACAGTACCCTAAGATGAAGGCAATATTCTCTTTTAAGTAAATCTTGCTAAGAAAACCTTGTGATAGAGTCAACACAATGCAGAACATATTTGAAAGCACATAACAACAACAAGATTGAAAACTAGGAAGCTGCCCTTCTTACTTGACCTCAAGCTACTGCAGCATCTTTTTAATTGTATTTACAATTACAATTGATTGTTGGAATGCATTTACAAATCACATCAAACACCCACGCAAATGTTCATTCCAGACAGGCTGGTGTTTTTGTTTGACAATGATATCCAAATGACCCCATACCTTTCTAGGAAAAAAAACCCCTCTGGTTGCTGTTTATTGCCTTTTTTGAGCCAAATCAAGGGGCGGGTTCATTCAAAAAGAAAGGGCAGCCCTCTCCGTTGCTAATACCAGCTTTCGAAAACAATTGTGTGTTACTGTATGCCGCACAATCAATGTTCTCCCCAACTCACCCGTGAAGCCTTTAAAACCACTGAACTGGAATTATTAATCCTACAGAGCATATAAAGTCCTGAATGTTTCTCCACCACTTTGTAAAACCGAGGAAACAGCTGTCCTAACTTAGGGGTTAACTGTGTAAACCTCTTGTAAGAACTGAGGCAATGCTGCAGAGGCACAAAGCAAAATGTATGTTACTAGATGAAGCTGCTTTCATAATTACTTGACCCACAAAGCCAAAGATAACACAGCTGAAGGTGACAGTTAATTTCTTACCTGTCTTGGCCATGACACAGGAGAAGAAAAAACAATTTATAATAAATACATCCCTGCATATACTTATGTACCGGCGATGATGACAGTACATGTGAAAAGGATCTACGAGTCTTAGTAGACCACAAGCTGAACACGAATCAACAGTGTGATGCAGCAGCTAAAAAAGCCAATGTGATTCCAGGTTTCATCAATATTTATGTACTGTGTATACTCGAGTATAAGCCTAGTTTTTCAGCCCTTTTTTAGGATAAAAAGCCCCCCTCGGCTTATACTCAGGTGAGGATCCTGGTTGGCTTATATTTGGGTCAGCTTATACTCGAGAATATATGGTACATTCATTATTTTTCTCTATTATTATTGGTATTATTACATTTATTATTTTACTCTATTATTGTTGCTATTATTACATTTATTTTATTCTATTTTTATTATTAATAATACATTTATTATTTCACTCTGATCTTATTATTATTATTATCATTATTATTACATTTATTATTCTACTCTATTTATTATTACATGTATTATTTTCCTGTATTTATTATTATTACATGTATTATTTTACTCTAGAGGAACCCCGGTGGTGAAGTGTGTTAAAGCACTGAGCTGCTGAACTTGCAGACCGAAAGGTCCCAGGTTCAAACCCCGGGAGCGGCGTGAGCGGCCGCTGTTAGCTCCAGCTCCTGCCAACCTAGCAGTTCGAAAACATGCCAATGTGAGTAGATCAGTTTTACCAGCAGGCGAGAAGGTAACGGCACTCCATGCAGTCATGCCAGCCACATGACCTTGGAGGTGTCTACGGACAACGCTGGCTCTTCAGCTTAGAAATGGAGATGAGCACCAACCCCCAGAGTCAGACATGACTGGACTTAACATCAGGGGAAACCTTTACCTTTTTAAAATTATTTTACTCTATTATTATTAAAAGGATAGATAAGCACATTTACATTGAAGAAGATGAGAATAATGATTTGATCAGAGTTGGACAGGCTTATCTTAAATTAGAGCTTGATGTAAATATTCAAAAACATTTAACCTATTGATGCCTCAATTAATGTAATTTTTTGGTATCTATTTTTATTTCTGAAATTTCCCACCCTCGGCTTATACTTGAGTCAATGATTTCCCAGTTTTTTTCTGGTAAAATTAGATGTCTCGACTTATATTCAGGTCAGCTTATATTCGAGTATATATGGTATTTATTTATTTGCTACATTTCTATCTCACTTTTCTCACCCAAAGGGACTCAAGGCTGCTTACAGATCTGGCAAAATTTCCATGCTGATAAAAAGAACAGTACAGTAAAAACACAACAGTTAAAAAATGATTTACATTAAGCGTTAATACACATGGAACAGAATACAAAACTTAAAACATATATAGTCCATAGTTCCATTCATCCAAAAACCTTGAGCATAATCCTTAATCCAGACCGTGTCAAAGCCGTAGAAACTTATTCTTTAAACGCTTGTGAGCATAGCCAAACAATAGGAGTATACTGTCAAGATCGAGGGAAGGCATAGTCCCACACTATTCTGCTTTGGTCAGACCTCACCTGGAATACTGTGTCCAATCCTGGGCACCGCAATTCAAGAAGGGTATTGACACGCTGGAATGTGTCCAGAGAAGGGCGACCGGTGTGATCTAAGGTTTGGAAACCAAGCCTTACGAGCAATCATTTAGAGTAGTGATTCTCAACCTGTGGGTCCCCAGGTGTTTTGGCCTACAACTCCCAGAAATCCCAGCCAATTTAACCAGCTGTTAGGATTTCTGGGAGTTGAAGGCCAAAACATCTGCGGCCCACAGGTTGAGAACCACTGATTTAGGGAGCTGGGTTTGCTTGGAGAAAAGAAGGCTGAGAGGGGACATGAGAGCCATGTTTAAATATTAGAAAAGATGTCACATTGAAGAGGGGACAAACTTATTTTTTACTACTTCGGAGACTAGGACACAGAGCGAAAACAGAGTGAAAACTCCAGGAAAAAAGTTTCCACCTAAACACTAGGGAAAACTTCCTGACTTTTTTTTTCCGTGTCAGGAGCAACCGGAGTTACTTCTGTAGTGAGAGATTTGGCTGTCTGCAAGGACGTTGCCCAGGGGACGCCCGGATGTTTTGATGTTTTACCATCCTTGTGGGAGGCTTCTCTCATTTATTTATTATTTATTTACAGTATTTATATTCCGCCCTTCTCACCCCGAAGGGGACTCAGGGCGGATTACAATGAACACATATATGGCAAACATTCAATGCCAACAGACAAACAACATATATAGACAGACAGAGGCATTTAACTTTTTTTTCCCCGCTTCACGATTCCAGCCACAGGGGGAGCTGTTGCTTCACTGTCCAGTAGTGGCTGTACTTCCTCATTCCATTCCTCGTGTTTTGCTGGCAGTTTTATGATGTTGTAAATTAGTTAAATTAGCCTCCCCGCATAAAGCGTACCTAAATTTCCCTAAATGACAGATGCAACTGTCTTTCGGGGCTGCATAGGTCAACAGCAAGCCGGGCTATTTAATGGTCGGGGGCTTAACCCGACCCGGGCTTCGAACTCATGACCTCTTGGTCAGTAGTGATTTATTGCAGCTGGTTACTAGCCAGCTGTGCCACAGCTCATGTCCCCGCATGGAGCTGGAGCTGAAAGAGGGAGCTCATCCGCGCTCTCCCCGGGTGGGATTCGAACCTGGCAGCTTTCAGTTCAGCAATCCAACCTTCAAGTCACGAGGCTTTTATTCCCTAGGCTACCGGAGGCTCCAACTTCCTGATGATAAAAGCTGTTCAGCAGTTGAAAATGCTGTCTGGGAGTGTGGTGGAGGCTCCTTCTCTAGAGGTTTTTAAGCAGAGACTGGATGGCCATCTGTTGGGGGTACTTTGATTGTAAGTTCCTGCACGGCAAAGGGTTGAACTGGATGGTCCTTGTGATCTTTTCCAGCTCTATGATTCTAAGGGCTCTTCCACACAGCCATATAACCAAGAATATCAAGGCAGGTAATCCGCGATATCTGCTTTGAACTGGATTATCTGAGTATACACTGTCATATAATCCAGTTCAATGTGGATTATATATGGCTGTTTGGAAGGGGCCTTAGACATCATGGAAATGTCCAACACATCTGGAGTGTCAAGTTCCCCTTCCTTCCCTATATAAAAGGCACATATGGTGTGCAAATTTCAAATGTGACAACACTGTCAAATCTCTTGGGAAGACAGGTGGACAAATGTCAGCGTACTGGAAGAAGCAAAGACCACCAGCACTGAAGCAGTGCTCTTACGCCACCAACTCCGCTGGACTGGCCACGTTGTCCGAATGCCTAATCACCATCTCCCAAAGCAGTTGCTCTACTCCCAACTCAAGAACGGAAAACTGAAAGTCGGTGGACAGGAAAAGAGATTTAAAGCCAACCTTAAAAACTGTGGCATAGGCACCAAGAACTGGGAAGCCCTGGCCCTTGAACGCTCTAACTGGAGGTCAGCTGTGACCAGCAGTGATGTGGAATTTGAAGAGGGCGAAAAGAGAAACTTGCCAAGATGAAGGCGCATCAAGCCAACCCTGACCGGGACCGTCTTCTGTCTTGAATCTGATGTCCTCCCTGTGGAAGAACATGTGGGTCAAGAATAGAGCTCCACAGCCACCTATGGACCCACCGACAAGACACTATGCTTAGAGGACCATCATCCTCGGTCTATGAGGGATTGCCTAAGTAAGTAAAGTAATTGTGATTGGCTTTTTTCACAATTACCAACTATCTACCTGGCATCACATGGCAACCCAAGTCTTGCGGATGTTTCTATGTTCTCAGGAAAGTGTGATTTGGCCCAGTTCAGTTTCATTTAATTCCTATTTTGTTTTTATATTATGTTTTATTATGTTATTGTTACTATTTTCCTGTTTTACTATGTTACTGTGTATATTGTGTTTTGACTTTGTTGCATTTTTACCTGCTGATGATACGTGTCATGTATGTATTTTATTATTGCAATTGCTTGGGCTTGGCCCCATGTTAGCCTCTCCGAGTCTTTTTGGGGAGATGGAGGCGGGGTACAAAAATAAAGTTGTTGTTGTTGTTGTTGTTGTTGTTGTTATTATTATTATTATTATTATTATTATTATTATTATTATTATTAAGGTCACACAATGTGTTTCCCTGATAGAACAGGAATCTGAACCCTGGTGTATAGAGTCATAATCCCAGATTTAAACCACTATATTTTGCTGGCTTCAAATGATTATGTAGAAGAGAGAATTTCAGCAGATGTTGCATGTCGTACAACCATGCACTCATAGCAATGAAACCAACTTAGATATCAACTCAAGAACAGAAAACAGAAGGTCAGTGGACAGCAAAAGAATTTTAATGATGAACTTAAACCTAACCTTAAAAATGTGGTATGAATACCTGGCTCTCTAGTGTTCTAACTGGAGGTTGGCTTTTATCAACAGGGCTGTGGATTTTGAAGAGGCAAGAATACAGGGTGAAAGGGAGAAGCACACCAAGAGGAAAATACATCAAGCAAATCCTTGTTGGGACCACCTCCCGTCTGGAAATCTATGCCCTCATTGTGAAAGACCATGCGGATCCAGAATAGGTATCTACAGATCTACGGCCAAGACTCGACCCTTGGAAGTCTATCATACTCAGTCAGGAATAATTGCTCATGATGTATTGAACCTGTCTTTCAAATGGGTGCAGAATGTTACAGTTATGTTTTTTGTGTGGATTGCAAACTTCAAGAATAGAAGAAAATACTCCAGAAAGCTATTTTGACTACTGTACATGAAACTTTTCAGGAATTCTTAAATCTATTCACAAGCATATACTCCCCTCTAGTGGCATTAAAGTAACATTGGCCACAGTAATCATACTAATAATGTCGACTTCTTTTTGTGTCAGGAGCAACTTGAGAAACTGCAAGTCACTTCTGGTGTGAGAGAATTGGCCGTCTGCAAGGACGTTGCCCAGGGGACGCCCCGATGTTTAGATGTTTTTACCATCCTTGTGGGAAGCTGCTCTCATGTCCTGTATGGAGCTGGAGCTGGCAGAGGGAGCTCATCTGCGCTCCCCCGGGTTGGATTCAAACCGGCAACTTTCAGGTTAGCATCCCAACCTTCAAGTCAGCAGTCCTGCCAGCACAAGGGTTTAACTCAATGCACTACCGGGGGCTTTTATAATGTTGAACTAAAAACTTCAAACATAACTAACCTGATCAACATATCTGACAGTGCCAGCACTGGCTTTTTTCTCCACTGCTTTGAAGAGATTGGCATATACTTTTGAAATACTGAGAGTTTATGCAGTAAAGGACCATGCAAGCAAGTCCCATTAATTTAGTGCAGCTTTACTCCCAGGTAAGCACATGTAGGATTGGAGGCAAAGTGAACAAGCTGCATGTCGCCCCTCTTTTCAGCTCATTTTTAATTAACTAGATCAGTGGTTCTCAACCTGTGGGTCCCCAGATGTGTTGGCCTTCAACTCCCAGAAATCCTAACAGCTGGTAAACAGGCTGGGATTTCTGGGAGTTGTAGGTCAGCATGACTGTATGGAGCACCATTACCTTCCCGCAGATGCAGTACCTATTGATCTACTCACATTTGCATAGGTTGGCAGAAACTGAGGCTAATTGTAGGAGCTCGCTCAACTCCCCAGATTCGAACCACCAACCTTTCAGTCAGCAAGTTCAGCAGCTCAGCGCTTTAACCCGCTTCGTCATCAAGGGTTCCTCTGCAGTCTTGGGTCACTAGATGAACTAAGGACCTTGCTTGTTGCTATGTGAGCAGAACATTTTATTTTTGTTAATGCTTAGCTAATATGTGACTATAGCATGTTTATAGTTGACAGGGGAGGGTTGTAGCTATGGTTCTGACAGAGATTGTATTTCGGCACACATTTTGGATTGTCCAGTAATATAAGTTTAGCTTTGAACATGTTGAACAGCTATATAGTATGTGTTGTCGAAGGCTTTCATGGCCGGAATCACTGGGTTGCTGTGAGTTTTCCAAGCTGTATGGCCATGTTCCAGAAGTATTCTCTCCTGACGTTTTGTCCAGGCAGGAGACAGCCAGGCTTTGAAGCTGAAAGGTCATTCAATGCTAATCAAAGTTACAATGCTAATTGATTGCAACATTCACACTTGCCTCCAACAGACAAGAGTTCTTTCTCCCACTCCGGACATTCCACATATATATAAACCCCACTTGCCTAGTTTCCAACATACCTCACAACCTTTGAGGATGCCTGCCATAGAAACATCATTAGAGAATGCTTCTGGAACATGGCCATACAGCCTGGAAAACACACAACAACCTTATGAAGGAATAGCCTTCTTCTCACTGTTATTCCCCAGCAAATGGTAACTGGGATGCAAGTTGCCATGTACCTAACTAAAGATCCACTCTTGGTAATTTTTTGCCAGAACTAAAATTATACAGAAGACAGAAATTAATCATCACAAAAATGCAATCAGTTAACGTATCTTCTCTTTCCCCACAGCCTTTAGGTAACTTCTAGTCCTATTTGGTGCTGTCCGTCCAGCCTAAAGTAACAAAAAATGAACAAGAAACTTTTGGAAAGGCATGACTTTTTAGAGACATAACCTTTTGGAAAACCAGAATCTCCATAGCCAATTTGAAGTGTGACCCTTTTTGGAGATCAATTGGCATTCACACTATTTGGAATAGTCATAACCTTTTTGTAAAGTATGATAATCCTGAGAAGAGTTAAAAATTGGCTTGAGTCAATCTTCTCCTTAGTGGTAAATATCCACTAATATTCATGCAAGGCAGTTTGAGTTTCTCAGTTGTTAGACTGATATCCCTGGTTTTCTCTTTGAACTATTAGGAACAAACATATGCCAGTGCATAAAATACGAGGGTTATCCAGAAAGCAGATTACGTTTTGGAATTAAAAATGAACAAAGTATAGGAGAAAACATTTACCGTATGCAGTTGAAAGCCACACTCAAATAGTAGTCGTCATTCAAATCTAGGCACTTATCATGGTGATGAATGAGTTTGGCAACTCCTTCCCCACAAAATTCTGCCGCTTGCATCCTCAACCAGCTAGTCACCCCTTCCCGCAGCTGCGATCCAGGACGAGCGTGGGGGAAAGTTGAGCGTGGGGAAAGTGGGGATTTTGCATGGCAGATGAGGAAACAACTCCCACCCAGAAGACTCAAGAACTTCATGTGTGCAACCCGCCATGTGGGGCTGGGCATCCCCATGAAACAGCAAAATCCCCGCGCTCTACTTTCCCTCACGCTTGTCCTGGATCGCAGTTGCGGAAAGGGGTGACCGGCTGGTTGAGGACGCATGCGGCAGAGTTTTGTGGGGAAGGAGTTGCCAAGCTCATTCATCGCTATGATTAGTGCCTAGATTTGAATGGCGACTGTGTTGAGAAGTGGTATTTGGGTGTGGCTTTCAACTGCATATGGTAAATGTTTTCTCCTATACTTTGTTCATTTTTAATTCCAAAACGTAATCTACTTTCTGGATAACCCTCATATATAGCAGATCTTCAGAAGTGATATTTCAGTTGTCCAAAAAGAACAACATCTACTCTTCCATAAAATATATTGCTTTTAAATCATACTCTCAAGAGACCATGTATAAGTCAATGTCATGAGTAGATTAAGAGCAGATTTGGAGACCAAGAATAATAGATTTTGCTATGACCAATTGAAGTTGAGTGTAAAGCTTAGGGACATGTAACACTCCTTTTTAAAAATGTATAGAAGAAACAGATTTAGGTAAAGCTGAAGAACATATTTTATTTGAGGGATTTTTGTGTAAATTACATTAATGATTTCTGCCTCTGTTTAGGCACACAGTGCAAAGGTAGTGACAAGAGACTGAGGCAAGAGGACTTACAAAGCAGGGCTTGGTAACAGAGCAACATTCCCACCCCATTGCCCCCCCCCCACTTGCCCATTGGAGAAAAGGCAGCTCCCCATTTTTCTCTTCTCCATCTTTTGTTTTAGCCCAATTAGCATTCAGCAGCATTATGGGAGTTCCCAAAGAATGCGGCATGCCCATGATTTTGAGCATCTGAAATGGAATGGTGTGACAGCAACCATTCTTAATAGGGCTTTACTGCATAAGCTTCACAAGGCTTGACAGCTGCTCTAGAAGCCTCTCAAGGCCCCTATTAAAAATGGCACTACTGTAAAAGGTGAAAGATTTATACGATCTGAAGAGAAACCAGAGTATAGGTATAGAAAAGAAGAAAATCCTAGCCTTAGAAGGGGAAGGCTTACGACGGGGGTGGCAAAGCTACCTATGGAAGATAGAAAAAAAGTTTTTAAAAAACCATTTTATAAGAGCAGCATTGATAAAACATGGGATAAGTATAGCAACAGGCTTTATATAAAAACTCCTATGTGGTACTCGCCACGCGAAGCAAATAATAAAAGAGAAACCTCCAGCGGAAAGTGGATCACTTACAAACAATTAATAAAAATCAACAATCAAGAGGTTAAATTAAAATCATACAAGGAGATTAGAGAAATCGACCCAACCATAAACTGGCTCCAGTACTGGCAGATTAATGAAGAATACAAGGAGGACAAAAAGAAAGGATTTGAAATTAAGGATACATTTTGGGACAAAGTTTTACAGATAGACAAAAAACTAATAAAAATAATATATAGGCAATTACTTAACTGGGCGACAGAGGAAGAACAAGTAAAGGAAGTGATGGTAAAATGGGCCAGAGTAGTGGGACACACCATTAACATGAGTCAATGGGAGGAATTACGGACCAAGTAAGATATGCATATGCAGTGGAAATCAAGGATAATTGGTACAAAATGTTCTACATGTGGTACTTAACTCCGAAGAAATTGACATTGTATAATAGAGGAAAAACAGATGGAAAGTGCTGGAAATGTGGAAAGAAAATTGGCACCTTCATCCACATGTGGTGGGAATGCAAAAGGGTAAAAAAATTCTGGTACGAAGTGTATAAAAAAATGAAGAAAATTCTACAAAAACAATTCGAATTTAAACCAGAAACTTTTTTGCTGGGAATCACAGACCCACATGTAGACAAAAATACAGATAAAATTATATTCTATCTCACAACAGCAGCTAGAATTATATTGGCACAGAGATGGAAAATTGAAGAAATTCCCAGTACTGAAAAATGGATTTCAAAAGTATTAGACATTATGAACATGGACCTCTTTACACAAAAACTGGCCCAGGATAGAGTAACAAATAATAGAACCGATTGGAAACCACTGATAGACTACCTAGAAAAAGAAAAAATAAATATGTATATAAAATTGGACTATTGAGAAGCCCAGGGCGATTCTAAAAGGCAAGTGTATGCAATCACAAAGAATAAAGTAAAAGGGAAAAATTAAAAGTGTCACGGCATGGGCTCGGGAAGTAGTAGGGAAATTATAGCAACTATGTTTATAAATTTTATGTGTGTGTGTGTGTGTGTGTTTTTCTCCCTCTTTCCCCTTTCCTTTTTTACCCCGTCTGACCTCCCTGCTCGCCCTTCGTTGTCAATTGGCTTTTACTGTATTAAGAAAAAAGGATATTTAGTTGTGAAAGGAAATGTAACATTGTTGCTTACAATCTTTGCAATAAAAAGTATTTTAAAAAATGGCACCACTGTTCAAGTGCCTCAAATTGTAGTCAACCCGTGTGTTTACGTTCATTTGTTTTAATATACAAGTATATGTGGTAGATAGCAAATTGTCTACATTTAATATATAGAAAGTTTACATTTAATAAGGAAGTGGTCAGGGATAACACATTCCTCATGCTACATGCTTTCATTTGTGGAATTTGTTTCCAAAAGATAAAGTAAAGGTGAAGGTTTTCTCCTGACATTAAGTCTAGTCATGTCCGACTCTGGGGGTTGGTGCTCATCTCCATTTCTAAGCTGAAGAGCCGGCATTGTCCGTAGACACCTCCAAGGTCATGTGGCTGGTGTGACTACATGGGGCGCTTTTACTTTCCCGCCAGAGCAGAACCTATTGATCTACTCACATTTGCATGTTTTCAAACTGCTAGGTTGGCAGAAGCTGGGGCTAACAGTGGGAGCTCACCCCACTCACCGGATTTGAACCAAGCTTTCAGTCAGCAAGTTCAGTAGCTCAGCGGTTTAACCAGCTGCACCATCATCCAAAAGGTGCCAAATTTAAAAAATAAAATAAAAAATGAGTTATAATTGGCAACATATTTTTGGCTAGGAATAGAACTTTAATCCAGATCACAACTATCAAAATGTATCAAATTGGTGTAGTCCAGGGCTTGGAAAATTGCATTTTATAGCAAAAGAATGCATATCCTCAGCACTTTTTGATACCCGTAAAATTGGTTCAGATGGATTTAGTACCTTTTGGAAACCAACTCCACCTTTTCACATCCCAGCAAACATTCTCTTGCAGATTCTTCATGTTATAGTTTAGAGTTCTGCTGTAGCCAATGGTTCTTCGCACAGCAGCAGGCCTTGAAGCTACTTGGTTGAACACACACACAACCCAAATTATGTATTATATTATTTATTGCCCATTACAGTATAGAAAATAAATGTTGCCTTTTAAGCACATGGAATTTGGAATAAAAGTCCTTTAAGGCCTTCTTTTTATCCTGTTGGAATCCCAAATACTACAGCATTATAAAAGGATCTGAATATAACCACTTAAGTATATTGTATAACATATAGCAAAAGTCTTGATTAAATGTAGGGATTAACTTGGGAAATCACACCAGAAGAAAAGCAAAATTAAACACACTAATAGACTTAAGTCAATACATCTAATGCTGTGGTGCTAACAGTCAGAAGATAGGCTTTTCCAAAATAAGTCTGAATCCTAGCACTACAATTACAATGTCCCAGGAAAGATCCATTTTATTTATATGTCTAACGAGTTTACACATTTCGCTAGAGGTTGGAAAGCTTTTGCATATTTTTCAAGTGGGCAATCTTCTGTTTTGCAGTATGAATGAAGAGCCACGCAATTCTCTCTGTTTAAGGATAGGACTTACAAGAAATTGTTCACCTATTCTAAGCTCTAACTGCTATAATAAGGTGGTTTGACAGTCTTAAAATAATCTTATAGCCCATAAAAAGTATGAAAAAATACTTTCAATGAAAACAAGTGAATATGCAATTTTATTGCAAGAAAAATACAAAGGAGAAACTGCTTCAACCATTTGGTCAATTTACTGCTTGCTTAGCTAAGTACTGTTTCGTTACGAGCAAGTCTGTCAACTATATGAATATTTTATTCTACATCTTTTTAACATTTCGAAGGCTGCTGAATAATGCACATCCTTTTGGGCAATATAGTCTTCTCCAGTGTGGGTCGTGGCTTTTGATGCGCTACTTGTGAGGCAGCTGGCGGAAGTTTATGTGCAAACTGTAAAGAATAAGAAGTGAGAATCTTAATGGAAGAATACCCAAGAACCAACTATCAACAATAAAATCCAACCTGGCAGAAGACGTTTATTTATCAGTTTGCATTCAATTTTTTGACTAGTCTAAGAACACTGATGGAATCATCGAAGACATTACCATTTATAGATAAACACCATTAGGGAAATAGCCCCGTGAAGAGAGAATAATGTTAACAACAGGGGGAGAACCAAGCGGGAAACAGATTGATAAACGGAATATAAATATAGAATGAAAAATTGCAACAAAGATACCTCCCACACAGGGGGAACATTTTGTTCCTTTGAATAACACAGGGAAGGGAAACATCAGATGATTATGAATGTAGGCATGCGATGGTGTCTTTTGCCTAATTCTCCCCATCTCAGGTGTTCTTGTTTCATAACCACCTTTACTGATATTTCCCCCTCTGAAGAGCAAGGCCAACAGGGCAGGAGAATAGCTGCCAAATGAATGTTTTCCAATGTTGACTCCCTTTGCATATTGTCAACAAATTGGAGCTAACACATGGCATAGTTCTTGCCTTGACACTCCCACATATATAGCCTTGTAATATCCTGTGGTTCTCCAGGTGTTTTGGACTTCAGCTCCCAGAAAGTCCAGCCAGTTTACCAGCTGTTTGGAATTGTGGAAGCTGAAGTCCAAAACATCTGGAGGAGCAGAATTTGAGAAACACTGTTCTAGAGCAACTTGTGGTTCTCCAGGTGTTTGGGACTCCAACTCCCAGAAGCCCTGGCGAGCTTGTCCAATGGTCAGGAATTCAGGGAGCTGAAGTTCAAAACACATGGAGGGCCACAGGTTGCTCTAGAACAATAGTTCCCAATGTGTGGGCCGAGAGACCTAAAATTAAGTCCACAAGACATGTAGGTGAATTTTTTTTCTTGGTGTCTTCGCTTTTAAGCCTGTTCTTGGAGTTATTTTGGGAGCTGATTCAGAAAATTACATTGGATAGATCACATCAGCTCTAGATGATTTAATATGGTTTTCTGTGGGTAAGCAGATGGTGAAATTCTGTATCAGAAAGCAGAGATGTGGTCTATCTGATGCAATTATCTAAATCAGCACCCCAAATAACCAAACTGAATCTAAAGTTGACCAAAAACTGATTTGTAACTCTTTTGGTACTAATGTTGGAGAGTGGTCCCCGGTAAAAAAAAAAAAAAAAGGCTGGGAACCACTGCTCTAGAAAGTCCAAAATGAGTGGTCTAACTAGTAATGGGAAATAATTTCCCAGAAAGTATATTTCTGTCTAAGGATGCATCTACATTCTAGAATTAGTGTAGTTTGATGCCACTTCAACTGCTGTGGCTCAGTGTGATGGATTCATGGGAGTTGTAGTTTTACAGGGTTTTTTGCATTCTCTGACAATCAGTGCTGGTGCCTCACCAAACATCAAATCCCACGATTCCATAGCACTAAGCCAATATTCTATGATAGTGTCCTTTCCAAGTACCAACCAGGCCTGGCCTTACTTTGCTCCCAAGATCAGATGGGATGTGGTGTTGTGACTGTATTTATGACTTCTGTATAATTGAAAATGTACCAAAACCAAATAAAATTAATTGAATGTCCTTTGAATTCAAACTCTTTTTACCCCGTTATTAGAGGAATAATTCCTTCTATTGATCAGTCCTAAAACACTTAACAGCTGTTCACACAGATTCCACCTTCAGATTGTGCCTTCTGAACTGTCACTCATTCTGAAATCGAAAACACCTCTCACCCTCATTACTACAAATACAAGAAAGCCAGTGAGCGGCAAGGGGAAAGGGGTTAGCTGGCAGGAAAGAGAAGGGGAGCAGCATTTGATGTTTGTAGTAAGGAGTCAAATTAATTCCTGTTTCAAAATCTCAAAGCTTCAGGTCACATACGAGGATTAGTTCGATTTATTCATACTGAGTAACCAGGAAACATTCTGCAGATGTGTAAAATGAAGCACACAGCTTGAACTGTGCCAGAATTGCTACGAGTTTTGTCCCAGCATGTTTTCCACATCCAAAGAAGCAGCATTTCAGTGCTTTGCAGGCAGAGGAAACATTGCATTCTTTATGCCAGTCCCTTCAGTCACAAAGTATAGAATTACAGATAGGGGGGTCAATCCTCGATTTTCCTTCCTGCGCACCTTCATTTCAGCAGCCATTCAAGATCCTCTGCCAACACTCTCATTCCATCAGGCTTAATGCACTTCAGCCCAATTCAGGAGTTAATATTTTCCATTGGCAGGTGTATGTGTGTAAGTAGCATTAAAGCACATCAAGTGCATTAAAGCTTATAGAATGAGACTCTTGGTTTCTTAAGGTGCCACAGGGGATCTTGAATTGTTGCTGAAGGAAGGAATGGAGGAAAGGCTGACCCTTCTATCTGTAATTTTGTAACACACACACACAGATAAAAGTGACGCCAAATGAAAGATTTATGCTGGGATAAGACTTGCAATATTTCTGGCACTACTCCAGCTGTGCTCTATATGTTCTACACCTGCAGAATATTTTCTAGTTACTCTGGTTTGAATGGAATAAAAGAGGCCATAAAAGGAAAAAAGTACACACAATTCTTGGATTTGAGACATGTCTGTACCATGCACATGAACAAGTGTCACAATAACGGGTAACCATTTCTATCACTTGCTGCTGTTCCACACAGCTTTGCTTTATATGTAGTGGTCATTGGCTTAACCCCAAACAGCCATCTTCAGGATGTAGTTCAGAAAAGAGTTCTGACAACAGGTTTTATTAAGATACCCCAAGGTTCTTTGTTGCTCTTGCTACAGATCAATGTGTCTACTCCCCCCAAAATGGTATTTCGAGTAATGTTCTTATATATATAAGAAACTTACTTTCTCCAGTGTGTCTGCCAGCAAGACACCCATACTCTGCATTTTTAGGACATTCACAGAGCTGTGAAGCAAAAACAACAAAACAGATGTTAATCAGGGTCTGGGCATTCATAATACCATTCATGTTGACCTCTAACCTGCATGGTGCAGTAATTCTTCATTATGTGAGGAATTTGACTTTTGTGGATTTAATTATTAATGGATTAAAATTGTCTCTCTAGGTTCTCCACTGCACTGGTTTCTCAACCTGGGTCCCCAGATGTTTTTGGCCTTCAACTCCCAGAAATCCTAACAGCTGGTAAACTGGCTGGAATTTCTGGGAGCTGTATGCCAAAAACATCTGGAGACCCCAGGCTGAGAACCACTGCTCCAATGTGATTCTATGTTCATTTTCCTCTGGTCATGCTTGAAGGCCTAGAGATTTCTAGACAGAATACTTCTCTAGAAATCTCCAGCTCCTCCAACACAATTCTTTCTTCAAGTGGGAATTGATCACAACGTTGTGCTGGAAGACACAGAAAGCCCTAGAAAGGTGTTCTCTCAGTTTTCTTTCTTTCTTTTCTTACTTTCATGGAGGTCCTGTGGAGGGCTGATAGTGGTTACTTCCACTTTGCTCCATAGACCAATTTAAGGGGAAGACAGATCAGCCCTTGTGTATTTGGTCATTGTTGATTATACTGCAGCTACTGGAGGGGTCATCAAGACTGGGCTATAACGGGAGCAAAGAATTAATTCCACGCTTTTCCGGTGTCATTACATGTTGAACATCACTTATCTGGAATTCTAAAATCCAAATTGTAGACAGGAGTGGCTCAGATAGTGACAACTTTCAAGCTTGATAGTTCAGTGTACACAAACTTTGTTTCATGCATAAGTTTATTGAAAGTATTGCATAAAATTACATCCGGACTGTGTATAAGGGTGATATGAAAAATGAATGAATTTCATATTTAGACTTTAGTCCCACATAGGAGCCCCGGCAGAGAAGTGTGTTAAAGCACTGAGCTGCGGAACTTGCAGACCAAAAGGTCACAGGTTCAAATCCCGGGAGTGGAGTGAGTGCCCGCTGTTAGCTCCAGCTTCTGCCAACTTAGCAGTTCGAAAACATGCCAATGTGAGTAAATCAATAGGTACCGCTCCGGCGGGAAGGTAACAGCGCTCCATGCAGTCATGCCGGTCACATGACCTTGGAGGTGTCTATGGACAACGCCGGCTCTTCGGCTTAGAAATGGAGATGAGCACCTACCCGCAGAGTCAGACATGACTGGACTTAACGTCAGGGGAAACCTTTACCTTTTACCCGCATGGGTATTCTGTAATCCAAACAAATTTGGTGTCAAGTATTTCAGAAAAGGGATACTCAACCTGTATCATCCTTACCAGGAAGAACCAATCACATGCTTTTGCTAGATGAAACCTCCTTGGTCAGTCATCTTCAAGTAAATGTTGGCTATTCCAGCCTTCTACAAGATGTCCAGATATTTTGGACTACAACTAGGGCCATCCCTCATAATAGAATATGCTGGCTGGGGTGAAAGAGAGCTATAGTCCCAAATAGATTGTTATGTTGGGAATAGATGGTGTATCCAGTCAACTCAAAAGGCACACAAGTGACAGGAGGGACTGGGTAACAAATTCTACGCTTCTCTGAAGAACAATCGAAGTATACACCAGACGATTTAAGTAAGCCAAGAAGTAAAATGCCCTGGATGAAGCACCCATCTTTCAAATACACTATTTACTATGGGCATGATACAGCAAAATCTACATGTATGTAATAAATCCAAGTAGTTTGTGAACTGTTCCTATTTTTTCTAATATTTCTAGTTTTTACCCATTGATATCTAGTTCTTATGTTGCTGAAAGATGGACCTAAGGTTTAGCTGACCTAGTGTATTGAACACAAGAGAACAGTAGGTCTCAGGCCCTTACCTAATAAGAACAGATATGAGCTGTTCCTTTTTGTTGTATGGAGCTAAAGTTGAGCCATTGACAGATTTTAGTTGGTGTATCTTTACCAAATTCCCCCATTTTAATAGGCCACTGCCTAATGGGAATAAAGTGTTTAACAGGCGTGAAGTTTTGTGCAGAGGAAATGAATGACCTCAGCTCCAGGAATAATGTTTTCATGGTGAGAGGTAGACCACAATAGTTATTCTTGTGTGTGAGGTTTTACCTCAGATAAACATTTGCCTCAGAGGAAAATAAAAAGACCTTTTGGTACTGTTCGTTTAGACTGCCAAAGAATTTTACAAAACACTTGCAGTTCTCCAGGCATCCTTTTTCAAAACAAGAACAGATCTTGTGCACTATCAATGTCAAGTAGCACAGAAACTTTTGCTAAACTATTCCACCTTTGCCATAACTCTCTACAGGAGCAGTTGTAGTTTATTTATAGTACAACCCCACACATGTCTATTTAGAAGCAAGCCACAACTCACAAAATGAGCTTAGAACAATCCCTGCCTTTTAGCATGACCCACCTTAAAGCACTGCTCTTGAAATAAAAGGGGCAGGGGAAAGAAAATAATTTTCCTTTGGCCCCTGAGAAGAAAGATGGAATATAAATTTAAAAAGGAAAATCAAATGATTGAAGAATTTTCTTTTCATATAATTGTAGGGTTGAAAGAGACCACAAGGGCCCTCCAGTCCAATCCCATTCTGCTACACAGGAAAACACAAAGCACCCCAACAGATGGATATCCAGCCTCTACTTAAAAACCCCCAGAGAAAGTGACTCCATCACCCTCCCAGGCAGCATTTTCTAGTGTCGAACAGCTTCTTACTGTCAGGAAATTCTTGCAAGTGTTTAGGTGGAATCTCTATTCCTACAATTTAAATCAATTGCTCCATTGTGTCCTAGTCTCCAGAACAGCAGAAAACAAGCTTGTGTTAACCTCAGTATATCCTTTCACGCCCCCTGCTCTTTTCTAGCTTAAACATACCCAGCTCCCTCAGCTACCCCTCACAGGGCATGATTTCCATGCTTTTGATGGTTTTGGTTGCCCTTCAATGAACATGTTCTAGGTTTTCAATATCCTTCTTGAATTGCAGTGCCCAGAACTGGTCACAGTATTCCAGGTGAGGTCTGACCATCGCAGAATAGAGTGGGACTATGACTTCTCTCAATCTAGACACTATAATTCTATTGATGCAGACTTGAATCACATTGGCTTTTTTGAGCTGCTCCATCACACTGTTGACTCACGTTCAAAGTGTTGTCGAAGGCTTTCATGGTCAGAATCACAGGGTTGTTGTGTGCTTTCCAGGCTGTATGGCCATGTTCCTGAAGCATTCTCTCCTCTGAAGATGCCTGCCATAGATGTGGGCGAAACACCAGGAGAGAATGCTTCTGGAGCATGGCCATATAGCCTGGAAAACACACAACAACCCTGACTCATGTTAAGTTTGGCGTTCAAGGTGAGGTGAAAAGGCGAGACAGATGTTTGGCAAGAGAGTCTGGAAGGGAGGAACCTGTGCTGTAGCTCTATAGAGAGCAAGTGGCAGCTCCTCCCTCAACCAAGAGAGCTATCAATAATACTGAGCAGTATCACTCAATTATCCAGAATACAGCTAACAGCAGAATTATTGAGATGTGAACAACATTTGTGAACACTGACTTTTAAAGAAATGAGACTGGTAATGATGCAACTTTCACAGCTGGATTTATTTTAGGAAGAAAGGAAGTCAAAGAAGTTGGGAGAGGGCATGGCTTACAAGCCATTAAGGTATCTACTTTTAGTTTAATAATAATAATAATAATAATAATAATAATAATAATAATAATAATAATAATAGCTGACAAAACCATTGATCATATCCTCAGCTGCTGTAAGAAAATCGCACAGACAGACTACAAACAGAGGCACAACTATGTGGCCCAAATGATCCATTGGAACTTATGTCTCAAGTACCACCTCCCAGCAGAAAAGAACTGGTGGGATCACAAACCAGCAAAGGTTGTGGAAAATGAACACGCAAAGATACTGTGGGACTTCCGAATCCAGACTGACAAAGTTCTGGAACACAACACACCAGACATCACAGTTGTGGAAAAGAAAAAGGTTTGGATCATTGATGTCGCCATCCCAGGTGACAGTCGCATTGATGAAAAACAACAGGAAAAACTCAGCCGCTATCAGGACCTCAAGATTGAACTTCATAGACTCTGGCAGAAACCAGTGCAGGTGGTCCCGGTGGTGATGGGCACACTGGGTGCCGTCCCAAAAGATCTCAGCCGGCATTTGGAAACAATAGACATTGACAAAATCACGATCTGCCAACTGCAAAAGGCCACCCTACTGGGATCTGCACGCATCATCCGAAAATACATCACACAGTCCTAGATGCTTGGGAAGTGTTCGACTTGTGATTTTGTGATATGAAATCCAGCATATCTATCTTGTTTGCTGTGTCATACAACGTCGTTGTGTCAATATAATAATAGCAATAACAACAATGATAACAACAACAGCAACTTTATTTTTGTATCCCGCCTCCATCTCCCCGAAGGGACTTGGGGTGGCTCACATGGGTACAAGCCCAACAACACAAGTTAAAACACAGAACAATCAATTAAAAACATTATAACTAAATAAAACAATAAAAACACACCAACAGAATTAAAACCAGGACAACAATAATAACTAAACATTCAGAGGGTAAAATTGTGTAGGACTCTGAATAGGTCTCTTAGGAGGTATAAGGGCGATCAAAAATAGGGGCGGAGGAGCAATCTCAGTAAACACTAAACACTAAAACCATAAAGGGTAAGGAACAGTGATAAAGTGCAATAACTGACTTGTAAGCAGGCTAAGGTTTATCATTCCATCACTCACCCATCATTTAAACTTTCCAAAGTCATTTTTATTTGCATTTACACTCTCTGGCAAAAACATTTATATTATGGATTAAAATATGTTCTGGACTTCATCATGAATGTTCCGCAAGAACATTGCCTCAACCAACTTTAGTTTTCAATGGTATTTGGCGACGTGTCAGGTTATTTGAGAATCTCCCTTGATGCCAAAAGCATGAAGAATAGAGTTTAAAGGAAATTCCAGAATTTCAGGGTGGAGCTACTGCAACCTAGTAATTTGAAATTCTTTGTAGTTTCAGAAAAATTGAAACCGCAGCAATTTAGATCTTTAACAGGTGATGCCTAAACTGAGGTAGAACTCAGAAAAAAAGAAAAAAAAGAAGGAAAAGGAGGAGGAGGAGGAGAAGAAGAAAGAGGAGCCATGAGTTGAATCTGTATGTCAGTGGCCTTTCTGAGCAAGAAGAATAATTTGAGCGTATTTGCTTGGTGAAATTTGCTACAATATACTTACATGCTGGCATATTTAGCAGGCATTGCATCCTGGGAGGACACTCTGAGATTATTAAGGATCCCAATATTATACTATGCATTTCACACATTGTGGCAGACAACTCCAGATCATGTGCACATCAAATCTTAGGTTTATGGTATGTAAGGGGACATAAAACTATAAATATCAGTATCTTTCCCCTTAAACCTTTTGCAAATGCAAACCCTTCCACTCTCTGTTGACCTTCTACCGACTGTCGTTGTAAAGTTTGTATTTAAAAACCTTTGAAATTATTCCTTGTGGAACTATGCTGCAACTTCAATGACTTCACCACAGTCGGTGAGATCCTTGACAGTCTAGTAGTCCCACAAAGCAAACATCATTGATAATGAAATGAATGTCACATACCTGGCCATGGTGTTTCCTGGAGAAGATGAGGGATGGCCCCTTGAAAAAAAATGAAGAAAAATATCAAACTATGAATGTCTTCTCTAAAAAGAATTAGATCAGTGGTTCTCAACCTTCTTAATGCTACAACCCCTTAATACTGTTTCTCATGTTGTGGTGGCCCCCAATCATAAAATTATTTTCATTGCTACTTTATTAACTGTAATTTTGCTATTGTTGTGAATTGTAATGAAAATATCTGCTATGAAGGATGTATTTTCATTCACTAGACCAAATTTGGCACAAATACCCAATATGCCCAAATTTCAATACTGGTGGAGTTGGGGGGAGGGGGGAATGATTTTGTCATTTGGAAGTTGTAGTTGCTGGGATTTATAGTTCACCTACAATCAAAGAGCATTCTGAATGAACTCCACCAACAATGGAATTGAACTAAACTTGGCACACAGAACTCCCACGACCAACAGAAAATACTGTTTGGTTTTGGTGGGCATTGGAGTTGTAGTTCACCTACATCCAGGGAGCACTGTGGACTCGAAACAATGATGGATCTGGACCAAACTTGGCACGAATACTCAATATGCACAAATGTGAACACTGGTGGAGTTTGGGGAAAATATCCCTTGATATTTGGAAGTTGTAGTTCCTGGGATTTATAGTTCATCTACAATCAAAGAGCCCCTTGAACCCCAACCAACAATAGAATTGGGCCAAACTTCCCACACAGAACCCCCATGACCCACAGAAAATACTGGAGGGATTTAGGCGAAATTGACAGTGATTTAGGGAAGATGTAGTTCACCTACATCTGAAGAGAACTGTGAATCCAAACAACGATGGATCTGAACCAAATTTGGCAGAGAGATCTTCAGTCTTCTCTGCCAAAGGAGTTCCTAAGACCATCAGAAATATGTATTTTCTGATGGTTTTTGGCGACCCCTCTGACACTCCCCTCTCGTGCAACACCCCCCCCCCAGGGGTCCCAACCTCCAAGTTGAGAAACGTCAAATTAGATTATTACAACAGTAATCATACTATATTCTAGTCGACTATGTATCCATTTTGTCACATCACACAAATATTTATTTTCTGTGGAAGAAAGAATGCAGCTCATGGGCAAAAATATGGTACTGGTTCTGGCACATTGGAAAAGAATTAGTCATCACATCAGACAGTCTGAGAAATAGTTCTCCACACAGCTCTTACACTTGTGTCAGTAGGAATGGTTTTGAGCAAACCAAGTCTATTAATGTGAAGGTGCCAGTCTTCATCTATTTTCCTAAAGGTTGCAATCGCTTTATCATCTGACACCCTCCTATACACCAGAGTACTAAGCTTTCCACCCAGATCTTTCACGCCAGTTCATTTCATGTTGGTGTAAATTTTGTGAATAACAAGGGCAGTGATTTGTTCCACCAATGTCTTACCATCTTTACAGCTTTGCATATTCTTGCCTGAACTTGCTCACCCTTAAATCTCAGAGAAATTAAAGGTCATGTCTTTTAGCACAAACTAGCTGCCATAGTGTGGATTTGAATTCTCAAGATATTACAGTCCTACAGTTCCAACATAATTATCTTTCAGAAGACTCAGCTACAATAAACAAATTCTTTATTATTTATGGTTTTGTGGAGTACTTCTATGCTAGTGAGTTCTTTTAAGCGAAAGCAAATGAGGTTACAAAACTTTATTGTTAAAAGTATCCCTTTACACTGACTCCTCTTTATCTCCTCCTCACAAAATGGGAGACTTAAAGTGAAGGGTGTACTAAATAGGATGGATCACACATGGTGCACATGGTGCACTATGCTTATGCCCAAGCAATCCATATCCTTCCTACTCCTAGGTGTTCTTAAGACACCTGACTGTCATACTCACTGAACTTGTTTGTTAAGCTGAAATACAGGGAATAGTTCTTGGCAGCTAAATTATGATTCTCCAGTGCTCTATATAAAGTGCCACTTGCCCCAGTTTTATTTCCTACTGCCATACAACCACTGGCCGCTCTCTCCAGCTAAACTGCATCTTTGAGTTGAACTGTGAGCATCTCTTGCACTTCGGATATTTTTTTAAAAATACCCAACATGCAGTTTTTTCACACTTAACATGTTCTGATTTATTTTCTTTCTGGTTTCCTTGACATTACTTCCACTGGTTTGCTGTGTTAGTATTATTTTTAATGATAGCACTCAATATTAGTATCCCTCTGCTCTTCACACACCAAAATCTCAGAAACACAATGAGACACGTATAAAAGTGCACATACTTTGTCTTTTCCTTCCCAGACAATTTGGATTTTTTCTCTGCAGGTGCATTTTCCACCTTCTTGGAAACTCTCATACCTCCAGCTTTGACTGTAGAGAAAAATTGTGAGATCGTGCATTACAAGTCTGTTTTCACAAGTAACTGCCCAGGCTGAAGCCAAAACAAGAACAATTCTGCTGAATATGCATTCAGAAACATGTACAAAAACCAGTAATCTCCTTCATATTTAATGCATAACTATAGTCATTACATTTTAAATAAAATCTATAAGTTATAAAATCCATAAAAGATTTTATTACTTGCAGATTTTATTTAATTTAAAAGGTTCTATAAAATTCTATAGACCCTCCAGGACAATTCTATGGTCAATTTTCACTAGAGGTCAATCATAGGGTTAGACTGGAGGACCTAGAGTTTCCTAGAGAGATGCCCTCTCAGGTTTCAAAAACTGGGTTATTTTAATTTGTGGTTTTTCCACCATTGCAGTGGTCCTGAGTCTCTAGCAAATGGGCAGTCGGTATTTTAGGATGTAGGAATGATAACTTCTAGGCTCCAAGCAAGACTTTTTACAAGACTTGCATGGAGATGCCAAAACAAACACCTGATGCCTGGAATTTGGACATGAACCCTACTGCTAGTCTCAACTAGATTAGTCCATTGAATCAATGGGATTTGCCTAAGCATTGACTTGCTTCAGCAGTTATCTTCTAGTAGGGATTACCAACTGGATTTAGGTTCTGATGTACAATGGACATGAGGCCACATTCACAATCACGCTTAACACTCTCCCTTTTGATTTCATGAAAGGACATTTGTGCATTTGTGTTACAGTCATATTAAGTGTTGGTTGACCTGTTCACAATACAGTTAGTCATGGCTATCACATTTCTTTCACATCCCCCCTCCCTGCACAATCCCATCAAGGCCACTGCCTTGCAGTGATACGAGTTGTAATGAGATTTTTGTTTTCTAGATGCAGCTTTCAAGTTGTCACCTCTGCCATCTTCCTCAGATGTGAACAAACTCCATGACAAACAGCACTGAATGTATCCAACCAAGATAATCTGGAAACTTGAAAAGGTAATTCTCATGAAAGCAGTGAGAACACCGATATTCAGATATGCCCTACCAAGTAATTATGTTCTGTTAACACGCCTGTCAATCTGAAAACCAATTAGCACCAATTAAAGCAGCAGCAACAGTTTCAATGTTGAGCAATGTCAGACAAATTCATCTTCAGAACCGTGCAGAAATACTTTAGAAAAACTGTCTAAATACATTACTCTTGCATAGCATATAGATACTGCAAAAAAGTATCTAATGCTATTTAAAAGGGAAAACAGAACCTAGGTTGAATTATCTCATTTTTAATACACATCTGAACCCTGGTTCAATTTGTGAACAAGTTGGTTGGTTATGAACTATACATTTTCGGAAACAAAGTGTAGGAGGTGTAGAAACAAGGTGGCATAGCCTACTCAGTGTGAGTCAAAAAGTTTTTAAACAGTTTCACTGCTTCCAAACAGGACTTGATTTCCTATCTTGCTTTGTTAACAATTACACCCATATGAAGTTCAGTTTGATATCCAAATACATTTTATAATCTTTCTACAGGTACATTTTTAAAGTGTAACTCCACACACACACACATTTATAAGCTTTGGATAGCATAGGGAAGGGTTAACACACTTGTGGTGCTTGTTTTGCCATCCATACCCCTGTTCAGAAGACTTCATGTCACTTTATATCCTTGTGATAATTTTGAAGAATGTGGCTTATTGTGGAAACAAAATTGATGGTAAAGCTTCAGTGGAGAAACCTTTTCCCCATGATAACTCTTCCAGGAATCAATTTCCCTTCCAAGGGGTAGATTTCTCTCACTTCCTGTTGTCTCACTCTCGTTCTGAACTATGAGTCTTTTGTAAGTCGGATGTTTGTAACTCAGGGATTGCCTGTACTATGGATTTAGACTTTACTTTCTTTTTCAGTCTGAAATAAATAAGGCAGATGTCTCAACTAAGTCAAGTCCACCACATATAGGTAGGGAGGCACATTTCCACAACTGGTTCCCTGCCAAAGCTGCCACAATTAAATTCCTGCTAGAGGAATTTAGCCCCCTCAAAAAGCAGAGTGAGAATAATAGTTCAGTAGATGTAATGGTGCATCCCACCTGGATCAACCTCCCTTGCTCTAATTTTGCAATAAAGGAGAAAGTTTAACAGTTCTCCTTTTTCATAGCTGAAAGGAGAGAAATAAAGTTTATCCCCTTAGTTCTCAATCTACATAACATAGGCAACATATAAGATAGTATGTAGAATAAACACAGTATGCAGACTAAGTAACATAGTACGTACATTAAATCTATATAATTTGCTGAATATGCATTTTATTCCATTTCAGCCATGAGGAGGGAAAACTAAGGGGTTAAATGAAAGGCTCCGCAAAGAAAAGCAAGTGACCTTTCCATGTACCAAGTGTCCTTCAGAATGAGATAAATTCAAGGTTAATGGTTCAGGCTTTAATACACATCTTTGCTGAAATTTTATTGGTATTGTTTAACCAGATCTCTTTTTTTCATCAGCTGTTGTGCTTTTCTAGTTTTAAAGGTTTCTTATTTATTAAGTCAGATTTGGATATTCTTAAAGAGAACTGGGGACACATTGATTAAGTATCACAGCATCTTCTTGAAAGAAGTTCATAGCACAAAGGAAGAGTTACAAGATGAGTTGTGTGGATGGCAGTGGCAATTCAGATGTGAAGTTTTATAAAAATTGTTTCAGTGCTTATGAGATTTTAGACACACTGAAAAATCAGAATGCAATTCCTTCAGACTTGAATTCATAGCACAATCAGTAAACAAATGTTTAATTTGTTTTCATCCTACACTTCTGACAAGTACAGTACCCATGCTCTCCCTGCAAAAAAATCTTGATCCTGAGAGGAAACCGGTGTACTAATAGTAATAATACTATTTAACGCTGCTCCATGCAGTCATGGAGGTCATTGGAGGTGTCTATGGCGGCTCTTTGGCTTAGCAATGGAGATGAACATCAACCCTCAGAGTCAGATACAACTAGACTTAATGTCAGGGGAAAACATTTACCTTTACTATGTAACAAAATTTGAAAAAGGTTCTGTTCCTTGTTTGAAAGTGTTATATTCTGTTCAGTTGTGCGATATGTACTTTGAAAGTAGTTATACTCCAGAAACTTTGTTTTTGTGGCTGCCACAAACTATGTTGAATTGATGAGCTATTCACTGAAAAACTATAGCAAAAGGTGCTGCAGGAAGTCCCATAAAAACAACTATTTTGCAGTTTAATAAACCTTTTGCATGGTTTTATAATAGAACTAATTAGGAAATGACATTTATAACCCAGGAACAAAAATTGTGCTACATAGTGTAATAATACAGTAGAGTCTCACTTATCCAACATAAATGGGCCGGCAGAACATTGGATAAGCAAATATGTTGGATAATAAGGAGGGATTAAGGAAAAGCCTATTAAAAATCAAATTACATTATGATTTTACAAATTAAGCATCAAAACATCATGTTATACAACAAATTTGACAGAAAAAGTAGTTCAATACGCAGTAATACTATGTAGTAATTACTGTATTTACAAATTTAGCACCAAAATATCACAATGTATTGAAAACATTGACTACAAAAATGCATTGGATAATCCAGAACGTTGGATAAGCGAGTGTTGGATAAGTGAGACTCTACTGTAATTAAAAGAATAATAATGTTAAAATGAACTGTAGCATTTAGCCTTTAGTAGGGATTTAAACTTAAGGCAAATTTGAAGGTAGTGTAGTGGTCTGAGTTTTGGGCTATGACTTTGGAGACCAGGGTTCAAATCCTTGCTCAGCTATGAAACCAATGGCTGCCCTTGTCCAAGTGACATTATCTCAGCCTCAGAGGAAGCACAACGACAAACCTCTTCTGGACAAAACTTGCCAAGAAAATCCCATGAAGGGTCTGTCACAGGTTGGAAACAATTTAAAAGCACACAACAACAGTCCTAAGCAAGTACCACTGCACAGCTCAAGGGAGACAGATAAGTAAGAACACTTGGATTTGTTTTCTCAACTTTATGTCTTCCAGGTGCTTTTAGAGATAACAGCAGAGGTCAGTGGGAGTTGCAATTATCTGGAGGTCCCTATAGGAAGGAAAGATTGTGACAGTGGGATATTGACTGCTAGGATATTTCTGTTCTGCAGAATTCATAAATACAGTTTGGCACCACTTTTAAGTGCCATGGCTCAATGCTATGGAATCACAGGAGTTGTACTTCTACAGTCATCAGTTTTCTCTGCCAAATCGTGCTCTTGCCTCACCAAACTACAACTCCTAGGATCCCATATGATTGAGTCATGGCAGTTGAAGTAGTGTCAAACTGTATTAATTCCACATTAGCCAGAGAACTGGGCTTTGGGCTTGCACAGGATGAGTGTATGATGGAGTTATGTATCACAATTTATTGCCTGCCAAAACGGCAATGCTACTACTCAGCAACCACTGAGCCAAAGGCAGGAATCTTGGGACTGCTCCTTGCCCTCATGTTTTGGACTTTCACTCCAAAATCAGCATAGACGGTTGACAAGGGATCATGGGAGTTGTTGCTGTTATTATTGTTGTTATGGCTCACATCCTCGTGTGTCCTGCATAGCAGGAGTCGGACAGGATGGCCCTTGTAGTCTCTTCCAACTCTATGGTTCTATTAGTCTTAAAACACAACACAATTGAAAAACTACAAAACACAAGTATTAAAACAAGTAACTTAAAATTGCATTTAAAAAATAAGTAAAAACTGTTAGAAATTGCAACACCATGCAGCACACATCAGATTCAGTCTTTAAAAGCCTGTCTGAATGAAAATGTTTTAGCCTTAGGGGAGCTATATTATACAGAGTGACTGGAGGGCAAAAATAGTCCAGCCTTGCATTACATTGAAGCTGATGCCTGGTACATTTCTATTGTCTGCAGAATAACTAACTGAGCATGTGTAACTTCACAATTTTAAAGTGTGTCGGATACTCTGGATCCTGATGCTGGGCTTCATGCCCTCCCCTTCATTCTGGGAGTTACGCAACCAATTTTTATGGCACCAATGAGATATAAACAAGCCCTTTCTTAGCCATTGTACTCTTGGGGAGCTTCCAAAGGGGAGGCAACTGACTGCTGTCCAAAGTTCTCTAGTAAGGAAAAAGTTAGGAGAGCACACTGGGTCTGCTGCAAAACTGCACAAGTGTGCATCAATGTTGCTATTATGTTTATTTATACCAGGTATGACCAAACTCTGGTTCTCCATGCACTTTAGACTACAACTACAGCCTACTGTTAGGAATTGTAGGAGCCATCGTCCAAAATACCTGGAGGGGCAAAGTTTGCCCATGCCTGATTTATATCCTGCTTTTTCTGTCTACTAGGAGACTCAAAGCAGCTATATCACTCAGCAATATCCAGCTTTTCTATTCATGTTAATGTTTTTTAAAGCAGGGAGGAGATGGCAATGGAAATGAGAAAAGAATCTGAGAAAGGAAATGCTGTACCAATGGAAACAAAATAAATGCACCATTCTTTCAAATTACGCTTCATTTGACCACCTGGATACTAGGCAGTGCAATACATGGGGTAACACAACAGCTACAGGCTGGAAAGAAAGCTCCAAAATAGTCCATTGAGCTGGTTGAGACTGAGCAGGATCCCACTGCTTTCCCATGGTTCTATTATTATTATTATTATTATTATTATTATTATTATTATTATTATTATTAACTGTGCTGTTGAAGGCTTTCATGGCCTCAATCACTGGGTTGCTGCGAGTTTTCTGGGCTGTATGGCCATGTTCCAGAAGCATTCTCTCCTGACGTTTTGCCCACATCTATGGCAGGAATCCTCAGAGGTTGTGAGGTTTGTTGGAAACTAGACAAGGGAGGTTTATATATTTGCAGAAGGTCCAGGGAAAGAACTCTTGTTTGTTGGAGGCAAATGTGAATGTTTCAATTGGCCAGCTTGATTAGCATTGAAAAGCCTTGCAGCTTCAAAATCTGGCTGATCCTTGCCTGGAGGAATATTTTGTTGGGAGGCGCTGGCTGGCTGTGATTGTTTCTTGTCTGGAATTTCCATTTTCTGAGGGTTGTTCAGAAACCACAAATCAAGGAACATGAAAGGCACTGCAAACTAACTGAACTAGAGACGTCAGCCATGGCAGAGCACTTGCTGAACCAACCTGGACACAGCATATTATGTGAGAACACAGATATGCTGCACCACTTTAACAATTATGATCCATACGCATGGGGGCAAATTCAACAAAAAGGAAGAAACCATGAAAATAAAATCTGGCTACCAGTATTTAAAAACTCTAAAATCAGGACAGTAAATAAAGAACAACACTCTGAAAACAGAGGAATTCCAGACATGAACAAATCAGGGACAGCTAACACCTCTCAAGGAGCCCCAGTGGCGAAGTGCGTTAAAGCACTGAGCTGGAGACCGAAAGGTCCCAGGTTCAAACCCCAGGAGCGGCGTGAGAGGCCGCTGTTAGCTCCAGCTCCTGCCAACCTAGCAGTTCAAAAACATGCCAAGGTAACGACGCTCCATGCAGTCATGCCGGCCACATGACCTTGGAGGTGTCTACGGACAACGCAGGCTCTTCGGCTTAGAAATGGAGATGAGCACCAACTCCCAGAGTCAGACATGACTGGACTTAACGTCAGGGGAAACCTTTACACCTCTCAACAAAAGATTCACCCAGGCAGAAAGCAGTCAGGCTTTAAAGCTGCCAGGCTATTCAATGCTAATCAAGGTGGCCAATTGCAACATTCACACTTTCCCCCAACAGACAACAGCTCTTTCTCATACCCTGGACATTCCAGATATATAATTCCCACTTGCCATGTTTCCAACAGATTTCACTTCTGAAGATGCCTGTCATATGTGGGAGAAACGTCAGGAGAGAATGCTTCTGGAACATAGCCATACAGCCCAGAAAACTGACAACAACCCTATTATTATTAACATTCTTTATACCCCGCCTTTTTTCCAAGTGGGGACTCAAGGCGGGTTACACTCCACACTTTTGTTAAGTTTAAAAAGTGCAATTAAAAAGTTTAAAAATAGTGAAATAGGAGAGTGTGGTAAAAACAGATTAAAATAAAATAAATACACTTCAAATTGCCATGAAAACTCACAGTCCCACCCATAACCTTCCCAAAGCCTTCCCCATATTTTTCTCCCACAAAGTGGTTATAAATATAGTGTGTAACAGGCATGGGCAGACATGGGCTCTCCCTTCAGGTGTTTTGGACTTCAACTCCCAGCATTCCTCACGGCCTCAGGCCCTTTCCTTTTCCCCCTCAGCTGCTTAAGCGGCTGAGGGGGAAAAGGAAGGGGCCTGAGGCCGTGAGGAATGCTGGGAGTTGAAGTCCAAAACACCTGAAGGGAGGGCCCAAGTCTGCCCATGCCTGGTGTATAATATTCAAGCTATGTTTCCAAGATTTATATAGGAAGCATGAATGGCTTTTCATGTCGAGTCCTGGCTCCCTTCTCCAAGATATTTATGACTTCTGCTCCCAAGCAGTTCAACTTGGGGTGCATCTACACTGCGGTTTGACACCGCTTTAACTGCCACAGGGAGTGCTGGGAGTTTGACAAGGTCTGCACAAGGCCAAAGAACGCTGGTGCCTCTCCAAACTGCGACTCCCGTCCCCCTTGGCAGTTAAAGCGGTGTCAAAACTGCGTTAATTCCGCAGTGCGGACGCACCCCATGACCGTCTCTTTTCTCACCTGCGGGGGAGTGGCCCCCTTTCAGCGGGGAGGGCGGTGCGGACGCTTCCACCTGAGTCATGGCGATCAGACTGCGAATTCAGCGCTCTTTCCTCTCGAAGGAGGCGGGCTCTCTCTTTATAGGGACGCGTCTCGGAGGGGGCGTGGCTACTAGAAAAGGGGCGTGGCCCCCATTGAAAGGGGGCGTGGCCGAACCCAAAGCGCTTTAAACAACAACAACTTACTTGCCAATCATCCCTAGGACTCACTGAGTGCTCAGGACTACAACTTCCAGCACCCAGGCCACTCCAGGTGGGAGTTGTACTTCCACACTACTTTAATCCTCCCTCCAATCGAACTTTGAACAAATAACTGGGTCAGAAATCCCGCTTTGTTTTTCTCTAGTTTCAGACCGGAAGTGGGGACCATTTCCCTTCCAGAGAGGCTTCCTTGGACTTCATTTCCCAGAAGCCTCAGCCAGTACAGCCAGTGGGAAAGGATTCTGGGGGTTGTAGTCAAGGGAAAACGCTGTCTACTGTAATTCCATACAGGGTTTTTTCTTGGGGAAGAGTTGTGTTTGCCTGTTTCCTTCCTTTGAAATAGAGTCTGCAGCACCTGGTATTCGTACATGGAATTGATTGACTCCAGGAGGGAAAAAATCATATTTCATAATTACATGTGTGGTAGGAAACCAGTATTCGCCACGTTTTTTGGACTACAATTCCCACAATCCCTTGCCACCGACCTTGCTGGCTAGCGCCAATAGGAGTTGTAGGCTGTTTCCATTCGCCTTAGACTCTTAAAATGAGGAGGGTATGCTTTGGCTGGGTTGCTGTGTGTTTTCCGTGCCGTATGTCCATGTTCCAGAAGCATTGTCTTCTGACATTTCGCCCACATCTATGGCAGGCATCCTCAGAAACTAGGCAAGCGAGGTGTGTGAGGTCCAGGGTGGGAGAAAGAACTCTTTGTCTGCCTGAGGCAAGTGTGATTGTTGCAATTGGCCACCTTGATTACCATTGACTAGCCTTGCAGCTTCAAAGCCTGCCTGATGCCTGCCTGGGGGAATCCTTTGTTGGGAGGTGTTAACTGGCCCTGATTGTTTCTTGTCTGGAATTCTCCTGTTTTCTCAATTTTAGAGGATAGTAAATAAAGGACAGTAATAAAGATACAGTAGAGTCTCACATATCCAACATAAACGGGCCGGCAGAATGTTGGATAAGCGAATATGTTGGATAATAAAGAGAGATTAAGGAAAAGCCTATTAAACATCAAATTACATTATGATTTTACAAATTAAGCACCAAAACATCATGTTTTACAACAAATTTGACAGAAAAAGCAGTTCAATACACAGCAATGTTATGTAGTAATTACTGTATTTATGAATTTAGCACCAAAACATCACAGTGTATTGGAAAGATTGACTACAAAAACATTGACTACTAAAAGGCAGACTGCGTTGAATAATCCAGAACATTGGATAAGTGATTCTACTGTAGTAAGTAATATTACAGTGTAGTACAATATAGTAATATATAATGCTAATATTGTGCTATGCTACTAATATAATTTATTGTATGTACATATAATTTGTAAGTTGCTCTGAGTCCCCTTCGGGGTGAGAAAAGTGGGATATAAATGTCGCAAATAAAATAAATAAATAATGTTTGTTTCAGGTCTTGATAGATGTTGCAGTCTGACATACCTGTAGTTTCTTAAGGAACTAAAACTCTTTTGGGGTGGGTTACCGCCCAATAACACTTGTTTACAAAGACATTTATTTATTTATTGTTATTTATTTGTTTATGAAATTGATACCCCGCCTTTCCCCTGTCAAGGGCCCAAGGCAGCTTACAGCCAGTACAAACATACAATATAAAATTTAAAACCATAAATACAGTAGAGTCTCACTTATCCAAGCTAAACGGGCCGGCAGAAGCTTGGATAAGCGAATATCTTGGATAATAAGAAGGGATTAAGGAAAAGCCTATTAAACATAAAATTAGGTTATGATTTTACAAATTAAGCACCAAAACATCATGTTATACAACAAATTTGGCAGAAAAATAGTTCAATATGCAGTAATGCTACATAATAATTACAGTAGAGTCTCGCTTATCCAAGTCTCGCTTATCCAGGCCTCTGGATAATCCAAGCCATTTTTGTAGTCAATATTTTCAATATATCATGATATTTTGGTGCTAAATTCGTAAATACAGTAATTACAACATAACATTACTGTGTATTGAATTACTTTTTCTGTCCAATTTGTTGTATAACATGATGTTTTGGTGCTTAATTTGTAAAATCATAACCTAATTTGATGTTTAATGGGATTTTCCTTAGTCCTTCCTTATTATCCAAGATATTTGCTCATCCAAGCTTCTGCCGGCCCATTTAGTTTGGATAAGTGAGACTCTACTGTACTGTATTTACGAATTTCGCACCAAAATATCATGATATATTGAAAACATTGGCTACAAAAATGCATTGGATAATCCAGAACGTTGGATAAGCGAATGTTGGATATGTGAGACTCTACTGTATTAGCAAATGCTGTGAAACACGAATTAAAACCCCAATAAAATACATTAAAAACCACCCTGATAATACGTAACGAGTTTCAGCAAAGCTTACTCCTAAATAAATACATATAGGATTGCAGGTTTAAATGCATACAATTGTTCACTCTTCTTTAACAGACCGCACATCCCGATGAAAGAGTTGCATAATTCCTATTCGCATATAATCTTACTGAAAGTACTGTATACTTAAAGCATCCTGGCAAAGCAAGATATAACCTGCCTCACTCCACCCCAGGGACCAAGATCACCCACATCTGCTCTACCTGGAATTTGTCTTACCTAAACGCACTGGAGGTAATGTGTAAATGGTGCATTAAGGTATGTGCAAATGGGATTTAGGATTACAGTTGAATAAATAATAGCTTAGAGTGACTACCCTCCCTTTACAGTCAGGGAATGAAAAGTGTTTTTTTCTGTATATCCTCTCTCGCTTTCTCCCCTTCCCCAGTAATTGTTCTCCTAATTAAAAGACTTCTGTTTTGCCTTCACTGATGCCGTGGCTTTCTGCCAATTTCCCCAGCAAAGGGGCTAGTTCAGAGATCCTTTTAGGATTTTCCAGTAATTCTTGTTTTAAGAAGAGTCGTATGGATTTAGCCTAACAAGAAGAAGCAAAGCTTTCATAATTTTTCAGTCATGTCAGTGCTTGCTCTGTGAGCATAAATGGGATGTCAAATCCTATAGAGTTATGTAGCCACCATGACATGTGTGTGTTCATGGACGTGTGTGAGTAGTGTGTAAAATCTCTCATTCACTTTCCCTCGTTGTCCATAGACACCTCTAAGGTCATATGGTCGGCATGATTGCATGGAATGACGTTACCTTCCCACCGGAGCGGTGCCTATTGATCTACTCACATTTGCAGGTTTTCGAACTGCTAGGTTGGCAGAAGCTGGAGCTAACAGCGGGCGCTAACTCCGCTCCCGGAATTTGAACTTGGGACCTTTCGGTCTGCAAGTTCAGCAGCTCAGCGCTTTAACACACTTCGCCACCGGAGGCGGTAGGGACGCGAAGTAGTAGCGAAGTAGGGACGCTATATATTTATACATTATTTTAGTAGTTATACACTATTTTAAGTCTTTATCAACCAATCGTGTGTTGATAAATCGCCTCCTTCTCCTCCCGTTGCCGCTTGGGCTCTTTTTCTCTCCCTTCAGGTTCTCCTTCCTCTCTTCCTTAGGCTGTAAATTGTAAAATTTTATGATTTATAATATTCTTTTAGAGTTTATTGAAAAACCGCGAAACAGCGAATCCACAAAAAGCGAACTGCGAAGTAGTAAGGGAACACTGTTATACAGCAGAGTCTCACTTATCCAAGCCTCGCTTATCCAAGCTTCTGGATTATCCAAGCCATTTTTGTAGTCAATGTTTTCTATATATCGTGATATTTTGGTGCTAAATTCGTAAATATAGTAATTACAACATAACATTACTGCGTATTGAACTACTTTTTCTGTCAAATTTGTTGTATAACATGATGTTTTGGTGCTTAATTTGTAAAATCATAACCTAATTTGATGTTTAATAGGCTTTTCCTTAATCCCTCCTTATTATCCAAGATATTCGCTTATCCAAGCTTCTGCCAGCCCGTTTAGCTTGGATAAATGAGACTCTACTGTACTATTTTCCCACATCTGTTTCTAACAAAATCATTCTACTGGACCTCTTTCAATATAAATCAATAGGCCCAATTGTCATGTAAGTTTATGCAGGGCCGGGGTATTTACATTTTGCCAGAATCTATTAATTCAGAAATTAGGAATTCATTATGCCTTATCTTTCTGCAACGCAACCTTATAATGTTTAATCAGTCCTGCGGGCTTACATCTTTGTAGGAGTGTTTATTAGGGGGGCATTTTAACGCTCGGAAATCTACTCTACAAATCTTAGTTTTGTCTTGAGAACAAAACATCATTTTGCAGCCGGAAGCGAGAAAAACTTTCTAAAGCACAGAACTTCCTGTTTTTCTGCGTACCATTCAGCTGTGACTGCATCTTTCAGAACAACTCAGTGGAAATTAGTTTCAATTTCCAGTTTCTTTGTTACAGCCTTCTAGATCTGAAGCCAAAAGTAGAGTCTCACTTATCCAACGTAAACAGGCTGTCAGAACGTTGGATAAGCGAAACTGTTGGATAATAAGGAGGGATTAAGGAAAGGCCTATTAAACATGAAATTACATTATGATTTTACAAATTAAGGACCAAAACATCATGTTTTACAACAAATCAACAGAAAAAGCAGTTCAATACATGGTAACTTTATGTAGCAATTACTGTATTTACGAATTTAGCACCAAAACATTGCAATGTATTGAAAACATTGACTATAAAAACACTGACTACTAAAAAGGCAGACTGAGTTGGATAATCCAGAATGTTGGATAAGTGAATGTTGGATAAGCGAGACTCTATTGTACATAGAATGGCATCCCCAAGTAGAAAGTGATTCCTTCCTTCCTTCCTGTTACTGTGCAATGGGTTAAACCCTTGTGCCAGCTGAACTACTGTCCTAAAGGTTGGTGGTTTGAATCTGTGAGACGGGGTGAGCTCCCGTCTGTCAGCCCTACCTTCCCATGCAGGGACATGAGAGAAGTCTCCCAGCGGGATGGTAACACATCTGAGCGTCACCTGGGCAACATCTCTATAGACGGCTGATTCTGTCACACCAGAAGCAACTTGCAGTATGTTCGCTTCTGACATGATAAAAAACCCCTGTGCCACAGTGATGGTCTAGTTTTATGGCTGAGTCTGAAAAATCACATCACACCATTTTAAATGAAATAAATTAGGGAAAGGGGCAGAAGGTGTTCCAGCAAATTCCTTCTCTTTTGTGCTTTGTTCCTCCTGCTTCCATGGTTTCTAGCTGTTACCATAATATTGCTTGATTATATTAGTGCTTTCATTGCCTGTCTGCATGGATGACGATTGATGTAGTGACCCAGCACTATGTTTCTTTTTTATTTCTGATGTATACCCTTCTTTCCTTTCTTCTTATGATGTTCTTTTCAGATTCAGATTTTTCAATTTTGCATCAGATGTCTTTTGGCAGATGAATACTGTAATGAAGTACGATTTTTTGGTATAGAGATGTTATGTTTAATTGTGTGTTTATGTTTTAAAAGGGTAAGTATTACAGTTATTGCATCTCAGCACTCAGAGGCTGGTTGCCATGGAGAAGTAGGCAGAGCCAACTGCCATTTTGTTGAAGAAGTGCAGAGTTTAAAAATGAGAGTCAGTCTGTGCTCTGATGAGGCACAGGGAAGATTGATCCTAGGTTGAGGAGATCAGGGAGACTCAATTGAGTCATTTTAAAATAAGTTTGGTGACTTATTTAATGTAGTCTATGTCCTGGGAAGGAACAGAGAATCTGTGATCGTATATCACAGGGGTGACTGCAGTTTTAAAGTAGCAAAGAAAGAAGTGACACTTTAGAGAGTTTGACTCATCTCATTCTAGTATTGTAACTGTTAAATAAAATACCTCTAAGTGAGAAACAATATTGTAACCACTAAGCTCTGTGCCTGAATAAACTTATTTTTGTTTTTCCAACATCAAAGCCTCTGTCACATATATTATAAACCAAGCTATGAACTAAAGTAAATAATAAGAAAAAAAAGTAAAAGGTCTCCTCCCTGAATCTCTGGTGGTTGCACCTTTACAATTGGCAGCAGCCGTAATTAGTTCTTCACAAGTGGTGGCAGTGATGGGATAAGAAGATTGCCCCCTGCCTGAAAGAGCCTTAGGCGTTCATAGTCTCTTTACAAATACTATAAACAAATACAACAATAAATAAATGTACATATGCTTACAGAATTTGAAGGAAATGGCTTCAAGAAAATGAAAGGCCATTCAATGCTAATCAAGGTGGCCAATTGCAAGATTCACACTTGCCTCAAACAGACAGGAGCTCTTTCTCCCAACCTGGACATTATTCCACAGATATATAAACCCCACCTGCCTAGTTTCCAATCTCTGAGGATGCCTGCCATAGATGTGGGTGAAACGTCAGGAGAGAATGCTTCTGGAACATGGACACACAGCCCGGAAAACTCACAGCAACCCAGAAATGACTTTTGTTTGTCAGATCAATGTCAATGTAACTAGCATAGAAACAAATGTTCTCAATGATACTGGCTCTACCCTCATATATCAAAAAGGTATGATGAGATGGTAAACCTCTTTCTGAAGTGGAGCGCTTCAAAATGCAGGTGAGTAGATCACATACTGATATATCTTCCCATGAAAAAGCAATCCCCAAATTAGCATGTTGGGGGGGAAAGGTAGGCATCTAGTTTCTATGTGCAGATAAGGTGGTTTTTTCATATTTGAATAAACATGGACAATTTAAAATTCTCTTTCTCTCTCTTTATATATGTTTGTGTGCATATAAATAGAGAATAAACAACTAAGTACAGCCTACCTTTCCCCCCAACTCACTGAAGTACATGGCTAAAAGAAATAAAATTCAAACAAAAATCAATATAGTTAAAAAATGAAACTAAACACCATCACACACATACACACAAATACACACCAATACACATAGCTATAATGAAATGTCTATTTGATACAGGTGATGACACCATGCTTTTGCTTTTTTTGTTTTTTGTTTTTACTTCTGTTTTTTTAGTTTAGTCTAATTTTGTTTCACTTTGAAATGCAATATTGTTGTTTGTTGGAAATGAATTAAAATTAATTGAAAAGTCATACGCGGGGTTGCCTTTGAAGACAGCCCGGAAGCTCCAACTAGTACAACGGGCGGCAGCCAGATTAATAACTGGGGTGACTTAGAGGGAGCATACCACCCCCCTGCTAAGCCAGCTCCACTGGCTGCCGATATGCTACCAAGCCCAATTCAAAGTGCTGGTCTTGACCTATAAAGCCCTAAACGGTTCTGGCCCAATTTACTTATCCGAACGTATCTCCTCATATGAGCCAGCTAGATCCCTAAGATCATCTGGAGAGGCCCTGCTCTCAGTCCCACCTGCCTCGCAGGCGCGGCTGGTGGGAACGAGGGACAGGGCCTTCTCGGTGGTGGCTCCCCGGCTGTGGAACACCCTCCCCACAAATATCCGACAAGCCCCAACTCTTCTGGGTTTCAGAAAGGCTGTGAAAACATGGCTGTGTGCACAAGCTTTTAACGAGTAATATGATAACGTCGACATGGTCCAATTGAAGGCTGAAGCATGAGGTTTTTAGACAAATGGAGCTAATTTACATATGTTTTAATTTTTATAATGTATTTTAATGATGTATTTTTATAGTTTTAATTGATTGTGTGTACTGTTTTTGTTTTATTGTTGTGTTCTTGGCATTGAATGTTGCCAACTGTGTAAGCCGCCCTGAGTCCCCCCGGGTGAGAAGGGCGGGGTATAAATTCTGGAAATAAATAAATAAATAAATACTGGGGTTGGGCTGTGGCGCAGGATGGTGAGCAGCCTGCTGCAATAAATCACTCTGACCATGAGGTCATGAGTTCGAGGCCAGCCCATGGCCGGGTGAGCACCCGTCAATATATATATATATATATATATATATATATATATATATATATATATATATATATAGCCCCTGCTCGTTACTGTCCTAGCAACCTGAAAGATAGTTGCATCTATCAAGTAGGAAATAAGGTACCACTTATAAAGTGGGGAGGCAAATTTAACTAATTTGCGACGTTGGAATGAAGAAGTGCCATCACAGTGGACAACGAAGCAGCTGCTCCCCCCTGTGGCCAGAATCGAACATCCCCTCAGGAGAAGGTTAAATTGCCTCTGCGTCTGTCTCTGTCTCGGTTCTATGTGTATGTGGGCATTGAATGTTTGCCCTATATGTATATAATGTGATTCATGCTGAGGCCCCTTCGGGGTGAGAAGGGCGGAATATAAATACTGTAAATAAATAAATAAATAAATACTGTAAATAATTTTTATTCTGTATTTTCCCCCTTCTGTCTTTCATCTAAGAAACACATCCATTGCTTTTTTTGGAGGTATAGTACAAGATGTGTTGAATGGCTGTTTAATAAACTTAAGCACAATGTGGGTTGGTTGATTTAGAAACATCAATCCAGCTATTTTTTCAGAAGTCTGACGCATACGGTATATATGTTGTATTCCAATGTGTTATGGGTCAGGGGGAGTAAAGGGAAATTATATATAGACACACATACACCAAGTCCTATGCCTCTTCAAAGGAGATTAACTGTTATTTGTTCAAATGAAGCATTTGTAGAGGATGGAAATGTGTGATCTGCAATTGTGTTCTTGCTGTTTCCTTTCCCACAGCCAGTTTATATTCAGATGCATACTAAAATGTTAAGGAAAAGTTAAGGAAAATTATTAAGGAAAAGCCTGTTAAACATCAAATTAAGTTATGATTTTACAAATTAAGCACCAAAACAGTATATTTTACAACAAATTGACAGAAAAGGGAGTTCAATACATGGTGACATTATGTAGTAATTACTGTATTTATGAATTTGGCACAAAAACATCGCAATTTATTGAAAACATTGACTACAAAAACATTAAATACTAAAAGGCAGACTGCGTTGGATAATCTAGAACTTTGGATAAGCGGAAGTTGGATAAGAGAGACTCTATATAAATATATGGCTGGAGTTCCACTTAAAGAATGTACCTGTTCCAACTTACAAACAAATTCAACTTCAGAACAAATAATAATAACTTTATTCTTATACCCCACCTCTATCTCCCCACAGGGACTCGGGGTGGCTAACATGGGGCCAAGCCCAAATTTCTACAATAAGCAGATTAAAACATACACACACACACACACACACACATTAAATGATAAAACATCATATACATTTAACATTACATAGGTCCTACAGAACCTATCTTGTCTGTAACTTGAGGACTGCCTGTACTCATGATTAGGATTCTTTAGATTTTGATTGCTTTTATATTGCAAACTGCCATAAGTACTGCATATTTTTAACATGCTTTTACAGTGGTTTTTGGGGCTTCCATGTCAATGGGACAGTGAACCCACTACAGGTTTTTGCCTGAACTTTACAGGGGACCAACGTGATTAAGGTTGGATCTATAACACAGTTTCAGAATGCAGATTAACTGCATTGAACTGGATTATCTGGCAGTGTAGACTCATATAACCCAACTGCATTGAACTGGATTATCTGGCAGTGTAGACTCATATAACCCAAGTCAATGCAGTTAAGCTGCACTCTGAAATTGCCTCATATGGCAGCCTTAGGGTGCACTACACTGTAAAAATGAATGCCGTTTGTCCCAATTTTTACTGCCATGGCTTAATGCTATGGGATCACGGGAGCTGTAGTTGTACAAGGTCTTTATCCTCTTCTGCCAAAGGGTGCTGATGTCTCACTAAATTACAAATTACAAGACTCCATAGCATTGAGCCCCCGGTGGCACAGTGGGTTAAACCGCTGAGCTGCTAAACTTGCTGACCGAAAGGTGGGCGGTTCAGATCTGGGGAATGGGGTGAGCTCCTGCTGTTAACCTCGGTTTCTGCCAACCTAGCAGTTCGAAAACATGCAAATGTGAGTACATCAATAGGTACCACTCCGAGGGAAAGGTAACGGCACTCCGGCCACATGATCTTGGAGGTGTGTGCGGACGCCAGCTCTTCAGGAGTCGAACACCAATAGACATAAGTGGGCGGAGCTGAGCCTCTCCCCTAGTCCAAGATGCAGGGCTGGGAGGGGGAGGGCAGGTGGGCAGGGCCACAAATGGGTGGCCAGGACTGGGATGGGTGGAGTTACAAGCTCTGAGGCAGGGCTGAACTTCTATCCCTGTCCTGCGGTGCCTGCCAGGACACAGGGCGGGGCCTCTACCCAAGTACCTGACAGGGCTGAACCTCTATACCCCACCCCCGTGTTCTAACAAGTGCCTCAGGGGAGGTATACGGAGGCTCAGCCCTGTCTCGTGCACTTGGGAAGAGGCCCCGCCCCCACCCTTTAGTCCTAAAAGGCCTCCCAGAAGAGGTATAGATTCAGCCCTGTCTCGGGCACTTGGGAAGAAGCCACACCCACTCCTCTAGCTCCACCCCCTGTCCTAACAGACGGCTCAGGGGCTCAGCCCTGTCTCCGGGACTTGGGAAGAGGCCCCACCCCTCCCCTGGTCCCGGCCCCAAATGCATATGTGGCCATCACTGTGCCCCTGGATCGCTTCAATGCCCACCAGGGGCGGCAGCGCCCACTTTGGAAATCACTGCTTTAATACACCGCTCTATATAACACTTTGTCTCCCTCTGGTGGACAGAAACAGCAGTGCAATAGGCCTTGCGCTCGCTTTAATACACCGCTCTGTATTACACTTTGTCTCCCTCCGGTGGACAGAAACAGCAATGCAATGGGCTTTGCGCTCGCTTTAATACACCGCTCTGTATTACACTTTGTCTCCCTCCGGTGGACAGAAAGAGCAATGCAGTGGGCCTTGTGCTCGCTTTAATGCACCGCTCTATATAACACTTTGTCTCCCTCCGGTGGACAGAAACAGCAGTGCAATAGGCCTTGCGCTCGCTTTAATACACCGCTCTGTATTACACTTTGTCTCCCTCTGGTGGACAGAAACAGCAGTGCAATAGGCCTTGCGCTCGCTTTAATACACCGCTCTGTATTACACTTTGTCTCCCTCCGGTGGACAGAAAGAGCAATGCAGTGGGCCTTGTGCTCGCTTTAATGCACCGCTCTGTATTACACTTTGTCTCCCTCCGGTGGACAGAAATAGCAATGCAATGGGCTTTGCGCTCGCTTTAATACACCGCTCTGTATTACACTTTGTCTCCCTCCGGTGGACAGAAACAGCAATGCAATGGGCTTTGCGCTCGCTTTAATACACCGCTCTGTATTACACTTTGTCTCCCTCCGGTGGACAGAAAGAGCAATGCAGTGGGCCTTGTGCTCGCTTTAATGCACCGCTCTATATAACACTTTGTCTCCCTCCGGTGGACAGAAACAGCAGTGCAATAGGCTTTGCGCTCGCTTTAATACACCGCTCTGTATTACACTTTGTCTCCCTCCGGTGGACAGAAAGAGCAATGCAGTGGGCCTTGTGCTCGCTTTAATGCACCGCTCTATATAACACTTTGTCTCCCTCCGGTGGACAGAAACAGCAATGCAATGGGCTTTGCGCTCGCTTTAATATACCGCTCTGTATTACACTTTGTCTCCCTCTGGTGGACAGAAACAGCAGTGCAATAGGCCTTGCGCTCGCTTTAATACACCGCTCTGTATTACACTTTGTCTCCCTCTGGTGGACAGAAACAGCAGTGCAATAGGCCTTGCGCTCGCTTTAATACACCGCTCTGTATTACACTTTGTCTCCCTCCGGTGGACAGAAACAGCAATGCAATGGGCTTTGCGCTCGCTTTAATACACCGCTCTGTATTACACTTTGTCTCCCTCCGGTGGACAGAAAGAGCAATGCAGTGGGCCTTGTGCTCGCTTTAATGCACCGCTCTGTATTACACTTTGTCTCCCTCCGGTGGACAGAAACAGCAATGCAATGGGCTTTGCGCTCGCTTTAATACACCGCTCTGTATTACACTTTGTCTCCCTCCGGTGGACAGAAACAGCCATGCAATGGGCTTTGCGCTCGCTTTAATACACCGCTCTGTATTACACTTTGTCTCCCTCCGGTGGACAGAAACAGCAATGCAATGGGCTTTGCGCTCGCTTTAATACACCGCTCTGTATTACACTTTGTCTCCCTCCGGTGGACAGAAAGAGCAATGCAGTGGGCCTTGTGCTCGCTTTAATGCACCGCTCTGTATTGCACTTTGTCTCCCTCCGGTGGACAGAAACAGCAATGCAATGGGCTTTGCGCTCGCTTTAATACACCGCTCTGTATTACACTTTGTCTCCCTCCGGTGGACAGAAACAGCAATGCAATGGGCTTTGCGCTCGCTTTAATACACTGCTCTGTATTACACTTTGTCTCCCTCCGGTGGACAGAAACAGCAATGCAATGGGCTTTGCGCTCGCTTTAATACACCGCTCTGTATTACACTTTGTCTCCCTCCGGTGGACAGAAAGAGCAATGCAGTGGGCCTTGTGCTCGCTTTAATGCACCGCTCTGTATTACACTTTGTCTCCCTCCGGTGGACAGAAAGAGCAATGCAGTGGGCTTTGCGCTCGCTTTAATACACCGCTCTGTATTACACTTTGTCTCCCTCCGGTGGACAGAAAGAGCAATGCAGTGGGCCTTGTGCTCGCTTTAATGCACCGCTCTGTATTGCACTTTGTCTCCCTCCGGTGGACAGAAACAGCAATGCAATGGGCTTTGCGCTCGCTTTAATGCACCGCTCTGTATTGCACTTTGTCTCCCTCCGGTGGACAGAAACAGCAATGCAATGGGCTTTGCGCTCGCTTTAATACACCGCTCTGTATTACACTTTGTCTCCCTCCGGTGGACAGAAACAGCAATGCAATGGGCTTTGCGCTCGCTTTAATACACTGCTCTGTATTACACTTTGTCTCCCTCCGGTGGACAGAAACAGCAATGCAATGGGCTTTGCGCTCGCTTTAATACACCGCTCTGTATTACACTTTGTCTCCCTCCGGTGGACAGAAAGAGCAATGCAGTGGGCCTTGTGCTCGCTTTAATGCACCGCTCTGTATTACACTTTGTCTCCCTCCGGTGGACAGAAAGAGCAATGCAGTGGGCTTTGCGCTCGCTTTAATACACCGCTCTGTATTACACTTTGTCTCCCTCCGGTGGACAGAAAGAGCAATGCAGTGGGCCTTGTGCTCGCTTTAATGCACCGCTCTGTATTACACTTTGTCTCCCTCCGGTGGACAGAAACAGCAATGCAATGGGCTTTGCGCTCGCTTTAATATACCGCTCTGTATTACACTTTGTCTCCCTCCGGTGGACAGAAACAGCAATGCAATGGGCCTTGTGCTCGCTTTAATGCACCGCTCTGTATTACACTTTGTCTCCCTCCGGTGGACAGAAAGAGCAATGCAGTGGGCCTTGTGCTCGCTTTAATGCACCGCCTCAGGGGCTCAGCCCTGTCTCCGGTACTTGGGATGAGGCCCCGCCCTTCCTCTGGTCCCGCCCCCAAAACCACCTGTGGCTATCACTGCCCCCCTGGATCGCTGCAGTGCCCACCAGGGGACGGTAGTGCCCACTTTGGGAATCACTGGTGTAGATGCACCCTAACCCAATCTGCAAAACAGAGAGTGGAGTTAGAACCTGGCTACCTGGTTATGGAGTGGGAGCTCTGGTGGCACAAACTTGCGGACGAAAAGGTGCCAGGTTAGAATCCTGGGAGCGGAATGAACGCCCGCTGTTAGCCCCAGCTCCTGCCAACCTAGCAGTTCGAAAACATGCAAATGGTAGTAGATCAATAGGTACCGCTATGGCAGGAAGGTAACGGTTCTCCATGCAGTCATGCCGGCCACATGACCTTGGAGGTGTCTACGGAAAATGCCGGCTCTTTGACTTAGAAATGGAGATGAGCACCAACCCCCAGAGTCGGTCACGACTGGACTTAACGTCAGGGGAAACCTTTACCTTTACCCTTACCTGGTTGTGTGACAAGAAATACCTGATATTCCCTCTTCTATACAAGATACAGAGGCCCTCCTCCTCCTCTTCTTTACAAAAATGGTATGGTTTGAGCTACTTAAGATTCCACTTTTGGAAAAATGAGACTATTTTTTACAGTATAATTGTACCCACATAACTCATGTTACAAAATATGAGGGCTAGTGGTAGCTAGTATGGCAAATATGTTTTCCTTGCTGAAAATTGTAAACAGAACCATAAATCAATATGAATAAGATGCAAAAAGTATATTCATTTTCTATTTATATGGGAGATTTACTTTTTCACAACTAGCAGACAGCAGATAGGGCATGTTCTATCAGTTTACGTGAATTAGGCTTATTTTCTTCAGCTATGACATGGATGTTCCACCCAGACATTATTTATTGCTTCATTCGTGGTCCAAAGAGTTTGTTCTCTATTTAGCCCCAGGCTATCTAGGCTGAGTTATTTTCTTAATGGAACCGGTTACAGTTGCCACTTTATTAATTCCTTAGGCTTTAAACAATTTCACAGCTAGGAAAACATCTCTGTGCTCCTGGTATATAAGCAAGTGTATAGTTTACTCCTGGAACGGTGGTGTAAATGTTCTTAAATGTGTCACAAGAGCTGGGATGCATGTTGTTGGGAATCTATTGAGCGGTTAGACTCAAAATAACTGTTAGGGTGATTTCACCAAAAATATAGCAAAGTGCCAGAAGCACACTTCACAACCAGCAGAAACTTACTTGTGGTGAGCTGTCATAAGCCTCTGTTACTCAGGATGTCACAGGATTGCAGAGCCAAAATATAAGTTCAAAAGTATTTATTGAAGTGAAAGAAATACATTCTGGATAGGAAAGTTCTTGCAGCTAACTAACTTTCTAACTCTCATATTCTAAGGAAGGCAAAAGATAAAGGTATCAGAAGAATATGCATGCAGCTACATCCTCACAGGAGGAGGCAAAAGGCAGAAGAGGAAGGAAAAAGGAGCTCTCACTTATCCAACATAAACGGGCCGGCAGAATGTTGGATAAGCGAATATGTTGGATAATAAGGAGGCATTAAGGAAAAGCCTATTAAACATCAAATTAGGTTATGATTTTACAAATTAAGCATCAAAACATGTTATACAACAAATTTGACAGAAAAAGTAGTTCAATACGCAGTAATGCTATGTAGTAATTACTGTATTTACGAATTTAGCACCAAAATATCACGATGTATTGAAAACATTGACTACAAAACTGCGTTGGATAATCCAGAATGTTGGATAAGCGAGTGTTGGATAAGTGAGACTCTACTGTATACAACTGAAGGACCGATTTGATCAATACAAGAGAAATGCAGCCATAGAAATTAGAGAAAAAGAGTTTTCTTTTGTCTTGTAAAGATATTGACCATATGATTTAAAATGTGTATGGGTGGCTTTTGGAACTAAAGGCCTTTGACAAAGTCCCCCACGACCTTCTGGCAAACAAACTAGTAAAATGTGGGCTAGACAAAACTACAGTTAGGTGGATCTGTAATTGGCTAAGCGAACGAACCCAAAGGGTGCTCACCAATGCGTCGTCTTCATCTTGGAAAGAAGTGACAAGTGGAGTGCCGCAGGGCTCCGTCCTGGGCCCGGTTCTGTTCAACATCTTTATTAACGACTTAGACGAAGGGATAGAAGGCACGATCATCAAGTTTGCAGACGACACAAAACTGGGAGGGATAGCTAACACTCCAGAAGACAGGAGCAGAATTCAAAACGATCTTGACAGACTAGAGAGATGGGCCAAAACTAACAAAATGAAGTTCAACAGGGACAAATGCAAGATACTTCACTTCGGCAGAAAAAATGGAATGCAAAGATACAGAATGGGGGACGCCTGGCTTGACAGCAGTGTGTGCGAAAAAGACCTTGGAGTCCTCGTGGACAACAAGTTAAACATGAGCCAACAATGTGATGCGGCTGCTAAAAAAGCCAATGGGATTTTGGCCTGCATCAATAGGGGTATAGCGTCTAGATCCAGGGAAGTTATGTTCCCCCTCTATTCTGCCTTGGTCAGACCACACTTGGAATACTGTGTCCAATTTTGGGCACCACAGTTGAAGGGAGATGTTGACAAGCTGGAAAGCGTCCAGAGGAGGGCAACTAAAATGATTAAGGGTCTGGAGAACAAGCCCTATGAGGAGCGGCTTAAAGAGCTGGGCATGTTTAGCCTGCAGAAGAGAAGGCTGAGAGGAGACATGATAGCCATGTACAAATATGTGAAGGGAAGTCATAGGGAGGAGGGAGCAAGCTTGTTTTCTGCTGCCCTGCAGACTAGGACGCGGAACAATGGCTTCAAACTACAGGAAAGGAGATTCCACCTGAACATCAGGAAGAACTTCCTCACTGTGAGAGCTGTTCGACAGTGGAACTCTCTCCCCTGGGCCGTGGTGGAGGCTCCTTCTTTGGAGACTTTTAAGCAGAGGCTGGATGGCCATCTGTCGGGGGTGCTCTGAATGCGATTTCCTGCTTCTTAGCAGGGGGTTGGACTGGATGGCCCATGTGGTCTCTTCCAACTCTACTATTCTATGATTCTATGATTCTATGATTCTAAAGACAAAAGGTAAGCCTGTAAAAGAGTACATGGTTAGGTGGGCATAACATTTTGTGCATGATGTCCATATCGATGTATGGGGAAAATGTGTTTCAAATATATAAAAATTACATTGTGCAGTAATTTAAAAGAAAATGTGTATAAGATGATATATAGATGGCATCTAAGCCTAAATAAAGTGTTGAAGTTGTGCCAGACTATCTCAAACCAGTTTTGGAGATGTGAATCTAAGAAGGGTTTTTGCGCCATTTTACTGCTTGGAATATGAGAAAAGAGGATACAATTGAGAAAACTGTAAGTCCCATCATCGGTGATTTCTTGTGTTTGAGTATGATTGTCTTCCAAGTGTAGTGTCTTGGCTGTGGGTCCATAGGTGACTGTAGAGACCTATCTTGATTCTCATGTTCTTTCACAGTGAGGACATCAAATTCCAGATTGAAGGCAGCCCTGGTCAGGGTTGGCTTGATGCGCCTTCCTCTTGACACGTTTTTCCCTTTCGCCTTCCATTCGTGCCTCTTTGAATTCCACAACACTGTTGGTCACAGCTGACCTCCAGTTAGAATGCTTGAGGGCCAAGGCTTCCCAGTTCTCAGAGTCTATTAACAGTTTTTAACACTGGCTTTTGGCCCATCTTTAAATCTCCTTTCTTGTCCACCAATATTCCATTTTCCATTCTTAAGTTGGGAGTATAGTGTCTGCTTTGGGAGGTAGTAATTGGGCATTCGGACGTGCCAATCCAATGAAGTTGTTGGTAGAGGATCATCGCTTCAGTGCTGGTGGTCTTTGCTTCTTCCAGCATGCTATTTGTCTGCCTGTCTTCCCAAGAGATTTACAAAAGCAACGCTGATGGAATCATTCCAGAAGTTGAGTGTGACGTCTGTAGATGGTCCATATTTTGCAGGCGTATAACAGGGTTGGAAGGAGAATGACTTTATAAACAAGCACCTTGGTTTCTCTACGGATGTCCCAATCCTCAAACATTCTCTGCTTCATTCGTAAAAATGCTGCACTCTTGGAGCTCAAACAGTGTTGTATTTCAGTGTCAATGTTGACTTTTGTGGAGAGGTGGCTGTCAAGGTAGCGGAAATTGTCAACATTTTCTAACATTACACCATTAAGCTGTATTTCTGGCATTGCAGAAGGTTTGGCTGGTGCCTGCTGAAAGCGCAATTTGGTTTTCTTGATGTTCAGTGAGAGGCCAAGCTTTTCATATACTTCTGCAAAGGTGTTTAGAGTGGCTTGTGGAAGTTCAAGACAGGGCTGTTGGACACATCCCTTTCCCAGATCTTGGTACCTGAAGTTTTGGGTAGGAGACTTGAGAATAAATCTGTCAACAACTCTTGACTTCTACTAATGCAGGTGGCTGGACTAGATTCTGATATTGTGCCTATAATAATAATAATAATAATAATAACAACAATAATAATCACAAACCTGCAAAAGTATTGGAAAATGAGCACGCAAAGATACTGTGGGACTTCCGAATCCAGACTGACAAAGTTGTTCTGGAACACAACACACCAGACATCACAGTTGTGGAAAAGAAAAAGGTTTGGATCATTGATGTCGCCATCCCAGGTGACAGTCGCATTGACGAAAAACAACAGGAAAAACTCAGCCACTATCAGGACCTCAATATTGAACTTCAAAGACTCTGGCAGAAACCAGTGCAGGTGGTCCCGGTGGTGATCGGCACACTGGGTGCCGTGCCAAAAGATCTCAGCCGGCATTTGGAAACAATAGACATTGACAAAATTACGATCTGCCAACTGCAAAAGGCCACCCTACTGGGATCTGCACGCATCATCCGAAAATACATCACACAGACCTAGACACTTGGGAAGTGTTCGACTTGTGATTTTGTGATATGAAATCCAGCATATCTATCTTGTTTGCTGTGTCATAATAAAATAATAATAATAATAATAATAATAATAATAATAATAATAATAATAATAATAATAATTCTGCGGTTTTCTGGCATTGTGTATTTCTGCCGCTTCTGTGACTGTTCATTTGGGGTTTGATGATTCCGTAGCCCACTTGTCAATGGATGTCCAGAATCAGCAGCATCCACCGCGGTCCTTTTTATCCTGGGCGACGACCGAGCCAGTATAGACTTCGTTTGGGTTTGTTTCTCCATAATGCTAATGGGTTAGGTGCTCTTAGTTCTGCTCCTCAGCTGAGGCCTCTCTGGCTTGTTGGACCTACCGGTAGTTACACTACCGCCAGCACAGCCCTCAGTCATCATTGGAGAAGTTAAGCCCCCCCACCACGTCAAGGTGGCACCTGCGGGGTGAAATGATCAGCAAACGAGTGCAAAAAGTCAAGAACTGGACATCGCCTGGTAGTGATCAACTTCATGGATTTTGGCTCAAACATCTGATTAGTTTACATGGAAAAATGGCCCAACAATTCAATGAGATGCTGCAGAAAGGAAGTATCAGTGAATGGCTAACAACTGGAAGAACATACCTGATACAAAAGGATCCAGCAAAAGGAGCAGCACCAGGAAACTACAGGCCAATAACGTGTCTGCCCACTATGTTTAAACTACTGACTGGCATCATAGCTGACAGAATTCAAGACTATCTTGAAGAAAAAAACATCTTGCCAGATGAACAGAAAGGCAACAAACGGAAAAGCAGGGGCACAAAAGACCAGTTATTGATTGACAAAATGATTCTGGAGAACTGTAAGAGCCGAAAAGCTAATCTTCACATGACGTGGATTGACTACAAAAAGGCCTTTGACTCACTCCCACACAGCTGGATCATCAAGTGCCTGGACGCCATCGGGATTAGTAAAAACGTTGGCACCTTCATTGAAAACATGATGGAGCACTGGAAAACTGAACTGTTTGTTGGAAATGAAAGTTATGGACTTGTCAACATCAGGAGAGGAATTTTCTAGGGAGACTCATTGTCCCCTCTGCTTTTCATTATTGCCATGATCCCTCTGTCAACAATCTTACAAAAAACAAATCTCGGCTACCAAACATCTAAGAATTCTCACAAAATTTCACATTTGATGTACATGGATGACCTGAAGCTATATGGGAAAACGGAAACTGAAATCCAATCTCTGATCAACACTGTCCGAATTTTTAGCACTGATATCAACATGGAGTTTGGTTTGGACAAATGTTCGACAGTGGCATTGAAGAAGGGAAAAATCATTGAAAGTGAGGGCATAAATATGCCCAATGGCCAAACAATAAGGTGTCACCAGCCAGAGGCCTATAAATATCTGGGCATATTACAGCTGGACAACATCAAGCACGAACATGTGAAAACTGTGGTCAGTAAAGAATACACACAAAGGGTCAGAAAAATTCTCAAAAGCAAGCTCAATGGAGGCAACACCATCAAGGCCATAAACACCTGGGCCATACCTGTCATAAGATATACTGCTGGCATTATAAACTGGACACAGATGGAACTGGACAATTTGGACAGAAAAACAAGAAAACTCATGACCATTCATCATTCACTGCACCCTTGCAGTGATGTTGACCGGCTGTATCTGCCTAGAAGATCAGGGGTCAGAGGACTCTTACAAGTAAAACAATCAGTCAAAGAAGAAGAACATGCCCTTGACAAAATTACGATCTGCCAACTGCAAAAGGCCACCTTACTGGGATCTGCACGCATCATCCGAAAATACATCACACAGTCCTAGACACTTGGGAAGTGTTCGACTTGTGATTTTGTGAAACGAAATCCAGCATATCTATCTTGTTTGCTGTGTCATACAATGTCGTTGTGTCAATAATAATAATAATAATAACAATAATAATAATTTTATTCTTATACCCCACCCCATCTCCCCGTAGGGACTCGGGGCGGCTTACATGACAATATAAAAGCAAGCAGTAAAACGAATCAAACAACAATAAAACAAGTTATAAAAACACATACAATGTGATGGAACTTCATAAATGCAGACTCAGAAACACAATCCATAGAACTCTGCAATGTAATAAAAGTAATTCTGCAAATTACTTTTTAACAGTTACAAATGTGCTATTAGTAATTGCTGGTGCTGGGGTAGCAAAACTTCAAGAACAAAGGGCACCCTGAATCCAGCTGCTGAAATACACAGATTTTAGCCACATATTTGAAATATGATGGGCCCTCCAGATCATGTCCAACCCTGAGAGAACATGTTATAGCTGCGCAATGGAATCCTCCCTCCATTTGAAGAACAAGGAGGGAAGAAAAGGGGGCAAAGAAATGGGCAAAGAGAAAAATAACAGCCTTTGTAGTTTATTCAGCTTATTTTGGCAACCAGTCAAACCAAGATATTAATAACCATTTCAGTCATAGCTCTTTACATGGCGATTAATCAATCAGCAGCAAGCTTTCTTCAGCTTTGACAGTTCTTTTGAAAAGCCCGTTTAAAAAGGAACCAAGTCTTCTAATGTATATTAGGGAAAAACCAGTAAAATCCTATTTTAGACAGACAGACAAACAGACATACAGTAGAGTCTCATTTATCCAACACTCGCTTATCCAACGTTCTGGATTATCCAACACATTTTTGTAGTCAATGTTTTCAATATATCCTGATATTTTGGTGCTAAATTCGTAAATACAGTAATTGCTACATAGCATTACTGTGTATTGAACTACCTTTTTTCTGTCCAATTTGTTGTACAACATGATGTTTTGGTGCTTAATTGGTAAAATCAAAACCTAGTTTGGTGTTTAATAGGCTTTTCCTTAATCTCTCCTTATTATCCAACATATTCGCTTATCCAACATTCTGCCGGCCCGTTTACGTTGGATAAGTGAGACTCTACTGTATTCACAGCAGACCCAGGGACATTATTTATAACCAATAATTTATTGCTTTTTCTTACCATAGTATTAGTTGTAATACAAATATGTTTGTTAATTCTTTGTTGTTTAAAAGGTAGTCTACTGGACTCTACACAGATATATATTTACTGTATATACTCGAGTATAAGCCTAGTTTTTCAGCCCTTTTTTTAGGACTAAAAAGCCCCCCTCGGCTTATACTCGGGTGAGGATCCTGGTTGGCTTATATTTGGGTTAGTTTATACTCGAGATATATGGTACATATATTATTTTTCTCTATTATTATTGGTAATATCACATTTATTATTTTACTCTATTATTATTACATTTATTATTGCACTCTATTATTGTTGTTACTATTACATTTATTTGACTCTTTTTATTATTATTAATACATTTATTATTTCACTCTGATCTTATTATTACACTTATTATTCTACTCTATTTATTATTACATGCATTATTTTCCTGTATTTATTATTATTATTACATGTATTATTTTACTCTATTATTATTAAAAGGATACATAAGCACATTTACATTGAAGAAGATGAGAATAATGATTTGATCAGAGTTGGACAGGCTTATCTTAAATTAGAGCTTGATGTAAATATTCAAAAACATTTAACCTATTGATGCCTCAATGAATGTAATTTTTTGGGATCTATTTTTATTTCTGAAATTTCCCACTCTTGGCCTATACTTGAGTCAATGATTTCCCAGTTTTTTGTGGTAAAATTAGATGCCTCGGCTTATATTCGGGTCGGCTTATATTCGAGTATATACGGTACCTTCCTTGCCTAGTTTATCCATGCCTCACAACCTCTGAGGATGCCCGCCATAGATGTGGGCGAAACGTCAGGATACTTCTGGAACATGGCCACACAGCCCGAAAGACATACAACAACCTTACTGCTAACACATTACTTGTGCATTTCTTTTACTTCTTATGTTAATATACAAAAACAAAAATTTGCTTAAAATGGCTCAAAATGACCCCTCAAAAGCTACGGTCCAGGAGTAATAATCCAACACAACTTGTTGCAGTAGGAAAATAATGATATTATCAGTTGCTTCCTTATTTTGTTTTAATAGCTGCCCCGTAGATAATTTAGTGGCTTAGAACAAGAAGGCATGAAAGGAACAAATCAATTTTTTAAATTACACCACGCTAAAATTTTCTTACCCAACAAAATACAGAATTCTATCAATGCAAATGCTGACCTGGCTACAGGTGTGCAACCTAGGAGAAAGCAACAGCCATTGCCATACTAGACATTTGCCATATGCTAGAGCCGTAGTACTGAAAGTGGTGGTCCATGGATCAGTTCTGGTCTGTGAGCTATTTGGTTATTGGTCCGTGACAAGGTATTTATTTATCATGTCAGAAGCGAACCAAGGGTACAAGTTGTAATGTATTTGGGAACACAAACAAAGTTTTAAAAACTTTGCATTATACTAAATATCCTTTGAACCAGTAGCTGGCCACTTGGAGTGCCTCTGATGTTGCTATAAGAAGGTCCTCCACTGTGCATGTGGCAGGGTTAGGCTGCATTGTAATTGGTGGTTTGTGGTTTGCTCTTCTCCACGCTCGCATGTTGTGGATTCCAATTTGTAGCCCCATTTCTTAAGGTTGGCTCTGCATCTCATTGTGCCAGAGCAAAGTCTGTTCTGCGCCTTCCAAGTCGCCCAGTCTTCTGTGTGCCCAGGAGGGAGTCTCTCATCCGGTATCAGCCACTGATTGAGGTTCCAGGTTTTGGCCTGCCACTTTTGGACTCTTGCTTGCTGAGGTGTTCCTGTGAGTATCTCTGTAGATTTTAGAAAACTATTTTTTGATGATGTAAAGTGTTGGCATGCTGGCTGATATCCAAACAGGGATGGGCTGGAGATGTCAATGCCTTGGTCCTTTCATTGCTGGCTGCTACTTCCAGGTAGATGTCAGGTGGTGCAGTGCCAGCTAAACAGTATAATTTCTCCAGTGGTGTAGGGCATAGATATGTTGTGATAATGTGGCATGTCTTATTAAGAGCCACATCCACTGTTTAACGTGGTGAGATGTATTCCATACTGGGCATGTGTATTCAGTAGCAGAGTAGCAAGGGCAGGTGTCTTCACTGTGTCTGGTTGTGATTCCCAGGTTGTGCCAGTCAGTTTTCGTAAGATGTTATTTCTAGCGCCCACTTTTTGCTTGATAGTTGGCAAGGTTACAACATAGAAAGAAACAGTTGTAGGCAATGGTCGCAAATATGGTGACCATCCTGGCACATTAGCAAAGAATCCCTACAATTTCCTCCATCGGATAGCTTAAGACACACTGCACTAGAACACCTTTAGTATATTGACTGGTAATCCAGAAATCCAATGCTTATTCATTTCTATTAGCATTCAAGTGTGATTGAGCTTTGTTGCACTGAGGCTACCAATGGAATCCTAGCAAGCAGATACAGCTTTATATTCTGCCAGTGTGCAACTGGATCTCATTCTAAACGCACAGAGTGGTTGGAAACTTTTATTAGAGAAAACTCAGGAGTGATTTGAGAAACTGCACGTTGCTTCTGGTGGGAGAGAATTGGCCACCATGTGCAGGGACATTGCCCAGGCGAAGCCTGGATGTTTAATGTTTTACCATCCTTGTGGGAGGCTTCTCTCATGTCCCCGCATGGGGAGCTAGAGCTGACAGAGGGAGCTCATCTGCACTCTCCCTGGATTCAAACCGTCAACCTTCAGGTCAGCAACCTAACCCATCGGAGCCTCTGGTGGCCTAGGGGATAAAAGCCTTGTGACTTGAAGGTTGGGTTGCTGACCTGAAGGCTGCCAGGTTCGAATCCCACCCGGGGAGAGCGTGGATGAGCTCCTTCTATTAGCTCCAGCTCCATGCGGGGACCTGAGAGAAGCCTCCCACAAGGATGGTAAAAACATCAAAAGATCCGGGCATCCCCTGGGCAATGTCCTTGCAGACAGCTAATTCTCTCACTCCAGAAGCAACTCCAGTTGCTCCTGACACGAAAAAAACAACAACCCAACCTTCAAGTCAGCAGTCCTGCCGACACAAGGGTTTAACCCATTGCGCCACTGGGGGCTTATGCATATGAAAGAGATAAAGGCAGAGTGGGGGGAGAGAGACCGTTATGGTTTATATACATATAATTTTCCAAGACAAATGTACAAATCCTTCCAAATGCAGTAAAAAGTAAAAGGTCTTTTATTGAATTGGATTTCATAATCCACACTTCAGATCCTTCAGTCACTCTCGGAAGAGGGCTCACAGGGGCCTTTTGGAAGTATCAGCACACATCACTTTGATGTGACAGTCCTACTTCTGCTCATTCTTCAAAAAATGTCATGGTTGGCAAAGGTGAGACAGTGAAAAAGTGAAAGGGCTTGAAAATGGTTTAAGTTATCTTAACAGTAAGATAAAATTGAAGAACTGGAGTTTTTTTGATGCCACAGGTTCAGATACAACAGTGTCAGCAAGATATAGCATGATAACTAGTTCCAGGAATAGGTCTGATTAAACCGTATGCACATTAAATCATATGCATAAACTGTCTGTTTGTGAAGCTGATGTTGTTGTCTGTTTTCCGGGTTGTACGGCCATGTTCCAGAAGCATTCTCTCCTGACGTTTCGCCCACATCTGTGGCAGGCATCCTCAGAGGTTGTGAGGTATATTGGGAAAAACTAAGCAAGGAAAGTTTATATAAACCAGTGGAATGGGAGATAAATATACCTGAGATATATAAGCCTTCCTTGCTTAGTTTTTTTCCAACCTCATAACCTCTGAGGATGCCTGCCATAGATGTGGGCGAAACGTCAGGAGGGAATGCTTCTGGAACATGGCCGTACAGCCCGGAAAACACACAACAACTCTGTGATTCCAGCCATGAAAGCCTTCGACAACACATTTTTTTAATCCATAGTCCCTTCATGGAATGCAGTGTGGTCGGTGCCTGTTGTGACAGGCTAACGCTCCACATCCACACCCCACCCCTGAGATTTCATTAGTATTTAGACAGATAGAAAGTGAAGCGTCCGCCACACCTGGCCCAATTATGTTTTAATTGTACATGGCTTGATGGAAGTAAATGGGATTCTTAATCTTAAACTACACAGTACTTTGAGACGCCAAATACATTTGGAAGGAAGACTTACGCCAGTGACAGCCTATCTAATAATTTCACACTTCATGCTTATTATCGACTATTTCCTTTAGCTCTATTAAGCTTCCAGCCAAGCACTTATCTTACATTTTAACAGTACAGCAGAGCTTATAAGAAAGGCAGATACCATAATGAATTTAATTCAATAACAGCTTAATAAAAGTTTACAATACAGACGGATTAACAGAAGAACGTACTTCGTTTTCTTCATCATCATCATCTAATTATTAACAAACTAAAAAGGAAATGCAGGTTCATTAAAATAAACAGAATTTTGTGGTTGACTTCAGTGGAACCTGTACTGTATACGTAGTCGATTCATTATTTTTACTCTGATTTTCTCTCTAAGGAGATATGAAATGGCATATGAAATTAGCCAAAACTTAATGATAACACAGAAACAACAGGCAATTATAATCTAAAATGGTGTTATGAAAGTTTTAAATTTAGGTGGCAACCCATACTTGAACACATACTTGAGGAGAAGTCAAATACCAATTGAATTCACTGGGACACATCTCTCCTGTGCTTCAGTCAGCAAATGGCCCAGGAGCCAGGTGGCTAAAGTGTAAGAGGGGTCAAGTATTTAATTCAGTCCTGGTCAGTTACAGGGTACTTACTTACTTAGGCGATCCCTCGTAGTTCGAGGAGGATTGTCTTCCATCTCTGGTGTCTTGGGGGTGGGTTCTTTGGTGGCTGAAGAGACCTATTCTTGATCTGCATGTTTTCCCGCAGTGAGGACTTCGGTTTCCAGGTGGAAGGCGGTCTCGGTCGGGGTTGGCTTGACGGGCCTTCCTCTTGGCACGTTTCTCCCTTAAGCCCTCCCTTCTTGCATCTTCAAGCACTGCTGGTTGCAGCTGACCTCCAATTAGAGCGCTCAAGGGCCAGGGCTTCTCAATTGTCAGTGTCCATGCCACATTTTTTAAGGTCGGCTTTGAGCCCATTTTTAAATCTCTTTTCCTGCCCACCAACATTACGTTTCCCATTCTTGAGTTCAGAGTAGAGTAACTGCTTTGGGAGATGGTGATCGGGCATTCGGACAACATGGTCAGTCCAGCGGAGTTGATGGCATAGGAGCATCACTTCAATGCTGGTGGTCTTTGCTTCTTCCAGCACGCTGACATTTGTCCGCCTGTCTTCCCAAGAGATTTGCAGGATTTTTCTGAGGCAACGCTGATAGAAACGCTCCAGGAGTTGAGTGTGATGTCTGTAGACCATCCACATCTTGCAGGTGTAGAGCAGGGTTGGGAGGACAATCTATATATATAAAAGAGTGATGGCATCAGGGCAGCGGACAAAACAACAAAACTACAGGCCCCCCAACCTCAAAATTTGACAACACAACCCATCATTCACGGCTCTAGGTTGATACAACAAAAAGGAAAAGAAAAATAAAGTCCTAATTACAGGGAGAGGAATAATAGTTTTTATCCAATTGCTGCCAGTTTGAAGGCTAAGCTCCACCCACTTGGTCTCCTAGCAACCTACTCAGCCCAGGGGACAGGCACAGTTAGGCCTCATTTAGGCATCTTCCACAGATTATCAGATTTTAACTGGATTATATGGCAGTGTAGACTCAAGGCCCTTCCACACAGCTATATAACCTATTTAGAATCTTATATTATCTGCTTTGAACTGGATTATATTGACTCCACACTGCCATATAATCCACTTCAGTGTGCATACTAAACATAAAGACAACCATACAACAGACATTCAATACCACCACTACCTCAACAATTTCTCACCAACACCACCAGACAACGCCACAGCAACGTGTGGCCGGGAACAGCTAGTGGCTTTATAAACAAGCACCTTGGTATCTCTACGGATGTCCCGATCCTCAAAACTCTCTGCTTCATATGAAAAATGCTGCACTCGCAAAGCTCAGGCGGTGCTGTATTTCAGTGTCGATGTTGACTTTTGTGGAGAGGTGGCTGCCAAGGTAGCAGAAATGGTCAACATTTTCTAATGTGACACCATTAAGCTGTATTCCTGGCATTGCAGAGGGATTAGCTGGTGCCTGTTGGAAGAATACTTTGGTTTTCTCAATGTTCAATGAGAGGCCGAGCTTCTCGTATGCTTCTGCGAAGGTGTTTAGAGTGGCTTGTAGGTCTTCTTCTGAGTTCGCACAGACTACGTTGTCATCAGCCTATTGGAGTTCTATAATGGATGTTGTGGTGACCTTGGTTTTGGCTTTCAATCTGCTGAGGTTAAATAGCTTGCCATCTGTCCGATAGATGATTTCCACTCCGGTGGGAAGCTTCCCATCAACAAGGTGAAGTATCATAGCAATGAAGATGGAAAATAAGGTTGGGGCAATAACACATCCCTGTTTGACACCTGATTCTACCTTAAATGGGTCACTTTGGGAGCCATTGCTGTCCAAGACTGTTGTCATCATGGAGGAGCCGCAGGATGTTCACAAATTTGTCAGGGCACCCGATTTTTTGGAGGATGGTCCAGAGAGCGCTGCGATTCACTGTGTCGAATGCCTTTGCAAGGTCAATGAATGCCATGTACAGAGGTTGGTTTTGTTCCCTGCATTTTTCTTGGAGCTGTCATGCAGTGAAGATCATGTCCACTGTTCCTCTGGAGGGATGAAGAGGCTGTCTGGAAGGGCCCCGAGTTGTTTGAAAGAGGCTTTACTTTTCATCTACACATCTCTCTCTCTCTCTCTCTCAAATACTCACTTTTGCCTCTGATCCAACACGTTTTGTTGATTATTGAAACAATATGTAAAACCTGAAAAATATATTTGCCAGAGGCAAAAGGCTGGATGGAACTGTACATCACAAGCCTCTTTTAAAAGCAACTTTGACTCTTGGGTCCAAAAAGGTGTTTTTTCTCATTCTTACATTGGTCTTTGTGATGCTGTTGTTTGATATTTCAAACGTGAACTCTCTTTACTGTTTTCTAATATTCAGCCAGAAAAGAAATGATATGGATGTTTTTTTAGTACAGCAGGGATCTAATGAATCTGCAGGCGTCTCTGACAAAGCTTCTTTTTAATGAACTAATTAACAGCCTGTTAAAATTCAGTGAAAGTTTTCACCAGATTTTTTTTCAATGCAGTGTTTGCATTATAATAGATAACAATAACTGAAGCATATATATTGCTACATTTAATAATCATAATCATCAAAATTCAGTAGGGTGCCCCATCAAGAGTTGTTTATTAAAACTCCACATTTGTTTGCAGCTAGATCCAGGAGCAGCTTACGAATGAATCATATTTGGTCAATGCAGCATTAGATCTTTTCAACCCTGAGGGGGGAGAAAATGAATTATATTCTTCATTACTATTTCAAGGAAAAGTATGCCTACTGAAACTAATGGTAAATAACACCTGCTTGAAGCTGTTCCCCCTTCCCTGTACTTGTCTAAATATTTTTTTTCTTTTTAATTTTTAAGAAAACAAAAATATAAATACAATGGCAGTTAAAATATTCTCTGTGTGTATGTGTATGAAAGGACTGGGGGAAGCTTCACCTTCAGCAAATTTGCCCACAAGAAGCTATGGAAATCTTTCAAAATTGCTACTTGATTTCTGTGATTGAGGGCCTTGATGGAGTAGTGAGTTAAACCGCTAAGCTGCAGAACTTGCTGACTGGAAGATTGGTGGTTCAAATCTGTGGGACATGGTGAGTTCCTGTTGTTAGCCCCAGCTTCTGCCAACCTTGCAGTTCAAAAACATGTAAATGTGAGTAGATCAATAGGTACCGCTCCAGCGGGACGGTAAAGGCAGTCATGACCTTGGAGATGTCTACGGACTATGCTGGCTTTTCGGCTTAGAAATTGAGATGAGTGTATATCTATCAAAAGTTTGCCAAATGCACTTAATAAACATTATTATTAAAAAGGGAAAAAAAGAAATGGAGATGAGCAGCAATTCCCAGAGTCGGACACGACTAGACTTAATGTTAAGGAGAAACCTTTACCTTTACCTTCTGTGATTGTGTCCCACTTCTTACTATTCAACACAACATATCTACAATTGAATCTTTATATATCTATATACAGTCACTTAACCAACATAAACGGGCTGGCAGAACGTTGGATAAGCGAATATGTTGGATAATAAGGAGGGATTAAGGAAAAGCCTATTACACACCAAATTAGGTTATGATTTTACAAATTAAGCACCATAACATCATGTTTAACAACCAATTTGACAGAAAAAGTAGTTCAATACCCAGTAATGCTATGTAGTAATTACTGTATTTACGAATTTAGCACCAAAATATCACGATGTATTGAAAACATTGACTACAAAAATGCGTTGGATAATCCAGAACATTGGATAAGTGAGACTCTACTGTATCTCTATCTCTATCTCTATATCTATATATATTTACTAATCCAATAAGCAAGCCAAGCTGTCTTCAATTTCACTCACTCACACCCTATATCACAATCATCATTCAACATTCAATGGCCACTTATAAGATGTTTGTTCCTTTGTGATATTTGGGGTTCCCAAATATTGTCTCTTTGGGTGTGTTTTTCTCGGCATAAGCAATTATCCTTGTAAGTTGGAAATAGAAGGAAGGATTGGGCAAATCATTGGCTGGAATTATGTTTCACAATAATGGTCTTGTAATTGAGGCCGCTGCTACACTGTCATAGAAAATCCAGATTATCTGCTTTGAACTGGATTATATGGCAGTGTAGAATTATATATACCAGGTCAAAGCAGATAATGTAATAATCAGTGTAGGAAGAGCCTTAGAGTGATGGATCTGCATAACTCAGTAAGACTACACGGTTACCATTTAGTGTAGATCTAACAGGAAATTCTGGACTCGGTAGACAAAAAAAACCACACACACAAAAATAAATTTTCCAAACTTTTCTTTAATGGGATTTATCTACACTGCCATATAATGAAGATTATCAAAGTAGATAATCCAGATTATTTTGTTTGAACTGGATTATTTGAGTCTACACTGTCATATAATTCAGTTCAAAGCAGATAATCTGGATTTTCTATGGCAGTGTAGACTCTGACTTCAGTGGTTGCAAGGGACATCATTTCAGACTGCCATTAACATTTTCAAATGTTAAGGTGATCATTAGGGGGGCTGCTGCTTTTGTGGGATGTATATCTGAAATCCGATTTACAGCCAGAAATGATAAATTAGCCCATAATTCCACAACATATGCAAGTTTATCCAGTCAGTCTGGAAACTAGGAGCCCTCAGTGGCATAGTGGGTTAAAGCCTTGTGACTTGAAAGTTGGGTTGCTGACCTGAAGGCTGCCAGGTTCAAATCCAACCCGGGGAGAGTGAGGATGAGCTCCCTTTATCAGCTCCAGCTCCATGCGGGGACATGAGAGCAGCCTCCCACAAGGATGGTAAAAACATCCGGGCGTCCCCTGGGCAATGTCCTTGCAGATGGCCAATTCTCTCACTCCAGAAGCGACTTGCAGTTTCTCAAGTCGCTCCTGACACGAAAAAAAAGGTCTGGAAACTGTTAACTATGGATCAAAGGACCTGACTACAGATTTATAGCCTGTCCTTATGAAAAATCATGTTATGCAGTGAAAACAATACAGAATAGTCCACATTTTGGCTCTGTGATACTGTACTTGATGCTGAGGTTTAAAATATTCATTTTTTATGCAACAGAAGTTGGTTTTTCCAGGCTTGCATTTAGCCACTAGAGGGCATAGGATCCCCTCTAACCCATTGATAGTGTTTATTTCGGGAGCCTTGCAGGAAGATAAACAGTTTGTGTAGTAATTTGTGATGGTTGCAAGTTGCTCCCAAGCTATGCAAATGGCAGTGGAGACTCCCCTGTTTCTTGCAGTGTACATTTTGGGGGACCAACAGCTGAATAATTAAAATATAAACTGACATGTCCATTTGGCTCTAGCTGAATTGCTTGCTACCTTTTTGTGTTTTGTTGTTGTTGTTGTTGTGTACCTCAAAGTCATTTCTGACTTACAACAACCTTGCTGTAACCTTGAACTCTGGTCTCCAGGGTCATAATCCAACATTCAAATCACAACATCATGCTCATTCTTTATATTGTATAATAACATCATCTGGTAACACTAACACAAGCCTGATCTATACTGCCATATAAAATCCAGGTTATCTCCTTTGAATTGGATTATATGGCAGTGTAGACACATACAATCCTGTTCAAAGAAGATAATGTGGATTATCTGCTTTGATAATCTGAATTATATGGCAGTGTAGCTCCAGCCATAGACATACGTGCTCTCACATGCACACACAGGAAACATTTGCTAATTTTTCCATGTTTGGTTTTAGTTGGAATTGTTGGAGGAAGCAACCTTCTCAAGCCTCCTCTAGTTGATGTTTGTTTGTTTTATTAGTATGTCGTTTTGTATCATGAAGTATATGTCTATTTAGCTTGCTATTACCTCATCTCTATATACTTAAAGCAGTAGGAGGGGCTGCAGGTCATATGACTGACTCAGTGATGGTTTAAATATTTAGTTTTAAAAGGATGACAGAGAAGTCAGTTGAGCCTTGAGTCAGTTAGAGAAGTCAGTTGAGCCTTGAGTCAGTCAGAGAAGTCAGTTGAGCCTTGAGTCCGTTAGAGAAGTCACTTGAGCCTTGAGTCAGTTAGAGAAGTCACTTGAGCCTTGAGTCAGTTAGAGAAGTCACTTGAGCCTTGAGTCAGTTAGAGAAGTCACTTGAGCCATGTGCCTGTTAGAAGTCAGTGCTGAGCCATGAGTCAGTTTGAGTATATAAGTCTGTTAGAGTTCAGAGGCAGTGATAGGAGTTAGAACTGTTGAGGCTTGTGTTTTCTTTGAAAGTTTTTTTTCATGTCAGGAGTGACTTAAGAAACTGCAAATCACTAATGGTGTGAGATAATTGGCCGTCTGCAAGGACGTTGCCTAGAGGATGCCCTATGTTTTTACCATTCTTGTGAGAGGCTTCTCTCATGTCCTTCTCTCATGGAGCTGGAGCTGATAGAGGGAGCTCATCCGAGCTTTCCCCAGGTTGGATTCAAACCAGCAACCCATAAGGATGACTACATATTTCATTTTTCTACTGTAGAAAATACATCCAAGTAAAGTACATGTTAGAATAAGGCCAGGCATTCTGTTTTTAAAACAATAACATTCTCAAGATCGGCCTCAAATATATAACATATTCCATTAATTTTTTTTAAAAAAATACTACATTTTGTTTTGGTTTTTTTAATACTGGAAAGTGTCGTTCCCTAACATTGACAAATATTCCTTATTAGATCATAGCTGTGTGCCAGATATGAAGCTGCTGTAATGTGGTAAATGAAATCTCTGCTTCAAGTTAAGTTTAGTACCAAACTCACTGGGTGGCCGAAGGTAAGTAGATTGTTTCAACTGTTTTCTCTAACAAGCATCATAATCTGAGGTTTTAACTGCAGCCGATGTAGTTTATGCATAAATCCAGCAGCAGGAAAGAAATGAACACTTTTAAATTAAGCCCTTCCAAGTGCTGCAAAACTATCACATTGTAGTTAGGTTTGTGAATAGGACTGCTGAAAACAATGTTCATTTCTCCCATTAACAATAAAATAAAATACTTGATACAAATGCTATTCACAATGACCTCTATCAGAAACACTTTCAGTAAAAACTTAATTTGCCATAATAATCTCATAGCAATATACGAGGGTTGAATGAAAAGTAATGCCTCCACCTTCGTAACTCCTCAACAGATGGTAGTACTGGTATGCGGCAGATACTGGCTTGTTCAGTAGACTCTCCTCTACAGTTCCATTTGGCGAGAAGCCTTAGCATTGAATGGTTGTGTTGTTAAAGTGCCAAGTATGGAACCCTGCACAGATGGTTGGTCAATGTGACATAAGCAATGTGTAGTCGTTGAATTCTTGACAGCAGAAGGTGTCACCCCAAAGGAGAAAGGCGTCACCTTCATTCATGTAACGTAAGAGGAGTTCCTGACAAATTTCAAGTCTGTGCACTTTCATTTCTGGTGTCAGCATCCTGGGTACCCATTGTACACAGATCTTCCGATAGCCAAGCAAAGCTATAATGTAACCCAAACGTTCTTGTGAAATGCTGAGTGATATGATGATCATCCTGAATCAATCTGTGAACCTTTTGCTTGTGAAACTCTGTGGTTGCTGTCACAGGACGTCCAACTCTTTGTCACGCAAGTCAGATGTTCCCACCTCAATATCTTCAAACTTATTTGCCCAACGACACATAGCACTCACATCAACACAATCACCATAAACAGCTTCCATTCTCTGATGAATCACCTTTGGGATGACACCTTCTGCTGTCAAGAATTCAATGACTGCACGTTGCTTAAGTTGCACTGACCGACCGTCTGCGCAGGGTTCCATACTTCGTACTTTAACAACACAACCGTTCAATGCTAAGGCTTCCTGCCAAATGAAACTGTAGAGGAGAGTCTACTGAACAAGCCAGTACCTGCCGCATACCAGTACTGCCACCTGCTGAGGAGTTATGAAGGTGGAGGCATTACTTTTCATTCAACCCTTGTAGTAATGTTGTTAAACCACGATGACCCCCCCAAAGATTTATAGTTTACCGAAGGTTATATTATTATTATTATTATTATTATTATTATTATTATTATTATTTTATTATGACACAGCAAACAAGATAGATATGTTGGATTTCATATCACAAAATCACAAGTCGAACACTTCCCAAGAGTCTAGGACTGTGTGATGTATTTTCGGATGATGCGCACAGATCCCAGCAGGGTGGCCTTTTGCAGCTGGCAGATCGTAATTTTGTCAATGTCTATTGTTTCCAAATGCTGGCTGAGATCTTTTGGCACGGCACCCAGTGTGCCGATCACCACCGGGACCACCTGCACTGGTTTCTGCCAGAGTCTTTGAAGTTCAATCTTGAGGTCCTGATAATAATAATAATAATAATAATAATTATTATTATTATTATTATTATTATTTTAAATACTTTTTTGAACTTTTACTGATCCACAGCAGGAGAGATCAGGAATGGACCAGCAGCAGCTTCATGCCCCACCACCAAAAACTATTGTTCTAACCCTTTAAAAAACTATCAATTTTCCCTGACTTTCTCTATAATTCGTATCTTTCTGCGTACTGTATCTATTTCTTTTATATAATATGTATAAGCTTCCTTATAAAATGTAGCAAAATGTAGCCCAGAGACACTAATCCTTATGTAACCCCACTGAGGTATTTCCTGAAACAGGAAGGTTGGGCAAATCCCTCTGGCTGTTTCCCAGACAGGAAATCACCACAACCCGTTGTTTATGTATGCAGAGATAAACCCATACTAGCCCAGATAAGCCAGAAAATATTTGTCTAGTCACTTGAGATAGAGAGTTTGCTGATCGCAGAAACAGAGGCTAAGAGTATGTACATTTGTTAAACCTCTTTATTGGCAGCCCAACCCTTGATGGCCGAGATCATCACCTTTTGTCTCAAGAGCCTTGTGCCTTTGTTAATATGGAACTGGACAGTTAAGCTAATCAAGAGCTCATTATCATTTCTTTAACACTGTCTTTACAAGTGGTATTTCCTCTCAAGGAGATTTTCCACCAGCTGATTGGCTCACTGGCTGGTGAATCCCTGGCTGTCTTTTCTCCCGTGAAAGGGAATCCCCATCTGGAGCTGCCAACATTAGCAGAGCTCTCAGCCAATCAGAGAACAGATCCAGACCAGCCCCCTACTCTCAGCCAATCAGGGAAAAGTACGGGAGTTTTGAATAGCTGTCAAACTGTATAAGATTTCTTGCTTTCTCTGTTTGTTTTATGCTTGTGCACTTTGAAGCATTCACTTGTACTTGTATCCCTTTTGGCCAGATTGAATAGAACTCTGTGGCCTGTCTTCAACCTGGTGTTTCTCTGACTTTGTCCATTCAGCTTGTTTTGCGCTCAATGGGCATGGATCCTTTTATCCATGGTCCTTGTTATCCACAACAGTCACACACCACATTCGTTGAAAATAATGATAGTGAAAGTCAATGAGTATTACTCATAAACAATTCCAGTCCATATGCCTGCACTTCTACTTTTGATTCTCCTTCCCTCTTTGAGCAACAGCTCCCACCCACCTCTACTAAGCACTCATTCATTTCTCAAAATCAAATAGTATTGATTTTCTCTTTTCAGACTTTCTGTTTTTGGAAAGGGCTGAGGCTAGTCTGCGTTCACTTCAGGTCCAAAAGAAATGTGTAGCAAACCAGAATTTCTAATATGTATCCGAGGTGAACAAAGGCAAGAATCAATGAACGGATACACAAACAGTGCCTTTATATCACCCAGTATCGCATCCAACAAAATGGGTATATATCTATGAAAGCTCATGCGAAAATAAAAACCAATTCATTTTAAAGGAGCCCCAGTGGCGAAGTGCGTTAAAGCGCTGAGCTGCTGAATTTGCATATCGAAAGGTCCCAGGTTTAAATCCCGGGAGCGGCTTGAGCGCCCGCTGTTAGCTCCAGCCCCTGCCAACCTAGCAGTTCGAAAACATGCCAATGTGAGTAGATCAATAGGTACCGCTCCAGCGGGAAGGTAACAGCGCTCCATGCAGTCATGCCGGCCACATGACCTTGGAGGTGTCTATGGACAACGCCGGCTCTTCGACTTAGAAAGAGAGATGAGCACGAACCCCCAGAGTCAGACATGACTGGACTTAACGTCAGGGGAAAACTTTACCTTTACCTTGCCATCTTTCTTTACTTCTCTCTCCCTGCTTTCTTCCTCTTTGTACTGCAGAAGATCCAGGCTGGATCTGCACAGCCAAATATTTGCAGTTTGAATTACATTCTATGGTCATTGTAGACACATATAATGCAGTTCAAACTGCATTATTTGGTGGTGCAGATCCAGGCTAACATGGTTAGGTAAAAGTAAAGGATTTCCCCTGGCGTTAAGTCTAGTCATGTCTAACTCTAGGAGTTGATGCTCATCTCCATTTCTAAGCTGAAGAGCCAGCATTGTCCGTAGACACTTCCAAGGTCATGTGGCCGGCATGACTGCATGGAGCACTGTTACCTTCCCCCGGAGTGGTACCTATTGATCTACTCATATTTGCATGTTTTTGAACTGCTAGGTTGGCAGAAGTTGGGGCTAACAGCGAGAGCTCACCCCGCTCCCCAGATTTGAACCGCCAACCTTTTGGTCAGCAAGTTCAGCATCTCAGTGGTTTAATCTGCTGCGCCACTGGGGGCTCCACTAACATGGTTACTTCTCTGAAAAGTGCACTTTTTAGCATGTCTACACAGAAGTAAGCCCCACTGAACACAAATATTCCCAGATAAGAGTGCACAGGGCTACAGTTCAGATATATATTCAGTGAATAATATTAGATGGCAAATGAGCCAGATTCAGACTTATATGGCTTTTTGACAGTTGGTAAGCAGTCTTGTGCTTATTTCATTGCAGACAACAATAACTGTGCATAATCTAGATATACTTTCGTCCATCAAGGCAACCCAGTATCCTAATATGATTGACAGTTTCAGACAGGTTCTGGATCAATAAGAGCACCTTGAGGAGAATATTAAAGCTGAATAGAAAGAAATATACATTTTGTTCCCATGTCAACCACTCATACAGTAAGATTGATTTTTTCCTCTTCATGTCAAGAGTAATTTAGGCTTTCATGAGAAGATAATCTCAAACTTGTCTGCCTCTTTGGTCATACCAGTTCTAGGGATAAATTAACGATTGGAATCATTTCAAGAGGTGGACAACGAATAATTGCACTCATCCTAACAAACTGATTGTAAGCCTTTGAAGAGCCAATGTGATGCCTTTCCATTTCTATCTAATTGAGATCAATCCTGTTTTCTTCCATGTGCACACAGTTTGTGTGCGAAGGAAATTAATTCTGTCCTAGCAAATCTCTCCCAGTTCAAGGGGGCAAGAAATGGATTGAGCCTTCCTAAGTGCAACTCAGACAAGTAAAATGAAAATGACTTGGGTAAAAATCTTCACTCATGTTCAAGAATCAGGGATACATCAATGAAAGGGGAATGAACACAAGTCTCATGTTCCTGTCTGTACACTTCTCGTGTTTCTGGGGTTGGGAAGAGATCCAATCTGTGTCCCTACTGCTTATGATCATAATATTAGGAAATCGTAGGGAAAACATCTTGATAGTAAGAGCTGTTTGATAACAGAAACGAAGATGGTGGAATCTAATTATTTGGAAGTTTGTAAAAATGAGTTAGTGGCCATTTCTCTGGGATTCTTTGTCTGTGGATTCCAGCACTGGCAAAGGAAGGTTGGATGAAATGGACCTTCCAGCTTGATAACTATATACCGCATATACTCGAGTATAAGCCGACCCGAATATAAGCCAAGGCGCCCAATTTTACTACAAAAAAACTGGGATAACTTATAGACTTGAGTATAAGCCAAGGGTGGGAAATGCAGCAGCTACAGGTAAATTTCAAAATAAAAATAGATACCAAAAAATTTCATTAATCGAGGCATCAGTAGGTTAAATGTTTTTGAATATTTACCGTATTTCAAAGAAAAACAATAAACTAGCTCTATAAGTGGAAAAGTAGGGGCAACAAAACAATAAAGTAACAATAACCTAATAATAATAATAATAATAATAATAATAATAATAATAATAATAATAATAAAAACTTCATTTGGATCCCACCCTATCTCCCCATGGGGACTCAGGCTGGCTTCCAACATAGTAACAGGCAAACATTCAATGCTTATATAAACAATGGAGAGCTAGATATATATCTATAATTATAGATACTAATTTCACATATGCATTTCCCCCTAAAACGTTTGCAAATCCCCCCTCTCTCTGTGTGTGTATGCATTTCCCCTACAATATTTGCAAGCCATATATATATATAGACATGTCTATATATATTTGTGTGTTCATTTCACCCCTGTAATATTTGCAAGCCCTATGTATAGGTAGGTAAGAATATATTCATATCTATCCAGACATCTCTCTTTATATAGATATTTGCAGAGACTTGCAAACATATGAGGGTAAATTCATATATAAAATAATGTATATTTATGGCTACAGATACATAGGTACATGGATCTATATGTATAAAGGATTTGCAAAGACCTGAAAACATATGAGGGGAAAATTCATATATAAAATTAATGTATATAGATAGATACAAATATAAAGGTGCATAGAGATTGCAAAAGCTTGCAAAGGGTTAACAAATATTTCAGGGGAAAATGCTTTCATAAGATTAATGAATATATATTTTTCTTCTTCCTGACTTGCAAGGGCATCTTTCTCTTTTCAAAACATTCCCTTGATTAAGAGCGAGGTAGGTTTTGCAAAACACACTGATAAGGGAGGAGAAGAGAGAAATAGATCACATATTGCAAGCAACAGTGCAGGCTCTGTTGCCAGCCTTGACCTTGACCCGATTATAAGCCGGGGGAAGCTTTTTCAGCTCATAAAAAGGGCTGAAAAACTCGGCTTATCTTCGAGTATATACGGTAGTTCTATGAGACTTTCCATCTAATACAGCGTTTCTGAACCTGGGGGTCGGGACCCCTGGAGGGGTCGTGAGAAGGGATGCCAAAAAAACATCAGAAAACACATATTTCTAATGTTCTTAGGAACCCAAATCTCTCCAATATTTTCTACTAGTCATGGGGTTTCTGTGTGGGAAGTTGGGCCCAATTCTATAGTTGGTGGGGTTCAAGGGGCTCTTTGATTGTAGGTGAACTACAAATCCCAGCAACGACAACTCCAAAATGTCAAGGTCTATTTTCTCCAAACTCCACCAGTGTTCATATTGAGTATTCGTGCCAAGTTTAGTCCAGATCCATCATTGCTTGGAATCCACAATGCTCTCTAGATGTAGGTGAACTACAACTCCGAAACTCACGGTCAATGCCCACCAAACCCTTCCAGTATTTTCTGTTGGTCGTGGGAGTTCTGTGTGCCAAGTTTAGTTCAATTCCATCATTGGTGGAGTTCAGAATGCTCACTGATGTAAATATAAATCCCAACAACAATAACTCCCAAATGGCATAATAAATCCCCCCACCCCCGATAAATATCGGGTATTTATGCCAAATTTAGTCCAGTGAATGAAAAAGCATCCTGCATATCAGATATTTACATTACGATTCTTAACAGTAGAAAAATTACAGTTATGAAGCAGCAACAAAAATAATTTTATGGTTGGAGGTCACCACAACATGAGGAACAGTATTAAGGAGCCATGGTATTAGGAAGGTTGGGAAGGTTGGTTCTCAACTTGTGGGTTTCCAGGTGTTTTTGCCGACAACTCCCAGAAATTCCAGCCAGTTTACCAGCTGTTAGGATTTTGGGGGCTTGAAGGTCAAAACATCTGGGGATCCACAGGTTGAGAACCACTGTAATAGATCATTCTTGCAATTTCGCAGAGAGATCTGGCTGCTTCAGGGAACTGATTTGGGGTGCCATGAAAAGATAGGTTGAATGGTTATTATTGCCGTATTTTAATTGCCTGGACAGTGGAGAGATACTTTTCTTTGTAGGATTTTCTGCCTCAGATACCCAAGTAACAAAACAGTGTCCCTTTGATTTTGGAGCATCTGTTATTTGCTATTCTGTCCCATTAGAGCGATTTCAAATTGAACTCCAATATTACTGCAATAATATGTGAACAGGGCTTTAATTTCTAGAATATACTCACAACAGTCACATCTGTATATGCAAACACAGATATAACACTGGCTCAAATAACACAAGCATACAGAATTTAAGCAGCTTCCTCCAGCATTACCACTATCCTTTGACCTTTGAAACTGTACCTTGTGGTTCCTTTTTAATGAATTTCTGTTACTTTTCTATATTGCTGTTGAAATATGAATTGCAGCCTCCCAGTTTTAAGGAAATGCAGGGTCGTTTTCAATCTATTTTTTAATCTTACATTCGATGATGGTTTAAGATTATTATACTTATATTAAATTTTCTTCATGGCCTTGGAAAGGCAATGGTGGCTTGTAAAGTGACCTATATGTCAGATAATAATAGGAAACAAAGAATTGGCATGCACATCTGCAGCTCACTGAATGAATAAAGTGGCTACTGGCTGCATCCAAAAGAGACAGAAGGAATGCTGAGAGAAACTTCAGAGACTTTGGGACTTACACAATTATCTTGACAGTGATGTTGTTGTTGCATTTTGTAGAAAACCAAAACATTCATTTGGCTCTGGCCAAGATGCTGTTCCTAAGTTTGCAGGATTTATAATTATCTTTAAATTCATAAAGATATAGAATGATTCCACAAGGGCAGGAAACAGGGCTTTTCCACACAAATGAACACGAATTGTACTACAGTAGAGTCTCACTTATCCGACACTCGCTTATCCAACGTTCTAGATTATCCAACACATTTTTGTAGTCAATGTTTTCAATACATCATGATATTTTGGTGCTAAATTGGTAAATACAGTAATTACTACATAGCATTACTGCGTATTGAACTACGTTTTCTGTCAAATTTGTTGTTAAACATGATGTTTTGGTGCTTAATTTGTAAAATCATAACCTAATTTGATGTGTAATAGCGTTTCCTTAATCCCTTCTTATTATCCAACATATTCACTTATCCAATATTCTGCCGGCCCGTTTATGTTGGATAAGTGAGACTCTACTGTACTTTTGAACCCAGCAGTGGCTGTCTACATGACTCATGGTGACTTCTGATGAGCTTCTAAGGTGATCTGTCCTTCACCCAACTTTGCTCTGCTTTAGGCAAAATAGGGGCCCCTTCCAGACAGATCCTATATCCCAGGATCTGATCCCAGTTTTTGTTTTTTTTGCTTTAAACTGGATTATTAAATCCACACTGCCAGATAATCTGGGATAAACAGAAAACCTAGAATCAGAACCTGGGATATAGGGCCTGTCTGGAAGGGTTCTTAGAGACACAGGTAAGCCTTTAGCTCAGTAGTGGGCTGGGGAACTGCCAGGTACAATCCTGTTTAAAGCTTTATTTTAATTGTGTAAAGATGCCCCTGATTGCTCAGCGGGTTAAACTGTTGAGCTGCTGAACTCGGAAGTACGAATCCGGGGAGTAAGCTCCCGCTATTAGCCCCGGCTTCTGCCAACCTAGCAGTTCAAAAACATGCAAATGTGAGTAGATCAATAGGTACCGCTCCGGCGGGAAGTAATGGCGCTTCATGCAGTCATGCCAGCCACAAGCGGTGACTATGCACAACGACAGCTCTTCAGCTTAGAAATGGAGATGAACACCAACCCTTGGAGTCGGACACAACTAGACTTAATGTCAGGGGAAAACCTTTACCTTCATCTTAAAGATGATTACCATGCAATTTTAAAAAAAATATTACATGATAAGTGGATCCCAAAATGTGGACATTATGGATTAAAAAACTGGAGAATAAATTTGGATGACTTATTCAATACAGTGTTCCCTCACTTATCACTGGGGTTAGGTTCCAGGACCACCCGCAATAAGTGAAAATCCACAAAGTAGGGACACTATATTTATTTTAATATTTATACATTATTTTAGTAGTTATACACTATTTTAAGTCTTTATCAACCAATCGGGTGTTGATAATTTGCCTCCCTCTCCTCCTGTTGCCGTTTGGGCTCCTTTTCTCTCCCTTTGGCTTCTCATTCCTCCCTTCCTTAGGCTGTAAATTGTAATTTTTTATGATTTATAATATTCTTTTAGTGTTTATTGAAAAACCGTGAAACAGCGAATCCGCGAAAAGTGAACCACGAAGTAGTGAGAGAACACTGTATATGATATCAGCAGTTTGCTCAAACTTGGAAATGCACTGAAGTTGTTGGAAATAACATTCTTTAAGCCTCCACTAGTAATTTGTTTGTATATGATTCTGTTTGCTTATTGTATTGCATGTTTTGGTATGCAGCTTTCCCTTTATGTTTTCTTGAGGTTGTGAGAGAGGCTGCAGACCACATGATCTGGTGAGATCTGAGACTCCATTTTAGAACACAGAAATGCTTTAACCATGAGATGACTTAAGACTCCATTAGAACATAGATGCCATCAGATGCTACATAGACTATGGACTGTTAAGAGCAAACTCATGTTGCTCTTGATTATAAAAAAGATGCCCTGTGTTATCTGCACAGAAAAACTACTTCAAATCCTATATGTAACTGGATTGACAAGCTATGTACCTGTATGCTGAATACATGAAGATTGTGAGTAAACCAGATATGTTACTTTTAATGGTCTACTTTATTTTGTTTCTTGCAAGCATGATATAGAAATAAGATATTTTATGGGAGGGTAGATTTTTTTTGGGCACTGAAAAGAAACACTTCTGAAACTGCTGTTTTTGTGCATTGGTATAATCTCTGTTCCTAACAGATCAGAGACAATTAGGGGCCCTTTCACACAACCTTATATCTCAGAATATCAAGGCAGATATTGTAGGATTTTCTGCCTTCGTATTCTGAGATATTGGTCTGTGTGGAAGGGCCCTAGGTTATCAGACTAACAGCTGAAAATCAAATTGCATAAGTACATGTGGATATATACCACTGAAGACAAGATATTACTCAAACAGGTTTTTGGCTCTTCTCTGGAAGATCATACTTCTACAAAAGGTTATGATTTTCAAATGGTTGTGAATGACATTTTTCTCCAAAAGGTTATGGAGATTCTGGTTTTCCAAAAGGTTATGATTTCTAAAAAGGTCATGCCTTTCCAAAAGAAGCACTAATGATGGAAGAATGGATTGTTAAGGTTGCTGGGTTTTTTCAAATGTCCCAGTTAACATAGGGTCAAAGGGATAATCCATTTGGAAATCATTTATGGCTTTTTTGAACAACAAGAAATGGAATGATCTGTGGCTAAGGTTGCTAGTAATTTTAGTAGGATTCTTTAGTTGGATCTATATTTGTGGATTTTTTTTCTTTTTCTTTTTTATCAAATTTGGGATGGAGAGGGTCAAAGCCCTACTGTGTATTAGTTGTATACCTTTTTTCCCCTCCCTCTTTTTCTTTATTTTGTTTCTTTGTTTTGATGCATATTATTTTTATTGTAAATTAGATTGTTCATGCTAAAAAGTAAATAAAAGATTACTGTATATACTCGAGTATAAGCATAGTTTTTCAACCTTTTTTTTAGGACTGAAAAAGCCCCTCTCTGCTTATACTCAAGTGAGGGTCCTGGCTGGCTTATACTCGAATATATATGGTACATTTATTATTTTTCTCTATTTTTATTGGTATTATTACATTTATTATTTTACTCTATTATTATTGTTAGTATTACATTTATTTTACTCTATTTTATTATTATTAATACATTTATTATTTCACTCTGATATTATTATTGTTATTACATTTATTATTTTACTCTATTATTATTATTAAAAGGATACATAAGGGCATTTACATTGAAGAAGATGAGAATAGTGATTTAATCAGAGTTGGACAGTCTTATCTTAAATTAGAGTTTTATGTAAATATTCAAAATATTTAACCTACCGATGCCTTGATTAATGTAATTTTATTGGTTTCTATTTTTATTTCTGAAATTTACCACCCTCGGCTTATACTTGAGTCAATGTTTCCCCAGTTTTCTTGTGATAAAATTAGGTGCCCCGGCTTATATTCGGGTCGGCTTATACTCGAGTATATACTGTAATTAAAAAGAAAGAAAGAAAGAAAAAGGAAAACATCCTTCAGGATTTAACTGCATAATAACCAACCTAAGAATGATGTCAGTTGTTGAAAATTATTGAATGGCCCTTTGTAGAAATGAGTTTATTCGGAGTTTTGCTCCGTATGCATCTGCCATTCTTCTAATTGGCGCTTTCAGATTCTATGCAAATAACAGGAGACATTCTTTTATTTGATTCTGTAAATCCTCTCACATTACAAGCCTTGGGGTAAACCAAGTCTGCCTCTTGGGAAATAACAGCGTCAGTGTCTTACTACAGCTAATGTGGAAAAGGGAGGACATTTACTCACAGCAGGTTCTTTAAATGGAGCATTTAATTCTCTGCATTGCAAGAGTTATTGTGAAATCAGAACCTTTTTATGCTCTTTTCCTTGGAATGCCTTCTCAAGCACTGGCCAGACACGGGATCCTCGTTCCCTGAGGAGGTGAAACTCTTTTTCTACATTCCCATTTTGTTTAATCCGAATTAGGTTGTTAATGTCATTACAGAATCATTTATGTAAATAGCTAGAAGGATGCCCAAAATGTTCAAATAAGCAGGGTGAAGAAAATGCTTCAAGCACAGTGTGCTGTTGGCATAAAGCTGATCAAGGAAGAGCATGCAGGCTGACATCACCACTGTGTAACACTAGCTCCAAGCAGTTGCTTGTGGGGAGGCAGCAACCTTGTTAAAGCCGCAGGTGGAAAAGAGACTTCAAATGCTGTCTTTCAAGCTCACATTCAAACTTTGGATAAGACAAGACTGAACAAAAAAACCGTCATGAGGAAGGCTATAGTTCAGTAGCAGAATGTATGCTACTTAACAACAACAACAACTTTATTCTTATATTCCGACCCATCTCCCCGAAGGGACTCGGGGCGGCTCACATGGGGACCAAGTCCAGCAATACACAATAAAATACTAACTAACAAAATGAAGTTCAACAGGGACAAATGCAAGATACTCCACTTAGGCAGAAAAAACAGAATGCAAAGATACAGAATGGGGGATGCCTGGCTCGACAGCAGTACGTGTGGAAAAGATCTTGGAGTCCTCGTGGACAACAAGTTAAACATGAGCCAACAATGCGATGCGGTGGCGGGAAAAAAAGCCAATGGGACTTGGCCTGCATAAATAGGAGTATAGTGTATGGGAAGTCATGCTACCCCTCTATTCTGCCATGGTCAGACCACACCTGGAATACTGTGTTTAATTCTGGGCACCACAATTGAAGGGAGATGTTTTTTAAAAATATATATTTTATTAAGTATTTTTGCATAGAGGTTTAAGGGAGATGTTGACAAGCTGGAATGTGTCCAGAGGAGGACGACTGAAATGATCAAGGGCCTGGAGAACAGCCCTATGAGGAGTGGCTTAAAGAACTAGGCATGTTTAGCCTGCAGAAGAGAAGGCTGAGAGAAGATATGATGATGGCCATGTATAAATATGTGAGGGAAAGTCATAGGGAGGAGGGAACAAGCTTATTTTCTGCTGCCCTGCAGACTAGGACGCGAAACAATGGCTTCAAACTACAGGAAAGGAGATTTCACCTGAATGTTAGCAAGAACTTCCTCACTGTGAGCGCTGTTCAGCAGTGGAACTCTCTGCCCTGGACTGTGGTGGAGGCTCCTTCTTTGGAGGCTTTTAAGCAGAGGCTGAATGGCCATCTATTGGGGGTGTTTTGAATGTGATTTTCCTGCTTTTTGGAAGGGGGTTGGACTGGATGGCCCACAAGGTCTCTTCCCGCTCTATGATTCTCCGACAAATGCATTTTTGGGCACATACAAAATCACTTAGCAAAGAAGAAAAAAAGGACAACTAATTGAGCATTTCTAGTATCATTGCCAGGACAATGAGGGGTGAGATTTGACTACAGCTCAGTAGGACCTAAGCTGGAAAAAGGGTGTGTCAGTAGTATAAATGTTATATTCACAGAATTAATATTTATTTTATAAATCAAGTATAGAAAACCTTGGAAGATAACCTTGCAATCATATTAATTGAACATGTTTTAGGTTGTGAGGTATGGTTAGATTGTATTAGACCCCACATATCTACTAGCCAGTCTAGTGTGAAAGCTACACTATTACAGAATTCTGAGCCCAGGCTTTAAAAATATTTTCAGTTGAGTCTAAATACTCTAAACCAGGGGTCCCCAAACTAAGGCCCGGAGGCCGGATGCGGCCCTTCAAGAACATTTACCTGCCCCCCGCCCTCAGTTTTAGACTTAGGCTTGCCCAAAGTCTGAAATGACTTGAAGGCACAACAACAACAACAACCCTTCTTAACTTGACTATCTCGTTGGGCAGAAGCAGGCCCACACTTCCCATTAAAATCCGAATAGGTTTATGTTGGTTAAAATTGTTTTTATTTTTAAATATTGTATGGTTCATTCATTTACTAAAATTGTGCTATGGTAATAATATAATATATTGTGTATACATATAATATTGAGGTGGTGCAGTGTGTTAAAGCGCTGAGCTGCTGAACTTGCAGACCGAAAGGTCCCAGATTCAAATTCGGGGAGCAGAGTGAGCACCCACTGTTGGCTCCGGCTTCTGCCAAGCTAGCAGTTCGAAAACATGCAAATGCGAGTAGATCAATAGGCAGGAAGGTAACAGCGCTCCATGCAGTCATGCCAGCCACATGACCTTGGAGGTGTCTACGGACAACGCCGGCTCTTCGTCTTAGAAATGGAGATGAGCACCAACCCCCAGAGTCGATCACGACTGGACTTAACGTCAGGGGAAACCTTTACCTTTACTATAATATTGATAATAATATTATAATGTAATACAATATAACATTTATTTATTTATTACAGTATTTTTACCCCGCCCTTCTCACCCAGTATGGGACTCAGGGCGGCTAATAATAATAATACAATGTAATAATATTGTATAATATAATAATATTAATTATATATTATATATTAAATGTAATATTACTAATAATAATATTAGTAATATTACATTTACTATATAATATATAATTAATAAGAATAATAATATGGTATAGCGGTATAGTACAATATAGTAATATATAATGCTAATATTGTGCTATGCTAATAATATAATATATTGTATGTCCATACAACTTGTAAGCCGCTGAGTCCCCTTCGCGGGGTGAGAGAGGGTGGAGTACAAATGCAGCAAATAAATAAGTAAATAAATAAATGATTGTTGTTGGGGGGGGGGGTTGCACTACAAATAAGACATGTGCAGTGTGCATAGGAATTTGTTCATTTTTTTTTCAAATGATAATTCGGCCCCTCAACAACCTGAGGGACCATGAACCGGCCCTCCACTTTAAAAGTTTGAGGACCCCTGCCCTAAACTCACCAGATTCTGTCTGATCTTGAAAACTAAGTAGGGATTATCCTTGTTAGTACTTGGATGGGAGACCACCAATGAATACCAGGTGCTGTAGGCTAGATTTCAGAGGAAGGAACTGGCAACACCACCTCTGAGGACTCCTTGCCTAAGAAAATCCTATGAAATCCATGATATTACTTCCAGTCAACAAGTGGCTTGAAGGGAGAATCAGAACTGAATGGTAACCACAACTTTTCCATGAAAAAATAAAATGATTTGCTGACTTCAATCATTCTTCTTAGCGGGATTATCTACGAAGCAACAGCAACCGGAATGTCCCGCAGACAAGCTGCAAATCACATTGAGATCTGCCAAAAGATCCAGGTTTGCTTTCTTGCTATCCTTGTTTTAATTAATAAAATGAAAGTGAACAGGCGCCATTTCTTTTTCTTAGATCAACAAATAATATTTGCAAGATATTCTCCAAGCTCCCCCATCTTTCAGAAGAATGTGCTTCCATTGTTATTATTTTTTATAGTTTCCAAATGTTTCTTTACTTTGGAGAAAGGGGGCAATTTAAAACATTTACCAAACCTTCCTGCTGAAGAGCAAACATTTGGCTTTCTACTCTGAGTGCTCTTGAGGTTATCTTGCTGATAATTTCTTTGAGAGATCCGCTATTTAATTTCCTGGGGAAACATTGCTGCCGCTGACTGGCAGGTTTTCATTGTTTTATGTTAGATTTCCTTGTGAAAAAACAACATACTGCTACAGTTTTTTCCCACCATAATGACATCTCATACGCAATAATGGCACAGGGCTACCATGGTAACTTATGATATAGTAAAGGCTACCTATTGTGATTACAGTCATACTTCCATTTTAGTAAGAATGGCTTAATTTTCAGTAAGTCAGAAAGTACTATTACTTTCTGGGTTTTTTTGGACTGGAGGTAAGGACATAAGCCCTTGGATTCATACTCTTACAGTGAATTGTGTCTTTGCTCTATATTTTAAGAACAGAGGCAGGATCTAAAATTTTAAAGATGTTCATGAAAAAACAAAGCTGTCTTAAATGTTTTTGAAAAATATGATTTGCTGCCCAAAAGCCATAGCTTCTGTTCACAGTTTTGAAAAATATTGTTATGGACTTTGGATCCCAGAAGATCCTAGATTCTGGGAATTACAGTTCAAAAGGTAATATATCCAACATCTAGGTAGACTAAGGACTTCTTCACATGCAATAAAATCAGCAGTTCTATACATTTAAGAAATTGCTACTGACAAGGCTCATCACAAAAGCTCGTACAATGGGTTCTGTTGGACTAGGGGCCTGGAGCCTCTTTTCACCACAAACCACACACTGTCCATATAATCCAATATAAGAATTCATTAAAAGCAGAGTATAATAAAAAAAACTGTTTATATGACAAGCAAGAAATAATAAAAAGGTTTGCCAATTTTTGTCCATGAAAGCCCACAAAAATCCCACCAAATATATAAATCCAAGGCAGGGAAAACTATGCCTCACAAGATCAGAACACAAGAACAGCTTGACACTTGATTATATGAATTACATGGCCCTTGACACCTTGAGGTCTGTACTTGAATGCAGTGTTGCTCTCACAACGATTGTATCATCCTGAACCACTTTTAAAATCCAAAAATCCCTCCCATGAGATCATTTCTTTTGCACCTGGTCTCCTTATCTCAGAGCCAACGGGAGAAGTGAGTCCTTAATTGCCGACCCTGTTGTCTTAGTTGTAATCTCTCTGACCTTGACAGACACTTGTCTTCTCCAATTTCCTCGGACTGCACTTTTGACAGGTTCCCATGGGAACAACCTTCACAGGTCTCCTGGGAATCGTCAGGAGAGTCCAAAACATTTATGACAGGAGATTCCACAATATTTTTTTCTGGGCCCTTTGAAACTCTGCCAGCATCCCCAGCCTCATCTTTTGAACACTCAGAATCTGACCAGGCCACAACAGGTTCCAGGTATTTTGCCATTTCTAGAGTGCAGTTTTTTCCTATGCTTCCTAAGTCAATTGGCAATTGACTTTATCAATTCCCTGTGTAGAGACGTGTAAAATCGCCCAATTTACCATGTAAACATAGTGACGACGTCATCATGGAGGGAGGAGCCGAGATGGGCAGTATTGATTCTGCCAGTACCATTTTGGGACCAAGGAGGAAGGAATGGTAATTTATATCTCTTTTTAAATGTAAAATAAATAGACTTAACCATATATACTCGAGTATAAGCCGACCCGAATATAAGCCGAGGTACCTAATTTTACCACAAAAAACCTGGGAAAACACTGACTCCAGTATAAGCCGAGGGTGGTAAATTTCAGAAATAAAAATAGATACCAATAAAATTACATTAATTGAGGCATCAGTAGGTTAAATGTTTTTGAATATTTACATAAAGCTCAAATTTAAGATAAGTCTGTCCAATTCTGATCAAATCATTATTCTCATCTTCTTCAATGTAAATGTGCTTATGTATCCTTTTAATAATAATAGAGTAAAATAATACATGTAATAATAAATAGAGTAAAATAATAAATGCAATAATAATAATAAGATCAGAGTGAAATAATAAATGTATTCATAATAATAATAAAGATAGAGTAAAATAAATGTAATAGTAGCAACAATAATAGAGAAAAATAATAAATGTAATAATAGAGAAAAATAGTAAATGTACCATATATTCTCGAGTACAGTAGAGTCTCACTTATCCAACGTAAACGGGCCAGCAGAACGTTGGATAAGTGAATATGTTGGATAATAAGGAGAGATTAAGGAAAAGCCTATTAAACATCAAATTAGGTTATGATTGTACAAATTAAGCACCAAAACATCATGTTAGACAACAAATTTGACAGAAAAAGTAGTTCAATACGCAGTAATGCTATGTAGTAATTACTGTATTTACGAATTTAGCACCAAAATATCATGATGTATTGAAAACATTGACTACAAAAATGCGTTGGATAATCCAGAACGTTGGATAAGCAAGTGTTGGATAAGTGAGACTCTACTGTATAAGCTGACCCAAATATAAGCCAACCTGGACCCTCACCCAAGTATAAGCCTCGGGGGGCTTTTTCAGTCTTAAAAAAAGAGCTGAAAAACTAGGTTTATACTCGAGTATATACAGTACCTTTTGAATTGAGAGCCATCTGTACTTATCGAAAGAAATTGTAAAATCCAAAGAAAATGGTGGAGGAGACAGTGGGAGGAAAAATATGGCTCCTGTGTGATGAGAAGGCAAACAGATAATTAGAAAATAAAGTAGAAAGAAGGAAACCATGTGATGGGTGTAAAGAATCATCATTTTAATTTCAAAATGGGGCTTTGTGAAGCTTAAGGGAAAAAACAACAATCCGAAATGATTTAATTATCCCATGGGATGAAGTCCCTAGTGTCCTAGAGTGGGTTTACATCTGAAGCAGACATGCCTTTTCCTTAACATTTTGACACATTAATGAGAGACAAAATGGTTTCAAGTAAAACACATAACATGGCAACCAAAAGCTTGACATTCTCAACTTCAGCACTAACAACCAAGCAACCAAGTAGTTGGAATGATACCCAAAAATATTCAAAGAGAAAGTTCTCGGACAATGTGATGTTGGTATAGAGCCACTGACACTTCCATTGTTGTTTAAATAAAAGATCCCCCCCCCCCCACAACTGTTAAAAGTAGATTCTCTCCCCCTTGCCATGTCCTACTTGGAAGCAATTGAAATACTTTTGAACACATCTATTGTGGCTCTGATGAAACTCACTGTGGTTTTACAGCCCTTTTGGCTTTTTGCCTTTTCTCTTTATTACATTGAGGTTTAAAGTGCATTCCTCAGCTTTACTTTCCCTGTGACCAAGGCTCCTGGCATTTGCAGGGCACAATCAATCATGTCAGCCTGCCGGAGTTTGCATAAAAGCAAGGAATGTGGCTCTTTAAAACTTTGAAAGCCAGTGGGAGAAAAGAAATCAGGTGGAGAAATTATCATATTTCAAGATGTTTTATTGTGCACAGGTTTTTGAATTCACTAATTTCGAATGCATACCTACCTTCCTGACATATGCAGCTCTTTTTTTTTCATTCCTTCCCGAGTCTCCAAATTAAACCTTCCCCCTTAGGACAATGTGAATAGTGAGCATTGCTAAGAAGGCAACCATTTCGTTACCCCAAGCATTCAGAAATTTCAGAGGCGTGAAAAGCAGAGAAATACAAATACATGGACCATGGTGGCTGGAGAATTTGGATGTTGTCATGAAAAATAAATAAAAGCATACATGCAGTCCCCAAGTTATGCAAGATAAGTTCTGCAGGTTTGTTCTTCGGCCGAATTTGTATGTATGTCGGAACAGTGTAACTCCAACAAAAAGTATTTTTAAAGCTTTGAATAGCATAGGGAAGGGTCAGGGCTGTAGCCAAGGCGGGGTGGGGGGGGGGTGTTTAACCCCCCTCCCCGAAAATTTTCTGGTTTTTTTTTAAACCTTGTTTATTCATGAATTTTAACTGATTAACCAAATCCCCATGAGTGTCCACTGAAGGTAATCAATGGAGCCTGATTTCTAAATTGTTTTGTGTTATGGAACTACTCCTCATGACTCACTAAAAAAAAAAAGATTCAACCCCTCCCCACCCAATTTTTTTTCTGGCCATGGTCCTGGGAAAGGTTAACACCGCTGTGGGGTTTGTTTTGCTGTCTGTGCCCCATTTCAGAAGATTTCCCCTCCCTTATTGTCCTGGGATAATTACATTTTTGAAAAATTTGACTTGTTGTGGAAACAAGGATTGGTGAGAAAGCTTCAGTTGGGACACTTTTTCCCCATGATAGTAACTTTTTTTGAACTGGATTTCCCTTCTTAGTGGTGGATTTCTCTCACTTTCTGTTGTCTCAGCCCCTTTCTTAACTCGGAATCGTTTATAAGTGGGATGTTTGTAACTTGGAGGCTGCCTGAATAGGGTTGTCATTCAGAAAAGTGACATTTTCAAGTTCTGATGATGGGCCAGATGAACAAATAGTGTGACCTGATACAAGACAGCTCCTTAGGCTAAAACTCCAGTTGAAAATCCAGTAGAGTCTCACTTATCCAATATAAACGGGCCAGCAGAACATTGGATAAGTGAATATGTTGGATAATAAGGAGAGATTAAGAAAAAGCCTAAAAGGTAAAGGTAAAGGTTTTCCCCTGATGTTAAGTCCAGTCGTGACCGACTCTGGGGGGTTGGTGCTCATCTCCATTTCTAAGCCGAAGAACCGGCGTTGTCTGTAGACACCTCCAAGGTCATGTGACCGGCATGACTGCATGGAACGCCGTTACCTTCCCGCTGGAGCGGTACCTATTGATCTACTCACATTTGCATGGTTTCGAACTGCTAGGTTGGCAGGAGCTGGGGCTAACAGCGGGTGCTCATTCTGCTCCCTGGATTTGAACCTGGGACCTTTCGGTCCACAAGTTCAGCAGCTCAGAGCTTAAAGCACTGTGCCATCAGGGCCCCCAAGAAAAAGCCTATTAAACATTAAAATAGGTTATGATTTTACAAATTAAGCACCAAAACATCATGTTATACAAGAAATTTGACAGAAAAAGTAGTTCATTACACATTAATGCTATGTAGTAATTACTGTATTTACGAATTTAGCACCAAAATATCACAATGCATTGAAAACATTGACTACAAAAATGCATTGGATAATCCAGAACATTGGATAAGTGAGACTCTATAACAGAAAGCTAGAAACATCTCTAGCTGGAAATGTGTTACTTAATACATCACATACTAACAAGCTTGGAAACAGCATTCTACAAAATCAACTAAATGATTGAATGCAAGGACAATCAGCAGGCCAATTTTGGCTAAAAACAGACAAGTCTTAAGTGGCCATTGGAATGCAAGAAGAGAAGATTCCAAAATATGCCTTCAGACTAGCAATTGCTCCAATCTGCAAGAGTGAAACATGCAGAGCGTACAATTTAATGAAATACTCAGCACAAGAGTATACCCATTGTGCGCATACTTACGGGATTTCTGCCAGGACTTGAAAAATGTCTAATGACGTGTTTTCATGCTCATTACCACTTCACTGATTTCCAGGATCAGCGTCTGGAGGTAATATGTTAGGAAAGGAACTTGGCTTTTTTAAAATACATACAAGTTCTGCTTTGCTTCTGTACCTAGGACAGACGGGATAAGGAGAGGTCATTTAGGAACAATACAAGGACATTCATATGAAACTGAATTGTTTGTTTCTGCTTGTACACCAGTGGTTCTCAACTGGTTGCTCAGTAAATTACATCCAGTCTCAAAGGCTTTACTCCAAGATAACTGATCACATTTTCTGTTAAAATGTGTGTGAAGGGTAACACACTACAAGGATAATAGGTTTTCAAATATTAATATATTTACATTTATTTTAACCTTTCTTTTAATGGGATTTTGTTGTAGCAATTTTCATTGAAAGGGCAGCATGGCCACATATATGAAATGGAAGAATATGTACTCCCTCCGGCCTACTACCTTTTACTTTAGTGACAAAATGCAAACATTTTAGACAATGTTTGTTATATTTCCTTATATTTCTTGATTAGATGAAGGTGCAGGTAATTACCTCTCACAGTTAAAATGCTTTTTAATAGCCTTTGTGTTTGCAAATTTGGCATTACAGTTAATTTTCCAGTACCACTGCTTTAAATAACCAAACTTACCTATGCAAAGAGAAAAAAAACCCTTAATTTTGGAAGTGGATGGTACCTCATTCCTCTGCTGGAGTGGAAAAGACACAGTCTTTTCCTGGACATTCAAGATCACTTTTACAAGTATGGTAGAGTCTCACTTATCCAAGCTAAATGGGCCGGCAGAAGCTTGGATAAGCGAATATCTTGGATAATAAGGAGGGATTAAGGAAAAGCCTATTAAACATCAAATTAGGTTATGATTTTACAAATTAAGCACCAAAACATCACGTTATACAACACATTTGACAGAAAAAGTAGTTCAATACGCAATACTGTTATGTTGTAATTACAGTAGAGTCTCACTTATCCAAGACTCGCTTATCCAAGGTTCTGGATTATCCAAGCCATTTTTGTTGTCAATGTTTTCAATATATCATGATATTTTGGTACTAAATTTGTAAATTCAGTAATTACAACATAACATTACTGCGTATTGAACTACTTTTCCTGTCAAATTTGTTGTATAACATGATGTTTTGGTCCTTAATTTGTAAAATCATAACCTAATTTCATGTTTAATAGACTTTTCCTTAATCCTTCCTTATTGTCCAAGATATTCGCTTATTCACGATATATTGAAAACATTGACTACAAAAATGCATTGGATAATCCAAAACCTTGGATAAGCGAGTTTTGGATAAGTGAGACTCTACTGTAGATGTTGTCAAAACTGTTGCATTCTAGCAGAGAAAACACCTTTTCACTCAGCACCATACCAGAATCTAATAATTTTATCTAAAATGTTTATTGAAGAAAGCAGGTAAAAAGGGGGAAAGAGCATTTCAAAAGGGATCAGCAGAATAGGAAATGCAAAACAGTAGAAATCTAAAAATGCCAAAATACATAAAATCAAGGGAACCAAAATCAAGCTTCATTTACTTACCTTTTTTCTATGCTAAAATTTCCAAATAATGTAACCTACTGTACAATGGGTCATTAAAAAACAAACAAACCAAGACCGCTCTTCTGGTCTGGCACTGACAGTTTAGATGCCTTCCCCTGCATATACTTGTTTTCTCAAAAGTCTGATAGCAATAAGACAGCTGGGACTGCCACATCTGGCCAGGCAGCAGCTGAAGATACATTCCCTGACTTTGTCACATTTTTCACTTTGAACTATTGCTCAACTGATCTTAATGGGGCTGTAGCCTGAGTTTCAATTCTCTCCTGGTGCCCAGTTATATATCCATTCATGGAGCGCTTCGGGCTTTCATGCCATCTTTAGTTTCTCAGTTGGTTTTAAAAAGTCCCAGGTTTCCATTTTTAGCAATTTGTTCCTTCTTTTTTCTCTCTCTAAATAACCAGCTTTCATGATTTTCCATTTCATTCTCCCCCAATTATTCTCCTCTTTTTATAGATACTTCCTCCTTCAAAGTCATATGTGACTAAGGCCCATGAACCCAGTCGGGCTCAGTGCCAGGTAGGAAAAAACAGGACATTTTTTGGATTATCACAGTTTAATTTTTGTATGACAATTCTCTCAATCTCCAGGTAGCACATGGCCATGCAAATTGGGGGAATATGGGAGGGCAAAACATTCCCTCTCCCCATTTTTATGAATAGGAGCCCAGCCTTAGTCAGCTGGAGCTTTCTTCTTGTAGAGGGGGAGGCAGCATTGTTTCCTTAGCACCATTCAAAAGTAACTTCTGTTTGCAATCTGTGAAATTTCAGAGGATAAGCCAATAAACTACAGCCCGTTTTCTTAACAATGCCTTTTCATATGTGAGGCTTAACCTGGCTTTTAACTCCTGTTGCACTATTTATATTTGTGGGGCGTGGATTATGTTATTATCATATTGCCATATTCCGCTCAAAGGTGGCATAACTAAAAAGGCTTAACCGTCCTAGAAAATGTTCTCAGCAGAGAGAAAGCACTGTTGCAGATAGATAGCTACAGTAGCTGTTTAAGGCATTCAACTTTTCACTTAACACTGTTTCATGATGAACATGCTGCTGTTTAATCACAGGTTGAACACCTGGTTCTTCCAAAGGTTGGTCTCTTGGGTGGCTTATTCATTAGGCTTTCTCAGGAAGACATTAATTTACAGTGCAATCCCCGCATCCGTAGGACCGGGATCTGCGGTTTCATTTTTCCATGTCCAACAAAATATATCCACTCCAAGCATTTTCTAGGTTCTTCACCAAATTCTGTGATATTCTTCGGCTGGAAGTCCTTCCATTGGATTTGCTCATCTCCATGATTTTATCCATACATGCAAAGTCTGAGATAAAGGTAAAGGTTTTCCCCTGACATTAAGTCTAGTCGTGTCCGACCGCGGGTTGGTGCTCATCTCCATTTCTAAGCCGAAGAGCCAGCGTTATCCGTAGACATCTCCTAGGTCATGTGGCTGGCATGACTGCATGGAGGGCCGTTACCTTCCCGCCAGAGCGGTACCTATTGATCTACTCACATTTGCATGTTTTCGAACTGCTAGGTTGGTAGAAGCTGGGGCAAACAACAGGAACTCACCCTGCTTCCCAGATTTGAACCGCTGACCTTTTGATTGTCAAATTCAGCAGCTCAGTGGTTGAACCTGCTGTGCCACCGAGAGCTCCATTAGCCCAAGTACCTGAGATAAATTGAATGCTCTACATTGTATAAAATTATCCAAAACAGTGGGATCCAATAATGCAGGAGCAGGAAAACTCCTTCAACCATGGATTTGTATTTCAATTTCGAAAGGGTTTTAGGACTGTATTCTAGTGGTGGCAGAACTATGACCATGAGAAATGGAGTAAGGTCAGTGTAGCTCTACACAAGGTAAAGTGAGTTAGTTCTGACATAATGCTTAGCAAGGGGGCTTTCCTCCCACAAAACATACAAACCACAGCACAAAAGCTTTCAGGCATTCAAAGCACAGCTCGGTGTCTACTCAGACGTTTAAACACTGAGCTCTTTAAAATTTAAAGGTGTTAAAAATTTAAATCTCTCTTTATTTCAGGTCACTGACTAGAGAGAACAACAGAGGTTTCTCAGTGCAAGGTGGCAGAAGGCTGTTTTGCTTTGGTTTGGAGGCGAGGGAGACACCCCAAATGCCACCAGAGCCTAGGAGCACGCACTATTCTGGGGGAGGGGGGGATGAGGAGGAAAATCATTGATTCGAAAGGAAGCTTATGAGCTGGATGTGGATTAAGGACCTCATCGGATGGACTTTTGTAAAGCAGGGAACAGTCTGGGAAATTGTCGGGCAGTGTAGGGAACCCGTCTGTCTGTGTTCCCTACCGTCATTGTCCATCCTCTGCCTTCCCACGACATTTCCCCACTGTCCCCCGCTTCCTCTTTGGCTCCTTTGACTTTTTTGGATGAGGAGTTGGGTGTATACCCGACTCCTCTGAACTCTGCTGCTGCAACACTGTCGGCACAGAGCTCCACCAGAAGTAGCCCTGCATCATGCAATGGGCTGCGGTGGAGAAAAGCAGGGATAAGAAACTTCTCTCCTTGCATGTGATTAGGCCCATAATCAGGCCTGTAGTGAGGGGGCGGTTTTAGGGGTTCAACCCCCCCCCCCCGAAATTTTTCAGGTTATAAAAAAACCTGGTTTACTCATGAATTTTAACTGGTTAACCAAATCCCCATGCTAAGTCTATGAGACACAAAACATTAAGAGTCCCTCCAGGCACTATCTCAAGCAGATATTGACAGGTTTGTAGCGGGGAGGGGTGTGTGCTAGGGGTTAAACCCCCCCGAAATTTTCAAACCCCCCCCCGAATTTTTTTTCTGGCTATGGCCCTGCCCATAATACATGGTGTCAGGGTTTTTTATTAGCAGGTGGACACAGAGCTGTCCCGAGGTAATTTTCGGGAGTAGGCGACCTGTATTTTGGTGCCCCTCCTGAATTTTGGCGCCCCCCCCAACAAATTGCTGATAAATACCAGTGCCGCCGGCGGCTGCGGAAGGCCCAGCTACCTGTCCACGTGGCCGCCCTCCTGCTCTCCCTCACTCTCCGAGGACTCCTCACCCGTCGATGGGTCTGTGCGTGTGCGCAGGTCTTCCAATCGACCGTGCGGTCGATTGGAAGGCCTGTGCACACGCACAGGCCCAACGCCAGCTGAACCACCTGTCCGCGAGCGATTGAAGCCCTTTGCATGCCACAGGAGTCCCATCGGCCATTTTGAGCAATGGGACTCCTGCGCGCATGCGCAGGGCTTCAATCACTCACGCGGACGGGTGGCTGACGTGCCTTATGCGCGAGTGATTGAAGTCCTGCACATGCGCACAGGAGTCCCATCAGCCATTTTGGGCGATGGGATTCCTGTGCGCACATGCAGGGCTTCCATTGCCTTGAGGCAGAAAAAAGCATGGGCAATGGCGGTGGGCAATGGCGGCAGCACCATGCTTACACGGGGGCACCTCGAGTGTGCCCCCTGTTGGTGTGCGCCACAGGCGACCGCTTAATTTGCCTCTGGGTGGACATAGCACTGAACAAAACATGTAGAATAATCACAAAATGCCTTAAACCTACACCTGCTGATAAACTCTATAAGCTATCTGGCATTGCCCCCCCCCCCCCGATGTGCGACGGGAAGTTGCTGCTAACGGTGAGAGAAATAAGGTCACACTTTGTGAAAGCCACCCACTGCATGACTATCAGCCTCCTCCCAGTAGACTGAGGTCAAGGAGGAGCTTCATGAGAACCAGCACTCCTCTTGATGTTTCCCCAGCAACAGCAAGGGTGTCCCTCTGGGCAGCTAAACCAGGCAATTCTAACTGGATGGCCCCCCATGAGGGCTTCCTCCAGGGGCAAACCAAGAATGGGCAACTTGGAAGTCCCTAAATTGACTGAGAAGCGGAGTGGGCAGATCAAAAGACAACCTGGCAAGATGGCACTAACCTGGAGGAATCCTTCACCTTGTGTGATTGTGGAACAGAACAAACAACTCCTCATATGTATGCTTGCCCACAATGCCCTGCCTCATGCATGGAGGAAGAGTTGTTTAAAGCTACAGACAATGCGATTGCTGTTGCCCACTTTGGTCTAAAACTATTTAGCTATTTGTGATTCCTTTATTTTATCGCTTTTAAACTTATTTATTATGCAATGCTTTTGACACGAAATAAAAAAAAAATCCTTGACTTTTTTGGATGCATCTATACTAGGCATGGGGGCCCCTAGTGGCACAGTGCGTTAAAGCGTTGAGCTGCTGAACTTGCGGACAAAAAAGGTGCCAGGTTCAAATCCCGGGAGCGGAATGAGCGCTCACTGTTAGCCCCAGCTCCTGCCAACCTAGCAGTTCGAAAACATGCAAAATGTGAGTAGATCAATAGGTACCGCTCGGGCGGGAAGGTAACGGCACTCCATGCAGTCATGCCGGCCACATGACCGGCCACATGCAAATGTGGCTTAGAAATGGAGATGAGCACCAACCCCCAGAGTCGGTCACGACTGGACTTAACGTCACGGGAAAACCTTAACCTTAGGCCCGGGCTGTGGCGCAAGCTGATGAGCAGCCAGCTGAGACCAATCACTCTGACCAAGAAGTCATGAGTTCGAGGCCAGCTCGGAGCCTGCGTTTGTCTTTGTTTTTGTTCTATGTCAAGGCATTGAATGTTTGCCTTATATGTGTAATGTGATCTGCCCTGAGTCTCCTTCGGGGTGAGAAGGGCGGAATATAAATACTGTAAATAAATAAATAATTTAACCTTAACCTATACTAGGCATGGGCAAACCTCAGCCCTCCAGGTGTTTTGGACTTCAAATCCTACAATCCCTAACAGCTGGTAAGCTGGCTGGAGAGCCGAAGTTTGCCCATGTCTGATCTACACGATAGCATTAATGCAGTTTGACACAATTCTATTTTTTTATGTCAGGAGAAACTTGAGAAACTGCTAGTCACTTCTGGTGTGAGAGAATTGGCCGTCTGTAAGGACATTGCCCAGATGATGTCCGGATGCTTTTGATGTTTTATCATCCTTCTGGGAGGCCTCTCTCATATCCCCGCATGGAGCTGGAGATGACAGAGGGAGCTCATCTACGCTCTCCCCGGGTTGGATTCGAACCGACAACCTCAGATCAGCAACCCAACCTTCAAGTCACCATACTATGGAATCGTGGGAGACAACAACACTCTTTGGTAAAGAAGGCTAAGGACCTTGTAAACCTTAAAATCCCATGATTCCATAGCAATGTCAATAAGATGTTCCCCAGCCTTGGATTGCATATGTAAGAAAGGAAAAACACACACAGAGGCATAAAATGGGTAAGGATCACTAGGTCCACTAGAGCACCTGGTGGCGCAATGGGTTAGACCCTCATTCGGTCAGGACTGCTGACCTGAAGATTAGGTTGCTGACCTGATGGGGTCCACTGCGATTTCCACTTCTTGGTAGGGGGTTGGACTGGATGGCCCATGAGGTCTCTTCCAACTCTATGATTCTATGAAGGTTGCCGGTTCAAATCCAACCCAGGGAGAATGTGGATGAGCTCCTTCTGTCAGCTCCAGCTCCCTATACGGGGACATGAGAGAAGCTTTCCACAGGATGGTAAAATATTAAAACATCCGGGCATCATCAATTGATCTTAATGGGGCTGTAGTTTGAGTTTCAGTTCTCTCCTGGTGTCTAGTCATATATTCATTCATGGAGCGCTTCGGGCCTTCATGCTATCTTTCATTGCATAATCTTAGCCTCTGTGAAAACACTGATAAGAAACAAAATGCTAACTTTTCCTTGCAAGTTAACATATATACCTGTAGGTGGCACACAGATACAATTTACAAAGAAAGAATGATGAAAGGAGGAAATTAGGAAGTATGTGCAGTATGTCCTTTTTGGTCAGAAAAATACATATATACAGCAAAGGCAACTGAGAGCGAGGTCTTTACATTGAACTAGAAATAATCCCTCTCTGTTTCCTTTATCCTCTTTGCTGCTGGCAAGTATGCCAAAGCCATTACGGTGTTTCCTCACTACTTCGCGGTTCACTTTTCGTGGTTTTTCAATAAACTCTAAAAGATTATTATAAATCATAAAAAATTACAATGTACAGCCTAAGGAAGGGGGGAAGGAGAAGCCAAAGGGAGAGAAAAGGAGCCCAAGTGGCAATGGGAGAAGGAGGAGATTTATCAACACACAATTGGTTGATAAAGACTTAAAATAGTGTATAACTACTAAAATAATGTATAAATATTAAAATAAATATAGTGTTCCTACTTCACGGAACCTAACCCCAGCGATAAGTGAGGGAACACTGTACATGAAATTAGTGTCTTTGTAAATGAGACAACATATGAATTAAATTTAGACAAACCTGTACCTCTATTGCCCCTTGTGTAATGACCCTAAATAAAGAGATCAATAGGTACCGCTCTGGCGGGAAGGTAACGGCGCTCCATGCAGTCATGCCGGCCACATAACCTTGGAGGTGTCTATGGACAACGCCGGCTCTTGGGCTTAGAAATGGAGATGAGCACCAACCCCCAGAATCAGACATGACTGGACTGGACGTCAGGGGAAACCTTTATCTTTACCTTTAAAGAGAATGAGTGTTAGCATGCTAGGGCCAAGCGGATAATTGTTCCCGTTTCTTTTGCACAGACAGAGTTTCCTTATGAGCTTTACTATAAACATGTGCGCAAAGCAAACAACAAAGATTTTTCATAAAGGAAAAACAGTTCCACGTGGGAAAAATTATACATTATATATCTAGTGGAGCAAAACCAATATATGTATTGGCTGCTTCAAGGCATACATAGGAAAGAGCCAGTAACAAATTGCCACTTGTCTTGGCTCTCACCTGGACTAGATACGGTAAACTAGATGTGTGCATTTATTACACTGTAATTTGCAGGGATCAATGTCTCTGAAGGTGACATTCTAAATACACACTAGAGATTAAACCCACCAAACACAAGGGGATTTACTGCTGAGGGAATCTGCATAGAATTGTCTTGCAAACCTTTGTTGACTTTGCTGCTCTTTGTGTATCAAAGCTTTGGATGCTACGAAGAAGCACAGAACTTACCCCAGTAAAATCAGTATTCTCTTCCTTGTCCGTCTCTATGTTGTCATTTATATATCTAAAAGTTGGCATCTTGGTAGTGCATAGCAGGAAAATGTGTATTATAGCACAGGCCAGTAGCTTATTTTTAAATGATAACAAATGCATGTTCCACTTATTTAAAGGAAGCAGGCAAGTAAAGAGTATTGCTCCCCTTCACATATCTGCTGTTCAATTCTACTGCTGAAGTGTAATAGTCCAATGGCAGAGAGAGGTTCTAAATACTTTGACAAAACTAGATTACATCTGATCTTGAAGCCAAGCAAAGCCAGCTCCATTTATTACTTGGATGGCAGATTGTGAGGGAATCGTAGACACTGTTAGCTATATTTCAGAGAAATGCAATGGATCTCTATAGGCCAGGTGACTTGAAGGCACACCCATCTACGAGGGCTGAATGAAAAGTAATGCCTCCACCTTCGTAACTTCTCAATAGATGGCAGTACTGGTGTGTGGCAGGTACTGGCTTGTTCAGTAGACTCTCCTCTCCAGTTCCTGTATTCTTAGCATTCAACGGTTGTGTTGTTAAAGTGCGAAGTATGGAGCCCTGCGCAGATGGTCGGCCAATGTGACTTAAGCAACGTGCAGTCATTGAATTCTTGACAGCAGAAGGTGTCACCCCAAAGGAGATTCATCAGAGAATGCAAGCTGTTTATGGTGATTGTGTTGATGTGAGTACTGTGCGTCGTTGGGCGAGTAAGTTTAAAGATGTCGTGGTGGGAACATCTGACTTGCGTGACAAACAAAGATTTGGATGTCCTGTGACAGCAACCACCAAGTTTCATAAGCAAAAGGTTGACAGATTGATTCAGGACGATTGTCGTATCACTCAGAGAGAAATTTCAAGCATGATCAGCATTTCACAAGAACATGTGGGTCACATTATTGCTTTGCTTGGCTATTTGAAGATCTGTGCACAATGGGTACTGTGAGATGCTGGTTGCAGACACAGAGTGTCGACTTCTTCCGTGGCAGCTTCAGAAAACTTGTTCATCGTTGGCAGAAATGTATCCCATTGTCTGGTGATTATGTGGAAAACTGAATAGTGGTAGTTAAAGAGCACATTCTAAGGATTATTTCTGCGTTTGATTTATTAAAATATTCCCATCCAAACCCAAGTAACGAAGGTGGAGGCATTACTTTTCATTCAACCCTCATACAGAAGGCAACACATTATCTAAGAAAACCCAAGGAAATTCATGGGGCCAGCATACGTTGACAGGTAATGTGAAGGTCGATACACACACAATGTCAGCGAGAAAGTAAACGTATCTTTTGAAAGACAATATGTGGGGAATGTGCATCTTGTTAACAAAATTAGTACTGTGGTATGCCTCATGGAAATACCAATTATCTAAACATCAAGTGCTAAAGAAGACAAGCACTTTCTGTGGACCTTGTTTAGAAGTCTCTTTTGATGGGTGTCACAGCCAAACATCTACAATTCATTTTTAAAACAAGGTTATGCAGGCAGCATGTATCTTGTTTATAAGTGGCTTGCTACTTCTTTTGGGGGAAAACATGGTATTCCCTCCTGTATTCTAATGTTTGGACAATAGAAGGTCCAGCTTCTGGTGGGTCCAGCAGGGGCAATGCAGTTCTGTCTGTTGGAAATAACCACCCAGCCTCTGGGCACATATCCCTATGGAAATAAATGGTAATCATAATCTTATTGCAAAGGAAAAAATGATGCCATATCCGTTTGGCAAATGTGAATCTCCATGAACATGTGGAGACCACCTTGTGAAAACCACTGAAAAGCATGGCCCTGTTAGAAGTCAACTCTTTGAACAAGTAATATTTATAAGCATTCATGCAATGGCACATAGGTAACTCAGCTGTTAAACTGAAGAACCATGTCTTTAAACTGCCAAGGATAAAGACATGCCACTACAAAAATATATTTGGTTAGCAGAGGATGGTTGCTTCTTTGTTGCTCAAAAGATATACACTTTTGAAACCTCTTAGTTTAAAATATGCACTCAGAGATAAAAACAAAGTCTTCTTTGAAAATAAACATATCTTGTTTACTCACAAACATCTTGTATTAATTCACCATACAGGCAGATTTCTTATTAAAGTTCATTTATGGATAGGATGTTGTTCCTCTCTGTGTTGGGTACACAGGATATCATTCTTAAAAAATAGTCCATAGTTTATAAGTATAGTTGTACTCACTGAAGTTCATAAGCAAACATGCATCCACCTCCACTGAGGTCTAAAGCAAACACGAATCCACCTCCCCTGAGTTGTGATTCAAAACTGAAAACAAAATGGAGTCCTGAGTCTGAATATGCTCAGTATAATCACATGTCTATAACCCCTCCCACACCAAAGAGGTACAGTCAAACAGGCAAATCAACACACACATAGAATACAGGTTAGTATATGTATGTATATACAGTAGAGTCTTGCTTATCCAACCTTCACTTATCCAACGTTCTATATTATCCAACACAGTTTGCCTTTTAGTAATCAATGTTTTTGTAGTCAATATTTTCACTACATTGCAATGTTTTGGTGCTAAATTCATTAATACAACAATTACTACATAACGTTACCATGAACTACTGTTTCTATTTATTGTAAAACATGATGTTTTGGTGCTTAATTTGTAAAATCATAACGAAATTTTATGTTTAATACATTTTTCCTTAATCCCTCCTTATTATCCAACATTTTCGCTTATCCAATGTTCTGCCGGCCCATTTATGTTGGATAAGCGAGACTCTACTGTGTATATATATATATGTGTGTGTGTGTGTGTGTGTGTGTATGTGTACACACACACACACACATACAAATAAATAGTGAAAGGCTTGGGAGGTTGATATTTCCAACACTATCTTGTCCCAAAACTTGCCTGACCCTGTATGGAAGTGTTGCATTTTGAGGATGGGTGTGCCTTCAATAATAATATAATAATAATAATAATAATTTTATTCTTGTACCCCATCTCTATCTCCCCGCAGAGACTCAGGGCGGCTTACAAATGCAAAAGAGTATACATACAAAATCATCAAATACCGAAAACGCACAAATGAAAAATTAAAACATACGATTAAAATCAAACCATTAATAAGACAAAGTTAAAAACGCAGCAATAAAACGTAAGGATGGGCTGATCAAAGTGCACTAAGTGAAACTTGTAAACATGGAGGAAGTTAAAAGTGCTATAAGAACATTGGGGGAGAACCCAAAAGTGAGTTGAACCCAAAAGTGAGTCACCTGTCCTACGGAGAGCCTATTAATTTCACAAAGTTTTCTTAGGCAAGGAAAACTCAGAAGTGGTTTCAGATGAGTTCCTTCCTCTGAAACACTTGGCATTTGTCTTCCATTCACTTTTAATCAGGACTGATCTTGCTTAGCTTCTGAGATCAGACTGGATTTGCTGCTCTTGGGAGTATTTTCTCAAAGCAAAAAAAGGATGTATGCAGAGGGAGGCACAAAAACTTTCACTGCATGAAAACTGAAATGTAGATTCCAAATCCACCTTGAACTATGCAGGTGGGAAATGCTAAAAAGCTGGCTGTCACTGGCTGAGATTGGCTTGTTGGCCTTTGCATAAAAGGTCAGCTGCACTCAGCACTTTTATTGGTAATGGACAGGTGTCTGCTTTGCAAAATCTGTCACAATTTGGCATTTACTTTCCGGGTCAGCAGAAAAATCGAGGACTGCATACAAAGAGTGTTAACCTCTAGTTTTGTTCCCTCCTTTTCAGGTCTAAGGCGTCTCTGAAGGGCAGATCTAAAAGCTTGATGAACCTCTGTAACAATTTTGATGTCTCCTTTCTGATGAACACAGCAACACTTTTAATATAGTTCTGTGCGTACAGTATTATATCCACAATGATGTACAAGTAGTGCTAATGAAGCCAATTTGATAACAGTGGGCCAGTTTGGTACTTATGCATAAATTAATATTAGCCATTTGGTGTAGCAGTAGTGATTTGAATAAGTATGGTACTTATATGAGTCCCATGGGCAGTTTCAAGTGTTTTGTTTACAGTCTGGTGTCATTAAAGCAAATGGGACCTGAAACAAATATTGTAGCATGGAATACTTTTTTTCAGAAAACTCCATTCTATTTCCAGTCCCACCTGGATTTCCATATTCCTCATGAGATTGAAAAGATACACTCATACAGATACCTGGGTCTGTATTTTCACTCATTTGTTCATTACCTAGTATTAAATATTGTTTACATATGATCTAATGGAAATATATAAAGGCCGTTAACCACTTTTAGCTGTTTGGTTGCCAAGTCAGTCCCTGAGATTTTCAGTAGCAAAATCTCAACCTGACCACATTGCATTGCGATGTCAACAAGCAGGACAAATTTAGCATAAACCGCAGCGACACAGAGCACACCATTAAATTTGGAAGACAAAAATCCAGTCTTAGGCCCCTTCCACACAGCTGTATAAAATCCCACATTATCTGCTTTGAACTGGGTTATATGACAGTGTGGATTCAGATAACCCAGTTCAAAGCAGATATTGTGGATTATCTGATTGATATTTTGTGTCATATGGCTGTGTGAAAGGGCCCTAAGAGTGCATTTGTAGTGTAGAATTAATGTAGTTTGTCAGCACGTTAACTATCATGTTTCAATGCTATGGAATTCTTCCACATTTGCTTTCTATAGAAGTGAAGAATTGCAAATTAAAAATTGTGGTTTTTTTTTTAACCAGAGAGAACACTTCTTTAGGAATCTCTAGGTTTTCCAGCATATTTATGTGTTCAACTTCCGCTTGAAGCTGGACATAGTATAATATTGTAGAACCTAGAAGTTATCCAATTCCCAGAATCCTCTGGCCCACTATTTCTTATGCTGGGTGTCCAGACCAAAAATGGAGACCCGTTAGCTCAAGGTTGGGGCCATGAAAAATTTGAAAACTGTAAAAGTTTTTTTGGGCTCCTGGTGGCACAGTGTGTTAAAGCACTGAGCTGCTGAACTTGTGGACCGAAAGGTGCCAGGTTCAAATCCTGGGAGCAGAATGAGCGCCCGCTGTTAGCCCCAGCTCCTGCCAACCTAGCAGTTCGAAAACATGCAAAATGTGAGTAGATCAATAGGTACTGCTCCAGCAGGAAGGTAACGGTGCTCCATGCAGCCATGCCGGCCACATGACCTGGAGGTGTCTATGGACAACGCCGGCTCTTCAGCTTAGAAATGGAGATGAACACCAATCCCCACAGTCGATCACGACTGGACTTAACATTAGAGGAAACCTTTACCTTTACCTTTTAAAAGGTTTTTGAATGCCACCTAGTGGCTGTTTTAGATATTTACATGAATCTGTTGTACAGTGTTTACAGTGGACAGAAGATATTTTGCCTCTGCACCATAAAAAGGAAAATCAGCTTTTTAAGCAAGTTTTTAAAATGCTGATTTGTTATCAGTAAATGTTTTATTTTTATACCTATTTTATATACCTATATTTCACGCAAAAATATCTATGGCCAAAAGTGAAAAAGTTTAAGTTGCTCAAGGCAAACATAACTGGATTACTATCCAAAGGACCCTTAGAAGTTAGTTAAAGTGCCCCACATCTTTCCAGCTTTGCTGTTTTATTCCCTCTCCGAATGAATTCTTTTCAATACATTTCAGAAGCAAGTGCTTGAAGAGGAGCCTTAAGCATCGTGCTAAGATCTAGAGAAAAAGAATAGCTGTTGGCATTGAAAATGTGTGAAGATGAGCAATGATTTCAAATGTAAACACTTCACCTTCTTCACAGCACAAAGAAGCACCTCCATTGTTGTTCCCTTGTACTTTTTAACATCCCCAAAGAAAAACTGATATGTGCTCTACATAGCCAAGGTTAGGTAAAGGTTTTCCCCTGATATTAAGTCCAGTCATGTCCGACTCTGGGGGTTGGTGCTCATCTCCATTTCTAAGCTGAAGAGCCGGCATTGTCCATAGACACCTCCAAGGTTTTGGCCGGCATGACTGCATGAAGTGCTGTTACCTTCCCGCTGGAGCAGTACCTATTGATCTACGCACATTTGCATGTTTTCAAACTGTTAGGTTGGCAGAAGCTGGGGCTAACAGCGGGTGCTCACTCCGCTCCCTGGATTCGAACCTGCAACCTTTTGGTTTGCAAGTTTAGCAGCTCAGTGCAAAAAATATACATTTTGTTCTATTCTCTAGTACTCAAATTATGTGCTAAGCAATTCTCGCTTTCTGCTGGACCATTGCCATAAAGAACATGAGTATTTATCTAATCATCAGAGATAAGCATACCTGCTCACACAATATTCCAGTTCCCCATAGAAAAGCAAACTTCAGTCTTAACTTTCCTTCAAAAAATATTAATGATTAATGGAAATTCTTATGAGGGAAAACATATAAACGATAAAAATGTCTAAAGCATACACGCCAATTTAAAAACCTTGTTAGAAACTGACAAATGTCTTGTGGCAAAGGTAGGCATTAAGTACAAAAGGTTTGTCATGCTAAACCAACAATATTTCCCGCAGCACTTCTTATCTTCATATATGGTTTATTTGACATGATAATACTTTCTCCAGAGATAAACGTTGCTTCAGCATTGCAAAAATAAATGTCTGTATGCCTTGGGAAACAAAATTATATTTTGTCGTTTTCTTGCAAGTAAAGAATTGAAATGATAATAAACTGAAATTATAAACACCTAGCCATGTTACTCAGAAGTGAAAGAAATCTCCTTCCAAAAAGTAGGCACTGGAAGTGTTTATATTCCCAGGCTCCTTTCTGCAATCTTGGAAAGTCATTTCTAATGAGCAAACAGCTTGGTGAAAAGTAGTCAGCCATAGTATACAAATATAAACACATGATCAAAATTAATACTGAGCAAACAATCAAAATGGCAGGCCTTTTATCAGAGCTGGAATATAAGGTTGTATGCTGAACTCCAGAGGTGTTATACAGAAAAATAAATCTTCTCTGTAAATACATTTTCATAGCTACTGGTGTGAAGGAAACCAATAATCCCTTAAAAGATGTATGCCTTGGAGGAATCAGACTCGATACAGCTGAAGAGATGCTGCATTACTTAGGAATCCTTCTGTGGTCAAAGAAAAGACACCAGCCATGCATAGGCTTCATCCAACTGTGAAGAAGCAGTAGGTTTGGGTGAAATAAGAGACAAGACCATTTAGCTTAATTTTCAATGCCAATTTACCATGCATTATTATTTTCCTCCTCCTCCTCTTCCTCCTCCTCTTCCTCTTCTTTGATACACAACAAGACTAGTACACAGCAAACAAGATCACTATGCTGGCTGTTGTATTGGATCACGCATTGGACAATTCCCAAGTGTCTAGGACTATGTAATAAATCGGCGAATAATGCATGCAGATCTGAGTAGGGTGGCCTTTTGCAGCTGACAGATGGTAATTTTGTCAGCGCTGATTGTTATTAAGTGCTGGCCAAGGTCTTTAGGCACTTCACCCAATGTGCTGATCACCATTAGGACCACCTTTTACTGGCTTGTGCCAGAGTCTTTGCAGTTCGATCTTTAATTCCTTGTATCATGTCAGATTTTCCAGTTGCTTCTCGTCAGTTCTGCTGTCATCTGGGAATGCAACATCGACGATCCATACTTAGTTTTTTTTCCACAATCGTGAGGTCAGGAGCATTATTATTATTATTATTATTATTATTATTATTATTATTATTATTATTATTATTATTATTTTATTGTACAACACAGCAAACAAGATAGATATGCTGGATTTCGTATCACAAAATCACAAGTCAAACACTTCCCAAGTGTCTAGGACTGTGTGATGTATTTTCAGATGATGCGTGCAGATCCCAGGAGGGTGGCCTTTTGCAGTTGGCAGATTTTGTCAATGTCTATTGGTTCCAATTATTATTATTATTATTATTATTATTATTATTATTATTATTATTATTATTATTAAATTATTATTTCAAACAGCTATGACTTTTCAAGTATTTTTGGCCTTCCAGACCCAGCAGCCCAAGTCAGCATAGGTATGAGGATAATGGGACCTGAAGACCAATAGTATCAGGAGACTTACAAGAGTCCAATCCTTTCCTTGGTTCGTAAAACAAAAGGTTGCTCAAGCAGAAAGAAAATGCAACTTTCTTTTTTGTTGTCAGAAAAGGTAAGATATTTTAGATAAAAAAGCTTGGAGACATGCGTGCCTCAAGGCCAGAATTTATTTTATTTTTTTTACAAAAATAAGAGGTATTGGCTTGAATGGCATCCCATTAATATCACTGAAACATGCCCGTTTTTTAGATAGTGCGTGGTTCATTTTTACTACATGTCTTATTTTGGAAGCTGGAGGCTGGTGTCTCAATGGCATATATTCCATCGAATTTCGGGCTGACCATTCATATAGCTACGGAAAATGATTTCACAATGACCCACTTAGATGCCCAAATTGCAAATCGTTTGTGGCGTTTAGTGGCTTAAAGGTAGCCGTCCATTCTATTTTTAGAAGCTGCTTTTAGCCAACTTTAGAGAACTCTGATATCGACTATTGCAGATGCCTTTCTGGCAATATTTACTGGAGGGTTAAAATCAATGCTGAAGTTTCTCTGTGTTCGGAGGATCTTTCTCTGGAGCCAAATGGTTGCTGCCTCTCGGCAACTCTAACTGCATTTCTTTTCTTAGATCTTTCATATCTCACAAATGGTATGTATATGGATGCTAGCATTTATTTTCCTCTTGTAAATTCCTTTGTGTCTTAAAAAATGTTTATTCTGTAACAAGGCCTATTTGGGACTAGTATTAAAATCTTGCCTATTCAGCTAATTTTTCAGTTTCTCAAGGCTGTATAGAATCCCTATTCAGTCCTGGGAAAATATACCAAATATAACCCAAGTTCAGTTTTCAAAAGCCTACACCCCAAATACCAGAGCATACTTTTTTGTCTCTTCTGCTGAATTGTAACATTAATCAATTACAGTAACAAAAAGAACCTGTTCAGTTAGAAATACACTGCCCGATTAACTCGAAAAAGAATTAAAAGTGAAATTTTGAACTCGGGATGTATGGCAAATCCAAATGTTAGTAGCAACAGAGCAGAGTAATTGAATTAATGGAATGTGAATCAGTGCTGACTTAACAGGTTTCTACTGGTTTATGGGGTTTAGAAATTGGGTTTATGCCTAAGTTCTTACAATAAGCATAGTGAGATCTCTTAATAAAGACATTTCACCCACCCATGAAAGAGAAATGGGCAATGCTTATTTAGAGATAGTACCTGATAACAGATGGTCATTAAATAAAAACAGTATTTCTAATTCAGAATTATTATGGAGTTGATAATTTAGTTGAGCCATCAGTTCAAACCTATACAACTTAAATAGGTTAATATGGCTTAACTGGGCAACAATCCTAATTTTTTGTTGCCATTATCGTTTGTGTCTTCATATTTCATATCCAATTTTCTCTCAGTTTGGGACTCAAAATAGATTAAATTATAACATACTAGCTGTGCCCCGCCACGCGTTGCTGTGGCCAGGACTTAATTTTTCTTTTCTTTTTGTTGTATGAATGTAGAGGCGTGGATGAGAGGTTGTGCTGTCAATCTTTGAGGTTGTGGGGCATTTAGTTTAGTTGTTTTGTCTGGTGACGTGATTCCATTACCCTTATATATATATAGATATAGCTTTAAATTTCGTATCATGTAAAAATTAAAAATGCAGTAGATTCTCAGTCGCAGCGAGATAAACTGCTGAGCTGCTGAACTTGCTGACCAAAAGGTTGGCGGTTGGAATCTGGGGAGTGGGGTGAGCTCCCGCTGTTAGCCCCTGCTTCTGCCAACCTAGCAGTTTGAAAACATGCAAATTTATTTATTTATTTACAGTATTTATATTCCGCCCTTCTCACCCCGAAGGGGACTCAGGGTGGATCACATTGCACATATAAGGCAAACATTCAATGCCATAACATAGAACAGAGACAGAGACAGACGTAGGCACGGGTGGGCCTCAAACTCATGACCTCTTGGTCAGAATGATTTGTTGCAGCTGGCTACTAACCAGCCTGCACCACAGCCCAGCCTACACATGTGAGTAGATCAATAGGTACTGCTCTGGTGGGAAGGTAACGGTGCTCCATGCATTCATGCTGGCCACATGATCTTGGAGGTGTCTACGGACAACGCTGGCTCTTCGGCTTACATTACTAGGCTTAATGTCACGGGAAAACCTTTACCTTTTATTACTCTCAGTTAACCAGAACTCAAGCACTTGGTACTTTCAAGCAACCAGCAAAAAAATTGAATAGTTGTTTATATTCCACTAAAACTGTGATACAGTAAGTTAAGTTTGTCTTTATTTGCTTTTAATTACTGTATTTCAATATTTATATCAAATCAATACAGAGTTTATGGTATGGTATAGTGTGGCGTATAGTATTAGATCTATTTTTCATACCATAATAACTCTAAAGCAACCAGAAACCACATTTATCTGAAATTTACCAATCCCCATGGGTGCCAGTTAACTGAGAGTCTACTGTATAATCAAACTATTATAGTTTAAACCAAAATGCCTCAATCTGGTTTCACTGGAACCCTACAGTTCCATGGGAGTTGCCCAATATCCTGTAAGAGAATCCTGGGTGAACATTTTACTATTATTAACTATAAGGATTACATTTTACTAGGGTGAATCCCTCTTGTGGTATTCCTATAGTATTTTTATGCTCAGCTCCCAAAATGACCTTGGGAATGTGTATTTTATCACCACAGGTGTAGACCATACTGAACTATGTGAAATGATCAATCATTGGTTTGGTATAGGGAAGATTTTTACGCTTACTGGAAATCTTTAGTGCCTTTCCTTCCCATTCTTTCCCTCCAATAGTTTTATGAGAGCTACTTGATCACCTAATTACCCTAATTTTGTTACATCCGACTTCCTATTTTTAGGAGAGATAATTGAAGTGCTTAATTTTTTTTATTGGGTCAAAATGTTAGTGGTTATTTTTAATTTGCCATCTCAAGTTTTCTCGTTACAGTATAGACTCTTTGTTCACTGGCATCCATGCAGATTGGTAGATGTTGGGTAAATGTATTTTCTCGTTGCTTTAGAGTTACTATGAAAAATAGGCCTAACTTATAATATATAGGAGCCCCTGGTGGCATGGCAGGTTAAACCACTGAGCTCCTGAACTTGCTGACCAAAAGGTTCGAATCTGGGGAGTGAGGGTGAGCTCCCATTGTTAGCTCCAGCTTTTGCCATGCAAATGTGGGTAGATCAATAGGTACCGCTCCAGTGGGAAAGTAATGGCTGTCCATGCAGTAATGTCGGCCACATGACCTTGGAGGTGTCTATGGACAACACCGGCTCTTCGGCTTAGAAATTGTGATGAACACCACCCCCCAGAGTCGGGCACCACTAGACTTAATGTCAAGGGGAAACCTTTACCTTTGCTTATATATACCTCATCCTATACTATACAATAAACTCTATCAAATTGATATTAATATTGAAATCCTATAATTAACAGCACATTAAGACAAATTTAACTTTAATGTTTTAAAAACCAGCTTTTTTATTTAAAGTATTATTTTTCATTTGTTTTGCTGGCTGCTTGGGAGTTTTGGTCACTTGAGTTTCAGTTAACTGAGAATCTACTGTTGTTCGCTTCTGCTTTTCTTCATATTTTATATCTTACTTTGTTCACATCCTTCCCCTTTTCATGTGATTTCCACTGCAGAAATTTCTCTGCAAAATGTTCAAGTCTTCTGTTAAAATTATTTTAATGTATTGTGCTCCTCTTTCCCGCACCCTTATTTCTGGGTTGTTATGTGTTCTCCGGGCTGTATGGCCATGTTCCAGAAGAATTCTCTCCTGACGTTTTGCCCACATCTATGGCAGGCATCCTCAGAGATAGTACCTCACTGACCCTGAGGATGCCTACCGTAGATATGGGCGAAACGTCAGGAGGGAATGCTTCTGGAACATGGCCATACAGCCCGGAGAACACACAACAACCCTGTGATTCCGGCCATGAAAGCCTTCGACAACACCCTTATTTCTGCTGGCTTTTTGCTGACTGTGATTGCTGATTTTCCCCGGAGTGGTTCTTAAAGAAAAACAAACTTCTGTTTAATTTAGGAAACAGCTTATTTCTTTAGCAGTGAGAACTGTGTGCAGTTAAAGAAACACGACTACCTCTCGCTGTGCATGTTCAATTCCCTCTCCACTGATCTTTTCTTTGGATCCGAGCCATAGTAACTGTATACGTTTATTTGAAAGATTCACTTTAGGAATTTGCAGCCAGAAAACTTAAAGCTAAGAGAGTCAAATGCTGGCTACTGAATTGATTGGCATCCTGGTCACAAAAGGGGTGCTAATGTGGAAAGACAGGGCTGCTTCATAGCAGTTAAGGAAAATATCACATTTCTCTCATTCTTCCATGTACTGGCACTGTGTTCTATTGATGTCCTGAGCCAGTTTGAAACTCCTTGGTAAATATAGATGAATACTCGGAACTGGAAGAGGTATGTTGTAGCTTAAGGACTATTTAGTTCTGCATTCCGATCACGCAGTGGCCAACCATGGAAACCCATATGCAGGAGATCTTTGCACCTACACTCCTATGTTTTTATTCCAAGGCAACTGATACACAGAAGCCTTCCACCACCTCTAATACAGGGAAGAATATTCAGTAGTGATGTGCATTCGGGACTTACCTTGTCCCGTTTCGTGTCCCAGCTTTCGATGGAGCCCTGTTCCATTTTTGTCTGACCTTCCGAAATCGGAATGTCAGACTTTTGTTCTGTTTTGTCTTCTGGGCCAAAAGATCTGGGTTTTTTTTCCAGCCCAAAGCACCTGGGTCTACAGGTGTAGGCTTTGGTCCACGCACCCGGGATTCGCAGGGCCTGGAGCTGAGTGCCAAGTAAGGAGATGGCTTTTGTTCCAGGAGGGGTCTTTCCATTTCGGATGGTACAAAATGGAAAGACAAATGAAACAAATGGAACAAATACCACGCACATCTCTAATATACAGTCATTTGGTCTAGAAGTCATTAAAAGGTAAAGGTATAGGTAAAGGTTTCCCTTTGACATTAAGTCTAGTTGTATTCCAGCATATATAGAGACACAAGGCAAACATTCAGCACCTCGAAACAATGAAACACAGACACACAGATAAAGGTAAAGGCTTCCCCTTCATCTCCAGCTTTGGGAGTGGTATTCATTTCCATTTCTAAGCCAAAGAGCCTGCGTTGTCCGTAGACACCTCCTGGTCATGTGGCTGGCATGACTGCATGGAGCGCCGTTACCTCCCCACTGGAGCGGTATCTATTGATCTACTCATATTTGCTTGTTTTCGAACTGCTAGATTGGCATAAGCTGAGGCTAACAGTGGGAGCTCACCCCGCTCCCTGGATTTGAATCGCCAACCTTTCAGTTCAGCAAGGTCAGCAGCTCAGTGGTTTAACCTGCTGTACCACCGCAGGTTCCCTATTCCACTAATTCCTCTAATTCTAATATATAGATAGAAGGCAGCACAAGATGAGCGATTGTGGTGTCGTGATTTGAGCATTGCACTAGAACTTTGGGAGAACAGGATTTCAATGGAAAACCAATTGGCTTTCTGTGGCACATAAGAGTTACACCTGGCCATTTTGTGTTTCAGCGAACAAGTGCCAGTAAATGGAGCAGAGAGACAGGCTGGATCTACACTGCCATATGATGTAGCTTGGAACTGCATTATATGGTCACTATAGACTCATATAATACAACTTAACTACATTGGACTGCATTATATAAATCTAAACGGTTCTGGCCCAGCTTATCTGTCCAAATGTATCTCACTCTATGAAGCACTGTAGAGGTTTTTTTTTAAAAAAAAATATTTATTAGGGTTTTATGAGAAACAGCTAAATCAATAAAATAAGAAAAGAGAAAAAAATAAGGTTTTAAAACAGCAAAAATGGGGAAACATTGACTTATATAGAAAAGTAGGAAGAGAAAAAAAGAAAAAAAACCAAACAAATAAAAATATAGAAAAAATATATTGACTTCCATCTTGCTTTCTTGGGTTTGCTGGTAGATAGATTTGGAAGAATGTGCAATGACCATTGGAACAGCCTGGATTATGCTCGTGGATTACGTGTTAATTTATATTGTTTTTATATGTTTAAATGTTTTAATTGTTTTTCATGTACTTTTAATTTTTATTTTAATATGTATTTAACTGTACATCATGTTTTAAGGCATCAAATCATTAATTGTATATAAGGCCGCCTTGAGTCCCCTCTGGGGTGAGAAATGCGGGGTAGAAATGTCGTAATAAATAAACAAACTGAACATTATATGGCAATGTTGAACCAGCCACTATGTCATGAGTAAACTCTCCTGCTTTTCCTCCAAAGCTTAGCTAAAGCTGCTGCCACTTTAAAGAGGAAGTTTGTTTCATTCCATGGAGGATTCACCATATGACTGTGTATAATTAGCTGATGTTGGTAGCAGAGCCATTTACAAGTGCAGAACTGCTCCCTTGCCATCTCTCATTGTTTCTGGAAATGTTGAGAAGAATAGCAGAACACTCATGAAAGGATAAAGGGGAAATAACAGTGTGATTGCCAACAAATCTCAAGTAGGGCTGCCATGAAAAACAAAACATAAAAATTGGTCCTAGATACACACCTTTGACAGCACTGATTGACAGCACAGCTCCAGGATCCCACAGCCTTCCATGGCCACCTAGGCTGGGAAATTCTGGGAATTAGAACCCAAAAGTAACGTATCCCAAGATCTGAACAGTATTAGAACCAGGAGTAGAAATATCATGAAAACATATTTTCAGAAAGCACATTTTGGTTGATCATTCAGAGATGAGTCAACAGGAAGAACAATTTGACAGGACAGTGGAACAAGTCTCACATGAATGTGTGTGTGGATTTGCATTGGTGGGAGGTATTTGTGCATAGTGGTTGTTTTTCAGGAATTCTGTGATTGCTTCCTGCTCACATGGGTTAAAGGATTGCACTAGATACTTGCGCTTTCAAACTCTACAGCTTTATGTCATGTTAAAACTAAGCACCAAACCAATCCATACTCCAGGAAAGAATGCCCGACTGCTCACTGGAGGGAAAGATACGAGAGGCAAAGATGAAGTACTTTGGCCACGTAATGAGAAGACAGGAAAGCTTGGAAAAGATCATGATGCTGGGGGGAAAGGAAGGAAAAAGGAAGAGGGGCCGACCAAGGGCAAGGTGAATGGATGGTATCCTTGAAGTGACAGGCTTGACCTTGAAGGAACTGGGGGTGGCCACAGCCAACAGGGAGCTCTGGCATGGACTGGTTTATGAGTCAGAGGTGACTGAACGAATAAACAACAACAAAACTAAGCACATGATACTTTCACCAATCACATTTTCTACTACATTTCTGCATTTCTAGTTACTGTTACTGTTATTTCTTGTTTCAGACTGGAATACCGCAGTCTAAGTCCCATGAAAGGAGACCCATTGAATCACTGGGATTTTGGTTACAAAGGTAAAATAATTCAATTGTAGTTCAGTATTGATTTGATTTAGGCCCAATACTTTGGCTGCTTTTTGTATGGGTAACTAGCTTGCGGACCCAGTGGTGCATGGGTTATTAGAAGAAAGCATTGTTTGTTTTGGGTTGTCAGGTAATATCAATGAAGTTTGGTCCAGATCTGTTATCAGCTGGGTTCAAGGCTCTCTGGATAAGGGTGAACTACAACTCCTAGATCCAAGGTCAATCACCCCCAAACCAGGCCTGTATGCACAGTTGGCCATGTATGGTCTGTGTGCCAAGTTTCAGCTGGGTTCAGTGCTTTCTGGATGCAGGCGAACTACAACTCCCAAAATAAGGTCAATTCCCCTAAACCACTACAGTATGTTCAGTTGGTCATGGGGCTTCTCTGTGCCAAGTTTGGTCCTGGTCCATTGTCGGTGGGGGTCAGAGTTTCTCTGGATGTAGGTGAACTGCAACTCCCAAAATCAAAGTCCATTCCCCCAAAACTCTATAGTATGTTCAGTTGGTCATGGGGCTTCTCTGTGCCAAGTTTGCTCCCAGTCAATAGTTGGTGGGGGTCACAGTTTCTCCGGATGCAGGTGGACTGCAACTCCCAAAATCAAGGTCCATTCCCCCAAAACCCTATAGTATGTTCAGTTGGTCATGGGGCTTCTCTGTGCCAAGTTTGCTCCCAGTCAATAGTCAGTGGGGGGTCACAGTGTCTCTGGATGCAGGTGGACTGCAACTCCCAAAATCAAGGTCCATTCCCAGTAACCCCTGCTGTATGTTCAGTTGGTCCTGGGCCTTCTCTTTGCCAAGTTTGGTCCCAGTCTATTGTTGGTGGGGGTCGCAGTATCAGTGAAGGTACTGCAAGTCCCATTATCTGTGGCAACTTTGGTCCAGCTCCATCATTGCTTGGGCTAACAATATGCTTTGGATGTAGTTCAAGCACAATTCTTGTAAATCATGGTGAATTCTCCCCTTGTTCAGTTGTGGATCAATTCCTCTGTGTGTCATAGGAAAGGGTAGGAAAGGGTTAAGGGAGAGACAGTAGGAGGGGTCATGCAAATTAAGGAACCCTGGGATGTCCATTCTGGAGGAAAAACAGAACATCTAGGATGAAATTGTCCCCACATGAAAGCCTTCCCTTGGGTGGGGGGCAGGATGGTGTTTGTGGAGGACACTGGCAGGGTTTGGGTGACATGTTCATGGCGCTCACTATAACCTGCATGTCAGTGGAGGGAGGGCCATGGGTGTCTCCTGCTTAGTGAGAACGATAGCTGTTTGTGGAGGTGGAAGGCTGTCTGTGTAAGTGGACACCTCCTCCATATATAGTGTTCCCTCGTTACTTCGCGGTTCGCTTTTTGTGGATTCGCTGTTTCGCGGTTTTTTTTAATAAACACTAAAATAATAGTATAAATCATAAAATAATATTATAAATCCCTCTTTCTACTTCCTTCCTAAGGAGAAGCCGAAGGAAGGAAGGAAGGAAGGAAGGAAGGAAGGAAGGAAGGAAGGAAGGAAGGAAGGAAGGAAGGAGAAGCCGAAGGGAGAGAAAAGGAGGCTGAAGCAGCTTTGTTTTGGCCTCACAAGGCATAATAATAATAATAATAATAATAATAATAATAATAATAATAATAATAATAATAATAATAATATTTTTATTCTTGTACCCCACCTCTATCTCCCCGCAGGGACTCAGGGCGGCTTACAAATGCAAAACAAATATACATACAAAAACATCAAATACCGAAAACGCACAAATGAAAAATTAAAACATACGATTAAAATCAAACCATGAATAAGACAAAGTTAAAACGCAGCAATAAAACATAAGGATGGGCTGATCAAAGGCATGCGAGTGCATGAGAGGTGAGGAGGGGACAGAGACGCTACTTGCCAGTGAGATTGTAAACAATACAAATATAGTGTCCCTACTTCGTGGATTTTCACTTTTCGTGGATGGTCCTGGAACGTAACCCCCGCGATAAGTGAGGGAAAACTGTACACATTTTTCACTTTTATTATGTGTATATTTTATGCCTATTTTTAAAACAAGTGCAGAGATCAAAAGCTAACTTAGCATGCTTTTCTTACCTATCTATCCCAGTAGAACAAGAAACATACTGGATTAGGGAAAGCCTTATTCTGTTCCTATGTCCTCAACAGGATGTGAACTAAGCTCTCTTTTCTTTTCTGCTTTCCTGCCTGTGAGGAAAGAATGCCACTGTAGAAAGGAAAGCACTGTCTCACTAACTGGATAGAAATTCAGCTCCCTTTCTCTCCATTCTCCGTCAGAAAAGCATATACATTTTGCAGACTTTGGACAGGAAGAGAAGAAACCGGATCCCTCCCAAACCCCCAAGCAATTTTCTGTGTTTAAACATTTGTTCCCTTTAATCCCCACTAATATACACAGATCATGATGGAACGACACCTCTTTTGCATGGCTTCTGCTTCAACACTGGAGTACAAATACTCCCGTGGTTTTCTCCCGCTTTGAAACACTGAAATAACAAAGCCCTTGAAGATGACCCTGTTAACACAGAGATAAATCAAAATACTTTTAGTGGCTTTGGCAGGGAAATCTTTATCTTGAACTTCTTTCATTCTTATCTGCCTGGAAGGATTTGTCTGATTTAAGTTGTAGTTTGGGTATTTTGTAGAAGGGACATTCTTAACATTGCGCACACTTCCAAAGTCTTCAGTCAATCCCTGATTAATGGACTCTGAATCGGTAATTAAGCCACTGTCAGGAGGGGGAGCATCCCATAGATAAATCTTCTCTCATCTCCCTTTTGTAGTATTGAAAGGAAAGGAATCAACTTGATTTATCCCTACATTTACTTATTCCGCCTTTGTAATCCATTGGAGGACACTTAGCAATATAATAGTTTGGAGAACTGAATTCCTTATTCGCTTCCTACAAGCATTCTTAAGGAAGTAATATCATTGCCCACAATAGACATTCTCAAGGGGGTTCTTCAGGGCTTTTTAGAAATTATGGTCATCCCAGTAGCTATCACAAACTCATTCTTCCTTTATTGTTCATTCCACGATAGCTGTCTCATTACTGAAGCTCACTACTTCTCTTATGTAACTGAGAACCATGAAGGACAGATAACACCACCTCAAAAATCACTGCTAAATTAGCAGCTGATTGGCAGCTGCCAATCACAGAGGGAGATAAAGGTAAAGGCTTTCCCTTGACATTAAGTCTAGTTGTGTCCGACTCTGGGGATTGGTGCTCATCTTCATTTCTAAGCTGAAAACCCGGCATTGTCCATAGACACCTCCAAGGTCATGTGCTGTTACCTTCCCGCCGCAGCGGTACCTATTGATCTACTCACATTTGCATGTTTTCAAACTGCTTAGGTTGGCAGAAGCTGGGGCTAATAGCGGGAGCTCACACTGCTATCCGAATTTAAACTGTGGACCTTTAGGTTAGCAAATTTCAGCAGCTCAGTGGTTTAACCCACTGCACCACTGGGGTGGCATAGTCATTGTATTTGCCATATTATATATGGAACACTCTCTTAGTATGCCATTGTGTATTATGGGGCTTGGTCACACAAGGATTTTGGTACCTATGGAAGGTCCTGGAACCAAACCCCAGTGGATACCAAGGCTTCACAGAACACTGAAAAAAAAATACAATCCCACGGGAATGTTGACAATCCCATAAAGAATACTTTTATGTCTGAAAATATGGAAATATACATGACAGGCTCAAAATGTAATAAAATTATTCTGCACATAATGTATGGAACCTACGAAATAAAGTATGATGATGGTCACTGCCTTTGATAACTTTCAGTGTTAGGCAAACTCAAGGAGAACAGATCTACAGTGCCCTGCAGAAGTATTCACTGACCTTTTTCACATTTTGTTTTATTAAAGCCTGGAACTGGAATGGATTTAATTGGTATGGTTACCATGTGTTGCACACACGATATTCAATTACTGTAAAGGTTTCTCAGTTACAATTGGTTCTAGGTTTTTCTATGGAATCATCTGCTCAGTGAAACTACTTTGTTCAATATTGGTTAGAAACTGAGTTAAATGGCCGCTGTAGATGGTTTCTGAGTCTCCTTGGAGAGATCTCAGGCCTCTTCCACACAGCTGAATAAAATCTAACACTATCTGCTTTGAAGTGGAATATATGGCAGTGTAGACTCAGAAAACCCAGTTCAAATATTGTGGGATTTTCTGCCTTGATATTCTGGGTTATATGGCCTAATCGTGGATTTTTGTCTTCCAAATTTAATGGTGTGCTCTGTGTCACTGCGGTTAATGCTTAATTTGTCCTGCTTGTTGACATCGCAATGCGATGTGGTCAGGTTGAAGTTTTGCTACTGAAATCTCAGGGACTGACTTGGCAACCCCATCTGCTAAAAGTGGTTAACAGCTTTTATATATTTCCATTAGATAGTATTTAACAATATTTAATAGTAGAGACATCACACTGGTAACGAAGGTCCGCATAAGCAATGGTATTCCCCGTAGTAACCTATGGATGTGAGAGCTGGACCATAAAGAAGGCTGAGCGAAGAAAGATAGACGCTTTTGAACTGTGATGTTGGAGGAAAATTCTGAGAATGTCTTGGACCACAAGAAGATCCAACCAGTCCATATTCCAGGAAATAATGCCCGACTAGAGGGAAGGATGTTAGAGACAAAGGTGAAGTACAGTAGAGTCTCACTTATCCAACACTCGCTTATCCAACATTCTGGATTATCCAACGCCTTTTTGTAGTCAATGTTTTCAATAAATCATGATATTTTGGTTCTAAATTCGTAAATACAGTAATTACTACATAGCTTTACCGTGTATTGAACTACTTTTTCTGTCAAATTTGTTGTAAAACGTGATGTTTGGGTGCTTAATTTGTAAAATCATAACCTATTTGATGTTTAATAGGCTTTTTCTTAATCTCTCCTCATTATCCAACATATTCGCTTATCCAACGTTCTGCCGGCCCGTTTATGTTGGATAAGTGAGACTCTACTGTACTTTGACCACATCATGAGAAGACAGGAATGCTTGGAGAAGAGAATGATGCTGGGGGAAATGGAAGGAAAAAGGAAGAGGGGCTGACCAAGGGCAAGATAGATGGATGGTATCCTTGAAGGGACTGGCTTGACCTTGAAGAAGCTGGAGGTGGCGACGGCCATGAAGAGTCAGAAGTGACTGAACGAATAAACAACAACAGTAGCAACAAGTGGTTTAATAATATTTAATACTCTACTTTGGACTTCTGGATTCTTGACGGGAAAATTGCTGCAGATTAATCAGATTGGATAGATGTTGCTGGTGAATAGCAACTCTCAGCTCTTGCCAAAGATTTTCACTTGGTGTCTGCACCATTCTAAGACATCCAAGTTGGTGTTCTTGAGGCAATGAGCACCGTCAGCTCTGTACAACAAATAGTATTTTATGCCAAAGCCAATTCATTCTTGTATCATAAATAACCAAAAGAGAATCAGAGACACCAGAGAAACTTTTTTTTTGGCTTTGTCTCCCATGTATTTTTTGTTTGCAAGCTCCAGATAAACTTTGACAACAGCTCGCTTTAGAAATGGGTTTCTTCTCATTACACTTCCATAAAGCCCAGCTTTGTGGAGCATCTGGATGATAATTGTCCCATGGATGGTTTCTCCCATCTCAGCAGCAGGTTTCTCTTGCATCTTCATAGTCACTATTTACCTCATGGTTGTTTTCCTGGCTAATGTCCTCAATTGGTGGGCAGCCTTATCTAGGCAGAGTTGCAGTTAAATCATATTCTGTTCATTTTGTAATAACAGATTGAATGGTACTCCAGGGGATCTTTATAGTTTGAGACGCGTCTTGTGTACTACTTTATCCCATTATGTATGTTATACCTCTTTGGCAATCATGATGCTATTTGTTTAGGTATGATTTTGACAAACTTTGAGGCATTCCAGAACAAGATTTTTTTTTTTCATTTTGAGATCATGTATTTCTGGAATTGTACATAAGTGGACTTCATCTGCTGACTTGTGCAGTTTCTGGAGGCAGTGAGGTTTGTCAGTAATTGTAAAAATACTTTTGCCCATTCAGTGTTGAGTATATTTGTAAATCAAGTGATAGGTAAAGGTAAAGGTTTTCCCCTGACGTTAAGTCCAGTCGTGCCCGATTTTGGAGATTGGTGCTCATTTCCATTTCTAAGCCAAAGAGCCGGCATTGTCCGTAGACACCTCCAAGGTCATGACTGCATGGAGCGCCGTTACATTCCCGCCGGAGCAGTACCTATTGATCTACTCACATTGGCATGTTTTCGAACTGCTAGGTTGGTAGGAGCTGGAGCTAACAACGGGCGCTCGTTCCGCTCCCGGGATTTGAACCTGGGACCTTTCGGTCTGCAAGTTCAGCAGCTCAGCGCTTTAACACACTGTGTCACCACCAGGAGCCCCAAATCAAGTGATAACAATGACATTAAATCAATTTGAGTGCCACATTGCATCAGGTTATTTGTTATGCTGGTTATATACAGCTTCCATGTCCATGTACACCATTTAGTAAGAGTTGCTGTTGAGCAATAGTGAGAGAATGTTATTTTCTTTATAGATTTCTAGATTTCCCTTTCTGTCACCATAGAGCAGGTGTTTTGGCCTACAACTCCCAGAAATCCCAGCCAGTTTACCAGCTGTTACGATTTCTGGGACTTGAAGGACAAAACATCTGACCCACAGGTTGAAAACCACTGCCATAGAGGGAAACATGGTGTGAACTTTCATGATAACTTGGAAAATTAACTTTCTTGGGATACAATTCAAAGAACCCTGTAGCCAGTACAGCTGGTGGAATTTGGAAGCTGTATTTTTAAGGAGTAACTATTTCAAGTTCTTACGTACTGGCAACAACATAGATTCAGTATTTGATAACTGCAATTTAATGGTTTGTCCCTGATTAGTTCACATATTCCCAAGTCATTTGGGACTGTCAATATTCACATTAACATTGATAAAATTAATGTTACATAAAATATAAATAAAATGTAGATGCCCTCACTATCATGCATAAGTACCTAGTACATTGTATACAGGCAGTCCCAGAGTTATAAAAATTCGGGGGTGAGACAACAGGAAGTGAGAAGAAAGGTAAAGGTTTTCCCCTGACATTAAGTCCAGTCGTGTCCGACTCTTGATTTTGGTGCTCTTCTCCATTTCTAAGACGAAGAGCCGGCGTTGTCCGTAGACATCTCCAAGGTCATGTGGCTGGCATGACTGCATGGAGCACCAAGACAATAGGAAGTCAGAGGAAAATCACTCCTGTAAGAGTTATTATGGGGAAATGGTGTCTCAATTGAAGCTTTATCACCAATCTATATTTCCATGACAACCCCAAATTGTCAAAGTCCAATTGTTAGAGGGACAGGGGTGTTAACCTTTCCTTGTGCTATCCATAACTAAAAACAGATGGCTGGAGTTACACTCAAAAAAATTATGTGTTCCGACTTACATACAAGTTCAACTTAAACCTACAGAATCCATCTTGTTCATAACCTGAGAACTGCCTGTATAAGTGATACAAACATTTCTGAAAAGAAAGGTAATTTCCTCATAATCATCTTGATACAGAAAAGAAAGCACGACATTTTATACTCCATTCATACACATAGTTTATGCTTTTGTTGTGATATGTGTGTGGATGTATTACTATCTTGATGGATATTATAAGTTTTGTCCCTCATATACAGTAGAGTCTCATTTATCCAACACTCGCTTATCCAACGTTCTGGATTATCCAACGCATTTTTGTAGTCAATGTTTTCAATATATCGTGATATTTTGGTGCTGAATTCGTAAATACAGTAATTGCTACATAGCATTACTGCGTATTGAACTACTTTTTCTGTCAAATTTGTTGTATAACATGGTGTTTTCGTGTTTAATTTGTAAAATCATAACCTAATTTGATGTTTAATAGGCTTTTCCTTAATCCCTCCTTATTATCCAAGATATTTACTTATCCAACGTTCTGCCGGCCCGTTTACGTTGGATAAGCGAGACTTTACTGTATTAGCACTATTGGCACTCAGATGATCTGTATGCAGAAATTCAATTCTGTAAATGGGTTAAGTCGTATGGTGCAATAGAGAGAAAATCATTTAGTGGTGGAGCAAAACTGGTAGTTCTCTGTGTTACAATTGCTAGGCTGGGATGAAGCCAGAGTTTGATATAGCTTTCTGAGACATAACAAAGAACCACATCTACCTCACTATCTATTTATCTATTGTCTAGCTAGCTAGCTATCATCTACTTATCTATATGTGTGTGTACTAGTGTTGTGCTTTTGTATGGAATTGCTCTTCGTTTTGTGTAGTTTCATTCGTGTCGTCTCATTTTCGTATTTGGTTCTCGCTAACAAAATGGGCTGCCTATATGACACGAATTTTCGTCTGGCTAACGAAAAACACGAACTTTTAAAATGTTTGCATCTTCCCTAGATTACTATTGTTATTATTAATATTATTATTATTGAAACCCATTGGCACACATCAGATGTAATGCGCAGGAGGCATTTTCCTCTCCCAGGCTCAGGTTAGATTCCCAGATCTTTCTTAAAATATATTATATATAAATATTATTACATTAACCTCCATTTCTACAGATCAGATGTAATGCGGAGGAGGCATTTTCCTCTCCCAGGCTCAGGTTAGATCCCCAGATTATATATATATAAACAGGAGCCCCAGTGGTGAAGTGTGTTAAAGCACTGAGCTGCTGAACTTGCAGACCGAAAGCTCCCAGGTTCAAATCCCAGGAGCGGCATGAGTGGCTGCTGTTAGCTCCAGCTTCTGCCAACATAGCAGTTCGAAAACATGTCAATGTGAGTAGATCAATAGGTACCGCTCCGGTGGGAAGGTAACGGCGCTCCATGCAGTCATGCCGGCCACATGACCTTGGAGGTGTCTACGGACAACGCCGGCTCTTCAGCTTAGAAATGGAGATGAGCACCAACCCCCAGAGTCAGACATGACTGGACTTAACGTCAGGGGAAACTTTTACTTTCTTTATGTATTTGTGTATATATATGTGTGTGTGTGTGTGTGTGTGTGTATATATTTACATTAATCTCCATTTCCACAGATCAGATCTAATGCAGAGGCACTTTCCTCTCCCAGACTCAGGTTCGATTCCCAGATCCTTCTTTATATAAGTACCTGCTTATTGTTACGGGGCAGAAACAAAAGGAAAACAAACTATGTGGCTTTCATTTTCGTGTTGCCTCTTGTTTCCTACGAAAATCATTATTCGTTTTGTGTAGATGAACGGACGAAATGAAACGATAGCAGGAAGGAGACGAAGGAAAAAAATTTGCGCACACCTCTAGTGTGTACTACATTTCTATCTAGAAAGACAAGGTGAGCCAAAGTGACTGTTGGACTAGGATTCTGAGGGCCCTTCCAGACAGGTCCCATATCCCAGAATATGATCCCAGCTTTTCTGCTTTAAACTGGATTATATGAGTCCCTACTACCAAATAATCTGGGATAAACAGAAAACCTGGGATCAGATCCTGGGATATAGGGCTGATCTGGAAGGGCTCTGAGAGACCAGTTTTCTAATTTCTGCATGTCACACTCTCTGGGCCCTTCCAGACAGGCCCTATATCCCAGTACAGTAGAGTCTCACTTATTCAACATAAACGGGCCGGCAGAACGTTGGATAAGTGAATATGTTGGATAATAAGGAGGGATTAAGGAAAAGCCTATTACACATCAAATTAGGTTATGATTTTACAAATTAAGCACCACAACATCATGTTTAACAACAAATTTGACAGAAAAAGTAGTTCAATACACAGTAATGCTATGTAGTAATTACTGTATTTACGAATTTAGCACCAAAATATCACGATATATTGAAAACATTGACTACAAAAATGCGTTGGATAATCCAGAATGTTGGATAAGCGAGTGTTGGATAAGTGAGACTCTACTGTATCTGATCCCAAGTTTTCTGCTTTAAACTGAATTATGTGAGTCTGCACTGCCAGATAATCTGGGATAAACAGAAAACCTAGGATTAGATCGTGGGATATAGAGCCTGTCTGGAAGGACCCTCTGTCTCAGGGGAAGAAGGCAAAGGTAAACTGCTCTGAAAAGCAGTTTACCAAGAAAGCCCTGTTGATAGGGTTGTACATTGGAAATGTCTTTGAGGCACACAACAATGCCAGTAACATAGTATGTTAGCACACATTGATCCACTTAAAAGCTAGGAAACCCTACAGCAGCAACAAGTTGTCGAGAGATTCCCCCCCCCCCCCCCCAGTTTTCCACATTATATTAATACAGTAATAACAAAAAGGCATCCTTCATTGACTTCAGCAAAACCATGATCTCCCTTTTTTTGATACTGTTTAAGGCATGTGCAGAACCCTTTAGCACAAAAGATCTACTGAGTTTGGCAGCTTGGGAAATTTCCACAAGACTGCAATGAAACCAAATAGATTTGCTCAGATAAGAATTGCTCTGATATGAGAACTTTCATAACTTGGAAAATATTGACATTTAACGATGGGTTCAAAGTGAATGCTAGAGACAGACTTCAGCTAACAAATGAGAAGTTATTAAAAATGAAAAGGATGTTATGTTAAATGAGAAAACCCTGCCCTTTTCCTACTGCTGCTCGCAATTGTACTTGTTCTCCAGCAGACAGAAATGTGAAATTACTAAGCAGATAGCTCCATCCATGCATCATTTATGTTGGCCAAAATGAGTTTCAGCCCATTAATCTATTTACTAAAGACAGGAACCTAATATGGGGAAAATGCTGTATATGTAAAAGAAACAAAACACCTTTGCCTTTGACTAAAGCAAAACATAGAATCTTAGAATAATAGAGTTGGAAGAGACCTCAGGGGCCATCCAGTCCAACCCCCTGCCAAGAAGCAGGAAATCACATTCAAAGCACCCCCGACAGATGGCCATCCAGCCTCTGCTCAAAAGCCTCCAAAGAAGGAGCCTCCACCATACTCTGCGGCAAAGAGTTTCACTGCCAAACAGCTCTCATAGTGAGGAAGTTCTTCCTAATGTTCAGGTGGAATCTCCTTTCCTGTAGTTTGAGGCCATTATTCCGCATCTCTCTTCAACTACGGTGCCCAGAATTGGACACAGTATTCCAGGTGTGGTCTGACCAAGGCAGAATACAGGGGTAGCATGACTTCTCTGGATCTAAACACTATACTCCTATTTATGAAGGCCAAAATACCATTGGCTTTTTAAGCTGCCGCATCACATTGTTGGCTCATGTTTAACTTCATGTCCACGAGGACTCCAAGGTCTTCTTCACATGCACTGCTGTCGAGCCAGGCATCCCCCATTTTGAATCTTTGAATTTTTTTTTGTCTGCCGAAGTGGAGTATCTTGCATTTATCCTCCTTAGGAAAAAATGTCCTGTTGTTTAGGATTTCTTATATACAACAAAATGCATGTGATTTTTTTGTTTTGAAAAGAAAACAGTGTCTTCTATGCAAAACATTTCTGTGCAGAACACATTTCCCATATAGAAAACATTTTGTGTGTTTTTATTAAACATTTTATTTTATTTTATTAACATTTATTAAAAATCACTGTTTTCTGTGCAGAACAAAATGTCTTTTGAACAGAAAATGCCTTTATCCATGCAAACAAATTTCAACCATCACATACATTTTCTGTGTAGAGTAAATCCTGAACGGCAAAGATTTTCCTCTTTTTTTATCAGGGTTTCTCAACACTAAAAATGCGTTTTATATTTTTCAAATATTCTTCCAAGCTTAGACTGGAGTCAAACCTGGCATTCTCTTTCACCACATATTATCAGAAGCTTGAGAAGGACACACAAAGGGCTCTTGTTTGAGGAAGAATAACTGGAATATATGCACTGCCAAATCTGCTGAGTGCAAACGAGGTCTCGGGAGTGGATATGGCTTATAGAAGATATGTGTAAGATCTTCTAACTGTAACATTTTTATTGCAATGTTCACATCATAAAGGCAAAAGGAGAGACTCTCTTCATTTGTGCTAAGTCTTTTTACCAAGAGATTCTCAAAGGCCTGAATCCAATTTTTTTTTGTATTTTGACACAGAAGACTGTTCATCTAAAGCAGTGGTTCTCAACCCATGGGCCTCGGCCCAGCAGTGGGCCACGAGAACAAAAATCTGGTTTGTGAACCTCCTTCCTCTTTATTTATTTTATTTTATTAATTTTATTTCTGCGTTCTGCAGAGCTGACCATTGCATTGGATAGACCACCTCAGCTCTAGATCATTAAACATGGTTTTCTGTTGGCAAGCAGATGGCAACTACTGGATGGCATATGTTCTGTATCAGAAACTAGAGCTGATGTGGTCTATCCAATGCAATTTTCTAAATCAGCACCACAGTTAACCAAACCGAATCTAAAGTTGACCAAAAACTGATTCGTAACCTTTTTGGTCCCTGGTCAATGTGGTCCCTGGTCAAAAAAAGTTTGAGAACCACTGATCTAAAGCTTGAAAGTATTCATGAATGTGAGGTTCCAAAGGAATGCTATTTGTGTGATTTTATTGAATTTTGACTTGAATTTAGTTATTTGCCTCAAACTTTTGAGATGGAGTATGTTAATAATCCAATTAAACTAAGAAATTGAAGCCTGATTCAAACCAGGCTCCCACCTACAGTGAAATGGGCAGGCACCAAAGATAGGTGTAATTTTATAACCCTCTGGAGTTTGCTTTCTGATATTCTCCAGAGAAATCAATGCACTTTTTGCCAGTTTTTCACAATATCGAGGGTATTATCTAATTCACAGAAAAAGCAATTGATTGGGGGAAAATATTCTTTAGCATGAAAACATCTGAATATGCTGAAATGCATATACATTGCAGTTAATACGACAATCTCATGACTATGAATGTTGATAAGTCCCAAGTGAATTTTGTGAATATACCTGAAAACATAATCTTCTCCATACAAATGAATTCTGTCAATCATATTTAAGTGTCTGTCAACATTTCCTGGTATGTTTTTGTTTGGAAACATTCACAATCATCACTTGGAACTGTCAGTGTTCACATGTAAATGTCAACATTTGATATAACATGAACATTATTGATCCAGGATGAAAATTGTATAGCCATGACATTTATTGCTCTCTAATATTTATATGGCAACACTCCTCTTCACTTAGGAATTTTTTTAGGCAGCGGTAATGTCTCACTTTTGACAGAAGCAATCACACCTACTTTAATCTTTAAGTGTTTGAGGTCGTTTGAAGCAATCTTTGCTACATAAAAGCCATTTTGGCATTAGTTTTGTGAACAATTTATTTCTTTATAAACAAGGAGGTATTTTATTATGGAAAATTTAAAATGTCATTTATACATTATCCCATTTTAATAAATGATTCAGTAATAGTCAGTTGCATGAAGGTTTGTGGTGAAAAAGTTGAAGAAAGTCCTTCCTAGACAAGAATTGTAAAATGGAAGGAGCCGCAACCAAAAAGACTCTTATCAGATATGTATTTACACACACACAGCTGCAAAATTTCCTAAGATTAAACCAACAAATGTATTGAATATTTTCGCTTAAATATTGAGAATGAAAGCCGACGTTCTAAGGGACTGGAAGAAGAATTACTTTAAGAATGTGTATTTGTACTGTACTTTTTATCTCCTAACTTTAGTTGAGGCTTCCTTTCCCTCCAGTATATAATCTTCAAGTGTGCAGATGTGATACCATGATACTGTATGACAAATTAAATCAGTATGTTACCCCATTAGAGTAAGACAAATTAAATAAAACCGGATAATTGGTGTGAGTAAACACATCCTAAATAAGTTGTTGAAGGCTTCATGGCCAGAATCACTGGATTGCTGTGATTTTTCTGGGCTGTATGGCCATGTTCCAGAAGCATTCTCTCCTAACGTTTCGCCCACATCTATGGCAGGCATCCTCAGAGGTTGTGAGGTTTGTTGGGCCACCTTGATTAGCAGCTAGGAAGCAGCCAGGCTTTGAAGCTGCAAGACTTTTCAATGCTAATCAAGGTGGCCAATTGCAACATTCACACTTACCTCAAACAGACAAGAGTTCTTAAGAGTTCTTTCTCCCACCCTGGACTTTCCACAGATATATAAACTCCACTTGTCTAGTTTCCAACAGAACTTACAACCTCTGAGGATGCCTGCCATATATGTGGGTGAAACGTCAGGAGAGAATGCTTCTGGAACATGGCCATACAGCCCGGAAGACACACAGCAACACATCCTAAATACTGAGGGAACCTGACCACTATTTCCTTTTTTGCTTTGTTCTGACTTTTTCATTATCTGCGGCTGCAGAATTGTGAGCCAGAGAGCAAAAGTGTGACTGCTTCTGTAACATAATTGTGACTTTTTAAAATGAGCAAGTGGCTTTGCCATGCCTTTGCAAAACAAAATCAATAAGCTTTTATCATTTTTCTATGAACAAAAAAATTCAAAAGGTTTCAGTATCATCTCAGCACTAAACATACAATGTATTCATTGTGTTCAAAGTTCTTTTATTTTTGCACCAGCAGACAATTCTGGATGAGCCTGATCTCATCTGGTTTCAGATGATAAGCAGGGTCAAGTCTGGTTAGTGCCTGAATAGGAAATCAATCCAGGTTTCCAGGCAGGGCCAGGCAACAAATGCTGCTTGAAACTGTGGAGAGCCACTAGTGCAGTTAGTGCAGACAACACTAAATGGACCAATAGTCAGATTCAGCATTAGGCAGTTCCTAAAACTCAAATAAAGGGAAATTATTGTATATATTATCTTGGACCATCAACTTTCTGAACTTAAATAAGACCCAGGAAATCAGCTGAGGAATAACTATGGTCACGGCTTAGAGCTCCTTGGAATAGTCTTGATTGGAAGGACTTTCCACCATGGACTTGAGCAAAAATATATGCTACAATAATTTTGTTTCCCTTTCATGATGCCATAAAAGTCTCTTGTTGCAACACTAGAACCACCACCCACCCCAAATAGACACTTAGTTAAGTCTGTAATTTAGATAAAAGAAAGCAAGAAGGACTTACCCAGCTTGGACACAGAAAGTGCTCTTCTTCTAATGATGGAGAACTCCGCAGTTTAGCAATTAAGAGCTTGGCCTGTGGACGAGGAAGTTCTCATTCAACTATCATGTCATAGAGTGATTCTTTTAAGCACGTCTTCTCTTAGCATCAGCCTTTCCTCTGAAATATGGGAGTGACCATAATACTGCTCCATCTCCAGATAACGTGTGTCAAGTACTTCAAAAATGAGGAAGAGTGCTATATGTAAATACCAAAATCTGTTTTATTATCCAAAATACAAGCACGTTGTGCAGGAAGGTGTATTTTCAGGAGTGGGTTATTCATGTCAGTTATTTTTTAGCCACCTGTCTGTTTCCTCCACAGAACAAGACTGCAGTTTAATCCGGATAATTGAAAAATCAGTAACCTTTTAACAAGCAGGACAAAATTTCACAACATTTTAGAATGGTGAGTGTAGCTGCATTATCATTTCGATCCCATATGTATTTGCTTAACACGACTATCTCCCTCAGTTCTATCGTTTTTAAAATACAGTAGAGTCTCATTTATCCAACACTCACTTATCCAACATTCTGGATTATCCAATGCATTTTTGTAGTATGTGTTTTCAATACATCGTGATATTTTGGTGGTAAATTCGTAAATACAGTAATTACTACATAGCATTAATGTGTAATGAACTACTTTTTCTGTCAAATTTGTTGTATAACATGATGTTTTGGTGCTTAATTTGTAAAATCATAACCTAATTTGATGTTTAATAGGCTTTTCCTTAATACCTCCCTATTATCCAACATATTCGCTTATCCAACATTCTGCCGGCCCGTTTATATTGGATAAGTGAGACTCTACTGTAGCAGTAGTGATAGATTTATTTAGTGTCTTGACAAGATGCTATTTACAGAAAGGAAACTATGCAAAAACACACAGAACTTATATAATCACTACTTTACTAACCTCTTTGGTCTAGTTTTCCAGACAATTAAAAACATCGCAAACTTGGGGGGTGATTTTAAGATTCCATCCTTTGATACAAATTGAAAATAGCAACTTGTTAGGATGGCCAGGAAGGGATATGACCATAGAGTGGATTAACTTTTCTCTACCATTGAAAAGATTTACAGTAAAATGTTTGTCCTTTCTCAGAAGAACAGGTACAGAATCTTAAGCCATATTGTCCTTCCAGCAACTGAGACTATATCCCAGTCCACTTTGCTATCATCAAGCTACAAAGAAAAGAATCATAGCACTGGAAGCTTTGGAATAGTTTTGTACTTTATCTATATATATAAAAATGTAATGTGCATTTTCCCCTTGGAGCAAACAACAAAACCACTCAACCAAATTGCACCAGATTTGGCCACAGAAAGACATAGTCATCCAATCTATGTCTTTCAATCAAAAACCTAGAGAAATAAAGTCCAAATAACAGAAAATCCCCAATTGCTTACCACGCATGCGCAGAGGCCCCCCGGGAACTGAAACAACTACATTACCTAGAGGACCTCGTAGCTGTGTGCAGAGCCTAACGCCCATTTTAAAATACATTGCCATGGTGGAACAGCCCTGCAGCTTCAAAGCCAGGCTGCTTTCTAACCAGGAGGATCCTCGGTTGGCCACCGTGAATACCACTGAACAGCCTTACAGCTTCAAAGCCAGGCTGCTTCCTAACCAGAGGGATCCTAACCACCAGACTATGCCACAGCAACATGTGGCCAGGCACAGCTAGTATAATATAAATTCTTATCTGGTGAATTAAAGGTGAGCTAACGTGGTTTGCTTGAACCAACTGATTCTCTTTGTGACTGAAATTGTTTACTTAATTGTAACTGATCTCATGAATTGTCCATTCGGGGAAAAATGAACATACTGTAGGGATTGATACACATTTTTTCATTCAGTGGAATTCCTAAGAATTATCAAAGTTAAATAACATAAACTAATTTTCTGGTGGGACCACTTGATTTTCAATGCAATCAGAAGCAAACCCTCGACTTCTGCATTATATGGTGCATAATCCAGATTTTACATTTAAAGCGGCTTCTACCACATATTAAAGCTTCTGCCATTGCTTTCCTTAACCCCGTCATGTGGTTCTCATATGCATCCAAGTATCTCTATATGGAATCAACATCCTACAGCTGTTTTAAACTAAACATGCTTAAAAAAAGCCAGGTAAAATATTTTGGCTTACTTTCCCCAAACTACATACATGCCCCTCAGAGAATTTGAGTATGAGTTTAGAGAATAATTGCTTCTCCCTTTTCATGTTATACGCTACTTTTCGAAAGAGCATTTCCCCACTCCAGAGGCTCTAAGCAATAAAAATGATTTTTCATGACTGTAATTGTTCCCACTGGAGAGGTCAACATCTTATGAATTTAACTTGTTGACCTAATAGTAATCCTGCAATAAGAACCAGACCATGCTGAAGAGAAGTAAATTGAAACATGCCATTTAATATCATTTGTGTAATTAAAGATCTAAGTGTATAGATTAGACTTTTAAAAACCTACCTGAACACAACAGAAAAAAATGCTGCAATGTGGCTGGACATCATAAAGTGATCCAGTTAACAGTTCCCAGGATGAAAAATATAGTATTTTTGTATTATAAATATAAATTATATTAAAATGGACACAGTTACACAGATTTGTAACTGTGTCCATTTTAATATAATTGTTTTGGTTTCCGTCTAATAATGTTGTTTTATTATGTTTACTGTGTTTAACTTGTATGATGTTTTTAACAATTAACTGTTTCTGTACACTTGTTGGAAACTGCCCTGAGGCCTCTTGAGGAAATGGAGCGGTATATAAATAAAGTATTATTATATTATATAAATTGAAACACAAGCACAAAATGGCCACACAACTGTCAGTATGAAAGGAATCTAGGTAGCTGCTTGTCCTGCATCTTATTGATTTTTAGTTGATGATTTTGACCATATTTCTTGTGCTGATCTTGCCTGGTCTGTACTCATGTGTAAGTCAACCTAATTTATATGTCAAGGGCAGATTTGGGGGTCAATTTTTTAGATTTTGATATGACTTAAGGATAAGACTAGAAGGAAAAGCACCAATTTCACGTTGGGCTGCCATTTTCCTGCCCAGGCATTCAAACAGTATCGTAGCAGAAAAAGTAGAGCTGATTGGTGCTTCTTTTAGGTTCTTCTGGTACAGACTAAGTTCTTACCTTTTACAACTCTACTCAGGGAAAAGGTTCCCTTTTTAATAGGTAAGGCACAGGGACTTATTCTTTGACTAAAATTTCTAGACATACATGAATACATGAGGGTTGAATGAAAAGTAATGCCTCCACATTCGTTACTTGGGTTTGAATGGGAATATTTAAATAAAACAAACTCAGAAATAATCCATAGAATGTGCTCTTTAACTACCACTATTCACCTTTTCACATAATCACCAGACAATTGGATACATTTCTGCCAACAATGAACAAGTTTTCTGAAGCCATCACGGAAGAAGTTGACACTCTGTTTCCACAACCAGCGTCTCACAGTTCTCTCAACGTCTTCATCAGAAGCATAATGATGTCCCTGCAGATCTTCTTTCATTATCAGGAACAGATAGAAGTCAGACGGTGCTAAATCTGGACTGTATGGAGGATGCCATACAGAGGTGAGATCCAGTCTCTGAAGTTCTGCTGTGGTGGCATGTGAAGTGTGTGATCTGGCATTGTCATGCTGCAGGAAAAAAATTCCCTTTTCCTTTCGGACCCTTGTTAGCCGTCGTTTCAAAGTTCGCATCGGTGTGATGGAACGCTCTGAATTTATTGTTGTTCCACGTTCAAGGAAATCAACATGGATAACACCATCTACACCCCAGAACATTGTTGTCATGATTTTTCCAGCTGCAGGGCCGTGTCTTGAATTACTTTTTCTGGGGTGAGTCTTTGGGTCGATATTCCATAGACTGATGCTTCGTCTCTGGGTCGTAATGGTGTACCCACGTTTCATCTCCTGTCACAATTGAATGGAGAAAGGCATCACCTTCATTCTCGTAACGTGAAAGGAGTTCCTGGCGAATTTCAAGTCTACACTTTCATTTCAGGCATCAGCATCCTGGGTACCCATTGTGCACAGATCTTCCAATAGCCAAGCAAAGCAATAATGTGACCCATACGTTCTTGTGAAATGCTGATGCTTGAAATTTCTCTCTGAGTGATACAATGATCGTCCTTTTGCTTGTGAAACTCTCTGGTTGCTGTCACAGGACGTCCAACTCTTTGTTTGTCAAGCAAGTCAGATGTTCCCACCTCAACATCTTTAAACTGACTTGCCCAATGACGCACAGTACTCACATCAACACAATCACCATAAACAGCTTGCATTCTCTGATGAATCTCCTTTGGGGTGACACCTTCTGCTGTCAAGAATTCAGTGACTGCACGTTGCTTAAGTCGCATTAACTGACCGTCTGCACAGAGTTCCATACTTCTCATTTTAACAACACAACCGTTCAATGTTAAGGCTTCCCGCCAAGTGGAACTGGAGAGGAGTCTCTACTGAACAAGCCAGTATCTGCCACATACCAGTACTGCCATCTGTTGAGGAGTTACGAAGGTGGAGGCGTTACTTTTCATTCAACCCTCGTAAATGGTATATTAAAATTTAGTCCGCATCTTACTGAATCCCGGCAATCAGAAACTTCTATTTTAAAATACATGATTGAAAGGCGTGTTTTAATTTTTTTAGTGTTTCTGTTTCTTTTATCAATGAACTTCCCATAGGTACACAGACATTACAAGCAGATAAATGCATGAAAAGATGTCCTTCTCTGTTCTATTTGCATGTTCCAGACATGCATAAGGCGCTTAAAGATTTTTTTTCTGGTTTCACCCTACCTGGGATTTCCACGGGGATTCTTAAGGTCTTGTATAGAAAACCCAAACCTTGAATGGCTTTGCTTCTCCTTGATGCAAGCTGACAAGTCAACAGTATGAACTTAAGGAAACAGGTTATTCTTGTTGAAGCTGAAAGTTCAAGCACCTTTCTGGTCTATGTTGAGAAATACATCATGGCACATTATGAATCAGAGGTGGGAATCATGTAACCCTCCAAACAGCAGCTCCCGGAACTCCCCACTATTGGCAATGACTGCCAAAAATTGTGGTTCAACATCTGTAGGGCCATAAAATTTTCACTCCTTTTGTAAAGATGCAAGTTGTAATTTAAGACCTTTTACAAGGGGCACCACTCCAATGACTGGTTATTCATGAAAGCAAAAACAGAAAGATTTTGCACCTATAGTACCATGTGGAAAAAATAACCAAGTATCAGAACAAATTATTTAACAGAAATGGGTTTTGTCAAAATTACTAGGGCTTGGTCTGAAGGCACAGGATAGAAACAATTTACATAAACCAAATATGAACTGGCCAGTGCCTTAGCTAGGGACAATGTGGCTGCCTAGAACTGTAGGAATGTTACTTTCTATTCAATTGATTAAGGATATGATACGGATTAATTCTGCAAACATTATTTCACGCAACAATAAGTATAGGTAAACAGGCAGGAATTATGAAGAGTTTCTGCTAATCCTTTAGAAACACAGATAATTTTATCCCTTTATGTCTTCCCAGTGTCTGTAGAGCCAATCATGGTTCTTCTTGTGAAACAACCTCCACTACAAATGCAGATCAACAACTAATAAATCCAAATTAATTTGTACCATGGCTTAAAGGTTTAGCTGTTACCAGTGTGCTAGGAGGAAAATGGATGTAATCAATTAACACTCATTTGTAAAAACATTATAAATGAAATAAGAGGAGTATGTGCCAGCTGGACAGATTACTAAAGGGAAAAATAAGCGACATGAACTTTATTCTGCTTCTTTACTTATTTTTAGAAGAAAACACAATGAACTGTAAAAAAATACTGGACTCATGGTTATGAACTCCACAAAACTGAGAAAGTGGTCAAATGCTTGGATATATATTTATCCTTATTTTACAACTCACAACAAGCATTTACATCTGTTGTATTTGTTTGTTAACAATAAACATGGAAAATAAAAAATGAGCAGGGAATTGCGTTCCATGGATGAGGCATCCACATTTATTTTTTCCCCATAGGCATTAAAAATGGCAGTGAATTATTCCTTGAAAGAGGCAGGGAATGAAAAAGATGCAGATATACTGGACTGAGGTTTGTGCTTCAAAATTACACCGTTCATTTTAAAAACAAAATGATATTTATTTATAATGATTCCTCATATGTTCTTTTGTCCCCTTTCAATCTCTCTCAGTCTCTCCCCTTTTTAGAAGATGTCCATTTTTAAAATGACACACGGCATTACAAATGATGGCACTTCCAATCAATGTGGCATTTCCATATTTACACCAAATAAAAAGAAATTTACAAGACATGATAGCATACAATCTTGACATTTAGTAGTAGCAGTAAAACAAGAAGGGCATTCATTTTTTTCCTGTACAATGAGAACAAGACTTTTATTCACATTTTTTAAAAAAATCATTTGTAATTTCACCTGACCTACACATTTCCCAAATTCATTTCCGCATCAATTCTCAAACCTTTTGTCACATTGCCCACACCTTCACCAGACTATAGGGACTACAGGTATTTAGGTCTAACATCTAAACAGAGCGAAGTTCTCCCTTTCCATATTCAATCCCATCTTCCAAATACTCTCCCATGGGGTAGGGTGGGGGGAGCTCTTTCTTGGTTTCCTTCTTTGTAATTCACTTTCACATTTCTCCCTCAAAACAGCAAGCCCATCACTCAATCTCTTCTCAAGCAATGTTAGAAACAGTTTTCCTCTTTGCGATTTTCTAATGCTACACCCAAGAGTCGGGTGACCCAGGGTATTGTTCTGCTCGATAAGAAGGTCGCCTGGTGGAATAGAAGTCTACATAGTTTGTGGTTGATTTCAGTCCATACTGTGTTGTGTAATCAGCCGTAGCTGGGAAGTGGACTCGGTCGTCAAAGTATGGGTCTTCATAGCTATGTGGGGACTGCAAATATAACCTGTATGCATCATAGTTCTTTCTGCTGGAATCATCTTGGCTGTAATACAACTGCTGATGCTATTGAGAAAACGAAACAAACAGAAGTACACCCCAATTTAGCTGTTTTTATAAGAGATATACAATAGACCTCCATGCACAGATGTAGCAGTGTCCATTCATGCAAGTATGGGCTACCCAGGAAAACAACATAGTTTACAAAAGCATTTCAAAACTGTCTTTAGGAATGTCTTTTAGAATCAGATACAATTCTAAGACTACAGAATTTTCAGATTAATATCATGTAACTGTACTTCCTGTATGGCTATAAAAATGTCTCAATGGAAATCACTTGTCTGTGAAGTCAAATAACAAGAGCCTTGCTATCAGAATTTGCTTTTGTAAGGAAAGCACAAAGGTTGCTATTGAACATGACATTTTCATAAGCGTGTAGAATATATTTTCAGAAACTAAACAGGAACAGCTCATCAAGATTTCAAATGTGGTCCAAATATGAACAAGCAATGCAAATGGCACATCATAGGAGAAAACTGGAAATATTTCCAAGAGGCTTTTGGTTCTAACAATGGGAGGTGAGAAATATTATATTTACTCAAATCGAATACAGTGTTTCATCACTTATTGCGGGGGTTCCGTTCCAGGACCTAAGTGGAAATCCACGAAGCATGGACACTATTTTAATTTTAATATTTATACATTACTAGCTATGCCTGGCCACGCGTTGCTGTGGCGAAGTATGGTGGTATGGGAAATAAAAGTATTGAGGAATTGGTGGTAGTTAAGGTAAAGGGTAAAGGTTTCCCCTTGACATTAAGTCCAGTCGTGTCTGACTCTGGGGGTTGGTGCTCATCTCCATTTCTAAGCCGAAGAGCCGGCATTGTCCGTAGACTCCTCCAAGGTCATGTGGCCGGCATGACTGCATGGAGCATCGTTACCTTCCCGCTGGAACAGTACCTATTCATCTACTCTCATTTGCATGTTTTTGAACTTTAGGGTTGGTAGAAGCTGGGGCTAACAGTGGGGGCTCTCTCCGCTCCCCCAATTCAAACCTGCTACCTTTTGGTCCAGAAGTTCAGCAGCTTAGCGCTTTAACACGCTGCACCATCAGGGGATATTATTTCCTAAAGGTTGTGAATATACAATATTTTTGATTTTTTTTTTGTCTGTGTTAGCTGGCCCTTATTGTTTCCTTTGTGGAATTTTCAATTTCCCTGCTTTAAGAGTGTTGCTCTTTATTTACTGTCCTGGTTTTAGAGATTATATTGTTTATTATATTACAATATTTATTACAATATTTATATCCCGCCCTTCTCACCCAACAGGGGACTCAGGGCGGCTTACAATAAAACACATATATAAAAAAATTGTACAATGCACTATAGTTCTGTATTATTCTATCACAGTAATTATTTCATATTACAATAGAATCTCACTTATCCAACCTTCGCTTATCCAATGTTCTGGATTATCCAATGCAGTCTGCCTTTTAGTAATCAATGTTTTCGTAGTCAGCGTTTTAAATTCATTGTGATATTTTGGTGGTAAATTTGTAAATACAGTAATTACTACATAGCATTACTGCGCATGGAACTACTTTTTCTGTTAAATTTGTTGTATAACATGATGTTTTGGTACTTAATTTGTATAATGATTACCTAATTTGATGTTTAATCAGCTATTCCTGAATCCCTTCTTATTATCCAACATATTCACTTATCCAACGTTCTGCCGGCCTGTTTATGTTGGATAAGTGAGACTCTACTGTATATTTATAACCTTATATTATCTGCTTAGAACTGGATTATATGGCAGTGTGGAGTCAAGATAATGCAGTGCAAAGCAGATAATATAAAATTATAAATGGGTTATATAGCTGTGTGGAAGGGCCTTGAGTCTACACTACCATATAATCCGGTGTAAATTAGATAATCTGTGGAAGAGGCCTAAGTGAGGCCTAACTCTGCCTGTCCCCTGGGCTGGGTGGGTTGCTAGGAGACCAAGTGGGTGGAGCTTAGCCTTCTCACTGGCAGCAATTGGATAAAAACAATTATTCCTCTCCCTCTAATTAGGACTTTATTTTTCTTTTCTTTTTGTTGTATCAACCTAGAGGCATGGATGATGGGTTGTGTTGTCAAATTTCGAGGTTTGGGGGCCTGTAGTTTTGTTGTTTTGTCGGTCGCTGGGATTCCATCACTCTTTTATATATATATAGATTTTAATTGTTATGTGGCCTTTCTCCCCCTTGCAAGCCCCGGGGAGCTAGTGAACCCTTCCCTACCAGCACCGGCTGGGCCCTTGCTCCGGGCTCATCATGTTGCTCTGGCTGCTTCCTTGCAGCCAGGGAAGAAGGAATGCTGCTCCAGCTGGATGAGTGAGGGAGGGAACGAGGGTGAGAGAGTGAAGGCTGGTGGCCGCAGCAAAAGCCTGGAAGAGGCAGCCATGCCGGGAAACATGGAGGACTTGGAAGAGGGGGCGGAGCAGAGGCAGAAGCCGGACCTGGCTGCCTCTTCCAGGCTTTTGCTGCCGCCGCCAGCCTTCACTCTCTCACCCACCCTCCCTCGCTCACTCATCCAGCTGGAGCAACGTTCTTTCTTCCCTGGCTGCAGGGAAGCAGCCAGAGCAACATGAAGGAAGCTACTGCCTGTCAGTCAAGCTGAGGCTGGTAAGGCGAGTTCACCAGCTTGAGCCTGATGGAGGGGCACAGCTTCCCCTTTCCTGTCTGCCGTTCTGAGGAAAGCAGACAAATGGCCGATAGTCAAGAGGAAACTGCACATTACAGTCAACAACTAATCTTTTTTTAAAATATGTGCACTTTCAAAATTGAGGTGTGCATTTCAATCAATGATGCATTATACTTGGTAAATATGGGTAGTAGTATGTGCAAGTGATTATCCATATTTTTCTCATGTGTTAGTTATTAATGAAAGCCAGGCACATCACAGGAATTCAAGTACATCCTTGTCTATCATTCCTGGTGGGAACTACTGAAGATCTTCAGTTCTTAAGAAAGCAACTGAAGCCCATCCAGGATTAACTAAAAGCATTTTTCTTCTATCGTTTTTGAAGCCATATTTTGACTATTTTTTGCTGTCTCCTCCTTTGGGAATGTGTTTCTCTGCCTACCTACTTAGGCAGCCAGAATATTGCAAATGCATTGATAACTTTCCCCTGCTGTTATATTTATTCCTACTGTTTAAATTAACCTCAGCAATTGCATTACACAGAAGTCAATCTTAACAAAACTTATTTATATGCTGAAAATATATCTAGAATCTTTCATTCACTGAGATCAGTTGATCAAACCTCTCTTTTTAGGTTTCTTCCTTTCCCTGATTCTTTTGTTCAGATCCTTTATATTTTTCTGCCAACTTTTAAGTGATGTGATATATTCTTTGTAAAACTTTGGTTGCTGTTATGTTCGTAACTTCACACAAAGCAACATATGAAATGTTCCTGAGAATTCTGTAAACACTAAATTATTACTGAGAATAGTTCTTCATCTCACGAGAGGAAGGTGTAAGGCAGTATTGTGGAATCCCAAGGTTTGCAGAAATATGAAAAATGTTTCGGGGAAATCCTGGTGGAGATAAGAAATATACCTTAAATAGAATTAAGTATGCTTTATGGAAACAAGATTTTGATAGAATGTGTGCGTGCGTGGATGGAAAATAAAACCTTCCTAGGATGAAATTGAGCACACTACAAAAATAACAGCTTACTGGAGAAGAGTTATATTTTCCATTGCTACATGTTTTGTATGTACCAATTGTATATACAGTAGAGTCTCACTTATCCAACATAAACGGGCCGGCAGAATGTTGGATAAGCAAATATGTTGGATAATAAGGAGAGATTAAGAAAAGCCTATTAAACATCAAAATAGGCTATGATTTTACAAATTAAACACCAAAACATCATGTTATACAACAAATTTGACAGAAAAAGTAGTTCATTACACATTAATGCTATGTAGTAATTACTGTATTTACTAATTTAGCACCAAAATATCACAATGCATTGAAAACATTGACTACAAAAATGCGTTGGATAATCCAGAACATTGGATAAACGAGTGTTGGATAAGTGAGACTCTACTGTGCTGTAATAATAATTAAATATTCTAAAATTAGTATTACCAAGTTTGCATGTATAATTCAGTGACCCTGTTGCTACAATTTTGATGATACCCCAAATATCTTAGAAATCTGATTCTTCCTTCTATCCAATTATACCTTCCTGATTTTTTTCAAGCATGATTGGCATTTGTGCAAGGGCAAGTTATTTCCCTTAGTTATGTCTTCTACACAGTCATAACTACAAATGATGCAAATGACGTTGGGTTTGTCTGGCTGGTTTTGTGGATAGGGGAGTCAGGAGACCCAAGTTATCTTGTTTTTGTGGTGACTTCCATGGTTTTTCACTAATTGTAGCTGCAATGTCAGTCAGCTTTTTAAAATGTGGTGGCAGGGGTTTTAAGGGGATCGAAAGGACTGCAAATAGGGCCTACACAATCCCCACACATTTTTCACTTCTGCTTTTAACTTTAGTGTCAAACATCTGAACAAGGTCAAAGATAAATACAAAATAAAGTTCCTCCAATACAAGTCATTTTTTTGTTTCCTGTTTTCACCATAAGTTGTTCATGCTGTGGCACTTCATCAATCTCCAGGTAACGATACTTGCAGTGTTGATGGGTTTGTTATTTGGGGCTTTTTGCTTCTCTTCTCTTGCTAATTGCAAATCTTGTTGTGCTATTGACTTTCTAATTTTGCTTCTATCCACTTGTACTTCTTTAAGGATTCATAATTAGCTGTTGCTCTGTGGAGAACAATTCTTTTGCATCTATCATATGGCATGACTTGCAAATAGTACTTCTAGCTCTCAGAGAGAAGCTATTTTGCATATCACATTGGTGTAACCCTGTGTCCTTGTTTAATTATTCTTCAGCATTTGTATATTCTTGATCCCAATGTCTTGGAATGTTAGTTTGCTGAAATCATGCATTTTAAAGAATGAGGTGCCAAAAATGCTTCTTCTGACCTTTGCATAAAATCCATACATAGAAATATACTTTCATGGCTTCTGAGCACTGAAGGCAGCTGGAGGAGAACAGGTCTACAAGCATGTAAACCACAAGCAATGATTTATATTACTTTTTTAAATCATCAAGAGAAAACTGCAATTCAAAACCCTTGATCTCAATAAAATATTCATCATTGTGTTTTCACATATTTCTTGAAATATGATCAGTAAAATATGTTAATATACTCCTCAGTAGTTTGTGGCATCATGTTTCCTTTACATTGCAAAATGTAAAGGCCCTTCCTGTTTTGTGTTACCTGCACTATCTGTTATCTCTGATTTAACAAACCTTTCTGCCTTGCTTGGTTTAGCCCCACTGGCATTAACAATGGCCTGTACCCTGTTTCCCCGAAAATAAGACATCCCCAAAAAATATGACCTAGTAGAGGTTTTACTGAATTGCTAAATATAAGGCCTCCCCCAAAAGTAAGACCTAGCAAAATTTTTGTTTGGAAGCATGCCCGGCGACCGTCAAACACCATAGCATGCAGGATTGGTAAATGTACATACCAGTTGTATATCGAAATAATGGTAGTAACAAGAAATTCTTGACAGGAGTCACAGTTTGTGTTGGTTTGTGATGACAACTACTGTACAGTATAGAATAAATGTTCATTTTTTTGGTCAACAATAAATGTGAATTCTTCTTCATGGAAAAATAAGACATCCCCTGAAAATAAGACCTAGCGCATCTTTGGGAGTAAAAAATAATATAAGACACTGTATTATTTTCGGGGAAACACGGTATTAGTGACTTGTGTAACTTTAGGCAACTCAGAAACTGAAAGTGAAACCTGTGAAACTGAAGCGGGAACTATGTTGTTGCTGTTGGCATTATATTTATTTATACTCCACTTTATCTCTCCAGAAGGAGACTCAAACAATTAAAAGTATGACCATATAATTTAAAATATATAAATATGCAAACATTAAAACAGAATTTTAAAATAATAGTATTAAAATTTACAGTTAAAATCAATTAAAACATAATTAATGCTTGATATACAACAATCATTTTTATGAGAGGAAGAATTCAAATGCATGTCCAAGTTGGACAGTGTGTGCATTCATTTTTATGAGCGAATGACAGATTAGCTAGCGTGGAGATAAAATAAGATTTAATTTAAAAACATATGAAGTCTGAAATATTTTTCCAACCAACCTAATCTCCTTTTAATCCATCTTACCCAGAAAGGTGAGCTAAGTTCACCAGGTACATATCATCCAGGCAAGTGTTTTAACATTTCTCCTGTTTTTGCTTTCTCAGACAAACAGCAAAAGGTGCTGTATGTTTCCAATCACACAATATTGCTTACTAGATTTCAAATTGTGCAGATGTTAAAGTAGAAGAGGTATATCCTTTTATGCAGATGTGAAAGCAGAAAAGGCAGAAACAGAATAATAGATAACAAGTACAGGCAGCCTCTTTGTCCCTGAGGCCAAATCCAGAGTTTGGGGGGGGGGGCATTTCTAAGATGGGTGGGGTCAAAGGCAATAAGTGTGGGCCTGAAATGCCAACATTTTCTATTTTAAAACTCTTACTGCCAGTACATAACCCTTTCAACCTTTTAGAATTTAGGAAACAAGTGCAAAGGCTGGGAAACCACCAAATGATGGTGAAGGGATGTAAGTGGTAGTACCAATAACCTCCACACAAATGAACTAGGGCCTCAAGAGGGTTTGCCCACCTTGATCTATCATATCTTGCAAAAGGAAAAATGATACCACAAATGAAGAAAAATAAATCAGTGTGTGTGTAGTATATTCAGGACTTTGAAAAAACTAGTGGCTGTGCCGGCTGAGACTGGGATTGAAAATTTTAAAAATCCCTTCCAAGGTCTGTTGTGTGTGTTTGGAACCATAAATGACTAGGTTTATGGGGGATAATTGCACTGTAATTATAGTGCTATTCGGCTGTTTTGCGGAAAGTGTAAGGATTGAACCTCAAAGGATCTGCAGCGCATACACAAGCCCCACTTCATCCACAACATGCCTCAAACCACACATCCACACATTTCCAACTTTCATATGTTCAGCACAAGGAGAAAACCATATGTTCACGAAAACATGCTTAAAATCCTCTCCACAACCAGAAGTCATGACAGGCAGGTTTCTTGATCGTGGTGTGGCTGCTAAGTTTATTCAGCTGAATTGTCTCAGCATTCCATTCCAGACCTAGATGTCTGAAAGCTGAGGCTTCCTCATGTGGAGGCATGTTGGGACACATTCCCACCTTCCCTCCCAGTTCAGTTTGGATGCTTGTAGGAGTGCATAATCCTGGCGCACCAGGAATTTAAAGGAACTGTATGATGTTAGAAAGCTACTTTAGGCAGAAGGCATTAATCAGTAAATGAAACGTTTAATGGTGATCATTTAAAAAATAAAATACAGTATCATTGTGATCAGTATTCGCATTCTTTAAATTAAGGTTTCCATTATTACCTGTAGGCGTCTATTTTGGTCTCTTGCTGGTGATGAATAAGAGCTGATATAAACTGGCGAAGGTTTACTGGACCCTACAGGAAAATGGTAGAGGAGTATTAAAACTAGTATTTGACTTACTGAACTTTATGCTAAGTGACTTTCATACTTCACTGAAAGAAAATAAATGGAGGCATATTTAGTAACGCAACAAATGAATCTAATATCCCATCTGTGGGGAAGAGGGCTAGAGGTAGAAGTCGGAAAGCTTTATACTGTAGTTACATGGGTCTCTGGAAAGTCAGCTGGACATGCAGATCCATCTGGGGGACAACGTTACACAGTGGTAATGGAACTATGCATGATGGCTTTTAGAAATTACCATACTTACAATATGACCCTCTCCCATATTCCATTAGCTTTGTATGTGCCTTCAGGTTGCCTGTTGGCTTATGACAACCCCTATGAATTTTATATGATAGAGACTGCCAATACTAAGTGCTGAAGTCACATTACAAAGAAAGGAACTGGTAAACTATCCTTTCTTGCCTAAGGAAACCATGTGAGGTCACCATAGGTCAACAACTGACTTGAAGGCACACACACACACACACACACAGGAGTGCTAGGAGAAATGGAACCTAAATGTTAGTGAAAGCTGAGAGAGGATCATATTGTAGGCAAAGCAATTTTCTAAAAGTCATCACCACTAGAGGCACCTTGTCCAACCAACTTTCCAGAGATGCTTGTAATGGGCATATAAGCCTCCCTGAGCCCCAGTTCTAGCTGCCTTTTCCTCAAATAAAATATGCATTTCATTTGTTGAACTGCAAAATTATCAGATGTTTAATCCTGCTATGTTGATAGATAAAAGGTAAAAAGACGAAGGCAGGAAGTCCTTCTAATATTGGCCACTGCTGAATTTGAGTTCTAAGGCACAAGTAAAGCTTGGATTCCCGAGATAAACATACAGTTCTTGAAAAATAATGCCCAATATTAATGTTATGAAAATTGGGATGAGGTCCATTGGCACTTAGTAGCTACTGAGATAAATCATAATATAAATATTCATCAAGTATTATCCAAATCAACATTTTGGCTGCATACTAGTTTTTTAAACACATATTTTATGAAGAAAGCTTTTAGATTTTTTCCCCAGTTTCATCTCATTGTTCTCTTACCAGTATAGATGTCTTTATGTACAATCCCATCACCTTGGTTATTGTAATACTGCATAGAAGTTTGGGTCCTATCATATTCGGAACGAGGGTCTCTAATTCCTAATAGCGCAGGTGATGAAGATGTGCTGCCAACTAGGAAAGGGAAAGTACAGAGATGAAGAGAGAAAGGAAAAAATTGTAGCCAGGTGAAGTTTACGAAAGGCAGAGGACTGTTCTCGAAAATTTCTCATAACTGACTTTTTTTGACACTTAAAAAAGGGCCAATAATCGCATCTCTGTACATATTCACAATATGTAACTCATTCATGAAGCTCACTGGGTAGGTAACTTGGAAGGAATTTTTCTGTCTCAGTTGAACTCATGGGGTTATTGTAAGGACAAAATGTAGAGATAAGATTTTCTTGAACTTCTCAGAATGAAGGTACAATTTAACAGTAAGAAATAAATGAATAAATAAATAATTTTAGAGCAGCATGTAGACATATAGGCTTTAGTAATAAATGTCTGAATGGAACAACCACCAAATGTAACCTGTAGGACTAAAAGTAGACCAAAGTAGTGAACAGAAATTACACAATGAAAAGTGACTTTAAAACCCAGGATGATATACAGTTGAATATCCTGTGATTTTACTATATTTCAAATTATAGAATTTCTTGTTAACTGAAAAGACTTTGTGAAGTAAATTTGCTTCAGGGCATCCCACGTTGCTTCTACCTTGAATTATTCAGCTAGCTCCTGGAGGCTTAGAACAGGCATCCCTAAACTTTGAAAGCTGAGGGCCAGTTCACGGTCCCTCCAACTCTGTGTGTGTGTGTGTTGGGGGGCAGGATTGAGGGAGGCAGGGGAGCAGACTATAGTTTGGAAAAAAAAAACATGAACAAATTAATATGCACACTGCACATATCTTATTTGTAGTGCAAAATCAAAGAAACAAACATGAAAGAACAATATAATATTTAAAATGAAGATCAATTTAAACCAACATAAACTTGCCAGTATTTCAGTGGGAAGTGTGGGTCTGCTGGCTGATTGTTGTTGCCGTGTGCCTTCAAGTCATTTTAGACTTTTGGCACACAATAAAGTTTAGGGTGGGGGCCGAGTAAATGACCTTGGAGGACTACATTCAACCTGTGGGCTTTAGTTTGGAAATCCCTGTCTTAGAAGAAGATGAGTAGAATATTGTATAGGGGCATCAGGGTTTCAACAATCACCTGGTGACTTAACAATCTAGAAGTTCTTGTTCTGCCCATCAGTCCAGTGCCTGTGAAGCAGTCTGGTTTGTCCATGGCATAAAACTCTATTAAAAACCTCCTAAGGGGCTAATTGTCTTTAACGTTTCAACAATAATCTATATGTGAGACCTAGCTAACGGATGTCCTGCCAGGAGGGTGGGGATGTAATGCTAGATTTTGCACTAACAACCAAGAACTTAGAAACTTTTAATCAGATATTTGCTATAGGACTCAACATTTGTGATAGTCTTGCCTACGTATGCATGTTATGAATTCTAAAAGCCTACGCTACCTCTTTAAATCAGATATTGATGCTGCTGATATTGTGCACTGGCCTCATTCTCCCATATATATATATATATATATATACACACTGCCTATAAAATACACACTGCCTATAAAATACAGATTATCTGATTTGAACTGGATTATATGGCAGTGTAGACTCAAGGCCCTACCACACACCTATATAACCCAGAATGCCAAGGCAGGATAATCCACAGTATCTGATTTGAACTGGATTATCTAGAGTCCACACTGTCATATAATCCAGTTCAGTGTGGATTTTATACAGCTGTGTAGAAGGGGCCTCATATAATCCAGTTCTAAGCAGATAATATAAGATTATAAATATAATATATAATAATTACTGTGGTATAATAATACAGAACAATATAATCTTTAAAATCAGGACAGTAAATAAAGAGCAACACTCTGAATTCCAGAAAGGAAACAACCAGGGCCAGCTAACACCTCCCAACAAATGATTCCCCCAGGCAGGAAGCAGACAGGCTTTGAAGCTGCAAGGCCATTAAATGTTAATCAAGATGGCTAATTGCAGCATTCATACTTGCCGCACCGAGACTATTCATTGCTATTCAACCTGGCCAACCAAGAATTCCACAAGGTAGAAAGCAGCCAGGCTTGCAAGCAGCAAGGCTATTCAGTGCTGTTCAACCTGGCCAATCAAGATTTCCTCTAGATAGAAAACCCCCAGGCTTTGAAGCCACGAGGCTACTCCGTCCCATTCAACCTGGCCAACGAAGGATGCCCCTATATAGAAAGCGGCCAGGCTTTGAAGCAGCGAGGCTATTCAATGCAATTCAAATTGGCCAAAAAACCATTCCCCTAGAACTCAAGTACTCAACCTTCCAAGCAGCAAGCCTATTCCTTTGTATTCCAGCTCACCAAACAAGGATTCGCATAAGAAGAAAACGGCCAGGTTTTGAGGCTGCAAGGCTATTCACTGCTATTCCACCTGGTCAACAAATGATTCCCATAAGTCACAGCAATGAGGCTAGTTGTTAATACAAATACAAAAAATATTTCATATACAGGCAGGCCCTGAGTTACAAACATCAGATTTACAAATGACGTATAGTTAAGGATGGTGATGAGACATCAGGAAGTGAGAGAAACCTACCCCTCAGAAGGGAAATTCACACCTGAAAGAGTTATCATGTGGAAAAAGTGTCTCCCCTGAAGCTCACTCACCAATCCTTGTTTCCACAACAAGCCAAACTTTTCAAAATCCAGTTATCACAGAAAGTGAGGTGAAATCTTCTGAACAACGGCACAGACAGCAAAACAAACACCACAGGGGTGTTCACCCTTCCCTATCCTAGCCAAAACATATATGGCTGGAATTATACTTTTAAAATGTAACTGACTTACAAACAAATTCAACTTAAGAACAAACTTACAGAACCTATCTTGTTCGTAACTTGGGGACTGTCTTTACTGAACCCGGCCATTTGCCTGTCTCCCTCTGAAGTATGTATACTAGCTAGCAGCAGCTCTTCGGAGTTACAGACAGAAGATGCCAGTGACTGAGCTTGGGGCTTTTTGCATGCAGACTGGGCTGCATTAATGAGCTGCAGCCTCACTGGTCTTCTTATACAATATTTCAGACTTCCTAAATTAATAGTTTTTTAGGCTATTGCAAGTGATAAAGCATAGTCTCCAATTACAGGTTCACCTGCTCCCTCTACTGAATTCAGCCTCACAAAAACCAGACAAGCAGGATGGCTTTAACCTTTTAAAAGTTGGGAGTAAAAACTGAGAAGGAATCTCAAAGTGTTTTAAAGGTTTGTATAAGTTCTGCTTAGGGAAATAACCTCCCAAATCTAATCACATACAAAGGAAATGTTTTATTAACTGACCAGACTGAATGATAGGTGAAATTTGCTGATTTGTTGTCGACAAGGAGGGATGTGACTTGAATCTGTCACGCTCAAGTGTTGACACTGGGGTAATAAAATGATTTTGATTCCAACCATCCTGTGGCAGAAACAGAAAGAGGTCACATGAAAAATGTGCATGTCTCATTAGAAGATTACTTAGATTTCACTGTGGAAATGCATTCTGATGAACATTAATTTTTATGTGCTACCTTTTTATAAATGCTACGGAGATCGCGATATTGCCATAATGTGTTGAGCACCTGGGCTGCTGCCTTGACAACCTTCAATGATGACCTGGAAGGAAAAATTGTTTATGATTAGACTGTAGTACTATCTGTCCTGTGCATGCTATACAAACACTGAAAACATCAGCATACTCCACACCAGGAAAATTCTATGGCTTCTGTGATCAAATTGAAACCAGAAAAGATGAAAAGGGAGACACATGTGCTTTAAGAAGAGTCAGAAACAGGATTCTGTGCATTGAGGGTCAGTCCCGTCTACCTAAGCAAGGATGAAGCCCAGATGTACCACTCAAAAGATAGACAATGCAACCAACAACAACACATTGCCTGGTGAAGAGATGAGTGCAGGGACACAAGTCTCTCAAAAAGCTATCAAAATTATTTGCCCCCTGAGAACTATCCTTTGGGGCTTTATGCATTATTATATCCAATATTAGGGAAATGCATTTTGGGAATTATGGCCGTGGTATTACTGATATGTGAATTACCACTATTTTTAAAAAAAGAATTGTATCAAAGTATGACTCTGTTCAGGAATGGAGTGGATTAGGATAAATAAACCGAAATGCTATGCAGACAAAAATATGTTATTGATGACAGCTGATTTAATTAGCTAAATAGGCAGGGATAACTGCCTGCCTGCCTACTTTTTATTTGCATTTTCTGTATTTTCCTTAGTATTCATTATAAATTCTACTCTCACTGTTGCATTAATTGACTTTGGGCTAAATCTGTACCCTGAAATAGCACATTTCTTCCATTTTTTTTCAAATGTGTGGGAAAAAAAGGTGCCAACATGTTTTAGATAATTAATACTGTATAGTTTTCAATGCTGATTCACTATGGGGCAGAGTTAACAGGCCAGAATCCATATATGTTGAGACCCAAGTCACTCTGTTTGGGAGATAATAGCTATGTTGGAGAAAATATGTTTTGATTTAGGAAACAAGTTACAGGCCTGCAAAATTGAGGATAATAAAATCTTTTTTAAAATGTCCTCTGGTTTTGTAGGAGCTTGGCATTCTAAATCCAAAAATAACCTCAGATTTGCTCCATTACATATTTTTAAAAATTAACATTTACATATTGTAATAAATTACTAAACAAATGTAACATTGACATGTTGTATTGTATGCGGTACAGCATTTTAGTGTGCTTTTCAATTCAGCAACTACAATATTGAAAAACAGATTTTTTATTATAGAGTTGTGATTAATTACAGTACTATCCACTTCCTCTTTTCCCTTCCAAATAATCTGCAAAAACCTCTAGCATATTTTGATTCAATGCAATATAACACTTGAATGTAGAAACTGACCCTTCTTGAGTCAAAAGCTGATTTTGTAAATTCCACTTATCATAAGCAGATACAAGATTTTGACTTGCGCAGTTTTAGCACCCAACACTTACCTGTCACCTCTTCCTTTTGTTATGTTCACCAGTTTTTCTATTCCACCTGTGTCAGCCAGTGCTTTGGCATTTTCCATGTTTTTGCTGGTGACCTCATGCAAAGCACAGCAGATTGCTGCCACAGTTTCATCAGAGAGAATATTTGGTCCACTGCCTCCAGGAAGGCGATTTACCAGGTCTCGCATAGCATATTTACCTGTGAAGAAGAGAAAAATCCATATAGACAAGACAAGCTACAAATGATAATGCGGTATATAATTTTAACTATATATTGAACCATGCCGTGAAGAGTCATACAGCTCCAGAAACAACCATAGCAGAAGGAAGTTTTATCTTAAAAATGGGGAAATTGCCACCATGAAGAAGAAATCACTGCAACTGGGCCTAGTGGGAGCAGATATCGTTATGTCATTTTTTAAAAAAATTACTAGATTCTTTGGCTAATGGGAAGTTTGAGGTGGGGTTGAGAAGAGTGCAATGATTAAAATGACCATGGCAAGCTGCCAAAGTACACAGGAATACAGAAATCTATGTACTTGTTTTAGATAAGCTTGTTTTAGCTAAGCCATTACACAGCAAGAAAGCCACAATCACATTAATTGCATAGCCTTCAAGCGATCTGTGGTTTGCAGAAACACAACAGATATTTCACCAGGGTATACTGTGCCCCTCTCCATCATCATGCAGGACTTGGAGTTGATGGGAAACAAAAGCAAAGACAAAATCCTGGAACTTCATTCTTAAGACAAGAAAATATGGAAACAGTAAATAGATACAGGAAGAAGAACAAGAGAAACACCTGTTCTTTTAATTTTGGAACTGATATGTAATAAAAAGGGTTCACAAATGGCAGAGTGAAGCAACTATTGTACCATACATTTATCACTTCAATTTCATCCATAAAGATTGATTTGGGGAGGAAATTTTGGATTTTAACTGCTTACAAAGACAGCAATATAAATTGCACTGTAAACAAAAGAAAATTCTTCAAGCTAAATGGGGTGCTTTAGTTTGGGCTGTTATTCAGTGGCTTTTAATTAACAACTGCATTATAAATATTTGGATACAAAAGGTAGCTAGCAGGAAGATTTTATGAGAAAATGCATTAATTTTCACCTAAAGTATGTTTGCAGGCAGATGCTGACATTCAACTTAAAAGAAAATACTTCTTAACGGGGAACTCCTATCAAAAGTATTTGCCTTTTGACTATTTTGATAGAAAACATTTAGATCCAGATTTAGTTATACTCAGAATAGACTCATTGAAAGAAAGTGGATTTATAGGGCACAAGTCAGTTTAATATACAAATAAAAGGGATTTATTTACACTAGGAAGTAATAATTCCAATTTGAATGAACATTTGCCACTGTAGATTTTTATTTATTTATACTGCAACTCTGAATTGGGATTGTAGGTTTTAAAATCTATTTGTCTAATTATACTGATTCTGCTATATCATAACAATCTCAAATATGTCAGCACTTCCATATACTCATAACACTAGAGCTCTGGCTGGTGCCAGATGATAAAGAGAAGAAACAGATATGATTCTCCAGGAACCCTTACCACATTAATTTATCTGAGTAGTAATTTCTACATGGTGCAATGTATCCTGAAGTCCATGGTAAGGTTCATGTATTTCAAGTGGGTAATGACAAAGCTTCGCTGTCACCCCAGGTGAATTCACATCCAAGACAAACATAATGCAAGAAATCTCCCGATAGAATAAACAGGAACACAGGTCTCTGAATCTAGATGGACCAGATGGGAGTATTATAGCTCCAAGTGTAGAGGCCTCTGCGCTTGTTTGAACTTTTTTTTTAAAAAAAAAGCTTGAGGTTTGATCATATGTGGCTTTGCTCTAAAACCGAAATCCAAAAGATGGTGAACAGCTCTACAGCTTTACATTACAGGATAAGTATAGCATCTAATGGCAAAACTGTATCTCAACAAACTATTTATCTATATTAATGGAGGAACACTTCATAAACTTCCTCTAAGCCACTTTCAAGACCAAGGCCTTTGGCCAGTGGTTCTCAACCTTTAGTCTTCCTGATGTTTTGAATTCGCAATTCCAAAAGTCCCAAACAGCATGGCCAAGGTAACGGATTACAGAAATTGCAGTCCCAAATAGCTGGCAGAACAAATTTGAGAACTACAGGCTTGGTTATTACGACCAACAGTCTTTTTTTTCTTTTGAACTAAAAACACCAAGGTACAGGTAAGAAGGAAGACAATTTATCACCTGCAGGGAACAGGCTATTTCAGCTGTACAAATACAGTCTTATCCATACATAGTCCTGTTTTGACAAAACTATTAAGGCAGAATAAGAGAGGTGTTAAAATTTAAAATGCTACTGATCCCAAAGGCAAGAAATATATATGGGTGATGCCAGAATCCATCATCAACATAATGGATCTAGGGAAGGTTATGACTTTTCAAGCAAAATCATTTTCAATCAAGCATTGCAAATAAAACTTCCTGCCTGAAACAGTTTGCTTCCCAATGTTTGCTTGCTGTTGTAGAGAGCCACAGAATAGCTAGAGGCATATAAATACATTTTTTCAAAACTTACAGTTTTTTTCATATATTGATAGCTAAGATAGTAAAGTACTCTTTATGCTTACCAATAAGCTCCTTGTTGCGAACGTCTAAAGCCATGTTTCTCAAAGCAGTTGCCACAGAGGAAACAACACGGTCATTGTCCATTCTCAGCAATTCCACAAGAATTGGAAGCCCCTTTTCTTTCCTGACTGCAGCTCGAATATAGGCTGCAAACTGTTACACAAAAATACAAAAGTACTCAAATGCCTCTGTGTTTTACTATTTTTAAAGAAACTTATGTTACTGTTTGAAGTGCAAGTGGGCAGTACTTGGCAATGCAATTTTTTTAATGTTAACTCCCAGAATACTTTAGCTAGCATGGCTACCAGCTATGTTCAGCGACTCTGGGAACTGTAGTCAAAAACATTCACATTTTCAAGTTTTGCAAAGGGCATTCCCACTCCCATTAACTTATTCAAAAGCTTTATCTTCATGCTAGAATTTGATGGCCTTACTATGATGTTTAGAATGAGGAAATGAATTAGGAGTTTAGATGAAATATGAAGTGGGATAAATGTTTTAGTAACTACTAAAGGATACAATAATAGTATGTGGACTGTAAGTGGAAAATTAGGTGGTAATACCGATTTGTGAGTAACAATTAATCTCTCCCCCCCATTTTTGCTATAAATTTAGCTTATCCTCAGCTAATTTAATTAAGCTGTGACCTTCTTTCCACTAAAGAAATGCTATACTGTAACTCTCTGTAGACCCGTTGAGCAAAACAAATGAATATAAAAAGTGATAGTAAGGATTTTTATTTTTTAATAGAGGACAAATTGGTTTTAAAAAAAAAACCTTCAGTGTTGTCTAACAGAAGCTCATTTGTAATCCTGTCCACCAATAAAGTACACAAACCTCAAGGGGAAGGACAGTGATCAGAGAAAAAACACTAAAAACATGTTATCAGTCTTACATTAATAAACATTATCACAAACGTCATGAATTTTAGCAGAACAGTTCATCTTAACTTCACTATTATTGTGAGAAGGCTACTAAAAATTACTGCCCTGTCTTTTATAAATAAATATGTCTGGCTATGCAGTGGAAAGCAGGGTTGTGCATTTGTTTCTGTATGTTCCATTCATATGGCCCCAATTTAGTTTTTGGGCACTGCTTATACAAATGGGCGTTAAGGAAAAGGTCCGAAAAAAACAAATATTTTTGTGCCTGTCAGGGCTGTAGGCCTTGGGAAGCATGGGTGCTTCTCTCTTCTACCCCTTAACAGTGTAAAGCAAAGGGGGAAAAAACCTTACTGTAATTCCATTGGTGTGTGTGGACACTGCACTTCTTCGACGTTCCATTTCAGGGTCTGGTGTACGTGTGCGTTTTGGGCCTGCTCGCTAGATGCACTCTCCTTGGAAAAAGACTGTGTCTGGTGAGCAGGTCTGCCAGCAGGCTTTAAAGCGGAGCGCAGAAAGCCAAGCACATCTTCAGGGTCTGAAGCGGAGCACTGATGCGCTTGGCGTTTGGCGCTCCATTTCAGGGTCTGGCCTGCGCCTGATGCACTCTCCTTGGAAAAAGACTGCATCTGGCGAGCAGGCCTTACAGTAGGCTTCAAAGTGGAGCGCTGTAAGCCAAGTGCATCTTACTTGTCCTGCTCACACAGTCTTTTTCCAAGGAGAGTACGTCTGGCGAGCAGGCTCAAAACGGGCGTGCACAACTGACCCTGAAGTGAGCGCCAAATGCCAAAAATGTGCTGTGTCCACACATGCTGATGCAATTATACAAAGGTTTTTCTTAATTTGCTTTACACAGTTAAAAGAGGAAGAAGAGAGAAACAGCCGTGCCTCCCAGGGTCTGCAGCCCTGGTAGACACGAAAATCAGACGACAAACAGTTACCGTTTCCACTTTTCATTTGTTTTACTGGTGTTTCCGTACCGGAGGGGGGGTGTATCGTTTTGTGCATTCCGAATAAACAAAACGGTACGAAAACATGAATGAAACGGATGAAACAGTAACAAATCCACATTAAGAATATTCAGTTTCCTAAAAGACACAGTAATCTATTTGTAAATATTTGTACAAAACAATACATTGCATTACATTATATCTTGGATTAGTATTTCCAACCCTGTTTTACACAAGTGACACTGAACACCTGGAACCAGATACATGCCTGCATGTCCCAGCCAGAAAATACTACAAGAATGTTTGGGGCAGATAATTAATCCAAGTAGTACCATCTAGTAATTCTATCATATTGGTAAGATGCCAATACATGCAAAAACTTAGGGTCAGTAACATTTTGTTCCTAGTGTCCGACTAGCAGATTAATAGTCATAGTTTCAAATATATTACATTTTTGTCTGTATTGATCAGACTGTCAAACTGCTAATAAGAGACTTTTGAGATGTGAAACAAGTTTCCCGGATAAAAAGAGAATAGTTTGTAAATAATGCATAGAAAATACTAGAGGCATTTTTTTACATTACAACTGACTGTCCACTGGAGCATCACTGATGAAAAAAGAGAAAGCTCAACACATTTTAATTTCATTTCCTACCTTCCAATTGCCTGCAGACAGATTTTGGAGAGACCCTGCAGAACCCTCCAAAGTAGCTGGATTGGAGCTTTCAGCTAGAAGAGTTAGATACGGTTTTACTACAGAAGGGTGCCACAGCATTTCCACACCTTTAGGACACTTTGACAATCCTGGTATTGGGCCAACTCCATCCCACTGTGAAAGATATATAATTATTATGTGTAAATGCAGTCTTCTAGGATGAATGGAAAATGATTTTTTTTACATCTTTGGTATATTATCTAAAGTAGCCATTCCAAGAACTGTAATATTGTAACATATGCAGCTAAAAGTTACTGATGTGTTTCCACAACAAATACGCAAAGGAGAAATAACAAACCTGATCTTCTTGCGATGTTTTCTTCTTTTTCTTCTTTTTTTTCCCCCAGCAGCTTGGTTCAGAATCTTTGCTTGGTGATTCCTTCCCCAAAAAGTCATCCAATTCATTTATACCCAGCAGGCGGGCCTGAGGCACTTCAAGCTCTAGACGGTAGGAAAGGTTCCTTAATGTACACACACAGTTTTCCACAGTCTGTAAGCCAAACAGAGGAGATTCTACAATGATATGCCTGCTGCAATGGTGGTTTGGGGAGACATATAGCTAGATGCCTCCTCTATTTGGGAATAGGAAACATGGAGAATTGTTCGGCGAATCTGTTACCTACATTCAAATTATGGTGACAGGGTTGTTGTGTGTCTTTCGGGCTGTGTGGCCATGTTCCAGAAGCATTCTCTCCTGACGTTTCGCCCACATCTATGGCAGGCATCCTCAGAGGTTGTGAGGTATGGAGAAAACTAAACAAAGAGGTAAATATATATCTGTGGAAAGTCTAGGGTGAGAGAGGTCAGTGTGAATGTGTAGTTAATCACTTTAATTGCATTGAAAAGCTTATCTGCTGTCTTCTTCCTGCCTCTGGGGCATCCTTTGTTTAGAGTCGTTAACTGCCCTGGGTTGATTCATGTCTGGAAATCCTCTGTTTTCAGAGTATTGTTTTTTATTTACTGTTCTGATTCTTGAGTTTTTTAATACTGGTAGCCAGATTTTGTTCATTTTCATGGTCTCTTCCTTTCTGTTGAAGTTGTCCACATGCTTGTGGATTTCAATGGCTTCTCTGTGTAGTCTGACATGATAGTTGTTAGAATGGTCCAGCATTTTTGTGTTCTCAAATAGTATTCTGTGTCCAGGCTGGTTCATCAAATGCTCTGCTATGGCTGATTTCTCTGGTTGAATTAGTCTGCAGTGCCTTTCATGTTCTTTGACTCTTGTTTGGGCGCTGCGTTTGGTGGTCCCTATGTAGACTTGTCCACAGCTGCATGGTATCCGGTAGACTCCTGCAGAAGAGAGAGGATCCCTCTTGTCCTTCGCTGACCGTAGCATTTGTTGGACACAGAATACTATTTGAGAACACAAAAATGCTGGACCATTCTAACAACTATCATGTCAGACTACACAGAGAAGCCATTGAAATCCACAAGCATGTGGACAACTTCAACAGAAAGGAAGAGACCATGAAAATGAACAAAATCTGGCTACCAGTATTAAAAAACTCAAGAATCAGAACAGTAAATAAAAAACAATACTCTGAAAACAGAGGATTTCCAGACATGAATCAACCCAGGGCAGTTAACGACTCTAAACAAAGGATGCCCCAGAGGCAGGAAGAAGACAGCAGATAAGCTTTTCAATGCTAATTAAAGTGATTAACTACACATTCACACTGACCTCTCTCACCCTAGACTTTCCACAGATATATATTTACCTCTTTGCTTAGTTTTCTCCATACCTCACAACCTCTGAGGATGCCTGCCATAGATGTGGGCGAAACGTCAGGAGAGAATGCTTCTGGAACATGGCCACACAGCCCGAAAGACACACAACAACCCTGTGATCCTGGCCATGAAAGCCTTCGACAACACAAATTATGGTGAGTTTGACAGTGATCCCTTGATCTTTGGTATGATATAGAGGATTTTAAATTTGGTCATAATGATCCTCCCCAACACAGTAACAACTAATTCTAACCAAGAATAACTAAAACCGTGCCAATTTAAAATTGATCATTTCAGTTCTCAATTTCACATGCACAGAATGACGAATTTACACATTTTAATATTCAGTGACACAAGAAAAGTGCAAAAACATTGTGACTGAAATAGTATTTATATATCACAGTCTTATACAAAATCTCTCTAGTATAAAAAGATAATCCATAGTTAAGATTTGCACACCTTGCTGTCATAATCAGAAGTGTTCACACATGTGTGGATCACATATAACAACGAATCAACCAGCCCCTCACACGCTCTCATTTGCTTCCGTGCTTCTTCTCCTGCAGAGCTTAGGTTCCTAAGGATGAAAAACAGTGTAACAAGAAACATTCTATATTGTCAGTATTTCTATCAGAGTCATTGTTGTTGTTGTGTTCCTTCAGGTTGGATCTGACCCTAAGGCAAATATACAGACATATGCAATTACTTTTCTGGAGCAGGAAATAGATTAGGATATTATTTTCTGATATGCATTTTCAGCTAATAGAGCAGCTATCAAAATACATTTTTATAGAATGTCTATTGTCACAACATATCAGTAGATTAAATATACTGTTGAGAGGGCACATCAAAAGACCTCAGGAGTAATACTATCAATGAGAGAGAGATTTGTCTTACTCCAGTGCTGGCTACAAATTCACAGTTAAGACAATTAAAACAATGAGGTGAATTTTCACTGGAGATTATGCAAACAAATAAATGTTCAGGTTATATACAGAAATCTGAATGTTGGGTCATCATTTGCCATAGTAACTCAAAAATAGCCCTAGCCAAGTGTGCAGAGGGGAGGAGGGGCAGATAAATAAAAAAGCACTGCCTTTTCCAATTTTTACTCATTTTTTGTTGTTCAACAAACTTTTACTCAGATGCACAGGTGGCAATAAATGGGCCACATAGTGCAGGCAGATTGCTTGGCTAGCTGTTATTGCTTACTGTCATTTCTCAAGTCATATCTAATGGCTACTGCCAAGTCTATTTTGAAAGTCTTAGGCTCCTTGCAGCCTTTCATAGATGACATCTAAAGCTAACAACAACATGACTTTTTCTGCTTTCATCATCCAGGAAAATAAATCTAAAAAACCTCGTTGTTGTTTGTGTTCTTTAAAGGCAACCATCAAAAATGAGATACCGCGTTACTTTCGGAATCACAGGTGCCCTCATTCTGGCTTGCAAGTCATGTGCATTTTCTACATAATTTGAAGAGATATGAGCGACAACTAGACATGTGAAACAAGAATTAAAAGTATTTGCTAAAAAAGGTGGGAGAGGGAGGTAGGAGAAAGGCCAAAAAAGGAAGGTGTGAGTTGGGCAGATGCAAAGAGTGAGCTGTGATAGCTGGTCATGGCATCAGAAAATAGCCAAAACAAGTTGTGGTGGGGGGACATTATGGGAGAAGTGAAGAATGGCAGGGAGCAGCATAGATTAAGGTAATATAGCTGTAGCCGCTGTAGCAAGCTGTAGTGAGAGGAGGGGTATCTGGAAAGATGATATATGCAAGAAGATGTATGTTTTGTATTATGAAAGCCAGAGGCTACATCCAGATTAAATGCTGCTGTTACACGCTTTCAGAGCTTCTCAATTTATCTCACCAAGTTATTACTTTTTATGAATTGGCTCCTATTATATAGTTTTATCTCTTATGTCTTATGCTGCTCATTTGGAAAGTGCATTTAACAGGACACTTTGAAATAAAAATCTGCATACATACATAAATAAATACTGTAAATAAATAAATAAATACTGGGTGCTTACGAACGCTGACCAATTTAAAAAACATCTTTATTCAGTGATCAAATTAATGGAAAAAAGAAGATGTGGCTATGTGAAATCTTTGATTTCACAATGCTGTTGAGATACTTAAGTCTGGGTTAAAGGTAACTTAAAGTGTAATGTTTTCAGGAGTCCAGGTTACCTTTTCTCATACAATCCGCCCCAGACAATTAGGTCACTGGGGATGATTATTCCAACCAGCTAGCACCTGACTAATGTTCACCCAAAGGACCTTTTCATTGGCCGCCCTGAGACTGTGGAATGCCCTGCCGAAAGAGCTCCGTCAGCTAAATCAATTGTCAGAATTTAAGAGGCAGCTCTCTTCTAACAGGCCTACCTAATCAATTTTTAACTATGTATTTTAAATTTATGCCTTGTGTTTACTGTATTTTAGTCTTCATACCTTGCATTTTAATATGTATTTTATAGTAATGTATTTAAATATATTATTTATGCTATGTGTTTTTACTGTGTTTTCTCCACCCTGTGAAACTGTGAGGAGAGGCAGTTAGCAAATAAAAATTATGATGATGATGATGATGATTATTATTATTATTATTATTACTACACTAAGACAATTTAAGTATGCTCTTATCTGGCATCACATCTCATGAAAGAAACATGTAGAAGTAGGTGAACTATTCACAAATTTCATGACAGCCTTCTAACGGCTTGAAAGGATTATATTAGTGGATATAAGAGCGTCAGAGGCTGCTGAATTTTTCATTCTGTAGCTAAGCATTCCAAAGATAAAATGAGTTCCCAGTAGGATTTTCTTTTTATTTCTCTGCTTCCGAACTGTAAGAGAATGAGATATTTTACTGAGACTCATTTGTTTCTGGAAAAACAAGTTAAAATCCTGGACAAAGTGCCTCTGGCTTTAAGTCAGAGCAGGGACTATATTTTTGTGTTCAGGAAGCCCCCATGGAAGGCTCAAAACAGTGATGACTTTTTCTTTTTTGTAACACATTGGCATCTATAGATCCCCACGATCTTTAATAAAATGTCATTTCTCATGAATAGCTTGAGTTAACTGACTAAATGAGAATTTAATTTAAGTGTCCGAACAAGGCAAGATTGAAACTTTAAATATTGCAAACAGTACATTTTCAAATGCATGCATCATAAACATGTTTTTTGTTGTTGCTGTTGTGCCTTCAAGTAATCTCTGATTTAGGCCCTGCCATGAGGTTTTCTTAGCAAGATTTATTCTGGGGGGTAGGTGGAGGTGTCAGTCTGAGAAAGCATGATTTTACCAAGGCCACTCAGTGGGTTTCCATGGCCAAATGGAGATTCAAATCCTAATCTCCACAGCAGTAGCCCAACTCTCACCCAAAGCATGCTGGCTCTCTTAGGGAATTACAGTCCCTGTTATCAAAAACTTGGTGATAAACCTTCTATCTCTGTATAGGGGTGAAAAGGTATTTAACAATAGTAATTAAATCCACAGAAAACTGTTTCGATACTATATCAATTTACTGTAATAATGGTTTTGCAAAAGTGTAGCCTGTGTCTCCAGATGTATGGTGCTAGTATAAGCATTACTGAACTCTGAATCAGTCCATCAAACCAAGACTGGACGCATCCTTTCAATACAAATGTAGTTATTTTTAAAACCAGTTTCAGGAACAATGTCTAATAAAACGATAGGGCAATTTACACCAACACATACACGCAATTTGAGTTTCCAAAATTATAGGTAAACCCTGGTTTCATGTTGTTGCTCTGTTATTATTTGTGTATTTTATAGTCCATTCCCTCCATAACTGTCCCGTGAAGAAGAATCTGAAAAGTTACTCATGTATAAGGGAAGGTGGGATTTGGGGCCAAAAATATGCATTTTTATATGATGAGTTGAGGGTCATTCTGTAGATGGGAAATGAGCAATTCCACTGCAGCTGGCTGACACCATTTTCCCACCCAGTCATTCATAAGCAGTATTGTCAGAAGCAGTACAAGGGTAGAGAGAGTAAATGGGGTTGGTGTTTCTTTGAAGTTCTCCAAGGGCAGACTAAGCTCTTCCCTTTTGATATTCCACTCAGAGAAGAGGAAGTTTCCTTTTTAAAATAAGAGTTAAGAAACCGTGTTCACATTGACCAGTGGATAAGTTGACCCTGTTTTTTTTGGTGGATTTTTTGACTAAAATTTCTAGATTTACAGATGATATATAGGGTAGTTCTTTATGACCAAAAGGTAAGGTTAAACAAATAAGAGACCTTTGCTACACATGATAAACTGGCTGGAAATTGGAGGAGATAGAAAAGCAGTTTGCAAGATAGAATGGGAGGAGCATTCTTCTGATTAAAGGAGAATAAATAAATAACTCTATTTAGAATCCCTTGGGGATATCTAAAGTAGTTCTCTGGATGCTGGCCATTACCATTACATGCTTTTGATGTGTATATGCTGCAATAATTCTTTCAAGCGTACATTAATAGAATGGCCTGAACCACAGCAGTGATTGGTTAATATGCTAAAGATTAAATTACCTAGTGTGATCTGGGACCAAAGCCAGCCAAAAGTTAACTCTAGATGGGCATTTAGCATAAACACAGGGCATGCAGTCAATAATGTAAGAGAATGCCTTAAACCATAAATTTGCATGTTTGGTCTTTTTCATTACACAAAGGGAAGGAAATTAGCTCGAATAGTAGAACTGAATGTTTACAAAAGATGAAGAAGAAACTGCTATTTCAGATGAATAGTATAAATACAGCAATTTACCTCAGGCATCCTGTTGTGTTGCGAAGGCCTAGAGAAGTTTGGAATTTAATTTTATGATCATCATCAAAGGAAGAATTATTCCACCCAGAATGAGGAACTATCACAGTGTTTGTCAGTGTTGACAGAGCATCTCGAATGATTGTCATTTTTACTGCATCACAAGAAGACAAGTTCCAGAGAACGCCTATACAAAAAAGAATTAACAACAACAATAAGGCATTCTATCAGTTAACATCAAAGAACCCCTTGGGGATGTCTAAAGATATTTATTTCAACCTCTCAAGACTATGGGGATGATAATAGCAAGTTAAAGCATAACAGAGTAATCCCCTCAAACTACTTTAAAGCATAAAATAATAACAGACATTTCACTACATAAAACCAGTAATGTTTCTTTATATGCCTTTGGTCTTTCTATTTAGCACATGAAAATCACCATCAAGAAGATTTATCTTAAGCGATCACAGCAGAACACATGGGACAAAGCATTCTCTGGTAACAATTTTCAAAGCCATTGATGAGTTTACAATAAAAGAGCAGTACATTAAAGAAAAAGTACCTGAAAACCAGTGCAGATGCTGCATCATTACTGCAATAGGATGTATACCACTATCCTAAGCCTGGTTATCTAGAAGTAAGACCCACTGGACTGAGTGGGTGTTCCTTCTGAATAGCCAAGTATAGGATTCTGCTGTTAGAAGATTTCATTACAGTCCATAAATAAAATCCCAAACAGATATGAGATAATTTGCCGCCTGAAACTTCAAGAAAAAGAAATCTAGATTATCTATAACTAGCTGAATGGAACTATTTATCCTGCAGTTTCATTTATATTCTGCACTGTATCAAACCAGCAATAGTCTGCCCCATTACTGTTGACATATAAGAAAAATAGTGTTGAAACTAGTTTGCCAACTAGGAGGCATTTCTGTTTCAGAGTATCTCATTAACAACAGATTTAGTGCTATATTGACCTGCTTTTACAATGACTGGAATGCATTTTTGAAAGAAACAATACAATTGCTGCTGTATAGAAAGAATATATAGGGGTTATATCTCTTATTTCATCATGCTGGAGAAAAACTATCCACTCTTACTTAGGCAATGAGATGGGGAGACAGTACCTGCATGAAATGTATATTCAATTGTACATCCACAAGAAAATATGAATTTTCTCTCAGTTCCTTTTCAGGCAACCTCCCAAACCTGGAGACTATTAAAGGGCCATTATCTTTGAATTTCTCTTGCACACATCTTTTCAGATAGCTATCTTGTTACTTTAACTTGTAGCGGAAGCCAGACTTCCCCTCTTCTCGGCTTCTCGTGTGTCTGTGCGGACGCAGTGGAAGTAGGAGACAGATAACTGGAGTTTTTTCCAAAGAAAGCAGTTTACTAAAGTTCATGCAGCTGCAGAGGTTCATCCCACGCACAACTAGATGCTGAAAAGGGAGAACCCCGCCGACAGGGTCAAGTGTCTATTTATACAATTCAATGGGTTCGGTTTACGACCGCCCACATATCAAACCATTGGTGCATATTTGTGGTGCAGTATTACATTTCATTACTTTCGTTTCTCTCAAAACACATGATTTCGGGGAAATCATGTGATAACCCATCGGCTGTGTTCCTGGCCTGCTCGTACCTCCTTATATGGCCATTTCCTCCTACCCCTTCATTCCTGCCTTAAACTAACTTAGTTTACCATATGTTTACCAGGTATATGCCTAGCAGTTGTCCTGATACAATCAGAAGCCCACTTTACCAACATATTTTAGAACTTTAAAAGGGATGAAAACTGATGTGATCTCCCTCAATTTCTTCATGTATCGTCCCTCAAGCTAGCACCATACTTCAACTCATTCACAATATTTATTCTGATGTGATTATTGAGCATTTAGAATAAATGCAGTGGATAACTGCACCCAAAAGAGGAGAATGGAGAAGAACAAGGAAAACTGCATATCCATTCAACTCTAGAATTCTTGGTCTGAATGGAGCCTATGTACAGAGTTGTATATAGAAAGTCTAAATCTGCATTATTTTATGCTCTCTAACTGTTTTTGTCTTTTAAAATTCTGGTCTTATAGTGGTGTTATTATACTTAGGGAGAGGAGACTTCATCGAACACAAATATATAGCCATCAGCCAACGTGTAATGTGTACTCTGCAGGCTGTAAAAGAATGTATGTTTTTAACTGAATGATCCTATAACTTTGTATCAGTCCACATGGATGTATTTTCTTGGCTCATTGTATGTATTAAAAATCATTATTTACTTGAAACAAACTTGTGTTTTGCTATCTATTGACTTTTGACTGTTCTGAAGAAATAATGGCTGTAATGTGATTCCTAGCAAAGCCCATTCCTGATGTCTGGACACTATTATAGCAATTTCTATTGCATTTTTCCTGCCTTCCTAAAGCCAAAATCACGATCAAGAATTAATCTGGGGTGCAGCTTCAGTTCCAGTTGCTTTGTATAGAAGAATGAGAACAGGTTTAACGGGATCCAAATTAGTCTGGATTAAAAGATTCATTTGAATGGGCTACATAGCCTGATGTTAAAGTGTATATAAATCAGACAAAATAAAAACACCCACCAACATAGAATATGAGAAATAACTGTCAATTAGTAATGTGAATCAGTTTCCTTTATTTTCTAACACAAGAATCAAGTACTTCAAAAACTTTCTACCTGCTGTGAGTATGAGAGTTTTTGCACATTACTCAATTATTTTTCACATTTCAGGACTTTTTGCAAAAAAATTCATTTAAATACAACAACAACAACAACAACAACTTTATTCTTATATCCTACCCCATCTCTCCAAAAGGACTCAAGGTAGCTTACATGTGGACCAAGCCCAGTAAAACAAATTAAAATATATCATCATAAAATAGAATTGCATTACAGTGAATGAAACATATAAAAACATATAAAACATCATAAAAACATAAATTCAACAACAACCAATAACCAATATCCGAGCACAGTGGCCGTGTTCAGAGCTGAAAGGGCAGGGCAGAGCCTATGCAATATACTACAAGGGCGGGGCTGGTAACACAGTGCAAAAGTAAGATACTAAATTAGGGCTAGAAGGGCCAAGTGAATTGTTGAATGGATTAGTCAAAGACACATTGGAATAACAAAGTTTTCAGATCTTTCTGGAAGGTACCAGGGTGGGCGCTAATCTAATTTCTCTGGGGAAGAAGTTCCAGAGCCAGGGGGCCACCAACGAGAAGGCCCTCTCCCTCATCCCCACCAACCATGCTTGTGACGGAGGTGGAAGCGAGAGAAAAGCCTTTCCAGCAATCTTAAGAGTTCGTGCAGGTTCATAATGGAAGATCACAAAGGTAGGCTAGATCCGAACCATTTAGGGCTTTATAGGTGATAACCACTCTTACTTGAATTGGGACCGGAAACTTATAGGGAGCCAGTGGAGCTGTTTTAATAGCGTCTAATCATGACTCATCAAAACACCTCTGCCTTGAAGCCAAAAAAACTGTGATCATAAAGAGAAATGATTTTTAATGCAGCTCTCCCAACATTTGTGTAAGGGCTAATGGAAGCTGCCTTGCCATGAAATGCCATAAGGTATCCGTAGTTAAGAAACACAGGAACACGGTGAATCAAAAAGAGGCAAATCTGTGAAAGAACACATGCAAAGTATTGTGCAATAATTTGTATGAAAGGAAGTATTTTTTGGTTCTGGGAGTCCTTTTCTTCAGAACTTGAAAGTAGCATGCTAGAAATAACAATGGTATACAGAAAATGGTACTTCGAGGCATAAAGGCAATGTGTTATACTTCAGAAGTGAAATTCCCATATTAATTTTTCTTATTACTGGGGGGGGGGCATTGTGAAAGGATTTCTCCTGATATTTTAGTTATTCTGAAAACATTTCAATATTTAATAATATATATTCTAATGAACTTTAATAAGGATAAATTCCACTGGCATTTGGCCAATGGAATCACACTTGGAATCCATGCCTGCCCTAAGGCTGTATAAGATATTAAGAATCTGACAAAGCAATCTGATGAGGTAGATATGAAATTTTGATGAAGCAAGTTACCCATAATTGTGGCTCTTCAGAACAGAATGCTTTGTTCACATAGCAACATGATAACACCATTTAGGGATAAAGCTCAGAACATGCAAAGTAAATGACATTTAATATCAAGTAATTTCTCCAAGTGATCTTCTTTTATTTGGCTTTTTGTAACATTTTTTGCCAGATAAAGTGCCCTGGAAATCCTAAAAATCTTTTCTCATTAAAAAAATCCCCACCCCAAGTTCAGGGGGTTATAAAACGCTAGATGTTTAATGGCCAGATGATTTTTTAAACTATAAATAATATCTAGAAATACTATAAAACTACTTTAAAAAAAACTGGGGTTACATTTTTGCATATTGGCAGCCTCAATAAAAAACAGGACTCAAAATAATGGAATCTGATCTCATTTCTTGCTGTTTCAGTCAATGAAATAGTAATTGATAGTAATAGTAATTACAACAATAATTGTAATCTAATGAAGAACAGCTATTATTTTCTGCAAAATAATTCCTGACCACACTACCAAGAGTGTTGGTCCCACTGATTTCATTTCCTCTTCCTCCCCTTTTGTCCATTTCATCCTGGGTGACACTGTTTGAGCTTAGTAGAAGTCTAAAATCACTCATGTTGTCATAATACTGATAGTAGCTTGTACTTGTTGCAAGTCCATGCTCACTTAACATACTACTACTATTATTACTATTACAAATAAGAATAATTTCCCTTTCTCCTCCTCTTTTATTTCTTTACCAGAAATGTTAAGCTTACAGTAAAACACCACAACACAAAAAACTATTTCCCCCAGCACCAAATGTTTACCCATTGGCCACATTTATTTATTTATTTTCTGTGAATTCTCTTGAGACTACTAGTCCAGAAACCATCACTTTGAGTAGCCCTGCTTTCTTCATATTTCAATAGATCTCTATCTCTATCTCCTGACCAGGGTCCAACTGTGTATTTTTAAATGAAGGGAGAAAAGTAAACCCACTCCCAGGAACAATTCATTTTTCTTCCTGTGGATAGAAATAATCAGCAACCTCAAGCTCAACACCAATGACAAACTGATCAGCTTCGACGTGGTATCACTAATCAACCAGAATTTCCCAGAAGACATCACAGCCCTGTTTCTCCATTGCCTTACCACATGCTATTTCCAATGGGACAATGAATTCTATGAACAGAAAGATGGAATAGTCATGGCGAGCCCTCTCAGCACAGTCATAGCAAATTTTTACATAGAACATGTTTAAAAACAAGCCCTGGAAACAGCAACACAAAGCCCACTATATGGTTTAGATATGTGGATGACACCTCCACCATTTGGAACCATGGAGAAGAAGAACTAAACAAGTTCCTGGACCACCTCAACAGCATCCACCCAAACATTCAATTCACCATGGAAACAGAAAATGAAGGAAACCTGCCATTTCTTGATGTCCTAGTCATCCGCAAACCCAATCAACTACTGGGCCACACAGTTTACAGAAAACACAGATAGATACCTACATAAAAACTCCAACCATCACCAAGTCAAAAACAAAGCATTATTAAAGCCCTGACAGACCATGCAAAAGGAATCTGCGAACCCCACCTCCTCCAAGGTGAACTGGACCACCTAAACTGGGCTCTACAGGCCAATGGATACTCTACCACAGACATCAGAAGAGCTGCAAGACCAAGAACAAGCCATGAGAATAAATTCAAAGATCCACCCTGAGGAAAAGTGTTTTTACCACACATCAAGGGAATCACTGACCACATAGGGTAGCTGATGAAGAAACACAACATACAAACTATCTACAGACACACTAAGAAAATCCAGTGTGAAAAGTCAGGAAAGAATGCTTCTGAAACATGGCCATACAGCCCAGAAAACTCACAGCAACCTAATGATTCCGGCCACGAAAGCCTTTGACAACACACTCTAATAGTCTTTATCTTAAAAACCCTTTAAAATGTATGGGGTCTCTATAAGTCAACAGGCGACTTGAATGCAGATAGACCTATAAGCTGAGTCTGAAACCTTAGGATTTGGCAGTGGCTGGGGGGCTTTCTCACAATTAAAACTTGTGTGCCAGTTGCGCCCGTACCTTGGGAAGTCAGACTTCGCCACGGTGGTCCATGCTCTCGGTACATCTAGGATAGACTACTGCAACTACTGATTGCCTTTGCAGACTGTTCAGAAGCTTCAAAAAGTCCAATGAAAAGCAGCCAGGTTAATAACTGGGGTAGCATACAGGGAACACACAACTCCCATGTTGCGTCAGCTCCAGTGGTTGCACAATTCAAAGTGCTGGCTTTGGTCTATAAAACTCTAAATGGCCCCGGCCCAATCTGCCTGTCCGAATGCATCTCCCTCTATGAACCACCACAGAGATTACGATATTCTAGGAAAGCCCTTATCTCAGTCCCGCCACCATCACAGACGTGATTGGCAGGCACGAGAGAGAGGGCCTTTTCAGTGATCGCCCCTCGCTATGGAATTTCCTACCTGGTGAGATTAGATCAGCTCCCTCCCTCCTGTCCTTCAGAAAGATGGTAAAAACTTGGCTGTGGGACCAAGCTTTGGGGACAGTGCAAAAAGGCAACAATAGGAAACTTCACCCTGTTGACCGGATTTGGTATGCCTGGTATTTGGGGGAGGGGGGGGGGTAATAGTGTTTATCTAGATGCTGTTTTTGTTTTAATATCTTAATGTTAATGATTTGAAATTGTATTTATATGTTGATTGTTTCTATTGATTTTATGTTATTTTATTTGCTTTGTACAATAATAATAATAATAATAATAATAATAATAATAATAATAATAATAATAAAACTTTATTTATATACCGCCCTATCTCCCGGATGGGACTCAGGGCGGTTTACAGTCATAAAAGCAAACACAAACATTACATAACAACATAATACACATTATTAAACAAAGTAAAACAATACAATTATAACAATAAATCACACTTACATGACCAGATCAAGGGGACGGGAACCATAAAACCAATATATTAGAATGTATCATTTTAGGCTAGGGAAATCTTGTGCAATATATTCAGGTCCAGAAATCGGCGGTAGTCCAACGTAATTACTCAAAAACCTGCCGACACCACCAGGTCTTCAGTTCCTTACGGAAATTGGATAATGTAGGGGATTGCCTGATCTCTTTTGGCAGTGCATTCCAGAGCCGGGGGACCACTGCCGAGAAGGCTCGTTCCCTCGTCCCCACCAACTGCACTTGAGACGGTGGTGGGAGCGCGAGAAGAGCCTCCCCGGAAGATCTCAAGGTCCGCACTGGCTCGTAGGAGGAGATGCGATCACGGAGATAGGTAGGGCCCGAGCCATGTAGGGCTTTATAGGTCAAAACTTGCACCTTGAATTGGGCCCGGCAGTTTATCGGCAGCCAGTGGAGCTGCTTTAATAGGGGCATTGTGTGCTCCCTATAGCCGGCTCCCGTTAGAAATCTGGCTGCCAATCTTTGAACCAGTTGGAGTTTCCGGGCATTGAATTTTTGCCTAGATGTATGATGTATGCTGCTCTGAGTCCCCTACGGGGTGAGAAGAGCGGGACAGAAATGAAGTTAATAATAATAATAATCTGAGATGTTTTGATACAATTGATTTTAAGTGGAGATAACCAATGTTAGTGTTTATGTGTTTATAGTTTATTTTATGTTCCAGCATGGAATGTCTGCCATATATATGTTGTGCTCCGTCCTAAGTCTCCTTCAGGGTGAGAAGGGCGGAATATAAATGCTTTAAATAAATAATAAATAACAGTACATAAGTTGCGATGTGATCCCATGTGTAGGGGTTACAGCCCCTTCTCCATTAGGGGAGATATACATACATCGTAAACTGTATTGTTTGGATTGGATTTAAATCATGGAGCTTTAAGGAAATATCTGAGATATCAACTAAGTCATCAAGATTAAAAGTGGTTCAATAATCCTGCTGGGCTAAGTGAAAAGAATACATGTGTACTTCCACAAGATATCATAGGAAGAAGCAAGCAGCATGATGTCCTACAGGGTTGCCCAGGCAACATATTCAGATAGTCAGCCTCGATATGGGCAATGCTATACTGATGGCTGCTCAGGCTGGCATGCTTGTGTCAGTTCTAAGTAGCAGAATTATCAAATAGGTGAAGATGGGAGGAAAGATGAAAAACAACCTTTGGTTGGCTTCACCACAGCCTTCCGATAAATCACTACTGTCAGGCATGACTTTAAGTGGGCCTTCAACTTCCAGCAGTTTCTGCACTTGCCCTCATTTCAGAGAGGGGAAGCACAGGGAACAACGGGCAGAACAACTGCCAAACTGCTTTGATTGGGAGTATCAAGATGCAAACTACCTATTTATGGTGGCAGAATCTGCTGGAAAACTCCACAAAATGTATCATTGATGAGAGTTGACAGGGCAGGACATGGCAGCACCCACTGAGCTAAGAGCCATCTCCAGCAGAGATTCCTTGCCAGGACATGCAGAGAGGCAAGAGGAAGAGTCTTCTTCCATTTACTTCATACACTCAATGATTGTAATGCTTTAACACTTCAGGAATTCAGTTGGCTAAATGTTTAACGTGTGTATCACACTTTGTGAAAAGTGTCAGATGTGCTGAATACTTTAAAAAACACTTGTATGTAACACTTGCAGTTTTCTGAAACTGCATCTGATCACAGCACAATCCAATAACAACAACAACAACAACAACCTTACTGCGATCTGCACTCATCTGCGATACATCACACAGCCCTAGACACTTGGGAAGTGTTTGGCATGTGATCCAGTACAACAGCCAGCAGAGTGTCTGCTGTGGACTCATCTTGTTGTGTTTCAAAACGCAAACTGAAATCCAGTCTCTGACTAACACTGTCCGAATTTTTAGCACTGATATCAACATGGAGTTTGGTTTGGACAAATGTTCAACAGTGGCATTGAAGAAGGGAAAAATCATTGAAAGTGAGGGCATAAATATGCCTAATGGCCAAACAATAAAGTTTCACCAGCCAGAGGCCTATAAATATCTGGGCATATTACAGCTGAACAACATCAAGCATTAACATGTGAAAACTGTGGTCAGCAAAGAATACACACAAAGGGTCAGAAAAATTCTCAAAAGCAAGCTCAATGGAGGCAACACCATCAAGGCCATAAACACCTGGGCCATACCTGTCATAAGATATACTGCTAGCATTATAAATTGGACACAGGCGGAACTGGACAATTTGGACAGAAAAACAAGAAAACCCATGACCATTCATCATTCACTGCACCCTCGCAGTGATGTTGACCGGCTATATCTGCCTAGAAGATCAGGTGGCAGAGGACTCTTACAAGTAAAACAAGCAGTCAAAGAAGAAGAACATGCCCTGGCAGAATATGTAAAGCAAAGTGATGAACCTGCTTTGATTGAAGTCAAAAATCAGAAACTCCTCAAAGCACAGCAGACAAAAAACCAGTACAAGAAAACCGCACTACAAACTAGAGCTGACAGCTGGCACAACAAAACATTGCATGGAAAGTTCCTTGACAAAATTGAAGGAAAAGCTGATAAGGAGAAGACCTGGCTATGGCTCACGAATGGGACCCTGAAGAAGGAGACAGAAGGCCTGATCCTTGCAGCCCAGGAGCAAGCCATCAGAACAAATGCAATTAAGGCCAAGATCAAAAAATCAGCTGATGACCCAAAATGCAGACTGTGCAAGGAAACCGACGAAACCATTGATCATCTCCTCAGCTGCTGTAAGAAAATCGCACAGACAGACTACAAACAGAGACACAACTATGTGGCCCAAATGATTCATTGTAACTTATGCCTCAAGTATCACCTCCCAGCAGCAAAGAACTGGTGGGATCACAAACCTGCAAAAGTATTGGAAAATGAGCACGCAAAGATACTGTGGGACTTCCGAATCCAGACTGACAAAGTTCTGGAACACAACACACCAGACATCACAGTTGTGGAAAAGAAAAAGGTTTGGATCATTGATGTTGCCATCCCAGGTGACAGTCGCATTGACGAAAAACAACAGGAAAAACTCAGCCGCTATCAGGACCTCAAGATTGAACTTCAAAGACTCTGGCAGAAACCAGTGCAGGTGGTCCCAGTGGTGATGGGCACACTGGGTGCCGTGACAAAAGATCTCAGCTGATATTTGGAAACAATAGACATTGACAAAATTACGATCTGCCAACTGCAAAAGGCCACCCTACTGGGATCTGCACGCATCATCCGAAAATACATCACACAGTCCTAGACACTTGGGAAGTGTTCAACTTGTGATTTTGTGATACGAAATCCAGCATATCTATCTTGTTTGCTGTGTCATACAATAATAGTAGTGGTTCTTGGATTCACTAGAAAAATTTTAAGATGCTCAATTCAAAAGAGATTATTTTAAAAGAAACAATTAAGATATTCTTTATGCATAATCTGCATACAAGATACTACCAAAATTTCCTCCCCATCAGTGTCCGTCAGGCATTTAAATCAAGGTTAGAAAGCAGTAAGTTACATCTGGAGACATAATTCTAACCAAAATATATCTAACTAGAATATATATCATTAGAAACCTGGGAAAATCAATACATATTCCACTGTATCTATTCTAGCTGGGACTAACAATTGGAGAGTTGGAATACATATTTATGTTATTTTAATGAGTCCATTTATTGATCAACAGAATATACTTGTCAAGTCAGGAATGAGTCTTTTCCCACTGATTTAGGCATATAACCTTGAAAGCGGCAATAGAACACTGACTAAAATATTCAGTGAATTATTTGTTATGAATAAAAGGAATTGGCTTAACAGAAATATAATATACCTAAAAATTGACTTATAAATGCAATGGACACAAAATGCTAATAGACAAAAGGACTCTAACACTATACAAGTATTGTAGGATTCAATAAAAAGAGGATTTCTTATGGATGTGAATTGTAAACTTGAAAAATGAGTGCCCTAAGGGGCCAAAATAATATTTAAACTCATGACATGTAGGGATTAATGACCTCACTGTTGCATACATCTCAGTATCCAGTTATCTAAGTTAATTATTTTAAACAGCACATGTAGAATAAGTAAAAAGGTTAAAGGCTGTGAAAGGTGCACATTCAGCTGAGAATACGGTAGCAATGAAATACATCTTGCTTCTGAGTAATCTCTTTTCAGCTATTTCAAAAAACTTCTCGCACAGAAACACATTTTACCTGGCTATATGCCATTTATTTCCTGTCTATTAAAAACTTTACCTGTGACAAGTTCTCTTACTTCTGCATCAATTGATTTTCTTAGCAATCGTAAAAGTGCAGGTATCCCACCAACGTTTTTCATTGCTATTTTATTCTCATCTGTAGATTTTCCATACACCAGGTTCCGTAATGCGCCACAAGCATTCTTCTGAACTTCAAGGACCCTGTGATCCAGCAGGTCGACCAGATGTTTGATTCCTCCTAACCTGCAAACCTAGAAAAAAAAAATAACGAATGAAGAGAAGCTTCCAAAGAACTGTAAAATGATTTGAAGTGTTTATTCTCACAGATGCCATTTACTGTATATCACATATCCTATCTGACTACTTAATATTAGGTGGGATGACTTCTCTTGCCCAATTCCTACCAACATCTGCAGCATGCCTTTACTTAGTGCTGATGCCCACAACGATACCATGAATGGATATCTACCCTGTTTCCCTGAAAATAAGACATCCCCAAAAAATAAGACCTAGCAGAGGTTTTGCTGAATTGCTAAATATAAGGCCTCCCCCAAAAGTAAGACCTAGCAAAGTTTTTGTTTGGAAGCATGCCCGGTGCCCGCCAAACAAAACACCAGAACTTGCAGGATCGGTAAATGTACATACCAGTTGTACATGGAAATAATGGTAATAATATATTAAAATGTTATATTATTTATATTTATACAGTAGTAACAAGAAATTCTTGACAGGAGTCATAGTTTGTCTAGTTTGGTTATGTTGGTTTGTGATGACAACTACTGTACAGTATATAATAAATGTTCATTTTTTTGTTCAACAATAAATGTGAATTCTTCTTCATGGAAAAATGAGACATCCCCTAAAAATAAGACCTAGCACATCTTTGGGAGCAAAAAATAATATAAGACACTGTCTTATTTTTCGGGGAAACACGGTAAGAAAGCTCTGTATAAGCTGATGTTTTAGTGCACTGTTTTTGGGCATTGAATTTTGCCAATTTATATAAGCTGCCTTGAGTACCCTTGGGTGAGAAAGGCGGGGTAAAAATGCTGTAAACGAATAAATAATAAATAAATAAATTGCTCCCCCCCAAAGAAAGATTTACCTGATATCCAGATTAGGAAGATTCAGATGCCAGGCAATGATCTTTCTCTTTTGACAGGCAGTCAGTTCTTGAATGTTTAAATTTATATCTTTGCTGTTTAGGTTTTACTGCTAATTCAGTAGTCTTATGTATGAATATTTTGCTACTGTTTCAACTTTTTTCTTTTTCTTTTATGAAATTATATTGTTATTTATTTTTATATATCTATAAATTGCCTAGAGTAAAGGTGAACAAAAGTGTAGCCTATGAATTGCATGTGAACAGGACTTCATGGGCTTTTGGAGTTTCAATGGAAAGCATTTTCTCCATGTTTGGAGGTCTCTTGCCCCTTCTGGGGGTGAAAAATTATTTGCAAAGTTTTTCAAAACATGTTTTGCTCCCAATTGCCTTTTAGGAAATGGAATGCATTTTCATCATGTTTCGGGGATATACTCTGGGCCTTTTTAATGAAACAAGAAGTAACAGGAAATGACTCTATTGTTGCTTAAAAAGTGCTCTCCTGGCCTAAAATAGACTAGTAAAAATATTTTCTTTCAGCAATGATTGCAGTGTGTGTGGACGATACATGAACATTTTAAAGCATATCTGGCAATAGTGACTGGAACATTAGGGGAAAACATGAAGAGCACAAAAATGGGGTTAAGCGGCTGCATCTATTCTATGTGTCATGTTTTGTTCATGATTGTCTTGTACAGTTCCTGAAGCAGCTCACATAAACAAGCATAGCAACTTATAAAAATCCATTAAGTTAAAAAAATATAAATCAACTGAGAGGAGACAGAAGAAACAGATAAAATAACTGAACAACAACAGATGTCAGCTACCCAAACTGAATATTACTCTCAACAAGAAATTAGAGAAGGTAGAAACATGCAATTAAGTCTTTACCATAATTAAAATGTTTTTCTTTTGGTGGACATTTAATCTTGATAAATAATTTTGGGTAACCAAGTACATCTCTGTGGAGAAAATTCCACAACCTGCATGCTACAACAGAGTGAAAGCCCATACCTCTCGATCTTCACATTAACATGTTAAATTGGCATTTTAGTGAAATGAATTATTTTAATGAGTTTTACTCTAGTGTCTGTCTTTTAATATAGCTATTTTAATTATTTTATATTTTTATCTATGTGATGTATCTATGTTGCACCCTGTCTTGAGCAGAGGTGGATAAGAAATAAAAGTATTTTTTGTTGTTTGTTTTTGTTGTTATTTAGCAGTCTCCCTTCTAAGTTCATTCTGCTAATCCTTTTCATATCCTTGGTATTATGATTAATTAACTTGAATTTTCACTGTGATGAGCTTAAAAAGAGTGCTTCTCAAGCAGTGTTTAATTCAGCAGGAAATATTGGTCAAAGTAACATTTTGGCTGAGAGTAACATATTTACTGTACGATATGGAATTATTTCAATTCCTATCGAGCTTTATGAATTTTCTTCATCAATCATTTTAAATGAAGAGATGTTTCTTTGTAATATAAAGAAGCTAACAAAACATTTCTGACTATTTCATTGTAGAAGGCTATAACTCCTGACATGTTTGAGAGATTTTCCCCCATACATGAAGTTCATATACTGTAGTAGAAGTGTCCTTATCTCAAGGGAGTAACACAGTGGCCAATGAAGTGTATCCGCAATATGATAGGAATATGCTAAGTGCTACCTGACTCAATGAGGGAGAAAAACAAATGAGAGAGAAAAGAACAGAAAAGAAGTCTTAACTGTGGTTTTCTGCCGGGGTTTGTAAATCTGCAGAAATTCATGCAGCCAGTGTATGAACACTTTTAGAAGCATGTATCTATAAATCTTTTTAAAATATGTAAAGAATATTGACAACAAGGTGTTCTCTAATACAGGAATTTTTTTAAAAAAATAATCAAGTGATAAATCACTATTTTGCATTTGCTGTCAAATGCATAGTTTTCTAAAAGGCTCATAAATATTCAGTGAGTTCTTTTTTGTGATTAATTGCTTTAAGACATAAAAATTGGTTTCGAAACATCAGTGAATAGCAGAAAAATCTGGATCGTTCTTTTTAAAAATCTTATTAGATGTATTGCATATCAAGACATTTTAGAAGACAGTTTTTAGCGCCCACCTGGTACACCTTTCGTAAAGACCTGAAAACTTGGTTGTTCCAATGTGCCTTTGATTAATCGGTTCAACAACTGACTTGGTCCTTCTAGCCCTAACCCGAGTCACTTCGGGGAGATGGGGTGGGATATAAGAATGTAGTAGTAGTAGTAGTAGTAGTAGTAGTAGTAATTATTAATAATATACAGTTATTTCAAAGTCACTGAGACTTGATTCTAGATAAATGTGTACAGATTGTAATTTTAAATATGTAAAAAGACAACAGGCCACGCAAAAAAGAAATGTATACATTGCACAAAGTTTTTTGCAGTACTAAATATCTAAGTATTTGTATTACAGGTTTGAAAAAAGCATATAGACAGTTTTATAATTATTGATTTGACATGCAACCTGTTACCACTTTTGACACTTTTTAGAGATCTCTAACACCATAATATATTTGAGAATATGTTATTATCTGAGAATATGGTTTGCTACTAAAAATCTGATGCAAGCTACCAGATGTATCACTGACAATGATAAAAAGGAACTAAATGCATATAGTCAATGTAGCAGTTAATATTGTAGTGCATACCACAGTTTCTTTTAGTTCAATATTATAGACACTATGGTCTAATTAAACACAAATGAATAACCATGTATATAGGATATTTTATTAATGAGAAATGAGGGGGGATTTAATAACTAATATTATTCAATGAAGAATTAATTAATAATAATAATTTTATCTAATCTTTCATCTATACCCCCAATATATAAAGTTTAGGCACTTTTAGCTTTGTTTAAAAACCCCTTATCTCTAATAAAATTGAACTACAGTCACTGATCACTTGGCCAAGTTGTTCTAAGAGATATGAAATATTTTGAGTGAACATTTTTCAACAAGAATAACCCTGTGACATACCTCAGTTTTTATTTTGTTATCTCCAAAACACAGGTGTTGTAGATATGCTGCAGCATTGGCTTGAACTGATGGGAACTGATGCTGAAGCATGTGAATGACCTCAGGCAATTCTGGATCCCGCCATGCAAACTCTCTTCAGTAGGCAAGTAAAATTCAAAGCAGAGCACAAATTTATCATTTATTTATTTCATGTATTAGTTACTCATTACCAGCCTCCCAAAACTACACTTAAATTTCTATATTTAACATTTTTACATTATAAAGAGTTAACCCGTTTTAGATACTGTCAACCTTTAAGAAACTTCTACAATGAAACTTAGGTGAATTGAAGAAACTGTTAACTTAAGAGAAAAAACAGACTGAAAGTATTAGAAGCCACTTTAGAGCATGGCAATTAAGTGTACTGCATTAACATAGCAAATATCCTTGCCTGGGGTCTTTCTGGATGCTATCTATCGAAGGAGATCTTGTTGTGCCATCATCAGCAGGGGTTGCATGTTGCATCCTGTTGTAACTGGACTCCGACAGTCGATAATGAAGTGACCTGTAGGGTTCTGCGTAGGTAGCTGTTGTGTTCAGAGCATAATTATTTCTTTGGTATGTAAGTGTGCTACGCTGACTGGATGATCTTTGCAGATTTCCAATACCTGGCACATGAAATCAATATTAAGTAATGCTCAGCATTTGTGTGTACATATTTTGACACACAGACACAAGCACAGAGACTCTTGCTAGTTGTTGTTATGCACCTTAAGGTCAACTCTGACCTATGGCAACCTCATCAATAGGGTTTTTATGGAAAGATTTATTCATAGGAAATTTGTCATTGCCTTCCTCTTAGGCCATGAAAAGGTTTCCATGGAGTGGGTTAACATGGCTGAACAGAGATTGGGATTTTATCCTTCTAGAGTCCAAGTCCAACAATCAGATTACTAGCCCTAAAATGTTCTGGCCCAACTTACCTGTCCAAACATCTCTCCCTCTATGAACCACCTCGGAGGTTAAGATCTTCTGGGGAGGCCCTGCTCTCGGTACCACCTCCTTTGCAGGTGCAGATGGTGGGGACAAGAAACAGGGCCTTCTCTTGGCTATGGAACCCCCCCCCCCCAGCGAAATTAGATCAGCTCCCTCCCTCCTGTCCTTTAGGAAGAAAGTAAAAATGTGGCTATGGGACCAAGCCTTCGGACAGTAAGCTCAGTGCAATAAGTGATATGGAATAAGTGTAATTATGACCGGACTGGCTCCTGAACTTGATTTTGGACTGTGTGATTTTAATAACTGATTTTAATGTTTAGATGTTTTAATTTTTATAATTATTAATGCACATGTTTATATTTGTATTCTATGTCTGTATATGTGGCATCAAATTGTATTATGCTCTGAGTCCCCTCAGGGTGAGAAGAGAAGGGCATAAATATAGTAAATAAATACATCATATTAGCTCTTCTTGCCACCTGGCTTTAATTTCTCCTTGTCAAAACTCAACAGGGAGAGATACTTAGTGGAAGACTACTCTTATGGCTGTATGGAACCACTCTTATGGCTGTATGGAATCATTGTTAAATGGTTTTCCAACCTCTTGTATCATTAGAAATATGTCTGGAAAGGGATTCTCCTAAATAATGTGGAATGTGGGCAGGGGGTAATTTTGGGGAGAAAAGAAATGCCTTATGTCAGAAGTTGTTCATTGAGGCCCCTCAGCTGTCCACAGAACAGATGGAAGTGGCTGGGTAGAATAGGTTAAGAAATTTTCTTATCATGAAATTCTTTATGTTAACTGATTTTAGGATTCAAATAATCAGGTTAGGGTTTTTTTCCAACCACAAAAAATCTTAATACAAATGCTCATAGGATTGTTAATTTCTATGTCTATACATTACTGCCCACTCTGTATTTTTTAGCATATAGTTATAATAATGATAAGAATAGGGTTAGATTCAAATTAGGAATGAAAGCATTCATAATATATGAAACTCAAATTGCTCCCATTGAATTCAACATGTCTTTTGGTGAATAGCACACTGGTGAATAGTACAACTAATAATATATAAATAAAGCAATTAGCTAATAACATTTAAATAATATTTAAAACCAGACTAACTTTCAACAGAGATTGATAAGTAAATAAACTGAGATGGTATTTTAGCTGTCAAAATCAAACATTTCAAAATGTACAAATCCTGCACTTTTTCAGGCAGAGTTAGATAAATACAAGTTTCTTGTAAGTTTCAACTTACAGCAGTTCATTTCTACATCTACAGTTTAATTTTACAATTAATATTAGTTTCATGCATACCTGAGCCAGTTCGATATAATGCTGTCTGGGATCCTTGGTGCACATCAGCTGTTCCATGAGTTGGACTATGGTACACTGGACTATAATAGGTTCTACCTTCATATATGGGAGTGATGTGTAGATCAGGAGAGACAGTTGAACGCAGCTCTTGTCCAAGCTGACTGTGCTGACTGGCATATGAACTCCTCAAGCCTAGAGAGGAAAGTGACAAGCGAGCAAGTTGCAATCAGGCTGAATGCAAGTAAATAATCAGTTTTACACTATAAACTTTCAAGCTCCAATTGGGCACACCTATCAGTGCTTCCCACTCAAACAGATAACACTGCGTGTGATCGTTGTCTAAATTTATAATGAGATAAAAATTAATTTGTATGCTAATCTGCATTTTAGAATATATGTCGGATGTACCTGATTTGATCAGAATCATGCTCAACATGTAAGGAATTGCTTAGTTACCTTTGTATAATAGATGGTACAAATCAAGCTTTCATGGCTATAAAAACTACAAATTCTATTTTTGTGTATGTACACATGCATTATTATAATTTACACTACCATGGTTTGAATCTGAACCTTCTCCTCCATGAATAGAATTAGATAATGGAATCAGCAGAACTCCTTCTAAATATGGATTTTTTTTTAATTCAGTGAGGCCTCCTATGCCACTCCCCAGCTGCTTGAGTGCTGAAGAATAGAATAACCGAATAATAACTATTGCCATTTTACAGTAGATGGTATCAATTGAAAATCATATTCCCATCTTCCTGCTGCTTGGAGTAGTTAAAGGGGATCTCCACTTAGGAAGTGTTCCCTCTGTTAGGAGCAAACTCTTGATGCAGTCCTATAGCTCTACAAAAGGGACATATCACATTTAAGTAATTCCTTCTATTATTATTTCAATGTTTATTAAAAACAACTGAGTTTTTACACCAGTTCTTTATATAGAGTGCTTAACCTGACTCTCCAAATTTGGTGAACATCATCTGACCCAAATTTAAAACAGCATACAAAGTCATAGAACATCTGTATGGGGCCAAAACAATTACTCATTTTACTTCAGGTAGAGCCTGCAACATTTTGGAATTCCGTTATTATTACTGCAGAGACTTCATCTGTGAAGATGGTAGGAAATAAACTCACTATGGGACATGTAATGTCCTTTACTTTCTAATTCAGTTGGGGAGAGGGACAGACAAGCACCATGGTCGCCAACAAAAAATTGCCCTCAATCATGTTCAGATAGATTATAATCTGCAGTTAAGGGAAGATCTGACAATGAATAAGTGCTCCTCAGTTCCCAATTTCCCCCCAGTGCTTTTGTGCTTGAAAAAGAAATAGAATTACAGCATGCTTGTGCCCAACCTCTTTGCCCCTGCTTCTTTTTATCAGCTCTTCCTAAGTGTTTGAAATGTCTCATCTGGATTCTTTTTTAGCATTCCCAAAAAAGGTCACCAAAAGGAGTAGAAATTTTGGCATGCCAACTGTAATTAATTTATAGCCATTCAACATTAAAGCTGGGATCTTAAGAATAATTAGAATAAAGTAGCATTCTGTTCTTTTCTGGCCTAATGTTTTGCATTAATTTTCAGAGACCACCGTGGGTAGTGAACTGAATAAATTCACTATGCACCCACTAACTGCTGTTTTTAAACCGAACACTGAGGTTTCCTGTTCATTTTTTTCCAGATGATATAGAAACTTCTTTTATCTTTCAGGTATCATATCTTTTGTTCTTCACCTAAAGTGAAACATCCCAGTCTAATTCTCTCCTTCTGAAGTAGCTTATCTTTAACCTTAATGATTTTGTACCCTCTCACTCTCTTTTATCAGTTGAACAGTTCCTTTGTTAAAAGGTGGCAGTTCAAACTGTGCACATTGCTCAAAGTAGCACAAAATTGGGTATTTCAAAGTATTTATGCCACAGTTAGTTACATGCCATTTTTTATGGATCACTGATGCCCACTTTTGGCAAATAATCTCTTTTTGAGGCACAATAAAAAGTGTTGGTTCTAATCCACAATTTGCCAAGTGTCCTGAAAATAAGGCACTCAAGACCACTTGTGGCCATGCAAACCTGACTGGTGGATGGAGTTTTCATTGGAAGTCCCTCTTTATATCCCATACCTGCAGAGTTATAGGGATGGCAAGTAGAAGAGGAATCTTTCTATACTTTTTCTGATGGCGGAAACTCCTCCTTGCATTCTAGTTGCACAGAAATTCCAGTATATAATCATTGTATTATTATTCATTGGCTTTGTTATTTATGTTCTGGGCCAAGCAATGCATTATTTAAAGCCGTTGCTGCTTTAAATTTGTGCTCTTTTAACCAGCATGTGTTACTTGGGCTAGTATTCAATTTATATTTTTATGATGCTCTGCTCTTCCTTAAATCGCCCCAAATGTAAATCCCCTTTCATATGGCATTCAAATCTTTTTAGCATTGCCAGCATCAGAAACAAATGTACTTGCACTAGCCTATAGTAGTAATTGCTGAGATTCTTGAAAAGGTTAATTAAAATTAACAAATGAAAACTAGCAATATCTCAGTAGGGATTACTGAACTTGTCTTTATCTTAAAAATGTATATATCAAAATATGCTTCTAACAGAAATAAATCATACAGTTTAAGGCTGTTATACTGAGGAAAACTGGTTAAGAAATCACTCTAATGTCAAAATTTATAGCCTTCTTAACTGTGGTGTACTAGGATTTGTTTTTGAAAAAAATTACTTTATGATGCTGGAGAATTTAGTCATACCATAACTACAGAATGTGAATCCCAATGCTCCCATATAAATATTATCAGTTTTCCCAAATAAAGCCATCTATCTAATAGATCATGAGAACTGCACTATAGTTCACCAGAAAGGTATACTGGGACATTTCCTCAATACATTAAGTTATAAGGCAAATATTTTTTACCCCAATGGCAAAAGCAATAGAGTTCTAGGGACAATTATGCCCTCTTGGATTTATGTTTACTTAAATATACCTGTATGTAGTTGAGTTTAATGTGCCATCGAATCTAATGTGCACCTCAATTTTTAAAACCCTTAAAACAAAAAAGGTGTTTGGTGTTGAATGCAATGTGCAGTGGCAAATGTGCATTTTTTGTCATTTGTCCAAAAAAGCTGTGCATTGCAGTTGTTGTCTGCTTAGAATTCCTTCTTTAAAAACAAATGTTTTCGCTTATATGTAAACACTTAAGCTTCCAATGAAAGAAAGAAAAACCTTGGGTTGTATGTATGCTGTAGAATGATAATGAATGCTGATGCCTCACCAAACTACAAATCCTAGGATTGCATAGCATTGAGTCATGGCAATAAAATTAGAGATGGCACCCCTCAAATAGGAGCTTCAGGTGCTCCTGAAGCAGCTTGACCTCTTGCTTTGGTGCAGTATTAAAATTACCATGTTATGCGAATCTAATGCACGCTATAATTTTAGTGAGGGAATTTAGCCAAAAAAGGTGAGCATTAGCTTTGAGTAAATAGAGTATATATGGCAACCATTGAGGTAGAAATGCCACAGAATGCCTAAATTGTAAGTCTAATTCTATGTGCATTTTGAAAAGATCCCATCCTGGTGAACAGAGAATTAAACATACTACTCTACACAATGCCTCTATTTTGTCGATTAGATTTGCATCTAAATCCCAGCTTATATGTAGAACACTAGAAAGGTGTACATTGTGACCGAGAATACGTTGGGAAAATGAGCAATATAGGATGCATTTTCTCCTTCAAAATTCTTCAACTAACACATGATGGCATTGTGAAATACACAGCCTATATTTGACAGAATTGAGAATTTCTATTTGCTCTCATGGAAAGTAATGAAAGCCATTCCTGGTTTGATTTTGTTCACTTCTCACTTTTTTCATATTATGTTTAACTAAGGGCAGTTTATCTGGAGCAAAAAAACTTGTAGCAATGCAGAGCTTTCTTCTTAACTGTTTAGTGATTCATAGTTTATTAATTTATTTACAGCATTTATATTCCGCCCTTCTCACCCCAAAGGGGACTCAGGGCGGATCACATTGCACACATAAAGGCAAACATTCAATGCCATGACATAGAACAGAGACAGAGACAAGACGCAGGCTGGCCTCGAACTCATGACCTCTTGGTCAGAGTGATTTGTTGATTTGTTGCAGCTGGCTTGCTTTCCAGCCTGCACCACAGCCCGGTCCTGAATGTATTCTAGTAATGTGAGTGGTCCAAGTATCGCACAGAGGAAACGGAAAGCTCCTAAATTATGATAATTATACAAAATGTACAAACAAGTAATTTAATGTGTTTCTAAGCCAATTATATTTCTTATTTCTGATGCAAGAGCACATTTGACAGGGAAATTCATGGTGCTGCCCTTCTCATAGTTTGATGTATAAACAAATAGACAATAAATGCTGGAAATGTTAGACAAAGGAGGAAACCTATCACTGCTGGTGGACTTGTGAAAAGACAAGGGATTTCTGGAAGATGATTCACAAGGAGTGTCAGAAAATACTAAAAGTGGAATACACAATGAGACCAGAAATCTACTTATTAGGAATGTTTGAGTCAGAAGTTTTTGCCAACCTTTAAGAAAGAAAAACTACTTCTCTTTATAATGACTGCAGTGAGAATTGTCTTTGCTAAGACGTAGAAGTTAGAAAGACACCAGACAAAGATTCTTGGCTAAATAAAATAATGGAGATAAAGGACATGGATCGATTTAACGTATTTGCTAAAAAAGAACTCAGGCAGAGGACTAAAAACGACTGACTGGTCAATATTTGAGGACTATATTAAACAGAATTACCAATTATAAGAAGAAGAGAGAGAATACGAAAGAAACTGAACAAACGGGAAAGGAAGTCCAAGAAATTAAAAAAAAAACTTAAGAGACATGAACAGAAGGAAGAATGGAAGTCCAACATACATATATAGACATTCTCCCCCCTTTTTGCTTTTTTTTTAAAAATAATTTTTTTGGGTAGTGTGTAGGGAGTGATCTTTATTTTTTCTATTTTCTCTCTTAACTTTTTTCTTACTTTCTATATGAATCTTGTTCTCACTCTTTCGTTGTATATATTATGAAAAACTTTAATAAACATATTAAAAAGTTGGGCAGTATTTTAGCATTTCATTTGCATATTGAAGTAGCTACAAAGAGTGCTGGTACTTCTTTAGTTTACAAATAATTCACTACCAAGAAGCATATCTATCATTCTTTTAAAAATGATTCCTAAGTGTTTAACAATCTTAACTACCATCCAACTTTGAGAAGAACAGTGCCATGGATTTCCCTACTGAAAGTCTTCTTGCATTAAAAAAAAAGCCAATTGGCTCAATATATATTGTTACTTACACTGATTAATATTCTCATTTAGTAGTTGGAGGGGGCACAAACAGCTATTATGAACCTCAGATTTTTAATTTTTACAAATTACACCTCTTGAACTAACATCTTGAAATCTTACTATTCATAATCCAAGGGATGAGATCTACAATAGTGGCAAATTTCAAAATAATCATATAAAAATTGTCACAGGTGCAACAAATTAAGGAGTTCTGAAAATTGGCACACCTGCCTTTTAAACTCCAATTTTACTCTGGCATATTTTGTATTCACTTCATGTTTTGGTGAAAACTACTGATGCATTTAAGTCATGCTTTTTTGTGTAGTAGTTCACAAAGTTATCAATGCTCTACTGTTCAATGTGCCTATAGCAAGAACTGCAGGCAAAATTATTTATTTCATGCCTGCTGAGGTTCATTCAGAAACTAGAATGTTGCCAGCACCACAACTTTTTCAGAGATTCTGTGCTGTATAGAAAATCCAATGGGTTGTATTTGAAACATCCTTAACATCTGAGCCAGTTAGGGAAGGCAGGACAAGCAGGAAGCAACATGTAGCTCAGCCAGACAGTAAACAGCTTTCAGGCGCAGGACAAAACGGTGGGGACTGGCAGAGCCGTTTGGGTTTCGGGCCTTTCCTCCACCACCACCTCTCTCTTGAAGGTGCCATTGAATCTATGGCACACCCAGTTCTTGAAGTCCTTTAAATGGGAAAAGGGCTGCCTTAGATTCAATAAAATATTTTAATAATAAAAATAAAAACACTAGTTACAGAAGGCAGCAGAGACAGAAACTGCATGCAAATATCTTCATACAGCATTCCCAATCAGTAACAGGTTTGAGTCCGAGAGGGATAGCAAGAGACATATAGCTGTATTCTAGGCCCAGGCTATGTAGCACCAATTAGGCCCCAAAGGAGTTAGATAATTTAATTATTAGTCATCATCTGCTCCTATCTCTTTTGTGACTTACCATAATTGCTTCTCCTGTACTCTCAAGTCCTCTTTCCATTTTGCTATTTATCTGGCTGCCTCTTCCTGCTTCTCCTTACCTATCCCCATTTAATTACAGTTGGTTCTTGGTATCCACTGAAGTTTGGTTCCATGACACTCTGTGGATACCAAAATCCATGGATACTCAAGTTCCGTTACATACAACATTGTAGTAAAATACACCCCTCATATAAAATGGCAGTATCAAGGTCTGCTTTTTGAAAGGGGAGAGGAGTATATTTTCAAGCCAAAGAAGGCTGAATCCTTGGATCGGGAGGGTTTTTTTTTGTGTCAGGAGCAACCGGAGTTGCTTCTGGAGTAAGAGAATTGGCCGTCTGCAAGGACGTTGCCCAGGGGACGCCTGGATGTTTTGATGTTTTTACCATCCTTGTGGGAGGCTTCTCTCATGTCCTCGCATGGAGCTGGAGCTGATAGAGGGAGCTCATCCGCACTCTCCCCAGGTGGGATTCGTACCTGGCAGCCTTCAAGTCAGCGACCCAACCTTCAAGTCACGAGGCTTTTATCCCCTATGCCACTGGAGGGTTGATTGTATACAGTTACTATAAGATGGGGCCAAAAAAGAGTGAAGTTGGCTTCTTAGATCATTACACTGTGTACCAGATTATACCTTGGATGTGTTCTACTTAAACCTGTGCTCTAGAATTTTCCACTTGCAATTCACTCATTAATCTTTGTAGCCCTCCACTTAGTGGTGTATTTATGGTAGATCAATACCCTCTGCCTAACATAATCTACTCCTTATTTACCTATAACAAAGCATTCAAAGAATAAGTGAAGTGTATATGTTTGTGGGGGTGGAAAGAAAAAAGTTATGCAGATGAGTAACTAACTGACCTGAATATATTGTAAAATGGGTTATCTTCCAGGATAACAACAACAACACTTTATTTATATCCCGCTCCATCTCCCCGTGGGGACTCAGGGCGGCTCAATGCCTTGTACTGTAATAAATAAGTAATACAATTTAAATAAAATACAATTTCAATAGTATATAACAAATAGTTATAAAAGCAATAATAACCATCCTATAAAACACATTTAAACTACATTAGTAAAGGGGAAATTTAAAAGCCATTTCCATAAACCATTCCACATTTCATTAAGCCATGTATTCAATCATTCATTTCACCATTTGCTTGGGAACATAGAAAGATTTTCAGTTTCATGAAAGAGGGCTGTTCTCATGTTTTTTGAGAGAGAGTTCCAGAGGTGAGGGGCAATTGCAGAGAAGGCCCTCTTGTCCCTACCAGCCAGGTTTGGGACAGGGGTGGGATTGAGAGGAGGGCCTCTCCTGATGATTGCAGTGAATCCTGGACTCCCCTCCCCAAGCTGTGTACCTGAGATTTCAGAAGGAGTGTTACCCCATCCAGCACAGGCTGTATCCCTATATCCTGATCTGCCTTGAGACTGACCAGGAGCACTACCAGGATAACCACTATGAACACATGTATACATTATTATAGAGGTGCAGTTCTATAATTTGTATGCAATCCACATGTGAGCACTCGTGTGCTGAACACAGTACATGCATACTGTTCAGAAATATTACATATTAATAAATGTTCCTATGCACAAATCAATAATCTGTGTATGGATGTAATCAAACAATCTCCTCCTCTTCTTTCTTTAATGTTCTGCAGTGTTCTGACAGAGTTGATGAAAAGACAAAGAGGAAAAAAGATATGATGGAATCTTGTATAAGGTATGATGGAATTCTGCATTTCTAAACAGACACACAACTCATTTATTTCACCTACGTGCATCACTTTTTTTGTTTGTGGGATTTCCCCCCCACAAAATCTACCATAATGATAAATTTTCTTTTCAACAACTAGGAAAATCCAGTTATTGGACAATCTGCTGAGTTATGAGTCATATAAGATCCACAAAGCCAAAACAAACTGGAAGCTCAGGCTGTGCCTAATGACCACAAACTATGCTTCATTACAATTAATTTACACTTGATGTGCCTCCACTTTTCCTTTGTCTTTCAGATGGGAAGGGCACTGTGATCTCAAAGAAAAAAGACATACCTTTCTGCTAATTGTCTGATAACTGGATATTATTATAGGACACAATCTAATGCTCAGTTGGTCATGCTGAAATCCCCAGGAACCTAAGAATGGTAAATGCACATAGGCTGGATCTACACTGGCATATAATCCAGTTTCAGAATGGAGATTAACTGCATTGGATTGAATTATATGAGTCCACACTGCTACATAGTGCAGCTCAATGTAGTAAATCTGTATTTTGAAACTGGACTAGATGGCAGTGTAGACCCAGCCTAAGTTTCTCCATCCAGCATCGTAAATGTGCTCATATACTAACGGGTAACTCTTAGACATCTTGGCTTCATCCATTATTTGAATACCTACACATATCCCCTTTAGATGATGAATTCAATCTCTCCATTTAAAAGAGTGAGTAGAAACTGTATCTATGGGGATGTCAACAAAACGGATTAATACGCTTTCACAGTGTAGCACAACATTTCTCTTGGTTAGAGATGGAACAATTCTATTCCTAAAATATCTACTCATCTGTACTATTATCTGTTAAATGGGTCTAGAAAAAAATGAAGCGACAAATGAAGCAATGAGATCATATCTATCTCACAGTAGATAGATATCATCCTTGGCTTTTGTATTTCAAAATCAGCCACAATACCCTGTAGCATTTGATGTTGTGTGAGTCAAAAAGGCCATGAAGAAGAATCATTACATATAGATTACATTTTCCTAAATGTACTATTCTGAGTTATGCTTAATTTTCATTTATCAATTCTGGAGGTCATGTTTTTCTTAACTCAATTTCAGTATTTCCTTTTACCTCAAAATATGAGATAAAATGTAATTCATTAGTTATATATTATTTATAATGACTCAAACAATTGTTTTAAAGATTTATTCAACTGAAAAACCTTTCTGAACTTTAAATACTCTTGTTACATAAAGGTACATTCCCTCCTAATTTAAGCACAACATGGGTGTATGAAAGGATAAGCCTGGGGTTAAAGAGAGCCTTTTGCCTCATGCCATCTTTCCCTACCTCCTGTGGGACTTGTACTCAGACCCTATGTGAAAAACCATCAGACATTTTGTTGTTGCTGGAGTGTAGGACAGGACATGTCTACTACTAGATCTCATGATCTAGTTCCCTAAGTTGTATTGCAAGTGCTACAAAAGTAACATGCTTCAACCTTACTTGTAAATACATCTTTCTTTCTAAAATACCTAAATAGTGGTACAGATTTTTGCTGTCTTTCATTACTCCAGTCCAACATGCAAGATACGGCAAATGACACTAGGACCCAATGTCAATCCCATTCCAGATAATATATATATGTTTTATGTGATAAAACTGAATTCTATTTATAAAAAACCCCACGAATATTAGAACAGCACAGAAAGTTTAATAAGATAAGTGCTTTTTGCCTTTTGCTGATCTACATAAGAGTATTTATTGATTCATAAAATATTCATTTAAATGAACTGAACTACACAGGTATTATTGATTGTACACACTAGATAAAAATAATAAAAGCTCATAGAGGTGATGAAACATTACATGTGCTACTACAGTAAACTACATTTGAAATTTTCTTTAGAATAAATTCAGGAAAAAGAATGATTGTGATTCCAGAGTCATCTGTTCAGATTAAAATGGGAAAATTAGGACAAACATGTATGAAATTAGATAGGGAGATAAACAGACAACCAAACAATAATCCCCGTTTCTTTCAGATGTCTCTATAACTCTAAAGATGTTAGCAAAATGTATGAAACATGACTTTGCCTTGGAACTGTATTTCACAATACCAATCCTCAGAGATGAGAAGCAATAACTAAGAATTGATTTATGCAGATGGATGTCATAAGATTTGACAGGTAGGTGGCTGAAAGAACCTCATTAGGAAAGACTTCATCAAACTATTGAACGGCCTATCTTTATTTATGGAAATGGCTATTAGATGAGGATGCTAAATGGACAACTCAATTTATAGCTATTTTCTTTTGGAGGGAGACGCAAAAAAATAGACATAATGCAGCCAAAGTTTGCATGTATTTAGCCTTTCTACTGAAACCAAAGAGGTTTGGGCTCAGCTCTGTTTGACATGGCAACTTTTGAAAAACAAAAACACACACTTTCTGTAATTTATTTTTAAGGAAAATTTACAGAAATCCAGGTAGAAACTAGAAATGAGTTTTTTGGGCAGAATCTGATTGATTTCCTCTGCCTGTAATGTTGCTATGCATTTTTTTTCTGAGGTCATGCAGGAAGAAGGAAGAAAGAGGAGGGGTAGGCTTTCAGTTTTATTCTCCCAATTCTCCAATGTTCAGTTTTCAAGGGTCCAGGGAACTAAAATGCCTTGGCAGAGCTGGCTGGAACATGTACAAGGACAGGTGACCATCCAAGTTTCCTTTCATATCACTTTGGTTCTGCAGAGATCCTGCCTACAGGAGGCTAAACAATGGAGAAGCAAGACACTCAGAGCTGGAAGCCTTCCTTTCATATTATCTATGTCTTATTTCCCTCACTGCTGTCGGACCTACAGCTTTTCCTTTCTATGCCATTTCCTTCACATCTGTTGTTATATTGGCATAGGGTTCTTACTAATTCTTGGCCAGAATCTTTTTAGGAACTTCTTTTCTATTTTACATGGGTTAATTATGAGTATGGTATAATTAAAAATTCCATGAAAGTATTTGCATATTGGAGTACAACTATGACCTTGTATGGAGGATGGGAGTATTTAGAAAATGTTTTATTAAAAATAGTTAAAAGGTTAGCACAAATTACACTATGTAACACAATATTTGTTCCTGGGTTATAATGTCATTTCCTAATTGGTTCTATCATAAAACATGGAAAAAGTTTATTAAACTACAAAAGCTTTGTTTTTGGAGGACATCCTGCAACACATTTTGCTACATTTTTAAATTAATATCTCAGAGAGTCTCAACCAATTCAACATAGTTTGTGACAGCCACAAAAATGATGTCTCTGCAATATAACAGCTACTTTCAAAGTAAGTACTGCACAATTAAACACTTTCAGGAACAGATTTTTTTTTCCAAATTTTGTTATTAGCAAATTGATTTGAAGTTACTGACAGTAGAATTCCATTTTAGTGTTAACTTTTTCTGTTTCAATTATATGGTATTTATCTTAATCTGACTCCAGCTTTGGGGGGGAAAGGCAGGATATGAGGAAAGTTAATCATGAATTGCCAGTGTTAGAGACAATCCACGGCCATTAAAATGGAGCCGGGTTGTAGCACAGCTAGTTCATCGCCAGCAGCAATACATCACTGCCGACTAGAAGGTGACAAGTTCGAAGCCCGAGCACTCAACTGTTTAATAGCCTAGCTTACTGTCCACCTAAGCAGTTCGAAAACAGCTGCAGCTGTGAGTAGATAAATTAGGGACTGCTTAAGCGGGGAGGTTAATATACGACACCATAAAACTGCCGCTGATCGAACATAAAAAAGAACTCGGCGCCATCGTGGAAAAAAAGACAGCTCCCCCTGTGGCCGGAATTTTCACATAACCTCCTGAAACCAAAGTGGCCGCTGGCCAAAGTGAGACTTCCAGAAGCCAAAGTGCAAAACACTAAGAGGACCACAGTTTGGTAATCACTGATCTAGAGGTATCCTAATTTATGGAAAATATTATCAAATCAACATGAATGCTCAGAAGAATTTTGCACACATGGAAGAAAAATGCAAGGTGTCAATTTTCAGTTATACCAACATCTCATGCTCTCTAAAAACCTGTTCTAAGGGACTGAGACATTCTGTGGAGCAGCACAGGAGGTGGTATTGGACATGCAGGAATACCAGTAAAATCCACCTTACATCCTTTCTCCAGCACTGAAATTCCACAATATATTAGTTCCCTCCATGAAGAGAAGTCTTTCTGCATATAAAGGGTCAATGTTATGTTAGATCTAGATTAATTTTAATATTAAAATCAATAGAGTTTGATTGACTTGTCAGAATTAACTTGTCCCACTAATTTCAGTGGGACCAAAGCATGATTAATGCAGTTTGAATGACATGAGGGTAAACTGAAAGTGTGAGACCTGGCATATATTAAGCTTATTCAATTAAATTGGCTTTACAAACTATGTTCGTGTCTGAATCTTAACCACTTCTGATTAGGACATTTATTTCCTCCCCAACAACAAATGCCACTCAAGCATGAAAAAGAAGAACACTGGAAGTTTAAAACTACAGCAGCCATTTGTTCACTCCTAACAAAAATAATTTCTTTCTGTTATGATCCGAAAAAAATTAGCAATAAATTATTTGAAGTATCAATAGTTATATCTTACAGTTTCTTTTACCATTAATTCAGTGATACAATTCACTGTATTTAGAAGTTTGCACAAAATGTGAAGTTGTGTCTTTACCTTTTTACTAACCTGTAAGGCTATCAGGGCGGGGTGGAACCATTCTTTCGTAGATATCATACTGTTGTGCATATTGCTCAATGTCATGAAGTGTCCGTTGTAAAGTTGTTCCCAAATGCTGCGGGACTGCAGTCATGCCAGAACGCTTTGGTGAAGAAGATCCAACTTGACTTTGAGGAGGTGATGCCACTCTTGTCTGTGTATCATTTAAGTTAAGAGGTGAACCAACTCTGACTGCAGGCTGGTACTGAGGAGTTCCTCCATTGGGATTAGATGATTGCCTAGATGTTACTGAACTAATCCGGCGCACTGCTATTGGTGAGGCAGGTCTTTGCGTACCAAATGGAGATGCTGCTCTTTGTGCAGGTAACGTTGTGGATGAGAACACATTAGAATTAAGAGATCGTGATTCAGTGACAGATGGTGAACCATAGCCACTTCCTAAAGAAGTTCTTAATGATCCTCTTGATGGGGAAACTCCTGTAGTGGTTACATAGGATGGAGACTGGGCCCTTGATGGAACAGAGCTTACACGTCTCATGGCTCTGTTTGCAGGTATGTTTGACGAAGTCTGTTAACAAGAACAGAAATAATAATTATATTAATACACTCATCAAAAGTAATCAATTATGAGTGTCACCTTCTTCGCTTTTATAGTTACTTTCAGGGTACATTTGCAAGTTAGTTCTGATTCAAAGGAAGAATTTAAAATATGCTTAAAAGTCACTATCTTATATACCAGGAGAGATGGAGACTTTCAGACATTTTATACACTAGGCAAAGAGCAAAATCTGAAGTGACAAAAAATTCTCAACGTTTGGCCAAGATGATCTTCTAATTGGCTGGAAAAACAAACATTCACCACTTATCACTGAATAGTCAGAAGTCTTTAGTGCATGAATATGTATTTTAGAAATGGATATTTGGAAATATGATCAGTTCACATCCATGTAAATGCCTTGTTCTTGTTTGTACCCTATGTACTTTCCTTCTATTCTGCCTTTCTTCCTTCTCTTGTATTTTTTTTATACTAATTTTCTTTATAACTGTACTTTAAAAATCTAGTTTAAATGAACCATTCCATACTCTAGGAACAACATTCCACTGAAGACAACGGAATTGATTTCTGAGTAGACTGATATAAAATTGAACTTTCAGTCCAACCAACTGAAATTAATGAGACTTAAATCTCTTTCCATTTCTTGGTTTGTACATGAAGTATTTTCAAATGACTTTTCTACTGCAGCTGACATCAACAATGCATTTCGAGAATATTGAGACACCCATAGGAAAACCAAACTATACATTGAAATAAACATGATGAATTATAGTTTTTGAAAAAAGAAAAAAATCACCCAGAGAAGAGAGGAGTGGCAGAGAAGAGGAGAGAGCACAATCCTGCAAGGCTAGGATTTTTCCCATCACAGTAAGCCATGGCTATGACTTTCAAATATATTAAGTGTTACTTTCAATCCTAGTTAGAAGAATAGTTTACTTACTGTATTTTGTCTTCTTCCATACTGCATCTAATTTATTATTTATGATTTTAAATAATGTCATCTGCATAGTTTGCATGGCAAGAAATACTTTGGGCATCTGAAAAACGTGTGTCAGTGTCATAATGCATACCTGTTCTTTTGAAGGCGTGTTCTATAATCACTTGTACTCAATTGGTTTTTCTGCCTTGTTTTGTGCTTTTCTATTTCCATAAAAAGCAGTGTAATTTAGTATTAAAATAGGCTCAGTTATGCTATGGTGATATCACCTAATACTCTTCCTGGAATGGGATTTTTTTCTCTGAACTTTTTGTACTGTTATGGTCAATATTCTTTTTTCTGTATATTGATTAATTCCAGCATTTCATATGACACAAAGACAATGTAAGAAACACTGTACTCAAAAGAAAAATATCCATCTGCAGGTTGAATCTCCTTTATCCAAAAGTACTCTAAAAACTGAAACTTTTCTTCATCTGCTGCTTATTTAAGCCTTTGGGAAAGGGGACTAATCACACTCTAATGCCTCGTTGAATGTTTCCTCAAGGAGAGGACAGGGAGAAGGAGGGGAAGCTGCTTCTTACACAAGGCTCCTGTACAACTAAGATGTCCCAGACATTTCTGTGCTCGTCTTCCACCTGGACATCGGTAGTATCTGGTAGCGTGGGTGCCCTGGAAATGGACCACAAGGGCAAGCATGGAGTGATCCCATTGATCGCTGTCTGTACTCACCCCAAGGAGAATGGAAAAGATTCACTGGAGGGTGATAGGCAAAGATTTTCCCTTCCCCCCACAGCTACTTTGCTAAAAGGGCGGAAAGTGTGTTGAAAGCTCGGAAAGCTTCTAAGACATCTGCTCTTTGCATGGGGCTTATGTAAGTCCCCCTTCTGACTCTTATCCTTCCCTCACTGGGTTTCTGACAGTGGTGTAACTTTACCTCATCCTTCATTCAGTTTGTATATAGAAACACAGGTATTCCATAACCAACCCCCCCCCCCCCCCCCAAAAGAGAGAGATCTGAAAAACTACTTATCCCAAGCATTTCAAATAAGGGAGACTTGACCTGTATTATATATATAGCACATAAGTGGTAAATTTATGCAGCACCGAGAGCATAATATTCTTTCTTAATTACAGGCATTCATTGAGTGTGCCTTTTCTTGATAAAAATAATTAATTCAAAAAATGGATTATGGCCAACTTTTATTTAGCTTGGATATTGTAGTTAACTGATCACCAATTAACTGACAAACACTGCAAGTCTAAAGGCATTCGTTTAAAACAATAAAACTTTAGCTTGTGGTAATAAAGACATTTTACTATCATTTATCCATTAATCGAAATTCACACTAAAAGGGTTCAGTGATGCATACCTGAACCAAAGCTTGCCCTTCAGCCCTTGAACTTCTCACCAGATGATTATTATTGGATCCAATAAAGGAATGTTGTAGTCTGTTCTCTCCCTTTCCCAGGTTCTGACTGTTATGGAAACTGCTAACTTCCTGATACCCACTGTCAGAATACGAATTCATCTGTGTTGAACTTCTGGAGTTACCCACTGATCCTGTAGATGTACAGCACGAGACGGAAGTTATGACACAGTTATGCAAAACATCACTGAACTGAAAAACTTCACTTTGTTTAAAATTTATATAACAGACCCTCACTTTCATGGAGCGATGTTTGCTCTGGTGAGTAGAGATTTCCTTGTTCTGGCTCTGCTCCAACATGATAAGAAGTAATGTGAACACTTTCTGATGTTCTAAGCTTATTTACACCTGTATTTGGCAAATCTGAAAGTAGAGTTTCATTAATCACATATTGTATTAATATTTTATATCCATATCTATACACAGAGAACACAAAGATTTTGGTATTTCTGCTTAATTAGATGGTACAGGATATGCAAGGCATAACCAAGATAATAGATATTGTACAATACTGTACAGCATACACACAAAAACACACAATTTTGCAGGCGGAGTTTTCTTCTCAGTTTCAAATGCTCTGTAATACTTATTTGGAACACCTTGAAGCCATTAAAACATATTGTCAACTATGATAATCAGTCTTGGTCTTTAAACATAAAGCAAATGTATTTACTTCAAAGTCTTATGTAGTTTGGATTCTAAAAGAATAATAGAAAAAAAATACCAGCAAGCTTCAAACTTACAGTTAGGAATTATTTCCTATAGAAATCATTTTTTGGGCAAAACCTTTCATCCAAACAAACTCCACAAAATGATGGTACCTTTATTGGGCTAACTAAAAAGCATAAAAGGACAGGTTGCTTACCTGTAACCGTGTTTCTTCGAGTGTACTCTGTGAATTCACACTAATGGAGAAGGCTGCGCCTGCGCAGGCTCCAACGGATACTCTTCCAAGCTAAAGTTTGAAATTTGGCGGTAACCTCGCCCCTCTTCCCGGAGGGTATAAAGGGCGCCCTCCGCGCCCGCTCTCCAGTTCCTACGCCGCAAAGGCAGCGAGAAAGGGAGAGGTTTGCATGTGGGGAAGGAAGGGCGGGATTGTGTGAATTCACAGAGTACACTCGAAGAAACACGGTTACAGGTAAGCAACCTGTCCTTTTTCTTCGTGTACTCTGTGAATGCACACTAATGGAGACTAGCAAGCTGAGGTGTAGGTAGGTGGGATAGCAAACCCGATAACCAGTCTAGTGTCCAAACAACACATTTATTGAGCACAAGGTGCAAAAACAAGCAAGTGCAACGGTCAAAGAAGCGATGCAATAGCATATAGTGCAAAAAAACCGATCCTTGTTGTTAGGATCCAGAACACAATCACAACATTGTAAGTGAGCAATAGTTTGTAAGAAAATACAGAGGTAGGCATAAACTCATTCTCTGAAAACAGAGGGAGAAGTATTCAAAAAAATACATTTCAGTGCAGTGGGTAAGTATAGTACACAAGCACTACGTTAAAGAATCCCTGAGCACATCGATTACAAACGGGGTGGATGACAACGGTCAGCCTGTAAGAAGGATAAACCCGAAAACTGGTTTTGAGTAAGGCAACAACATTAGGTAAGGCAGGAGGAAAGGCCGAGTCCTTGAGGTTCTTTAAGTCCATCCTGTAGTGTGAAACAAAGGTGGATGGAGTGGACCAGATAGCCGCTCGACAGATGGAGTCGAGAGGGACGCCCCTCAGGAAGGCCGTAGAGGTGGAAAGGCCCCTCGTAGATCTAGGGCGGATCGAAGAGGGGGGGTTGGCGTTTGGCCAGCTGATAAGCGAGCTCGATGGTCTGAGCAATCCAGTGTGAGAGTCTTTGGGAAGAAAGTGGTTCGCCCAGTTTATGGGTAGCGTAAGCCACAAACAGTCTAGGTGACTTACGTATGTCCTTAGTCCTGTCCTTGTAGAAAAGGAGGGCTCTCCTGACATCGAGGAGATGGAGTTTCCGTTCCAGAGAAGAAGAAGGATTAGGGAAGAAAGCAGGAAGTATTATGTCCTGGTTCAGGTGAAAAGCAGAGACCACCTTAGGTAGGAAGGTGATGTCCGGGCGAAGGACAGCCCTGTCATGGTGGAAACGGAGATAGGGTTCGTCCACCCGGAGAGCAGCCAGTTCCGAAGGCCTGCGCGCAGAGGTGATAGCGATAAGGAAGACAGTCTTCCAAGAGAGAAGGTGAAGGTCTGCAGAGGCCATAGGTTCGAAGGGAGCTGAAGCTAGTTGAGAAAGGACGAGTTCGAGGCTCCATCCGGGAGTCGGAGGTTGAACTGGAGGGTGCAAGTTGTTGTAACCTCGAAGGAAGGTCTTAATGAGGTTGTTAGAAAAGAGAGAGGGTTGTCCCTGACGTTGGAAATGCCAGGAGAGAGCAGTGAGATAGGATTTTATCGAGGCCAGAGAAAGTTGACGATCCGCAAGGGAAAGTAGGAAGTCCATGACCAGCGGGATCGAAGTAGAGGCGGGATCGACGCGTCGGTCCCGAAGGAAAGTTTGGAATTTTGCCAGCTTGTAAGCATAGGCCTTCGATGTGGCCGGTTTGTGAGCGGCGCGAAGGATCGCCTGCAGGTCTGGGTGGAGAGAATTTAAGGAAGTATCCTCCAGGCAGTCAGGTGTAGGGACGGGACGTCGGGGTGGAGGACCTGTCCCTTCTGCGAAGATAGTAGATGAGGGAGAGTTGGGAGAGTGCGGGGAGGATCCGCACACATCCGGAGTAGCGTGGGATACCACGGCTGGCGTGGCCATGCAGGGGCGATCAGGATGGCCGATGTCGGTGTTAGATAGAGTCTCTCTATTACTCTCGAGATGAGAGGGAAGGGAGGAAAAAGATAGACGGGTTCGAGAGTCCAGTCGAGGAGAAACGCGTCTCCGAGACAGCCCGGAGTCGAGTTTGGAGGTAGTCTCGCTCCGAAGCGAGGAAGTTGAGCGTTCGAGGGGGAGGCAAAAAGGTCCAGAGCTGGCCAGCCCCAATCGTCGAAGACGGATTTCAGGATCTCGGGATCGAGACGCCACTCGTGGGGGGAGGTCGTTATTCTGTTTAGAGAGTCTGCTAGAGTGTTTTGAGCCCCCGGAAGATGAACTGCCGACAGAGTTATGTGTCTCGCTATGCACCATAGCCAAAAGTCCATCGAGAGAGCCATGAGTTTTCTCGAGCCCGTACCCCCTTGTTTGTTGATGTAGTACATGGCTACTACGTTGTCCGTTTGGATTAGAACAGACTTGTGGGGAAGAAAGCGAGCAAACGCCCGGAGGGCTTTGAAGATTGATAACAGTTCTAGAAAGTTTATGTGGTGAGACCTTTCTTGGGTGGACCACAGGTCCCTGACGGTGAGGTACGACATGTGGGCTCCCCACGCAAAATTGGAGGCGTCGGTCGTGATGGTGACTGACGGTAGGGAGGGATGGAAGGGAAGTCCCACACAAACGTTCGCTGGGTCCTGCCACCAACGAAGGGAGAGGCGAACGTGGTTCGGTACCGTGAGAAACATTGAGCTCGGATGCCGATGGGGTTTGAAAGAGTCTATAAACCATCTTTGGAGAGGTCTGAGACGTAATCTGGCGAAAGGGGTAACCATGACCGTGGAGGCCATGTGACCCAGAAGAACTTGGACCGCGTGGGCTCGGATCCTGCGGTTGCGGAGGAGGAGAGAAAGGTGCTGTTGAAGGGCTAGGAACCTGTCCTTCGGTAGGGAGGCGGTTTCCGTGATGGAGTTGAAGAGAGCTCCAATGAAGCGGATCTCTGTGGTTGGGAGGAGTTGAGACTTTGAGACATTCAACTGAAGGCCCAGCCGTTGCAGGAGAGAAAGAGTCTGTGAGACGTGGTTTTGAAGGGATGAGTGGTCGGACGCGACAATCATCCAATCGTCCAGATAAGGAAAGACCATAATGCCCTGTTTCCTGAGGTGCGCTGCCACCACGGCGACCATCTTTGTAAAGACCCTTGGGGCCGTGAAGAGGCCGAAAGGGAGAACTGTGAACTGGTAAGAGTGTCCCAGGAGCTTGAAGGAAAGGAAGCGTCTGTGGGATCGACGCACCGAGACGTGGAAATACGCGTCGCGTAAGTCTATAGAGGCGAAGTAGTCTCCGTGTCGGAGCATCGGGAGGATGGAGGCCACTGAAACCATTCGAAATTTTGAAGGCAGAATGAAGAGGTTTAGAGCCCGTAGGTCGAGGATAGGCCGAAGACCTCCGCCCCGCTTGGGAACCGTAAAGTATCTCGAGAAGAAACCTCGAGTGTCCTGCTCGGAAGGAGAAGGCTGGATTGCGCCCTTCGCCAGAAGGGAGTCGACCTCGGCGCATATTTCCGGTGAAGGGTCGGTGTGGAGGATGTGACCCGTGGGTGGCAAAGTTTCGAATTCCAAGGCATAGCCGTCTCTGACAATGCGAAGAACCCAGGCATCTGAGGTGATAGACTCCCATTCGCGGTAGAAAGGAGCTAGGCGGTCGAGAAAAGAACAGAGAGGAAGGATCTGGTCGGGGCCTAGGAACGGCATGGTAGTGGCAGTAGTAGTGGAGATAGAAAGATCCCCGAGAGAGTGGGCGTCAGGCCCGTCGTTGGGGTTGTGGCATAGCTGCAGGACCTTTGCCCCGACCTTTCGGGACCTGGTGCTGGCGGCGAGGTTGTTGCTGATGACTGTGGTGACTCGAGCTCGACGAGCGTCGAAACGGCTGGTGACGAAAAGGCTGAGGGTAGCGACGGTACCGTTGCGGGAACCATCGGGTCCGCTGAGCCTGAGGTTGATCGGTCCCGCACTTTGTTGCGAGAATCTTGAAGTCGTGATTGGACTTAAGTTTGTCATCAGTGCCAGAATTGAAAAGGCCCTGGGTGTCGAAAGGAAGGTCTTCGATCACTTGTCGAGAGGAAGAAGAGAGTCCTGAGGACCGAAGCCATGCATGCCGTCTGATCGCGACCGCGTGGGCAATCATTTTTCCGGCGGTATCACCGGTATGCTTAGCCATTTGAATTTGGTGGTGTGCGAGAGAGTCCGCCTCCTGTTGGAGGGTCGAAAGGACTGACCGGTCTTCGTCAGAAAGCTTGGCGAAGAAGGGTTGGGCTTTCTCCCAGAGGATCTGTTGATAAGCGCCCATGCAGGCCCCGTAGTTTGCCATACGGCAAAGGAGGAGAGCACCGGAGTACAGCTTGCGGCCTACCGCATCGAAGCGTTTGCCCTCTCTGTCGGCAGGGGAGTTGGAGTGTCGACCCGACGATTGGGAGGCCTTTACCACCATGGAGTTTGGGTCAGGGTGATGCTTGAGCCATTCCAAGGCTTCGTCATCGGTTCGGTACCAGGCCTCTATTTTCTTAGAGGTTGGAGGTATCGAAGATGGAGTCTTCCAAGATGCCTGGATGACGTCCAGGAGGTATGGAAGAAAAGGCAGCAAGGTGGCTGGCGGGGCTTGGGCTTGAACCCTCTTGAAAACGGGGTCGGTAACGGCCTTTGAAGTTTGTTTAATTTCCATCCCCAGAGCGTCTGCCATTCTGACCATCTGGTCGGAGAAAGCCCGAATATTATCCGTCGGGGAAGGTGGGTCGACCTCGTAGGCGTCGTGAGGCGGGGAGAGGTCGAGACCGAGAGAGACAACGGAGGCGGAGAGTATCGACTCGGGGCGTTCGATATCGGGGTCATCCTCCTCGGGCCCTTGAGGAGACCGGGGAGGAGAAACAAGCACAGAGTCCTGATGAGGTATTACCTCAGGAGCAGGGAGAGCCGGCTGTGGAGGAACGCCCTTGGACGCGGAGGCCTGGGCGGCGCGGGCTAAGCGCGTCATCTGTCTACCCCTCTCAGGTGTTTGAGCCGGGGGAAAGAGTTCTTGTCGAGCCGGAAGACGAGATGGTGCCGGCTGGGGAGCCTTAATAACTGTCCTGACCGACCGGTCGGGGGAGGCTTGAGCGTCCGCATCCGAGGACTGACCATGAGGAGAGGAAGAGGAGCGGAGGCGTTGTGCTGGTTGGATAGGAGAGGATCTCCTAGAGGAAGGCCCAGAGGAGGGGATGTCCTTCTTCGAAGACGCTGAGGAGGACGACCTCTGGATCATTCGTTTCTTTGCTGGGGGTTGTTTCGACGCGACCCTCAGCGATTTTCCCGGCGTCGGGGGAATTGGGCACACAGCTGCCGAGTCAGATTGAGCCCGTCTGGATTCCTCCTGAGCCCTCTTGAAGGCAATCTTCATGGCGGAAGAAGACGGCGGCGAAGCCAGGCGGGATCGAGTGGAAATGGCCGAAGCCACCGAACTCGAAGTTGATGAAGGGCCCATCTTGCCCAACCGGGTGGATACCGTAGCGGTGGTCACCGTGCAGGGCGGTTTGGTCGGTCGCGGTCTCGAGGTTTTCGAGGTTTTAGATGATACCGACGGAGCAGGCCTGGACGCCATCGAGGCCGAGGTGGAAGTGGAAGCCTCAGGAGCAAGAGTTTTTTCGTAAAGAGCTGCACGGAGTCTCGCAGCTCTATTTCTTCTGGCCTGAGCTGTAAAGGCCAGGCAAAAACGGCAGGTACCGACGACGTGGCTTTCGCCAAGGCAGAAAAGGCACTTAGCGTGGCCGTCGGAATCTGGAATCTTAGCGGCACACTGAGTGCACCGTTTAAAACGCGTGGTTGACATAAGAACGAAGAGTCCGAAGTGAGCTTTGCGGCGGAAAAAAAGGAACTGGAGAGCGGGCGCGGAGGGCGCCCTTTATACCCTCCGGGAAGAGGGGCGGGGTTACCGCCAAATTTCAAACTTTAGCTTGGAAGAGTATCCGTTGGAGCCTGCGCAGGCGCAGCCTTCTCCATTAGTGTGCATTCACAGAGTACACGAAGAAAAAACATGATTCAAACTTTTGAAGCCTCTTCATCACACAAAGATGTTGAGAACTGGTGCACCCCAGCAGGAATTCACCTTGCCCTTGGCACTAACCAAGAATCCAAATGTCATAATAAAACAGTTTATTAATAAAAACACATATAAAAATGGAAAACCACCATAAGAAATTGGAAAGGCAAAATTCAAGAGATAATAAGGAAAAAGAGTCATACAAGCAAATAAGTCAGACCCAACTGGTAATAGGAAAACAATCCAAAGGTAATAATCACAACAGTTCAAAGCTGTCTCAGGGACTAAGTACAGGAACCCCAAATCCAACATGAGAGTAAACCCAGGAAACAAGGATCAAAGCATGAATATGAATTCCAAAGTAAATCCATAAAACAAGAATTAAAACATGAGCATGAATTCAAAAGTAAATACATAAAACAAGAACCAAAACATGCATATGAATTCAAAAGCTAGACGATCTAAACCTGTTATGCTTAAGCATCCATAATCTTGGGTCTTGAAATAGGACCTGAACTGGAAACAAGACTTGAGATCCTCACTTGTAAAGCAATGTTGCCTGACCTAAAATCCCAACAGGACGCTCTCTGACTTAAGGGCTGAAAAATATGAAAGCATTCCTTTAACCTTGAGGTAACTTACTTTGCACCTCTTTTTCACGTATTCTTTCAGATTTCCTGCACCTAAAGTTCTCCCTCCTCAGAAGCATCCTGATATGTCTATCTAAGCCAGCTGCTCCCTCAACTGAGATATCTCTCAAGTCGTTATAATCGGTTGCTAAGCTTCTTGTGAATGAAAGGTCCTCTCCCTGTCGGTTGGATTCCAGAACAGTTCCACTTTCAAATCCGTCTCAGAGATAGCATCTTGCTCCAAACCCTCCTCCTTTTCCTCACCTACAGAGTCATCTCTAACTCTCCTAGGCCCTGAAATCCCAATCCCCTCATCTTCATCAGGCTGAACCACAACAAGAATCATACAGGAGAAAAAAAGTGATGAATTTAAAATCACAGGTCTACATTTTGTGTACAATGCTTTCAGTTAAGATGGTTCTGAGGGATTTCAATGCAGACAAGAACCACATCCCCTATTGACCATGTCCTGATTAGGGACAAAGAGCAAAAATAAGACAATAACATTTCATCTCCATTAATAACAGAAAAGTAACTTTTATCGGGATCTAGTTGTCTTCATGTGCAAAGCTAACTGTTCATTTCTTTGGCATTCCAAGGTTTCACATAGAACAGCTGGATTTCAAACAAAGCGACTTTTCTGTTGCTAATGGAGTTGAAATTTTACTACCTGTCTTTTATTGCTCTTTGTCCCTAGTATTCATTAGGCCAATAAGAGTTGTTGTCTATATTTACATCCCTCAATATTATCTTAATTGATAACATCACAGAGAGAATGTAGGTTTTTCCTAAATGATTTTTGACATCTTTGCCTGATAAACAAGCCAGTGAAGATTCAAATCTTAAATAATGTATTTTATGCATAGGAGTAAGGCTAATAAATGTATTACTGCTTACTTTTCTTTAAATACCAGAGGCTAAAAACATATATTAGTCCCATTGAAAGCAGACTCATGAAATCAATAACATTTGCCCTGGTGTTGACTTATCAAGTTTTTATAGATTCAATGAATCTACTTGTGCTGAGAATGAACAAATAGGTCTGTGGTATCAACAAAAGGATTTTAGGATGAATTTTTATTTTAGGTAATTTTTATTTTCAGGGCAATTATATCAAAAGTAGAATGTGTGTGCCTGTGCTAATACCAAAGATGTCTATCTGTATGAATACCAAAGATGGTGGCCATGTGTGAAGAATATCACATTGCAACTACTATGAAAAAGCTCATTTTGTTATCTCTGCAGCCTTACTATATGAGGTAAAATGTTCAGTGAGAAACAAGGTGTTGTTGGTGGTGGGAGGACATTTCCTGAAGCATGTTTATGATAGTTAGCAGAGAAAACTGCTACTGAGCTGAGTATTATTTCATGCTGTTCTGAAGATTTTTCTTGTTTATAGTTTTATTTATATATGTAGTATATATATATATATATATATATATATATATACACACACACACACACACACTTTTAAACAAAATTCACAAGAAAGCTATGTTGTAATCCAACTTTAATTACGACTGTAAGTCAGTTTGAGAATTGGATGAGGCGTAATATAAATATTTTATATCAATGCATTTTAAATAAGTGGATTTCAGCTTTTTCGACCTGGTGAAAACATGATTTGCCTAATAAAATGAGGCGAATATAAAAATTCAGGGAAAGATAGGGGAGGGAATACTAAGCATCAAAGATAAAATCTAGTAGACTTTCCACTTGTTTTTTTGTTTTTGTTTTTTTGCCTAAGCCACCGTCTACCACACATCATTGCAAACCAATTGTGAAGTGAGTTTCAAAGGCTATTAATGCTATCATATATTTTTTTGGGGGGGGGGGGGGATCCAAAAACAAAACTTAAATTTGGTACATGATGAGCACTATGCTGATGTGCAGAAATACCCTGTTGTAGTCTCCCGTCATTTCATAGATCCTCAGGCTCTCCCTAGCACTCATTGGAATTGTTTGCTATTTTATATAAGTGCCATTGTATTAGGCCGTTGTATATCATAGGATTTCAGCAGGGATCCTGCAACCAAACCCCAGCAGATACTGAGGGCACACTGTAATACAAATTGAAGGCAATGTATATTCCTTTTGCTGTTAAAAAGGATGTGCAAGGAGGAAACAAAAACCAAAACAGCATCAAAACAACTACAGATTAATTGCATAAAGAGAAGCATCCTTGCATCTTAGAGGATTCAAAGTTGAATACAGAGTGAAAAGCTATAATTTACAATTAATTTTATTTGAAAGTAGCATTTCATTTGCTAAGAATCATCCCTTTAAGAAGCTAAATCATACTGAAGGTTTACTATGGAAGCAAAATGTAGCAATTGGCAGAGTAGCCATAACACATTAATGAGCCACAGAACCAAAAATAGGAATGTCATTATGTGTCTGCTCCATGTTGATGGTTTGTTGCTTTTAATATAGTTTCCATGACAGAAGTTCACTAAAGTCATTATACACTTGTGTTGAGGTTGGTATTGTATTCTATTCTGTTTAGCAATATTCAAAATGCAGTCTGGGCATATTGCTCTTCTGCACCTTGTGTTATAATAACCACAGTTTTTTTTTCAGGGACAGATGATTAATGGGAGATATGCATCAGATCTAGCATAACTAGGAGGGGAAATCCTCACCCAAATCTGGATACAAAAAGCTAGACAATTCTAGTGTTGAGAAAAGTTACCTTGTAACCAAAAGGATGGATTGTGTCAAAAAGGACATATATTAGCAAAGAACTGCCTGTAACTAATAACTGCATTGCACCATTTGTTTTATTTATGCAGGACACTTATGGCTTGCATTTTTGTTTATTTTGAAGTATAAAAATTGAAGAAAATAACCACAACAAAATATGAGAAAAAATAACAAAGTAAATTAAAAACCCATTTAAAAACTCTAATTAAAACAGTTACATAGAAGGGCCAGTGACACGGTAAGATACTAATGAAAGGTAGGTTATCAATCTATGATAGTACCACACTAATTTTCAAGTTCTCTAGTGTTGAGGAATATTTTTCACACTAATTTGTGTACTTGTACCAGCCGGATCTGTTAGGCCCAGGTGTCACCCTTTACAAACTCAAACTGCGAAAGGAACAATGCACATTATACACACATGGGGTACTGGCATAATGCTCTCTTTCATGAAGCTTTTCTTCTATTACAGATCTTCTAGATCATCTGACAGCCATCTGATGGCGCAGGCTGTGCTCTACAAAAACTCACACCACAACAGCCCTTTAGTCTTTATGGCGCCAGAAATCCCGTCACTGTTCTAAAAAAAATGCTTTATGAACACAATTTGAAAGCCATTGTTCAAATAATAGCTCCATAATAGATTATTTGTAACCAGATGTAGCATACAAGAATCCTGCTCATTTTGACTGCCGCAATAATAAAAATAGGAACAATAGCATCAAATACCTCTTACTATCAACACCAACACTAAGTTTATAACTCATCTTTTTTTTCATAAAGGGTGGCCAAGGAAGTTTGTACAACAACGGGGTGGGGGTGGGGTGTGTGTGTACAAAATTAAATAAAACAACAGCCAACCCCTCCTTCCAATTTACAGCATGTTTAAAGGCAAGAATCAGCTCTAAAAGCAGCAGATGATACAAGGAAATACTGAATTGCCACGGTTTGTCTGTTTTTTCTCCCCTTTGGTTCAATTTTCTCCTCCCTGTCATAAACTGATGAATGTGGAAAATAGTACCTAAGATTATTTTTTTTAAGGATGCACAGCTTGCTTTCTTATCAGGACATATAACTCGATTCCAGAGATTTGGAAATAAATTGCGGGTCCTTAAAGATTTACAAGTTTTATTTGGCATTTTTCCTGGACTCTAGCCCATTTCACCAGGTTAATGAGTATGTAACCTCACTTGATGGATACACTCCCTGCATCAGCTACTGGAGCCTGGAGTCTATGAAAGCTTATGCCAAATAAAATTCTAAGCCTTTAAAATGCCACAAGACTTTTTGTTGTTTATTGCTGCAACAGATTAATAATGCTACCCCATCCTTGAGAGATTTAGAAATGGAGTAGCACTGATGGTAGTTAGCACATGGAAAGGCAGAGAAAGACCTCTTTTTTAAGAAACAGTAATATTACGTATATGGTGAAATATATAGCTAACACTAATAATACATGATCATGTACACAAGATATACAGAGATACCTGTAAAGAAAAAGTAATGGGTAGTGCTGGTAAACATCAGCAAACTGTGAAGAGTACAACCATTACAATTACTTATATAGATTTCATTGATTATAAAACTGTAAAAGAGAGGTATGGAATGTATCCTTAAATTATAATATATCGATGGAAATGAGGGTTTTTAGGGGGGGAATTAAAAGATCAGAGTGATAAAAGAAAACCATGCAACCCTGTTGGTCAGGAATTCTGGATATGATGTTTGTTTAGTGGTTGATTCATAAATGTATGGCAGAGGAAACAATACTTGTTCAGGCCTAGGTGGTAGGGTTAAGAGTTTGTAAAATGTTCATCGTTTTGTCTTCTTTTAACATTGTATGTTGTTAATTATTTAATTAAAATGAATTAAAAAACCTTTAAAAGGCATTTTTGCACACATGCCCCCAAACAATCTGAGGGCTGAATTGAAAGACATCACTGTGTTTTTATGGGATATAACGGAAACATCTCTTGGAATCATAGGTGCTTTTTATATAAATATAAATAAGGTTTTTTTTCTGCTGGTGGTACTATAATGAGTGTGCAATGGATAGCATCTTATAATAGAAAAAAAATGTAAATATGCTAATGGACCTTGTAATAGCCTAAAGACTAACTTAGAGGATGAAGTTGGTAGCATAAGTTTTCACAGTCTATTTTCTCAGAAGCAGGTGCTATAAGATCCCTTTGCATCCTGATTATCTTAGTGAAATGGATTTCAGAAAAATTCTGAATATTTTATCCAAAAATAGGCTTTGATGTGATTAAAACCTATTTATATTTGCATTCAATGTAACATGAATTAGTTTAACTGAGAACAATTAACTAAGTGTGAATCCACAATGTAGAATTAATACAGTTTGACAACACTTTAATTACCATGGCTTCATGCTATGAAATCCTGGGATTTGTAGTTTGATGAGCACAAAAGGCTAAAGACCTTGTAAAACTACAACTCCCATGATTTCATAGTACTGGGCCATGGCAATTAAAGTGTTGTCAAACTGAAATAGTTACAATCTAAGTTACATTAGAATTTATGGAACCTGAGGCATTTTTAGAGGGTATACCTTATAGACAAAATAATTGCAAAACAACTGTACCTGCAGATCTCCAGGGAAATGACTTTTCAGTAGAGCTATAAAAAAAGAAAGAAGAAACATAATTAAACTTTTTTTCTTTCTGCTTCATGAACAGAGTTTGATCGGCACCCAAAGTGTAGAAGGAGTCCAGGAAGTCAAAAGGACTTCCAAGTCCTTTTGACTCAAGAGAGATGAGGAATGGGAATTCTGTGCCTCTATTGAGTCAAGATCATGATAACTCCTGAAAGAGGTAGACGTGGATGTGGATATGGAATAAGTTTTTGTTACTACATGTATGCTTATGTTTTACTAATTTTCCAGATAAATTTCTATCAGATGCATGTATATATTTGAACATTAATATACTGAAAGACATTGATAAAATATGCACATTTAGATTTTTGTGGACATAATATATACATCAGAGCAAATCCAGAAAAATATATTGGCTATACTTCACAAACTGCCAGTCTACCAAAAAAGAAAATAGTACCACATTTCACACTACCATGCAGAAATCCATTAAAATGCACTACTTGTCTAAGTAGGTTTTTAATACCAGCTTTTCATAATGTCTAGTAAGTACAGAGCTAAAGGCAATGAAGAGTATTTCTGCTCCCTTCTGCGACTGCATTAAGAATTTGTTAAAATGTAAAAAAAAAAAACCTCTTCAAAGAAGAAATGTGTTTTCCTCTTCTACTTTAACATTTACAACATAGGGCTGCAAGGTTGGATAAAGGGCTTCTGTAACTGTTAATTTCATGGCAGTAAGAGCTGTTTAACAGTGGAATATGCTGTCTCAAATTGTGGTGGAGTCTACTTCTTTGGAGGTTGGATGGTCATAGGTTGGGAGTGTTTTGATTGTGAATTACTGTATGCCAGAGGATCAGACTGGATGACCCTTGGAGGCTTGTCCAACTCTAGGATTCCATGCTTCTCTGAGTCTTTTTGCTCTCCACAAGCCAGTAAATAACTCTGTTGGAAATGTATAACACAGTGAAAAGGGTTGAGGGGGTGGGGGGTTAGAGGGAGAAAATGTGCCACTGTTCTGCCTTATGGATCTTGCCACAACTTGTTAATGATTAGGGTTGCATGGGCCCTGTCCCATATCTAACCTGGAAACCCCAATACAGTATGATGTAAAATGCATGTTTCCTTGGAATGTTTCAATTCCAAACACATTAAGTGGAAGCTGGCTATTAACGGTGGTTATAATATATATCCTAAAGATTTTGTAAAAGTGCCTGAGCTTGTGACACTTTGGTGGAAAGTTTGGGAATATAAACTGGTGGTTTATGGCAATCTGGAGAGAAGGGAAGATAAATGTAATCTGACTTGCTACTCTGGATCTACAGATGCTCTTATGAGTTTCAGGTACTCTTTCCCCTAAATCAGTCAAGAAATACATACAGTTGAACAGTTGGTGATAGAATTCACATCAACATATGCATTTTATTCACATTTTACCTCATTCATATGTAATAATGACTATCCAGTGTGAACAGAAATATTGAACATTAAATTACAGTCAGCCTTCTACATTTTCAGGTTTCCCTTCCTGTGGGATATGGGAGGACTATTTCTCTGGAACAACGCTACTCTCTCTACTGTGCCACTCAAAAGTGATGTCATTGAAATAGTATCTGAATACTGTAAAGCTCAGCAAAACTATATGAGGGGATCAGCAAAGTAATATGGATATTTCAGCAGAATAATAGCATTTTCAGCAAAATATCAATGCCAGCCAACAGTCCAATACGACAAACATCAGCAAGTTTTATCAAAAATATAATCATTTAGGGAAAATGTCATATGTGCAGAGTGGACCAGGGTCAAACCAATGTTTTCATTAATAATTATCAACAATGTATGTCCAATTATTACTTTTAAAAGTATAACTTCATTTTGCAGATCATATTTCCAAAGAATATGCATGTGCATAGAACAAGGGTCCTCAAACCTTTTCAGCCATGGAGTCCTTTTTGAAGTAAAAGTTTCTTACGGAGCCCCAAGAAATGTATTTTTATTATATTATATTAAATGTAAATATATCAGGCATGGGCCCGGCTAGCGGCAGATAGGTGGAGAGTGTTTGTGTGAACTAAGTCACACCGTGCAATATAACCAACATAAACTTAACAGTAGTCCAGTGGAAGACCCCCATGGCCAACTGCCTTCTGCCATGCATCTTGTAAGGAAAAAAAATCTATTCTTTCCTTTAATTTTTTTTAGCATTTAGAGAAGCAGTGATATTGCTAAAGAAAAAAAATTGGAATGACACAACAGTGAAATATTGAATCCATTTCTTTTTTCTCCATTTAGGCAGAAATGACAGTTAATAGCTGCTTTTCTGTGAAATACTCTGTCAAGTAAACCACTTCAATAGGGAAACTATGGACCAAAAGTGGTGTTTGCAGCAGAAGATTAAGGAGTCTTGTGTGTATGTATGTATGTATGTATGTATGTATGTATGTGCCTTCAAGTCACTTGTTAACTTCTGGTGACCTTCTGAAGTTCATCAGAGTTTCTTAAAAGGTAAAGGTAAAGGTTTCCCCTGACATTAAGTCCAATCATGTCCAACTCTGGGGGTTGGTGCTCATCTCCATTTCTAAGCCGAAGAGCAGGCGTTGTCTGTAGACACCTCCAAGGTCATGTGGCTGGCATGACTGCATGGAACACCATTGCCTTCCCGCTGGAGCGATACCTATTGATCTACTCACATTTGCATGTTTTCTAGATGCTAGGTTGGCAGAAGTTGGAGCTAACAGCGGGCGCTCACTCCGCTCCACAAATTTGAACCTGGGACCTTTCGGTCTACAAGTTCAGCAGCTCAGCGCTTTAACACACTGAGCCACTGGAGGCTCCCAGAGTTTCTTAGGTACAGAAAATTCAGAGGTGGCTTTGCCGGTTCCTTCCTCTGAAATATAGCCTACAGAACCTAGGACAGTGATGGCAAACCTTTTAGACATTAGTGCACCAATGGGGCTAGGGTGGTGGTGGTGGGCACTTGGGGGGTGACTAGTGGTGTGGTGGCGAGCTGGGATGGTGAGTGGGGGGGGGAGGTGATTGAGTGAGGGGGGCCCTCCCAGTCCCCTACTATCACCTCTTGAGGATAAGCTACATTTTAAGTTGTGTGTGTGTGTGTGTGTGTGTGGGGGGTCCTCAATGTAATACTCAGAAGTCCAATCTCAGCTTCTCAACTTTGGAGTACCCTTCCAAGATTGAACATTTATTTCTGATGTTTAGATAAGAGTGCTTGTATATATAGACCTAGAATAAACTATTTATGTTGGCTTTCTAGTTGCTGAATGCAGGCATTTCTGCAATTGGTCAGTGAGATCACTGACCAATTGCAGAAACGTGTCCAAGTGGAAGTATGTAGAGGGTGAATGAAGAACAACATCTGGAAGCATACAATGGGTAGCTAAGTTCCTTAACTGTAGGATCAGGAAATTATTTTAACTCTTGATTTTTGGCAGGTTCAGGGCAAACTCCTCCACACAATCACTAATTAGCTTGTGTAAATCACAAGTATAGCAAGACATGATAAAAGTCATTAACCTATACAGCCTTGTAGTGGGCTAAACAAATTCACTGAAGATAACTGTTGGGAGACCTACTGGCCACGATGACTAAATGGAACTTTTCAGAATATGGGAAGTGCAACCTCAGAGATAAGCAACAGGAGGACAGATACAAGCAATCTCTAATTCTTGATTCCAATATTTAGTTCCATAGTCAGAAGCAGATTACTAGAATTTTTATTTTGCAGATGCAGTGAGATAATTCTTAAGCATTTCGTTTCTGACTCTTTCTATATTCCCAAGAAGAGTGCTGATAAGCCCAATCCAAAATAAGTATGCTTACACGTTACTATTGGACATCAAGCTAAAAGATGTTGAAGAATAATTCTCAAGGAATGCATCTCCAATTTCTAATAATAAATAGTGTTTCAAGAGATATTAGAGACTGAATAGTAATTGAAATGCAAGGACAAATCCTGGTCTCATTGCAAATCCCTTCTTCCAGAACACAAGCAAAGGAGAAAATAGTACAAAAGAGAATAAAGGAAAGAGGCAGATGATATTTTCAAACAGGACGGTATGTTAGTAACACAGTAGTGTTACACAGTTAGTAACAGTAGAGAGAAGGTGACTGTAGCCGTACTAGCAGTAGGAGACACCCCTGCTCTCAGAAACCAAAGTCGTGTCATCTACATGTTGGTTGCAGCTCCACTGGAGAGGACATAGAGTGGGTGAGACATTTAGCATGCTAGTGGTACATAGGAGAATCCGCACATTGTGATCAAAGATGGGTATGTGTCCTTCAAAGAAAGGATGAGGATACCACTGTTATCTTCAACCACTGAGCAGTGACAACAGGAGGTGTTCTCATTTTAGTCTTTAGGGGGTTGGCCAAAGATTCTCCATTCCCCAATATTTTTAATGTGTGGTTATGATAAAGTAATTTTTCTATTTTTTGGAAAAAATATTATAAAGGCAATTAGAGTCTTTCCCAACAACTGCTTTCCCTCCTTCCCTCCTTTACTAACTGAACTAGAAATGTTATTCAGATGGTAGATAAATATGATACTGGCATTGTTAAAATATGTACTTTGGAAATATTCAGGACGCTGCCCTCCCATTATGAGCCTATTTTCCATGTGGCTCCTGTTAATTGAATCATGCTCATTGATTGCTGCATACTGTGATGCCTTTAACAGAAGTTTTATCACAAAAATTGTTCTTAAATACATCCTGAAATTTCAGAAGGATTGCCCCATAAATTAAGAGAGAGAGAACTGAAAGAATAGCTTGGAACATATTACTGGTTACTGCATTGCAGTAATCTCCAGCCATTACAGATCCAAAACATCTTTAAACTGAATTCACAATCTGATTTTTTTGAAAGGAGCATAACAAAATTTACTAGTGGACTCCGTCCAACCATAATTAAAGAGCAAGTGTTCCTAAGCAACAAATCACATGCCTTTTCTTGACCATATGCATGTCTATTGTCTGAGAGTTGGCCCCCTTTTCCTGAAACATTAAACAAATAGTGCAACTGATATAAAAATTTAAGCATGCACCATCCATTTAATGAAGATTGCATAAAAGCAAATGGGATGCATACGCTCGCATATATTTAAATGGATTATTGTAAAATTACAAGACTGGGGTTGGAATGATGATGGCAAAATGATATATAATAAAGAACACTTCATTAACTTAGAAAATGAACAAAATTTCTTAGCCAAACATATTTGATTTAATAGATTGAATAAACAATTAATTTTAAAAACTGCAGAAATATATTTTAACACTCCTTAAATTAAGAACTTTCAAAGGTTTACATACAATAAATTTCAAGATATATAGTGTATTCAGTGTATAGGGAATTAGAAGCACTGATATCATTCCCTCTATTTGCAGAGGTCAAAAGTGGGTTTTATGCAGACATGCACGCGTGTGCACACACACACACACACAAAAGAAAGGTTATATCAGCAGGTTTTGGGAAATCATCAAAGGCCACAGAAAAGTATGCACAATAGTGGAGGGGGAAAGAACTCAAACACAATTTAGCACCATTAACTGAAAAAGGAAACAGAACTGGCAAGTCTAGAAGTGTTAGGTGAAGATCAAGACATGCTGGAGGGTTGCTGAAGACATGCTGAAACGTCACAGGAGAAGCTGGTTATGACAAATGCAACAATGCCCAGAAGTATTATTACAAATTGAGCTGAAACTGAGACTGTGTCTCCAGTATTATCAACAGTTTAAATCTACACTTTAGATTTTAATTAACGTTGGGCCATACGGTTATATTACAGGCTGGTTACATCACAGGCTAGATGGTGAAAACCACCAAAGTTGCTTACATTGGTGCTGCAATGTAATCCACTGTTAATATGACAGGTCAGCAACAGGGCTGAGGTTGCTTTTATATTTTCAGTTGATTTTTAAAATAGTTTTTATTTATGTATTTACTATATTCATATCCCACCCTTCTCAACCCCCAAGGGGACTCATGGCAGCTTACAAATAGGCAACAATTAAATGCCTTCAAAACAATGTACAATTAAAATAAACATTTAAATTAAAATTAAGATTAAGATTAAAATACATAAAACATTTAAAAACATTACAATCACTATTAAAAATCACTCTATTGACAATTGTAATCCAGGCCATTCCAGTAGTCATTGCATGTAATTCAAATCCATCTATTGCACTATAATTATTCTCTGAAGGCTTGATCCCAATGCCACGTTGTCACTCTCTTTCTGAATGTCAGGAGGGAGGGGGCTGATCTAGTATCACTGGGGAGGGAGTTCCACAGCTGAGGGGCCATCACTGAGAAGACCGTGTCTCTTGTGCCCACCAGTTGCGCCTGAGAAGGAGAAGGGACCGAGAACAGGGCCTCCACAGAAAAAATGCCCTCCACAAAATACTCCGTGTGTCTCAAGTTATGCAAGATCAATTTGAAGTGGCTCCTCAAAATGACAAATCCATTTCTCATGTACATGCAGATGCTACCTGCATGCAGAATTATTGAAAAAAATAATGTCCAAAAGAGTTGCATGTTATATAGACACACAATACAAAATATTTTGTGCTAGTTTAAACAGTCCCTGTCAAAATCCCATTGATGATATTAGGGTATGCTACTATAAACTTGTTATGGGGTCTCACTTACTTTTCATCAATATAGATAGGCATGAATAACACAGAACATATCAGTAGTTGTGCAGGATTTTGAAAATTGGAATATCCTGTTCTTATGTCCTAGAGATCAAAATATGAATCAGTTCAAAAAGATAAACCATTGTAATATTTTACATATATCAAAAGATCTTTACTGTTGCTCCAGTTTTCCATCTGAACTCAGTTGGAATTTATGACAGATGTTTTCATAGACAGATGTTTTAATGGGAGAATACATAGCTTCAATTAATATAGTATGACAAAAGCAGTAAGAAATTTACAACTAAAATTTAAGTGTAGTATTTTTTTCAGAAAGTATTTCTCATACAAAGATAAAAATATAGATTTTTATGAATATAAAGTTCTTTATATTGCTTATGCTAGACCACAGTAGCATGACGATATGGAAAATAATTCCTCCCCCCAGCTTCTGCAGAGCCCCATTGGCCATTTGGGGCTATTTCCACTGAAGCCATTTTAGTGTTAGAGAAGCCTTTTTCAAAATATCTGGTTTACCAGCCATCTCAGTGGGTAGAAATTATCACAACGGGGGAACCAACACCCCCTTGAAAAGAGAATTGGGGCATATTGGTCATATTTATGGCAATAAAAAGATTTCTCTAGCACACACAAAAAAGTCACAGTCCTAGCCCTGAGTGGCTAGATGCAATCCATGATCCTAAAAGCAGTGATTCTGCTCATGATTCTAGTCTTCCCGTTAACTCTCAGCAGGCGTTTCAATATTCACCCATTCTGCTATTACCTTTTATTTTTCAATGATCATATTTATTTATTTACAACATTTCTGTCCCGCCTTTCTCAACCCCGAGGGGGACTCAAGGTGGCTTTACAACATAGGCAACTATTTGATGCTTTTAAAAACACTGTACAATAAAATAAACATTTAAAATAGTTATAAAATACAATTAAAACAATTAAAAACATTTGTGGAGAATACCAACACAATTAATCACGTGATCCACATACATAGTCCGGGCCATTCCAATAGTCATTGCACATCTTTACACTGTGGCTACTGAAAGTTCAATTCATATTGGATGGTCTCTGTGTGTGTCTGTGTGTACGTATGTATGCACCCTCATAGTATGCACTCCCTTGTTTCTCAGCAGCTTCACTGACTACAATGTCAGGGACACTCATCAGTTAGATTTTACAAGGAACAACTCCAATTAAATACAGTAGAGTCTCACTTATCCAACACTCGCTTATCCAACGTTCTGGATTATCCAATGCATTTTTGTAGTCAATGTTTTCAATACATCGTGATATTTTGGTGCTAAATTCGTAAATACAGTAATTACTAGGGGCCGGGCTGTGGCGCAGCTGTTGAGCAGCTGCCTTAAATCACTCTGACCATGAGGTCATGAGTTCGAGGCCAGCCCGTGGCGGGGTGAGCACCCGTCAATTAAAAATAAAAAATAGCCCCTGCTCGTTGCTGACCTAGCAACCCGAAAGATAGTTGCATCTATCAAGTAGGAGATAAGGTACCACTAAAGTGGGGAGGCAAGATTAACTAATTTACGACCTGGAATGAGGAAGTGCCGTCAGTGTGGATGATGAAGCAGCTGCTCCCCCCTGTGGCCAGAATCGAACATCCCCTCAGAAGAACGTTAATTTGCCTCTGCGTGTGTCTCTCAGTCTCTGTTTGATGTGTTTATGGGCATTGAATGTTTGCCCTATGTATGTTATAATGTGATCCGCCCTGAGTCCCCTTCGGGGTGAGAAGGGCGGAATATAAATACTGTAAATAAATAAATAAATAAATAATACTACATAGCATTACTGCCTATTGAACTACTTTTTCTGTCAAATTTGTTGTATAACATGATGTTTTGGTGCTTAATTTGTAAAATCATAACCTAATTTGATGTTTAATAGGCTTTTCCTTAATCTCTCCTTATTATCCAACATATTCGCTTATCCAACGTTCTGCCGGCCCGTTTACGTTGGATAAGTGAGACTCTACTGTACTGTTTTGCAATTTATAAAATGATGGAGTTTGAAAAGATCACAAAGATTCTCCAATCCAACTCCATTTTTGCCATGAAGATATACACAATCAAAGCACTTCCGACAGATAGCTATCCAGCTTCTGCATAAAAATCTTCAGAGAAGGAGACTCCGCTGGACTCCCAATTCCACTGTCAATCAGCTCTCACCATCAGAAAGTTCCTCCTAATGTTTAGGTGGAATATCTTTTCCTGTAATATGAACTACTGTAATACTTGCTGTAATATAGCATGGAGGCTGAAGCGAGCGAGCATCAGACCATTTTGAATAGAAAATACTATTTCACAAAACTAGCCTACTAATTTATTTATAGTTTCCACAAAAGGGCAGGAATTTATGATATTTCATAGATATGTTCCAGACAGTACTAACTAGTTCCCAATCTTATCATCTCAGTTTCTTTGCAGTTTTTAAAAAAACTTTCTACTATTGTTCTAATATACAGATTTTTAAAAAAACTGATATGCATTAACAAATGTAGTTGTTCTCTGTGAGGTTCGATTTTAATGCAAATATATATGTAAATAAACTTTTAAAATGGAACTGCAATTCTAACAGATTTATTATACACTGCGAGCAACTTCTTTCCAACTTTCATCCCTTTCCATCTCCCAAAGTGGAGATAGGTCCGTGGCTCTCCACATCCATATACTAAGATGTGAACTACCAAATTTAACAGAAGAAACTGCTATACATGGGTGGGGGTGGTTCCTTATGCAAAGCTGTAGAAACACAAAGCCTATATACTGTGTGGTGTATCAATCTGTCAAATAAACTCTCTTGATGGGTCTGTTTTTCCCTTTGTCACTAGCAAATAATGCAGTAATGTAATGCTTTTCAACCAGGTAATCCCAGAACATCAACAGATAGATGAACTTTGTGCCATTTGGCTGAGTGTTCATCAAGCATGCAGGATGGCAGCTGTCTTGTTTGATATTTTTTGCCAGGCTTCTACTCTGAAGATAAAATGCTATCACAAGCACATATACAGACAGTTAAAGAAGTCAATTATACAAACTTTTCTAATACTCAGTTTATTGAGTGTAACTTATAGAGCAGATGTTCTATACTCCAACAATAAAAGAGAACATCATTCTGATTTATAATGTGGAACAATAAATGATCTGTTACAAATCAACAAAGAAAATAATCTACCTTACTATCTAATACAATATAATTCAGTTAAAAACTGGAACAATCGTATGAATATATAAGGTTATTGTAGTCAGGTGAAGGCTTCATTTTCACAGGAATACAGGGTAAAATTACTTAAATCATAAATGATCTATAGAAGATTTAGATATAGATTTTTAATTCTGGCTGGTGGGGGCTATTACAGTTTGGATTTTTATCTCCCAGAGGAAATTGACTTGTGGTACAAAATGTTTGAACAGAATGGCAATGAGTAGATGTAATTAAAAATGGCTACTCAACAGCTTTGGTTCACTGAGCTGCTTCAAATAAACTACCCTTTTGGTAATGTACATCTCTACTATCACTGATCGTAAATGGTTGCATATAGAGCTGCAATTTTTAAAGCAACTGTAATTTTAAAAAATGAAGATTCTGTATCAGAATTTGCATTTTCTTGACTTGTTATAGTGAAACTGAGGAGAACTATTTTCTGATTTTAGTTAAGAACATTAATTATTGCATTATACAAATTGAAGGCAGGAAATCTGCAATCCAAGGACTACATGTGACTTCGAATTGTTTTTTGAAGGCTCCCTAGTAGCTGTTATAAACCACAATATCTTTTGAAATGTGGAGGGTAAGATAAAAAGGGTAATGACAATTTCCAGATGTTTCAAGGAGCATCTAAAATAGCTCATTCACTGCCCCTAGAGTTAATAAATAAGTAAATAAGACATTCTGTTGATGCCTACTCCACCTGTAGTGCTACCAATCTATGGATGATACATGCAGTGGATGTGGTGATGTTTCTTAGTTCAATAGACTGATTAGGGCAAATGAATTGAAAACTTAATCCAGACAAGACAAAAGTGCTCCTGGTCATTCTTAAGATAGATCTGGAAACAGGGATTCAACCTGGGTTAGATGGGGTCACACTCCCCCTGAAAACACAGGTTTGCAGTTTGGGGGTACTACTCAATTTGGTTCTGAACCTGGAGGCCCAGGTATTAGCAGTGACCAGTAGTGCTTTTGCATAGTTAAAGCTAATGTACCAACTGCACCTGTTCCTGGAGAAGTCAGATCTGGCCATGGTAGTATATGCCTTGGTTACATCCTGGTTGGACTACTGTAATGCGCTCTACATGGGGACTGCTTTTGAAAATTTCTTAGAAACTTCAGTTGGCCCAAAGAGCAGAATCCAGACAGTTAACTGAGGCTGGTGAAGGGGAGCATACAACTCCGGTGTTGTAAAAACTCCACTGGATGTCAAAATGCTGGTTTTGACATACAAAGCCCTATATGGCTCCAGTCCAGGTTATCTGAAGGACCATATGTCTTTCTATGAATCTGGTAGACTTCTACAGTCAACTGGGGAGGGCTTTCTCTCTAAGGGGTAGGCTGCTGGGTAAGTGTGGATGGGATTTTGGGGGGGGGGGGGAATTGTTCAAAAGTCTATTTTACATGTATTTATTATATTTTAATTTGTTCTTTACCTTAACCCACACTGTATTATTTGTTTTTTAAAACATTTTGTATTGCACTTTTTAAAAACTATGACGAAAGTGTGGGATTGTTAGCTGCCTTGAGTATTCACAGGGAGAAAGGTGGGGTATAAATAAAGTAAATAATAATAATGAATGGTTATCAGTCAGTGTTCCTATGACACATCCCACACATTTGACAGAGGCAGAACTATCTTTCTTTATGAACTACTGAAGCATTTTCTATCCCATAGCAGTATACTTAAGGAGGTACACTCTATTATTTACCATCACTTCAGAGAGAAAGACTGAAGGCACTATTATTTCAGTTGTACAGAATAAGCAAAACTATGGCATCAAGTTGGCTATCTTCACATTTCTTACTGTAGACTAACACTTATCATTCACATGAGTGATGGAAGTACTGGAGAAACAAACTATCTTAGCTTTCTGCTTCAAATGTTCCACCTTAAGCACAACTAGATACTAAGACTGTGCATGTGGAGTGCACATGGCAGTAAACAGCTACATCATGTTTCATTTTCAACCATCATTTGCTTCCCCATTCAGATTTTGGGCAATCCAATGTGTTTTAAATAGATAAAGGAAGAATGAAGAAGCTTGTGAGAAAGTAGAAGTGTGTAACTGGTTCAAGGTCACTCAAATCCTGAGTGGGGAGTTAATCCCAGCTTTAATTCTAGCTTGGCATCTTAGGCATCATACCAAATATTTCAATTCACATGTTTATAGACTACTAGCTTGGGGACCCAGCGATGCCCGGGTTATTCATAGACGGCATTGAGTTGTTTTGGATATTTTGAATGGGCCCATTTGTGCAGATCTGTGGGTGATGGGGTTTTCAGTGGGAGACAATTTGGGTGAAGGTACTGCAAATCCCATAATCCTTTGTCCATCCTCGGCCAAACTGCTGCAGGGTGTAAAGTGTGTCATCTGGGATATGTGTGCTGAGTTTGGTTCAGTTCTGTCGTTTGTGGTAGTTGCAGTGATCTTAGGAAGTGAGTGAAGGTATTGTAAATCCTATCATCCATGGTCCGTTGTCCCCCAAACCACATCAAATGTAAAGTGGGTGAAAGGGAGTATGTGTGGCAAGTTTTGTCTTTATCAGTCATTGTTGTGGGTTGCTGTGGTCTCAGGAAGTGAGTGAAGGTTCTGTAAATCCCATCATCCTTGGTCTGTTGACCCTCAAAGTGCAGGAGGGTCATGTGGGGCATATGTGCCAAGTATGGTTATGATGCCTCATTGGATAGAGTAACAATGGACAGCGGAAGGGAAAACATTTGAAAGTACTGCAGATCCCATCATCCATGGTCCATCCTCCCCCACACCACACCAGGGTGTAAAGTGGGGCACATAGCATCAGTGTGCCAAAATTGGTGTAGTTGTTTCATTCATGTGCGTCTCAATGGTCTGTGGGAGGTGAATCAAGGGAAGGTACTGTAAATCCCATAATCCTTGGTCCATCCTCCTCCAATTGGCACCAGGATGTAAAGGGGGTCATGGGGGCTCTGTGTGTCAAATGTGGTCCAGATCCATCACAGGTGGGCACCACAGTGGTCTGTGGGAGCTGAAGCATTTGAAACTACTGCAAATCCCATCATCCATTGTCCAGCCTGCACCAAATGGCATCAGGAGATAGAATGGGTCAAGGGGGTTATGTGTGCCAAGTTTGGTCCTAATCCGTCATTAGTTAGAGTAACAGTGGTCTGTCAGAGACAAAGTGTTTGAAAGTACTGCAAATCCCATAATCCTTGGTCCATCCTCCCCCAAACTGCTGCAGCGTGTGAAGTGTGTCATTTGGGATATGTGTGCCAAGTTTGGGTCTGTTCTGTGATTCGTGGCAGTTGCAGTGGACTCTAGAAGTGGGTGAAGGTACTTGAAGTCCCATAATTCTTGGTCTGTCCTTCCCCAAACTGCCCCAGGATATAAAGGGGGTCATGGAAGTTCTGTGTGCCAAGTTTTGTCCAGTTCCGTGACTGGTGGGCATCGCAGTGGTCTGTGGAAGGCCAAGCAATTGAAAGTACTGCAAATCCCATCCTCCATGGCCCATCATCCCCCAAACGGCACCAGGACATAAAATGGGTCATAGGGATTATGTGTGCCAAGTTTGGGCCACGTCAGTGATTCCTGGTGGTCACAGTGGCCTGTGAAAGTGGCGGCCAATCAGAAAGCTGCCACATACTCGCAAACAAACATTGACTTTTATTATATATATAGATTAGGGTACCGAGAAAAATTAGTAAACAGAAATGAAATAAATACGCTAAATCAATTCATGCTCTGTTTGGGGCATTTATATCTTGGCTCATTAATCTGAGAGATGACCATCCTAACATGATCATTATCTGTTATCCTTCCCAAGCAATGCATTAATTTAACAAAACATATTCCTTTGTCATACTTTATTGCTTTTATTATAGCCTTAATTCACAATTACTATTTTAATTAGAAAAAACTCACTGAGGAAATGGGAGCTATATAGGTGTTGACGTACTATTCAGCAACTGGATTTAGACTAGAGTTTATGGATCACCATAAATTGACAGGTGATTGAAGACACACGGTTCTATTTCTATTATCTTTAGGAGCAACTCAAAATCAAATATACTTGGTTTATTTACTGATTGAAAATACAAGAGCTCACAGAAGTAGTAAAATGAAAATGAAGATTCCAAGCCATTACAGAATTAAATTTTACATTATCCCTATTTAGAATAGACCCACTGAAAAGCAGGAATGCCTTCAGTCCTACTGTGAGAGTACTCTAGGTAGGACTAATACTGGACTTAGCACCAAATTAACATAATTATAAAATGAAAATCTGCAGGTTTTTAGATTATCTTTCTTTTAAAATTCCTAGCACCTCATACCTCTTTCAACAAGATTAAGAATCTTGCTACTCAGGTGTAGTAAGGCACTTGATTAGAAAACTAACTGCTTCTGTTGTTTTTTTGGGTTTTTTTTTTTGACAGGTTGCATAAAATACGTAAATGAAAAACTGACTTAATTTCTTGCTAATGGTTTTTTTGCAAGCCTCCATTATCTCAATTACATGGACAGTCACCTATTAAACAAGAATAATCACTATCCGTTGTTTATGGTAGATGTCGACAGGTTTAAACTATATTAATAGGAAACTGCATCATAAGTTACAATGTCAGCATTTAGGAAGCTAAAAAATGCAGAAACCACTACGAGCATGTTTATTTAATGTATCTTAAATTTTTCCTTATATGGAAATAAGGTTAAAATATGACAGCTGAAAACTTGATGTTGAGAAATTAATTTTTTTAAAACTTAACATTAAATCACTAATAATTTAAAAGAATATAAAATCTTTTAAAAAACAATTAGGGGGACTATCTGAATACTACTACAGGTGCTCACTCATTTAAAAAGTCTTGGCAGTGGGTCCGTAAGACACAGTAGAGACCTATTCTGGATCCACATGGTCTGTCATAATAAGGACATATATTTCCAGATGGAAGGTGGCCCCGGCAAGGATTTGCTTGATGTACCTTCTCCATTTCGCTCTCTATTTGTGCCTCCTCAAAATCCATGGTAACACTGGTAACAATTGCAATGCTCCAGTGCCAGGGATTCCTAGTTCTTAGTGTTTATGCCACAGTTTTTAAGGTTAGCTTTAAGCCCGTCTTTAAATCTCTTTTGTTGCTCACCAACATTCCATTTTCCATTCTTAAATTGAGTAATTGCTTTGGTAGATGGTGATCAGGTATTTGGACAATGTGGCCAGTCCAGCAAAGTTGATGGCAGAGGGTCATCGCTTTAATGCTGGTAGTCTTTGCTTCCTCCCGAATGCTGATGTTTGTCCGTCTGTCTTCCCAAGAGCTTTACAGGATTTTTAGAAGGCAATGGCGATGGAATCAATTCCGATGTTGCATGTGACATTTGTTGACAATCCATGTTTTGCAAGCGGACAATAGAGTTGGAAGGACAATAACTTTATAAACAAGCATCTTGGTATCTTTACAAATGTACCAATGCTCAAACACTCTTTGCTCCATTAAAAAATTGCTACACTCACAGAACTCAGACAGTGTTGTATTTTGGAGCCAATGTCAACTTTTGTGGAGAGGTGGCTGCCTAGGTAGCAGAAATGGTCAACACACCCACAAATCTTAAAATACTTTTTTGTACACCCCGTTAAACAGCATATGCCTCTTTAAGTTCCCTATCATACTCCACTGTTTTTAAACAGAGGGATTGGCCCTTGGGATCTCTTCCAACTTTATGATTCTATACACTGCTTTGGTGCTATATTTAAATTTAATCATGGCAAATGAAATCCTAGAATTTGGGCTTCTGAGAAAGACGGCAGGTTAATGCTTTCTTTCCAGTACGGCTCCGCAAGAGAAAGATAGGAAAGATGGGATGGTGGGTTTTTACTGGCTGCAGATTTCATAATGGATAAGAATTTTCATGTTGGGGTTATATTAGGGCTAATCAACTGGAGCAACTGGTTTTAGATATAGAAAATGCATTAATGTAATGGAATAATAAACAATAGATCTGTTAAAATGTTAAAGTGCTTAAACATAATGTTTTAGGATTATATGAGTTTGGAAGAATAAAAAGATTATTTTTATTTAAACAGAATTATCCCTACTGGATAAGTATTGGAGCTAACCTTTTATTAACTTTCTGCAGGATAAATATTTATTATGGAAAGTTATCTTTTATATGTGTACTAATGAAATTGCTAAGATTATAAAAAGACTTGTATCTTTGTTTAATATTAAAATAGATGGAGGAGGCTTAATTAAGATGTAGTTATACCAGCTGTGGAATTTTTAGTTTTAACTTTATTCCCTTTTTTATTTGCTCTCGTTTTTACTTTTTTATGTTTTTTCTTTTTTCTATTTTTAAGTAGTACTGTATGTAGATTTGTTTTATTTGTTTACTTTTATTCTGTATTAAATTACCAATAAAGTATTTTTAAAAGACCTTTCTGTACAATAAGTTAATCACTATATATCTTTTAAACATAATTATCACACTGCACTGTTGGGGCACAAATTTCCTTTTTAACAGCCATGGCAACAACCTGTGGAATCCTGGGGTTTCCCATTTAGGGAGGAGCATTTAGAAATTCATCCATAGAGCCCTTGGATTCCACTAAACTACAAGCCGATGAATTCCACAGAATGCAACTATGGCAGTTAAAGTGGAATATAGTGCTATAACAATATAGAATTATAAGTACTTAAATTAAAAAGTCAATATTGCTAGTAGAAGGAGAATAGAGAAAGACTTTTTATGTGGGAAGACTTCCACAGACTGGGAGAAGACATGGTCCCACCAAACAGTGGGGCCAAGAAAGAGTCCTCTTCTAAGCATCAAGAAAGACATTTGTTCTAATTCATTAAAAACTACTTGTTTCATTCTTTACTTGCACAATACTGTACTGAGATTAAATGTTGCTTATGAACTATTTAATAGATGTTCCTTTCTATAGCATAGAATTGCCCTGGAGGGCCCAGAGAGACACACAAATACCTCTGTGGAAGTGGGTAAGGTATTTTTAGGAGCGTGGGTAAATGAAACTACGTTTATTAAATCTGTAGTTAAGGAGGTTATCCTGTATCTAATATTTACAAAGTCCACACTGGATTAAATATACTCCGCTCCCTTTACAAACTGTTAGAAAAATAAAGCATTAGAACACATATCCCAAAAAGCCCCAGTTCAATCAATTTTTAGGTGCTATGCATATGATGAGCTTAAACTGTCAAGATCCAGGAGCAAGGTGAGTCTTTTCATTATATTTCTACAAATAGATGAATAATACATGGATCCTAAATTTTCTTAATTTTCAATGTGGACTGCTAACAAAATCCTCCCTACCAAATGACATCTTGAGAAGTGTCAAGAAAAATATTTCACTAAAATGCCTGCTTCCAATCAGCAGCAACAACTATTAATTGCCATCAAATTACCTTCAACTTATGGTGACCCTATGAATGAGAAACACTATTATCAACATCCCTGCCAAGTTTTGCGAATTCAGGACTGTTACTTCTTTCATTGAGAATTCATCTTCAACATAGTCTTCCTCTTTTCCTACAGCCTTCCACCTTTCCAAGCATTATTGCCTTTTACAGTGAATCATTTCTTCTCATGATATGCTCGAAGTATGAAGGCTTAGTCATCTTGACTTCTAGAAACAATCAGGTTTGATTTGCTCCCGGATCAATTTATCTTTATTTTGGTAATCCATGGAATCACCAGAACTTTTTTTCCAGCACCACATGAATACAATCTTATGCTGCCACCCAAACTTACACTTGTTGTCTGTACACAAAAAACCAAGCAATCATAAACAGAGCATTAAATTCATGTATTCCGAATTGCAAACATAAAAACAACAATCCCTCAATGCTGAATAGGCTGTTCTCACATTAAGAGAGCTATGGAGATCTCACATAGTAGTTTAATGGGATCAATATTTATTGCAAGTATTAAGTTGACAATTTGAAAACAAAGACATGAGGATATGTATGTACCTTGTGCTTGCAATGCTCGGTGATTCTGCTCCAAGCCTGCATCTTTCTAACTGACTGGCAACAATTTGCCTTTCCACCTCAAGCTCTCTGGTGAGTCTTTGAAACTGGAGTTCCTGTAATTCAAAAAGAATGTTTTAAATTTTATTTAAGAACTGCTGCAGGTAAGATAACAACGGAGCAAAGAATCTCAGAGCAAAGATTCTGGAACTATAAAAGGGAAGTAAAAACAAGAAACAACTCTCCTTTCCCACTTTTTTTCCATCTGAAGATATATTAGGCACCCATGAGCAAGGGCAGATTGCTTTGCTTACCACCTTTCAAAGCTGTTTAAAATTAGCCGATGTAGCTTGATGATGATTAGTTAGTCTGGAAGGATCGTGCCAGATTTGCATATAGTCAAAAGTGCCAGGGCATATATTCAAAGCTCTTTATGCCTTGGAAATAAATTATGGATCCCTAGCACTATCACTGGAATCAGGTGCCTTACAGGATAAGATAGATGGCAGTCTCTGCTCAGCAGGTTTATAGCAAGTTAGCAATTTATTCTCTAAACAAGGTACATATTTTGAAGTGATAAGCAGGGACTCAACAGACAGAGATTTAGTCTCTGCTCATTCACTGGCATAAAAGAAGAGAGAGAGGCAAAAATTGTTTTAAAAATTGTTTTACAATGCTAACAGTTGAGGCTTTGAAAGAACCATCTTATATGCTCAGCTGCTTGTTTCCTAAGATCAGGCTAAGGCATAGTCATCGCATGTCAAAGTTCATGGGAAACCTATGTTTACAAATGTACTCTGTGCCTTGTTGGAACACACATCTCCTTTTCTGACCTCTCTTTTAATTGGAACTCAGGTTAAAAAAAATGTAAAAACAAGTTGTAATATTCAAAAGGATTGCCTCTCTTTCAATAATAATAATAATAATAATAATAATAATAATAATAATAATAATAATAATTTTCATTGATTAGGCCATATCATAATACCTCTCTTTTAACAGATATCAAGATCATACCTCAAACTGGAAACAGTGCAACAATACCTCTGCTTTTTAAAAGTCATGCTATTATTTTCTATTACAAACCTACCTTGAAACAACAGAAAATCACTACATTTTAAACTGTATGGAAAATAAAGGTACTGAATTATATCTACGGAAAAGTTTATTTGTTGTCTCTCCATATATCCTTTAAGATTTTAGAAGTGATGCGGTAACTAAATGACTTCCATTAACAGTTGAGGATTCTCTCCCAAATCCCCGCGAAAAGCAGATTGATTTTTTGGATCTGATTATCAGAGCTCTTGCACATAAACAGGTAAATCTCACTGGAGTGGCATCATGGGGGAGCTCATGATTTTTTTCTATACATTTATGATAAACTGGAATATGAAACTAAACCCATGGAGCATCTTTGATTGGTTTCCACATGCACACACCTTTTTGTATTTTCTTTGTATTTGGCTAACTAATCACAACAAATTTGTGAATTACCACCCCTGTACCATATTCACATAGATTTGATTATCTGGGCATTGCTGAAATTTGTAGGTTTTGATCTGCAATTGCCCCTTCACTAGTTCAAGGAAATGAAGACACAAGGAATGTGCGTTTCTATTGGAGGCAATACAGATATACTTCAGTTAATGAATTTGATGTATTCCTGGACATAACCTCTTTGATGGAAGAGAGAGTAGTAAGATGGAAATAATAGGGATACGTCCATCTATATATATAAAAGAGTGATGGCATCACGGCAATTCACAAAACAACAAAAGTACAGGCCCCCCAACCTCAAAATTTGACAACACAACCCATCATCCACGCCTCAAGGTTGATACAACAAAAAGAAAAGAAAAATAAAGTCCTAATTAGTCCTAATAATTTTTTTTATCCAATTGCTGCCAGTTTAGAGGGCTAATCTCTGCCCACTTGGTTGCCTAGCAACCAAGGGACAGCCAGGTTTCAGTTAGGGGACAGGCAGATTTAGGCCTCACTTAGACTTCTTCCACAGATTATCTAATTTGCACTGGATTATATGGCAGTGTAGACTCAAGGCCCTTCCACACAGCTATATAACCCATTTATAATCTTATATTATCTGCTTTGCACTGGATTATCTTGACTCCACACTGCCAGATAATCCACTTCAGTGTGCATTTTATACAGCTGTGAAGAAGGGGCCTCATATAATCCAGTTCTGAGCAGATAATATAAGATTATCAATATACAGTAGAGTCTCACTTATCCAACGTAAACAGGCCGGCAGGATAAGTGAGTATGTTGGATAATAAGAAGGGATTCAGGAAAAGCCAATTAAACATCAAATTAGGTAATCGTTATACAAATTAAGCACCAAAACATCATATTATACAACAAATTTGACAGAAAAGGTAGTTCCATGCGCAGTAATGCTATGTTGTAATTACAGTAGAGTCTCACTTATCCAACACTCGCTTTTCCAACGTTCTGGATTATCCAACGCATTTTTGTAGTCAATGCTTTCAATATATCGTGATATTTTGGTGCTAAATTCATAAATACAGTAATTACTATATAGCATTACTGTGTACTGAACTACTTTTTCTGACAAATTTGTTGTCTAACATGATGTTTTGGTGCTTAATTTGTAAAATCATAACTTAATTTGATGTTTAATAGGCTTATCCTTAATTCCTCATTATCCAACATATTCGCTTATCCAACGTTCTGCCGGCCCGTTTATGTTGGATAAGTGAGACTCTACTGTACTGTATTTACAAATGTACCACTAAAATATCACAATGAATTTAAAACACTGACTACAAAACATTGATTATGAAAAGGCAGACTGCGTTGGATAATCCAGAACATTGTATAAGCGAATGTTGGATAAGTGAGATTCTTCTTTAATATGAAATAATTACTGGGATAGAATAATGCAGAACAATATAATTCTAAAACCAGGACAGTAAATAAACAGGGGAATTCCACACAGGAAACAATCAGGGCCAGCTAACACCTCCCAACAAAGTATTCCCATCATCAAAATCAGGCAAATCCTCTGTTTTCTCAGGGCCACAGACAGTAGAAGCACATAAAATATCGCAGACAACACCACTCTGAAAACAGGGGAATTCCAGACAGGAAACAATCAGGGCCAGCTAACACCTCCCAACAAAAAATTCACTCAGGGAGGAAACAGCCAGGCTTTAAAGCTGCAAGGCCATTACATCCTAATCATTTTTCCTAATTGCAGCATTCATACTTGCCTCCAACAAACAAAAAAAACCAATCAGAAATATTGTATATTCACAACCTTTAGGAAATAATATCCCCTGATGGCGCAGCGTGTTAAAGCGCTGAGCTGCTGAACTTCTGGACCGAAAGGCCGCAGGTTTGAAATGGGGGAGCGGAGAGAGCCCCCACTGTTAGCCCCAGCTTCTGCCAACCCAGAAGTTCGAAAACATGCAAATGTGAGTGCATCAATAGGTACTGCTCCGGCGGGAAGGTAACGCCGCTCCATGTAGTCATCCCACATGACCTTGGAGGAGTCTACGGACAACGCCGGCTCTTCGGCTTAGAAATGGAGATGAGCACCAACCCCCAGAGTCAGACACGACTGGACTTAATGTCTGGGGAAAACCTTTACCCTTGACCTTAACTACCACTGTCAAGGACAGAACGCCACAAGATTCAAAGTAACAGAGTTTATTAGATTACAGAACTCAAAAATGCCCGTAAAACACAAGGGCCAGGCAGTTTTTGCCTTTAGGAGCAAAAAGGGGCAAAAGTAAATGTTCAAAAGATAAACCGGATTAAACCGGAGTTTAATCCGGGTAAAAACAAACTGCTTGCGTCAGCCTGGGTATAAACGAAACGAAAGCCAAGGAACAAAAGATACAAAGAATGCAACTAATTGGCAGCAGATTCCTCTCTGCTGCCAACACTGTGCTTAGAGTAACTTGCGTCGCTCCCCCACACACACAGCAGACAGGATCTCCAACACGAGTAAATCAGCCAAGGATTGTAGCAGTTGAGTAGACCAGTTCCGTTCCGTAGATCAAAGCCAGAAGCAGACGTTTGTAGTTTTTCCAAGTCCAAGAAGGGGGGAAGGCAAGCCGTGGTCAGTTCAGTCCGAGTTCTCAAAGCAGGAGATGGCGTCCGTCAAGAAGACGACGGAAGGTCAAGGTCACAGCACAGGAAAGCACACAAGTCTTCAGGGAAGCGTCCCACACACACACGGATCCCAAGCGTTTGCCCAGATTACCTTGCCCAACGCAATTTGCAATTGCTCTCAAGCCCCATTTTATGCCAGTTACAAATCTTCATCACTGTCAGCTGTCCTCCTTAACCCGGGCGTTTCCTCATCACTTTCCTCGTCAGAGCTGGAACACCTCTGACTACGCCCAACAGCATCTCCAGCTGTGGATCCCGTCCCATCCCTCCAGCTAAACCATGGGTCTAATCCTGAAGGTCCCCATTCATCTTCTATCCCATCATGGCCAGTGGCACCCACTTCCTCCCTTACCCGAGTCCAATCCATCTCATCCTCCTCTGAGCTAACCAGCCCCTCCTCCATTCTCTCCGTAAACCCTTCGAAAGACTCCTCGTCAGATGGTGCTGCAAATATGTCTCGCAGTCTTTTTCTCTCTCGCTCCTCGAGAGTATCTGACTCTCGAGGAGTCTTACGCCCACGTCTGTCAGTAACAGAGCCATGAGGCTCAATCATAACACTATCCCCTCTCACAAAGGCCTCCTCCCCCGATGGCGGAGAAGTGGCAGTGATACCCTCCGCTATAGCACCACGACGACTAGAGGTATCAAGTTTCAACAGCGAACGATGAAAGACTGGATGGACCTTTAAACTAGACGGTAAACGCAAACGAAACGCAACAGAAGAAATCTTTTTAACGATAGGAAAGGGACCCAAATACCGAGGCGCAAACTTTCCCCCAGCCTGTTTAATATGTTTGGAAGATAACCACACCAAATCCCCTTCTTCCAACTCCTCCCCTGCCTGCCTGTGGCGGTCAGCCTGAGTCTTCTGCGTTGCCTTAGCTTCCAACAGTAAGCGACGGGCAACATCATGTAATGCAGCCATTTCCGAAGAGCGGTACACAGGGTCCGAAGAGACCACATTGGTCGACGGCGCCACACCTCCCCGTGGGTGAAAACCATAAGTTAGCTCAAATGGCGTATGCTGACTAGACGTGTGCACCGCATTGTTGTAAGCAAATTCCGCCACCGGTAACCACTTTACCCAAGCCGTGGGTTGATCTAAACAAAAACAACGCAGATACTGCTCTAAGAGCCCATTAACCCGTTCCGACTGTCCATCCGTTTGCGGATGGAAAGCTGAAGACACGTTTAACTTAGTCCCCAAACACTCATGGAAGTGTTTCCAAAAGCGTGACACAAATTGCGGAGCCCTATCTGAAATAATCACCTCGGGTGCTCCGTGCAAACGATAGATGTGCTTTGTAAATAGTAAGGCCAACGTAGGGGCCGCCGGAATGGTTGAACAAGGAATAAAATGAGCCAGTTTACTAAATAAATCCACCACCACCCAAATACAAGTATAACCCCCAGACTTAGGCAAATCTGAAATAAAATCCATGGAAATGATTTGCCATGGCCTCTCCGGAACAGGTAAAGACGATAACAACCCTCTAGGGCGCCCAACAGGCGTCTTACTCTGCTGACAAACGGCGCAGCTGTCACAAAAGCGCAGAATGTCTTGCCGCATCTTTGGCCACCAGTAGCTCCTGGTGATAAGCTGTACGGTCTTGAACCTGCCAAAGTGCCCAGCCATGGGTTCGTCATGGTGGGCTCTAATCACCTCCAACCTGAGGGCCCCCACTGGTACGTAGACCTGCCCCCTGCGTACCAATACTCCGTCTTGATCCTGTAGATGCGGCAGTATGGTACGGTTACCTGCAGAGAGCAGCATCAGTTGCTCCTGAGTCCACACATCATCCTTCTGAGCCTCAAGGATCTGGTCATGTAACCCAAGCTCATTATCTACAACACACAGAGAGGCAGTAGGCAAGATGGTCTGACATACTACCTGCTCATTGGTCTTAAATTCCGGCTTGCGGGATAAAGCATCGGCCCGCAAGTTTGCCTTCCCCTCCACGAACTGCACCTTGAAGTTAAACCTGGAGAAAAACAAAGCCCAGCGGATTTGACGCTGGTTTAACTTCTTTGCTGTTTGCAAGTGCTCTAAGTTCTTGTGATCAGATCTGACCACGATCTGGTGCCGTGCCCCTTCAAGCCAGTGCCGCCACACCTCAAACGCCACCTTAATCGCCAACAACTCCTTCTCCCATATGGTATAGTTCTGCTCGAAGGGTGTTAGTTGCCGCGAGTAAAATCCACAGGGACGCAAGGTCCCTGAGGAATCCTTCTGAGACAATACAGCCCCCAACGCGTAGCTAGAAGCGTCCGCTTCTACCACGAACGGTCTGTCAACATCAGGATGGGTTAGTATGTTGTCCGATTGAAAACTAGACTTTAGTTGTAGAAACGCCTCGTGAGCTTCCCGCCCCCACACAAATGGCTGTTTCTTGCGCAGAAGCTGCGTCAAAGGTACCGTGAGCTTTGCAAAATTCGGAATAAACTCCCGGTAGTAATTAGCGAAACCCAAGAACTTTTGTACATCCTTCTTAGTCTTCAGCTCCTGCCATGAGTTGACGGCGTCAACCTTATGTGGGTCCATTTTAAGTTCCCTACCTGACACTACATGACCTAGGAACTCCACTTCAGGCACATGAAAGACGCACTTGGAAGCCTTGGCGAAAAGCCCATTAGCCCGCAGTCGGTGCAGAACCTGCTTGACATGTTGACGATGTTCTTTCTCGTCCTTAGAAAAAATCAAGATATCATCCAAATAAATCACTAAAAATTGGTCAATTAGGTCCCTGAACACATCGTTCATGAACCTCTGGAATACCGCAGGAGCATTACAAAGCCCAAAAGGCATGACTCGGAACTCGTGGCATCCGAAACACGTGTTAAATGCCGTCTTCCATTCATCCCCTTCCCGTATACGGATTAAGTTATAGGCCCCCCGCAGGTCAAGCTTGGTAAAGACCTTAGCCCCTTGCACCCTTGATAACAGTTCCGAGATTAAAGGGAGCGGGTACCTATCCCGAATGGTGTATTTGTTTAGGATCCGATAGTCACAGACCAGCCTAAGTTCCCCAGTCTTTTTGGCTACAAAGAATACTGGTGCCGCAGTTGGAGAACTAGATGGGCGAATAAACCCCTTGGCTAAATTTTCATCTAGAAACTCCCGCAAAGCTTGCCTTTCCGGTACAGTCAAGGCATACAGCCTCCCTGCTGGCAGTTTCGCACCTTCTGCCAACTTGATGGCGCAATCATATGGCCTGTGCGGTGGTAATTTGTCCGCTTCTCTTTTACAAAATACATCAGAGAACTCCCCATACTCAGCAGGCACTCCCTCCATATCAGAATGAGTAACATTTAGAGTGCAACAATCCTGCCTCTTTAAGATCACTTTACGTGTTGCCCAATCTACTTGTGGGTTTACTACAGCTAGCCAATCCATCCCCAGGATCACATCATATCTAGGCAAGCTCGTAATATCCCACACAAACGTTCCCGTTACTCCCTGCACCTCCCACGTTACTGCTGAGGTTTCATGGTTAACCACCCCAGTCTCCAGCAGTCTCCCATCTGCTCCTTCCACCCACACGTCGCATGCCTTGCGCACTCTAGGAATGCCATGCTTCTTAGCAAACTCAATATCTACATAGGAGACCGTAGCCCCTGAGTCCAGCAGTGCCAAAGTAGAAACAAGTTCCCTTCCCCCAACAGATAATGTAATGGGTACGAAAACATGCTTCCTCCCCTCAGTTGACTGCTTGAGGAGCCCTAGTGCGTTGGACTCACGTCGCACTAGGGCTGGCCTTTTCCCGAAAGCTGGGAAGGTTTCACATTACAATTTTTGGCAAAATGCCCAGCATTCCCACAGTACAAACACAAGCCCAGCTGCCTCCTACGGCTCTTTTCCTCTGTAGACAGCTTTTTAAAGACCCCAAGCTCCATGGGCTCTTCCCCCATCACCACAGGTGCCCTGGTTACATGCATGGGTGGCGCACACATTGCTTTTGAGTGTTTACGAGCCTCGAACCTTGCGTCTAAACGCAGCACCTTAGCTACTAAGGCGTCCCAGCTTTCAGCCGGCTCCAAGCGTGCTAATTCATCCTGGAGCATATCACTTAACCCGGCAGTAAATAAAAGCATGAATGCATTTTCCCCCCAATCCAGCTGGTGGCGATACAGGTTAAACTTATTTAAGTAATCCAAAACAGTCCCCTTTCCCTGTTTCAACCGATACAGAGCCCACCCAGCGTTCTCCGTGCGGAGAGGATCCCCAAAAGTATCAGTTAACAACTTTTTGAAATTATTCAAATTGTCCTTGACTGGGTCATTTCCCAAAATTAAATTAGTGGCCCATTGTCCTGCGGGACCGGTCAACAAACTCAAAATAAAGGCCACCTTGCTAGTGTCTGTAGGAAAAGCATGAACACTGAGCTGAGAAAAATAAAGCTCCACTTGTGCCAAAAAGGTTGGCAACTTGCACCTGGTTCCGTCAAAGCGTTCAGGAGTCAAAACATGTCCTTTCACAGCCTGAGCTGTTTGGCTAACGGTAAAAGCCGTTTGCAATTGGTCTACTTTGGCCCTTAACTCATCCATCGTCTTCCTGACGGGTTTATTGCTGCAATAAACTTTTTATGGGCGTTGGGCAATCTGTCAAGGACAGAACGCCACAAGATTCAAAGTAACAGAGTTTATTAGATTACAGAACTCAAAAATGCCCGTAAAACACAAGGGCCAGGCAGTTTTTGCCTTTAGGAGCAAAAAGGGGCAAAAGTAAATGTTCAAAAGATAAACCGGATTAAACCGGAGTTTAATCCGGGTAAAAACAAACTGCTTGCGTCAGCCTGGGTATAAACGAAACGAAAGCCAAGGAACAAAAGATACAAAGAATGCAACTAATTGGCAGCAGATTCCTCTCTGCTGCCAACACTGTGCTTAGAGTAACTTGCGTCGCTCCCCCACACACACAGCAGACAGGATCTCCAACACGAGTAAATCAGCCAAGGATTGTAGCAGTTGAGTAGACCAGTTCCGTTCCGTAGATCAAAGCCAGAAGCAGACGTTTGTAGTTTTTCCAAGTCCAAGAAGGGGGGAAGGCAAGCCGTGGTCAGTTCAGTCCGAGTTCTCAAAGCAGGAGATGGCGTCCGTCAAGAAGACGACGGAAGGTCAAGGTCACAGCACAGGAAAGCACACAAGTCTTCAGGGAAGCGTCCCACACACACACGGATCCCAAGCGTTTGCCCAGATTACCTTGCCCAACGCAATTTGCAATTGCTCTCAAGCCCCATTTTATGCCAGTTACAAATCTTCATCACTGTCAGCTGTCCTCCTTAACCCGGGCGTTTCCTCATCACTTTCCTCGTCAGAGCTGGAACACCTCTGACTACGCCCAACAGCATCTCCAGCTGTGGATCCCGTCCCATCCCTCCAGCTAAACCATGGGTCTAATCCTGAAGGTCCCCATTCATCTTCTATCCCATCATGGCCAGTGGCACCCACTTCCTCCCTTACCCGAGTCCAATCCATCTCATCCTCCTCTGAGCTAACCAGCCCCTCCTCCATTCTCTCCGTAAACCCTTCGAAAGACTCCTCGTCAGATGGTGCTGCAAATATGTCTCGCAGTCTTTTTCTCTCTCGCTCCTCGAGAGTATCTGACTCTCGAGGAGTCTTACGCCCACGTCTGTCAGTAACAGAGCCATGAGGCTCAATCATAACAACCACCAATTCCTCAATACTTTATTTCCCAGACCACCAGACTTTGCCACAGCAACGCGTGGGCGGGCACAGCTAGTATGCTATAAAAAGGAACAGTTCAAAATGCTTCATTAAACTAGTTATTCAAAACGAACAATATGCATAAGTGAAATGAAACAACCAAGTCAAGTAAGCCTTAGTTAACAAACAAAAACATTTTGAACTTTCTAGAGCCCACTAAAAACATCCAACTAATCAGAGGACAATGAGGGCTGGATGGCTTCAAGAAGCATTCGTAAAAAGGAACATCTGTTTCAAAAACTTTGTTGACTAAGACATGCCTGTAAAGGAAAAGCTACTGGAACAGAACAGTCACCAACCAATTACATATTAATAATCTTATTGTGACTATGGGTTAAAACAAAAATATTTAGACTGGCAGAACTACAACACTGTAAATCAGGGTATCAAACTCATTTTCACTGAGAATCATATCAGCCTTATGGTTGCCTTCAAAGGGTTGGTTGTAATTGTAAGTCTGGGTAAATGAAGCTAATGTTTCCCTGAGATTGAAAGCCTTGTGGGCCATACAAAATGACATGGTTAGCCTTGCATTTGACACTTGTGCTGTAAATGATAGCACAATATCAACTGTGGGAAGGGAGGAAAAGCCATTGCTCTTAGAAGGAAAGATTATAATGGCCAAAAAGAAAAGAGCTGTTGTACAAACTCCTGAGCTGCTTAAGAGTTGCACAGGAGTTTTCTCCTTGCCCCATGCTGCCATTGCATATCCTTGCAAAAACTGTATTATGGAAAGTTGTATGGGCAAAATCCATCAATAGAAGTCTTGTTGAAATCTCCCTGATTCTGCTTCTGTTACCAAATACATTTTCCTACAGTTTTACAGTATCTTCTAATGTTAATCAATGTTTTCCCATTTGGTGTTCCACTGGCAATCCTACTAAGAAGATTTCTACAATTGAATTTCTCCCTCAGATCATCCTCAGCACTAAAGCCTATTAGCGGCCTGTTAATTAATTATAATTTCATCCCAATTCAAGAGTGCTCTCTCTGTCTATAACCACAGGGGGCTATACTATTGCTCCATTTTAAATAGCTCTTTTCCTTAGATTTCCTAAACAAAACATTAATTATTTGCCTTATTCTGACTAACCAAGTTTCCTTAGACACACACTGCTGACAGTCTATGCTTATGCTCGTTAGGAAACAGTGTGAACTTTGTTTCTCCTCAGTGGTGATCTGGCAAATTTTTGAAAAGAGACGGGATAGCAAACGCTAATTTAATTTCTTTGCCAGATCAATGCTGGGTAAAATTGGTTTCAACCCATTCTGGATAAATTTTAAGTGTTCATTGGTCTGTTTATTATCAGGTAGCTTAAGTTCGAGTAATATATTTATATTAAAAGTCAAAGGGAGGTACAGTCACCCAGGTTTAGAAATGCTATAAGTATTTATTAGTTTACCTCTTCACAGCTGGTAAATTCTTAGAATCCTCTTTTCACCAGGATAAGAAGAACAGTGACAACTACCATGACAATGAAGTCTGCTTGTTCTTATTCAGGAAATCATCCTAGAATTAAAAGTATGGAGCCAACAAATGTCATGTCAACTACCTATGTGCCTATCCAAATTCTTTAATACTCTACACAACAAGAAGGCATATATTATTCTTTATATTTAGAGGTAACTCATTTTTTCCTCCCCCCTCCCCAGTTTAAAATGTAAAACTAGGGGAATCCAAAATATTAAATACCACTTTCTAGAAAGTTTCTATGAATATTGTATTATTTAGTTAGCATCATACTGGGTTGCAACCATTTCCTTTCTAAGACAGGTATCTTAAAAGGAGCCAGAATCAAAGATATTTCTCAAATGTATTTAACAAGTAAGCACATTAATGCAAGCTCAAGGTTGTCAGTATTTTTGACAGTAAAGTCAGTATACTCCAGTTGCCCATCAGATGTAACAAAACCGTTCCTGTAAATGATTCCAATTAATCTTCTAATAAGCTTTACACACATATACATAGGCAGGCACTCACTACATAATAAAATACTGTTGGATACACTATTTGCATTGAGAGCTTTAAATCTTTAAACTGGCTTTTATAGACAAGGTCAGACTTTATAACAAACAAACATTCACTATACACCAAGTAACAGCCATCCATAAAATACATTTAATGGAAGCTAACATGTCAGCCATTATAATGATTACTTGCAGACATATTAGGCTTAAGGCTTTGATCTTTAAACATAGTAATGAAATATTCTTGATTACAAACACATATAAAAGGTATCTGCACAGATTTTAATGCAGTCTTCATTTAAGATAACAATCTTAGTCTTCCTCATGATCTAAAATCAAAACATTATTATGGCACTTGCAATGTACTTAATTTTAGAATGCCCTAAAGAACTTTGAAAAAGATAAGAAAATAAACTGACCAATATACAAATAAATAAGTCACTTTCCTGTTATTAACAGAAGCCTTAACCCTAAAAGACTAATGCTCACAGTCAGCAGCATTCACTATTTTCCAAGGTTAGTTTTAGTTTTATAGCAATAGTTTCTTTCTTCACTGCTATGCCTTTGATATCCCATTCCTGATATGGCACATCATGTATATTTTACATATTTATATGCAAAAACCACATCTATCAGTAAGGCAGGAGATTTGATTATAAGGATGTGCACAATGAAATAAGAATAAATTGACCTCTATTAGACTGCACAAATGTATAAATCAAATCACTGGCTTCTGCCATGATCCCAAGTCTTTAAAATAGGAATGATGAGAACAGGTCTCAGCAACTTCAGATCTTATAAGATCCAAGCATCACAAGGAAAGTTTGTGGGTGGGAAGTTCAGGAATAAAATGTACATGAATGGAAGAATGTGATTGTAGTAAAAAAGAAAAGAAAAGAAAAGAAAAGAAAAAAAGCCCAAAAGCCTATCTAATCTAGCATTCTATGTCCTCAATAGCTCACCAGTGATTTATGGGAAGGAAGTGAGTACAACTGCATTTATGCACTTCAACATGTATGCAGTGGAATGCTGCTTCCAATATTAAAAGTAACATATAGAAATCATAAGAAGTAGCTATTTATAGTTTCATTCTCCATTAATTTGTCCAAGCTGCTTTTTTTACACACACATGGTGATGCCTAGCCTACCACCATGGAGGCAGTGAAGTCTGCAATTAAATTATGCACTGTGTGGAAAAGCTCATTCTTCATACAACTTTGTTAGATGAACTCAGGTCCAAGTATTCCAAGTGTGTAGAGTAGATAAGACTCCCTTTATCTACTCTATACACATAAATCATTTATACACTTCTATAGAGTCTTTCCTGCCTAATTTTTCCTACAAAAAAATCCCAAACTTTGCAACTGCCCCATTTCTTTGATTATTTTGGTGGATCTGCCTTCTAACAAGTCTAGCTCTAGAATATTCTTTTTAGACATAGTACAATGATTACAACTGTATGCAGCGAAGTGTTGTTTCAAATAATTTAAAATAAGGGCAGTATGATGTTTGGATTCTATAACACTCAATGTATGCAATTCTCTTTCTCTCCCCATGGCCCATCCACATTTTTTAAACTATTAAGTTATCTAATGCAATTCCAAATTCTCCTGTTATCACCACGGAGGATCCAATCAGCCTTCATGTGATTTTGGGATTTTTGCACATGCTTCTTATATATTATTTGCCATGTTAATCCTTTAATATCCTTAATATGTCTTAAGATTTATTCACTGAAAACTATTTTCGTAGCCTTTTATTATTGAATTATTTTACCTTCTAACAGGGAAAGAGGCAAATGCAAGAATCTGGAGAATTCTGCAATTGTATTATTGATGCTGAGCATCCCCCCCGGGGGGGGGGCAAATTATTACTAAATTTAGATTAGAACTGGAACCGTGGCAGAAGGAGCCACAGAGAGCAGGAATCACACAGGAATCGATTATGGGGACGTTCAGAGGATTGGAGGAACACACAAGCAGCTACCAAGAGCCCTGGATACATTCTATCTTACACCTTTATTACAAAATAATCATTTAATAAATGTGCACTGCAGTGTGTTATCCTATATATTTGATTCTTTGTATCTTATCTGTTTTTTGCCTCCTGTGTCTTTGTCTCCCCCTTCCACCTCTTGCAGCCCGCCCCGGTAACCACATTGCCCCATAGTCCTCAGAATGGGGCTCCCTTCCTTCTTCCCCTCTTCTTCCTCCTTGCAGCCCAATTAACCCCTGTGCCAACCCTAGCCCCTGTGAGTACCCTGGTTCCTGTGATCAGGACCCCCCAGCATCCATTGACTCCTTTTGTATGTATAAAATAATATTTTGTGTTTCCTATAAAATTATTTGAGGAACAAGCCACCAATCCATCTCAGGTAACCTTTCACCTGCACCTCTTGACCTGGGAGTCCCCATCAATGCTTCCTGATCATTATCAAAACCATAGGACCCAAGCACCCATCATCATTGGGATCAATCTATCTTTATTGATCCCCATAACCCCAACAACTGTGCAAAGGATGACAGGATTCGTAAGCTGGGCCGTCCGCCCTTTGTGTAGTCACCTGGACATAACAATAATAATATTTTATTTATATTCTGCCGTATCTCCCCGGGGGGATTCATAAAGAAAACACCCATCACCTGGCACTCCCCTAGTATGCCAGAAGGTACTGTCGTGGTCATCAACAATGTCATTTCTCCTTTCTCAGGAACATACTTCATGATCCTATCTTCTTGGACAATATTCTGGTTTGGAACTCAATGTACACTAGCGCCGGAGGCATTAGAGCACATTTGCTGAGGACTTCTGACACAATTATCTTCACAATAAAACCCATGGGACCCAAATGGGACATGGTAATTCCTTCAAGAAACTATGTATTCCTTTTGTCTCCTGGTCATCCTGTCCCGTCAGCCACTGGAGAGCAGGAATCTGCATTGGAAGTGGGAAATGCTCTCTGATTGGCTGGCGGGTGCTGCGGTCCCGCCTTTCAAAGGGAATCCTCCCAGCTCGCCATGACGTCAAGGCCGGCTCCTCCAATCAGCGCAAAGCTGGCTCCAGCTGGGGTATGAGTGAGAAAAACAAAGGATTCCACTGTATAACATATTGGTTTCCTTTAATGGCTTACCGCAAGCTGTTATCCTTTCCAGTTGGAATGAATTGAATACCTTGGTGGCTTTCTTCTTTAACTGATTAGACTTCTTCATTGGAGAACATTGGGTTATATAACTTTTTCATCTTACCAGGCACAGATCCTTAGGTGGCCCATGGCTGGTATCGATTACTTGTTTAACGGGTCTCGGTATCCGTGATGGGGATTTCCCTATCCACTGTCCAGATCTCACTATCCGCAACTGCCTTAAATTGTTTGATTTCGTTATGAGAACACTATTTCTTTCTGAACTCCCTGCATTAGCTTTGTGTTATAGGTTCTATATCTAACACATCCAATATGTTACTATACACAATATACAGTTTCTCAAAAAGTGGTGTAACACAAATGACATACATATTTTTACATCTACTTTTGAATAAAATTGATTGTTATTCTTCAAAGCATGAGGAACGTCTTCATATGCAAATGTTTCTGATGTTTTTTCCATGTCAAATCCAGAAGATCTAGCACCTTAAAAGGCTTTCTGTGTAACTGCATTCGAATACAGCAGGTAATAAGCTGGGTCTCTCAGTTCTCCGATGCATTCAATGGTATATACTCTAGTTCAGTGGTTTCTAAACTTATTTGGCCTACCGCCCCCATCCCAAAAAAAATATTACTCAGCGCCCCCTGTAAAGGGGGTGCGGCTTAGGGGGTGGCCGTGGCTCCTGCTCAAGAGGGCGGGGCTGAGCCTCTCCCCTAGTCCAAGATGCATGGCTGGGAGGTGTATGTGTGTGTGTGTGATTGAGATATATATATATATATATATATATATATATATATATATATATATATATATATGGCACTTATGGTCCCTGAATATGTGTTTGTGTGTGTGTGTATATATATATCTTATATATACATAGTCATACACACTGTGTGGAGAATATTTGGCCACAGAGGAGGAACCTTCCCGGGAGCAAGGCCTAATAATAATAATAATAATAATAATAAATCATCCCAACAAAGGATTCCCCCAGGCAGGAAGCAGTCAAGCTTTGAAGTTGAAAGGCTATTCAATGCTAATCAACCTTGAATCTATATGACCAACAGAAAATACTGGAGAGGTTGGGGGGGGGGGGGTTGCTCTTGATTTTGGGGAGTGACAGTTCAACTACATCCAGAGAGCACTGTGAACCCAAATAATGATGGATCCGAACTAAACTTGGCATACAGACCCAACTTGGCCAACTTTGAACACTTGGGACGGGGGTTGGGGATGATTGAGCTATGATTCTGGGAGCTGTAGTTCACCCACATCATTATGCATTTTCTAATGGGAGCATTCATAAAAATGAGAAAACTGGTTTTTCTAATAAATAGTGTTTGTTGGAAATGACAACCTTGATGTTACTTGGGCCCCTTCCACACAGCTGAATAAAATCCCAGATTATCTGCTTTGAACCCAGACCAGGCCCGTCGCGGGCTCCAGTCCCCCCTCCTCCCTCCCTCCCTCCCTGGCCTCGCTGCTCCTCCTCTGTCCTGGCCTGGGGCCCTCCGCCACCCCCTTCTTCCTGAGGAGGAGGAGGAGGCCGAGACATCTTCTTCCTTCCCTCCGACAGTGACTCCGTCGGTAGCAGCATGCACCTCAGGAGCAGGGAGAAGCGGGTGGCAGAGGACCCCCGGCCTGGCCAGGCTGGAGGTAATGAAGAAAACGCCTTGGCCTCCTCCGAGGCACGGAGGGCTCTCGCTTGTGTGCTCTCTCCTTCGCCACGCCAGGCCCTGGGGCTGCCAAGGAGCCCAGGCACGGAGGCAGCGGCGGCGCGGGGCTTCTTCGCACCTTCCCCGCCTTCCCGACTTTGGAGGGGTGCTGGGAGCCTCCCAGCACACCCCCCAAAGCTAGGAAGGGGGGGAATTGCGAAGAAGCCCCGTGCTGCCGCTTCTTCGCCTCCTCCTCCGCCTGGCGGGCTGTGAGGGGCCGGGGGGCTGGTTGAACCGCCCCTGCATGTGGAGCCTGTCAGGACACAGGGGGCAGGGCTATAGGAGGGGGCGGGGCCTCTTCCCAAATGCCTGGCCGTCCCCCTGAATCGCTCCAGCGCCCACCGGGGGGCAGTAGCGCCCACTTTGGGAATCACTGCTCTAGTTCTTAAAACTTGATTCAGTCTCTTCTATGGGTAGCAATGTTTGCAGTGTGAACTCAGTTCACTCTTCTGCACAGAAGTGACCTCATTCTTATACTAAACACAGCATTAGTTGCCAGTTTATTGATCTTCCAAGTCTCTGGAACATAGTGGCTTGGTTTTCAGATATATAAACATACCTTAACTTGTGTAAGTGCGAAGTATCTCTGCTCACACACAGCTTCCAACAATGATTCCTAGTATCTTATGGCCTGCCACTTGGGAGGCTCCTTGATGTTACAGTGTATACAGATTAAAGATGCTTCATAGAAGACTGAAAACTTTGCAAGGAAGCAGAGCAATTGCCCGTCTCAGTCCACAACACTTGGCAATTTTAAGTTCTTATTGTTTAGCTTTCTGTTTTGAATCAGCTATACTGGGCTTTTACTTCACTATTTCTGTTAATTACATTGTCCATTACTAAAAGATACAACAGAACATCAAATACAACAAGCACTTTGAGAAAGTGTGTGTGAGGTTTTAATGCTTTCAAATATAAACATTGCACTGGGAAGGTAGGAGAAATATAATTATTCATAATGAAGAAATGAATACAGTAGAGTTCCGGTTATCAGACTTCTGGTTATCTGACCTACTGTATTATCCAACAAGCTTGCCGGAGGGACGAGACTCTTCCCTTTGGCAAGCACCTGGGGCCCGCATTTTGGGGAGGCTGGGGCGCGTTGCCTAGCAACGCGAACCAGGCTTCCCTAAACGGGGCGGGCGCTGGCTGAAGGGACGAGGCTTGTCCCTCAGGCCAGTTCCCGCACTTTGGGCCTCTCTGCAGGTCATGATCCAGCAAGGTTTCCTCCTTCTTCTCCTCTTCTTTAAAGTGGAGTGAGCTGCTCCTAGTGGCTTTGTTGCCTTTCTTTTCTCCTCCAGGGCACAACAGTTTGAGAAGTGTAGGAGAAGGATGCATCAGTGCCTCCAAGTTTCATCCTTCCCTTGAGCAACTATCATATCACCTGTTAGGGTCATGCTGCACAGTTTCTGAAATAACTAGATCATTGATTAAATAGCCAACTATGTAATAACTTATCTCATTCACACACAGTGCATCAATACTGTAGGACTTTTGTTCAAGGACATCAAGCCAGAAGACATTCCCTATTAGCACTCCTTACTTGGGAAATACAAGGAAATTCTGTTCCCAGCCTTTCCAACCCCAAGACAACCTCTTAAATGTGTGAAGTAAAATAAGTAGTGACAATGCATAGCTAGATCTCCCAGCACTATGACAAACACCCATCATGTAATCTATACATGATGGCAGCCCTCATTCAAATGTCTTGGTAGAGTCAACAAAGATTTTTACTTAAGACTGTCCTGTTTAAATGTTCCTATATTTGTGAATTTTAAATGGTTATATTGATGCTTTTATATTAAGCCGCTTTGAGTCCCCTTAGAGGGAGATAAAGTGGGATATAAATAAATATAATAATAATAAATAATAAGTTTATATTGTGAAACTGAGACAAAAGCCATTGCTGTCATAATACAAAAAAGAAGAATGCTAATGTAGACATTCAGAAGTTAGAATTGGTTTAGGTCTGCTTTATTTTACAATGAAAAAGCTGGATATTTGTTTTGCATTTCAGCATTTACCTGGTAGACAGGTAAGTGAAAAGGCTGATGAGAAAAGGGCCTTTTACTGTGTTTGGCACAGAAATCAAGCTGAGAAATGACAATAGTCTATTCAAGGAAAGATTGAGCAAAAGTTAGGGAAACTAGTTGTCAATATATCTGGTGCATGAGCTGATGCTGGAGTTAAAACTGCTGGAAGAAACATTAACAACTTTAGATATGCAGATGATACCACTCTGATTATTTATTTATTTATTTATTTATTTACATCATTTATATTCCACCCTTCTCACCCCGAAGGGGACTCAGGGCGGATCACATTACACATATTAGGCAAACATTCAATGCCTTTTTAACACAGGACAAAGACGAACAACATAGCTCCAAGCGGGCCTCGAACTTATGACCTCCTGGTCAGTAACTCATTGCTCTCCCGTCTGCGCCACAGCCCTGATGGCTGAAAGTGAGGAGGAGCTGAGGAGCCTTATCACCAAGGTGAAAGAAGAAAGTGCAAAAGGTGGGTTGCAGTTAGACATCACGAAAACCAAGATTATGGCAATGTGGAGAAAACATGGAGGTAGTGACAGACTTTATATTTCTAGGAGCGAAGATTACTGCAGACACAGACTGCAGCCAGGAAATCAGAAGACGTTTACTTCTTGGGAGGAGAGCAATGACCAACCTCGATAAAATAGTGAAGAGTAGAGACATCACACTGGCAACAAAGATCCACATAGTTAAAGCAATGGTATTCCCCATAGTAACCTATGGATGTGAGAACTGGACCATAAGGAAGGTTGAGCGAAAGAAGATAGATGCTTTTGAACAGAATCTTCTTTTGGAGGAAGATTCTGAGAGTGCCTTGGACTGCAAGAAGATCCAACCAGTCCATACTCCAAGAAAGAATGCCCGGCTGCTCACTGGAGGGAAGGATACGAGAGGCAAAGATGAAGTACTTTGGCCACATCATGAGAAGACAGGAAAGCTTGGAGAGGAGAATGATGCTGGGGAAAATGGAAGGAAAAAGGAAGAGGGGCCGACCAAGGGCAAGATGGATGGATGGTATCCTTGAAGTGACTGGCTTGACCTTGAAAGAGCTGGAGGTGGCCACCACCGACAGGAAGTTCTGGTGTGGGCTAGTCCATGAGGTTACGAAGAGTCGGAAGCGACTGAATGAATAAACAACAACGAGCTGATGCCTCCATCCACTGATGCCTCAATCCACAATACCAATGTTTTGCAACCGCAGTTTTCAGGTTTCCTATTGTAATCTTGAATACTAGCCTATCGTACAGAATGAACAGAAGTACTTAAAAAAGAGTTTTTGAAAAAAACCCCCAATAATCTAGTAAAGGTATATGAGAGAAAGCAGTGGAAAAAAATATATAGCCATTGATCATGAAGAGTCAGCCATCACCTCATCATACCATCACAATGTAATGCTTCATGAAACACAAATAATAACAACGACAACAACAATAATAATAATACCCACAACAACAATTTGAAGTGAGTAGAATTTCCTTTCAGTGGCATGGCTTGGGGGAATTCTTTTAAAGTTATAGTGTTCCTTGCATTAGGAATGTGCTGCCATGGTCATAACAAAGCTTTTCTCTTCAAGCAAAACACAAAACCTCAGTGGTCCTCATTCATTTCAGCTTGGCAATTTAGCAGGTCCTTTGCTGATACAGTTGCGTTTGCATATGCATAGAAGCAGCCACCCTACAGATCTGTAATTTCATTCTCAACAGTAGTTGCTAGTTGTTTATTTCAATAAACAAAATTATAGCCTTAAAAGTCATTACTGAAGTTTACTAACTTTCCTTCTCATGAGTGAAAAGTTTTCTATATTACATTATACTAAATTAGATACAAGCCTAATACGGTTAAAACATTATCTATGGCTTTCACAACTGATGAACAGAGGATGCATGGGAATAAACTCCGTATATATTTTCATTTTCCATTCATATAATTCCTCTTATGAACATAGACAAGTGTTTCATGAAAATTCAAGTCATGTTGGACTTGTCAAGTATCAACATACTAAATGATATGATCAACATTTATGAGAATAACTACAACATTTTAGAAGAAGAATAACCGCCCCCGGTGGCACAGCAGGATAAACCACTGAGCTGCCAAACTTGATGACTGAAAGGTCAGCTGTTCGAATCCGGGGAGTGGGGTGAGCTCCCAATGTTAGCCCCAGCTTCTGCCAACCTAGTAGTTCGAAAGCATGCAAATGTGAGTAGCTCAACAGGTATCGCTCCGGCGGGAAGCTAACGGCGCTCTATGAAGTCATGCCAGCCACATGACCTTGGAGGTGTCTACGGACAATGCTGGCTCTTCAGCTTAGAAATGGAGATGAGCACCAACCTGAAGAGTCAGACACTAATAGACTTAATGTCAGAAGAAAACCTTTACCTTTACTTAAGCACATTTTTCTGAAAATGTGCAGTTTAACAGTGTGTGCCATAAGAAAAAGCCTGAACCTTTGTTGGACTAATCGACAAATACACCACTACTCCCTTTTTTCTGAATGCTATTCTATCCTTTCTACCTATTGAAGAAGCCCATGAAGCTTCAGTAGTTAGTGTGATATATTTTTTGATTGGCCCACTAATGGCATCAGCACAAAATGGGTTTGGAGTCTGTTGTTTTCATATTTAACTAACAAAAACAGAATGGTCTTCCTATTTTCCATTTACCATACAGAACAAAAATAGCTTAATTTAAAAACATCTTTCATATGTTTAGGTTCACTTCAATCTAGATAATGGCTAAACATCTTGTTGGTTAATTATAAGGGGAAAGATTGCAAAGACTTGTTCTGGCCACCCTGCAATATTTTCAATTCTTATATTAGAAATATTTCTCAATAGTTTTATAGCTCCATTTCTCCTATCTCTTCATGCTGATGAAAACAAGCTGTATGTAACAGAAAAAATTACTTACATGAGCACCTCTAAAGTTGTTTAAATGATTAAGGTGTGGCTTCCTTAATTATTTTGCAAAACAGAAGCCCACTGTAAATAAGAGTTATTAACTAAAATAAAAGGAAGTTCAAGAGGCAGGAGCAAACAGTACTGAAGCCTCAGTTTGAGCTGAATAAAAGTACATAATTGTATTGGAAAACATTCAGCTCTGGGCTCTCTGCCATACAGGAAGAGTGTTTAATTATCAACACTGACCTAGCAATATCAACAGAAGACCAAATTTTCAAAAACTGCCTGTAATTTCTTAATGCACTTGATTCTTTCCCTTCCAAAAAGGAGACAAGGCTCATCATTTATCTTTGAACTTATTCATGAACTGCAAAGTATATACAGTTTTCTGCAAGTACTAGATAATAATTTGAAATGTGCATAGGAGAAATATATGCACTTTCCAAAGGTGCAATTCAAATGTATTCAAACTGATACCATTTATCAAGAGGTTTCCAAATTAATATTCAAAATAATGTTTATATGATGTATTAGAGAAGTAACTTTGAATTTTTAATTACCTAGGATACCATTCAACATCATGCAATCTACTTTTCACTTGCATCATGGAACTTTCCTCTTTCCCTCATCCATTATGGCAGCAGATGCTGTCCCAGTGGTAGATGGACAGAATTGGCTTCCATTCTTAATATTGCTGCAAAAATGGCAACCTTCAATCAATGGGCAACCTTCAATCAACCAAATCAATCATTTTATGATTTAAGCTGCAATATTTCAATTGCAATCTTGTAAACCTTCTTGAAAGCAAGTACTACTGAGCCAGACTAATATTCTGGCAAACTTGGATTTCAATCCCCATTTGGCTACAGAAATCAATTGGATAAGTCACATTTTCTCAATCTCAGAGGAGAATGTAGAGGATTTTCAAATAAAATATAGAGGATTCCTAAAATTGCCAAAATTGAAGAGGTTTTGGTTTCAACTGCCACCAAAATTATGGCGGATTCAAATTTGCTACCTCTACTAATGCTGCCACCAATGTTATATTCAGGAGCCTCTTCTATGTTAGGATATTGAAAGAGTCACACGTGACACTTTATGTGAGGAAAAACAAGACGTTTATTTATTCTTAAATAGTAAAGATGCGTAGAGGTTTTAATAACAAGTTAGGCTTTTCTCTTACAATGGATGGTTTTATATCTTGAATTCTGTGGAAATATGTTTCTTCACACAGGAAATACAAACCGGACAATTTGAACCTTTAAATCCACTTCTCCTGAGATTTAACATCAGCACTCTAAGCTATAGAGTCTCAATATACAGTAGTCCTCAGCCTTACTTTTCTGAAGGCTTTAACTATATTCCTCAAAGAGGTTTCTTTTTGAAAACACAGTTCCCAAAAACTATCTCAATCTCCACACTTCAAACTCCAACTCTCTAACTGACTGAATTCGAAACTGAACTAAATAAATTCTTCTGGCTGCATAGCTCACTTTGGCTATGCCTATCTCCAGCTGCTAAGCAACTCTTCCCATTTGCACCAGCCAATCAGACTGCAGCTACAGTAATGGCTGCCTGATCGCTCCTCCCCCTTGCTCTGCAAAATGGCCACTCACCAACCTGGTAAGGTAGGTAAGATCCATTACAAAGGGCAATGGCAAACATACATACATACCCCAAACAAATCTTGCCAAGAACTTCCATGACATGTTCACTTTAGCCTTACCACAGGCCACTAATGCTATAAGAATAATTAAAGAATTCATTTAGGCTTCTTCTTCTGAATAATTATGGCTATAATCTGAAATCCTGTGCACTCTTTGTTTGGAAGCCAGTCTCATAGAATACCATGAAACATCTGAACAAACATAAAGACAACAGAGCTAAAATGACTTATTTAACATGTCAGAAAAACTATTGCTAGGTAAGAAAGGAGTGCCAACAAGGACCTTCAGAAACGAAATACTATCCTAGGTTGTAGATTCAGGTTCCTCCTAGTGGTAAGCAGGGCTGATGTCACACAGGCTTTCGCAAGAGGCAATATCAGGACTTGCTTATACTGCAGCCTTCAAAAACAATTACTTCATTCTAGTGGCAGTTTCTTTCAAGTGAACATTGCTCAAGCCTTCACAATCATGTTCAACTTCATCAAAAGCCAAACAGTCTTCACATTAACTGCTATCCTGCTTACTAAACTCTTTCAGTAGAGAAAAATATACTAAGCTAGTCCATCATACTTTTTCCTTATGGATCACTATTAGAGATTGGAAATCTACTTTTGACTTACATGTAAGCACTTGGTGTTAGGTGTCACAATACTTTCCTAGGCAGAGAAGTCTAACAAACAGGTGTTTCTCAGAAATATAAGGAAATAAAGAATTTTTACATAACATTCATATGATAGATTTTAAGTTTTGGAGACGTATATAGTCACCAAGTCCTGTCAACATCAATTTTGACCAGCCAGATATGTGAGCTTTCCTCATCCATGTCAATGCGTTGATAGCATTTTGTTGCTGTGTATGTGTAAAAACCGGTCAAAGTAGATACTGAATTCTTCTTATTTCTCTGGATTTCCTCCTCCCGCCACCCTTTGTTGTAAAAGGAGGCCAAGGTAGATATTGAATCCTTCATATGTCTGTCTTCCAAACAATGCAAAATTTACTATATTTTCTTCACTACCTGTTTGCTCCTGAAAAAGATTTCTGAATTTCTCTTCACAAATTTTAACATCTCATGTCAGTTTCAACATGCCTTGTATCAACATATTCCTACTATATCAAGGCACCCATCTTTTTTGTGAAAGTGTTTTTTAAGTTACTAAAATGGTTATAGCTGAATGGAACATTACTAAAATAAAATTAAGTTCTCTACGGCAGTGGTTCTCAATCTGTGGGTCCCCAGGTGTTTTGGCCTGCAACTCCCAGAAATCTCAGCCAGTTTACAAGCTGTTAGAATTTCTGGGAGTTGAAAGCCAAAACATCTAGGGACCCACAGGTTGAGAACCATTGCTCTACAGCAAAGGAAAGGACAATGCTGGTTGCCACTCAGATGCAGCTCAAACATTTTGTGTCCCTCTCCCCAAAGTTACCCACATTTTAAAACAATTTTGACTGATTTTTCAGCCAAGATCAGCACAAAAATGCCCAAACTGCTACTACCACTTTGCAGTTGGGGCTCCTTATCCCTCACAATCCTCCTATTTTTACCAATGTTCATCAAAACCAAGTTGTAAAGCTGACCTGAAAGGTCTCTGAACTCTCTACAGCTGTACATTCAAGAGGAGGTATGGAAGTAAATTCCTTGGAACATTGGGGGGAGATTATCACATGATTGATGGGAATCTTCATGTGTATCCTTGGATGTGTATCCTTATTATTATTACAATGTCTGCTGGTAAGTTTCCACTGATCCTTGAGTCCTGACCAATTTCATGTCAGAAGAATGAAGCTAAGAAGATGGAGCTATAAGACCAAGTGAGTGACCTGGTATAGAAGACACCTGACCCTGAGCTGCTGCTTCTGAAACAGAACAGTTCATCTCTTTCTGATGAGAGGAGGTCTCCTGAAGGGATCTCTTAGGACAGTGGTTCTCAACGTGAGGTCCCAAGATGTTTTTGGCCTTCAACTCCCAGAAATCCTAACAGCTGTAAACTGGCTGGGATTTCTAGGAGATGTAGACCAAAAACATCTCGGGACCCCAGGTTGAGAACCACTGTCTTAAGAGCAAGCCTTACCAAGAAGCCAGAGACTATAGGGAGAGATAGAGGCTGTAGGGACTGCTATGGAGCACTGACCTCAAGTCACAGTAATGGAGAGGACTATTCTTCTCAGTTTGTTTATAAAGTAGTGCCTTAATGCATAAACCCTGATTTTGTACGGTTTAAGATCTGAAGGCCAGGGAGTGAGAAGACAACCTTATGATTATCACCTTAAAAAAGCATACTTGGAACTATTTGTCTTCTTTCATGATAGTTCCCACTCCAAGTTGGTGCAATTTTTAAACGATGCGAAGGATGCTACAAAAAAAATCCCTCAGGAAGGAAAAAGCCCAAGCAGCAGCCAAATCCAAGAGGTGCCAAATAAAGCCATAATCAGAAACAATCCGTAGTCAAAAAGGTAGTGTCAGGCTGAGAGGCAAAACAACAAGACAATGATGAAATACAAGGGACAAAAATCCAAAAACCAATAGAGTCAAACATAACAGTCAATCTGAAACATTTCTAGCAATGCTGCTGCTGCAGCAGCAAAAGAAAAAGAACTGAGGATTAAGTTGGGAAGGGCACTATATAATGATGGCTAGGGCGGGCATGGGAATAGCTAAATAGCTTATTTATGTAATAGTCTGGATTGTTCTGAACAATGAACTGTATGCAGATAACCTATCTGTGCGAATCAGAGACCACAAAGAAGATATGCTTAATCTCTAAGCAGGAGAAAATTCAAATGAAATTTTTAAATTCAATTATTGACCAAACCCAAAAATCAAAGCCCAAATATCTACAAATATTTTCTTAAAATATATATACCTGTTCTTTTACAGAAGCTAGAATAGTGGTGGCAGTAGCCTCTGTTTCCATGGCTGGGCTTGTGGAAGATTCCTGGGTGGTCTGTTGCAGCCCTTCTTCCAAAGGAGTCTGCTCAGGAGCTGGCATGTTGCCTGGAAAAAAAAGTTTGATATTGATGTTTATGTCTTTGACATCTTACCTCTTCTCCACTAAAGCATTCCTCGTGGATACTGAGGATCTTCTTACGTTTTGCTCCAAAAATGACACAGATATATTGTTTTGCCCAAGGAGGGCTTATATTGAAGAGGTGGTCTAGACAAGAGGTATATATATCTCTTATCTAAAAGCAAACAGAAATATATATATAAATATAACTGAATATAGATTCCATGTTTGCTGCAACTTTCCATATTAATCTAATTCTGAAAATGGTCAGTTTTCAACCCAGTTTCATATAATAATAATAATAATAATAATAATAATAATAATAATAATAATAATTCATTTATTTATATACTTCGTATCTACCTAAATGAATTCAGGGCAGTTTCCAATAAAAAATTGCAAACATTCAATGCCACAATGCACTAACAAAGAGAAATAAACAACCTCCCAGATCCCAAAAGAAATTCATAACTATAACAAAATTAAAATAACAGATAAACAAAAATTAAGTAATAATACAATTGATCAACCACTGCATATCTAACATTAGAACACGATAGAAATGTAAACAAAACTAAATCTGAAGTTTTAAGGGTGCTTCTCTGTGACTCTAAATAAACTATGCTACCCCCATTACTTCTATATCAACATTTTTTCATGGCTTTAAGAGGGTCAAATTCCCATGGATGTATGTTCAGGTAGTCTTTGTACACATTGTCTGTTTATCGCATTAAACCATATTATATTTGGTGGAAACAAGATTATCATGTTTAGACTTCACACAACTAAATAAAGACAAGGATTGAGGAGGAAAAGCAAGATGACTGCAATTAAAGATTTTATCAGGAGCATTTTCTTCTTCATATATTTAAAATTAGATGAGAACAATAAAAAAACTGAAGAAAAAATGAGTGTAGCTTTAGATTATTAAATATGGTTTTCTGTGGGCGAGCAGATGGTGACTACTGGATGGCATATGTTCTGTATCAGAAACTAGAGTTGATGTGGTCTATCCAATGCAATTTTCTGAATCAGCACCCCAAATAACCAAGCCGAATCTCGACCAAAAACTGATTTGTAACCCTTTTGGTACTAATGTTGGAGAGCGGTCCGTGGTCAAGTGGGCTATGGTCAAAGTGGTCCATGGTCAAAAAAAGGTTGGGAACCACTGGTTTAAACTATGGTTTGCTAGTAAAAATGAACTGCCATGCTGCATTTTTTTTCCGTGTCAGGAGCGACTTGAGAAACTGCAAGTCGCTTCTGGAGTGAGAGAATTGGCCGTCTGCAAGGACTTTGCCCAGGGGATGCCCGGATGTTTTGATGTTTTACCATCCTTGTGGGAGGCTTCTCTCATGTCCCCGCATGGAGCTGGAGCTGATAGAAGGAGCTCATCCGCGCTCTCCCCGGGTGGGATTTGAACCTGGCAGCTTGCAGATCAGCAGCCCAACCTTCAAGTCACAAGGCTTTAACCCACTACTCCACCATGCCGCAAAATGATTCATGTCTAAAAAGTGTGTCACAAACATGAAAAGTTTGGAAAGCTCAGTTTTAGAGGATTAGTCATGTAAATTTCCTGCTGCAAGCTACTAATACACATATCCAATTCATATAGAATGCCTTCAATATATATTTATATCACTCTTGGCTTTCCATATTCTGTTGTTTTACACACTGGAATTGAAATGGATTTGAGTTCACTATCATATGATCTTCACAACTTATTTAATAGTACTATGAAGGTGTATGCATGTGTGTGTACAGGCAGTCCCCAAGTTACAGGCAAGACAGGTTTGTTCCTAAGTTGAATTTGTATGTAAGTTGGAACAGGTACATTTTTAATAATAATAATAATTTTATGCCTTACTCGTCTCTCTTCATGACTCAAGGCGGGTTACAGAACAAGTAAAACATATAAACACTGCCAAAACACTACAAATGCACATATTAAAACGTGCCTCTATAAAAGCTACACACCAAAATGTATCTCTATAAAATACGTATTAAAATACACAAAACAGAGATTAAACAAAGGATATGTATTTAAAATTCATGGTTAAAAACTGTCTGGGTAGGCCTACCAGAAGAGATAGGTCTTTACATGGTTTTTAAATTCCGACAGCTCATTTAGCTGTAGGGAGTTCTTCCAGCAGGTTATTCCATAGTCTTGGGACAGCCGATTAAAAGGTCCTCTGGGTGGTGGATGGATATATACATCTTTGGATAGCATAGAGAAGGGTGAACATTTCTGTGGTGTTTGTTTTGTTGTCTGTGCCCCTGTTCAGAAAGGTTTGCCTAACTTTCTGTTCCTGTGATAAATGGATCTTAGAAAAAAAAAGATTTGTTGTGGAAACAACTATGGTGAGGAAGCTTCAGTAGAGACACCTTTCTCCCACAATAACCCTTTCAGGAGTGAATTTCACTTTCCAAGTGGTAGATTTTTTTACTTCCTGCTGTCTCACTTCCATTCTGAACTATGAATAAATTGTAAGTTTGATGTTTGTAACTCAGGGACTGCCTATATATGTGTGTGTATATATAGTATATATTGCTGCACAAAGCTAAGCAAACAAATTGGCACTTGATTGCTGCACAGAAATGTGTCAATAATGCCCATGGCAGAAATTATAGTTGGAAATCCTGAGAATGCAACTATTTGCCTTAACCATTAAATTTTTAGCTATATGTCTTTGTTTAAGGGAGCCCCGGTGGCGAGGTACCGCTCAGGCGGGAAGGTAACGGCGCTCCATGCAGTCATGCCGGCCACATGACCTTGGAGGTGTCTGTGGACAACGCCAGCTCTTCGGCTTAGAAATGGAGATGAGCACCCAGAGTCAGACATGACTGGACTTAACATCAGAGGAAACCTTTACCTTTGTTTTAAACTTGTAATGTATTGTTTTTACTACATGTGAGGCATTTAATTTTGCCATTTACTTAATGTGCACTGCTTTGAGTCCCCCCAGGGGTGAGAAAAGCAGTATAAAAGTGCAAAAAATAATTAATCAATTATCCCTAGTTTGTTAATTTTTTGTACATTCTTGGCACAATTGCTCCACCTTAGTGATATGGTGGTGGGGTGGGGGGACATAACTGATAAACAGAACAGTTCAAATCTTTCCAGAGATTCTTAGCTGGAATGTGGTCTGAACTTTCACTGCCCTATTCTAAGGTGAAGTGTGCATGAACATTTCTGTAAGGCTCTAGATGCTTCTGGTGTGCTGTGTATACTTCTATACTTTATAGTCTGAGTATACTTCTGTACTTTATAGTAGGAAAATAAGTCAGCATGAGTTCTTCCAATTTCAAAAGGTTTCATTGCCCAGAAGAATTTCTTACTAAGTATTACCAGACAAGGCATTACTTACAAGCCCAAAAACCTTTTCCTCTACTTTGGAAAATCATGTCTTTTTGATTAAATGCTCTGAGCCATATCTGTTCTTAAATTCCATCTGCCTAGTCCTTTCCTTTGGAATATATTCCAAAACTCAGTCATATTGTTCTTGCCTTTCTTCACACATTTCCTAGTAAAGTTACACAGACTGTATGAAGACGGGACAAGTCTGGCATAAGATACACAAGGTGTGTTTGCATTATTTCTACTATATAAACCTATTAGTTTAAATGTAGTTCTTAATGAGCCATACATGTTTGCCTTCCGACAGGTGCAATATACTGAACTAATATTTTCAAAGAGCAAAGGATTCCAAGGTTGTCTTGAGTGGCAACATTTAACTTTAAGAATCAATTTCATGAAGAACCAGTAGTCTGAACATACAGTTCAGGACCCCCATTGCCTTGCCTCTAGGAAGATTTGATGCTGTTGTCTAGCATCTGAAATACCATTCCAGCGTGGATATGGTTCATTTCTTCTAGAGCAATTCATCTTGTATTTTTCAACACTGCATTTTATCTGCCATTTCAGTGGACAAATGTTTTTTAATAAATTCATTCAACAACTCTTCTGTTCCTAGCTAAAGTCAACGGCAAATTTTGTTACTTCTCTACTCAGATTGTCATAAGATACCGATTAGTATGGAATTATTAATCCCACATTTCCAAAAAAGATATTTGACTGCAGGGGAAAGCTTCCATTTAGAACATAGATTGGCAGGGTGATTGGACTAGATGGCCCTTGGAGATCTCTTTCAACTACATAATGCTATGATTCTACAAAGAGGATATCTAGTAGGTCTTTCTTTCATAAAATTACTGTAAATCAAAGATGACTCAACAGCAACTGGTCTTCCACTCCCGGGCAAAAACCTTTTTATGGAAGTAGGCCTTCCCAGACAACACATAAGAGCAGTTATTTCTGCCGGATAAGATTCGGATGGCCAAAGATTTGGAGCTCTGAGTTGGTTAGTTTAATGTTTTAACTTGTTAGGACAACCTCAGTGGCCTGAGGGATTTTAGAGATAATTATATATGTGATTATTTTTATGTTTATTCATATGTATTTACATTCTGTTTTATGCTATGTCTGAATTTATTGTTTATTTGTTGGGTGGGTGGATCGCTGGTTTTGTATATTATGTAATTGCCTTTTTATTTTTGAATGCTGCTTTGAGTCCTATCCATGGGATAGAAGCAGAATAAAAGTAAACTAACAACAACAACAACAACAACCAGAGCAAAGGACAAGGCAAGTTAAAAACATACAGATCCAGAAAAAATATACTCTATAACAACATTTTTGAGACAGTCTCACATAATAATAATAGTAATAAAAAAACTTATATACTGTCCTATCTTCTCAAGAGGACTCAGGGCAGTTTCCAGCATAAAGCAAAACATTCAATTGCCAAAAGGAGACCATACAACAAAGTTAAACATAATAAAAATAATAAACACAATAAAACTAGAACATACCATTCTACTAAAATAACCACAAAAAATTAAAACCCAGTTTCAATATGATCCATTAACGGGTTCAAAATACCAATGACCAAAACTTCAGGATGGACATGGCCAACAATGAAGGGCTAGGCAAAGACTAGTGCATCAGAATATCATAGGGCCAGGAAGAGGATAAAGTGCAAAGCAGGGTCCTAGTTGACAACTGGGGAAGTGGGGCTAGGGACTAATCCTGCTCTAAAACCTGCAGGAACTACCAGGTCCTTGCGAAAAGAGGACAGTGTAGGGGCTTGCCTGATCTCTCTGGGGAGGGCGTTCAGAGTCAGGGGGCCACCACCGAAAAGGCCCTCTTACAGCCATTCTGAAACTCCAAAATTCCCAATAGGTGTGTGCACTAAGATTCTTAAAAAAACAACAACCAAGCAACAGTTCCATTTGTTTTTTTAACACATTTAACTCAGACGTAAGAACTGAGAGATGACAGCACATTTTATTTCAGTGGTTAACTACAAAAAACACAGTTAGTGATCTCTCCTTGGAATTATTTACATGCAGTTTCCTTCTTACTACACAAAGTATCTCTTCTGATATTTTCTTTTCATGAAGAATTGTGTGCACAGGTTTGTTTATGTGTATACACACATAATAAATACCTACAGAGTAGGAAAATTACCTTTAGCAATAGAGTCCTCCAGCCAGTATGCCCACTGGCTTTTCTGGGAATTGTAGTCAAAGTAACTTCTGAATATTGGCACTAAGATGCCACCACTTCCCTACTCTTTGGCATTTCCTGTTTCAGAGGCATTGTTTCATCCTGAACTGTATTTGTTGAGATGAGTATTAGTTTCTGTTTTCAGCACAGCAACATCATATATTTTTCCTTCCCAGCTATATCTTGAACAGCTTCTGCTCCTCAACATCACCATTCTTTTGTGAAAACACGACTATGATTTGGGTACTGGTCATGTCTCTTGAAATATATAAGATAGGCTCTAATGGAAACTATGGGGAAAGACCAACTTTCTCTGTTTTGAAAACACCTCACTATAAGACATTCACACCATTTGGCAGAGTATATAAACATAAAATTCCACAGATGCATTTTCCAAACATCTTGAACAAATACAACTGTATCTGATGCAATTCAACTTCATTAGGCAAGATTGTTTTTGCCATGAAAATTATTTTTACATCCCCACTCCTGAAAACTACCTCTTCTTAGACAGTTACAACTAGGTAGAATGACCCAACAAGATTACTGATCTCTTTAAAAGGCTTGGTCTTGGACTTTCATCCCCCCTCCCCAAACACGTCTTTATAACAAACTTTCTCAATTTGCTTGTTGCCTCTGCCATAGGTCAGAAAATTGGAGAGGGGTAAATTCAGTCAGCACATTCTCTCAGTATGCCTTTATTTGGGGTATATATCAGAGAGATTTTCTGTTGTGACTAGAAATGACTTTTCATAGTGGCTGCATTTGAATATAATCCAAGATCATGGTTTAGTGCAGCATGCATGATCTGCAATGATGAATGTGCAGCTGGTACATTCCCCTGGCCTTTCCCTTCTTCTGCACAGAAAAAGACATTTGGAAACGTTTCCTTTACTGTAGCTTGTCATTTCATCTGGCATGACAAAAGTGGTAAACACTGCATTTATGTGCCTTCAAACTGTCAACTTAAGGTGAGCCCATAAATTTCATAGGATTTTCTTAAGCAAAAAATACTCAGTGGTGGTTTTGCCAGTTCCCTTTCTTCTGAAATATAGATACAGCATTTGGTATTTGTTGGTTGTTTCCCACCCAAATGCTAACCAGATCTGATCCACTTCCAAGATCAGATGGGCTTGGGTGCCTTTAGGGTACTTAGCCACTAACTATAATTAATTTTAAGCAAGCTAGATTAAGAATTGCAGCTTTTGAAGGAGGCTTGTTGATATGAACTATACTTCCCATCTCTGCTAACATTGGTAACTGCAGTTAACTAAAAGTGAATGCTTTTGATACTTTTCTTGAACATATGGAAAGTTGTGTGTGAAAGATGGGCCTCCTAACACACAGAGAACACATGACACTATTACATTTTTGGGGTGACAAAGGTCACAACTTTTTTATTGGTTACAGCTGAAAATGGATTGGAAATCAACATACATGGGTCCTGGATCTTGGCATTGGTCAGCTGAGCCAATAAAACAAGACAATAGAGGTCAACCTAACCTATACTAATGTTTCTACCTAGCCATCAATGGCAAAAAACAAAACAAATAACAAACAAAAAAACAAGAGGGGGCACTGTGTGTGAAGGCTCCTGTCCAACTGCTGAACTGTCCTAGTGCCCAATGTAGAAAGCAAAACCAGATCGAGGGCACATAGCAAATGCCCCCAAGCTGTAACACCTGCAAATATAGCTTCACAAAAGAACAAAACACAGGTCAGGGTGGGCAGGATGAGAGCTCAAAAACAACTGAGCTTGAGGACCTGCTTACATTCAGGACAGGCAGACTGGAGCAAAGAAGTTTTTCCTCAAGTCTGTCTCCTCCAACCAATCAGCTTGAACTGCAAGGTTCAAATTGATTGGCTGCTCATTCTTGCTCTCCCGACTGGGAGTACAAAGTGCAGCAGAAGGCAGGGTCTGGAAAGCAACTGCTCTGCCCATATGTTGGTCAGAGAATAAAACAGTAGATGGTAGAAGGAGCCCAAGATTAACCCAAAGTTATGGATATTGCACTAAAAATGTTTTAGTCAGATTTTAAAAGAGACATTTTAAGATGTAATTATTTTTTTATTTTAGTTTTGAAATTTTGTATATTTTTTTCCAACACTTAAAAACTTCTTTGATTGGCATTTTACTACCAGAGAATCCAGTCAGAGTTAAAGTCTTCCTCTGATTTTAAAAAGTAATTTGCTTCAACTATGCAGATCAGGTACACTGATCAGGTTGCTAATGTTAAATAGATTCCAATGGAATTAGATACAAAATTGCTTAGGTTCACAGTTTATTTATTTTATTTACTTACTGCAGTTATATACCACTTTTCTTGCCCCAGGGGGGACTCAAAGCGGTTTACAACATAAGAATGGCAAAATTCAATGCCAACCATACATGTGAAAACATAGCAAACAGATCAAATCATAAACAATAAAATGAACAACATCAGGTGTACTTATCAAACAACACAAAAGTAACAAAAATAGAAATTAAATATACAAATCAAACTTTTAGGACATGTTAATTAATAGATCTAATATTAGTAAACAGTTAAAACATTACACGTAAAAAGAGAGTTGAGACATGTATCTTCAGTTCTTCGCCTGGCTTAGTGATTCTTCCATTTTAATAGTTAGAATAATTCTAGGAGAGGGGGGAATAAGGCTTCATCTCCAATATGTGTGCATATGTCTAAAATGTAAATCTAGTAGTAGGAAGATATATTAAAGTGGGGAGATCTGATCAGCTTCAGAGCCTGAACTATTTGCAGGAGACAACAGCTTTCCACTTAACAATTTTTGAAAGTATGCATTAAGGGTCTGAAGTGCTGCCTTCGTACAATATTTAATAAAATGCCTGAATTCAACATTCAAATTTCTTTCCGTTGTCAAGCTCACTAGAACAGATATTCTAGTAAAGCCATAGAGGCCAAAATGTTCTGTCTACATGAAATGTGGTCCTGTAGCATTAATATATTTTTAAAGTGTCCTAGCAGAGTAATATTAAAAAGGTGACTTTCAGCTTATTACTGCCACATACTGCAATGCATGAATAGTTAGAACAAAAAAAGCACACATTATCTGGCAAGAGTTCACATAAGGCATTATATGCCCTAAAGCTTATCGAGTTTCATTTTAGTTAGACAACTTCACCTTCATTGTTTTATATAACACTGGTAGTTGAGTTGACACATGATAATTATAGCCTACTTGTTCTGATTAATCATTTTCTCTCATTTGTTTCCTAAGTGATTTACAGTGGCAGTGAATAAATACAAAGAATTGAATGAATTACTGTTCTGCTAAATTAAGTTGAAAAGATAAATATAAATACTGTAATCATTACAAACAATGAGTTATACAAATGCAAAATATGGGATCAGGATGTTAATACTTTATGTTAGGAATTACACAAAAATTATTACAAAGAGCTTGTTCAAGGTAGATGACAAACTCCACCCAAATACTTCATCATAAAAACAGTTTGAAGTAGAAGCTGGGTTACACAGCAAAATCTAGTTTCAAAAAGTCTCACGCACAAAAGGATCATACCTTACCACTTCTATTACGGCATGATCTAATTATGGGTCAGCAGCTGATAGAACGATGCACTAAGAAATTATCATTTGTCTATAGTTGCACACTATTGGCGAAATCCACTAAATGCACTACACATCTTGGTAACTTAGTTTTCTGTGTATCTTAGTATGAAAGGCAAACAAGCAAGAAAAAATACTGTAGGGTAGGAGAATGGATATGTAAAGAATGCACCTTCTATTGTTAGTTCAATGAGTAACTGCATTAACAAAATCCATGCAATAACTTCTCTGCCTAACATATGTACTACTGTAATGGCTATGGGAAATGCTAGTAAAAGGCAGAAATACTGGGGCTTGCAATAAGTTATTACGACGACTACTATTGCCAACATAACCAAGCAGGAACAAGACAAAGCAAGCCTTGGGCTCACATGCTCCTCCTTCTCGCTCCTCCTTCAGTCACCCAGGAGGAACTAGGAAGCTTTTACTTCTTTTGTTTAACTGAAACTTGTTGTGTCATTGGAAGTATATTGGACTTGGAAGTATATTTAATACTGGCCATAATTAATAGTTATGGTTTGAAGCTGAGTTCTCTGAAATTAGCAACACCTAATGTTAATAACAGCTCTGGGGCCATATGACCAAGTAATCAATGTTTTAAATTTCTCTCAGCCACTTGGGAGCTGGGGAAGAACAATATCCGAGTCCATGACTTCATGGAGCTTGTTCTCACTTGTCTATCATACTAATCTACAGTTCAGCGTAACAAGAAAGCACTTCTTTCCCCCCCCCCCCCCTCTCTCTCACACACACACAGAGTGCCAACTTAGATTGAGAGATGGTGGCCAAATAAATAATTTGTTCAAATGTCAATGATATTTACATGGGGATATAGTCATCCCTCCACATTTGCAATTTTGACTTTTTTGGATTTGATTATTCACGGCTTTGATTACAAATATTCCCTCTAGGAATTTCTAGATCCTCTATTATGACTCTATGGTCAACCTCCTCTAGTCATGCTGGAGGACAAAGAGATCCCAGGTGTGATTTTATGGTCAGCTTGCAGCAAAAGTGGACAACAGAATCATGCTAGAAGGCCTCCTGAAGACGTGTCCTCTCAGTTACAAAGCAATTTCATTTGCAGTTTTTCACTTTCACAGGGGTCTCGTGTCCCCAACTCCAGTGAATTTGAAGAGTAGACTGAAATAAAATGGTGTAACAACGAAACATGTCAGAATACATTCTTTGTAAGATCAAATACTTTATACATATCACATTGCTGTGGAAATATACAATGTTATATTGTATCCCTGTTTCTTTTTTATAATAATATATTGGAATAGAAACCACACCTACCCTGATCATTCAATTCATATGCTGCTTTTCCAACCCACTTTGCTCCACTCATTTGCCCAGCTCTTTACTCCATGACTCCTATATTACATTATTTAAATGCTACCAATCTTCACCTGGAAACTAGACAAACTCTGTTCACTGCAACCCATTCTTTGAGAAACCCCCATAAGAACATGTAAAACTGACTTTAATCTTATGCACAAAGTTTCAAACTACAGGCATGTGAACTTAGTGCAGAATAACCCAAAGAACAGGTTTAAAACTGGAGCTACTCTTATTAAAAACTAGAAAGAAAAACTGATGATAGTATGATGAGACACTATTTCTGTACTTTAGTGTAATACAGAATGTAGGCAGGGCATTTCTACTGCTTTAGTCACAATAAGACTAGACTAGACAGCTGCTTTCATATGTTCAGCAATTTCCTGTCTTGTGTAGGTGGTAGCAATTTTATCAGGTTAGCAATGTAAGACTATTCATAAATTGTAGAAGTTACTATTTTCCTTTCTTCCATGTCTTTGAGCATGAGTAGGAAACATATAATTTTCCCAGTTTCCCCATGCCATACCCAATCTCAAATAATACTGAAGACTAGTGACATGCAGAAAAAGCTCTATTAAAAAATATCAAATCCCTGGGTTTCATAGGAAGCACTTAAAACACATGTCCCACATAATGCTTGGGCTCTATGCAGGCTTCCATACATTTGTGCTGCACTCCAGCACAAAATACTCTTGGTATCTCTCTTGTGAACTATATAGCTATGGGGAAGATATGCATGGTGAAACAAGAGGTACCTCTGCTATGAAAAGCAGAAAACTTTAGGATGAGGAAAATAGGGAAAGAACCAGAGAATGATAAGGTGGCAATTCATCCTTGTCTTTGAACTTTTGTAGAAGGCATCAGACAGTCACTGAAAAAAGATCAATGCCAAGGTGGGAAGTTTTTTTTTAAAAAAAAGTTGTCTTTACAGTACAACTAATTTCTACGGGGGATACTATTCTACTTGGACCAGATGTATGCCATACAAGTACACTGGAGAACCTGGAGTTTTGTTTTGTTTTTTGAACATTTTGGGAGCAGGGGACACGGTTTTTTGGATGATGTGTGAGTGAAACTGAGAATCTCAAATCTGTTGATAGGGGGGGGGGGGTGTACTGTAATATCCCAGGTATTTTTTAATTTAAAAAGAAATACAATCAATGCACACAAAAAGTGAACATAGAATTAAACTTTTTACAGTAGTATTAGGACACTATCAAAACAAAATTCTTCAGATACCTCAAAGAAGGATGGAAAGAGGAATGGTTTTCTCTCCCTTCTTTCTGTTCAACAATGCAGCAAAAGCACTACAGGACAAAAATGCCGCACCTCCCTTTGACAATCAGTTTTCCATATATCTCAGAGTATTTAGAATAGTGATACAGTAGAGTCTCACTTATCCAACACTCACTTATCCAATGTTCTGGATTATCCAACGCATTTTTGTAGTCAATGTTTTCAATATATCATGATATTTTGGTGCTAAATTTGTAAATACAGTAATTACAACATAGCATTACTGCGTATTGAACTACTTTTTCTGTAAAATTTGTTGTCTAACATGATGTTCTGGTGCTTAATTTGTAAAATCATAATCTAATTTGATGTTTAATAGGCTTTTCCTTAATCCCTCCTTATTATCCAACATATTCGCTTATCCAACGTTCTGCCGGCCCGTTTATGTTGGATAAGTGAGACTCTACTGTATATACATATAGTTGCTGGTACAACAAATGCTACTGTATGTAATGGAACTTGAGCATCTATGGATTTTGGTATCCATGGGGTGAGGTTCTGCAACCAAATCCCAAGCAGATACCAAGGGCTCACTGCATTTGTTAGTTTTCCACATTTGACAATCAAAACCTGTAATTATCTCAGATGGGTTTGTTAGGCTGTAATACTTTTGATCTATGATTTGCCTCTTGGTCCAGAATGTATTCTATTCTGTTGTGTCATACATAATGGTCACATTGAGGCAATCATATTTTGGCTTTACAAGCCAATATATGGACAAAAGGAGTCAGATAACTTGTACAATTATTCTTTTGTGGCAGTAGGAAGCAAATAAACCAAGAAGTCTTCCATTAATCATAGCTTCCATTCAAACTGAGTAACTATGGGCTGCGGATGTAGGACAAGCTTAGAAACGAGTCTATGCTTTGAAGTTGGCTTTATTTTCTAGCTTTTTCCAAAGCCATTATCCATATTTTCTAGTTTCATCCAAATAAGGAAACAGAAACAATATCTCTAGTCCATGTCCAAAGTCAGTAATACAGTAAGAGGAAATCAGATCGGTGATTATTTCAATGAAAAACAAAGCTTTTAAATTATAAACTGAAACATAATGTATGGTGCAGTATAACTTTATTGTTGCGAATAACTAAAAAGTAAATTATAAATGGATGACTAATTCAATTGTTAAAAGTAAAGTACTAGAACTCCCTTTTTAATGATATTATGTAACAAATATGCTATATCTTTGTTCTCTACTGATAACCATTCAATATGTTGAGTTCCCCTCCTTCACTGTCATTACTACAAACATCATTGCTGTTTATAATTATTTTGATTACAAAAGCTCTATTATATATTACTTAAAACATGCAAGTACACACACAGATAACAAGTGATTAAAATACTGTGTATGTAAATTAAACACAAGATCTTAAAATGGCAGGTGCAAGTTGAATATACAACAATGTTATTTATCATGAATATATTATCAGTACTCAGAAATAACTTTGTTTTAACTAACTGAAGCAAAACACCCACAAAATGCTTGAATTTAATTAAACAGATTGGTTTTCTACATCAAGAACAATTAACCTGTCTGACATATTTCATGATCACTAGAGCTATGCACAGTCATCATCTAATCTTTTAGTTTCTGAAAAAAAGCACAATACTTTACTTCATTTTACAAAAGGCTTAAACAAGATGATGAACCAAGGATCAACAAGAATTTTAGCTTATTGATTATAGGTAGTGTTACAGTTTATGCCATTTGATCACTCTCACTTGTGAAAGAAGCAACTAAACAAGCAACATAGCTGTGTTCCATGGTTTGTTCAGCATGCAATTCAACTATGAGTACACTTTCCCAATAAACCAGTTTAAAGAAGGATAATCCAAGTTCTGGATTTGTTCTCTGTTAGGAAAGAAACTAAACAGAGAAGAAACTATGCCAGTGTTTGAAAGACACACTAAATAAACCATGGAGCAAAATTCCAGGTTTGCTTAGCAGCTCCCACTGAAATTGATTTGCGTCTGACAATTTATGCCAGGGTTACAGCATTTCTTTGGTGTGTCATGAAAACCATACTCCTGTATGAGAAGTTAATCTTGCATACTTAGGCACTCTAAAATAATTAAACTCTCCAAACTCATTTAATATTTACTAACGTATTTTACTCTATTTATCATTATTATGTTTATTATTTTACTCTATTTATTACTATACTTATTATTTTACTCTATTGTTGTTGCTATTTCTCACATTCATTTTACTCTATTAGTATTGCATTTTATTTTACTATATTATTGTTGTTGTTATTACTACATTTATTATTTTACTCTATCATTATTGTTATTATATTTATTATTTTACTTTATTATTATTATATACTCTATATACTCTATTAGGGGCCCCTGGTGGCACAGTGCGTTAAAGCGCTGAGCTGCTGAACTAGCGGACCAAAAGGTGCCAGGTTCAAATCCCGGGAGCGGAATGAGCGGCCGCTGTTAGTCCCAGCTTCTGCCAACCTAGCAGTTCGAAAACATGCCAATGTGAGTAAATCAATAGGTACCGCTCCGGCAGGAAGGTAAGGGCGCTCCATGCAGTCATGCCGGCCACATGACCTTGGAGGTGTCTACGGACAACGCCGGCTCTTCGGCTTAGAAATTGAGATGAGGACCAACCCCCAGAGTCGGTACCTTTTACATATACTCTATTATTATTGGAATGATATGTAAGCACATTTACATTGAATGAAGAAGGTTAGAATGATGATTTAATCAGATTTGGACAGTCTTACCTTAAATTACAGTTTTATGTAAATATTCAAAAACATTTAACCTACTGATGCCTCAATTAATGTAAATTTATTGGTATCTATTTTTATTTTTGAAATTTACCAGTGGCTGCTACATTTCCCACCCTCAGCTGATACTCGAGTCAATAAGATTTCCCAGTTGTAAAATTAGGTACCTCAGCTTATATTCGGGTCAGCTTATACTCGAGTATATACGGTACATTTCTATCCTCTCTCCAGCTTGCTACAACTTGTCTTTTCTTGCAATCACAAGACAGTCATTTAGTACATGTCTAGATAATGCTTAGTTCTATCAAAATACATGTGGTATCTAGATATTTCTGCAATACATCTAAATATTGAGCACTTACAGTTGTAACTCAAATCTTTATTTTTGTTGGAGGTTTTCTACATAAAGGAGAAAAAGGGTAACTAAGCAACCAGGCTGTCTCTAATTACAGCCACAGCACAGCTGAATCTGTTACTAAGCGTCAAACCATTACAGGTTAAGTACACACAAAACATATGTATATAGAAAAATTCTACAATTAGGATACTCTAGAATTGAATTCATACTTAATTAGATAAACAGACGTAGTGAGGGCACCACTTAGAACAAAAATGTTTGACTTCTAATCAGTTACAGGAAACAGTTTATGATCCCAATTGCTAAAACAGGCTCTTGTAGAAAGGAGCTAAGCAGTCCATACCTTGAAATATTATAAAACAGAAGCCTCTCTGTCAAGGCTGCATTGGATGAATTGTATTCTACCAGATATTAGCGAGCAGATAGTTTTGAGGGTGGAGGAATAGGTCAATAGATTGTACTGAGAAAGCAGTTCAACAGATCACTCTGTTATTCAGCAGTGCTGGTGCAAAGGTTTGAGAATGCCAAGCTGACATAGGAAGTGCACGAAGTGGTTTGTTTATTTAATAGGCTTTGTCTTTTCTGCTCCCACAGATTTTGTTGTGGTAAGACACTTCACTATTTCTCAATTTGTACTGCATCTTTTGCGATGTTGGTTGTTATGTCAGGGAGTAAAAGCACCATATCTGAAGTGTTTTTTTGAAAACCTATTTTTTCAACCCAATATAATTAATTCCTAAGGCACCTTTACAAATACATTTTGAACAATCCTGTGTTTTGCTTTTGTTTGAATCTAATAATATGGGAATAGTCAAAATGGAAGTATAGCTGGCTAGTAGAGACTTTGAGGGTTAATGTAGCGAGATAGACGAAAGTGAAGTGATGAGACGTTCAGGGATGAAACTGGAGCACCTTTGTTGATTCTATTTTTAAAAAATATAAGTTGTTTATGCTGCTCCTATTACACCGATGAGATGGAGAGCTTAACTTGTTCAATGGCTTTTCACAGACATATTGAGTAGCAGCACCTGAAACTACTCCACTACTTTTACAGCCCTTAATGGAATTATCCAGACCCCATTTATTCCTCCCTCCCCACACATGCTACAAACCAACTTTAATGAAACAGGCTAACTGTAGAATAGTGTGTGAAGGAGAGTGACAAATAACCTTTGTAACATTCATGGGAGAGAAAAATTCTGTAGGTGTAATTTTCACATATCAGCTATACTTTGGATAGGAGGAGAACCTGTGGATATTCTGCCTCCCACGCAGTTTATACTTCCATCTTCAAAAACTTTCCTGCTGATCTTTTTTGCCTATCACTCAGCTGTTAAACACTAAGCTCCAGGCACAGTGAAAATCCCTTGCAAAAAGTGGGCCCAGTACTCTTACTACATGCACGAAAAGTTCAGCTTTGTTCATCAGCTTTATCGAGGATGGAACCAACAATGATTGTTCACATTTACTTCAGCTACATGGCCCTGGAAGGGAGAGGACAATAATTCTGCCACTTTATACCAGTGCCTATTATGCCCCATTCTACACTGCCATATAAAATCCAGGTTATCTGCTTTGAACTAGATGATATAGCAGTGTAAATCCAGCCTCAGATTGTAAGACCATCAGTGTATCTAACCAATTTTGAATGTGCCACATCAAATCAATATAGTTTACTTGAGTTGTGGACCCCCGGTGGAGTAGTGGGTTAAAGTCTTGTGACTTGAAGGTTGGGCTGCTGATCTGCAAACTGCCAGGTTCGAATCCCACCCAGGGAGAGGGCGGATGAGCTCCCTCTATCAGCTCCAGCTCCATGCGGGGACATGAGAGAAGCCTCCCACAAGGATGGTAAAACATCAAAACATCCGGACGTCCCCTGGGCAACGTCCTTGCAGACGGCCAATTCTCTCACTCCAGAAGCGACTTGCAGTCTCTCAAGTCGCTCCTGACACGAAAAAAACCCCCAAAACTTGAGTTGCAGTCAACCACTGTGTTTTCAGAAAGGGGGATCAGCTATTACTCCTTTCACCCAGAATGCACTTTAGGTATAATCCAGTACCCGTAATATGTACCAATAACTAATTCATTCAGTCTGCAAGTTGCCATTTTGAAATAACATCAAACCTCAAAGACAGAGAACATGGTCTAATTTTCTATTTCTTCCTCATCTGTTTTTACTGAACCACTTTGCTTGTTGTTTTCTGCCTTCAAGACATTTCTGGCTTATGGTGAGCTATCATGGGATTTCCTTAGCAAGATTAATTCAGAGGGGGTTTGCCTTTGTCGTCTTCTGACACTGAGAGAGTGTAAGTAACTTGCTTAAGTCCGTCCAGTAATTTCCACAGCTGAGAAGGGATTAAATTCCTGGTCTCCATAGACATAGGCCCCTTCCACCCAGCTGAATAAAATCCCTCATTATCTGCTTTGAACTGGAATATATGGCAGTGTGGACTCCGATAACGCAGTTCAAAGCCGATATTGTGGGATTTTCTGCCTTGATATTCTGGGTCATATGGCTGTGTGGAAGGGCCCATAGTTTAACAATGAAACCACTACAACCATGCTAGTTCTCACCTACTTTGACAAAAAAAAAAATTAAGAAAACTCAAAACTTTGTATTCTTTTGTGGCATTTTGGTAGGTTCAAATAAAGGCACTGCCCAATTGAGGATTCTGATTAATGGCTTTAATGGTTGTAGAAATGCAAGCCATTTCATTAATAATAATAATAATAATAAATTTATTTCTGTTCCACTCTATCTCCCTGAAGGAACTCAGGGCGGATTCCAACAAACAACGGCATACATTCAATGCCTTCATAAAACAGATAAATATTGGAATAAAATCCCAACAAGACCCCACATGTGAAAATAGCATTAAAAACCTAACACCAAATTAAACCTATCAGTGAATTGAACATAACATCGATAAATTAAACCAATATAGTCATTATATGAAGCAATGTCAGAAAAACAATTGAGCCAAGTATCAGCAGGAGAAATCCAGTATTGATGTCAAGTACCAAGTTTAAGGGTTAGTTATTGCATGGGCATAGAGGCGGAGGCAGAAGGTCAGCATTTCAGTTACAGCGTTTCTACACCTGACATCTTGACAAATATTACAGGCCTCCCAGAGCAATGCTGTCTTTCAGTCTGTATTGAAGAAAGTATTAACTGACTAGTTATGACACAGAACATCTAGGTATATAAAAAGAAAAGAATTTAATTCAGTCACAAAAAGGCATTGTGTCCTGGGATGCAGAAAACAGTGGATGATTTTTAAACCATGGTTAAAATACTGGGAGACATTTCTTTCCTTCAAATTTAAAGTGACATAAACATCAATATTTACAAATATTAGATAAAAAATGCGGGATATAAACAAAAACAACAATTAATAATGCAGGACTGCAACAGAGTAGTAGAGAACAAATTTAACAAAATTCAACCATTGATACTTATGTCATGTTTCATAAAGGTTAAAATTAACATGGGAAACTGACAGGTGAGCAAATATTAACATATTAACCAAGAGACTACCAATATGACCCTGCAAATGTTCATGGTGAATTTCTGGACAAGTCTAAAAAGAGAAGAATGAAAAATATCACTGAAAGAAAAAAAAAAAGGCTTTTATTATGACTATACTACCTAAAGGTAATCAGAGTGTCCTACCTAAAATAGATGGTACATGAAAAAATATTATCACTGATACAGAATGGTTTTTCAGTTGAGTGAATGTTGACTCTGTTGGGTTTTAAAACATTTATTTATTTAATTATTTTGACCTCAATCAGGTTTGGCTGCTTACAGAATTGATTTTGATATACAAACTGTACACATTTCCTTACTAAATCATCTAGGATAGTGTGTATATGTCTGTGCGTGTGTTTCAAATGATATCCATCTTTTTGAAGAACCTTGTATTTATTTTATTTTATAAAGAGTAAACAAAGCTACCTGCTCTCTGCAACTATCCGGTGAGGTGAAAACCTTTATCAAAATTAATGCATTTTTTATATCTGTATAAACAAAAACAGCATTTCTGTTTAAGTTCAGAAGAGTTATTCTACCGAACTGAGGAAAGGAATTTAGTATCATCAGTATTAAAAATGATTATTAATTTTTATTACGTTGACTTATACGCTGCTTTTTCTCTCCACAAAGAAGACTTTACATTCATTCCCATACCCAAGATCTCAGGGAAGGTTTGCAAATAGCATTAAAACAAGTTAAGCAATATATTAAATAAACTAAATAGTTATTAAATAACAATAGTTAAAATATTTAAAAATTGGCACCCAAATAAAACATTTGTGGTGCTAACTGGACCTAAGAAGGCGGGTATTCTACAATTAGGGTACCACAACTCCCCAAAGGCCCTACACAGTGCATTGGTCTCATTGGTTGTACATACAGTAGGCTCACCCCTGCAGACTTTAATCCTCTGGCAGAAAATTAACACACATACACCTACAGATGTGTAATTTTACCATATTTACACAAAAACCCAATGCATTACTCTACTACATGAGATGTGGGAGATCTGTGGTGGGCTCTTCCAAAAATATTTTTAAAACCACCGCAAATGGGTTTTGAAGAGAACAGCAATGCTAAGAAAGGGGGTGTTTAACTATCCTTTGCTGTTTTCTTACATCCCATTCATCCAACTGCTGTTAGACTTGAAAAGAACAGAGAAATTAAATCCTTCATCTGCCCGAGAACACTCCCCTTCAAAAGATCCCTTCCCTTAAATAAAAAAGTTCTCCTAACATGTACTTTGGCATTAGACATGTTCAAAACTGCCAAAGCTCTTTCTAAACAAGTCACTTAAATTTAAGAGGAAGGTTAATTTTGGAGTGCTTTAAGGAAGGACTATGCAGCTAATCTCCATGTTTCACCTTAATTATCTAATTTCACTAACATCCATAATCTCTATTTATTCAGACTTTAGTCTGATTAAATGTGGAAATGTGGAGGGAGAAGAGAGGAAAAGAGCAAAGGGTTCTACTAGTAGCAGCAGTGTGGAGCCCATGAGGCCTATGGGAAGACAGATCCTTTCACTGATTATAGGAACTGATCCTGATGAAGGGGGGCAGGCGAGAACAGAAGAGCTGTTACTTTCTCTGAGCCAATTAGCCTTTATTTTCATGGGGCTCCAACTTGTTCTTGTGATGCCACTTTCTATTTTTCTGCTGCAAAATAGTGTCTAAGGGCAAAAACCTGAGATGCTATGAAATCACAATCCTAGTTTGCATGTTTTACTGTGATTATTATTGTTGAATCTTTTACTGCTTTGATATTAAAACACGAAAGAGCCTTGTATATAACCTTGAAAACAGTTATATTTCAGTAGTAATACGCAACTTCAGACAGAAGGAGCCAACCGGAGGGCTGGAGGGGAGCAATTTAATCCCCCCTGTGAAGGACCAGTTGGTTCTGGCTGGCATTCCCGCCAGTTGGCAAAGAGAAGGGGCTAAAGAAACCTTGCTTCAGGTAGCCCCCTCCTCTCTGGAGTCACTTCCCTGCAGTACAACCCACCCTCCTGCCTTCAGTTCAATATGAGTTAAGCTGGTCGCATTAGGGCTGGGTAGGAATTTTTCCCCTCCTTATAGAGGAGGGTTTTTCGCCTACCCCATATTGAAGCTGCTGGGAGTAAGGAATTTAAACGGGTGGGGGCTGTATAAATAGGTGTCACTGGCAGGAAGTGGGGGAGAACTTGGACCGGCGTGCACCTTGGCACCCTTCCATACTGGGGTGAAGGGGGGGATTTTGGGTTATCTCTATAGGCTCTATGGCTTAGGGGGTTCCCCAAAATATCTCCCTTAGGGCTTACCTTGGAGGGTTTGCCTCTCTCCTAGGGGGCTTTATGGTCCAGGGGAGAAATGCCCAGGGACGGCCTTCCAGTAATGACCGGGACAGCAATCAATCAATGTGGAGTGCCCCCGGGGTCAGGTGTTTCGCCCAGTGGTTGGCTTGGCAGGTGGTCCCAAAAGATACCTGGCCTCACCATTACCCATGTCGCAGTGCTCTCCCCCACAACTAGTCAATTATCTCAATTACCAGTTTTATAATTAGGTCAATAAATGGCCCATTTATTTCTCCACATCTTGTGTCTGGTCTCTTTATTTCGCGGTGGGGATTCAATGCACATATTTGGTCCAGTAAGGAAGAACCTATGCTCAGACAACCACTTAAGATGATATGAGCCATATAAATATTTTGGTAAGTAAGCAAGGGAAGTCGTTCTTTATCTAGACTGCATCTATTCTTATTCTTTACAATGGTTTAACATCAATCAAATAATAGCAGAAGCAGGGCTATTTTGCACAATATTTCTTGGCTCCATGGTTGCTGCTTTGAGGCAGCTTTCCATGCTGTACCAATAGCTCTATCCTATCGAAGAAGAATACTGGTACATGAAAAAAATAATTTCATTGACATTCTCCTAATGTTTTTCCTTTTGCAGGCATTACTAGAGTTGTCATGGAAGTGGCAGACACTTTACTAATGTAACATAAAAAGCAACAGGGAGTCTAACCAGAATAGTCAGAATTTGTATCATGGAACCATTAAAACGCCTGCTAGTTATTTGCTGACTTGGAGAACCACTTCTGTTCTGAAAGATATTGCCCATCCAACAGAAAAGGAAGTAATCAAGTAACCAGCATGCATTATCCACTTCAGATAGATAAGATAGGAGAACCAGTTCATTTCAATTAGATGTTCTTTACTAACAGTAATAGTAAAGAAAATGTTCAAACATCTGAAGAATATATAATGACATTTCTTCATACTCTAGCCAATTGTAACAATTCAGGAAGACTAAACACTTGTAACTGTGTGATTTTGTTTCATGCCAAAGCATGGATTTACACAAATTCTTATCCAATCTGATTTTTTTCCTCTGGATTGTTTTGGTACAAAGATCAATAAAGAACTGAATTCCTTGCTGGTTCTAAAATCTCAAGCTAGTGCCCCTAAATCACCTAGGTCAGGTTACTCCCCTCCCTGCCAAGTATGCAATACCTCCCTCTTCCAGTCCTTCTTTCCCTCTAGCTGTTCTCCCCTTTTGTATTATGTCACCACCACCCATTTCTCCCTCAGATCAACTGCCCTTTTTCCCTGTGCTCTAACCACCTTTCTTTTCACTCTTTTGGCCCTCTTCCCATTCCTATTTTATTACATATATTCTCATATTTTTGCCAGGTCAGAATCCAGATTTCTATGGTTCCTAGTTTCTAGCCACTCCACTTGCACATGGGGACAATACTTGCCCTCACCTTCTCTTTCACCCATGACTGCCACAGTGCTTGCAACTGCCAGGGGCATCTTAACTACTTTTATCTCAATCATGATTACGTACTCGAGATATACCATAACGTTTGTTGGTGGTTGTGGCAAGACCAAAATAAGTGCAAGAGCATTTCTATTTAGGTGACAAGCACATAGGGAGATCAATACAGTGGCTATGATAGTAACTGCCATTTTTCAACTGAAAGGCAATCCTGTTTTGCCCATGATATCATGGACTCCTGTCTCATACAAAGCTTTCAATAAAGAGTAAGCCTCCTAGTGTTCTGCAGGGCTCAGCACGTATCTTACCAATCCAAGCTCTGATGCTCTTTGTATATATCTGAAGTGCCTCATCTTGCCATAATTTGTCTGTTATGACTACCTCTTTCCTGAAAACATTTTAAGTTCTATCTCCTGTAAGACTCTTAATTCTGGACTTCACATGGATATGTAAAACCACAGATAATAGTGAATCCTATTGAAATTAAGGACTTCTGGCCCAATAGTACCATTGACTCACTTTGGAGGACCTAGAAAATGCCTCGAGATGACATATTTTGTCAGATATACAGTGCTCCCTCGCTAATTCGTGGTTCGGGTTCTGCGGATTTGCTGTTTCGCGGATTTTCCCATCCAGCCTGCCCTCCCTCACAGGCACAAAAGGACTCAGTTTGAGGCACGTGACCCGGCCCACGCTTCCTCCTCAGCTGCTTGCAGGCAGCGCCAGTAGGCCCTGCCTGCACCTCATTGCCTCAGGAACAACAAGAAACACAGTACAGTACATTAAAAGAGGAAAAGAGGGAGGGAGGGGGGCTGTATTTATTGAAATAAATATAGTGCCGCTACTTCGTGGTTTTTCACTTTTCGCGGGCAGGCCTGGAACCTAACCCCTGCGAAAAGTGAGGGCACACTGTAGTTAATATTTCTCTTTCCGTCAAAAAAAAAAAAAAACTAGACCACAAATTATCTAGCTGAAGCTGAATATCCTGAACTATAATTCCTGCTCCATCAGCATCAGAAAGTGGCTCAACACAATACTGATTTATTTTTCTCTTACAAAATTTACAGGACTGCATACTTTTTGTAATTACATAATAGTGAAAAGAAAATCTCTTAGGGGTTTTAAACAGATTAATAAATGGAAGGCAAATGCAACCCACAAAGGATGCAACACTTCAAACCTAAAAAGGGGAAAGGAAATTTTGTATGTAGTTAAAAGGTTTAGCTATGTTGATAGCTGACATGTGCCCCAAACTAAGGGAGGAATATAAATATGATGCTACAATTGGCTCTCTATATCTATGAGTTCTGCATCCATGCATTCAAGCCATGGCTTGAAAATATTTGGGAGGGGAAATCTTGATTTTGTCACTGCTGAGTACTATACTGTCACGACCCAGGCTACAGAGCACCAATAACCATACGCAGAGGCCAGATTCTATCTAATATCTTTATTAAGGAAATATATAAAGTTAATAAAAGCAAATGTAAAAGTTAGTCCAGAAGCAGACCTTTCAGGAAAGGTCAAAATTAGTCCAAAGAAACAATGTCCAATATGAAATATTAAGGTCCAAAGTTGTAATCCAATAACCGAAACACTCACTTTGCCAGGCAAAGTGAGGGGAGATGACAAGGTCCTTTAGTCCATGAACTTGAGCAAGGCTAGGAATTAACTTGATACTTGAAAACAAGGCTTGAATCGTGGCACAAGGTAACAAGGAACAAGAACAAGATCCGTGGAATTACTTGGTAAAATCCGTGAAACAAGGCAAGGTTTAGTCCTGAAAGGCGAGGCAAGGTCCGTAGGTAAACAAGGCTGGGAAACAGGAGCGAAGGCTTGAAAACAAGAACAAGGCTTGAACAGGAACGAGGCTTGGATCGGAGCGCGCTGTCCAGACACAACTCGCTCCGGAGGCTGACGAATTGACTCCGCAAAGTTACTCCGCGGGTAAAACACCTATATAGAGTCTAACTTTCCCGCCGAGAGCAGTTCTCTGGGAACCAGAAACGAAAGCTAATCTCTGAGACCAGATGTTTGACTCCTTAAAGATTCTCATGGAAAGCAGGCTTAATTGGCTAAATTCTTAGCAATTATTCTAGCACTCCTGCGCGAGGCCGCTTCCAAACCTCTCTGTTGTTTACAAAACTCATGGCGAGAAAACACAGGAGATGTAGCCTCAGTGTTTGTTTGACATACTTCTGGAACATAACCCTCTTGCAGGTGCAAGGTTCCCAGATCTGGCTGGGAAGAATCTGTCTGGGAAGAATCCAGTTCTGACTGGGAAGGTAAAAAACCCAAGTTTTCTTCTTCATCAGGCATCACAATGTCATGAGCAGGACTACAAGGCCCATGGGTCATCACATATACTGATGTAAAGGCATATCCTCTTGTATCCTCTGATATTTCAGGTCCTCAGGCTTTCACCCGTGCTTATTTGAATTGCTCACCATTTTATATACAGGATGCCAACATCATGGTATATAATGTGAGCATCCATTAATTTTGATATACACTGGAGTATCCTGGAATCAACCCCCAGTCGATACTGAGGAGCCACTGTAATGTCTCATTCTTTATCTAGAGCAGGAGAGCAATTTATATTATCCTCAGTGAAAGGCTTACTTTATTTTTTCTAGGAGTGAATCACTGTATTATTACAGAAGAGTGTTTCCATTTTAACTTCCAGGTGCCTGTGTTTTTCTTTTACTTATTCTCCATTTCTGCCATTCCTCTAGTTAAGTGTGTCATATAGAAAGGATTCTCTTCTTTCCTTGCATCATTACGTATTAAATCTTCCTCATTTGCTCTGTGTTATATAGCATATGTGCATTCCACATTTTTTGCAATGGAAACTATCATCTCAGTAATAAGCAATTTTCAATTATTTAATTAACAGATCTTCCTATAGTCCAATTTTCAGTTATTCATCCTTTTCAATCAAGTTTTGCACCAATACAACTCTCCCCATTCTCATTTGCTGCCACTCTCTTCTTTTGTTGTTCCACCTCTTACCAAGATAAGTTACACTATTAATCAAACTGAAAACATGGCAAGCGGCTCAAAATATCAGTAGTTTATTTTGGCAGGTGGGATAACACCTAATCAGAAACTCAATTGATGTAATTCCTTTAACAGGAAACATTATTTTCTATTATCATTTAAAAAATCATTTTTAGTGGTTCAGAAACAGAAGTTCTTGATTGTTGGTGACTTTTTCATCACTGCTGAAATGTGTGTTATGGTTTGGGTACAGATTACCTACAGAATTGCCTTCTTCCATACAAGGCGCCCTGAACACTGAGGTCCTTTGGAGGGCGTCCGCTTCAGCCTGCTAGTACCCAACTGGCAAACACCACCCAGAGGACCTTTTCATCAGCGCCCCAAGACTGTGGAACAATCTGTCAGAAGAGCTCCAACAGCTAAATCAACTGTCGCAGTTTAAGACACAAGTGAAGACCTATATCTTCCAAACTTGCATCTTATGTTTGAATCTCTGTTTTGTGTATTTTAATATCGGTATGTATTTTGTGGAAATATGTTTTATATATGTATTTTAAGAAATGTTTTATGTGAATGTGTATTTTACAATATTGTAATCTGCCTTGAGCTGTGAGGAGAGGTGGGCAAGAAATAAATATTATTCTGTAAAAGACCAAAAATGTAAATATCAAAACTTTGGATTTAGACTATCCATCATTTTGGTCCACGTCTGCCTCTACAATGTGACATATCCTTAACATCTATTCACTTTAGCCATGCCTTATTTTTCAAGTTGCTACAACCAAACATGTCTCTGCAGTTCTATTTCTCAAATGCCTCCTTTTCCCTTTAATTACTTCTCATACTCAACAGACTTATTTGCCTATCTCTTATCTATTCCCTGACCAAACTTCTTCATTATAATATGTGCCATGTTATCATCTTTTTCTTTCCACAATCTGAACAGTTATATATTTTCCAGTTTCTAAAAAGCTGCCTCATGAAAGAGTGAAGAGAGGAAGAAAAGTATTCTCTCACCCCAAATTCTTGAATGTTGGGGCAGTTGTAGGTGGGAAATATGTAGCTTTCTAGAACTGAGTTGACTGCAACTTCCCACCAAGTCTAGCCAACACATATTCACAAAGATGAATTCACAGAGATGTCGGAATGAGGCAGAAATGATGTGTTACTGGATTTCTCCTAGAGGGCTGTAACTCTCTAGCACAGTAGTTCTCAACCTATGGGTCCCCAGGTGTTTTGGCCTACAACTCGCAGAAATCCCAGCCAGTTTAACAGCTGTTAGGATTTCTGGGAGTTGAAAACATCTGGGGACCCAAAGGGTGACAACCACTGCTCTATGGAGGCCACCTCAGTTTTACAAGCTCTTCTAATTTTACACAATTCCAGCTGGGAGATCAAAGTATCATGTAGTGAGTAAACCAGCTGCACTACTAATAACTATTTCAATGTGTTTATTATAGCACAAATGCTCTTGGGAAGTTATTTATTATGAGGTTGCATAGTGAGCTTGTAAAACAAAGTCTTTGAAGGAAATCTGTGATTGCATTCCCCAAAAGTGCTTTTCTTGAAACACAAACCTACAATGCTATTATAAAGAGTCAATGCCATTTTCTTACATGCTCAAAACAAGATTAAGATTTTGCAGATATGAGGAAGAATTCCTGTCCTCACTGTAACAGTGAATTTTTCTGCACATACAAAAAAAAAAAAAAAAACCTCGCAAAGCCCTAATGGTCACTTTTTTATTTCTTGGTCCCCTAGGAAAATTAAAATCCGCTTGAATAAAGAAAACAATTTATCCTACTCAAGATTGCAGCTATGTCCTAAGAATGTATTTCACCTTTTAGTGTAAATTTCACATCTTTCTGGATTGCTCTTACAAATCTTGTTTTGAGATCACTTTTCTCAAGCATTCTTGAGGAAATGCTACTATTTTATTTGTCATAACAATAGGAATTCACTTTATTACTTGAAACATAGTACCTAAACAGTAATAAAAAGAGCTAGCTGTTTAAAATGGTGCTTCACACATCAAAAGAAATACAGTAGAGTCTCACTTATCCAAGCTAAACAGGCCGGCAGAAGCTTGGATAAGCGAATATCTTGAATAATAAGGAGGGATTAAGGAAAAGCCTATTAAACATCAAATTAGGTTATGATTTTACAAATTAAGCACCAAAACATCATGTTATACAGCAAATTTGACAGAAAAAGTAGTTTGATATGCAGTAATGTTATGCTGTAATTACTGTATTTACGAATTTAGCACCAAATATCACGATATATTGAAAACATTGACGACAAAAATGGTTTGGATTATCCAGAGGCTTGGATAAGCGAGGCTTGGATAAGTGAGACTCTACTGTACAATTTACAGCAGTGGTTCTCAACCTGGGGTCCTCAGATGTTTTTGGCCTTCAACTCCCAGAAATCCTAACCGCTGGTAAACTGGCTGGGATTTCTGGGAGTTGTAGGCCAAAAACATCTGGGGACCCCAGGTTGAGAACCACTGTTCTACAGAATATATAAACATAGGCTATGAAGAGGGATGTGGTTGTAGCACTAGATAAACCATAGAGTTGAGGTCACCAGAATGAAAGGGGTGTGATGGGATGTAAATTTGATGCTAAATCCAAAAGCAAATGGCGGGAATGGCAGGGGTGGGTGGGTACAGAAATTAGGATTTGTAAATTTTTGAGGTAGTTACAAAATGTGCAGGTATGGAGGCCACCTCAGTTTTACAAGCTCTAAAGTAGGCATGGGCAAACTCTGGCTCCCCGGGTAACTGTTAGGAATTGTGGAAGTTGAAGTCCAAAACTAACGTTTGCCCATGCCTGCTCTAGAGCCACAGGAGCATCACCACTGACCTGGCTAAAAGGACTTCATATCACAAAAGTACCTAAGATCTTTTGTACAAAGAATGGAGTTGTGCATATAAATAAAAGAAATTTAAAACGGACTGTTGTCATCCTGTCCTTCAAGTAATTTCTGAACATAAGGTTTCTTTGGCAAGATTTATTGAGGGGGGTTTACCTTCCTCTTAGGCTGAGAGAGTGGGACTTACCCAAGGTCACCAAGTGGATTTCCATGCCCAAACCAAAATCTGAACCCTGGTCTCCAGAGTTCTAGTCCAAACTGAAACCGCTACATCACTCTGGCTCTCATAAAAAGGCTCATGGTGTTTAAATATATTAATAAACAATGTAGGTCAGAAGACTTTATGATTTCAGGTTTCCTGCATCATGTTTTAAAGTATAACTGAGCACTATTTGTGGAGAAAGGAAGAGCATGTTGGCTGCCAAATCATATACTTCACACTCATAATTCTATTTCAGTCTGACAAAACATTTACCTGAATAGGATAAGCCACACATTCCTTCCTCACAGGTACAACACTCATGTATGAGCTATAAAGCATTATGTCTTTTTAAGGGCACCCAGGAAGAATTAATTTTGAATAAAATATATTATTTCCCGAACATTGGTGCCCAAAACTGAACAAAGTATTGTTTTGTCCCTATTCTTACTCCAGACTAAACACAGGATATACACCAAATTAGTATAATTGCACAAACCCTATTTATAAAAAAATGTATTTTGCTCATAAAATAGCATTTAGCATACATAACTGTATGCTAAACTTGAAAACTTGAAAACCACTTTATCAAAGGAACAGAAAGATCTGTTTTGAGGCAAGGTATAATATAGTTTCCAAAATGCTTACAAGCAGGTACCTTGCAATTCAATGTAATAGCCAAATCACTATGTCCTGTTTACAAGAAGTGCCCCAAACAAGTCAGAATAGTAGTCTATGAGATATGCTCTGGGACTTGCTTTGGCAGCAGCCACTACAATTTCTTCTTTAGGTAAGGACTGTAATTATTTCCTTTCATCTGGCAGGAAGAAAAAAGTGAAACAAAAAACAACTACTTTTCAAATATGTTCAAACATGCATGATTCCCCTTTCTACAGCTGAACTACTGTGGCCCAAACTTTCCAAAATGTTTTGTCTTTCCCAGTCCAACCTCTTGGCCCAAGCCTCTTCTTTAAAAGTATCAAGTTAACCGGTTTTGGCAGGTTGAATAGATGAATAGTCCAAATACATGGCACTACTCGACATAAATCTAGGAAAAGACATGTTGTTATGTCCCACTGGCCTTCTGCATTGTTTCCAACAGTAATTGACACACCCAGGAATTTAACAGTACCAGACAGTTCTCTCTGCCCCATCTCGGGTAGAACACTGCTTCTCTGTTCTTTAATCTGATGTACAGATGTACATGCAGCTCCATAAAGCTAAGAAGCAGTCCTCGCTCTAACACTACATAGGAAGACATCACCAGAATATATAAGGAAGTTTCATGTAAAAATATACACTCCTTAATGCTATAGAGGTTCAAAGAGTTGTTTCCTCTGTTTCCATAGCCTGTCTTTCAAATGTACATCAAAATGCTTTGGCACTAAAGTGAGGGATGCCAGAATAAAAATGTGACACAACTCCTCCCTCAACCCATTTGAAAGGGAGGAAGCTATCAAATCCTGGCCTTGCTCAGTAGATAGTTCAGACCTATCATTTATGACTAGGAGGGCCTTCAGCATTGGTCTTGGAGGAGAGCAATGCGACTTGAGCCCCCTCCCATGTGATGCTGTGCTCAGAGCACACCGTTCTGATACTGCTCCAACACGTTCTTGTTCTCTCTCTCTCTCTCTCTCTGCAGCACGCATGCAGCGGCTTCCTACTGGATTGATGGTCCAGTGACCTTTGGCTGTTAGAGCTGGGCAAGGAACGGATCTGTTGCAGCAGTCTTCCTAGGCATTCCTTGCATTCCTGCACTATCAGAAAGCTCCAGGAACAAACAACGTGCCCCCTCCCGAACAGGCACACACACCTGCCCTCCCATTCGCCCAGAGAGCTGCTTCCGTCCATCTGTCGCACTCCACAAACATGCAGCCAAAAAGGCAAGCAGCCACTACCCCTCCCAGTCTTCCCCCTACAAAGTGATTACAGAGGCATAGGAGTTATGAGGTCTGGTCTGTTTCAGAGGAAAGCCAGGACAGGGAGGAAGAGAGAGCGGGGAGAAAGAGAAAACGCTACTGGCATTCTATGGATTCTCTCCTCAAGCTTGGATGCAATGAGCTCTAACAAGCAAATGGGGGAAACACAAGATGGGGCGAGGTCGAGCGAGGGTAGACTCTGCAGGTTAAGAAATAAGGGTTTAGAGGGCCAAGACTGAGCCGAGGGAACAGGAAAATGAGGGGGAGAGCTTTTAAGAAGCTGAAGAAGCAGGAAGAAATGTCTACAATGACAAGGGGGGAAAGGCAGAAGCAAAGGGATGGAAAGGGAATCGAAGGGATGGAAAGGGAATTGTCAGGGTTTGGATGGTTTATGAACACAAGTCAGAAGGAGAGCTCTCAAGGAATGGGAAAAAGGCACACAGGGTTAAAAAGATAACTAAAAAACAATATCAGATATAGGATAAGGAGTGAAAAGCTTTATAGAAATTAGAGGACATCTCTTTCGACAAGGAGCCAAAAATGAAAGAAAGGCCAGGAATTTTTCAAAAGACAATGTTCAGGGAGTGAAGGACATCAGGTACATTTATGATGGGGAAGAATAGGAATTTTAGGGGAGGTATCTTGAGATGGAGGATGGGAGAACACAGTTATTTCAGGACAAATGAAAAATTAAGAGAGCCTATTTTGTAAGACTTGTGGGGCACTGTATGGAATGGTACCCATTTCAATCGGTAAGCCCAAACTATGCTAGGAAGGGCAAAGAAGACAAGTAATAAAAAGGAGAAAGGAGGTGGTGGAATCTGCATAAAGGAAGTTGTTACACAAAATAAGAGGCGAGCTAAGGTGGAGCCTATTTATATTAAAAAATTAAACAGGAAACCGATGGAAAAGGACACCCTTAGGATAAGAAAGAAAGAATATGTTTATGGGGGGAAGATACAGAAGGCAGAGCTATTGAAAGAAGAACATGTTTAAGATGGAAAGCTCAGGAAGGCAGAGTTGATAGAAGAAGAATATTGTCAGGTCGATAAAATGGATCACTGCTTATTAACAAAAATAAAGAAGTAAAATAGGGAAATGGGTAGCGGGAAAGCACCCTGAGGATAAAAAGAAAGGGGGGAAAGAATTATGTTTAGGATGGGGAGATAAGGAAAGTAGAGGTATAGTGGGGAGGGGGATGATGCAAAGGTTACTTAGAGGGTAAAGGACAGGATCTTGGCAGGTGGGATGGGAAAAGAAGCAAAAGGAGACAAGAGAAACAGCACTGGGTTGCTCTGAGTTTTCTGGGCTGTATGGCCATGTTCCAAAAGCATTCTCTCCTGACGTTTCGCCTGCATCTATGGCAGGCATTCTCAGAGGTTGTGAAGTCTGTTGGAAACTAGTCAAGAAGGGTTTATATATCTGTGGAATTTCCAGCGTGGGAGAAAGAAATCTATCTGTTTGAGGCAAGGGTGAATGTTTCAATTGGCCACCTTGATTAGCATTGAATAGCCTTTCAGCTGCAAGGCCTGGCCGATTCCTGCCTGAGGGAATCCATTGTTGGGAGGTGTTAGCTGGCTGATTGATTCATGTCTGGAACTCCTGTTTTCTGAGTGGTGTTCTTTATTTACTGTCCTGATTTTATAGTGGTTTTTTTCAAATACTGTTAGCCAGGAATCAGCCAGGCTTTGGAGCTGCAAGGCTTTTCAATGCTACTCAAGGTGATTAGTTGCAACATTCACACTTGCCTCCAAAAGGCAAGAGTTCTTTCTCCCACCCTGGACCTTCAACAGATATATAAACCTCCTTTGCTTAGTTTCCAGTATACCTCACCATCTCTGAGGATGTCTGCCATAGATGTGGGAATGCCCCTCTGCCAGAGAGTGGGGTAAGGTGGTTAGGTATTAAGGGTATATACTTAGAAAGGAATCTGGATGCCCCCTAAATCTGTACAGATAAAACAATATCCTTCATATGGTTAAAAGGGAAGCATAGGCATACTTGGCGAGAATGCTTCTGGAACATGGTCATACAGCCCGGAAAACTCACAGCAACCTAGTGATTCCGCCCATGAAAGCCTTCGACAACACATTAAGCAGCATTGTTTAGAAGACATGAGGCAATCCTAAGCAAAGCCAAACCAAGAAGACACACTGACCATGGGGAATATATCATATTTAAATATAATACAAATAATGATATAGTGATGATGATGATGGTACCACGAGGCTCTCAATGGAGGCTGGCAAGTTTTGAAGGAATGAGATGGGGCACTTCAAAGTCTCCCTGTTTCATAGTTGGGAATTGAGAGGGCAAAATGGGGGTATAAATAAAAAAAATACTAGGAATGATAATAATACAATGAAATAATAATATGACCACAAGGAGGGGCAAGTTGGAGGAAAGGATGGGAAGGAGAGCCTCGTGCCTTCCCCTTGATTTCCCACAGAGAAGGAAGTTGCTGGAACAAGAGGGCAAGGCGGGGGTGAGGATGGCGAGGAGTTGCCTCAGGAAGCGAGGAGGCGACCCACCTGGCCCCGAAAACCTCCCTCCCCGCCCCTCACGTTCTCCCCCGCCTCTCTCACTCACCGCGGCGCCGGGTCTTCGCTGGCGCGGAGGGGCCGCCGCCGCCTCCCCGCCCGCCGGGAAGGGCCCTACCCCGGGGCGCCCATGGTCCCGGTGCCGCCACCGCTGAGGAGAAACACGAAACCCTCCTCTTTCCCTCCTTCCTTCCTTCGCTGCCTGCTTCTTCCCGCCCCCCTCCCAGACGTCAGCCCCTCGCCCTGCCCTGCGCCTCGCCGCGATTGGAGGAGCGCGCCGCGAGACGCCTCACCATTGGCCCGCCGCCGGGCTCAAACCGCCCAATGGCGGCGCCAGCTGAGGTTGCCAGGGTTACCGATGCTGTGAAGAGGCCGGCGGGCGAACAGTCGAGGAGGAGGGAGCTGCACTTCCTTCAGGTCAGGCCCGGCCCTGGGCGAGGGCTCGGTGGCACCTTCAGCCCCAGTTTGACACCATTTTAAACTGCCAAGCTTCGATGCTGGGGCATCCTGGGAGTTGTAAATGTGGTGAGGCACCAGCACTCTTCTCAAGAGGAGCCTCGAAGCCTTCTGAGGCCTCTTCCACATAGCGGAATAAATCCCACATTATTCATTCATTTATTTATTTACTACATTTCTATCCCGCCCTTCTCACCCCGAAGGGGACTCAGAGCAGCTTACAAATAATTTGTACATAGCATAAATTATATTATTAGTATAGCACAATATTAGCATTACATATTGTACTATACCACTATAAAGGTAAAGGTTTCCCCTGACGTTAAGTCCAGTCATGTCTGACTCTGGGGGTTGGTGCTCAGCTCCATTTCTAAGCCGAAGAGCCGGCGTTGTCCGTAGACAGCTCCAGGGTCATGTGGCCGGCATGACTGCATGGAGCGCCGTTACCTTCCCGCCGGAGCAGTACCTATTGATCTACTCACATTTGCATGTTTTCGAACTGCTAGGTTGGCAGGAGCTGGGGCTAATAGCGGACATTCATTCCGCTCCCAGGATTTGAACCTGGGACCTTTCGGTCTGCAAGTTCAGCAGCTCAGCACTTTAACACACTGCGCCACCACCAGGGGCCCCCATACCACTATACTGTAATATTATTAGTAATATTACATGTAATATATAATATATAACTAATATTATTATATTGTATTATTATTAGTATTATATATATATTTTTGTGTCAGGAGCAACATGAGTTGCTTCTGGTGTGAGAGAATTGGCCGTCTGCAAGGACGTTGCCAGGGGACGGCCGGATGTTTTGATGTTTTTACCATCCTTGTGGGAAAAAAGTATTATATTGTATTACATTACAACATTATTATCGTTATATGCATATACAATATATTATATATTATTGTATATTATATTGAATACTGTATACAATTTTATATATATATATATATATATATATATACAGTAGAGTCTCACTTATCGAAGCTAAACGGACCGGCAGAAGCTTGGTTAAGCGAATATCTTGGATAATAAGGAGGGATTAAGAAAAAGCCTATTAAACATTCAATTTGGTTATGATTTTACAAATTAAGAACCAAAACATCATGTTATACAACAAATTTGACAGAAAAAGTAGTTCAATATGCAGTAAAGTTATGTTGTAATTACTGTATTTACGAATATAGCACCAAAATATCACGATATATTGAAAACATTGCCTATAAAAATGGCTTGGATTATCCAGAGGCTTGGATAAGCGAGCCTTGGATAAGTGAGACTCTACTGTATATACATACATACATACAGTAGAGTTTCACTTATCCAAGCCTCGCTTATCCAAGTTTCTGGATTATCCAAGCCATTTTTGTAGTCAATGTTTTCAATAAATCATGATATTTTGATACTAAATTTGTAAATACAGTAAGGGCCAGGGCTTCCCAGTTCTCTGTGTCTATGCCACAGTTTTTAAGGTTGGCTTTAAGCCCATCTTTAAATTTCTTTTCCTGTCCACCTACATTCCATTTTCCGTTCTTGAGTTGCGAGTAGAGTGATCGGGCATTCGGACAACGTGGCCACTCCAGTGGAATTGATGGCGAAGAAGCATCACTTCAGTGCTGGTGGTCTTTGCTTCTTCCAGAACGCTGACATTTGTACAGTGTAGTTCAGGCATGGGCAAACTTCGGCCTTCCCTCCAGGTGTTTTGGACTCCAGCTCCCACAATTACTAACAGTTAGGAATTGTGGAGGGAAGGCCGAAGTTTGCCCATGCCTGGTGTAGATGCACCCCAGGGAGGAACTGGGAGATAATGGGAGGAGAATGGGAACCAATAACAGTAAGAGAACTTGTGTCCCAAGTAAATTCTACTGCTTCCCCACCATTCTCAGGGTGCATCTACACTGTGGAATGAATGCTGTTTGACTACACTTTTGAATGCCATGGCTAGGCGATGTGAAATCCTGGAATAATAATAATAATAATAATAATAACAACAACAACAATTTTATTTCTTACCCACCTCTCCTATGGAGCCCCTGGTGGCACAGCGAGTTAAACAGCTGAGCTGCTGAACTTGCTGACAAAAAGGTTGGTGGTTCGAATCCGGGGAGCAGGGTGAGCTCCCATTGTTAGCCCCAGCTTCTGCCAACCTAGCAGTTCGGAAACATGCAAATGTGAGTACATCAATAGGTACTGCTCCAGTGGGAAGGTAACGGCGCTCCATGCAGTCATGCCAGCCATATGACCTTGGAGGTGTCTACGAACAATGCCGGCTCTTTGGCTTAGAAATAAGCACCAACTCCCAGAGTTGGACATGCTTAAATTTAATGTTAGGGGAAAACCTTTACCTCGCATCTTGAAGCGGGTTACAAATCAATTAAAATACATAAACACAACAAATGGTGATGGGATGGTGAAGAAGCAGCATTCAAGCACAGAAGATTAAATGCCTCCTAAAATTTCAAATTCCATGATACCATAGCATTGTGCCATGGCAATTAAAGTTCAGGAAACTGTAATTCCACAGAATAAATGCACCCACAGACACATACTCATCAAATAGATTCAAGCCACACAGGCACCATGCCTTTTAAATACTACTGTTGTGTTTTCTTTGTGACTTTTTTCCTTCTTCCCATGTTTCCCTCAAACACCTTCCCTTTTTTTCCTTTCCTTTGTCTTCCTTCCCTTTTCTTCCTTTCTTTTTCTTTCCACCCTCTCTTCCTTAGTTCTTCCCTTCTTTTCTCTTTGTTTCACTTCCCTCATACCTTCTCCCCTTTTCTTTCTCTTCCTTCCCTCCTCTTTCTTTCTTTCCCCTCTCTCCCTTTTTCTTTTTTCTTTTTTTAAATATATTTTTATTTTAGGATATACACATACATAACATTTACAATTCCCACCACCACCACCAGGATTATTTTCTTTTACATATTAATCCTGTTTGAGAGAATCCTACTAGATTTACATACTGTGTAACATTTGTATCATATTTCTTATGGCCTGATCTCTAGACTTATAATTCATGACCTGCTTCCATCTTTCTTCAACTTCTTGCATTCTATTTTCATTACCTTTTGAGTAATTTAATTTTGCATCCATAATTTCGAATTCCATTTGGTCCACCATATACTGATATCGTTTATTTACTATCCACTTTGATTTGTCTTTCCATCCCAATACTATCTCTCCCTTCCTTTTTCCTTCCTTTGTTTCCCTTAGTTTTTTTTTCTGTATTTGTTTTCTCCCTACCTTCCCCTCAATCACATCATCTAGCAGCAGACAATCAACTCCCTCCCTTCATTCCCCAGGTATGTAACAGAGGGCCACTTCACCTAGGAACAACCAACCCATTTTTTTTCATTTTCTTTCCCTCAGCTCTGGACCAAAAAGGGTTGTTATTGTATTTCAATCCCCATAAATGATTTTTAGTTGGATAATGAAGGATGTGTGTGCCAGGTTTGGTCCAGATCCATCAAGCCATGTAGGAGCCTTTGTGATACAAACAGACCAACCGACAGACATATTTTTCTTCTTTTGTAGCCCATGATTTTCTTTGCAAACAACATGCTTATACTTTTCTTGGTAATAATATAACAAGATGTTAAATAATAATTGAGAGTGAACTTTAATTTTCTGGTCTTTTCTTTAGATATTAATATCCATTTATTTGACCAACGCCCCCCCCCCCCCCCACACCATTACAGGGATGCTGAATGCTTAATATTGCTGCCTTTGAGTTAGTTGTCCCTTGAACTATTACTTGGTATGATAATCTTGATTGGTCTACTTTTGCTGTAATAAAAGAGTAGGCTTCCCCTCACTTTTAGATTATAATTCTGTATTTCTGGTATTCATAAGAAGAACTGATTGTGGTGCCAAGAGGTGACAGTTATTCTAGACAAATTAATAGAGTACCTGCCCCCATTGGCATAGCGGGTTAAACCACTGAGCTGCTGAACTTGCCGACCAAAAGGTCGACAGTTCGAATCTGGGGAGCGGAGTGAGCTCCCGCTATTAGCAACAGCTTCTGCCAAGCTAGGAGTTCAAAAACATGCAAATGTGAGTAGACCAATAGGTACTGCTCCGGCGGGAAGGTAATGGCGCTCCATGCAGTCATGCCGGCCACATGACCTTGGAGGTGTTTACAGACGACACTGGCTTTTCAGCTTAGAAATGGAGATGAGCACCAACCCCCAGAGTCGTACACGACGACTTAATGTTAGGGGGAAACCTGCTTACCTGTTTTATATAGCTCCATATACATTCTGTATTCGTGGGTTCAGTCATTCATGATTTTAAAATATTTTTATGAAATTCCAAAACAAACCTTGAGTTTGCCTTTTTGTTGTAAGGAATGCTATTTTACTATTGCATAAAATGGGACTTCAGCATCCATAAATTTTGGTATACGTGGGAGTCCTGGAACAAAGTCCCAGTGGATGTCAAGGGCCCACTGTGTGGTTTTTACTGTCTTATCTTCTAGGGTGAAGACAGTTTTTTTATATTTCACTGGTCCTTGCTAAATCATAATACAGTATATACATATTGAATTAAAATGTTACAGGACACACACACACCACCCTGACAGTATTTTAATTTGGATACTGAAGGGTATGTCTACGAAGTTGGGTCAAGATTAATCAAACCATGTAGGAAGCTTTGAAATACATACATACATTTTTAACTGTGTTTGTTTGTGTATGAATACATATACATATGTTTTTTTCTGTGTGTATATATGGATATATATATCCTTCCCACACATTTTGTTGAAGATTTTGGAAATGTACTTTACTAAAGGCACCAGGTCCCATCTGATTTGGCATGCTAAGCAAGGGCAGGCCTGATTAATACTTGGATGGGAGACACATATGCTCCTATGGGCTATATATATTTCAGAGGAAGAAACTGGCAAAACCACCTCTGAGTATTCCTTTACTAAGAAAACCCTATGAAATTTATAGTTGCCAAAAGTAGACAGGCGACTTGTGCATACACACAACTAGTAGCCAATACCATTAATGGAAACCCTATTTTTGATGTATTCTAAACGATCAGCAGTGCAGAAAAGAAAGTTATTTTTCTGATGTTAATGAAGTTGCAGTTTTATTATCTGCATTTTATGGCCTTTGGCCACATCTACACTGTAATATACTGTAATGCCATTTGAAGCTGCATTATGACAGTGTGGATTGGGCATTAGTTTCAGTGTTCACATGACTAAAAAGGAGAGTGATCTCTGCTTCCACTTATATATCTCCAGAACATCTTAACTGATGACAACAAAAACAAAATCTTGACAGAATACAGACCAATGAGTTTTAACTTCCTTTTTTTTCTTGTACGATTGTTAGCACTTTTGCCTAATGAAGAAGCCAGTGGAGCTTTGGAAGCATATGTGTGATGTATTTCGTACATTTTTATTGTTTCATGGATTTTTTGTTCTCTTAAAGTGTGTATGTGCATGTTTTGTTTCTGATCAGTTGTATGTAACTGCACATGCATGGTCACTTCATATGGTGACAAGAGCAGTGCCTTTTAAGATACAGAATTATAGAGGGTCATCTAGTCCAACCCCCTGACATGAGGATATACACTATCTGATGTGGGGAAACCCAGTCTTCCCCCACCACAATGCGGCCATATTTGTGTCCACTATTATATTATATTTTTCAATATCCCAGAGACTACCACTATGTTTGTATCAATTGAGACCACATCATTTTGAGTTGATAGGTATAATATATACAAGGGCAATTAGTTTATTTTTATATAGTTGTTTCTCATTCTTCAAACCATATGACTGTGTGGTGAAGTTAATTCTTTCTTGTTTAAACCCAGGGTGCACCTACACTGTATAAATAAATGCAGTTTAATACTACCTTAACTACTCAGATTCATTGCTATAGAGTCACAAGAACTGTAGTTTTATGAAGTCTTCAGCCTTCTCTGCCAGAGAGTGCTGGTGCCTTACCAAACTACAACTCCCATGATTCTATAGTATTGAGCCATGGCAGTGCCAAACTGCATTAATTCCACCATGTAGATGCCAACCCCAGTGTGTTACTGTACTGCTTTCCTTCAAACCTCTTGAGAATTTGCCCTTCAAGATACTAAGATGTTGCTGAATATATTTGAGTGGTAGCTATTCTATGCTTAGTGCAACCATAGCCATTGTCAGATTAAATATTAAACATTCACAAGCTTTGTAGAAAAAAAAAACAGAGAGATGAGAGGAAATGCAGCAGTGAGAAAAGAACGTCTAGCAAAGCAAAGTAGGGAGAGGAACTTGTTTAAGAACAAGAGGTGTTACAGGCATACGAGAATGGAGTATATTTCATTTGTGGAATGTTTTAGACTATGCAGTATGTTTATGGCACAGTTTTTACTTGGCAGCCATGCCTTTCTCCTGCAGTAACGTCATTTCTATGCACTAACCACTCCAGGCTGGAAGAATCCCAGGCACCTGGTTACCTAAATATTTGATAAAAGTGCTTAAGAACTTTAAACATGTTTGGAAACTGCAGTCAGGATTGGTGTCTATACGATGAGACAGGAAAATATGCTATTGCAAGGAACTACAAACAAGGGAGCAATATTGCATTTTTGTTTCTTTGACTGTGGGGTATTCAATTTGGCAGAAGCCCAGGAATATCAAGTATGCCACTGCCAGAACAGTTATTCCAATAAATCATAAAATTTTAGCTTTATAGTGTGGAAGAGTTCAAAATGGCCATCCAATCCAGCTCCCTGTCATGCAGGAGCACATAATCAAAGCACTCCCGACAGATGACCATCCGTCCTCTGCTCAAAAACCTCCAGAGAGGGAGACCCCAAGGCAGCATATTCCATTGCGGAAAAGGTCTTGCCATCAGGAGGTTCTTTCTAATGTTTAGGTGTAATCTGTTTTCCTGCGGTTTGAATCCATTGCTCCGTGTCCGTATTCTTCAGAGCAGCAGAAAACAAGCTTGCCTCTCCTCAATGTGGCATCCTTTCAAATACTTAAACAGGGCTATCACATCCCCTCTCAGCCCTCTTTTTTTCCATGCTAAACACACCCAGGTCCCTTCGTTGTTCCTCATAGGACTTGCCTTCCAAACCTTTGAGCATTTTTGTTCCCCTTCTCTGGATACATTATCATTGTCAATATCCTTCTTGAATTGTGGTCCTCAGAACTGGACACAATATTTCAGATACATTATTTAGAACACACAGTGGTATGGGTGCTGCCTCTAGTCTGTATGAAGGAATCAGGTAGAGGAGAGGTGAGGAGATTTTTGGCATTCTACCTAGGATGGATCTACACTGACCACTTATTCCAGGGCTGATCAGGAGTGGTGAATGTCAGCTCCGAGATAATTTAGAACACCACCACCTTGGCCACTGTGGAAGTAGGAGGGATTCCTTAATGTCCAGTCGCACCGAAGTGGCTTTGGTACCGCCCAACATCTGCCCCTACTATCTCACCCCATCCTTATTCATTGCAGCAGCCAGTGGGCACAACATGGTTTGTGTCAGTTTGCCATCGCCTGGAGTGACGTTGACCAGGGTGTCTGATTGTCCTTCCGACAAGTGACTGTCATTAGCCATGTCACACCTGTTGACCACCACAACAAAAAGAACTGGGGGAGGAGGGGAATGAATGTCATCCTGTTTCCCATGATGGGCTACCCAATTCCAGGGAATACAGAATTGCCATCTAAACTGTTGCAGTCAGTTCCATATGATTATGTGGGCTTAAAGTTTCAGTTTATTCCAGATTCTCAGGGGAAATTTGGAGCAACCCGCTCCCTTGATGAACATGGTTTAAGGCTGCATTAAGGCAGCCTTGGCTAGCATTAACTCAAATTATCTAAATATGTTATTGAGCCAACACAGAGCTGATTTGCCTGCTCTTCACAATAAGTGGTCAGAGTAGATGTGCTCCTAGAAGGGCTAACCTGTTAGGACAAGCAGCAAGATTTCTGTCAGGGTTGGTCACATGGCTTAACAAGGTGAGAAAAGCCAACAGGTCCATGCAATTCTTCTATTGATTCGTTACTTCTGTCTTCTCTAGGATCAGGTGATTCCCTGCACTTGAATCTATGGTTCCTTGTATGAAAATCATATTTAGAAACGCTACTATACCCAATACTAGCATGGGAGGGAGCACATACACACTATTATTCATATTTGATTTATGATTCATGGCTATGTTTGAGTGGTTACAGGGCTGCTCTGTACAACTTGCAATGTAGGTTCACATCCTGGGAGCTCTGTGTTATTTGGCTTTGTTTGGATTTGTGGGAGAGATTGCAGTTGTAAGGTATGCAAAACACAACTCCCTGTCACCTTTGGTGGGAGTTAAATTCAACTTTGCCATTCCCTATTGCAGAAGACAGTTCTCCAGATGTTGGACTGTAACTATCAGGATCCTTCAGTATTGGCAATAATGGCTAGGATAATATTGATTGGACACAGTCATATAGTCAATTGCAACCAAATCTTGCTGCTATCAGTATGGTTACCCATAAATCCTTGTTGCTCCTTTGTTGCTTAGCAATGTAATATTTTCCTCTGTGTATGTTATCCCGAAAAGCTGTGTATACCTTTTGCAGGCATGCTGTCCCACAAAGCCATATGAATGCTGCTTCATGCCGACTAATTATTTCTCTTTACGTTTTAACATAAATGGTTGGTAGAAGTGATGGGGTACCAAACATTAACCTGTAGGGTTGCCTAGGCTTTAGCAGCGAGGGAAGTATATACATATGTCTGTGTTATTGGGATTGGTGGAGTGACATTGGTTTGTATATGTGTATGCGGTGAAGGACAGTAGTGTGTACTGGTTTTTAGTGGTGGACAAGAACTTGAGCCACCAGGATTCAACCCTCACTCAGCCATTGTTGCCTTTCTGCCGTAAAAGAAGGCAATGGCAAACCTTCTTTGAATAAATTTTGCCAAGAAAACCCTCTAGTGGGTAACCATAAGTCAGAGTCAACTTGAAGGTACATTAACAAGAAGAATGGCAACATATGTACAAGAATGTGTACAAGGATTTAATGGTCTTCTTGAGTTCTTTGGCCTCTTGGTAATGCAGCTTGTGTCAATCTTTGCCAATGCTTGTCTGTGATTGATTTCAGGGACCTCGAGAGAATACATATCTCTAGTTTTTGCACTATTCTTAGATTTTCTATATTGTGTGCTCTGCTTTCCCTATATAGCTGAACCAGAACTTAAGATTTTGCTAAAATTTATAGATTATGCTAGTTTGATAACATTTTCATCAATGAATTTGAAATGTTTTACTTTGATGAACAGCACCAGCATCATTAATAATGCTTAAATATTCATGTTATTACAACTCTTGGGAATAATGTGGCATTTTTAGTCATTCTAAATTCTTTTTATTTAACAGTTAACAGGTTTTTATCAATGTTAGCACAATGAATTAATTCCACAGATTTATCAAGATTTTAATATTAATTTCTCCTTAAAAATTCAATGCTAATGTGTTAGCATTAATGCCAACCCTTCCAAGCTCAGGGTTTGTGCTTAGTGGATAAATGCAGCAGCAGAAATTCCCCTTTCTCATTGAAGTATAGGTTTGTTCTTTAATTTTCCTACTGTTTTTTAATATATCGTTCCTTAGGAAACATTCCAAGCAAAATAAAGTTTGTGAAATCATTTCTCAGTTTCTGAGGGCAAATAAACAAGAAAAAAAGGAAAATAATTCATTCCTAACTGTTTTAAGATTACATATCTCATGACCCTCTAGGAGTAAATGGGTTTTGATAACTTACAAAGTAAAACTTCGCATATTTCCAGCGGCACATACATTCCCAAGAGCTTGTGAAATATTATACTTTAAGTGAATTAGAAAAAAAAATAGATTTGCTTAGAGATGCTTGTTTGCAGATATTTAAGGTGTGTTATGTGCCTGTATTGGTTCTATATTTTCAAGAGAAAGGAGTTTGGGTTTATAGATGTTAAAATTTTGAGTGTACTGCTAGTAGTTTTATAAATATTGTACTTCTTTAAATTTTAAATTAAATCTCTGATTTCTACATTTATGTCTACTATAGCTGTATATGACTTATGCCATGAAACCTTTATAGCTGTCACAGCTTCTAACATTCCAGTCATAAGGGCATTATATGGAATTAACCCCTATTGAAATAAATAGGACTAGCTTATAAATAATTATTTTAGGATCAAAGTGTTAATGTGATAGGGTTCCACACAACACCTCCCTCCCCTGCCATTGCCATTTTCAGTTTCATTGGTTAGTTTTAATTTAATTTAGTAGTGCTGTTGATGTTATATCATAAACTTCCAGCTAAAGACCTTCAAGGCCTGATTACGGCTTTAATGTGTAACCACTTCTGGACCAAGTCCAATTTTTCTATAATACGCTATTGTGCTTATGCCCTGGGCTGATACTATAGCCTACAATTAGGCGCTTGTTTCATGATTAGAAACATCTTCCTCTGGGTGTGAAACATAAGCTAACTATTATATAAAAAAACTAACAGAGCACTTCCATTGATCTTACATCAGTTTACCCCCGATAGTTCTCTCTCCACAAGTTGCAAAATCAGTGGTAGTTGTTTCAGTAAAGCTGTTTAAAAGTTGAAAAATGCCAGGGTGCTTCATGAAATTGTACCAGTTGCCCAAGTATTCAGAAGATGTATTATTTTGAGTGAATACCAAAGGAATCAGAAATAATGATTATGCTAACATCAAAGTAAATTTTAAAAAATAAAACTAAATGAGAAATCCAGATAAATGTGGTTCATATTCAAATGTCGATATTTTCCCCACTTTGCTTTAAAAAATACTGTAAGAGCAAGGAGGTGTTTTGAGTCAGCATGGATAAAATAGATATTCTTCACACTTTAGCAAAACAATGCAAGATTTGGACTGTGTCTGATCTTTGTCACTGTTTATTTTTGTTTTTGGTACTAAATGTTCAGCTGCTGGGTGTTTCTTAGCTGTTGTGGTGATTCATGTTGAAGGCTTTTAAAAACATAACTACTTAATTTTCCTGTCGCAGATTTTGAGACGAAGTCATAGGGTCTGTCTTTACTTCCTCTTTTATATTGTTGAAAAGTAAGTTATTTGTTACAGATCAATTGCCAGATTTATGTATTTATGTTCAAAATGTCATCTTTCAGCAGAGTTTTCCAGTGTATTTTTAAAACACAAGACAAAATATTGGCAAAGCACAGGAAACAAATTCCAAACCATTAATACATTTTAAAGCCCATGAAAACAAAAATATAGTAGTCTGGTACTAAGAAGTTAAGTATGCCGATGCAAAAAGTGTTGGTTTTGACCAGTTCCTTGTAGATGACAATTTCTGGAAATCCCCAATTTGATATGGCTGGGGAAATCTAGAAGTTGTTGTGGTTAGTGGCACTGAAGCTTTCTGCAGAGTGAGTACCACAAAGGGAATTCCACCACTAGGAAACCTTTCCAGAGTATTCAAAACAAATTGACAAGATGGAAGTGGGATTTCTTTGTGTACTTTCTTCCAGTGCATTCCAGATGAAGATTGCTTCCCCACAAGACTGGGAAGAGGGAGGTCACTATAGTCACTATAGTAAACAGTTTATATCTATGCAAGGCAGTTAACTGAGAAGGACAGCTCTTTAAAGTTTGTGTTTGCATATGGCATGCTGCTTGTTGAAAAATTGAAAGAAGAGCTGCTATGATTTCATTGGATTTGCTGACTGGGGTGACTTCACTTCCTCTGAGAATGATCTCTGAGATCTCTGTCCTGTTTGCTTTGGTTGCTGTCTGTGATAACAAATAACTACATGCTGCAGTGTTGTTATAAACCTCTTTGTCTTTGTTAGCCATCCCCATCTTGAGGTCAAAGGAGGATGAGTGTACATTTGTAACTAGTGCCGTTCTTTAATTTTTGGGAAAATATGAAACAGGACTGCTGAAATGAGCATAACAACTAAAAATGGCCTAGTATACAATATTGATGGTAAGGATCCAACACTGAGATAATATGTATGAAATAATTTGGAAATTTAAATGCAAAACTTAGATTTTTCCCATACACTTTGCATGACCTTAATAAAGTTAATATATTTTTCTGTAAAGAAGGAAGTCTAAAGATCAAAAATATTTGTGGTTTAATGGAAAAACTTGTTTAGTTAAAAGAATTGTAAACTATTTCTCCCTTTAAAATCACTAAATGATTTACAATTTGTAGCCCATGAATAATAATAATAATAATAATAATAATAATAATAATAATAATAATAATAATAATTTTATTTCTTTACTGCCGCTCCTTGTGGCTCGAGGTGGGTTACAGAATAATTAAAACATATAAACATTGTAATACAAATACACATATTAAATATATTTCTATAAAAGATACATATCAAAACATATTTCTGTAAAGTACATATTAAAATACGTATACAAAACAGAGATTAAGTAAAGGACACATGTTTAAAATTCATGCTTAAAAATGTCTAGGTAGGCCTGGTGTAAGAGACAAGTCTTTAGATTGCTCTTAAATTCCGACAGCTCATTTAGCTGTCGAAGCTCTTCCAGCAGGTCATTCTACAGTCTTGGGCCGGCCGATAAAAAGATCCTTTGGGTGATGGTCGATAGTCAGGTTCTGGGTAGTTGGAGTAACCACTCCACAGAGGACCTAAGGGCCAAATTTGGTGATGTGAAAATTGGTGGGGGCCGACCATTCAGCCTGATAAACCATTAACATTAAATGCAAATGAACTATTTTATGACATTTTTATTGCAAATTGCATATTTTTAAGTTCTTCACACAGAACACAAATAAATCTAAACATTGTAAGTCTCTTTTAAGAGGAAAAAGCAGGATATAAATAATATAATCTATAATGCATCTGTGTAAGTGCATGTGCATATATGTACACATAGAAAAACACACATGTGTGTGAATTTTTGAGTGGTATTTTAAAACAGGAGGAATAGGAATCAAGTACCATCTTTGAGATTCCTTCATTTCAGCATGTGCTTTTGTGGATTTCAATCTAGTCCATGGACATGTTGGTGGAGTTAATCCTAAAGCACCATGTGAGATAGGAGCATAATAGCATACAGAAGAGCAAAACTGTGATAATGCGAAAAACATCCAATATTTGTATGAAACAGATCTGTTGAGCTTTTAGTAATCTTGAAAATACCTAATGAATCTGCATATCTAGAGAGAGTTCCCAGGAAGACTGTAACTTCTTTGAGGAGAATTCGCTGTAGTTACAATAAAAGTGTGTCTTGAGACCTCCTGACTTACCATAGAGCTCCACACATTCCCATTGGCCCAGTGGTGTAACGTCATCACATGTCGAAGGTGACGGTGGGAGGGGGGAATTTCCCCCTGTGTAGTGTCAGTCTCTGTCCAGGACATGGGACCTACTTGTTCCTCGTTGCTTGCCCTGACATTAACCAAACCAATAGTCTAAGGCACCAAGGGAGGGTGAAGGGAAAAAGGAGAAAATCTCCCCCCTTCTCAGTGCTCCCCATCACCCTGGTTATGTCAGGGCAAGCGAATGGAAAAAGATATGTTCTGGATCTCAGCCAGAGACTGTTGCAACATGAGGGTGGAAAGAAGGGGATAGTTGAGCTTTTTGGAAAAGGCCTAACTGTCCCCACTAGTCTTAAATTGAAAGAAAGTCAGATTCTTGAGCAGAATTTGGACTTTCCCCCAACTTTTGGTAATTCATGGAGGTTGCATTAAGGTGCCCTTGTCCCATGTTACTGCAGATCAGCCTGGTGATAGGAGCCCCCGGTGGTGTAGTGGGTTAAAGCCTTGTGACTTAAAGGTTGGGTTGCTGACCTGAAGGCTGCCAGGTTCGAATCCAACCCGGGGAGACTGCGGATGAGCTCCCTCTATCAGCTCCAGCTCCATGCAGGTACATGAGAGAAGCCTCCCACAAGGATGGTAAAACCATCAAAAAACATCCGCATGTCCCCTGGGCAACATCCTTGCAGACGGCCAATTCTCTCACACCAGAAGCGACTTACAGTTTCTCAAGTTGCTCCTGACACACACAAAAAAAGCCTTGTGATGTGCTTGCTTGCTACAAGACTGATCTTAATCTACACCAGCCTATGTGGATTGCCTTTTCCCACTATCTGGTCAAACTCATTTGGTAGGAAGAAGGGAGAAGGCCGTCTTGGTGGCTGCTCCCAGCCTTTGGAACTCCCTTCCTCGAAATGCTAGGATGGCCCCATCCTTTAGCTCCTTCCAACAGCATATCAAAATATTTCTGTACCATGAGGCTTTTATAAACTAACTAGAGCTGGTATCTTAATGCTGTGTAGTTCTATTTTTAAGGTTGTTATATTATTTTTAAATGCATTTTAATATTTAACCATTAATGTTTTAAACCTTATAAATATAGATATTTTAAAATGATGAGCCACCCTGGTCTTTCTCTTGGTTCTACCCTTTTCTGCTACTGGTGGCGCAGTGGGTTAAACCCTTGTGCTGGCAGGACTGCTGACTCGAAGGTTGGGTTGCTGACCTGAAGGTTGCCTGTTCGAATCCAGATCCCTCTATCAGCTCCAGCTCCATGCAGGGACATGAGAGAAGCCTCCCACAAGGATGGTAAAAACATCAAAAACATCTGGGCGTCCCCTGGGCAATGTCCTTGCAGATGGCCAATTCTCTCATACCAAGTCACTCCTGACACACACAAAAAAAACCCTTTTCTAAAGGAAAGATGATATTTGTAACTTGTATCTTCTCACCTAGGGTCATAATGGGTAAATTTGAAACCTATGAGATTCTTCAACTATCCAGTTAACTTGATCCCAAGCAAAATTAGATGACACAAAGTTATCGTAATAGTAAACGTCATTTTTTCTTTTGAGAAAAAACGTGAGCGACAAGAGAGGCCTATAGTGTGCCCCTGGAGCTGCTCTCCCCTGAGTGACGCTCTTCCTCCCACCTCTAAGGATTTCCTTTCAGTGGTGGGCTACGTATGGGGATGCATGCATGCCCATACCTGCACGAATAGCCTGTACTGCCCACCTCAGTTGTCACAGAAGCTGATACATTTACATATGCAAGCATTGCTACTTTCTGCAACATCCCTGGGTAGCACATGGCTGCTTAAAACAAATTTGACCTGAGTGGGGGAGAAAGAAGACAGAGAAACCTCCTAGAATATAAATGCATTGAAGAAAGGAACATAGAGAGGTTGTTGTGTGTATACCTCACAACCTTTGAGGATGCCTGCCATAGATGTGGGCAAAACGTCAGGAGAGAATACTTCTGGAACATGGCCATACAGCCTGGAAAACGCACAACAGCCCTGTGATTCTGGCCATGAAAGCCTTCGACAACACATGGAGAGGTATAGTTTAATGCAATTTTCAGCCCATGTTTTCCATGACTAGCAGTGGCAAACAAATTGTTCAGACACCAGTGTTTTTATTGTATATTGGTTTGGACTGTTTTTTTAAATTGGATAAATCTTTTGTATATAAAATATCAGGGCGATAGTTGATCAGGTAGGCTATGGGTTTCTTCCAACATTTGCAATCATAGGCCCCATTTATACTGCCATCTTATAGTATTTGAAACTGCAGTGTACTCAGTGCAGACTCATAAAAGTGGAACCACAAGGACCATCTGATCCATTCCTCACCAGCCAGGAATACACAGTTTCAGCACTTCGGCTGAATCACCATTCAGCTTCTGTTTAAAGACCTCCTAAGGGCCCTTCCACACAGCCAAATAACCCAGAATACCAAGGCACAATATCTGCTTTGAACTGGGTTGTCTGAGTCCACACTGCCATATAATCCTGTTCAATGTGAATTCTATACAGCTGTGCAAAAGGGGCCTCAGAAGAATAATCCACCAAGGCTGTTTTATTGTTGAACAGCTCTCGCAGTCAAGCAACTGTTTTTAATGTTTATGTGGAATGTCTTTTCATATAATTTGAAATCTACTGGTTTATACCCTAGTTTCTGGAGGAGTAGAAAACAAACTCACTCCATCTCCTACATGGCATCCTTTTGTTGTTTGTCGTATGATTATTGTATCATCTCCACTGTCCTCTCTTCAGAAGTTGTGGAAGGGGTACATTTCCAGATGGCATGGAGAGATTGAAAAAACTCTTCTGTAGATGGCTGTTTGAGGAAAGGCTGATCAACATCGCTTCTTATCTCAGACACAGGTCTAGCAATATAAAATAAGAGAAGGACCTTTAAACCTCTATATGTCATACCATATTCTGTCCAACAGTGATAGGAGACTGAGTTTCACTGTTCAAACTGACCAGTGAATCCTGTTGTAGGAGCCCAATTTACATATTTTATTGTTACTTTTAATTTATGATCATGAAGCATATAGGTTGAGAAGGTCTACACTTTTCAGGATTATTTTAAAAATTGAAGTTATTTTAGCTGTCTTTTCAATGAAGAGGCTGGTTTTGTTGATGTACATAACTTAGGAAAAAATTAAACAACTTCCCTGTGTACATCCAAAGATTAATATATTTAAGAAGCACCAGGAGTCCAATCCCTACTTGTCTTTTTAAGATACAGAAAAAGTACTTCATATTTAACATTATTGCCATTTTCAATCAGAAGTATTCAGCAGCAGGAGATAACTCTTCTAACAATCATAGTCCATAGTAACATTTTAAAATAGTAATTAATGTGCCCACCAAGCTATCTACCTGCCTGTTAATGCTTATCTTGAACGTACATTGAGAATATTAATAGAATTCTAAGAAGGCCAAGCCTACAAGGCAAAAGCTAAAATTCAGAGAATTCTGTAATCCTTGGCAGTAGAAAAATAAAGAAAGAATGTTACAATGGTTGGTGTTCTCCTTTATATCTTTATCTATCTGGTCTGCTTTAACCACAAAATGCTGACATCAATAATTTAATTCATACAAACCACCCTTTAACCATGCTAAAGCAGTGGTCTTCTGTATTCTCTGCAGGTTGAGTTAAAATGGAGGTTCTACCCAGTACATAATACAGTGCTGTATAGTGGTCTGCCTGGCTGGAAGGAGAACCTCCGGCCTAAAGGCCTAACTCAGTCTGGACAGGCCCAGTTTGTTTTGCCAGGGATCTGAGAGATGCTGTGCTCCCTCCATAAACTCTTGACATCATTCCACCAATGGAAATGTGAGAGCGGTTTAGGAGGAATGCCTTTGTTATTCCTGATCGGGTTCAAAGACAGCAGAAGAATTCCCTGCACAGATAAAAATATGGATTCATTCACTCCCTATGGCAGTGGTTCCCAACCTTTTTTGACCAGGGATCACTTTGACCAGGGACCACTTTGATGAAGGATTACTCTTCAACATTAGCACAAAAAGGGTTACGGGTCAACTTTTGGCCAAGTTTAGATTTGGATTGGTTATTTAGGGGGCTGATTCAGAAAATTGCATTGGATAGACCACATCAGCTCTAGTTCCTATAAAGAACGTATGCCATCCAGTAATCACCATCTGCTCATCCACAAATTTAATCATTAGATGTGATCTATCCAATGCAATTCTCTGAATCAGCACCCCAAATAACCCCAGGAGCAAATAAAGATATCAAGGCGCCCCCGCTTCCAGGTGCCACATGGAACGGCTCCACTCGGGGAGGGAGGAAGAGGAGAAGCAGCAGTCAGGAGGCTTGTTGTCATGCCTTTTGTGGGTAGTCAGCTTCTCCCCTCCCAACATCCCCGTTGCCTCAGCACTATAAGAGGGTATGAGACCACTCGCTCTCATTGCAACGGTGTAGTTACGGTTAGTTCTTGGGGACCACTGGTGGTCCACGGACCACAGGTTGGGACCCACTGCCCTACAGAGAGAAATTGCATATCATGTGTTGGAGCAGGTAGGCTTTGATGTTATCAGGAAAGAGTAGAGCTTAGCTTCATGGGCTTCTATCTTTGTTTTGTGGCAGTCTGATCCAGAGAGTCAATCTGTTTCTCTGTTCTGTAAATTTTTCTTAGGAGTAAGTCCCATTTAGAAAAGGCTCCTTGTAAGACCTCCTTTGTCTCTCCCTGTAATTGTCCCCTGTAATGCTTGCCATGGTATTACTGATGAGATGACTTTAATTGTTCTTTAGCTGCTGTCCCTTACATTACAGGTTTCTTTCCTTCTTCTTTTTTTTGAAGTAGCACTATGTATAGCAATTTAAAAAAGATCTAAAAGAGAGTGAGTCAGCGATCCTCCTCATTGCTCAGAAGACTGAAAATTAGCTCTGCTGCCCGTTTCACTAAAAGGCGATATCTGTTTGTAGTTTAGTAGAATCTGCAGTTTGCCTTGATGCCTGAAACTATGGTAAGCACTTTCCAATTTGAAAGAGATATTCAATTTGGTTAGCACTAACTATTGCTGGGTACCTTGGACATCTTGCCCTATTCTGGAACATGGAAGTGTACAAGAGGGCAGGAGAGAGTGCAAGAGCCCACAAGTCATCATTGATCCATGGGCCAAAACAGGTGACATATGAATGTATTTCAGATATCTATGTTTAAAAATGTAAACACTTCCAGTGGGTCAAAAGAACCATAAGTTAATAGCAATGTGCCTGGGGAAGGGTATTTGATCATTTCACCAGTGCCATTATGAACTGAAAGGGAAGCTATTACTTCTATGATATGCAGTAAACCGAGGTGCAGGAAATGTTCAGTTGGTGTCATGATGTGGAGGCAAGGATCTCGTAATCTTCTAGATGCTGGATTCCCAATCCTGATTAGCCCTTCTCTCATGTTTCTATTTACATTTTTACAGAAATGCATGAGATGCACTCTTACATTTCAAATATACAAAGAGATCTTGTATTAAATTAGAAATTGAGAGTCAGTAGCATAAGCTTCTGTAGAACGAGGGTGCATACACACTGTAGAATTAGTGCAGTTTGATACCACTATAGCTGTCATGGCTCAATACCACGGAATCCTAGAAGTTGTAGTTTGGTAGGGTCTTTATCATTCTCAGCCAAAGAGTGCTGGTGCTGCACCAAATTACAAATCCCAGGATTCCATAGCATTGAGCCATGCCAGTTAAAGGGGCGTCAAACTGTTTTAATTCTACAGTGTAGAAGTACCCTTCATCTATGAAAACTCATGCTACCAACTTTGTTCTCTCACCTTCTAAAGTTCTACATATGGCAATCCTTTTACATATTAATATTCCAGACTAGCATGGCCATGTCTTGGAATTCTAAATTTCAAATACAGTAGAGTCTCACTTATTCAACATTCGCTTATCCAACGTTCTGGATTATCCAATGCATTTTTGTAGTCAATGTTTTCAATATATCGTGATGTTTTGGTGCTAAATTCGTAAATACAGTAATTACAACATAGCTTTACTGCTCATTGAACTACTTTTTCTGTCAAATTTGCTGTATAACATGATATTTTGGTGCTTAATTTGTAAAATCATAACCTAATTTGATGTTTAATAGGCTTCTCCTTAATCTCTCCTTATTATCCAACATATTCGCTTATCCAATGTTCTGCCAGCCCGTTTATGTTGGATAAGTGAGACTCTACTGTACAGTCTAGGCTTGCTCAATCAAGGAAATAGGTATGTTACTTAGCGCCAATTGATGGAGGAGAGACTCTATGTTCTTATAACAATAATCAAACACAGCATTTGCCTTTTATCTGAAAAGCAAACTAGTCGAGCATATGCAATATCCGCTCTTTGCAGAATTAGGAGTAAGAACCAGAATTGAGTTACACCGCTGAGCACTAATTCCCCTGTAGCTGCAAACTGTTGCTAATTAAGCACTGCTGCAGAATCAAGGCAGTTTTGTCTGTTAAGAGCTCTGCGTGTCAGTCTTCCTATTCCCAATTATATGCCTTTAATTTTGTTTTCTCCATCTGAGTATCTCACAAATATCTGCTCTGCTCATATCTTCCTTTCCCGTAAAGGCATATTTGTGCTGAAAATGCATGCATTTTGTAATGCTAGAAGTACATAAAAATAAATTACATGATATATCGTGTGTGGTTATGACACAAAATATATATAAGCAGTCCTATATCTAGATAAAGCTGTTTCCTAGCAATGTACTGTATCGATGCCTGAGCAGTATTTTGTGTTAATTTAGATTCATGTCTTCTGTGTGCTTGGTAATAGAACTATGTTTCCATACCCTCGCCCTCTCTTTTTAATATTGAAGGCACTGGATTTACTGCACTAAATGGGGAAGTGGTTGTAATTCTTTTTTCCCCATGAAGAATGATGTCTGTGAATAGCAAACCAAATGTCGGAATCAGTTTTTGCCAATATCATTCTCTCTGATTTAAATGCCATGTTATCTACAGCTCCTTAAACAATGGAGTAACTTTCAACCAGTTTGTTAGCTTTTCTATGTTTACAAAGAGTTACATTAAAAAAAAAATCAAACCACACTCTTTTCCTATTCATTGTAGTTAAAATTTGCTTATAAAAATCACAGTGTGAAGATACTCTGTAGGTATATGCTCCCTTATATTTTGGGCTGCATGTTTGTACAATGTGCATTGTCCACATGTTCCGTTAAACAATGCCAATCCTGCATAAAGTAAGCGTAGGCAGATGTATCTATTTCTGCTCCACCTAATTTTATGGGAAATTGGGATCAATTCATTCTGTTTGCCCAAACTCCAAAATGGATCACAGAATCTAAAACACTTTTGTGTTTGCTCTGTAATTCCTGCTAGGAACTGACTAAAGGGGGAAGCATGTCAAACATCCCCAAAGGATGTAGCTTTCTTACCATTGATCATTCCCAAGGATTAAGAAGTCTACGAGTGCATCCAGACATCCCTGCAATAAAAAAGGGGCTGTCTAGATGACGTCAATGAAAAACATGAATTCATTCGCCACAAACCAGGAAAATTTTATAGTGAGTTTATTCCACGCCTTCTTAGAAGGCGCGGGATAAACCCACTAGTTCCACGATTTTCAGGCTAAATTAGCCCGGAAAACCGTGAGGACAACAACCCCCTCCCCAAAAGCCCCCCAAACCCTATTAAAAAGTAAAATAACTTACCTGACCAGCATCTCCCTTCTGCCGGCCCTCTCCTGGTGCATAGGAATGACACACCAGGAGAGTGGGGGGGGGGGGGGCAGCAGAAGCGAAATGTCGGCCGGCTAAGTTATTTTATTTTTGTATGCTTTTTAAAGAGGTTTGGGGAGTTGGTTGGGGTGTCTGGGTGTTGTCCCGGAGCACATCTAGACCCAGCCACAAAGCACATCCTTTTGCGGCTGGTGTGCGGACTAGTGTTGAGAAATACCAATTATCATGACTATTATGAGGAATAGATACAGAAGAGCTCAACGCTATGCATGCTTATTTGGAAGCAAGTCCCTCAGTGTTCAGTGGTGCTGACTTCCAAGTAAATCTGTCTGCTGTTGCAGCCTGGAATGAGAACCCCTTCTCTCTCTCTCTCTCTTTTCAAATTAAGCTTTGAAAAGGACAGGCTTACTGTCTACTGTTGGCTAACTCTGAAATGGACGACTTTGGTCAGCAGAACTGTTTGTATAGAGGTTTTGTAGAAAAAAAGACAAACCCCCAGCTGAATTGCTTGATTCAAGATAGCTTGGCAGACATGGATAACTGCAGTTCCTGCTTTCGCATACTCTCTTTCAAGCCTTTGCTGTGATCAATAGATGTTTAGACATTCTTTTGTGTGTGTGTGTTTGTTTTCAAAGTTGGTGGCATCAATTGGGTTATTTATTTCAAATGTGCTTTTTCGCTAAAGAAGCCATCCAGAAATTTGCTGAAGAAACCCATGTGAGAACCCACAATTTCATCACAATGTGCTGATGTCCTGGAAAGGAAATGAGCTAATTCTTATTTATACTGTCACAGAATGTCCTGTAATGACAAAGATGATTGGATTTAAATTGCAACTGTATTTAGACAATCTGTTTTGTATTAATCTTTTTGTTTAAGTCAACAAATTATCCAAGAGTAAAGGGCAGCTTCATAGTCATTATGCTTTTTTCAAAATTATAGTTCTTATTTACAGGTTTGGCAGCAGTTAAGAAAAATTTTGGTTGTAGCTATTATTGTGCCCCGTTCATTCATTTTTACTTGTGAAGGTCATATAGTTGTCCACTCTGTATTTTCTACCACCACTTCCTTGCTTTTGTTATTGAAGGATATCAATTTAGGAGAAAAAGATGAAATGGCTGTACAATGGGATTGCTTTGCTATATAATGAAATAGTACAATATAGTAATTTAATGCTTATATTGTGCTATGCTAATAATATATTGTATGTTCATTTGATTTGTAAGCTGCTCTGAGTCCCCTTCAGGGTGAGAAGAGCGGGATATAAATGTAGTAAATAATAACAATAAATGATGAGCCTTCTCTACAGAATTTCTATGTCAGATGTTTAGATATGGAAGTGTCTTGTTCTTAACTTGAAGAATAGTGTTAGATCAATGTTTTAGTTTGCCATGGAGGGTTTACAATTGCTAACTGGAGCTTTTCCTAGGTAGCTGGTTTAACAGATAAATAAGTTTTCGTAGATTTAGTGAAATTGCCTTGGCTTTGCTCTCCTTTGCAGCCATCCATCTGCCTATACCATTAGTTGACAATTAACACAACAAAAGCCACCATATTCTTACATTCCCATTCTTTGAATAGGACCAAACCAATTAACAGGCCCTTAAACCTAACAAAAGAAAGAGAAAGCATAGTAAGTTTCTGGAAAATAATGGAAGTCTGAGCGACATGCAGAGATGTGAAACAAAAACATTTGTATACTTACAAGAATAGCATTGGTGGGCTTTGTTTCTTTTAAATTGCCTTGAAATGTGGTATTATGCTTTCTCAGACTCTGCTGAAGTAAAAAAAAAACCTGCATTATAATATTACCACTAAAATCTATGGCAATTTCTTTTACTCTGAGTGTATTTTAGGAGCTAGCATAATTCTATATTTAGTAAAAGCCTAAGTAAACGTTGCTTATTTTAAAATGACTGAAGAAAATCTAGGTTTTTGATAAAGAATTGTATTCAAGGCTCTTTCTGAAAACATTTTCCTGCTTAGATAACATGTTATGCAAGGGGGAAAACATGTCATAAGCCAGGGGACAGGGTTGAAAAAGATTTTAAAATGCATGTATCCCATTTCTATTAAGTATATTTATATTCCTGTTCCCAAGTATCATATAAGATCTATATGATAAGCGTTCTATCCCCAATGCTTTTAAATATTTACATGAAACCGCTGGGAGAGATGATCTGTAGGCATGGGGCGGGATGTTTTTAGTATCCCAATGACACCCAAATATATTTGTCCATGCCTTCAAAAACAGCCTCAGCTAAGGATATTGTGTCTCTTCCGAATAAATGCCAGAAAGACTGTGTTTGCAGTTTGTGCTCCTGCATCTGTCTCTCTAAATGTCGGCCCAAGTAGATGTGACAGTCAGGAGTCCTTACTACTAGCTATGTCCCTCCCTAGATTTGGAGGACCTAAAGATGGTAGTGCACATTCTGGTAACCTCAAGATTGGACTTCTGCAATGCGCTTTACAATGGGCTACCTTTGTACCAAGTTCAGAAACTCAAGCTGGTTCAAAATATGGTAGCCAGATTGGTTACGGGAACATCCAGGAGGGAGCATATTCCACCCATATTAAACTCACTCCACTGGCTGTCAATTAATTTCCTAGCAAAGCACAAAGTGTTGGTTTTAACTTTGAAAGCCCTACTTTGTTTGTGTCCAGGTTACCTACAGGATCGCCTTCTCCCATACAATCCGCCCCACGGGGGTGCGGGGAGTTACTCCAGCCCACCAGAACCTGACTGGTGACTATGAGCCAGAGGGCCTTTTCATTGGCTGCCCCAAGACTGGAATGACCTGCCGGAAGAGTTCCTACAGCTAAATAAACTGTTGGAATTTAAAAACCCTCTAAAGTCCTATCCCTTCCAGTCAGGCCTACTCAACAAGTTTTATGAATTAATTTTAAACTCATGTCCTGTGTTTTAATCTTAGTCTTGTGTATTTTATAGAAATACATTTTAGTATGTATCTTTTATAGAACTACATTTTAATATGTGTGTTTATAGATTTTTTGCAATGTTTATATGGTTTGACTGTGCTGTGACCCATCTGAAGCCATAAGGAGAGGCAGGTAATAATAATAATAATAATAATAATAATAATAATAATAATAATAATAATAATAATTGAAGGAAAATAATAATAATAATAATAATAATAATAATAATAATAATAATAATAATAATATGGAAGGAAAAGCTGATAAGACCTGGCTATGGCTCACAAATGGGACCCTGAAGAAGGAGACAGAAGGCCTGATCCTTGCAGCCCAGGAGCAAGCCATCAGGACAAATGCAATTAAGGCCAAGATCGAAAAATCAGCTGATGACCCAAAATGCAGACTCTGCAAGGAAACCGACGAAACCATTGATCATATCCTCAGCTGCTGTAAGAAAATCGCACAGACAGACTACAAACAGAGGCACAAATATGTGGCCCAAATGATTCATTGGAACTTATGCCTCAAGTACCACCTCCCAGCAGCAAAGAACTGGTGGGATCACAAACCTGCAAAAGTATTGGAAAATGAGCACGCAAAGATACTGTGGGACTTCTGAATCCAGACTGACAAAGTTCTGGAACACAACACACCAGACATCACAGTTGTGGAAAAGAAAAAGGTTTGGATCATTGATGTTGCCATCCCAGGTGACAGTCGCATTGATGAAAAACAACAGGAAAAACTCAGCCGCTATCAGGACCTCAAGATTGAACTTCAAAGACTCTGGCAGAAACCAGTGCAGATGGTCCTGGTGGTGATGGGCACATTGGGTGCTGTGCCAAAAGATCTCAGCTGGCATTTAGAAACAATAGACATTGACAAAATTACGATCTGTCAGCTGCAAAAGGCCACCCTACTGGGATCTGCACGCATCATCCGAAAATACATCACACAGTCCTAGACACTTGGGAAGTATTCAACTTGTGATTTTTTGAAACGAAATCCAGCATATATATCTTGTTAGCTGTGTCATACAATAAAATAATAATAATAATAATAATAATAATAATAATAATAATAATAATAATAATAATATCATCAAAGTTATTCTTCATTTAGTATGTGTCTCTAAAGCTGATCCCAGTTAACAAAAAAGCGAGTATGTGAAAAGATGTTTCCTAAGTTTGCTGAGTCTCAGTCCATTAACATTTTCTAACAGCTTCTGCCAGCCTCTGAACGACTGTGCGTGCTTTAGATTGTAAACGTGCATTATCCTTAGCCATTGGATGTGCCAGCTGGTGCTGATGAGGATTACAGTCAAATGTTCGAAGTTCCCTAGTGACGAATTCTTCTCTAAAGAATTGGTGGGAATTGTATGGTCTTCCAGATACTTCTGCACTGAGATTCACAGCAATCCTCGCCATTGGCTATGCTGACTAGAGCTGCTAAGAACTGTAATCCAACAACATATGGAGGGCCATTAAAAGATCACAATAATATCTTGAATTGTGCCTAGAAAAAAACCTGTTACCCATTGCATTTCATACACATCAAGCATTATATGGTCCTCATGGTCTGTCAGGAAACAAGTTGCTGAAGCTTCCCAGTAGTTTCCAGGCAGAAACCCGTTTGAAACATTTTGAGAGATGATAAAAGCCAGGATATAGAAAGCATTATCCATTCTCCCACTGTAAAGGAACAAGTTGTGAATTGTCGCTAAAATATATCTTTAATCAAGGCCCTCCAGATAACTTTGGACACAGTTCCCAACCACTTTAGCCAGCATACCCCATAGCTAAGGAGCTATAGTTTAACAACATATGGAGAACCACACAATTACCAACTGTTTTCTAATATCTGCAGCTACTTGTATATTCCAGGGGGTGTTGAAATCTAAGGTGATTCATATCATTTAAATTACTGATTTTCCATTTGCCATGCAATATTTAAAGCCTATGAGTGATCAACAATAGAACAAAGGTTGAAACCCAGTTGTCCCCAACTAGAATAGAACTACCGAATGAATGGAAACTTGGTAAATCAACACATGTGCACATTCTATTGACAGCTAGATCCAACAGCTAGATCCACTATTGGAATTTAAGACACAGTTGAACACTTATCTCTTCCAGCAGGCCTCCTCAGTCAGTTTTAATCATAAATTTTAAACTTGAGTCTTGCGTTTTAATCTTTGTTCTATAAATTTTAATATGTATTTTATAGAGATACATTTTAATATGTGTATTTTATATAGAATATAATGATTATGTGTTTTTAATTATGTTGTAACCTGCCTCGAGCCATATTGACCATAGAGTCACACTGGAGAACCTAGAGATTCTAAGAGAATTCTCTAGAATGTGTAAGTCTGTCATTATTGTTATATGGTCAATGTTGGGAAAATATTGACCATAGGTTTGGGCAGGAGGACCTAAAGATTTCTATAGGTGTTCTCTCAAGTAAATAAGGTGTTTCTTAAATTAATATTTTTTCCACTTTTGCCAGAACCCAGAGTCCTTAACCATAGTGAATGTGGAGAACTGACTGTAATTGGATTTAGGCCAAAGTTGCTGGGAGATTTGTTATTTACACAGAATGATTTCTCAGTATATTTTATGGTTTTACCATGTAGGTCAGGTCCACAGAAACAATGGCTTTTATTTGAATAGTTGCACAATATTAAACTAATAAGGCTTTTGATTCAGTAGTACTCCAGTTTAAAGTTTCATTTGTGATACTGTACATATTAGACTTCCTATTAAAATAGTTAGAAACAATTTGAAATTATTTAACTTCCTTTGCGAAACCCCATTTAATTCCTCAAGTAATATTTCCAAATGACACATTTTTTCAGTCACAGAGTCAATTCGAAGTGAGGTAATTCCTTACTTTAATGTATTGCCATGGAAATCTGGCATAAACTGATTAAAACGTGTAATCCAATCCAATCCCCACCCTCACAAGCTAATTTGAAAGATTCCTTTTGATTTCACAGAGAGCTAGATCATGCCTGCAAGCAAAGTGTGCTGCATTATTGAGAAATCTATCCAATTTAGCCTTCAACTTTCAATCTCTTTTTGATGAAGAGCTATATTAACAGAAACTTGCTTTGTTTTTGCACTTTTCTCTCACCTTTTAAACTGTCCCAATAAGATATTATTCAATCTTGGAAGGTTTATGACTTGGTACAGGCCAAAAACAGCAAATTCTGATAACATGGTTGTTGTATGTCTTTCGGGCTGTGTGGCCATGTTCCAGAACATGTTCTGATAACATGTTTTAACATTGGGTTGCTGGTTTGGATTCATTCATTTATGAGACTCAGGTATATTGTGCCTTCTACATAGGCCTTAAAATGTGGAAGAAACTGGGAAAAAGGGGGTGGGGTGGGTGGGATGGTTAAATGTCATTTGCTGAAAATACTCATTGGATTGCATTAACAGCCACAAAACGTGTTAAAAAGATGCTCTTAAAATCCAATTTTGGCCAGAATTTTTTTATATTTGTATGACTGTATATCCCTGCACTCATGGAAAACACGCAATTTTGTTCCTATTCACTGGTGTGGACTGTTCCAGCACATGTCCACATTTTAAAATCCCAAAACAGCTGATGAGGATTATAAACAAATGGAGCCACAGACACACAGGTGGCTAAATGGAAGCACAATTGAAAAGCAATTTCAATGAGAATTCTCTGCAACCATTCATTTGTTCTGATGTTTATGAAATTTAACAGAGCTTGAATTTATACAGTGGACACCAGCATGGGAGGCAAGTGAACCCAAAGGGAAATGTGTTTCACAAAGGAAAAAGTAAAGGCAACAGGAGGATGAGGAGAGATAATGATAAGAAATCTGCTTGTGTGCACATTCAGATACCCACATCAGCATTTACAAAGTCCTGCGCATCTCGGAGAGTCAATTAGAAAAAATTTAAAGTAAGCTTTCGCTGGATGTTCCCCTTCCATCTTGCGGCTTTCTTAAATCCACTACAAACAAATGTGTCAAGATGGTGGGGTAGCATTTACCAAGACTGACAACCCCATGTTTCGACTTGGTGTCAGGTACTGCAATTTTTTGCCCCACTTATTTTTCCGAGATTATGAGGATTGTGTTTGGAAGTGCCCTGTGACTGTATCCTGCAAAGACAAAGCCATGCAATATAAATCTTTCTCATTCTAAAATTTTAAATTGAACTTTGAAATTAAACAATTCATTCCCCAATAGGAATCTGTATTAAGTTTGTGTTTTTGTGTGCAGGATCTGCAGATAAGACTACTTCCATTGATTGCCTTAGTAGAGGAGCAGCCCTGGCTCTATCTATACTGTTAAAAAGTAGTTTGAAACTGCATTCTATGAGCAGTGTAGATGGGAACCTTATTATACTCCAGGTTGTGAGGAATTTCGGGAAGTCAGAGTTTAGGCATTATGGAGAGTTGTGGGATGGAGGAGGAAAAGTTTATTTGACACCTTGGTAGCTGCCCAATTTGGGATTTATATCTCTGTATCACAACCGAACGATGTCTGTTTGCCTTGGTGCCTAAAAATTTGATTCTCCTATCATTAAGGTATTTTGACCCATTAATGCATGTGTTACAATGAATAAAGGTGTCAGGGTTAATATGTAGAATTGTACCATCGCAGATGACTAAATCCAAATAAATACGGATTTTCTCCCTTTTTAGACTTGAGAACAAATTTTCACGGCTTCACAAAATTCATCTGGGATTTCAGATTCCCTGATTTGAACACTGATATATACCACATTGTGGATTTTCACCATAACATTAACTGAGCTTTATGTCTTTGCATCTTTATGTTTTGGAGGAGAAGGAAATGTTTCCTTTAGTGCCTTCTGTCGCAATTGTGTTTTGCTCACTTTGGAAGAATGCTTATTTTGGGTCTGATTTGCCTCTTCGCCTGCTCCTTAGCCGGTACAAAATCATCTCTACTCTTTACTGCTTGCATTAATGTGTTTGTAGACCAAAATAGAAGGAAGATTCAATGCTGCTCGGCTTCCTTAATATTTGTGCCCTTTAAAAAGAGACAACTTGCATGTGTCCAGAATAATTACTGACTGTTTATCTCCAGTTTTGTACTCTAGCAATATGGTTACCAGATGATCCTCCATTCTAAGGACATGTTCCTTATTAAGAAACTTGACAGCTCCATAGAACATAATAGTTATCTCTTGCTGCAGAATGCTGCAGCACCAAAATTGCCCACAAAGTAAGGCACCACAACTCCAACATGTCTCTTCTTTCTCTTTCAAAATACACAAACCTGTTTCCCAACAATGTGCTGGCTATTTTGCCTTTCCTACCGAGAAAATTCCTTCTATTTCCCATTTCACTGAGGATGAGATTGGAACTAGTCTGTCAAATTATGCAGTTTCAACTGCAATATATGATCAGTGTAGACTCATATAGTGCAATTTGAACTTCATTGCATTATATGGGTCTACACTGACCATATAATACAGTTCAAACTGTAGATCCAACCTGAAAGTCCATCAATGCCCAAAGTAAGTTCTGTTTGTTACAATAATGAAACATTCTGAGTGTTTGGATAGTCTAACTGCATGTAAATAAGGAATGATGTTTTAGAATAATCTCAGTCTTAGGGTCCTTCCAGACAGGCCCTATATCCCAGGATCTGATCCCAGGTTTTTTGTTTTAAACTGGATTATATGAGTCCACAATGGCAGATAATATGGGATAAACAGAAAACCTGAGATCAGATCCTGTAAGAGCCCTTAATTTACAATAGCATGTTTTTGTTCATGTAAACACTTTCATAGAGACAGCATTATTCTCTGGCCAATCTCCAGACAAAAAAGATGAAGCAATAGTGGCTGTTTTATATCATTATTTTGCGCATTGTCAATATATTTTATGAGTGGGATGCAGGTCTAAAATGTAACATGTCAAAAATGAACACAAACAGAAAGATGGGATATAAAACAAACAAACAAACAAATAAAACAAGAGCCAGCAACAAAAATAACAGGAAAAATAATTAAATGCATGGTTGACAGATGTTCCTGGCATTAATCCAGAGTAATTTCATAGAATATTTTTTTTCTTTCTTTCTTCACAACTGCCCCACACCTTTCATTCCTCTCTCTAATCCCCTTGAAATCTTCAAAGACGTATTTCCCACGTTGAAAGGATAAGATCTTTTAAGACCTGTTAGAATGGCAGCTTCTATACTAAATGGAGTTTGTAAAAATTGTCCACATTACTTTCACCTTTTTCAATTGATCCTGTAAGAAAGTTTTGAAGTTTAGACTCTGAATTCTACCTCAAGCAAACTGCTTTGCCATAGAAAATTTTCAAGCCCATACATTTAAAAATTACAATCCAATTGGTTCATCTTTTAAAATAATTTGTTGTGCTGTGCTTTCTAATTTTGAAGTTAAAATAGTAGCTCAGGCAGGGATATATTCTTTGTTAACCTTTCCTGCAGGACTCATTTAAGGATTTAGTGATATCCAATGACCCTTGAGATAAAAGAGTGTATGACAAAACACCTATTCACTGTAGTGAAAAAGAATAGGTAAGAAGTGGAAACAAGCACATTTTAATCTCCAACAATAATGACAAGTTCTCAGGAAACAATTAGTCTCTTAAGTTGCTTTTATAACCATTCTTTTCCCTCACATTTCACCCTGACAAACAGAAACAGTCTTCTGGGTTTTTTAATAGTTTTCCCCACTTGTTTGGCTTCTTTATGGTGAATGGGTCTATCCCTATACATTTACCTAAAGTATTCTCTAGTGAGGTTCAAGGATAAAGGTATTTCAGTATTTCCTGATTGCTCCTTTTTTGTTTATTTACTTGATGCAACAGGTTTTGAAAGGCATCTTCCCTCATCTCTCCCTCTTTTAACTTTGATTTTCAGTGAGATCTGGAAGGAAAACTATTGCAGCTGCTTTTAACTTTATTTCAACAAATTTGGGGCATTTCTCTTCCTGCCAAAGTCTATTGTTTTATGTTTACTTCATTCTCAATGAGGGGAAGACTATAGGAGGAGCTTTACTTTCTTTCTACACGTATTACTTAGATGGTGTATCTACAGAGGTCTGTGAAGGAATCTTATTCACTCTCTAAAAGTTGTATTTACTTGGAGACTGGAGTAACATGCTCTCTGGTATTCTGCTCATGCTCAGCTTATCTATTTCACTTGGGGCTCAATTTGGCAAAGGTGATTTTCTTGCAGCTTAGCCACACTGCAGAGTTACGCAATTTAATTCTGCAATGTACCAATATAGTTTAGCATGCTTAAGGAGTTGCTGTAATTTGCAGAAGAATGACATCACATAGTACAGTGTCTTGCCCTATGCTTCTATAGCTGTCACTTCTAAGAGGAAAATGTGTAATTACACCACTACTGTCATCATACATATATCATACACATGAGAATGTGTGGTTGTCAGATTTAGCCTTTTTTCCAGGCATATAATTACATATTCACAACTCATTGGCATGCAATAGGTCCTTCTTCAAACAATAGAATGGAAAGGCATACGGGAGGTGGGGGTGGGAGAGTCAGGAAACTTGTTCATATGAAAATATTCTTTCTAAAATCACTCTGTAGTTTTAAATTCCTTCGTCCCGTTCTTCCTAACCACTGCACCTATAGACAACATTGGGTTCAAGAATCTCAGTTCAAATGATAGTCCGGCTAGAGCATTCAATCAGTAGACCTGACATGTGTGTTACATCGCCTCATTGAATCGGTATGTCTAATCTAATTGAAGCTAGAAATTGGATTTAGGCCAGGAGTGAGAATCTTCTAGTGCTTACAAATGCCATATTCCTTAGCATTGAGCATAGGAAGTTAAAGAAAAAGGGGAACGGCTTGCAACATCATAGTAGCAGTCCATCTTTCCTACAGTAGCTAATCAGAAATCTTTGGAAGACTTTTATAAAGTCTCCTGTTACCAGATGATAGAGCAGAACTAAGACAGACGAGGGCTGGAGGCAATCTTCACCTCACTTGACATAAAATAAGCAAGGGGAAGAATGGGAGAGAGAAAAGCAACTTAATTAGCTGTTATTAAAGATGGTAGTGCACACACTGGTAACCTCAAGGTTGGACTTCTGCAATACACGTTACATTGGGCTACCTTTGTACCAAGTTTAGAAACTCCACTTGGTTCAAAATACAGCAGCCAGATTGGTTACAGGAACATCCAGGAGTGAGCATATTACACCAATCCTAAAGCCACTCCACTGTCTACCAATTAATTTCCTGGCAAAGTACAAGGTATTGGTTTTGATCTTTAAATGGGTCCAGGTTATCTACAAGATTGCCTTCTCCTATACAATCCACCCAGAACACTTAGGTTTTTTGAGGGGTGTCTACTCCAACCAGCCAGAAACCAGCTGGCCACCGTCACCCAGAGGACCTTTTCATTGGATGCCCCAAGGCTGTGGAACGACCTGCCAGAAGAGCTTCGACAGCTAAATGAGCCATCAGATTTAAAACCTATTTGATGACCTATCTCTTCTGGCAGGCTTACCCAGCCAGTTTTAGTTATGAATTTTAAACTTGTGTCCTGTGTTTTAATCTTTTATATAAACAGTTCTTTCTGATACTGTGATGTACTCCTGGAATGCTTGGTAATGTGCAGAATTGTTTGTTTATATCGGGTCCCACTCATCAAGCTGGACATACACTCGACCTGGTTTTTGTTGCGGGCGACGGTTTGGTTGGAGTGGAAGAGCAAACTATCCTTCCATTGTCATGGTCCGACCATTATCTGATCAGTTTAAGACTCACCACACCAGTAAACCTCCGCAGGGGTGGTGGACCCATTAAGATGGTCCGCCCCAGGAGACTTATGGATCCTGAGGGATTCCTGAGGTCTCTTGGGGATCTGTCTGCCATGGAGCCTGACAATCCTGTCGATGCCTTGGTCGCTCGCTATAACAGTGAGTTGTCCAGGGCTATAGACATGATCGCCCCCGAACGTCCACTCTCGATACGTGGAGTTGCCCCAGCCCCCTGGTTTACTGGGGAGCTGGCGGAGATGAAACGTGCGAGGAGGAGACTAGAGTGCCACTGGCGGACAACTCGTGATGCATCTGACCGAGCATGGTCTAGAGCCGCTATTAGGGCCTATTCCGCGGCGTTGCGAGCAGCCAGGAAGGCTTTCTCGACTGCCCGCATCGCGTCTGCAACAACTAGATCCTCAGAGCTGTTTCGGGTGTTGGGGAGCTCCTCCACCCTCCTCAGGCTGGGGGGGCACCTGACATCCCGGCAACTCGGTGTAGCGAGTTTGCTCACCATTTTGCAGACAAAGTCGCTCAGATTCGTTCCGACTTAGATGCTGGCCTTGTTGCAATGCCAGGTGAGGTAACCGAGGCTTCTGTCTGTTCGATCTTGTGGGATTCGTTTCAGCTTGTGCAGCCTGATGATGTGGACAAGATTCTTGGAGCGGTGAGGGCGACCACCTGTGCCCTTGACCCTTGCCCATCTTGGCTTTTAAAACAGGCCAGTGGTGGGTTGGTTGATTGGTTTGTGAGAATAATTAATGCCTCTTTGGAGCAGGGTAGATTTCCATCTAATCTAAAACAAGCAGTGGTGAGACCTATCTTAAAGAAGGCCTCCCTAGATTCGACCAACTTGCATAACTACAGACCAATCTCCAACCTTCCATTTTTGGGCAAGGTCTTGGAGCAGGTGGTTGCCTCTCAGCTCCAGGGATTCTTGGATGATACGGATTCTCTGGACCAATCGCAGTCTGGCTTCAGGCCTGGTTTCAGTACCGAGACGGCTTTGGTCGCCTTGGTGGATGACCTCCGCAGGGAGCTGGACAGGGGGAGTGTGACCCTGCTGGTTCTCTTGGATATCTCAGCGGCTTTCGATACCATCGACCATGGTATCCTTCTGGGACGTCTCTCCGGGATGGGCCTTGGGGGTACTGTTCTGCAGTGGCTTCAGTCCTTCCTAGAGGGGCGTTCCCAGATGGTGAAGCTGGGGGACACCTGCTCGGACCCCTGGCCATTGTCCTGTGGGGTCCCGCAAGGTTCTATTCTGTCCCCCATGCTTTTCAATATCTACATGAAACCGCTGGGCGAAGTCATCCGGGGTTTTGGAGTTCGGTGCCATCTCTACGCGGATGACACCCAACTCTACTACTCTTTTCCACCAAAATCCAAGGAAGCCCCTCGGATACTGGTTCAGTGTCTGGCCGCTGTGTTGGCCTGGATGAGGGCGAACAAGCTGAGACTTAATCCTAATAAGACAGAGGTCCTCCAGGTCAGTCGAAAGTCCGATCGGGGTATTGGGTGGCAACCTGTGCTTGACGGGGTTGCACTCCCCCTGAAGGCGCAGGTCCGCAGCTTGGGGGTCCTCCTGGATTCGGGGCTGACGCTTGAGGCTTAGGTGTCGGCCGTGGCCGGGAGGGCCTTTGCACAACTAAAACTTGTGCGCCAGCTGCGACCATACCTCGAGAAGTCTGATCTGACTACGGTGGTCCACGCCTTAGTTACCTCTAGACTGGACTATTGCAATGCGCTCTACGTGGGGCTGCCTTTGAAGACGGCCCGGAAATTGCAATTAGTTCAGCGCTCGGCAGCCAGGCTTCTAACAGGAGCAAACTACAGGGCGCGTTCTACGCCTCTGTTTAAGGAGCTCCATTGGCCGCCGTTTGTTTTCCGGGCCCAATTCAAGGTGCAGGTTATCACCTACAAAGCCCTAAACGGTTTGGGACCCACCTACCTTAGAGACCGCATCTCCCCCTATGAACCTGCATGATCCTGCGTGATCTCTTCGCTCTTCGGGGGAGGCCCTCCTCTCGCTCCCACCACCTTCGCAGTTGCGGCTGGTGGGGACGAGAGAGAGGGCCTTCTCCGCTGTGGCCCCCCGCCTCTGGAACTCACTCCCGAGGGAGATTAGACAGGCCCCCACCCACCTTGCCTTTCGAAAAAGCCTTAAAACCTGGCTTTTCCAGAGGGCCTTCGACGACTAATTTTTGGGGGTTGATTTGTCTGCCCATTTAATTTAATTAGAGAGTGTTCTGCCATGATTATTGATGCCTTGCTGAGTACTTCTGCCACGAAGCTACAGAAGCCCTTTATTTCGGCCTAGAACTGTTTTATCTCCTTGTTTTTAACATGTGATGTATGTATTGATTGTATGACTGCTTTTCATGTTTGATTTTACAATGTGTAATTTGTCACTGTTTTTATTATTGTTGTGAGCCTCCCCGAGTCCCCTCGGGGAGATGGGGCGGGATATAAGAATAAATTTATTATTATTATTATTATTATTATTTAAACCTTCCACCCAGCATTGAAAATGCACAGGAAGAGGCATCCATGATTTTACAGATTCCTGTGAGATACCATTATCCCCAGAATCTGGAAGTATTTTCTTGGGCGGTAACTCTCACAACTCTCACAACTATCATGAACACTGAAATTCTAGGATTGTTTAAGTTTTTGTCCCCCCGCCTCCACATGCCCTCAGAACATCCTTTCCAATTCTGTTTACCTTAGGAAAAAGAACTTGGCTTTCTATTTCCTCCCTATATGTACATGTTTTTAAACACCAGTGGAGATGCTGAACAGTTTACAGAATATATATGGCCTCCCTCTCTTCTCAGCAGTTAACCGAGGGTCAAAGGGAGCCAGAACTCTGATCTCTAGATAAGAGGGAATTGAGAACATGTTGGGAGAACAGCTTAACCTCTTCCTCATTTTTTTTGTGTGGGAAGAGTTTTGTTCAGAGAAATCCCTTGAGCACTAGATTTGGTTCTCAAAATCACCCTTATTGCAGGCTTTAAAGAGCTATCATTTTATCATACTTTACATTCGACAAGTACCCTGAGAAAAAGATAGCAAGCTTGACTTCTTCAGTCAAGTGTTGAGTAGTATTAAAACTTGCCCAATATGTGGAAGTGTTAGATCAAACTTTCTCCCTCCCTGATTTTTTTTGGTCAGGTCACATTTCCCTACAAATTCCTTCATTTTAATTCTCACTTAGATTTTTTTATCTGGAGACCATTGTTACATATTCTCTTCATGACATGTCAGTGTGTTTTCAGTTGTCTCCCACAAAACAAAAAATCCAAAACAGTAACTCTCATATTGGTCAATCTAAATCACTGGTTCTCAACCTGGGGTCCCCAAATGTTTCGGCTTACAACTCCCAGAAATCCCAGCCAGTTTACCAGTTTAGGATTTCTGGGAGTTGAAGGCCAAAAACATCTGAGGACCCCAGGTTGAGAACCACTGCTGTAAATTGTACAGTAGAGTCTCACTTATCCAAGCCTCGCTTATCCAAGCCTCTGGATAATCCAAACCATTTTTGTCGTCAATGTTTTCAATATATCGTGATATTTGGTGCTAAATTCGTAAATACAGTTGAAGGCCAAAAACATCTGGGGACCCCAGGTTGAGAATCACTGATCTAAGTGACGAGGGTTAGAATACATATTCTCCAAAATTTATCAGATGAAAATTGGGACATGAATGGACAAGCAACATCAGAGTATGGTCAATTTGGCAAAAGATATAAACAAGAAAGAACACGCAGTCTAGGAGAGGCAACAGGAATTTGCTTTCTTTTGAACCTACTGGGAAGGACAAGATTTTGGCCCCTCCTGCCCTCTCTCCTTACTATTTATTTTGTGTCAAAAGCATTGCATAATAAATAAATTTAAAAGGAAATCACAAGCAGCTAAATAGTTTTAGACCAAAAGCGAGCAACAGCAACCGCATTGTCCGTAGCTTTAAACAACTCCTCCTCCGTACATGAGGCAGGACATTGTGGGCAAGCATACATATGCAGAGTTGTTTGTTCTGCTCCACAATCACACACGGTGGAGGATTCCTCCAAGTAGTGCCACCTTGCCAAGTTGTCTTTTGATTTTCCCACTCGGCTTCTGAGTCTGTTTAGGGACTTCCAAGTTGCCCATTCTTGGTTTTCCTCTAGAGGAAGACCCTCATGGGGGGCCATCCAATTAGAATTGCCTGGTTTAGCTGCCCAGAGGGACACTCTTGCTGTTGCTGGAGGAACATCAAGAGGAGTGGTGGTTCTCATGAAGGCCTTCCTTGATTTGAGTCTGGTTAATTGAATTACTGAGTTAATTGAGCCCAAGCGATTCTTCCTGAATACAATCATAAGGATGTAGAAGATTGCCAGTTACAACATTTTAAGAACACCTTGCGATAAGGTTACGGCTGGTATGGACATCACAAAGATTTTCTTAAGGATTAAAGTGCAAAAGACATTTGAGTACCATAATGGAAAAATTATGAGGATAGTGAGCAAAATGGTCTGCTAATGTATATCCTGCAGAAAAAAATATAAGATCAATTTATGAACCGAATGAGTTGATAGTAGGCCAAAGGGTATTTCAAAGCTATTAACAAACATGTTGAGACTGAAATAGAGAATTCAGTCCTGTCAGTGAACAGGGTATCAATTAACTTTATGATGCACTTGAAATAGTTAAAGAACTCTAACATGTTGCAACTTCTCTTTCTAATAAGAAGCTAGATAGACTTTAAGTTATGTTCTAAATGTGTCAGTTAAGTTAAATGTGGAAAGATCTTTTGAAGGACAGAGCTGGCAATTAAAAAGTAAAAGGTGACTTTTCCCAAAGCACAGAAGTAATTCATGAGCATAGCTTTGTGCTCATAAAATTGTCTGCAAATATGACTGTAATTATAATTAAGTTTATGCGTGTGAATGTGAGCAGTACTTACTATAAATTTGTTTGCTTTATTTTATTGTGTAGACATTTATATTCTTGTAATGTTGTCATTATTGTTGTCTGCAGCTTTGTGGAACATGGGTCAGGGCTCCCAAGCATATATACAATGTGTGTACATGGGTGTTTCTACCCCAAAATGTATTTCATTTTTTAATAGATTTTAGCACACTTTTCAGAACGTTCATCTTAATAAGGTTAGCTCATGACAAGATCTGTGATCAGATATACTAAAAAAACTTATTATTCAGACAGCAATAATAGAACAAAATTAAAATTAAAAACTGTGGGGCAGAGTATCAAAGGTGATGTCTTCTAAATATCAACATACAAAACGTATTGGGACAATATCAATTAAAATACAGTAATTACTGTAGGCCATATATAGCTTAATGAAGAACTCAGGTTTTGAGAAAAGATGACTATGTAGCCCAAATGATCTATATATAAAAAAGAGTGATGGCATCACGGCGACCCACAAAACAACAAAACTACAGGCCCCCCAACCTCGAAATTTGACAACACAACCCATCATCCACGCCTCTAGGTTGATACAACAAAAGAAAAGAAAAATAAAGTCCTAATTAGAGAGAGAGGAATAATTGCTTTTATCCAATTGCTGCCAGTTAGAAGGCTAAGCTCCTCCAACTTGGTCTCCTAGCAACCCAATAAAAAATAATAAAAAACACTAAAATTAATACAATGAAATACTATAATAACAGAAAATAACTAAAAATAATACAAGAAAATAATAAAATATAATAAATAAAAATATAACTTACAATAAAATTAATTTAAAAATGCAAATAATGTCAAATAAAAATTACACAACAATTTTTAACCAATACCACCACCACTTTGCCATAGCAACGCGTGGCCGGGCACAGCTAGTATCACTATAAAACAAAAGACTAACATGTTTGAAGTGCTGACAGAAACAGGAAAAACATCTTTATGAAAACCTCTAAGTGGTAAAATAAGAAGACTAAACAATTTAATTAGACTGAGTAGGGTGAGTAGACCCAGAATGCTGGGTCTGCAGAAATGGAGAAAGGAAAACCATGAAAGAAGGCATGGCCTCAGTGGAAACCTTGAATAGGGCCCTCCAGTGTAACATTTGCTTCAGATCCCGCTTATAATATTTAACTTAGATATCTCATATCTAAACAGTCTGTATTATACAAATGTGGTATACCACAAGTGTACAGTTCCTGAAATCCAAAATCAGCTTGCTAGCGGCACTTCAGCTAATCAGTCCCATTCAACAGCTTTATGTTGTTTCACAATTGCAGACAAGGCTGTCTGCATGCATTTTTGCAGAGTGGGGGCAAAACTTGGTGATCCACTACTCTAGCAGTTGTACTTTTTCTGAGGAGGTATGATGGTGGTGAAGGAAATCAGACAAAATCTGCAAGCTGTGAGCAGCCTGTTTTTCCAGTGTTTATTTCCTCCACAGCTCTTCCCCTCCTGCTGCTGCTACTACCAACGCTGGCTACAAACACTGGGAGGGAACATCCTTAGAACTAAGTATTTGACAGCAACTAATGCAAAATACAGGAGGCAAGATGAACTTCAGAAAGTATTTAGGTAGAGTGAGGAACTCTATGAAAAAATTGGGGAGTTGCAGTTGAACAAACACTGGATTAGGTGTTTTCTGACATCAGCACCCTTATTAAATCAGCTTCACAAGACTTTTCAGAAAAAGATTTCCATGTTTCTGAGTGATTTCCTTCATCTTAGAAAATATACAGTAGAGTAGTAGAGGCAGAGGGAGTTCTTCAGGGATTTTGTTTGACATGAGAGGAGTAATTGTGTGTGATCATCTCAGAGTTTTGGAGAAGTATAGACTAACTTTTCACATTATTATCAGATAATGAACTCACATTGTGAAATATTCAGTTCTTTTCAAGCTGCATATTTTGCATGGTTTCAGATAATAGGTCTACTGTTCCTGGTACATATAGTAGCCTACACACTAGATCTATCAAGATATACCCATTATGCTTCTGAGAAATCTATACTGTTTGTTGTTGCATGCCTTGAAGTTGACTCTAATTTATGGCAAGCTAATAGCATTTTATTTGCAAGATTTATTCAAAGGAGGTTCACTTTTGCCATGCTATTATGTTGCAAAAGTCAAACATTCCCTAGTTCACCCTGTAGGTTCCTATTTTTGAGGGGGGTATTGAGTCATAGTCCAACACTCAAGTCACTATGTCACATTGGCTCTTGAGAAATCTATATAGCTTTGTTGCTTCCTAGTGAGTAGATTTGGTATCAATAATGGTCTTCTCAGTGGCCTAGATATCTTAAAAATAACAGATTCTGTCTGATCTTTGAAGTTCAGCAGAGTCAGGGTGAGAAACCATCAATGAATACTTTGTGCTGCAGCCTGTATTTCAGGGGAAGAAACTGGCAAAACCACATCTGAATATTCCTTGCTTAAGAAAGCCCCATGAGATTAATGGAGTCATTATATGTTGACAGGCAACTTGAATGTGCATATGGATACACACACTGTGCTTTTCTACCTGCAGTTCATATGCTAAATTCGGTTCACTTCACCTCCAATGTTGGTCCATCCATCCCAACATAAAGGGCATAGCTGCTAAAATCAACTTCACAATTCCATTCATTTTCTGGCAAAAACCCAACACACTGAGTGGCTGCACTAGACTCTATTATACTTTTATTATAAGTAGACTTCACTAAGAAAGATTTGCAATCCAGTGTGGTATAGTGGTTTGGGCATTAGACTGACTCTGGTGACTAGGCCCCTGTATGACCTTGAGCAAGTCATACACTCGCAGCCTCAGAAGAAAGCAACTCCCTCTGAACAAATCTTAGCAAGAAAACCTCCGGTTCACCATACAATGGAAATGACTTGAAGGCACACAACAATAACAACAACGAAAGCTAATAAACTTTTGTCTTTGCTGTCAGCATTCAAAGAAAAGGCTTTGCTGTGATGCAACCATACATAAAACTCCTTGAATTTAGTAGGTGTCTTTTTAAATGGAGCAGTAATAATTTTCTATCTGGGGAGATCAAAGCAATGGCTTTGAAATGGACCAATACATTCCTCCTCTAAGTGTGAATTATTGATGTGACTTAATTCAGTGACTAAAAATACTGAGGTTTCTTTCATACTAAGTAGCTACAGCATTTTGATGCAACTTTTAACTGCCATGGCTTCATCCTAGGAATTCTACGTCTGTAGTTTTTTGTATTTAGAATGTTCTGCTAAATCTGCACAAAATTACGAATGCCTGGATTCTATAGGACACAGATATGGCTATTGAAGTAGCACTGCTCTATTTGGGTTGTGTGAAAATGAGATGAAATAGTGCATAATCAGGCAGGCAAGTTGCTTACAAACCAAGCAGATTGACTAATGGCTGCATATTTTATGGCCAATAGAGTCATATTCTTTTGTCCTTAGTGTTCCCCAAGGCAGGTGAGGGTTTTTTTTTGTCCCCACCATTTATTTTAAGCCAAAGAGCTGGCTTCACAACAGGATGTAACCTGGGCATTTGTGGGAGAATTTGTTTCCATATTTGGGAGAGGCAGAAATGGCACTTTGACAATTGCCAACTTTATAGTAGAACATTTACAGATCAGTTGAATAGTGGAAAACCAGAGAATCAGAAAAGTCCCAGTTAAAGCAGTTGAACAGCATGGGTGGCAATAGCAGAATTGGACTTTGGCTCTACCATTAGGCAGACTGAGGCCATCATCATTGCACAGATGATTATGAGAATCATAAAAAGTAGCAAATGACTGGTTAATTTATGATAATTGTTTTTAGTAGAATAGGAAGGTTGCATATTGGGATTATCTGTCTCAAGCATGAAAGTATTTTGTTGAATCTATGGTATTATTATTAAGGAGGTAGGTTATCCTGCACCACTTTAAGCAACAAAAAGTGTAGGGACAGACCTGGTCAAGAGAAACTTGAAAATGAATGTAAGCGGTAGTTTTGCCGTATGACCTCTTATGTACTTGCAAGAATGATAACAGCTTTCTTGCTATTTGTGTTGCTGAATCACAGCTCTGATACTCAGTCTGTGCTGTTATAAAATGAAAGCAAAAAAACCCCCTAAATCTTTGTTCAAAATATTTGCATTAGAGTATGTTAAGCAATGCCTAGTGAAACAGAGTGTTTTTGTTTGTCTTTTTGACTCCGAACATAATGGAGGGAGCACTCCAAGGTTTACAATTATTTTCCTGCTGCCTACAGAGATTGGATCCTGGATCCTGTACACACAAATGTCAACAGAAACCCTTCCACAGTTCAAATTGTTAAATTGTCAGGGAGGTGCTTTCCAGCTACTAAAGTGTAAGAAAGGACCCAGAGATTACATAGAGTGTGACAATGTACCCCATCTAATCTTTTTAAGGAATTCCGGAGCTCATTGTCCCTGTGGCTTTGTGCTCTTCCCAGACAAATAGGATTTTAAAGATGCTTTTAGCAGAGTTAAGATTAATTGTAGCACACATTTTCTACTTGAGTCTGCTTACTAGCATGCAAAGACGACCTGCTGCATAGCAGCATGCAGCGTCTGTTGATTTGGCTCTACCCTTGAACTTCCAGAATCATAAAGGATCTGATTTGCCATCTGCCCATGTTTAAACTAGTCTGACCAAAGATTATTTCTTGTATCTGGCTCAATATTTTTAGCACCTAGCTAATTATTTTTAGCTCAGTCTCTGTGCTTGGCAGTGAGGATGTGGCTAATTTTTTTTAATATATTAACAAATGGAAATGTGTGGTGGTCATGTTCCTTCTGGTTACTTATATACCACAGGAAAGAGGACACAGATTTAACATTGCTCTATTCTGTAAAATGCATCTGCCCAGTGAAATGGAAAAGTCTTAAATGATCTAAGGAGAAACAGTAAGTAAGAGAGATAAATGGTTTTCCCATTTCATAATCTGGATGCAGCCACTGGGGAGGTCCTCTCTTTTGACCTGAACTCTTTTGCTACAGGTAGGACATGGAAAAGGCTATCTGCAATAGATCTTGAAAAATGGTCATTGTAGGAGGAAATGGTCCCTTGGGTGTAAACAGGCGACTTTAAAGCTGGGACCATAATTTCTGAGATAAGGGAAATAATACTCCCCCTATGTTCTGCATCAGTCACAACTAATTTGGACAACTGTGTCTGGCTTCTCTTTTCCTCCTCAGAGGACAGAGGTATGGACTCTGAAAAAGATAGTAGGGGAGGGAGGAGAAAAGAAAACCAAACACTTTTCTGTTCCTCAACCAAGATACATTTTTCATCCTCCATTCCAATATGTGTGGAATTTAAGTGATTCAGATATACTGTTCAAGTAATTCTGAATTATCTTGCACCCAAATCAGGTTACCACCAAACTCTGCAATTAGTGCAGTGCAAAATTACTAAGGCAGGCAAGAGGCAGGCTGTATTTTCCTATGATTGTTAACTAAAGTAGCAAGGAACCTGTGTGTTTGATCAATACATAAATCCACAAACAGAAAATAGTTCCTCAATGGTGAGACAGCCTTAGGACCAGGAGACATGACAAAAACCCTTAACTTACAAATTTCCCTGAATGAAAATAACATTACAGTTTGTATTAAATGTTGAAGTTGAACATCATCTCAAATCATTTTTGGGTTCACAACTTTTCATTTTTATGTGGTTGGCCATTGATTTTATCCATGTGCCCCATGGGAGTAAGTCTTATTAAACTTGGTGGAATTAATGTTTGTGTTGGCAGAAGATAAATGTAAAATTTGTAATGCAAATACCCTTAGTTCACAAGTGTAAGTTCATATTTGACAGTGTTTTTAATAAACTTTGTGCCACGAAAAAAAAATCTGAGCAAAGACCATTATTCCAGTGCAACTATAAAATTTATCCTTGAAACTGACTCATTACAATAATCAATAAGCATTTATATCAGCAGGAAGCTCCCTATTTAAATAACCGGCATTACAAAAATCATATTACTGTCATAACATTGATGTTCATGTATGTTGATTGTTCAACAGGTGAAAGATGAGTGGAAGAGAACTTCCAGGATTTATTACCTCAAGTAAGAGTAGTGATATAGGTAAAAAAAATTCTTTATTAACTTTCCATTGCCTTATTTGTTCCATAGCCTGCCTTACTACAGTATTAAACAATTATATAAATTGTTTGGGGACTATGTTATGTTTTTAGGGTTTATTCTACCATTCTCTTCCATGGTTTCCTCCCTCATAACATCTTGCTTACCTAATAAATTATACTTCCATGAAGTTTTCATTTTTGTGGGTAGAAAGTCACTTTTTTCACTGACCATACTCCTTTCTATCTCTGGTAGAGACAGACATTTGCCAAAAGCCCTGTTTGTGCAGTATTCTTATCAAACAAGCTTAGTGTTATGAACTGCAGTTTAAAATGTGGAGCAATTCTAAGCTTTATTCCACTTTTTTAGGCAATGAAAAGAACTGGAGATATACAACCAGTCTTGAACTTGTTTACTTAGAAAGAAAAACCACTGGATCTAATAAGGCTAACTCCTGGGTAATATAAGGAATCCTGTTGGCAACGTACAAGCATGCAACCAGACATTATACTCAAATATTACCTTTATGGAAGGAGGTATTTGGTTCCCTTTTCTCCGTTGCTTTTACCACCCTCCACGGGCAATTTCTTGTTGCTTGTCGGAATGGTGAGTACTGTTGCAAACAGTTTCCCAGCTCTAGACCTATAGCCCAGATAAAAGAGATGTCACCAAGATAACAGACATCACCTTTAGGACAAGATCTACTTTTCTCTTCCTATGGAAGAATGAATGGATGTCGCCTGAATTTCCCTTACTCTCCTCCAACTACTAAATGACCATAGAGGTACAAGGTGGCATAAGAAGAGAAGCCCTGTTCAAAGAAGCCCTTAGTTGTTTGGAGGATATTGTTTTCAGAATTTTTGCCTTGCAAATTGGCTCTGTCTGCACCAAAAGTGGGTGTTTGGGTGCATATTACTTTAGTTACCTGTGGCAAATTTGCTCAATTAAAATGAAGGCCACAGAGTTTAATAACTTTCATTTCTATGCACTCTCGCCATATACTTTTGTCAAAATATGAGCTGTTAGATTAAATGGAAGATCATGAAGCTTTACATTTCACCTCTATAATAACTAGGGTTTTCTTATGTAGATGTGCTGGTGTTAATTAATGTTCTTTGTCATAATCAAGTCCACTGTTGCACAATGAGTTTTCAGTAAGTTGCTCCTTTTTAAGATGTGCTTCAATGTATGGTCAACATATTGGATTTCAGGAGATCACATGCCCTGTATTTGTTTCCACTGTTGATAGATGATGTATATCCAAGAGTTTCTATCACTTTTAAAAATTCTTGTTTGTACCATGTCATGCCCACCGTATCTCATTCAGTTAGTGTTCCTTTATGTGGATCTGCAAACTACTAAGTAGTTTCAGGACAAGTGATAGTCCCTATGAAGTTAGGGCTAATAATAATAATAATAATAATAATAATAATAATAATAATAGAGACCAAGTACAACACAGTCAAAACATATAAACATAAAACACATACAACAAATACATACACCAAAACATATGGCACAAAGATCAAAATACAGTGGACCAACACAAATCCAAAACTCATGGTTCAAAGTGGATTGGGTAGGCCTGCTGGAAGAGATAGGTCTTAAGTTGTGTCTTAAATTCTGACAGCTTGTTTAGCTATCAGAGCTCTTTTGGCAGGTCATTCCACAGTCTTGGGGTGGCCAATGAAAAGTTCCTGTGGATGATGGTCACCAGTCAGGTTCTGGCTGATTGGAATAAGCATCCCCCAGAAGACCTAAGTATCCTAAGGGGTGTGTTATACAGTAGATGATCCTGTAGATATTGATATCCTAGACCGAAACCATGCAGGGCTTTAAAAGTTATAACCAACACTTTGTATTTGCCCAGAAACTAATTGGCAACCAGTGAAGTGACTATAGTATGGGTATGATCTGACAGCTTGCATCAGTGGTACACACCTACACCTCCCATAGTTATCTGAACTCCATCCCCATCCAACAAAATCTTCAAGGTGACAACTACATCACCTCATCTCAAAGGAACCAGTACAGTACGATCCCCATATTTGTGGGTGATGTGTTCCAACATCTCCTATGATTACCTGAAACTTTGGGTAACAGCAAAATCACATTATATACATTTTAAAATGATTTAAAAGCAAATGAAAGCATTAAAGATCTGACACTGGAGCTAAGATGTTGAGTTGTTAAGATAGATGCTTGCATGAAACATTTTGTCATGCGATTTTTAAAAATAAATATACTTACGGGCTTGATGTTAGGGTTGTATTCCCCCCCCCCCCCCCCCCCACTGCCAGTTATTTTGTAATTGTAATGGAATTAATGAAAAAGAGAATGTTTTTGTTTTTGTTCTAATAATAGTTTAAATGGGTATTAGCTGGTAACAATTGAATGGTAGGTTTTATTCATTGATTTAAAGTATTAATGTCTCAACTAGATAGCCTGGTTGTTCGTGTGAAAAATGGTCTGAAGAGTCCAAAATATAAACCTGTTGATTATGCAAAACTACTTGCAATTACTGAAGCCAAGAAGTTGGAATCTGCAAAAATCCTACTAAAGGTAAGCATTAGTGAACGCTAATGGATATAAAATGTGACTTTTACTGCTGAGGGAATAGGTATCATAAAATCTGATTAAGATTATAGAGAAGAACCTGCTAGTCATAAGTCAAGGTGCCAAAGAAAAAAGGAACTGAGTAATAATTGCTAGATAATAGCATTATTGTCTAATTAAATTAACTCTGTAAGCTTTTTAAAACTTTTAAAAGAATTAATTTGAGTTCTTTCAATTAGGCGATCCCTCGTAGCTCGAGGACGATTGTCTTCCATCTTGGGGGTGGGTTCTTATGTGGCTGAAGAGACCGATTCTTGACCCGCATATTCTCCCGGAGTGAGGACATCGGTTTCCAGGTGGAAGGCGGTCCCGATCGGGGTTAGCTTGACGCTTCTTCCTCTTGGCACGTTTCACCCTTAGGCCCTCCATTCATGCCTCTTCGAACTCCTCAGCACTGCTGGTCACAGCTGACCTCCAATTAGAGCGCTCAAGGGCCAGGGCTTCCCAGTTCTCAGGGTCTATGCCACAGTTTTTAAGGTTGGCTTTGAGCCCATCTTTAAATCTCTTTTCCTGCCCACCAACATTCCGTTTCCCATTCTTGAGTTCGGAGTAGAGTAGCTGCTTTGGGAGACGGTGATCGGGCATTCGGACAACGTGCCCAGTCCAGCGGAGTTGACGGCATAGGAGCATGGCTTCAATGCTGGTAGTCTGCTTCTTCCAGCAGGCTGACATTTGTCCGCCTGTCTTCCCAAGAGATATGCAGGATTTTCCTGAGGCAACGCTGATGGAAACGCTCCAGGAGTTTGGTGTGACGTCTGTACACAGTCCACGTTTCGCAGGCGTAGAGCAGGGTTGGGAGGACAATGGCTTTATAAACAAGTACCTTGGTATCTCTACGGATGTCCCGGTCATCAAACACTCTCTGCTTCATACGGAAAAATGCTGCACTCGCAGAGCTCAGGCAGTGTTGTATTTCAGTGTCGATGTTGACTTTTGTGGAGAGGTGGCTGCCAAGGTAGTGGAAATGGTCAACGTTTTCTAATGTTACACCATTAAGCTGTATTCCTGGCTTTGCAGAGGGATTAGCTGGTGCCTGTTGGAAGAGAACTTTGGTTTTCTCGATGTTCAGTGAGAGCCCGAGCTTCTCGTATGCTTCTGCGAAGGTGTTTAGAGTGGCTTGTAGGTCTTCTTCTGAATGCACACAGACTACGTTGTCATCAGCATATTGGAGTTCTATAACAGATGTTCTGGTGATCTTGGTTTTGGCTTTCAGTCTGCTGAGGTTAAATAGCTTACCATCTGTCCGATAGATGATTTCCACTCCGGTGGGAAGCTTCCCATCAACAAGGTGAAGTATCATAGCGATGAAGATGGAAAATAAAGTGGGGGCAATAACACATCCCTGCTTGACACCTGATTCCACCTTAAATGGGTCACTTTGGTTGCTGTCCAAGACTGTTGCCATCATGTCATTATGGAGGAGCCGCAGGATGTTCACAAATTTGTCAGGGCACCCGATTTTTTGGAGGATGGTCCAGAGAGCACTGCGATTCACTGTGTCGAATGCCTTTGCAAGGTCAATGAATGCCATGTACAGAGGTTGGTTTTGTTCCCTGCATTTTTCTTGGAGCTGTCGTGCAGTGAAGATCATGTCCTCTGGAGGGGCGGAAGCCATTCTGGGATTCTGGGAGGGTGTCTTCTGAAACAGGGAGAAGGCGGTTTGCAAGGATTCTTGCAAGGATTTTCCCGGCGGAGGTTAGAAGGGAGATACCACGATAGTTCCCGCAGTCTGTTCTGTCCCCTTTCTTGAAAAGGGTGATGATGGTGGCATCCTTGAAGTCACTGTAGCGTCTATATCTGTTTCATATGCTGTTTATGGATGCTTCTAGACATTTAAAAATATTACCTTTTATTTCTTTATACATTAATCTGTAGTTCATTTAGTCCTACTATTCGAAGCAATTTATAGTATTGCAAAACATAGTATACCATGTTTGGGACCCACCTACCTTCGTGACCGTATCTCCTATCATAAACCTGCCCGATCCCTTCGATCGTCAGGGGAGGCTCTCCTGTCACCACTGCCAATATCTCAGGCCTGCCTTGTGGGAACAAGGGAGAGGGCCTTCTCTGCTGTGGCCCCCCGATTGTGGAACTCACTGCCCGGTGAGATTAGGCAAGCCCCCACACTAGCAGCCTTTAAGAAAGACCTGAAAACATGTCTCTTCCGTTGCGCCTTTGGAGAGTAATCACTACATACATCCCTTTTGCTGCTCTCCTTCAATATTTGTCCTCCAGATCGCACCACCACTTTATGATCCTGTCCTCTGTGGTTTTTACTCCTACTTCCTTTCTCACCTCGAGTTTTAATCTAGTGTTCATGTGGCCCGCCCTTGGTTTTATTGTTCTTTGATCTTGTTTAATGTAGTGTATATTTTCTTTTATTGTGTTGTTTAATGTGTTATGATTTGTTGTTCTATTATATTTTGTTATATTGTATTGTTCTGGGCATGGCCCCATGTAAGCCGCCCTGAGTCCCCATTGGGGAGATGGTGGCGGGGTATAAATAAAGTTTATTATTATTATTATTATTATTATTATTATTATTATTATTATTATTACCATGAACTACATTTGTTTTATTCCACATCTAGGATTATGGTTGCACTCGTCTTTGTCTACCTGCCCATAGAACATATACAGGCAATCCTCGAGTACATTTAGTAAGTGTAACGCCATATATAGATATATTCATTCTATAGCATAGGGATTAACACCCTGTAGTGGTTGTTTTTTCTGTATGTGCCCCATGTACAGAAGATTTCACCTCACTTTCTGTCCCTCTGAGAATAGGATTTTGAAAAATTTGCTTTTTTGTGGAAATAAGGATCGGTGAGAAAGCTTCAGTGGAGACCCCTTTTCTCCATGATATGTGTTTCAGGAGTGAATTACTCTTCCGAGGTACAGATTTCTCTCACTTCCTGTTGACTCACCCGTTTTTAATTATGAGTCATATGTAAGTCGGATGTTTGTAACTCGGAGACTGCCTATGCTGTTGCATATCTCCACCACTTATAGTACCTTATGCCCTTCCCAGTTTGTTCATAAAGGATAGGAGACCCCGGAAACCAATTTGAAAGAGGGGCAACAAGGAGGAGAGGTGCTACTTTACCACAGTAGCAGCCCCTTGTATGATGAAAACTTTAAAAATATGACAAATAGCAGGGAAGATACACAGATAAGAGGTTGTTCCACAGTCTTGGGGCAGCTGATGAAAGGTCCTCTGAGTGGCGTGGCCATTTGAGTTCTGGCTGGTAGGCAGAGGCGGTCCAACCGCCAGGCAATCTAGGCATTTGCCTGTAGCGCCATTGTCCCGGGGGTGCCATCGAGGCCTCCCGGAGGGTGGCGCTGCCACCCCCCCACCTCCTTCACCTTCGGGACAGGCCTTCCTGCTGCGGCCTGGGCCTTCCCGCCGTGGCCTGGGCCTTGCTGCCATGCAGCCTACACGGCCTGGCCTCGCCCTGTGGCCCGTGCCGCACCGCCCATCCGCGCCGCGCAGCCCCGCCCACCAGCGTCAACGGGGGGGGGGGGGGCGCAAAAATTACCTTTGCCTACTACATTTAAACACCTAAGGATGACTCTGCTGGTTGGAATAACCGCCCCACCCCCAGAAGATCTAAGTGTGCCAGGGCAGATTGTACAGAAGAAGGTGATCTTGTAGATAACCTGGCCCCAAACCATGTAGGGCTTTAAAGGTCAAAACCAACACCTTGTACTTTGCCAGGAAATTAATTGGCAGCCAGTGGAGTGTCTTTAGGATAGGTGTAATATGCTCACTCCTGGATGTTCCTGCAACCAAGCTGGAGTTTCCGAACTTGGTACAAGGGTAGCCCAGCATGTTGCAGGAGTCCAATCTTGTAGTTACAAGTGCATGCACTATCATCTAGGAAGGGGTGCAGCAGGCATATCAGCCAAAGCTGGTAGTCAGTATTCTTGACCATCACATCTACCTGGGCTGACATTTTGAGAGAGACGGATCCAGGAGGCCTGCCAAGCTGCAAACAGTATTTCAGGGGGAGTGTAACCCCATCCTTTACTGGTTGACAGGGGGACACGGAAAGAGCCTCCTCGAAGATTGAGTAAATTTCAGTCGGGCGTCCCCTGGGCAACGTTTCTTGTAAGCGGCCAATCTTTCCACCCCAAAAGCATTGGATCATTGGATGAATGGATGAATACCAAAGGTCTTTATCAAGACCATTGCTAACGATTATGTCTATTAATATAGAAGGTTTGTCACTTGCTAAGGAAGAACTATTAGCCAAAATGTCTGAGGACATTTCGTGTGACATCCTATGTATACAGGAAACACACAGAGACATCACAATGAGAAGACCAGAAATTCTTGGAATGCAACTGGCAGTGGAACGACTTCACAGACAATATGGCAGTGCCATTTTTGTACGATCTGGTGTAGCAATCTCTGCAACTTCCCTCACAGAAGTGAACAATATTGAAATCTTATCTGTGGAACTTGATAGTTGCATCGTATCATCACTCTATAAACCACCTGGGGCTGATTTCTATTTTACGCCCCCAACCAATTGCCACAATCATGAAGCCCATTTTGTTGTGGGAGATTTCAGTAGCCATAGCTGTGTCTGGGGCTATGACGAAGATGATAGAAATGGCGAAGCAGTTCTAACGTGGGCCGACAACAGTAGAATGAGCCTCCTCTATGACAGTAAATTACCACCATCTTTTAATAGCGGCCGATGGAACCCTGATCTGATTTTTGTAAAGGAAAGCATAATCCACCAATGCATCAAAAGGGTATTAAACCCGATACCTAACACACAACACAGACCAATATGCTGCGTAGCACATGCAGCTGTAAGACCAAAAAGTGTCCCATTCCGCAGAAGATATAACTTCAATAAAGCTAACTGGACAAAGTTTACAGAGACCTTGGAAGCTGCTATTTCTGATACAGAACCTTTTACAGAAAATTATGACCTGTTTGTAGAAGCTGTGAAAAGATCCTCAAGGCTCTCAATTCCTAGAGGCTGTCGCAGAAGCTACTTACCAGGCCTAAATGAAGAATCGCTAAATCAGCTACAGGAATATCTCAGACTATTTCAATAGAATCCATACAGTGATGGGACTATAGCAGCAGGCCAAAAACTATCTACAGCCTTAGCTAATGCTAAGAAAGACCGTTGGATAGAGCTGCTTGAGAACCTTGACATGTCCAAGAGTAGCCGAAAAGCCTGGCAACTGCTGAGACGCCTGGATAGTGACCCTCTGGTCAACCATGGACACGCAAACGTGACACCAGACCAGATAGCTCACCAGCTAATTCAGAATGGGAAAACCAACTGCAGCAGAATAAAGATGAAAATCAACAGGGTGCCAGAACTTGAAACCCACCAGTTGTCTTCTCCTCTAAACCTGAAAGAACTCAGAGAAGCCATCAAGCGATGTAAGACTGGTAAAGCACCTGGCCTAGATGACCTGATGATGGAGCAAATCAAACACTTGGGCCCCAAAGATTCCCAGAGCATGGAGGAAAACTAAGATCATTGCCATTTTAAAACCTGGTAAAGATGCCTCCAATGCCAGGAACTACTGACCAATCTCCCTCTTATGTCATCTATATAAAGTCTATGAGAGGATGCTATTAAATCGACTAGGACCTGTTATCGAACCCAAGCTTATTGCACAACAAGCAGGTTTCAGACCAGGGAAAAACTGTACAGGTCAAATTCTTCATCTGACTGAGTATATCGAGGAAGGCTATGAGAAAGGCTGCATTACGGGAACAGTTTTTGTGGACCTTACGGCAGCCTATGACACGGTGCAACATAGAAAAATGCTGCATAAAGTCTACCATATCACCCGGGACTTTGACTTTACAAAAACTGTCCAGACCCTCCTAGAAAACCGCAGCTTCTATGTGGAGTTTCAGGGCTGGAAAAGCAGATGGAGGAGGCAAAAGAATGGTTTACCCCAAGGCAGCGTTCTTGCACCGACCTTATTTAACATCTTCATGAACTATCAGCCACTACCACCACTCACAAAGAGCTTTATATATGCTGATGACCTTGGCCTTACAACACAAGCGAAAGATTTTGAAACAGTTGAAAAGCAACTCACTAATGCCTTGAAAGACCTCTCCAGCTACTACAAAGAGAACCACCTGAAGCCTAACCCTGCCAAGACACAAGTGTGTGCTTTCCATCTACGTAACCGTGAAGCCAACAGGAAACTGAAGGTTACTTGGGAAGGCCAAGAGCTCGAACACTGTTTCCATCCTAAATATCTTGGTGTCACCTTAGATCGAACACTAACATATAGGAAACAGTGCATGAACACCAAGCACAAAGTAGCTGCATGCAACAACATCCTGCGGAAACTGACTGGCAGCGCATGGGGTGCAGACCCACAAGTAATAAGAACATCAGCCCTGGCCTTGTCTTTCTCAACTGCTGAGTACGCCTGTCCTGTCTGGCAAAAGTCTGCCCATGCGAAGCAAGTGGACATAGCACTAAATGAAACATGCAGAATAATCACAGGTTGCCTTAAACCTACACCTGTTGATAAACTCTACAAGTTAGCTGGCATTGCCCCTCCTGACATGCAACGGGAAGTTGCTGCTAACTGTGAGAGAAATAAGGTCGAACATTGTGAAAGCCACCCATCGCATGACTATCAGCCTCCTCCCACCAGACTCAAATCAAGGAAGGGCTTCATGAGAACCACCACTCCTCTTGATGTTCCTCCAGCAGCAGCAAGGGTGTCCCTCTGGGCAGCTAAACCTGGCAATTCCAACTGGATGGCCCCCTACGAGGGTCTTCCTCCTGGGGCAAACCAAGAATGGGCAACTTGGAAGTCCCTGAGCAGACTCAGAAGCGGAGTGGGCAGATCTAAAGACAACTTGGCGAGGTGGCATTACCTGGAGGAATCCTCCACCTTGTGTGACTGTGGAGCAGAACAAACAACTCCGCATATGTATGCTTGCCCACAATGTCCTACCTCATGTACAGAGGAGGAGTTGCTTAAAGCTACGGACAATGCAGTTGCTGTTGCCCGCTTTTGGTCTAAAACTAGTTGTTTTGTGATTTCCTGTATTTTTTTTTCATCATTTTTAAAATGTATCTGTTATGCAATGCTTTTGACACGAAATAAATAAAACTGATTGACACACCACCACCCTCAGATTAGGACCCTTGATGGAAGCATCTCTGTTTTGTCTAAATTCAGTTTCAATTTGTTATTCCTCATTGAGCCTATCACTTCCTCCAGGCATTCATTAAGAAGAGAAGGCTATCCTTAGCTGAGGCTGTTTTTGGAGGCATGGAGAAATACATTTGGATGTCATCAGCATACTGATAACAGCCCGCCCCATGCCTACAGATGATCTCTTCCAGCGATTTCATGTAAATATTAAAAAACATTGGGGATACAATGGCACCTTGTGGGATGCCACATAACAGCTCCTTTTTTGAGGAGCTGTTATCCCCAAGCACCACCATCTAGTACCTGCCTGAGAGGTACGATCAGAACCACTGCAACACAGTACCTCTGATTCCCAGCCCACTCGGGCTTTCCAGAAGACTACAAGGGTTAAAGGTATTGAAGACTGCTGAGAGGTCTAGAAGCATGAGGAGAGACACACTCCCCCTGTCAGTATTGAGACTGAGATAATCCACTAAGGCGAGAATAGCAGTCTCAATTCCATATTCTGCACTGAAGCCATTTGAAATGGGTCAAGGAAGTGTGTGTCATCCAAGATTGCCTGGAGTTGGAGGGCAACTGCCTTTTCAGTCACCTTGCCCAAAACAGGGAGATTAGACATTACACTGATAATTATTAAGGTCCAGGGGATCCAGGGAAAACTTCTTCAGCAGTTGTTGCCAATGTCTGCAATATAGACAAATATGAAGCGCTGCAAGGCCCAGCATCTGAGTCAGTGGAAAGCAGGGAACAACAACAGCTGCAGCCTGACTCTGAGGAAGTTACCCCTGCAGTGCAGGACCAAGTGCCTCAGGCAAGTGTGAGTCCTGAGTTAACTCAGGATCGGGAGAGTAATGAGGCAGAGTTAAATATCCCAGAAAGACTGCAACTGAGGACCCATGCTATTCACCTGCGTAGATCCACCCGGTTGGCACAGAGCTATGGAGCATAAAGAGAGGCAGTTTAGATTTGGTCTTTGTTGGGAGCAATGTTTGGAATCTGCTACAGTTTGGAGCTCTGTTGGAAAACTTTGTGTGCCTTATTGTGTGTTAGACCTTGACTTTGGACCTTGGATTGCATATAATTTGGATGTGTTGGTGAGAACATTTGGACTGGACTATTGACTATGCCTATTGGATTATCCCTCCATGTTTTGGTGTTTGAATCTACTTTGGCTTTGACTCCAGACTGACTGACAATGAGCATAGTGAGTGGGTGTTTATACTAAGAGACGCTGTGCAAGGTTGCGACAGTGGTCTAACTAATGCTTCTTTTAAACAGAATGGAGAATTCCGATCCCTGAGTGATGCATTAATAATTTGTTGTATTTGAGATCAAATTGCATCTCCTCCCTGGACAACCAGTCAAGAGGGTTAGGGATCAAAAAAGCAGGTTGTCCTCCTTACTTGCCCGAGCAGTTTGTCCACATCAACAATACTCACCAATTGAAATTGATCCAGTGTAATCCTACACACAGAGTTGCTGGACACCTCACTGCTGTTTTCTGCTCCAGTGACAGCAAGTTGGCTTTTATGCTAGAGTCTTTGTCTGCAGAATAGTTGTTAAAAGCATCATAGTGAGCTACTGAAGATTCTAACAATTGGTTCGGAGGGGAAGGCACCTGGGTTAAGTCTCTCACCACTCTGATCAGCTTAGCTGGATGTGAATCCGCAGACACAATATGTGTGGAGAGGAAAGCTTTTTTTGCTGCAAGCATTGCCACCTTATAGGGCAAAGGTGCCCTCTATACTGTGTCTTGTCACATATAAGTCGGGTTTTCTGCCACCTGCACTCTAGTTGTTGTCCTTCCTGTTTTATTTCCCTGAGGGTTTCAGGTATACAGGGCCCTTTTGTCACAGATCCAAAAGGATATTTGGGAGTGATTATGTCAATAGCCCTGGTTAATTTTGATTTCACAGGGATTCAATAGGGTGGCCAGTGATGCAAACTATAGAACTCTCTAAGACTTCCTGAAATCCTTTGAGAGCGGAAAATTTTTATAGGTCCTCCACCCCTGCAGGGATAGGTTGTAGCTGTGATACTAACCCTGACCAGGAAATGATCTGCCCATGATAACTAACCAGAGGTATTGATCACCCATAGACCTGTATGTTCCAAGCTAAAAATTGCATCAAGTGTATGACCTGCTGAATGTGGTCCAGAAACCAATCGGGATAGTTATATGTTTGTCATACCATGAACCTGTAGTATGTTGAAGTCACCCAGAAGCAAAAGTCTGGACGATTCAAACAACACCTCCGAGACCAATTCTGTGAGCTCGGCCAGGGAGTCTGTTAGGCAGTGGGGTGAACGGTGCATTAACAGAGTCCCCAGTCTATCCTAGTTTACAGACTCATATACACTTAATAAGATTCAGCTCCCTAACAGGTACTGGCTAGTCCAGCAGTGCCCTACTCCCACCTGGGGACTGCCTTACAGCTAACTAGTTGGTTCTGCATAGCCCTTTCACTACTATCAAGTCCTTCAGCTGGCTCTCTCGCCACCAGCTGATGTAACAGTCCCAGAGTTACCACTATCCACCCAGAAAGCTGATTTTCTATAAATACAACATGTAACGCATTAAAACAACTTGCTTGTGTGGTAGGTATTTTAAATTTATAGGGGTGTACATAAAGGACCACTGCCACTGTAATATACACAACTGCTGTAGGAGCAGTCCAGGTTGCAAACAAAGCTTGCAAGCTTAAATTTTTTGGACTACAAATTTCTGATAAATTCTGGGAATTATATAAGTTCTGGCCCCATCACAACCTATAGATGTTACTTGGGCTACCGGTGGCACCAAAAAGTAGATACGTGAAAACTTGTGTTAGTTGGAGATGTATTGGCAGACTGAGACCTTTTGCTGCCTGTGGGTAAGAAGCAAATCTAAACCTTCAAAAGCCAAAGTGTACAATAACTAACCTGACATTTACACAGTTAGGTTATTAGGGCACCTGAGACAGGAGACAGTATATGTGTCCTTCTTACTTCATGGCAGAGAAAAGATAAAGCAACCATAAATTAACTAATCATTTTAACCTTTGTAGGGTTCCTGGAACCAGTTGAAGCAGGTACTCATTCTTTCAAACAATAGAGTTGGTCCTGTATTCTAAGGGCTTTTTGATGTGTCTGGGACATCATATACTGTGTCCATTTGTACTAATAATTCTAAAAATTAAATACAGATCAGTATTATCACTTGTGATGCAGAGTGTGCCATATTATCTGGAGTAAATGTAATTGATATAAAAATAAGAGCAACCTTCCTTCATGATATTGACTACATCAGCAGTATTTGTTTGTTGTGAGGGTGCTAAAACTAGTACTCCCGGAAATTTAATTTGCTTGCTTTGTTTTGCTATTTCTCTGCTGATGCAGACAAAGAACAAATTACAAAGAACAAGCAAGAAAAGAGAAGGAGCTCATTTGCTGGATATTCTTTTTTTTCAGAGTAGAAACATACTTTGGTCCATGGGCAGGCATGTAGCTGGGGGGGGGGGGGGCTTCAGCCCCCCCCCCCCGAAATTCTCAGGGTGGTCCGCGAGAAGGCCTTACATTTATTATTTAAACTGTTACGTTTATTCATATCGTGATCTGATCACCATGCTCAATATATCTCATATGCATGGGGGTATTGGGATAACGATACAAAAGGTTTGCTAGGGTAGATCTCCTCTCGCTCAGACTCAGCCCTCCCCCCAAACCAAAATCCCATCCCCCTCCAAATCAAAATCATGGCTACGGGCCTGTCCGTGGGTATTTACACATTGTCCTTTGGAGGGAATCATCACACAACTCAACAGCATACTGTAAACAATTTGCCCAAAACTTTGCAAATAAAGTTATTTAGATACATTCTGCCTTGTGACTACAGTTGGTATTGGTCTGGTGGATGTAAATGGCTGCTCTTAGAATCATAGAATCATAGAATCATAGAATAGTAGAGTTGGAAGAGACCTCAAGGGCCATCTAGTCCAACCCCCTGCTAAGAAGCAGGAAGTCGCATTCAAAGCACCCCCGACAGATGGCCATCCAGCCTCTGCTTAAAAGCTTCCAAAGAAGGTGCCTCCACCACATTCCGGGGGAGAGAGTTCCACTGCCGAACAGCCCTCACAGTGAGGAAGTTCTTCCTGATGTTCAGGTGGAATCTCCTTTCCTGTAGTTTGTAGCCATTGTTCCGTGTCCTAGTCTGCAGGGCAGCAGAAAATAAGCTTGCTCCCTCCTCCCTATGACTTCCCCTCACATATTTGTACATGGCTATCATGTCTCCTCTCAGCCTTCTCTTCTGCAGGCTAAACATGCCCAGCTCTTTAAGCCTCTCCTCATAGGGCTTGTTCTCCAGACCCTTAATCATTTTAGTTGCCCTCCTCTGGACGCTTTCCAGCTTGTCAGCATCTCCCTTCATCTGCGGTGCCCAAAACTGGACACAGTATTCCAGGTGTGGTCTGACCAAGGCAGAATAGAGGGGGAGCATGACTTCCCTGGATCTAGACGTTATTCCCCTATTGATGCAGGCCAAAATCCCATTGGCTTTTTTAGCTGCCGCATCACATTGTAGGCTCATGTTTAACTTGTTGTCCACGAGGACTCCAAGATCTTTTTCGCACACACTGCTGTCAAGCCAGGCGTCCCCCATTCTGTATCTTTGATTTCCATTTTTTCTGCCGAAGTGAAGTATTCTGCATTTGTCCCTGTTGAACTTCATTTTGTTAGTTTCGGCCCATCTCTCTAGTCTGTCAAGATCGTTTTGAATTCTGCTCCTGTCTTCTGGAGTGTTAGCTATCCCTCCGAGTTTGGTGTCATCTGCAAACTTGATGATCGTGCCTTCTAACCCTTCGTCTAAGTCGTTAATAAAGATGTTGAACAGAACCGGGCCCAGGACGGAGCCCTGCGGCACTCCACTTGTCACTTCTTTCCATGATGAAGACGACGCATTGGTGAGCACCCTTTGGGTTCGTTCGCTTAGCCAATTACAGATCCACCTAACCGTAGTTTTGTCTAGCCCACATTTTACTAGTTTGTTTGCCAGAAGGTCGTGGGGGACTTTGTCGAAGGCCTTACTGAAATCTAGATATGCTACATCCACGGCATTCCCTGTATCGACCCAACTCGTAACTCTATCGAAAAAAGAGATCAGATTAGTCTGGCATGACTTGTTTTTGGTAAATCCGTGTTGACTATTAGCAATGACCGCATTTGTTTCTAAGTGTTTGCAGACCACTTCCTTAATGATCTTTTCCAGAATCTTGCCTGGTATTGATGTGAGGCTGACCGGACGGTAATTGTTTGGGTCGTTCTTTTTTCCCTTCTTGAAGATAGGGACCACATTCGCCCTCCTCCAATCTGCTGGGACTTCTCCTGTTCTCCAAGAACTCTCGAAGATGATTGCCAGTGGTTCTGAAATAACTTCCGCTAGTTCCTTCAATACTCTTGGATGTAGCTGATCTGGCCCTGGGGACTTGAATTCGTTTAGAGTGGCCAGGTGTTCCTGGACAACTTGTTTCCCTATTTGGGGTTGGATTTCCCCCAATCCTTCGTCCATTCCATGTTGCTGAGGTTGAAGATGGCTTTCTTTTTGTGAGAAGACCGAGGCAAAGAAGGCATTAAGCAGTTCTGCCTTTTCCCTATCCCCTGTCACCATCACCCCATCTACTCCTTGCAGTGGTCCTATCGCCTCCTTTTTCTTCCTTTTTCTACCAACATAAGCAAAAAAACCTTTTTTGTTGTTTTTTATGTCCCTGGCAAGCCTGAGCTCATTTTGCGCTTTAGCCTTGCGAACCTTTTCCCTACAGGAGTTGGCTATACGTTTGAATTCTTCTTTGGTGATTTCTCCCCTTTTCCACTTCTTGTGCATGTCACTTTTGAGCTTTAGCTCAGTTAGAAGTTCTTTGGACATCCATTCTGGCTTCTTTGCACTTGTCTTATTTTTCTTCTTTGTTGGCACTGTTTGCATTTGCGCCTTGAGTATTTCACTTTTGAAAAACTCCCATCCATGCTTAACTCCCTTGTTTTTTAATATTGGCGTCCATGGAATGCCGCTCAGTAATTCCTTCATTTTTTGGAAGTCAGCTCTCTTAAAGTCCAGAATGCGTGTTCGACTTGTCTTAGTTTCAGCATTCCTTTGTATTGCAAACTGCAGGAGCACATGGTCACTTGCCCCTAAGGATCCAACCACTTCAACTGTATTGATCAGGTCTTCCACATTTGTTAAGATTAGATCAAGAGTTGCTGATCCCCTTGTTGCCTCTTCTACCTTCTGGACCATAAAATTATCTGCAAGGCAAGTGAGGAATTTGTTGGACTTTGTACTCTTGGCTGAGTTTGTTTTCCAGCAGATATCGGGATAATTGAAATCGCCCATGACTACTATATCTCTTCTTTGTGCCTGTTTGGTCAGCTGTTGACAGAAGGCTTCATCAAGTCCTTCATCCTGACTCGGAGGTCTGTAGTAGACACCCACGACAAGATCTTTTTGAGTCCCGGTTCCCTTGATTCTTATCCAGATGCTTTCAAGCTGGTTTCCCGGATTACAGTCTTGCATTTCTTCTGCAACGTAACTGTTTTTGACATATAAAGCTACTCCCCCTCCTCTCCCCTTTGTTCTATTTATGTGAAAGAGGTTATAGCCCTCAATGGTTAAATTCCAGTGATGGGAGTCATCCCACCAGGTTTCAGTGATGCCTATGACATCGTATGTGTGGTGCTGTGCTAGGAGTTGGAGTTCGTCTTGCTTATTTCCCATGCTCTGAGCATTAGTGTAAAGACATGTAAGCCCCTGTGACCTCCCCTCGAACTGTTTATTTGGGATTATTGTGCTCTCTGTACTTGGTCCTTGCTGTGTTTGTGCAGCCCTCCTTTTAGCCTTTCGGCGGTTCCCTGTGGTCGTGGGTAATATAGTGTTCGCCAGGCTGTTGTTCCCCTCCCCCAGTGGATTTAGTTTAAAGTGCGCCTGATGAGGTTTGTGAGTCTGTGTGCAAAAAGATGTTTTCCTACTTGTGTGAGATGCACCCCATCGCTTGCCAGTAGTCCATCCTCTTGGAAGAGTAGACCATGGTCAAGGAAGCCAAAATGCTCCTCTTGACACCATTTTCTGAGCCAGTTATTGACCTGTACTATTTTTCCGGCCCTTGTAGAGCCATGTCCTACAACGGGGAGGAGGGATGAAAAGATCACATGTACATTATACAGTTTTAGCTTTGTTCCCAGAGCTCGAAAATCATTTGTGATCTTTTGAAAAGTATGCCTAGCGGTGTCATTGGTACCTACATGAATCAACATAAGGTGGGGAGGGTGATGGGGCTTTAGGAGCCTGCTGAGCCTCTGAGTGATATGGTGTATTTTTGCCCCCGGGAGGCAGCATGTTTCTCGAGCCATCCCATCCGGTCTGGAAATGATGGCTTCCGTTCCTCTAAGGAGGGAGTCACCTACTACCAAGACCTGTTTCCTTTGAGGATTGACAGGGTCCCTTTTGTGCAAGACAGTGTGTATGTCCCCTGAAGAGTGTTCCTGTTGAAGTGAATCATGTAGGTGTAAAGTGTTGTCCTCCTCCTCAACATCCCCAGTGCATTCATCAATGACAATCCATTGAGATACATCCGAGAGCCCATTACTCTCCCAAGGATGTTCCTGTTGCTCCTGGTCTATGATTGGGGATGGAGCATTTGCATGATTACATAAGTGTGACTGTGGTGATGCACTGTCCCTGTCAGGGCTATCCCCTGCGCATTGATCCAGGATGGTCCACTGAGTGGTATCTAAGAAACTGTGGTCCTCCACAAGATGTGTTTCCTGATTGTATGTTAATGATGTAAGAATTTCAAATCTGTTGTGTAAATGCAGCTGAGCAGAGGAGTTCTGTGGAGGCTGCCTGGTCCATTGAAAATGGAAACGATTGAACAGTTGAAGAATATGACAGGATCCTTAGAGAAGTCGTCACATGTACACCAGACCCTTGCCATTTCTGGCTCATTGTGGGTGTAGCTTAGTGGGTAAATAGATTAATGCCTCTTTATAGCAAAACAGGACCCCAGTGTGTTTTAAAGAAACACTTGTAACACTTGCTGGAAAAGCCCACAGTGAATCCCACCATACTGGATAATTGCCAGTTTCTCAGCAAGGCACTGGAATATGTGGTAGTCTCTCAGCTCTATATAGGATTATAGAGATTCGTTTTGTTTTGAGTTTCAGGATTTATTATAGGATAGAGACTTCTTTGGTAATACTGATTGATGACTTACATGGGGATAGGCAAAATGTGAACCCAAGACCTACAGAGACCAATTTTTCCTTTTGCTCTGGAATATTCACAGGCAGTAAGAAGGGCATTCTTACCATGTTTGAATGCCCCATTTCCCCCTCCTAATCAAAAACAAATTTTGCAAAAATTTTGAAAACCTGTTTTATCCTGAAATGACCCAAAATGTTCACTAAGGGATTATGGGTGCATCTCTGCTACATTTTTTAGTCTCCTTGGACCATTTAAGCCTTGGAAAGGCTTGGAAAGAGGAACTGAACAGGAAAGACTTCATGTCTTGTTGTTAAAATTGCCTCTCCTGTACTTTATTGGCCCAGGTACACCTCAAAACTTGATGAAAAATGCCTTTCAGTTTCCTTTTGCTTGCAAGAGAAGGTGCAGTGGAGAGGTTTGACCTTCCAAGCTCTTGGGGACCTGCCACAGTTGCCCATTCCTGGCTTACATGAAAAACAAGAGGGTGTGTGTCTCTTTTCGGTGCACTGAACCTCCCGATAGTTTTCCAGAGTTTTAGCATTGTGGATGATGTCAACTCTGTTTCTCCTTTCTAAATCCAAGGAAACTCGTTCAGTTGAATGAGGGCAAACAAATTGAAGCATAATCCATATAACACAGAAGCACTGGGAAAAGGCAGGAAATAGCCTGGTGGTGCAGTGCGTTAAACTGATGAGCTGCTAAACTTGCTGACCGAAAGATTGGTGGTTCGAATCCAGGGAGCTGGGTGAGCTCCCGCCGTTAGCCCCAGCTTCTGCTAACCTAGCAGTTCAAAAGCATGCAAATGTGAGTAGATCAATAGGTACCCGCTCAAGTGGGAAGGTAATGACGCTCCATGCAGTCCATGCAGAAATGAGCACCAACCCCCAGAGTCGGACACGACTAGAATTAATGTCAGGGGAAAACTTTTACCTTTACCTTAAAGAAAATATATCAAATCAGTCAGTTTTGTTTAGAAGCACCCATGCTGCTTTAAAAAGCTATTTAATAATTTCATGTTGGCATATGCAAGAGATCCATTATCTCTTTCTCTGTTCTGTTACCCACATGAATGACCAAACAAGTTATAGAGAAAGGGGAAGGTTTTTTTTTTCCGTTTCGGGAGAAACTTGAGAAACTGCAAGGAGGAAGTGGAGTGGGGATACAGTACGCTTTAAAAAATACAGGCTAAGCATCTCTTACCTTGAAATCCTAAATGATCCAAAATTGTTTTTATATGTAGTTGTGGTAGGTACATATTTTATTTCTGATGACTTAATGCACACAAACTTTGTTTCATGCACAAAAAATTACCTTCAGGCTATATACACACACACACACACACACACACACACATATATACACACATACACACACACATATACATACATACACACACATACACACACACACACACACATATATGCTATCTATGAAACACAAATTAATTTTATGTTTAGTTTCGAGTCTCATCTCCAAGATATCTCATTATGTATATGCAGATATTCCAAAATCCAAAGCTCTTCTTATCCTAAGCATTTTGGGTAAGTGATACAACCTATATTTGCCCTTTTCCATTCATAAAACAAAGCAACTGTTGATCATGTGGTTGTCTCTCAGGGTTAATACAAGACGGGCCCTTTGTTTACAGTTAGTCCTCATGATCCTTTGGCAGAGGAATGGCTCCGCATGGTGTCCTCCTGCTAGGCAATTACAAAATGTGGAGACTCAACGGTGGTATTGAAGCCTATTGATGTAACCTTAAATGTACAGGGAGAGAATGAGAAAGTAATGTCCAAAGATGATGGGGAGCTCCAAGAAAGCATCACTATAGAAAGCAGATTGATATAACTTGCTGTTTTATACTGGATATATTTGTCCAGATTAGATGTGTCTTCACAAACTCTTCTTGCTGGCTGCTAGAGTTCTTTAAGCCTTCCTGCCAGGTTGTGTTGTTTCCTTTCAATGTTGCCACCATTACCTTCCCTGATTGCCCTACAGTCAATGTATTTTACATGCCAGATTAGCAGTGTTAGCCCTTTTGCCAATGCAGTACCTGCTTCTAATAGGGACAAAAAGACCCTAGCACAGGCATTTCTTGTGTTTCTTTGCAGCTCAAGTGCCAGATCAGCACTGCTTGAAATTTCCAGAGAGAAGGGAACAGCTTAGGGCGGCTTTGAATGAGCATCCCACAAACAGCTGTTTCTCTCTTAAGTTGTTTCCCAGTTCTTACCCACAGAGAGGCCTGCATGCCAAATGCATTAGCACATCTTGCCGGTTGTCAGTTGCTTCCACATAATGTTTTCCAATTAAATGCCATTGGTATGGTGTGCGGGAGTGTGCTATTCTGGAAATATATAGTTATACAACTTGTGCTTCTGCCTCTCTGTGCACTGGGAAGACTAGGCTGATATTAAAATAGTGGTTAAGCACACACATGGGAAGCTGTGCCTATGAGAATACACACACACACACACACACACACACACACACACACAAAGCTTGTGGTTGCTTTCAGAAAAAATCTTTCTTATCCACAGAAAGGATGGTGGCTCTGGATTCCATTGTTCTCTATGTGGAACCCTCCTGGGTTTTCCCTGCTGATTCTTCTGTGCACACAAAATCATTAAGGAATAAAAAAACCATCAGAACGCCTTTTGGCCAAGAACCCATAAGCACTCCTACAGGATTTTAAAAATATTTTTTTACATTGAATTAAAATAACAATAGGAAATAAGAAAAGGAAAAAAAGGCGGAAAGTACACAGTATTTGAACATACAGGATTTTCACTATACTGCTTTTGATGTTGTTCCACATCATTAAAATGTGTCCAATTTTGGGCACCACAGTTGAAGGGAGATGTTGACAAGCTGGAAAGCGTCCAGAGGAGGGCGACTAAAATGATTAAGGGTCTGGAGAACAAGCCCTATGAGGAGCGGCTTAAAGAGCTGGGCATGTTTAGCCTGCAGAAGAGAAGGCTGAGAGGAGACATGATAGCCATGTACAAATACGTGAAGGGAAGTCATAGGGAAGAGGGAGCAAGCTTGTTTTCTGCTGCCCTGCAGACTAGGACACGGAACAATGGCTTCAAACTACAGGAAAGGAGATTCCACCTGAACATCAGGAAGAACTTCCTCACTGTGAGAGCTGTTTGACAGTGGAACTCTCTCCCCGGGGCCGTGGTGGAGGCTCCTTCCTTGGAGGCTTTTAAGCAGAGGCTGGATGGCCATCTGTCGGGGGTGCTTTGAATGCGATTTCCTGCTTCTTAGCAGGGGGTTGGACTAGATGGCCCATGTGGTCTCTTCCAACTCTACTATTCTATGATTCTATGATTCTAAAACCAAAAGTTAGGATCTTACAAAGGGAGAAGCTTCATTAACCAAAAATGCACGAGTGAAGGAGTAGAGAGAATATTTCCTGCATGTTTTGTTTTTTCTTTTAATAATATAAGTACAATTTATCAAAGGAATTGGCAGATAATATTTTTCAATGGATGACAGAGCTGAATTCAGCTCAGTTCATTTGAGCTTTCAAACTTTTAGTCTTATTCTTTTTAGTATTTCATTTTTCACAAGCCTTTTCCAGTCAAGGGAATGGTAAAACCTATTTATTGTAATGCTGTTCAGTGATAAAGATAGGTTTTCATATAACCCAATAATAGAAATACTGAAGTGGTGTTTTCTAAGCTGTAACAGAGATGCATGGTAGGTATATGAGCAGTGAAGAGTGGCAAAATGTTGATTGCTCTAAGGATGAAACCAAGAATTTTTCCAGTCATGCAAACAAGGCTGAAAAACCGGTATATGGATATTGATGGTCCTTGTTTACTGACAACAAGCTTCATGAAGTTGTTGAAATGTAAAAAAGGAAGGCTTCTTTAAAACTCTGTATTAAAACATGTGATGAATTACTTCTATCAGGCAATTCTGAATATTCTGTGTGTAGAGTAGAACTAGTACAGATAAATCTGTTATCTCATGTCCAGTTTCTGCGATATAGTTGTCAGTATTCGTTCTCTCACTCTCCATCCATAGCTGTTTCCACATATGCTACATATCAATACCAGAAAATTTCACCTTATGTCTGGAGGCTCTGTCGAACTGGCTACGTGCTAGTAGACTGAAGGTGAACCCGGCAAAGACTGAGATTCTCTGGCATGGCCGTTCAACTGGTCTGACCCACTTGCTACCCACCTTCGATGGTGCTGCCCTATCTCCTTCGCCCACCGTTAAGAGCCTGGGTGTCGTTTTAGATTCTCAGCTGACAATGGAAGCTCAGGTCGCTGCTGCCAGCAAACAGGCCTTTTTCCATCTACGACAAGCGAGGCAACTGGCACCCTATCTATCTGATGAGGCTCTGGCAACAGTCATCCATGCCACGGTCACATCTAGGCTGGACTATTGCAACGCCCTGTATGTTGGGCTTCCGATGTCCACGACCCGGAAGCTCCGTATTGTTCAGAATGCAGCAGCCAGGCTACTCACAAGAACACCCATGAAATGCCACATAACACCAGTGCTGCAGCATCTGCATTGGCTTCCAACTGATTACCGTGGTCTATATAAAATGCTAGTCCTGACTTTTAAAACTCTTTACGGCCAGGGCCCATCGTATCTTAGGGACCGTCTCTCCTTCTCCCATCATCGGAGGTCGCAACAACCATCCCAACGAGACTTACTCTATGTACCGGGTCCTAGAGAAGTGCACTTGGAAAGGACCAGGCGCAGAGCTTTTTCTGTTTCTGCCCCTGCCTTATGGAATGCCTTGCCGCCCTATATGAGAGCCATGCGTGAGTTGGGGCCTTTTACCCTAGCACTCAAGACATGGCTCTTTACTAGAGCTTTTAATCTATTTTAATATTTTTTAATCAATATTTGCATGTATGTATTTTTATCCTTTACAATTTTATCTTGTAAATCGCCTAGAGCATCGTGGATGGAGGGCGATTAATAAGTAATTAAATGATGATGATGATGATGATATCTTTTCGTCAATACATAAGAATGGAAATGTATAGGGTTGCACCTACTGAAGAATTAATGCAGTTTGATGCCACTTTAAATGCTATGTAGTTCTGGGATTTGTTGTTTGGTGAGGCACCAGTACCCTTTTACAGAGATAGCTAAACATCTTGTAAAACTACAATTCCCGTGATCTCCAGAACTCTGCACCCCAAGCCATTCATTGCTTTGCTCAAGTGGGAAGCTGAGCATCTGAAGAAGTTCCTGTTCTGTTGAAGGCCTTTGTGCAATTTTTCTAGAGTCTTGTCAACATGAATCTCTCTTCCATGTACATCCCCAACCTGCACCCCCCAAACCTATGGACACTTCCCTTATTATCAGTTTGAAGCACTACTTAATATGATTGGCCCAATAAAAATATTGCTGTTTTGTTATGTTGTGCTACAGGATTTAAAAAAATGGATTTAAAACAGTTTTTAAAAGGCAGATAATCTATAATATCATATGCATAGTAATACAAATACAGCACATACATATTCATAGACCTTAGGCAGTCAACATTTAAAGGCCCGGGGATTGCACACTCTGGAAGTAGCCACTGAGAAGACCCATGTCCTCACCAAATGTGTTTGTCACAGTTGTATGGCAATGTGTAGAATGACATCTTCACATATGACCACTCCATACAATGTGTCGGGAATTACTATCATATTTTTGTCTTTTGGCTACAATTGTTCCATCTTTCCTGGAAACTTGCTAGGTTTCAATAGGCAATGGAGTACTACTAATGTATGAGGGTTATCTAGAAAGTAGATTACATTTTGGAATTAAAAATGAACAAAGTATAGGAGAAAACATTTACCATATGCAGTTGAAAGCCACACCCAAATACGACTTCTCAACATAGTCGCCATTCAAATCTAGGCACTTATCATAGCGATGAATGAGCTTTGCAACTCCTTCCTCACAAAACTCTGCCACTTGCATCCTCAACCAGCTGGTCACCCTTTCCCACAGATGTGCGTCATCGCCAAAATGCTGCGTTGCCAGCCACACCCCCATTGTTGGAAAAAAGTGGTTGAGGACGTAAGCGGTGGAATTTTGTGGGGAAGGAGTTGCAAAGCTCATTCATCGCTATGATAAGTGTCTAGATTTAAATGGCGACTATGTTGAGAAGTGGTATTTGGGTGTGGCATTCAACTGCATATGGTAAATGTTTTCTTCTATACTTTGTTCATTTTTAATTCCAAAATGTAATCTATTTTTTGGATAACCCTCGTATGTACCATCAGTTTGAATAACACTGTTGTGAGAATTTTTTTGTTTAATTATTATATGCATATTTGCAATCTGAAAAAAACTTCAAAATTGGTAATACTTTCTTTTCTTGTTTTCTGCACATGTACTGTGGGCCAGATAAGTGATCCTTCTGACCTTTTTGTAGTGCTTCAGTGGCAGCTGGCGAATGAATGTGGAAAGCTGTTGGTAGCAACTGGTACAGCATGAGATGTATTTGGACAGTGTCTAAATGTCCTTTGTTCCTGGAACAAACTGCCTCTTAATTTGGGGATGATTCTGCTTAGTCACAAACCATTGACCTACAAGGGCAATAAAACTTAGTCTATTCAAAATTAAGTAGTTTAGAGATCTATAGAAGACTTTTTATTTTCATTTTTATCAAAATATCTTGTACCTAGGTTAAAAAGACGGAACATGCTTCAAAAATTAACAAAGAACAAATGCTGCTGAAACAACACAATCAAATTTGGTGGAAAGAGCACAAAAGACTGCATGAAAGCAGGTAAGAAGTTGATAAAATAATTGATAAAATAACTGCAAAATTAATTGCAAAATGAAGGTGTAGCAGGAGTAATTTAAGAAATATCTATGAAAATATGATATCAAAAAAGTGGGTATCAAGATAATTGAACATGTAATGAAATATACATTTCAGACTTACAAAATAATTCCTGTTAAATGGAAGAAACAGTATCGAGTCAGAATTATCATAAGGCCCTCTTGGCCTCAGAATGGGTAGCAATGTGTGTTCACAGAAAACTGAATTGGATACCAATGAAGGACAAAGAGTGAGTTAAAATGTCTCCTGTGGAGATCGAGAGACATAACAAATGTTCTGCCATAAGTGCTCTGGAATAGTACTAACAGAGAAAAAGTCTTGGACTATTTTAAGAATAAGATAAGACAAAATGGTGCCTTGAAGGAAGAAAAGATCTGTACATTCCTAAAGGCATCCATGTGTTTTTATGGGAACTCAAGTACAATTTTGTGCTAGTAATTGCAGAAGCAATCTGGACTGAGTAAGCTGGATCCAAGAACTTAGAAATGAAGGACTTCATCTTAGTGGCAGTTCACACTAGTAGTTGACTGAAGGTTCTTTTTCTGAAGGACTCACAGACTATGGATAGAAATTTCACAGCCATCTAGATGCTCAAACCAAAACCTCCAGCATTTATTAACATTCATGAACATCTGGAGGACCATCCAATTCCTGCCCCTGTTCTAGAGAATTTTGAACTGATTGGTGTAAATTCCATGATGGACAGAAAGGAAGACAGAAAAGTCTAGAGGGTGACCATGAGGCATGCATAATAATCTAAAATGTGAAAAATGTGAAAAAAATCAGGGATGGTTGATTACTTGACACTTCTACCCTAAATCTATGTATCTTCAAGAAGTTTTCTAAAGAACTTGAGAATTTATGAAATTACTCTGCCTCCAAGTTTAATCCAGGGATAATCTAATGAAATATCTGAACAAGAGAGAGGATGAATGAACAATGCAATGCCCCATTTCAGACTGAAAGCTGGTGTTGGGTAGATGATACAAAATAGATGTGCACACTGTTGTGAGAAGTCAAAAGAAAAAAAACTAGATTGGAAAACAGAAATATGAGTGACAATAGAGGTCTTGGCAGTGTAACAAAAATGTGTATTAGGTCAAAATAAGGAGTGACAACAGAAGAAAGTCTAAACATTGGCAGGGAACAGTTAAGATTTCTGATCACTGTGTGACTGTTGCATAAGAAACAAAACAGTATTAAAGAATAGACATAAAATATTATGTAGATCCCTGGAGTCAAGAATAGTAGTTACATTTTATCTCAATGACTTAGTCAAAACCTTTGATTCTCTCCACTTTCCATTCCTGTCTTTGGCTATTGAAGAGGATGGTTTATTTTGTCTGTTTTTTTATTTTAGGCAAAAATTAGAATCAGATATACAAGCCTTCTTTGATGAAGGAAACGAATGCTTTCTGGACTTGTGGGATTTGCGTAAGTAATTCCAATTTATTTTTGACTAGACTTCAGAAATACTAATCTGGTGACATATTCCATGTAAAACTGCACAACATTTTAGAAATGTAATATAATTAGACAAAAGAATTTTCCAGCCTCCTGCTCCCCATTTACCTGTTGTGATGCCAAGAATCCCATGGCTGCGAAAAGAAGTTCCATTTTGGAGAAAGAGGCTGCTGAGGATCTTGGGAAATATGCCTGTTTTGGGGTGGAGTTTGGGGAATTACAAACTCAACTTCAGAACCTTTCTTGGGAGCACTTAAATTCAATTTTTCACCTACTCGCAGGTCTCTTTGGAAACTTAAAGTAGCTGAGGAAGTCTCATTTGCAACATACTCTCCACATTCATGTGAACATGTACATTTTAAGAACTGTAAAATCTACATGGGATAAAAAACCTTGGATAATTTAAACCAGATAATGCCCACAAGGAGATATAGTTTATACTTCAGTTAACAAAGTAGATGTGTTCCTGTGCAATACTTCAGTAACAGACTATTTGGTACCAGAAATAAAAATAATATGGAAAGAATATGTATATGTTCCGATACCACAAAAAAGAGCGGTTCAGCATATTTCAGCAATCTTTTTATCCAAGTTTAACATGTACATGACTTAAATGAAACGGCCTGGTCAGGGAAACTTGTAAGTAAACAAAAACATTTTGAATGTTTGAAATCAGTGGTTCTTAAGTTGTAGTCTGCAGACCCCCAGAGATTCATAATGTCATGGTATCCACAAAGGCTTGAAGAAATGTTATGAGCTTTTACAGTTAAAATAGGAGCTCCCGGTAGTGCATTGGGTTAAGTGCTTGTGCCTGCATGACTTCTGGTTGACAAGTTGGCGATTTGAATACGGGGAGAGCAGGGTGAGCTCCTGTCTATCACTCCAGCTCCCCATGTGGGGAAATGAGAGAGGCCTCCCACAAGAATGGTAAAACATCAAACATCCGGGCGTCCCCTGGGCAACATCCTTACAGATGACTAATTCTCTCACCCCAGAAGTGACTTGCAGTTTCTTAAGTCGCTCCTGACACGAAAAAAAAGTTTAAATAAAACAAGTGACCGGAAGGAAGAAATAAAGACAGACAAACAGACAGACAAGTGAATCATATATTGATTTCAAAGAGCAGGAATAATCAGCCAGTTATACCATTTGTACAAAGATTCATTATAATCTCTCAAATGGTTCAAAAGTTACAAAAAATACTTTATAGCAAAATGAATTCTTAGCACTACTTTGCATAGAGAACATAGGAGTGCATGATGCTGAAGGGTATGTGACTTTTCTTGCTACTGTGCAAAAACAGAAGTCATGTTGTCCACGTTGTGCCATCATTGCCTCAGAATGTCTATTGTTTCCTGGAATTGTGCAGTTATTTCAAGTATATTTTCAAAGAAATTCATGTAGGAAAGGAAGATCGTTGTCATAGGAAGAGAGAATCAGAATCAGTAAATGTGAGCGAATGTTCAGATGAATTTCAGAATGAGAACTGAGAGTGTTTCTTCTTTGATTTCTGTGACTAAAAGTGTTCAGCACATTGTTCAGTTATTGTCAAGCAAACTGACTTTTTGATGTTGTTGCCGTGAATTTTGTAATAATACATTTTGGCTAAGCCTCAGGCTGGATTGCTATCTGAATTTGAAATGTAAAAGTATTGATGATATTGATGAGGAGCATCTCCTTGAAAGCAAAATGAAGCTTCTTACAGCCATCTTAAAAGTGCCCACCATTATTATTTATGGATTGCCTTTACTTGTACAAACTCAGAACACAAGCAGTTACCACATTATATTATGATGTATTATCCAACAAAGCCACGAAACTGTCAAAATTGTGAAGACATCTTCATACTTAATCTAAAAAACATACCCTAAATAGCATCTGTTTGTTTATTTTTTCAAAAAGAAAGAAGCAAGAGAGTCAGGAAAGTAAGAAAGTGATTTTCAAAAGACTGAAACTGGTTGTAGCAATGAAAATGCAATGATGGAAGTTTCTCAACTTACAGTTGGAATACCATACACCTTAATTGGAGAACTTACATTACCTGCTACAAAAACCCACTTTGAGAGAAAGGTGGGATATAAATTCAATAAATAAATTCAATTGATAAATATTGCATAACCTATTGGAAAATAACTGCACCCAGTCTCTGGGCACATATCCTTTTGGCAAATGCAAAACTCCATGAATATGTGGAGACCAATTTTGCAAAGTCAAGAAATGCATGACCTTGTTAGAAGTCAACTCTTTGAGCAAGTGATATTCACAAGCATTCATGTAATGGCACACAGGTAACTCAGCTGTTAACTGAAGAACCATGTCTTTAAATTGCCATGGATAAAGACACGCCACTACAAAAATATATTTGGTTAGCAGAGTTTTGAAGATGTTTATTTGCAGTTGTAGTTGCCCAAAAGATATACACTCCCCTGAAACCTATTAGTTTAAAATATGCACCCAAAGATAAAAACAAAGTCTTCTTTAAAATAACGTATTTTGTTTACTCATAAACATCTTGCATTAATTCACCATACAGGTGCATTTCTTATTGAAGTTCAGTTATAGATAGGATGTAGAGGGCCTGGCTGTGGCGCAGGCTGGTGAGCAGCCTGCTGCAATAAATCACTGTGACCATGAGGTCATGAGTTCGAGGCCAGCCCGTGGCAGGGTGAGCACTTGTCAATTAAAAAAAAAATAGCCCCTGCTCGTTGCTGACCTAGCAACCCGAAAGATAGTTGCATCTATCAAGTAGGAAATAAGGTACTACTTATAAAGTGGGGAGGCAAATTTAACTAATTTACAACGTCGAATGAGGAAGTGCCATCACAGTGGATGATAAAGCAGCTGCTCCCCCCTGTGGCCAGAATTGAACACCCCCTCAGGAGAAGGTTAAATTACCTCTGTGTCTGTGTTTGTCTCAGTTTTATGTGTATATGGGCATTGAATATTTGCCCTATATGTATATAATGTGATCCGCCCCGAGTCCCCTTCAGGGTGAGAAGGGCGGAATATAAATACTGTAAATAAATAAAATAGGTTTCTCTCTGTATTGGTTACACAGGGTATGATTCTTAACCAATAGTCCATAGTCTTTAAGTATAGTTGTACTCACTGAAGTCCATAATCATATTGTATCCATTAAAGTCCTAAAGTATACTTCTCTATTGAAATCCAAACAGCAACCTGCTTTCACTGAAGATCAGACATATGCATCCACCTCCACTGAGGTCTGATGCAAAACTGAATACAAAATGGAGTCCTAAGTTTGAACATGCTCAGTACAATCACATGTCTATAGCTCCTCCCACACCAAAGGGGTACAAACTGGCAAATCAACATACACATAGAATGCAGATTAGCAAATATATACATTAATAAATAAATAGTGAGAGGCTTGGGAGGTTGCTATTTCCAACAAAAAATATTGATTAGGTCTTAGCTATATTATTTGTCAAAAGTATTAAGGAGTAAAGATATTCCTTAATACAGAAGCGGAATGGCCATGTCAGGAGTTCCTGTGTTTCTTTATAGCAAGGGGTTTGGACCGGATAGCTCTTGTGGTCTCTTCCAATTTTGTGGTTCTGTGATTCTGTGAATTAGCACAGATGGGGCGCAAGCAATGTCTGAAAAGCTTACTGGCCTTGTAGCATAGATTAGGGAAGTCATATTGTTGATGATTTGATACCATTGCTGCAGATCTAGGGAAGCTCTAGTTGCTAAAAAGATACCAGGAAAAAAGAAAACAGACCTTAAACGAAACAGTGATTTTTTAAAATAAAAAGCAAATAACTGAATTTAAGATTTTCTGAGCCCCCTTGAAAAGATATGGACAGTGAACACCATCAAGTTTTGCTACACTGTGAAATTCATTGGCTATTATGATGTAAAAATTTGTCCCATTTTTGGGATTTGAGATATGAGATACATTTCTCATGGAGCAGCAATTTCAGCTCAGTGATCATTTGAAAGATTTTTGCTGGTTCCTAAAATTAGCATATTTGTCAGATAGCTTCATCCATTTAAATATGTTCAGCTTAAATCTTGTTTCTTCGGTTGCATGCTGCAAGATGCTTCTGTTGCTTCTGGTGTAAGAGAATCAGTTGTCTACACAGAGAACACTGGGCGACTTGGAAGGTGCCGAACAGACTGTGCTCTGGCACCACTAGATGCAGAGTCAACCTTAAGAAATGGGGCCACAAAGTGGAGTCCACGACATGCGAGTGTGGAGAAGAGCAAACCAAAGACCACCTATTATGAGCACAATGCAGCCTGAGCCCTGCCACATGAACAATGGAGGATCCCCTTATAGCAACACCAGAGGCACTCCAAGTGCCCAGCTACTGGTCAAAGGACATTTAGTATAATGCCAAGTCTTTAACTTTGTTTGTGTTTTTAAATACATTACAATTGTACCCTCAGTTTGCTTCTGATACAATGAATAAATAACTTTAATCTTATAGGACAAAAATTTATAGTTTTTCAAACTGAAGTCAAGATCAAAGCAATGATGAAAAGTTGGAATTGTGGCATCCATGTCTATTGAAATGAAATTATGAGACATTTTCAAAATTTACTTGGCTCCATCAACAAAGAGCTGCCTGAGAAGGACACATCACTTATTGCATGACATTTGAAAGATTTACAGAATAGTTTCTGTGAATATTTCCCTGTTCTTGAGTCAAGCAAAAACTGTGTTAGATATCAATTTTCTGTTAATGTGTATGAACTAGAGGGGCTCACTGTAACAGAGGAAGACCAATTCGTAGAAATATCCAAGGATGGGACTCCGAAATTGCAGTTCAAGGACGGTCCCTTCCAAATTTCTGGGCTCGCTTACAAGCAGATTTTCCAGAACTATCAAAGAGGGCTATGAAAGTATTGAAGCCTTTCATAATGGCACATTTGTAGGATAAATCATTCTCTGCTCTCATTTCTCTTAACAGTAAGTTTAGGAACTGTTTGAAAAATATAACCAGGACTCAGAATACAGATTTCAGCTTTTAAACCTGATGTAACAAAGCTTCTAGGTGAATCCAGCACCAGCCTTCTCATTAATTAATTAAAATTATAGTAGTAGACCATGGCTTGGTCAGATGTTACTATTGTTGCTGTCCTTTTAGAATTGCATGGAATTACTCTAATACAAATATTATAATAGGAATGTGTGCATTTACTTATTTCTATCTTCTTTCTAAAGTTGAAGACCTTTGATGACCAACTTAAAAAAAAACTATTTTATGCACTTTTCAGGTTTTAAATTGTAAGGTTACTTCTTGGTGGTCCACTGCAACAAAAGATATTTAAAGATATGTTATGATCATAGGCTGTATGATTGTCTTCCATGGGTAGAGTCTTGGCAGTGGGTCTGAAAGTGATTGTAGAGATCTATTCTGGATCCGCATAGTCTTTCACAGTGAGGACAGTGATTTCCAGATGGAAGGCGATCCCAACAAGGGTTGGCTTGATGTGCCTTCCTCTTGACACATTTCTCTCTTTCACCCTCTATTCGTGCCTCTTCAAAATCCACAGCACTGTTGGTAACAACTAACCTCCAGTTAGCGCACTCAAGGGCCAGGACTTCCCAGTTTTCTATCTTTATACCACATTTTTAAAAGGTTGGCTCTAAGATAATTACTGTAATAAAGAACCACTGTTGTGCAGATTACCTGAAATATTCTTCTGAAATGTATCTTGTATACTTTCTGCTTTTTATTATTGTCCTTTTGCTCTATCTGTGCTTTTTTAAAAACATGCTTGGGGTAGCTGATGAGGTAGGCTAATCTGCCTGCCCTCTTGCTCTCTATTCTGCCGTTCACACATGCTTAGTAAGGAATTCTGGAAGCAGCGGTTGTTTACTTTGACTCTTTCCAGCAGGCACACAGCTACAATAATGTTAGTTAGGGTACAATCCCATTCTTTTCCAACTAATATTTTCTTGGATTGTTTACATTGCTGCAGTTTGACACTGGGTCTCTGCAGCCCCCCTTCACCATCTTCCCAATGTTGACGTTAAAATTAAGTCCAGATAGACAAAGAATAGGAAGCAAAGTGTCTGTGTGTGCTTGCATGCATACGTGCGTGGGAGAGAGGGACTGAGCAAGTAAAAAACTTTGCTTAAAAGGGGCTTATTTGTCAGAGGTGTTGTTAACTGAGGTATGCTTGTAGTAGCCCCTGCTACGTGCATGAATGCCTTGGCAAAATTGCACGTCTGTTTCCTGAAACAACTTTGAATATTCATAATACAGGGTGGAGACCAGACGGGAAGAAGGAAAAGTGGTTCATCCATGACAAACAAGTGGAAGACAGCTAGCTTGATACAACTACCAAATCTTTTACCCAGAGTTTGTAGCTGTGGAATTTCATATTTCATGTGTTACTTCTTGAAGCTTCCTCAGGGAGCACTGACCACTCATAAACCAATTTGTAGAACTGTTAAAATTATGAGCAGAGTGAGGAGCCTTCCCTATGTTCTATTGACATTCTCTCCTTTCCTTTTCTCTTTCTTCAGTGCCTGTGTAGAAGCTCTATATTCACTACGTTTGATTTTCTGAGCAGACCGACCTTTTAATTTAATGTACAATTCCTTCTTCTGAAAAATATGTCTCATGTTGGAAATGCAGAATGTAATCTATTAATTGGCAGAGTCTGGTGATTAATTGACTATTGCTTCTGCTTACCAGCATTACTAATTTGTATTTAACTCCTTCTAGGATATAAATTATCAAAGGAATTGGATACATTTCAAGCAAATACAGTGCAGCCTGTATGGCAGTTGAGAGAAGATTTACGATACAGACTGTTGGAAATGCAGGCCAACCGAGAGTGTCAGGAATATGACCTTAATCCAGATGGAGTATTAGAAGAGGTTAGTCATTCTATAGACTTCAGCACAGTTCCCTTCCCAATGTGGGACAATCCTGTGGCTAGTCCTGTGTCCTAGGTCAATGGGGTAAGTCAAGCAACTCAGTCGAAGAAGGGCAAGCAAAGTAAAGATTTTTATGTTATTTGGGATAAGCCGCCTTATATTCTTCCTAGGTAGCCCAGGGAGTCCAGTAAGTCCCACAGAACTTACTGGACTCCAGCTCCCATCAGTCCCAACCAACATGGCTAATTATTAGGAATGATGCAAACATCTGGTGGGGCATTAGCTCTTCATGTGTGCTGTAGTTTATGTTTCTTGCTACTTGTTTTCAAAAATGTTGCATGTGCTGACAAATATGTAAACAAAATTCTCCAAGTTTCAGATCTAAATAAATCTATGCCCTGAATCTGTATTTTTTTTCTCATGAGCTTTGGAAGTTTTTAAAATGTAAAGCAAATACTTCTTTGGGGATTGAATGCATATGTGTATCCAGGTATGCTCTTGTTAATGCTAATTTTAGGTGGGACTAGGAGGTAGGATTACAACAATGTATGAACTGTTGTTTGTTTATCTGAAAGCCAATTTATTGCTTTTCAGCAGGGGAAATGCTTTTAGTTCTATACTCTCTAACTCTTAATCTGCCTTGCTGTTCATTATTTATTAATATGCCGACTTAGCCTTTTAGAAGACACATGCATATGAAAATATGTGCATTCTGTATAAGCCCTAATTAGTGGCTATGTCAACATGTTATTTAGCTTTTCTGTGGTAAATGTCAGTCGGGTTGCTAACTCCACACCATCTGTAGGGATACTTTTTTCCATTTGTCCTACTATGTAGATATCTACTATCCTGGAACCACTATGTTGTGAGCAGTCCAAGTCATTATGCTTCTTGAAGCAAACAAACAGTCTAATGCCCTTCATCTCCCTGGTTCTCTACATAGAAACCAATTAGAGTGGAAGGTAGAGGTAGAAGGGGGAAATTGTAATGGTAGGCCAACAAGCACATTATTTAATGTCCTTGTGTTGGCGCGTGGCTGTGCTTTTGCACAGCAGACTTGGCTGAAGAGGGTGTGCAGCAACAACAGGAGCAGAAGTAAAGCCTCGCCTGGGTACGTAAGGAGCACTGCAGCCATCAGGCATGTATCATCTGTAATAGACCATTTTCTGTTACTCTCTCAGATGGGGCCACCCAGTGCAGTACACACACCTCAGTGATGCCACTGAAATACTTTTAGATGTTTTAGATTGCAAGTTTACTCTTATCTAGTATTCCTCTAGTCATCCAAGCTTTTGAAACTGTAAACTAAGAATGGAGGTTTTAAAAGGATCAATTTTAATTGGGTTATATTGCTTTTACCAATAAGAGCAGATTCTATGTTGCTTTAATGGTACTACTGCATATGATTTAATTGTGGTAATGTTTTATTCTTGTATGGGTGATATTATGAGCTATAATTAATACATTTTATTGGGATTATTTTCTCTACGTATTGTGATTTGTCCTTCTGATCTGTTTGCTTTGATTTTACCTTTTGGAATGTAAGTGTGATTGATACTATGTACAGTAGAGTCTCACTTATCCAAGCTTCACTTATCCAATGTTCTGTATTATCCAAGGCAGTCTGCCTTTTAGTAGTCAATGTTTTTGTAGTAAATGTTGCCATGTTTTGGTGCTAAATTCGTAAAATCATAATGTAATTTTATGTTTAATAGGCTTTTTTCTTAATCCCTCCTTATTATCCAAGATTTTCGCTTATCCAATGTTCTGCCGGACCATTTATCTTGGATAAGTGAGACTCTACTGTATATTGTTTTTTCTTGTTGTTAGCTGCCCCAAGTCCCCGAGGGGAGAAGGTGTGAGATATAAATAAAGCTTATTATTGTTATTATTATTATTATTATTATTATTATTATTATTATTATTATTATTATCTTCATTCAAAATGAAGTAAAAAAACGCAAAGTAAGAGGAAGACTTCGAAGGACAGCTATGAAGGGTCTCAATAATATTATCAAGGGCAAAGATACTGATGATCAAAACCAGGCTCATCCAGGCCATAGTATTTCTGATATGTACATATGGATTTCAAAGCAAAACTGTGAAGAAAGCTGATAGGAAGAGAACTGATTTGAACAGTGGTGCTGGAGAAATGTTCTGAAGATACCATGCTCTGACAAAAAGACAAAAAGTTCATTGTAGAGCACAGGTCTTGGTTTTCACTAGAAATCGGAATTATCTAAGACTATCAACTCTTTGGAACTCTCTCCCCAATGAGGTTAAAATAGCCCCTTCCCTGACATCTTTTAAAAAGCAGCTAAAGACCTTCTTGTTCGTGCAAGCTTTTGATGAAGACACTTAGCTGTAATAACAGGAAGGCAACTTTTATTGAGTCGTGTGTATGTTTACCATCTGTCTTGCTGAGTTGCCTGCAATAACTGTATTAGACAAATGTTTTTTTTAAAAATGTTTATTTATTTTATATTGTAAATTTGTTTTTATATGTTATTGTTTTACATATGTATATTGCTTTGTATTGTTTTTTATATAATGTTGTAAGCTGCTTTGGGTCCTGTTTAGAGAGAAAAGTGGGATATAAATAAAGATTTATTATTATTATTATTATTTATTAATCACACTTTTGGCATCTTATGAGACAATATGACACACTGTAAAATATAATAATGATTGATAAGGTCAAAAGCAGTAGAAAGAGAGAAAGATAGGTGAATAGATTCAGTAAAGGAAGCCAGAACCTTGGGTTTATATGACCTGAGAAGGGTTGTAAAATAACCTTGTCTTTTGGAAATCTCACGTTCACAAGGTTATCATAGGTTGCAGCTAAATTGGCAGACTATCACAATAGCAGTTATTCATTATTTCTGTTTGTTTGTTGTTATTTAGCACTGTAACAGTGTGAATCAAAAACTGAAATATTAAAAAAATATCCAGAGAATCTGAGACTGGCTCTACACTCCCCTATATCCCAAGATCTGATCCAAGATTATCTGCTTTGAACTGGATTATATGAGTCTCCACTATCATATCATCTTGGATAAGTAGATAATCTGGGTTCAGATCTTGGCAGTATAGAAGGGGCCTGAGCCTTAGAACTGAGAGGCCTCATTTGTCCTGCCTCATTTGGCATTTTGTGTGCTATTTCTTTTCTTTCCTGGCTATTAGAGCAAAACAAATTGTCTTTATCCGCCCTTGCATAACTATTATGGATTTATGATTTTATTCATGTGGTAGAATTGAGGAGAGGCGAGTAACAAATAAAATGTATTTATTTATTATTATTTATAATATCCACAGAGTTCTACTGAACATACAGATATATCTCTTCTGTTTTTCTGCCCCACTAGTCCTACAGGTAGAATAAGAAATTCTGCTTGTTCCCAGGCAGAACAAATTTAGGGGATTTGTGATGTCTTTTCACCCTTCAGAAGGGACTGCTCAAGCATGTCAAAGCAACTTACTGAAAAGAACCATGATATTGAAAAGAACTAGTGCTGTATAATGCTTAGGCCCCTTCCAATTCTCTATATCCCAGGATCTGATCCCAGATTAACTGCATTAAACTGGATTATATGAGTCTCCACTGCCAGATAATCTAGATCAGATCCTGGGATATAGGGTAGTGTGGAAGGGGCCTTAGATCAGGGGTTCCCAAATTAAGGCCCGTGGACTGGCTTAGACTGTTGGGCTAGGGGCAGAGAGACCTGAGTCACACTACTTGATTGGTAACCATAGGAAGGTAATTTTCTTTAAGCCTGCTTTCTGCTCTGAGTTGTAGAATGGATGGGAGGATCTCAAAAGGAGGTTAGGAGAAAACTTGTTATGCTCCCTTGAGGTCCTTAAAGGGAAGGCAGGGTTATAATATAATAAATAAATAGTATAATGCCCTACAAGATTTGGACAGCACCAGCTCCAGCTATCTTTTAACCCTTGAAAATAATATTTTTTTAATTAGGTAGAGTTTGTGAAGAAGCAACAGCAATTGATCTTGAAAAAGCTTCATTGTGAGAGAGAGCCTTTGGAACAGGAGCTTGAAGAATTTGTAGATGAAGTAAGTTCAATTTTCTAAAAAAAAAAATCATGTTAAATATATTTTTTCCATATTTACCAACAATATTTCATTTTATCGTAGGCACTGGCTTATTCTTTAGAAGACAAAATTGCTCTCATCCATGAGCTACCACCACAGTTATTGGCCTTGGAGTGTCCGTATCCTGATTTGAAAGCTTCAGTGTTTACAGAATTTGATAAACTAGCAAATGAATATTGGCTAAAGCTCCAGGAGGTTGATCAAGAGTTAAAAGTCATATCAAGGTAATCAAACCTGATGTCATGTTTCTTTAAAGGCTAGGCACAATGTTTTTTATATTGGAGCCTTCTGAGATTGCAATTTCATTTACTAGGAACAAAATCTGTTGTCTTTTCATTGAGCACAATGCATAGTTGTCTCTGCCCAGCTCTGTGGGATTAAATAGTCAGAAACTGTTTACACAGCTGAGAGAGCTGTCTCTTTGTAAAATGCCTTGTCCAAAATAATATGCGAAATATTCAAGAAGTTAGATCACCAGAAATACGGTATGCAGTAATCATCTTCATATTTAATATGGATGCAATGTTTCTCATTTCTTACTTTTGTAATTATATTAATTTATGATGGATTGTTTTGTATTTTTACTAAAAGTCATAAACAGTTGTCCATACAACTGTTAAGCCACATCTTTCCACAGAGGAGGTTTATTTTGTGAGATATTCACATATATAGACCAATATATGAGCTGGGGAGTTATAATCCAGCCAAACCATCCAGTTTTCTCACAGTAGGCATTTCTGGTGTCCCAGTTTCCTGTTTTCCAATTACAAATGAGCAGCTTCATGCATGTGGAGTAGAAGCAGGGCTGCTCCAGAAACCATTTGGATCCTGGTATTTGTTAATCTTTAGAATGTGGATGGTTTAAATAATGGTTTAGATAAGTGTTATGCCTTTTTTTTAAAAAATCACACATTTACCAAATAGGCGCACAAAATCATTGCTGGTTACAACAGTGTAAATCTTGGTTTATAGTTGAACTAGTCCTTTATCATTCCTGAGGAGCATCAACCAAAACCTTTTGCCATGCATTTCATGCCTTTTGTATTCTAAGCAAATATAAATCAGGGACAATTGTGACACACAGCACTTCTGTTTGGTATCATTGCATGCATGCAAGGATTTTTTAAAATTGTTTCAGAAGTGAAGTTGCTTCTGGTGTAAGAAAGTTTGCCATCTTCAGAGACATTGCCCAGGGGGTGCCGGATGTGTTACTAGGAGGCTACTCTTGTGTTCTCGCAAGCTAGAGCTGATAGACAGGGACTCCCTCTGCCTCATGGGTTCAAACCGGCAACCTTCAGATCAGCAGTTCACAAGGGTTTAACCCATTGTGCCACTGCAGCTCTTTGTTATGACTAAACATGTAATTTTATGCAGATATACTTAGAAGTAGGCCACACAGTCAGTGAAACGTACCAGCAGGGTAAGGTATAGAGCAGGGCTGCACATCCTGTGGCCTTCCACATATTTTGGACCAGTTCCCAGAATTCCTAACCATTAGACAAGCTGGCTAAGGCTTCTGGGGGTTGGAATCCCAAACACTTGGATGGCCTGGGATGTGCATGCCTGATACAGAGGATTACAGCCCTAATACCTAGAACATTCGAGCTTTTCTTCAGCACCGGGACATAAATGATCTTTGGTTGAGAGTAATAATGAGTGTGTTCAAAGGTGACTTTTGCATACACGACTTTGTCAGTAATATTCCATGTGTTTGGCTTCAAAGGCTATGTTGTTTTCACTGGTTGAGTATTTTGCGTATCAGATTTTAACAAATCATAGTTTGATAGACTGAGATGGAGTTTAAATGATCTACTTTGTAATGCTGGTTTGTATTGTTGTTTTTGTTGATGTTATTTTATTCATATCCCATGCTTTCTTTCTTAAAATAATAATAATAATAATAATAAAACTTTATTTATACCCCGCCACCATCTCCCCAACGGGGACTCGGGGCGGCTTACATGGGGCCATGCCCAGAACAGTACAATATAGCAAAATATAAAAACAACATATCATAATACAATTAAACAATACAATAAATAATCATGTACAGTGCAACACAAAATAAAAAAAAACCCAATATAACAGGGCGGGCCGCATGAGACACTTAGTTAAAACTTGGGGTGAGAAAAGGATAAGAATACAACCACGGGGAACAGGGACATAAGATAGAAAAACAATCTAGAGGATAGATGTTGGGGGGAGTAACAAAAGAAGTGTGTAATAGTTACTCTCCGAAAGCACATCGGAAAAGCCAGGTTTTTAAATCTTTCCTGAAAGCTAAAAGAGTGGGGGCTTGCCTGATTTCGATGGGCAGTGAGTTCCACAAACGGGGGGCCACAGCAGAAAAGGCCCTCTCCCTTGTTCCCACAAGGCGGGTCTGGGATACAGGCAGTGGCGACAGGACTCAAAGAGACTCAAAGTGATTAATAGTGCTAAAAAACAATACAATGTACAATTTAAAATCTGCAACATAGAAACACTAAAACAGAATTAAACAGGGAACTATTAAAATAGAAAAGTTAAAACCATTAAAAACCTATTAATACTATTAAAAACCTATTAAAATACATAAAACACTACGCAGCACACTCTAGCATGATTTTAAAAACTTTCTTCTTTAAAAGTATGTCTAAAAATATAGGTTTTATCATACCACTTGAAAAACAGCTGTCAGTTTGTTGGCAGTTCTTAAGTCAGTTTCTGGGTTCAGATGTCATTGAAAGAGCTATGACTTAAGAACAAAAGAAGCCTCTTTAGCAACTAAGCTTACCAGTAGAGAAGAGGAGGGAAGACCACTGAAGCCTATCCCTTATTCACATTGCAACAAATTGCTTTGTTTGGGCCATCCCTTACAGAGAGAGTATGGTCACGTCTTGGAAACTTAACAAGGGGACATGTTAGAATAGGCATGGGCAAACCTTGGCCCTCCAGGTGTTTTGGACTTCAACTCCCAGAAATCCCAGCCATCTTACCAACTGTTAGGAATTGTGGCAGTTGAAGTCCAAAACACCTGGAGGGTCAAAGTTTGCCCATGCCTGCGTTAGAACCATAGTATCATCTTCTACCTCTGCACAGTGGAATGAAAGACTACAATGTGAATATTCCTCCAAAAACCCATGTGCTTTTTCAAAGGCAGAATTGACGTTATTCCAAAATATATGGTTGGATTTTGCCACTTTTAAAAGTTAAACCTGATTACCAGAAGGAACACTGCTGCGAGATAAAGAAATGTATTCTGAAAATGACGGATAGCTTTGTTTCAAGTGCTAGTAATCATTCAGCAGTGAACAGTCAGCGGTCTTCATGTTTTCACGAGCTAAGGAGGTAGAGAGAGAAATACAAGACACAAGAGAACACCTTGGTTTCATGTTTTCTATGTGCCTTAAGCATCCACTGTTGGGTATCCCACCCCCCACAAATCCTATGCCATATCTATGTTATATTTAACACTGCTTCTTACATTGTGGATTCCAACCCCAAATGCCCCTCTCCAGCTCAATGTTGGGGTCACAAAAATTGACAACAATAAAAGATTTCTGAGTGCCACCCATTTACACAAATATGTTAGCAACAACATGCAGAGTTTACAGTTGACTCTGCAGCTGTACTCCATAAAAAGGAAAATCAGCCTGTTTACAAGCCTTGAAAATGCTGATTTATTATCAGTAAATGTTTGATTTTTATATTTGTTTTATACACCTATATACCTGGGATCATGGAAAAAATGTCTCAGGTGGAAAGAGATCATGAGTGGGAAAAGGTTAAGGAACTCGGATCCATGAAATGTACATCAACTAAAAGCTAGAATGTGCTAGTAATTAAGTCTATTTTTTAAAAAAACAACTGAAACAAGCAACAAAAAAGCAAACCAAATAAAATGGAAAGATTTGTCAAATGTACAACTATGGGGTTTGAACAGATTATTTTAGGACACAGAAACTGCTCCTGATGACACCCAGTCCAATTCAGAAAATTTTTGAACTATATTGTGCTTTTATTCAAAAAGGTATGGGAGCAACGCAGTAGAATTAGTAAGAACAACAAAATAGCAGCACAGTCTCATTCATGTTTGTTCAGAATAAAATATCACTGTGTTCAGTGAATTGTGTGTTCAGGAAACAACAAGCCTCAGTTTATTTAAAGGAAGTTTTGCTGAAATCAACAGGATGTATTAAAGAGCAAATAGGATGACAGTGTCAGCCCCTGAGTAAATGGCTTGCGCTGATGCCAGTATGGGAAAAATGATAAACAAGCAATCTGTAGCTCTATACAGAATGACATTCTGTTTAGACATTTTTCACTTTTGAAAAGAAAAGTCATTTCAGACCTGAAAAGCCCAAGCGTCGATTGGAAAAGCCACTTCAGTTGTGACTTCATTGATAAAAGATCCAAATGGAAGAAAGCTCTTAAAATAGAAGATATTGGAGCTTACAAGAAGAGGCAGTGACTGGAAATTTGAGTGGTCACACATAATTTTCCCTGTCGTTTCTAATGTGGAAAATATTTTTCTCTGAGTTTGTGTGTGGATAGAATGAGAAATGGAAGGAGTGAATGTGATTTAAATTCTTTTATCCCACTGAAATAGATGTTGGTGTCTGAGAGCAGAGAATACAATTAATACTAAAAATGTAATAAATGATACAGCGACCCTTTGACCTATGGTGAACAGCCCTACCATGGGTTCAACCTCTCAGAGAACAAGCATATTAGGTTGGATCCAAACATGCCTTCTGTACAGTTGCCAGATTCCTCTTCTAATTATGCAAATCAATCTAATTTGCATTCTAATTATTCAAATTCAGCACATGGATTTTTTTCTTCTTTTCTCATTATCCTTCAACTGTCATACCATTTTTTTACAGTTAAGGATGATTTGAAGGAGAGTCAGTTTAGAGTAATATCTCAAGTCATAGAATCATAGAGATAACAGAGGCCACAAGGACCATCTAAGCCAGCTGCCTTCTGCCATACAGGAAACACACAATCAAAGTACCCCGACAGATGGCCATCCAGCCTCTACTTAAAAACCTCCAGAGAAGGAGACTCCACCACACTCCGAGGCAGCAGCACATTCCACTGTTGAACAGTTTTTGCCATCAGGACTTCCTAATATTCAAGTGCTGGGTTTGGAACAGGGGGTTCCAAATTCTAATTTGTGGTCTTGAAAAGTGCTTTGTGACCTTGAGCCACTTTAATCTCTCAGCAAACCAACATTCAAGGGTTGCGATGGGATTTATAGAGAGAAGGGAGCCATATAAAGTGTCTTCTCTATTTCCTAGTGCTGTACATTTTTGTTTCATGTCAGGAGCGACTTGAGAAACTGCAAGTCGCTTCTGGTGTGAGAGAATTGGCCATCTGCAAGGACATTGCCCAGGGGGCGCCTGGATGTTTTGATGTTTTTACCATTCTTGTGGGAGGCTTCTCTCATGTCCCCACATGGAGCTGAAGCTGATAGATGGAGCTCATCCACACTCTCCTTGGGTTGGATTCAAACGGGCAATCTTCAGGTCAGCAACCCAACTTTCAAGTCATCAGTCCTGCTGGCACAAAGGAGAACAACGTTGTTTTGCTATCACTTTTTCACTAGTGAGAAAAAGTTACAGTGACGTGAAAATACTGCAAGAGCCCCCTGAGAGTAGCTGCCATCTGATTCACACGGCAATATGTACAGGAGAAATAGCCATAACTGAAGAGAGAAAAACATGGTGTGATTTCCTTGATATAAATATTTCATTGTAATCAGAATTAAATGGAAAGCTAAACTTTCTTTGACTATTTGATTTTTTATTGGAATGTACATATTAAGCAGCTCGTCTGTGATAGGATATCTGTGCCCCCACATAATTATTTCTTGATATTGCCAATTAAGGTAATGGTAAATGTTTATACTTTTTTTTTAACTTTCTCTCTCACCTAACTAATCAAATCCTCCTACCTTAAGCCTCTTCTACACTGTCCTGTATCCCAGGATCTCATCCCAGATTATCTGCTTGTCCCAGATTATATGGCAGTAGAGACTCATATAATCCAGTCTATAGAAACTTGGACCTAATACAATGTGTTAATCTTTAAGGATAAATTTTGTTGGGTAGATAGTAGTTCCTGTTGTTTTTGCTACAACAGACCAGTGCAGCTACCTTCCTTGAAAACGGAAAGATATTCTTTACTGCAAGGGGAAGACTTTCAGAGCAAGTGTCAATTCAGTGTGGCAGATTTGTTTCACTCTTTTAATAGTCTGCTTGGAGCTAGCAAATCTTGCCTGCCTTCTATCGCCACTGTACAAACCTGGGAAAGGTGTGCTTTCTATCATAATGCACCAGCATGAATCCAGCTCATTACATTGACAGTAACACTGTGCAAACGTTCAGATGAAAAAGGTGAGGGAGGCCCGTTGTATAATGTATAGCTCAAATAGATTCCTTTTTGAACTGAGAATCAGACATAAGCAAAATGCTGCTAGGCGTTTGGCTATTGATCAGAGCTGCAATTGTCTTCATAACATTCCCAAACTAGAAAAGCTGTTTCTAGAGAACAGACTTTTTGTGTGTGTGCTACCATTGTGGTAGTGATAATAATGATTGCTTCATGAAGCATCGCTGAGGGTAGGGGCTCCTTTACACTTTATCTGCCATGGTAGAATTCTATGGCATTCTGGTAATTTGCAACTTTAATTGTTGTTGTGTACCTTCAAATCATTTCCAACTTATGATGACTCTATCAGGGAGTTGTTGTTAGAATTTTCAGTCATAGAGCTCTTTTATGAGCTCTAGGAGCAGATAGCATGAAGACAAGACAACGTAGATCTATATCACTAATACCGTGTTGTGTGAATAGACATAGGTAATAGCATCAGAGCAATCAGATGAAGTTTATCAGAGCATAGTTGAAAGTCTAGTAGTGCTATCAATGGGACCCCCTATGAATCTGTATTATGGCGACTACTGTCTATCTTGCTGTTGTGTGCCTTCAAGTCATTTCTGACTTATAGTGACTATGTAGTTTTCTTGGCAAAATTTGTTCAGAAGCGTTTGTCTTCTTCTGAGGTTGAAAGAGTACAACTTGCCTTAGATCCCCCAATGGGTTCCATGGCTGATCCCCCAGTGGGTTCTGTGGCTAGGTGCAAATCTGCTCTCCAGAATCATAGTTCAATGCTCATGCCACTACACCACACTGGATCTTCTGCATATACTACAGGCATCTTATTCTGAAAACCATCTGATTAAGTACATACCATGCGCACACACACATATATATGTATCAATTTAAAATAATCTGATTAAATAATGTTTGGTCACTACTTGCAGTGCTCCCATCTTGTTCCCCAATTGGATATTGGTGTCTGTGGTTCTCCAACCAAGCTTTTCCTGGCTCTTCATGGAGCTCATTGACCTCCAAGGGTGTATTGCGGAGGGAATCTACTGTACCAGCTCAGTAACTAGATATTTCCACAGCAACAATTGACAATGACATGGTTGACATATGGGGAAGTTGACATCTCAGTCGGAGTTATTGTTGTAGTTTGTCTGGCTGCAAATGCCGTGAAACGGTGCATCAAATTTACATTGTCCTATCTATTATAGAGGGTGGCAGCGGATTATGGTAACAGTATTTGGAGGGTTACTTCCCTTAGGAGGTTTTTATGTTCTTTAGAGGATCTAAAGCCAGGGATTAGTTTGGGGTAAATCTGATTCAGAGGAAATATAAAGCAGCTGCCTGAGGGTGTTTGTATATAGGCCCACTGCCAGGTTTCAGTTCTGAAACCAAATAATGGTAGTAGTTGTTTTTTCCTCATGGAAAAATGATCGCTATGTTGTTAAGTAATGCCAAGTTTAATATCTGAAACACATATTTGGCAAGGCTGAATTTTGGTTAACTCTCTATATATGCACGGGTCATATTCTGTTTCCCATTTGTATTCTTAATCCAAGAAAACACTATTCAGGACAGTCAGTCTACTGGTACAAAAGCTTAGTATTCATAAACGAAATCTGCCTTCTGTAAAGATGAATACAAACAAGTGTTGTCTAGATGGTAGAAGTAACTTTACTCAGAAAGTATCTGATTACCGCATTATTTAGAGGGGAACACCAAATTTAGCGTTAAAGGTAAAGCTTGGAACTAAGTACCTATACATACCTAGTTACCTGCAGTTTTCTTCTAGAAAGAAGCTTGAAGTACATTACATATCAATGCTAACTTACTTTTGTGTGAAACTATATAACCCAGTGGTTCTCAATCTGTGGGTCCAAAAGTGTTTTAATCTACAACTTCCAGAAATCCCAACGAGTTTAACAGCTGTTAGGATTTCTGGGAGTTAAAGGCCAAAAACATCTGGAGATTCGCAGGCTGAGAACCACTGATATAACCCTTAATTACTTTTGTAGATACTGCTTTCTGGCCTCCCTAATTTTTTTTCCTGATGTTAGTACAGTAGAGTCTCACTTATCCAATGTTCTGGATTATCCAACGCATTTTTGTAGTCAATGCTTTCAATATATCATGATATTTTGGTGCTAAATTCGTAAATACAGTAATTACTACATAGCATTAATGTGTAATGAACTACTTTTTCTGTCAAATTTGTTGTATAACATGATGTTTTGGTGCTTAATTTGTAAAATCATAACCTATTTTGATGTTTAATAGGCTTTTTCTTAATCTCTCCTTATTATCCAACATATTCACTTATCCAACATCCTGCCGGCCCGTTTATGTTGGATAAGTGAGACTCTACTGTACTCCCAATCAACCTATTTCTAGGCCAGATTTCTTCTTGATATTTTTTTCAGATACACACAGAATTTTGAAACAGAGATATACTTTATCTGCATGTAACTTCTTCTGTCACCTTTTTGAACATACTTCTCCTAACTGTCTTTTGGACATGTAAGTTGGTGCTAAATGTCTATATCTTATTTTTTTTTGTGGGTTTCTGATTCCCCATCCAGCAGTACACACATAAAATTGCCATGGAGTGAGCACTTCTCAACCTTAAAAAGTGTTTATACATAGTGATTTCCTTTTTCAGCTCAATCCCTCACATGTTATTTACCCCCCCCCCCCAAACCCATAAATTACTTCGTTGTTCCTGTATTACACTGTTCCTCTGAAGACGAGGATCCTATCCCTTTTAATATTTATATGTAAATATTAAGCAGTGGAGAAGCCCCTTCAAATCAGAAACCCACAAAAACTGTAGTATAGATTTAGCACCAACGAGACATATGATCAGAAAGGTGATAGAAGAAGTTACAACCTAAAGTATTCATCTATTTGAAAACTCAAATCTAACCTAGAAATAGGGTGATGGAAAATATTATTTTCCATTTATTGTACTGTTGAGACAACTCCAAAACACACAAGGAGAAAAATAATCCCCATTATGTTCTCCAGAAAATTATGAAAATAATAATTTTTTTGTAATTACAGTAGAGTCTCACTTATCCAACATAAACGGGCTGGCAGAATGTTGGATAAGCGAATATGTTGGATAATAAGGAGGCATTAAGGAAAAGCCTATTAAATTAAGGTTAAGCCTATTAAATTAGGTTATGATTTTACAAATTAAGCACCAAAACATCATGTTATACAACAAATTTGACAGAAAAAGTAGTTCAATACGCAGTAATGCTATGGAGTAATTATTGTATTTATGAATTTAGCACCAAAATATCACGATGTATTGAAAACATTGACTACAAAAGTGTGTTTGGATAATCCAGAACGTTGGATAAGTGAGAGTTGGATAAGTGAGACTCTACTGTAATTGTTTTCATCAAGACCTGTACTGTTTTATGTGTGACTTGATCCCAATGCATGCCTCCAAAATGCATACTTACAGCGGTTTGTCGTTAATGTTTAACTTTGGTATGCTCACTTCAGACTTTCACAGTAATTTGCAGAGAAGCAACTGCCAATATGTTACAGATTTCACAGTGCGTTTGCATAAACTGTGCTCTGTTTTAGTACACTATACTGTACACTAAAAATGTTGGAAGGCATTGTATTGAAATGCCAATACATCTGAATGAATGAAGGGGAAATCCTGAAAATCGACACCCTCAGAGATGGTGCAGGCTTCTAGTCAGAAATTGTATAGGCTGAGTTCAGTGATCATGAGGATGACCAAAGTAATTAAATGAAACATGGAATACATTATTAAGTAGGCTCCACATACCTCACCAGGAAATAAATATATGTACAGGAAAGGAAAGGCAAGCCTAGTGATATCCATGACCAGCCTGTCCCTTCTTTGGGAAGGGAGACCAGAGGGACATTTATGCCATCTGGTCCTCCATATCTCACTCTCTAGGGCAGTGGTTCTCAACCTGGGGTCCCCAGATGTTTTTGACATTCAGCTTCCCAAAATCCTAACAGCTGGTAAACTGGCTGGGATTTCTGGGAGTTGTAGGAAAAAACATCTGGGGACCTGAGGTTGAGAACCACTGCTCTTACAAACCATCCTTTGTAGGAGAAAAACCTAACTTGTTATTGCAATCGCTACGTATCTTTACTGTTTAAGAACAAATAAACAACAACTTCTTGATTTTCCTCACATAAAGTGTCTCGTGTGACTCTCTAAATATCCTAACACAGAGGAGGCTCCTGAATATAACATTAGTAGTGGTAACGAGTTTGAATCCTCCATATATTGGTGTGGGGGGGGGGGGAGTGATCTATCTATCACACAGCAAGTCCTCCATATTTTTGGTGGCAGCTGAAGGCAATCTTCTGTAGCTGCATGTCTAAAAAGCATGTCACCAACATGAAAAGTCTGGAAAGCTCTACCCTAAAGATTATTTTCTCAAGTGGCATATTGGTTTCCTTCAAACATAATTCAAAATTCCGTCTTAATTTTAATGGCAAATACTGGAAAAATATTAGCAATCTCTGCCACTCATTGGCTATTCAAATGGCTTGTTGACACAGAAGCCCTCTGAAGCCAATGAGAACAACAAAGATCTGGCAGTGTGGTTTGAAATACATGGTTTTAACAATTTTATGTTGAACTGAAATTTTATATGAGCCCAAGCTGCATTTCAGTCTGACACGAAATCTGCTCCCAATTAATACTGTCACTTGATATATTAAAATGAATTTTTTAAAATATACTGTCATGATGCTCTGCCTGCAGATTATGCACAGGAAAATATATTGCTTTATGGTATTTTGATTGAAAAAGAACTCCCTAAAAGCTTTTTTACTTTCTGTTAAAGAGCCATTAGGCTCTTTAGTGTAAAGGGTTTGATGCAAGGACGTGAAAGATGTCATCACAAAACACTTTTTTAGCCTCTATGTTTGAACATAAGTAGTAATATGCTGACCATTTTCAAAAGCTGTAGATCATGTATTTCCATTTCCCTGTTTCGTATATTTCTACTATTTTAAAGAAAAACATGACTTTAGAATCTCAGTGCTGTATTGTTAAAAAACATTTAAAATTAACTAATTAAGCATGATTTTTTCCTGTTAATTGTTCCTTATTTTGTTTTGTTTTAATTTGAACAATGCTTGCCACTAGGACACTAGTCTAATGCCCATGCAATGTCTAGGGGCTGTTGCTGAAAATGACATCTCTGTATAAAATCACTTTCTCCCCTGCACAAGGTATTAGATTAGTCCAGTGGTTCTCAACCAGGGGTCCCCAGATGTTTTTGGCCTACAACTCCCAGAAATCCCAGCCAGTTTACCAGCTGTTAGGATTTCTGGGAGTTGAAGGCCAAAAACATCTGGGGAGCCCAGGTTGAGAACCACTGGATTAGTCACTGATATTGGTTGGAGTGGAGCAGAAATATCTCAGCCTAAAGAATAATGGACAGGAGCCCCGGTGGCGAAGTGCGTTAAAGCACTGAGCTGGAGACCGAAAGGTCCCAGGTTCAATCCTTGGGAGCAGCGTGAGCAGCCACTGTTAGCTCCAGCTCCTGCCAACCTAGCAGTTCGAAAACATGCCAGTGTGAGTAGATCAATAGGTACCGCTCTGTCAGGAAGGTAATGGCGCTCCATGCAGTCATGCCGGCCACATGACCTTGGAGGTGTCTATGGACAACGCCGGCTCTTCGGCTTAGAAATGGAGATGAGCACCAACCCCCAGAGTCAAACATGACTGGACTTAACATCAGGGGAAACCTTTACCTTTTACCTTTAAAGAATAATGGACAGCAGGGAAGACCTGATTAATGGCTGTTTTTTCCTGGCACATTGTATACACTTATGAGAATACTTTTGCCCCAACTTTTCTGTCTCTATATAAAATATATATTAGTTACAATTGATTGGATCTACCAGTGGTGGACAGAAGAGTCCAATTTGCAAATGATGCCTCCAACTCCAAGGATTTCCTTTCTTACCACACCACAGGTCAGCTAGGTTGCATCTATACTGTAGAATTAATGCAGTTTGACAACACGTTAACTGCCTTGGCTGAATGATCTAGAACAGGTACAGGTAAAGTAAGATCTGTGGGCCGGATGCAGTTCCTTGAGCGTTCTACTCCAGCCCTCCTCTTTTTCCCTATCCTCTCAATATAAGGATGTGGCGGCTTGCCTGCCGCATCCTTTTTTTTTTTAATATACTTTTTATTAAGATTCCTTTTATAATACAATAATAATACAATAGTAATAAAGAGGAAAAAAGAAAAGAAGAAAGGAAAAACAAGAGAAAAAGAAGGGTTAATATATAGATATGTAAAAGGGGCATAAATAGAGTAGATTTAATACTGCAAGTAGAGTATCTATTTTACTATGTGTATTACCTACACTAAATTGTGTATATTCTGGAAAAAATTAATTACAATTTTTGTTAGTATTGTTATAGTTACTTAATTGCAGTAGATAGAAGAATATATATATATATATATATATATATATATATATATATATATATATAGTGTAGGCGAAGAGGAAATGGAGATATAAACATAGGTTAAAATTATCAGGATAGAGAAACAATGATCAGGATAGAGAAACGATGTTACATAGAAAGATGATTGGTTGTTTTGACTTCCTGTATCTTCCAGAGGTCTGTTCCTTTTCTATTTTTTTCCCATTCTTGTTCTTTTCTCCCTTTCTTCTTTCTTCCCCTTTGTTTTTGTACATAATTTTGTTTTTACGAATAGTTCTTATCATATCAATATTTTTTTATTCTTTGACATGAGATATTCATTTACTTGTTTCCAGTTGGTTTCCTTTATTTTCATTCCTTTATTCTTAGTCATGAGAAAGGTAAGCCTATCCATATTTCTAATTTCTAAAGTTTTTGTAATCCAGGTTTCTTCATCAGGTATATCTTGATTTTTCCATAACTTAGCATAACACAGTCTTGCGGCTGTGGTCAGTAAGAATAACAATTTGTCTGTAATTTTTTTCCATCTTTATTTCATGTATTCCTAGTAGAAATGTTTACGGTTCTGAATGATCTAGAACAGGTACAGGTAAAGTAAGGTCTGTGGGCCGGATGCCGTTCCTTGAGTGCTCTATTTCGGCCCTCCTCTTTTCCCCTATCCTCTCAATATAAGGATGTGGCGGCCTATCTGCCACATCCTTATGCTGAAAGAAAGGGGGGGGGATACCTGTGTCGGCCTGGCCCTGGCCATGTGTCTTTCTTTCTTTTCGGCATAAGGATGCGGCAAGTCAGTACATCCTTATGCCAAAAGGATGGGCCAGGGCCAAGGCCTTCCTCTCCTTTTGGCATAAGGACACAGAGTCACTGCGTCCTTGTGTCGAAAGGATGGGCTAGGAGAGCTCTTAGCAGCCACGTGTCTTCCCACGTATCCTCCTGCCAAAAGGAGTGCCCTGCAGGACATGCAGCTGTGCAGAGTTCTCCCGAGAGCCCGCCATAGCCACGTGTCAATCCCTCCCCCCGCACCAACTGCCCTCAGTCCCATCCCCGCATGCATCAACCCTCAACTTCCCCCCTTCACTTCTGGCCTCACCAAGCCTGGCATGATATAAATATAGAACCATAGAAGTTGTAGCATTAGCATTGGTGAGGCACAGCACTGCCAAAGAGTGCTTTTCTTCACCAAACTACAGCTGTTAAGTATTGAGCCATGGCAGGTTAAAGCAGTGTCAAACTGCATTAATTCTTCAGTGTTGATTAACTTTAGTCAACAGGATTCCTTGACCCAGAAACATTTTGAAAAGTCTGTAGATACTATAATAAAGAGAATGCCGCAGGAAGCCTGCACCTATATTTGGCTCAATTGCATTTTGTCAACATCCTTTTCCCAGGCTTATTGTAGTCAGGAATTTTTGTTTATTTTCTCACATTATGGCACTGAATGAACGAGTATCCATATTGTCTACTGTATGCAGCTTTTTCCAATTACCGTATATACTCGAGTATAAGCTGACCCGAATATAAGCCGAGGCACCTAATTTTACCACAAAAACTGGGAAAACTTATTGACTCGAGTATAAGACTATGGTGGGAAATGGAGCAGCTATGGGTTAAATTCAAAAATAAAAATAGATAATAAAATTGCATTATTTGAGGCATCAGTAGGTTAAATGTTTTGGAATATGTATATAAAAGTGTAATTTAAGATAATAAGACTTTAATAAGATAAGACTGTCCAACTCTGAATACCTATATACTCAAGTACAAGCCAACCTGAATAGAAGCCGGCCAGGACCCTCACTTGAGTATAAGCCGAGGGGAGCTTTTTCAGTCCTAAAAAGGGCTGAAAAACTAGGCTTATACTCGAGTATATACAGTATTAAAAGCGTTTGGAATAAAATACAGACTTGATTGATTTTCTTGTTGTGCAGGTAACATAACATGTTTCTTGAGTTTGTTCCTTGTATTCCTTTTGAATGGCTATGCTCTTGAATTACTTAAATATTAAATGGTACATTTTAAAAGACATTATTTAGCTTAGCTTGTGCCATTCCATTTAAGAAATCAACTTACAGAAATGTAAACAATTTGGTTTGGTATAATTTGCATTGGGGACTTTGTCCCTTCAGACATTTTAATTTAGGGTGCATCTACACTGTTGAATTAACGCAGTTTGATACAACATTAGCCACCATAGCTCAACGTTACAGAATCATGGGAGTTATATTTTAGCAGGATCCCTAGCCTTTGCTGCCAAAAAGCACTGGTGCCTCGCCAAATTACAAATCCCAGAAATCCATAGTATTGAGCTTTGGTAGGTAAAGTGATGTCAAACTACATTAGTTCTTTGAAGTAGAGGCACCATTAGGATTCTAGAAGTTGGTCCAAAACATTTGAAGGTTCTCCACAAATCATCATCATCATCATCATCATCATCATCTTTATTTGTACCCCACCCCATCTCCCTAAGGGACTCAGGGAGGCTCACAGCATAAATACAGTAACATACATAAAATAAAAGAAACATGTTAAGCAATATAAAAACAAACAAGAAAAGCTAAAACACAAGTAATCAGCATTAACAATAAAATTATAAACATTAGATTAAAACACTATCATTCCTGTGATTTAAAAGGGGCCTGCTACTCGAATCAGGTACACAAAGGTCTATGCCAACTTGTAGTGACTTTTTGGAGTTTCAGACGTGGGTTTTTCCCCCTCAACTTTAACTAGGGAACATACCTGGGAGCTTCTATAGACAAATGTACCCTGCTACTTTGCTACAATTCTTTTATCTGTGTGATCTGTGCTTCTCTGTCCTGTTGAAGGCACAAGTTTCTTGGTGCATGCAATTCTGGCAATGGTCTTGAAAAGATTCTTGGCCTCTGCAGGGTGTCTAGTCTTTAGTCTGCCTACTGGATGGATTTTATTCTGCTGTCTTGAAGTTGGCCCTGTCCCATGACCTTTTCCATTTGGTCTCTGTTTTCTGTGTCCATTTAATACATTGCAAAGAAAATGTACATGGGGTTAAGAGAGCTGGTCATGTACTTGATGGCTCTGAGAACAAAACAGTGACTCTGTATTTTATTTTTAAGGGTCTGTTCTGTTTTGTTCTGATGGTGTCACCTTTGTGTTCTAATTGACTACCTCCCTTTGGGGCCTCCCTCTGTTCTCATTCCCCAGTGGTTCATTTGATTTGTCTCAAAAATCCAGACAGCTCCTCTCCAAGCTTGCTTCAGCCTAGCAAAGCAGAAAACAATGAAGCCAAAACAGCATTCTTATTTTGGCCATCCGTAGCAAACACATCAGACAACTATGAAGACCGCTGAGCTCTACGGGTGAAAGTAGCAATGGGTTTATCAACCCTTTACAAAGGGAAAACTCTGTGCCTTCTTAACAATGATGCACTCATAAGTTTACAAACAGAGAAATACTGTGAAGGTTGGAAAGAGAAAGGAGGATGTGACTTTCTCTTGAATAGGATCTGTGGCAAAGGAATTGGTTCCAGTCCAGAAGCATTCTACTCATTAATTTCATGCAAAAAAAAAAATCAGGTATAAGGATGTACCTTTCAATGTACATTTTTAGAAGATGCCATTTTCTTGTGTTGTGAGTGCCATTGGGAAGATAGTTTGTTTATTAATCCTTTTGGTAGAATTCACAATAAAGAACCTTTACCTTTTTTTATGGAAACCAAATTTTATTTTAATATTGACTTGAAATAAAAGACATGATAGAAAGTACCCTGAGAAAGAGATGAGACTAGGAGTAATTTTATTTTAGTTTATATTATCCCATTATTTTGTGAAGCACACAAAATAGTAAGTTCACTGGTGAATGTTCAGGACAAAGTTAGGGGATTTGCACATATTCTTTTTTCCAAGTGAAATACCTGACAATGAGTAATGTACAGCATGAAGTTTCAAACAATAGTAATCCTATATTGCAGAAGTTACTCATGTTTAAATGTCTTGCTAATTGCCAAAATACTGACTTCATGGTATTTCCTTCTGTTGTCAATTCTCAGTATTCTGTTGTATGTATGGGAAAACACAACAATTGCTTAAACCCGAGCCCTAAAAAGCATAATAATGGATACTGAGCTGTATTATATAGGAGCAGTTCAGATGCAATAGCAAACTATGGTTTCCCTTTAAGCACATAAACTTGCCCTGGTGCAGACTCAAGGGATGGCTTGGAAACCTTTGTTTCCGCTTTTAAACTAACAAAACATTCCTCATTAAATTTGAACTTTAATTTAAACTGGGGACAAAGACCATACAACACTGTAGCTGTTGTTGGATTGCAACTCTCAGCATTTCTTATCACAGGTTTTGCTGTCTTCAGCTGTTGGGACTGCTGTCCAACAGTTTTGATGGGCTGCATTATTTGAGTTCACATGAAGCAGAAAACCCTAGTTTGAAAATGGATGTGAAAGCTTTTAGTCTCCTTCTATCTAGTGAGGAGGACATAAACTCAACGTTTGTGCACATAAAGCACATATTTTAATATTGTGTCGAGAAAGATCTATAGAGGATAAAAGCAGTTGGGGTCAAGCAGAGGCAAGTTAGCAGGTGGATAATTGTCCCCTATCAGCTGCAAAGTGTCCACATAATGCATGCATACTGCTATTTCTGTCACTGTAGTGTGACATTTATTGTGGGCCTATGTATAATGAGTAAAAAGTGGGAATAATATCACTTTGTGTCTTCTTTCTATGGAATGTAACAACAGGCTCCCGTTTTATTCAGAAAGACTTGTTTATATATACTGCTCACTCTTTTGGCAACCCTCCTATTTTCATAATTGCTCTCATAGGTCATGTTGCTTCTTTTTATTATGTATTGAATCTGAATTCTCACATTTGTATGTTTATGTATCACGCTAACTTGAAAATAAACCCTGTGCAATGCAACAAAACACACTTTGGGGTGAACATGTTTTGGACATTTTACAGGTTGGGCATCCCATAGAAATATTCCAAAATCCCAAAATGTTGACTTGGTTGAGATAGTAACACCTTTGCTTTCTGATGGTTCAGTGTACACAAACTTTGTTTCATGAACAAATGTAATAAAATATTGTATAATATGAAGTTCAGGTTTTAAGTATAAGATTTTATGTGTAGACTTTGGTTCCATCTCCAGGATATCTCATTATGTATGTATAGGCAAATATAGCTATTCCAAAATCTGGAGAAAAAAAATCCAGAGTCTTAAAGATGTGTGATCCCAAGCATTTCAGATAAGGGAGAATCAATCTATAATTGCTTCATATAAATGTTATCTGTAAAGCAGAGGTGGTGGAAATTTTATGACCCTCCAGTTATTGTTGAACTGCATTTTTCAGCAGCCCTAACCAGCATAACAAACTATAGAGAATGTTGGGAATTACATTAAGTGCTGCTATCATTGTAAAGATTATTTCAAGGAGCAGAACTGAAATATTCTTGGGAAGAGGGACTGAGGAGAGCAACTGGGATGCTACCTTTTTGAATTGGCGCAATCCTTGGATTTTCTCCAAGTGAAAGTGGGAAGGATGCTGAAACAGGAGGGTTTTGGAGATTTCCTGGAAAACCACAATGACTTTCCTTCAGCAAACTGATGATGTTGTGATAAAAGCTGTTTACATAATTGCAGCTGTGATTAATTGTATACAAATCTATGCATGGCTATGAGCAGAATGACAGTCTTCAAAGCATGGTGTCTCTCACCGTGCTTTGAAATCACATCTTAAATGTCATGTGCAAGTATGATGTATGCATAGAGCTCAATCCTTACTCATGCTTACACTGAATTTTTGTCTGCAATAAGGTGACATGCATTTTAGAAACCGCCTTGCCTTCCATTCTTGCAGAAAAGGTGACATATAAGTCAAATAAATATACAGCCATCCTGGCCATGCACCAAAATCCAAAATGCACTGAAGAGTGATGCCTTTTTTTGGCCAACAAAAATCCACAAAATGCATCATGCAAGCATTCAATGCCACACTGACTTCTTAATCGGGCAAAAAAATATTTTAAAATCACACAGCAGAAGAAAAGTGATGATGTTAGAGTCACAGGCCAACATTTTGTCTCTGATGTTTCTCTTATAGTTATCAGGATCCTATGTTTAGGACCTGTCATGTTTTGAGATTATGATGTAGTCATCTTGTTATTAGGAGCCTCCGTGGCCTAGTGGGTTAAAGCCTTGTGACTTGAAGGTTGGGTTGCTGACCTGAAGGCTGCCAGGTTCGAATCCCACCCGGGGAGAGTGCGGATGAGCTCACTCTATCAGCTCCAGCTCCATGCGGGGACATGAGAGAAGCCTCCCACAAGGATGGTAAAACATCAAAACATCCGGGCGTTCCCTGGGCAACGTCCTTGCAGACAGCCAATTCTCTCACACCAGAAGCAACTCAGGTTGCTCCTGACACGAAAAAAAAAATCTTCTTATTTTATTATTATAGCCATATTATAATGCCAGATTGAAACTATTCATTGTAAGGAATAGCTATGTGATTATAGCCCTAGAAGGAATTAAAGCAGAGTTAGATAATGACTAGCTGCAATTTACAGTTAGTAGGGGATGAGTGCAGCTTATTGCAGTTACAAGATACCTGGAGGAGTAGAGAGTTGAGCATTAGCCACGGAGATGGAATGCCCTTGGGCCAAAGCCGTTCTCATGTGAACCAAAAACATAGAGGGTTATGTAATGCTTTGATCAATTGACCAATGAAGGATAGCCTGCATGAAGTGTAAAGGTCTTGGAGGGTGTCCCTTAAATCAAATTGACACATGAGCACAAAATGTTTGAATGCCTAGCCTATAAATTGTGTTGAAGTTGGTTACAGTTCTGACAACAATAGCATGTCGTAACCTGTACTCTGTTTTCAATGAATTTCTTTCTATCTTCAGGAGACAGATTAGGTCTGCAGCTGACAGCAGTCTAGTTCTGGCCGGGGGAGGGGGTTCAATGCAGGCTTCTTGGCCGTATGGGGACTGAGACAAAAGATCTTAACATTTAAAGCCCATTCGCAACAATAAAGTGACTTCTCTTAAGTATGAGATAATGCCAAATGTAGGTTTATCAGTCCCTTCATGTTCTGTACACACTCTGTTATATAAGGTAGGTTGAATATCTCAAAATGTTAAGAGTATTGAATCAAAACAAGCCCAAACTTCTTAATGCTATGAATTTTATTTTACTTCTATGTGATGCAACAACCTTGATTCAAACTGTGAATCTTGGAAAGGGTGTTATGCTTAGAATAATTCCTGTAATGGGAGGGAAAAGCGGATACATTCTGCATCTAGAGTCCTTGGTGAATTCAGCATTCTTTGTTTTGTTTGGCTGCAGGCTGTTTCCTTTGTTAAATCAGTGCTTGGCTTTCTCTGACATCTATGTATTCAGAGTTTGGTTGTAAAGAGGTTTGTTTGGTTTGTGGTTTGTGGTTTTTGTTTTTCTTTTGGTTTTTACAGTTGTACAGTTTGCACTGTTAAGAGTCCGTGTTTCTGAAAAAAGTGAAAAAAAGCAGCAAGGAACCTGTTTTTGATACAGCCCAAACAGACCAAAGAACAGTCAAGCATCTTGCTGGCTGTGCCTGTGAATATAATGGAAATTTGTTTTCCTCTTCTCACTCTGTTAACTCTTCATGCTATCTGAATACCATCTCTGGAAGACTTTCCATCTCTCCAGAGCATACACTAACACCACATTGTATAGCTAGCCCAGGGAAAACTACAACTGCCTTTTGCAGAAGACAAAGGTATATTTGGACTGAATGCAGGGAGAACATTTTCAGATTGATTGCCATTATTCTTTAAAATGTTATTAAAAATTGCATTCAAAAAGTTGTATGCTAGTCCCAACAGCCATTTTGTTAGATCAAACTGTTTCTCTACTGTTCCAAACTGTTCTACCATTATGGTTCATGGCAGGATTAGTATGGTAATCATGTTAGCTGATTTTTAAAACACTTGGAGGCCAATTGTACTAGAATCTTTTCCATTTTCTCTTGACCAGCAATTTCGAATGGAGTAAAGAAGATCTTTGGGTTTATCAGGTTGTCATTAATCAGTACCCAAAAGCTATTCGGGGTAGAAGAACTCTGTACTTGGATATGCTGCAGAAACTTCTGCCTCACAAGTCTAGGCAAAATCTCGTGAGTAATGGAAACCCTTAACATTTCAGTTTAAAGTTATGATGAGCATTTTCAACAGTTGTATTTTGTGGCTTACTGAATATAGGGTTGCAGCCAACATTACACAAGAGGATTTCTGTTTGCACATCAGAACTTTACCTCAGTTTCCTGTCCCCATGGTCAGTCACCACCATATGGATCTGATTATGGTAATTTGTACTCCCTGTTTGTTAGATGGCTCTTCATGCAAATATTCTGCAAATAAACAAACAAACAAAATGAACACACACGTAGGTCACTTTAGCCAGCACCACAAGTGAAGATGTAGTTTAATATGAAGCTTAATTATTAAGGCAAAGGTGTCACTACCCAGCCAAGAAGGAGCAAGGGAAGCTTTTGGGGTGAAAGCAGGATCCCACATGGGGGTAGGTACACACAACAGCAAGCTCCGTGCTCAAAGAGCCAGCATACATGTTAAGTATGGTTGGAAGGCTTAGGATATTGGTGGTTTTTCCACTTTTAGAGGGATCCTGCTTCGGAACCACCAAGAAAGTTAAGAGCTGACTGTATTTACAAGAATGTGGCCACGACTTTAGTCTTTAGCTTTATCTCCCTTTCTTTCATTCTGCACCCTTCATGCATACACAGAACTGATTCAGAAAGACTCTTTTCTCATACCAGGGATGTAGCTTCTTGTATTGCAATCAATATCTATTGCAACAAGTTATCTGACTCCCAGGACCAGCATTAAACATTGCAACCTGAATTACGTTGCAATACGCTGAAGAACATTGCAATCTGCAATGAGTTATTTATAGCCATTTTCTTTGTGAGGCCCTTTGGATCTGAGCCATCGTTTAAGAATTTTTCTTAAACAATTTTCTAATATTACTTGTCCATCATGACCACTGGGCATTTTAAACATGTGTGCCTAAATTATATAAAAAGATATAAATATAAAAAATAAAGTCTCCATTAATCCAAAAGTAATGCTACATCACTGTGCTTATATTTATAGGTGACTCCTACACTACGTGTATGCATTTAGATTTATATCTTGACTCACAGAAAACCACCACAGTATCAAATCAATGAAGTATTCACACAATACCTTCGTGCTCAAGAATTGTAGTCTTACTCCCAACACCAGCTGAATACACTTTACGTCATTTCTGCATTTTTGCCTCATCTTTTGCTTTTTAAAAAAAATGACAATCTTGCTTCATTTGATGTCATTTAATGGTGGAATAAGTGAATATCGCTGTGATCTTAGTTAGAAAAGGAAAGATTTTATTATTTTGTTTAATAATAATAATACAGTAGAGTCTCACTTATCCAAGCCTCGCTTATCCAACGTTCTGGATTATCCAACGCATTTTGTAGTCAATGTTTTCAATATATCATGATGTTTTGGTGCTAAATTCGTAAACACAGTATTTACAATATAACATTACTGCGTATTGAACTACTTTTTCTGTCAAATTTGTTGTATAACATGATGTTTTGGTGCTTAATTTGTAAAATCATAACTTAATTTGATGTTTAATAGGCTTTTCCTTAATCCCTCCTTATTATCCAACATATTTGCTTATCCAACATTCTACCGGCCCATTTATGTTGGATAAGTGAAACTCTACTGTAATAATAATAAACAACTTTATTTGTATTTCACCCTGTCTCCCTAAGGGGACTCAGGGCAGATTCCACATACAATGTCAAATATTCAATGCCTCTGTAAAACAAACAAATACTGACATAAAATCCCTGAGAAACCCAGCATATGAAAATAATATTTAAGCCTAACATCAAATTAAAGCCTGATATCAGTAAATTAAACCTAACATCAATAAATTAAACTACATGTAGTCAAACAAAATTATATAATAACATGAACTCTAGTCAAACATCCACATTAATTTACAATAATCGTTTTTATTCTCTGCTTTCCAAGTGGAAAAAACTGTTGCTTCTTCCTTTAATGTCTTGCTATGGATGTAACCTTATTATTAAAAAATATTTTGGAGTTCCAGGTTCAAGCATTTCAGCCGAAACCAGTCAGTTCTACAAGCACTTGACATTCTTAGGAGAGTAGGATTAACTTTTGTCTTCACTTAGAGCCTCATAAATGGACCTGCATAAAATAGAGCATGTTCGCAATATATATATTCAGCAAAGGGGTGATGTGAGCCAGCAAAGTGAACATTGTTCATTGGGACCATTGTGCACTGAGATCAGTTCACAATAGGACAGATGCAGAGCAGGATCGATGTATATCGGAACCAATGCAGAGTAGGACTAATGCACAACAGAATGATACACATCAGGACCAATACACAAAAGCGTATTCCTCCTGGTGCCATGATGCACATCTGCACAATTAAGTAGGTGGGTTCCTTAGTACCCTCACTATGTAACTAAGTACAATAGAGTCTCACTTATCCAACATTCGCTTATCCAACGTTCTAGATTATCCAACGCAGTCTGCCTTTTCTTGTAGTCAATCTTTTCAATACATTGTGATGTTTTGGTGCTAAGTTCATATATACAGTAATTACTATATAACATTGCTGTGTATCGAACTGCTTTTTCTGTCAAATGATGTTTCAGTGCTTAATTTGTAAAATCATAATGTAATTTGATGTTTAATAGGCTTTTCGTTAATCCCTCCTTATTATCCAACATATTTGCTTATCCAATGTTCTGCCAGCCTGTTTATGTTGGATAGGTGAGACTCTACTGTATGCATAACGTTACATAACATAGACTGCAGAATTCTGTCAAATGTTAATTCTACTTCTGATGGATGATTTACAATAAGAATGAACTATGGTGTTTTTTTTAAAATTAGGTTGCTCATGAACGGGCTTGGGACCACTATCATTTTACTAGAAGCCAATGGAGGGTGTTGATGTTCAACTGGATCCAGGCAAAAAAAGCATTTCTACTGAAGGCGGTCATGACTTTGGCGGAAGCGTGTGCTGCTCATGAGACAGAAATTATGTTGGCTAATAATAGAAAAAAACAACAGGAAATATGTGCTGATATTAAGGAAAAGGTAAGGTTGATTTCACAACTACTGGTTAAAATTTATGTTGCCCCGCATCCAGGCTTGTTCGATATTTGCTGAAGGTGGGGGCATACATTGTGTTAACTGTAATATGAGCTTCTCTTCTTTCAAAACGGAGACGGATTGTTGCATGCTAATAGTTACTATGCTAGTCATTCTTCAGCACAGTCTTTTTTTGATTACTTTCCTCTAGGGAACAGGAAAGGATGACTTGATTTGTTTTGCTACAAAATTTGTATACAATTTGTTTTTAATTTCACTGCTCTTGAGGCTTTATATTAATGGAGTTGTTTTGCTTCAGTTACACTCATGCCTATGGAATCATGAGTTTCCTTTTGCTAATATGTCTTGTTTTGATTAATAGTATTTTGTGCTGGTGTAACAGTAATAGGCATGAGTCAATGAGAGAAAAATCTATTATATTTGATGAGTTTGAAAGTGTTTAATTCAGGTGTGTAAAAAGTGGTCTAATGCTCAAGTTATTTCCTGGGATAAGGAGAAAATCCTTAATGAAATTCACAAGTCTCACCTCTATCCCTGTCTCAGTTGTGGCCAAATCACAATATGTTTACTTTTAAAATAATATCCAGACTCCCCTGGAATTGGAGCAAAGAATAAATAGCAGAAAGTGATAATTTAGAGGAATAAGAGGAAATAAGCACATGAATGAAATATGAATTTGCAGGGCAAAAACATTCATTTGGGGAAACCTGATATAAATCTAGAAAACCAGTCTACCAATTGCCAAAAGTGTAATCAGCCAGAATCAATAGACGGCAATAAACACGTTCTGGCCTGCCAACATTCCTGAGTGCTTTGCTCTTGTCTCTGGCTACTCTCTGACTGTTCATAATATCATCAGAGTGCCTACCGTAGCGACTGTTGCTGTTAATATGATTTATATGTGTTGTAATCCCATTTATATCTGATGAGAACATCATGGTTATTCTGTGTTTCTTATCTTGTCTATACAATAAAAGTTTGCACCAGAGGGGAGTGGATGAGAGGGAAGAAGAAGCTCTCATTCCTTTACTTTGCTCCGTTGCTTCCTACTCTGCTGTTTTGCAGTGTGTTCGCTCAATTCCAGTCTGTTTCATGTAGGTTCTGTACAATAATCCCGGTCATAGCTCAGACCAATGCAATGATAATTTTTAAGGCCCCAAAGAACAGAGGTAAGCACATACTTTTGTAGCAAGTGAAGATGAAGGAGGAGAGGTGCTATCTTCCAGATACATTTCCCTTTTACATGCATCTGCATACCTCTTTCAATGGGAACTATTGTGCCTGATAGCCTTCCCAAACATGTGGATTCATGTTGTTGGAAGATATGAAGCTGCCTTCAGGACAATGCTCATTCAATCTAAAGTTAACAAATTCAGAGGAATTCTGTCTCTGGTTTATCTTTGTCCTGCTACATGTGTTTTCAGGCTTCAAGGGAAAAAAATAACAAGCTTTAAGGGAAAAAATGACAAGTTTGGGTAGCAGCAACAAGTATCAGGTAGAGTAGGAAGCGTGCTATCAACTAGTAGAGATAGATATGCCCCACATGTTCAAAGGTGCATCTGATTGTGTCATAACCCTTAGAGTTCCATTATCAGCTCATTTTTACTCATCTTGTATGTGAGAGACATTGCCCATACTTGTTGAGTAAGGTGGGAATTGCTTTCCACGCCACAGTGAATTTCCTCTAATTGTAAAGGCGAATGAGTGGAAGAATACTGTGCACACCCACCTTTACAAGGAGCATGTATAGGGTTCCTACTTTGAAACAGGGTCACAAACTCTGATGAGCCACATTTTTTGTTGATTCTGAAGGTCACCTGTGTGAAAACAGAAAAAAATGGCAACAGAAGGTCATATTTCCCCAAGCGGTTTCAGATAATTGGAATCAAACCAAATCAAAGAAATGCATATTTGCTTCATTTTCTGTAAAAATAATTTGCTAAATAGCATGATCCATCATGTGCTACAAGATCATATACTAAGTGGCATGATCCATCAGGACCACCCACCAACACACCATATGTCTCATAAGCCACAGTGATACTGGGTTTTCTCTAATTCTCTGGGTTCTGAGATTTCAAACAGAAAGCAAGTGTCTCCATACAAACTTTGAACAGATAAGATTCATGCCATAGGTTAAATGTACTTTCATTATATATAGCAGAAGGGAAAATTGATCCTTTGTCCTTCATAAGTAACAAACCTGGAGCATGAATTGAGGTTGAAATGGAATGTATATGAGTTCAAACTTTTCTTCAACTCATACAATTTTCTGTATGGAAAAGAATTAAAATGATGGGAATAAAAAAAAGAAATATTTCCCTGTTCTAGTTGTTGTGTGCCTTTAATTCCAACTTAAGGGGACCATAAGGTAAACTTATCTAGAGTTTTTTTGGTAAGATTTGTTCAGAGGGGGGTGGTCTTTGACCTCCTATGAGGCTAAGGGAATGCCACTTGCCTAACATGGCAGGTTTGGCAGTGATTGACCTTGGAATTTGGGAGTTATAGTTCACCTGTATTCAGAGAGCACGGAACACAGCCAATAATGGATCTGGACCAAACTTGGCACACAGGCCCAATGTGGCCAACTTTGAATACTGGTGGAGTTTGGGGGGTTATTAACCCACAATTTTTGGGAATTATTGTTCACCCACATCCTTATGCATTTTCTAATGGGAGCACTCATAAAAAACAAAAGGAAAGATTGACTTTTTTCTAAAAAAATGTTTAGTGAGTGAATTTTGTTGGCTTTGACTCGGTCCGGATTAAGGTTTACGTACAAGGTCTTGCGGACAAATGATTCAAGTATTCTATATTGTATTGTTTTAAATTTATTTATTGTACTCTGCTAAATTGTTTAACTGTTTTAATTGCTTATGTTTTATCTTTTTGTATTGTATATTTGCATTGAATCTTGTCAGATTGTGAGCCCCCATGTGTCTCTTTGGGTGAGAAGGGTGGGCTAGAAATGATGGAAATAAATAAAAAATAGTTAAAAATTACCAAACCAATATTACCTAACATCCAAAAACAAACAATGCCTATTTCAAATAACCCGGGCATCGCCGGGTACCCAAGCTAGTTACAAATAAAAGTGCTTACTAATCCCATTTGTGATATTGTTTGTGCATCAAATGCTACCATGCTCCATAACTTCTTTACTCAAAATGATTCCTGAATTATCAAGGACCTCCCACTCCGACTTGTTCTGTTCACCCTTCCTGGATCAGTATCAAGGGAGTTGGGTCTTGACTGGGGAGAGAGTCTTCTCTGTTGTGTCTCCAGAACTATGGAATGTATTTCATCAGAAGATCACTTAGTATAGATGACAGAATCTTTTCAGCACCAAAGTTTTTTTTTTTTAAAAAAAAATACTACTGGCACTTCATGTTTTTATTTGGTTTTATTCAAGACCTGTACTTTTTTAAAAACCAAGATCATTGTACTGCTGCCATTTTAAACATTAATCATTGATATCTACATCAGCTATTTAATTATGTGTCCCCTATGATGTGTCTCCTTTTACATCCTACCATCAGCTGTCCTTAATAACAGCCCCAAATAAAGCTTTTCAGCTGCTCATAATGGTGCAAATAGGAGAGTGCTTCCAGCACTTTTTCACCAGCAAGTGAAACATAATCAAAACTAAATAAATAAAAATGAACAAGAAACTGGAAAGGATCGTTTACCTAAACTCTGAAGACATGACACTTTGGGGTGTAGTATCCCTCCCTGCTCAGACCACGTCAATCCTATTTGGACAATCCAAGGGGAGCGGTGACTGGAGTCAAATAATATCTATGTCTGCTAAATGAATTATTGCATTGGTTCATTTGATGCTGTTTTGATCTTGAAATGTGTGATGCTGTGTCAGAAATAAACAGTACAGGACCAATCGTGAAAAATTATTAATTGCAAAACTAAAACCTTTGAGGTACAATTAATACATGTGAAGCAGCCATACTGAACTTGATAGGACCCGGCTGAAAGAGAAGTGTGTCATTTCTCACAGTTTGTGGTCCAATTTGTTTTACTCAGCAGTTGTCCAGTTACTTGCATGATAGTTTTCATCTCTTCTTTCTGTTGATATCTGTATTTGTAGACTGTTTGAAGCCCACTGATTCCACAGTCCTAATTTCCACCTTGCGTACTGGATCTTTTCCCTTTCGTTGACCCCATCATCCCCTCAAACTGACAACTTTCAATTATGGCTCAGCTGCTCATATCTCAGTGTAGATCCCAAAAGTAAGCCCCCACGTTTTAGGAGTTAGGGGCCCAAGATCCTTGCAAAAGTGGGAAAAACACAAATATCGTAAGCCTCCAAACATGCACGCTACATTGTTTTAAACTGCTAACCTGTTGGTTTTACTTTTACTTGCCACCTTGCAATCTTTTTCTTATAGGACAGAGTTTAGAAATATTTAAATCAAGGAATAGAAATTGTTATTAAATTGTTATGCTGATGCTTTTATGTTAACCCATTTTGAGTCCTCTTCATGGGAGATAAAGCGGGGTATAAATAATAATAATCAAGTAGAACTACTTTGGGACTTCTGAATCCAGACTGACAGAGTTTTTGAGCGCAGTACTCCTGACCTCACGATCATAGAAAAAAACAAAACAAAGTATGGATCATCGATGTTGTAATCCCAGGCGACAACAGAATTGATGAGAAGCAACTGGTAAGGCTTACATGATACGAAGATTTAAAGATCGAACTGCAAAGACTCTGGCACAAGCCAGTAAAAGTTGTCCCAGTCGTGATCGGCACACTGGATGTAGTGCCTAAAGACCTTGCCAGCACTTGAAAACAGCGCTGACAAAAATCACCATCTATCTGTCAGCTACTTGGATTATTTGCCGATACATCGCATAGTCCTAGATACTTGGAAAGTGTCCAATGTGTGATCCAATACAAAAGCCAGAAAAGAGATCTTGTCTGCTGTGTACTACTCTTGTTGTGTAGCTAACAACAACAACAACAACAACAACAACAACAACAACAACAAAACATTGCATGGAAAGTTCCTTGACAAAATTGAAGGAAAAGCTGACAAGGAGAAGACCTGGCAATGGCTCACGAATAGGACACTGAAGAAGGAGACAGAAGGCCTGATCCTTGCAGTCCAGGAGCAAGCCATCAGAACAAATGCAATTAAGGCCAAGATTGAAAAATCAGCTGATGACCCAAAATGCAAACTGTGCAAGGAAGCTGACGAAACCATTGATCATATCCTCATCTGCTGTAAGAAAATCGCACAGACAGACTACAAACAGAGGCACAACTATGTGGCCCAAATGATTCATTGGAACTTATGCCTCAAGTACCACCTCCCAGCAGTAAAGAACTGGTTGGATCACAAACCTGAAAAGTATTGGAAAATGAACACGCAAAGATACTGTGGGACTTCCGAATCCAGACTGACAAAGTTCTGGAACACAACACACCAGACATCACAGTTGTGGAAAAGAAAAAGGTTTGGATCATTGATGTCGCCATCCCAGGTGACAGTCGCATTGACGAAAAACAACAGGAAAAACTCAGCCGCTATCAGGACCTCAAGATTGAACTTCAAAGACTCTGGCAGAAACCAGTGCAGGTGGTCCTGGTGGTGATCGGCACATTGGGTGCCATGCCTAAAGATCTCACCCGGCATTTGGAAACAATAGATATTGACAAAATTACGATCTGCCAACTGCAAAAGGCCACCCTGCTGTGATCTGCACGCATCATCCGAAAATACATCACACAGTCCTAGACACTTTGGAAGTGTTCTACTTGTGATTTTGTGATACGAAATCCAGCATATCTATCTTGTTTGCTGTGTCATAATAAAATAATAATATGCAAGCTTTAAATTAATATTTAATTTAAATTATTTTAAATTTTAAACCAGGATTTTTCTTGAACCGAAGCAAATATTTCAACAGAAATGGCAAGAGGTTTAAAATAAAAGTGAACTCCTTTAAGGATAAATTGCTTAGCATCCTGAGATACTGAAGAAGAGTAAATCAACAGGGACCATATGGCAGTTCTCTGGAGAGCACCAATGGGAGACTGGAATATATCTATAAAACAGTTATTTCTTACAGTGTGGAGCATGGCCGTTTTCCAGACAAGAGTAGAAAGAAGAAAGCAAATGAAAACAGAATTGTTGTCACATGTTATCAGAAACTGCTCTCTGAGCATTTCACATTTTGTGATTTCTGCAAAAACTCTAATATCTTCTCTTCCCAGCATCTGAGATGTGTTGTCCTTGCCAAAGTCACCTCCTGATTCAGCCCATGTGATGCCAATTCTGCTTGTGAATCCCTTGATCTCTCTCTTTTTAAAAAATCTTTTCTATTAACATTTTAAACATGTCTTTTGTCACATCTGGATTTGTGCCATCTGCGGAGCTGGAAGAAGCTGTGGTTCACAGAAAGATCCAATTAGCAATTTCCTCCCCACGGCACACTTTTCCAGAGATTGTTGGTAGCTACTGTCTTTCTCCCTTCTAATTGTAATTGGGATTTACATTTGTAGGAAGAGGTACCACAAAAGCTTCTTCCCTATTCTAGAACTGGCAGAGAACAGCATTGTCTCCTATTCCCATCAGTGGAGCCGTGGATTTGTGAAAGGCAACTATTACCTCTGCTAAGGAGAGAGTGGGAATCTATATACAGTGTCCACTTTCTGAAGTCTGTATATCTCTGGGTATCATGAAATAAACATGCTGCTGAGCAAACAGCATGTTTTTAAACACATTGACCAAAAAAGAGAAAGCATCGCTAAAAGAGTGCACAAAAGAAAATACATATTTGTATAAAGTTGGCATATGTTGGGCTGTGTGTAATAATACCAACCTAGAAAAAAAGCTATATAGTTTAAATATAAACAAACAACAAACAAAACCCCGGTGACCTAGTGACCTCTCTTTTTTTACAGTCTGCCATACAGTAAAAACTGTTAATGGACAACTTCCAGCCCCTGTCCTGCCCTCTTGTGGTTCTTTAAGTTGGATTTGGACTGAGTAGTCTTCCAAATAGAGGTTGGCGTCATACAATGGACTATCCCCCAAATAGCCTTCTCTATGGAGCAGTGTTTCTCATACTCTGTTATTTATTATTTATTATTTACAGTATTTATATTCCGCCCTTCTCACCCCGAAGGGGACTCAGGGCGGATTACAATGAACACATATATGGCACACATTCAATGCCAACAGACAAACAACATACAGTATATACAGACACAGACACAGAGGCATTTAACATTTTTCCAGCTTCACGATTCCGGCCACAGGGGGAGCTGTTGCTTCACCGTCCACTAGTGGCTGTACTTCCTCATTCTTTTCCTCGTGTTTTGCTGGCAGTTTTATGGTGTTGTAAATTAGTCAAATTAGCCTCCCGCATAAAGCCTACCTAAATTTCCCTACTTGAGAGATGCAACTGTCTTTCGGGGCTGCATAGGTCAACAGCAAGCCGGGCTATTTAATGGTCGGGGGCTTAACCCGACCCGGGCTTTGAACTCATGACCTCTCGGTCACTAGTGATTTATTGCAGCTGGTTACTAACCAGCTGCGCCACAGCCCGGCCCTCTAGGTGTTTTGGATTTCAGCTGGCAGAAATCCCAGGCAGCTTTCCAGCTGTTAGGAATTGAGGGTGCTGAAGTGTAAAACATCTGGAGGAGCACAGTTTGAGAAATACTGCTATAGAGGATTGTTCTGAATAAAATAGGCCACATGGGTGGCTTATGAAAAAAGGCAGCACAAATTTCCTTCACTATGACTACTACTATCCAGTTTCATCAGACGGGCTAAATTGTGCATTCTACAACAGTCCTACTCAGTGGTTCTCAACCTGTGGATCCCCAGGTGTTTTGGCCTACAACTCCCAGAAATCACAGGCAGTTTACCAGCTGTTACGATTTCTGGGAGTTGAAGGCCAAAAACATTGGGCGACCCCCAGGTTGAGACCACTGGTCCTACTCTTCTCTGTGCCATGGAGCCCACTGGCTCCCATCTCACAACGTCAAGCTACTTCTGACAGGGCTCCATGGCAAAAGTAGAGTAAAAACTTCATATGCTGCCATGGTGGCAACACAGGAGGCTTCCTGTGTTGCATAGCCAACAATGAGAGGAAGTTGGGCAGCGGACGCTTCCCCCGTGAGGTGGGGTAAAGGAGAAGCCAGGCAATGCAGGACGTGGAGTGATAGATTTGCCATGCATTGTGGCAAATCCCATAGGTAATGTGATGTGGTCATGAGCCCTTGCCATAAGATGCAGTTAAAATGCACTATGTGAGACTACACTGACCATATAACACAGTTTCAAACAGCATTATATGATAGTGTAGATCGGGACTTACAATCCATATGAAGAGCTATAGTTAGGTTTTAGATGTGCATAGCAAATATACGCATGTGAAACATTTGCCAACAAAGACAAATGTTTTAGTGGTAGAGAATTATATTGTAATAAGAATCTGGATGACATTCAGTCATGTAATGTCATCAGAAAGAAATGGTTTTGTAGTGTTGAATGAGTTTTAACAAAACATTTAGATGTTTCCAATGCCAGAATATTTTTTCTTAGTCAGAATCATGAAGTGGCAATCGACTCTGCCTACTAAACCTTCTGTGCATCTCAGAAAACCAAAGGGCTACTGAACCTGTCAGAGCATCTTTTCAGATAGAATAGAGGGCTGTAGAGAGAGCTGGAAAAATTATGCTGTTTATGTACATAGTTAGACACCAGTATCATAGCATGGATATCATTTTCCAACTGTCGAATTCGGATCTTGAAGCCATTCTTTCTAACCCATTCTTTCTGAAAGTGATCTACTTTTCATTCTTCACTGAATGCCTGAACAAAGTATAGTCCAGGGTTGTGGTATGTTTTCCGGGCTGTATGGCCATGTTCTAGAAGTATTCTCTCCTGACATTTTGCCCACATCTATGCCAGGCATCCTCAGAGGTTGTGAGGTAAGGACCACGAAGTATAGTCCTCCAGATGTTGTCAAACTTCAGCTTCTCATCTCTGGTTGCACTGGATACTCTCATCATCCTTATCCCACTTTTTCTCAACTTAGGACTCTTAAGTGACTTCCAAAATTTAAAACATATGCATGTTGAAATTCACCTCATACGAAGGTTAGGAGGCTATGCACCTGGGCTTCAAGGTCTTTTCACGGAGTCCCCCAGATTGTCTAATAACATGTAACAAAAATGGGGGGATTTGGGGGCAGAATGTATTAATGGCATTTTAATGGGAAAGTTTGCTTTGAGATAAGACTGGGCTGTGGTGCCAGCTGCAATAAATCACTACTGACCGAGAGGTCATGAGTTCAAAGCCAGCCCAGGTCAGATTAAGCTCCTGATCATTAATAGTCTATCTTGCTGTTGACTTATGCAGCCCAAAAGACAGTTGCATCTGTCAAGTAGGAAATTGAGGTACTGCTTTATGAGGGGAGGTTAATTTAACATTTACGACACCATAAAACCTTCCAGCAGCGTGCGGAAGTATGAGGAAGTACTCCATCAAGGACTCGGTGTCACAAGTGGACGGTGAGGCGGCAGCTCATCCTGTGGCTAGAATCAAGCATACCCTCATGAAGCTGGAAGCTGGAATGTTAAATTGCCTCTGTGCCTGTCTATATGTTGTATGTCTAATGGCACTGAATGTTTGTCATGTATATGTGCATTGTGATCCGCCCTGAGTCCCCTTCAGGGTGAGAAGGGTGGGATATAAATACTGTAAATAAAAGTCTTCTGAACAGGGGCACAAACAGCAAAACAAACACCACATGGGTGTTAACCCTTCACTGTGCTATCCAAAGCTAAAACACACATACATGGCTGGAGTTACACTTTAAAATGTACCTGTTCTGACTTACATACAAATTCATCTTAAGAACAAAGCTAAATAACCTATCTTGTATGTAACTAGGGGACTGCCTGTAAAAGACTGGAGAATATCAAGCGTTAGGAAAGATATAAATGAGCATATCACTTGACATAGATTTCTTAGGATTAATATTTGATATTTGTAGAGTCCCACTAGTGTTCAGCCCTTTGGAATGGGAAGGCTGGGCCAAATCATCTCACCAGGAAGGTGTAAAACTAAAATGACTTTGTGGTGTTAACTTTTTGACTTTGTCTTAAAGCTGTTGCATAGATGTGACGAAGGAGACTTTTACCAGTCTCTCAAAATTAACACAAAGGCAGATACAGAGAAATTGCATTAGGAGTGGTCTGGGAAAGATGATACAATAATTGTTTATCCCTCTGTACTGCAACCTAGGTGGGGAAATGATAGAGACTGCAGTATGACAGAGAATGTGGGCAAGAAGTAGAAATCCCTTACTAGGTAAATTGCACATTGGGAAAACATAGCATTTTGCATCTATTTCTCTAGGAAATCATCATTTTTATATATTCTTAAAGTGGTTGTGTATAGTCCTACATATGTATACGACAGCTAGAAGCACCACTTCCATTACTTAAAAGAAAAAAAACTTTGCATAATCCAGGGGCTAGCTTTTCATAACAAGTATGAGCCTATTCTTCCCTTGTTTGCATTTTTTAAAAGAGGATAATAAAACCAAGTTAATGAACTCCCTTCATTTTAATAGCAGTCACTCACAACTAATTTCTCTTTCCTGTCTCTCCTGCTTCTATTTCTTTGCTCCTTACTTCTATCCTGCCCTTTTGTCATCTTGCTATTTCTTATTGTTCTCCGCTCCTAATTAAATTGGAAGACCTTCAAGAAATAAACCTAGATTTCTAATATGTGTATTGTGCTTCATAATGAGTCATACCAACAGAACAGATATTTACCTTTTGTTTATAGCTTTGGCAAATGCCAGTAGTGCTTAACATGGAATCAAATATTATTGGCATTTTTAAGAAACAAAAAAAATTACCTGAATGCTCATTTTTTCAAAAATGATTATTCACATCAAGGGATAAGGATTTCACAGGGAATACAGTAACATGTGTTGCTCGGAAAAATTGAGACAATTTCCCATTGCTTGCAGCAGACAGCATTCGTGGCCTGTGAATGAATTGCACTTTCCCCCCTAATTGGTTGTTACCCAGTTTGTGAATTTTAAAATGTGATTAATTACACGTAGGCCTTTTAACACCCAGTTAAGAGCAAATGATACTCTTGGAGATCTATCACCTTTATTTTATTTATGTATAGATTTCTATCCAGATTTTGGTTCTGGAGAATTATTACTGTTAACAATCAAATATAATTAATTCCCCAATAAAACAAAAGTTGCAATATTAAACAGACAAACAGAAATAGAAAATAAAATGACTGTAAGCCTTGTTAGCCAAAATCAGGGCAGGTTTTAGAGGCAGGTGGCAGAAATCTGTGGGTCATTTCAACAGGCTGAACTATATAGTTTCTTCTTCATTCACTCAGTCGTCTCCGACTCTTTGTGACCTCATGGACCAGTCAACGCTAGAGCTCCCTGTTGACCGTTGACAGTTCTTTCAAGTTCATGCCAGTCACTTCAAGGATACCATCCATCCATCTTGCCCTTCGTCGGCCTCTCTTCCTTTTTCCTTCCATTTTTCCCAGCATCATGATCTTTTCCAAGCTTTCCTGTCTTCTCATGATGTGGCCAAAATACTTCAGCTTTGCCAGTAGTATCCTTCCCTCCAGTGAGCAGTTGGACATTATTTCCTGTAGGATGGACTGGTTGGATCTTCTTCCGGTCCAAGGCACTCTCAGGATTTTCCTCCAGCACCAAAGTTCAAAAGCATCTATCTTCCTTTGCTCAGCCTTTCTTATGGTCCAGCTCTCGGAGCCATAGGTGACTATGGGGAATACCATTGCTTTGACTATGCGGACCTTCGTTGCCAGTGTGATGTCTCTGCTCTTCACTATTTTATCGAAGTTGGCCATTGCTCTCCTCCCAAGAAGTAAACGTCTTCTGATTTCCTGGCTGCAGTCTGCATCTGCAGTGATCTTCGCATCTAGAAATAAAAAGTCTGTCACTGCCTCCACGTTTTCTCCCTCTATTTGCCAGTTATCAATAGGTGTGGTTGCCATGATCTTGGTTTTCTTGATGTTTAATTGCAGCCCGGCTTTTGCACTTTCTTCTTTCACTTTGGTGATAAGGCTCCTCAGCTCCTCCTCACTTTCAGTCATCAGAGTGGTATCATCTGCATACCTAAGGTTGTTAATGTTTCTTCCATCAATTTTAACTCTGGCCTTGGATTAGTTAAGCCCTGCACGTCGCATGATGTGTTCTGCATACAAGTTGAATAGGTAGGGTGAAAGTATACAGCCCTGCCGCACTCCTTTCCCAATCTTGAACCAGTCTGTTGTTCCGTGGTCTGTTCTTACTGTGGCTACTTGGTCTTTATACAGATTTCTCAGGAGGCAGACAAGGTGACTTGGTATCCCCATACCACCAAGAACATGCCATAGTTTATTATGGTCCACACAGTCAAATGCTTTAGAATAATCAATAAAGCAGAAATAGATGTTTTTCTGAAACTCCCTGGCTTACTCCATTATCCAGCGGATATTGGAAATTTGGTCTCTCGTTCCTCTGCCTTTTCTAAACCAGCTTGTACATCTTGCAACTCTCGCTCCATGTATTGCTGGAGTCTGCCTTGCAGGATCTTGAGCATTACCTTACTTGCATGGGAAATAAGTGCCACTGTACGGAAGTTTGAGCATTCTTTAGCGTTTTCCTTTTTTGGTATGGGGATATAAATTGATTTTTTCCCAATCTGATGGCCATTCTTGAGTTTTCCATATTTGTTGGCATATGGCATGCATCACCTTGACAGCATCATCTTTCAAGATTTTAAACAGCTCAGTTGGGATCCCGTCGTCTCCTGTTGCCTTGTTATTAGCAATGCTTCTTAAGGCCCATTCAACCTTGCTCCTCAGGATGTCTGGTTCTAGTTCACTCACCACACTGTCAAAACTATCCTCTAAATTATTATCCTTCTTATACAGATCTTCTATATATTCTCACATTGCATTGACCGACCGTTTGCGCAGGGTTCCATACTTCGCACTTTAACAACACAACCGTTCCATGCTAAGGCTTCCCGCCAAATGGAACTGTAGAGGAGAGTCTACTGAACAAGCCAGTACCTGACGCATACCAGTACTGCCATCTGTTGAGGATTTATGAAAGTGGAGGCATTACTTTTCATTCAACCCTCGTACAGTCCGGAAGCACTTGGAGAGCCACATCTTCTCTTATTTACTTTCTTTATTTATGTCTTACAGGAGAATTGAAGTGTGAATGTTTTTATGGGTTTTAACTGTGAATTTATTAATACCATCTGTTTTAATGTTTTGCAAATTCTATTTAAATGCTTTTAATGTAAGCCACTTAGAGTCTCCGTGTGCAGTAAAAAACGGGGTATAAATAAACATCATAATAATAATAATAATAATAATAATAATAATAATAATAATAATAATAATAATAATGCTTTTTCCACCTTGGATAGAAAAAGTAGTAGGCACTGAAGAAAAAATGGCAATGAGGAGCCATCAGGCTAGATGATGTGATTAAGGGTATTTTTTTAAAGGTGCCCCATCATGTGGTAAAGCATAACTATTCATCTTAGCACATTTGTATTTATTATGTCTCATTGGCCACCAGAAGATAAATGTGGGAATCACAAGTTTGATTGCCATAGTACTAATCTCTGAGGAAATCCCTGTACTGGAGGGGAAACTACATTTTCCTCCCTCAGGGATTATGTATTCCTGTTACAGTCCACTTTGCATCTGAGAAAATGTGTGTGTGTGTGTGTGTGTATGTGCGCATACACACACACATATGTGGAGCTTGTTTCCAAAAGGTACCAAATCCATCTGAAGACCTATCTCTTCTGGCAGGCTTGCCCAGCGAGTTTTAATCTTGAATTTTAAACTCAATATATTTTAATCTTTGTTCTGTGTAGAAATATATTTTAATATGTGTATTTTGTATAATGATTATATGTTTTTAGCTATGTTGTGACCCGCCTCGAGTCATGAAGGGAGGCGGGCAAGAAATAAAACTATTATCATTATCTGAATAAATTTTACAGAAATAGGAAAAAACATGCTGAGGATCTACATTTTTCCCCATGTAAAATGCAATTTTTCAAGCCCTATACCAAAGTGTTTTAATACATTTTGATAATTTTGATCTGTGTATAATATTCTACTCCTAGCCAATAAAGTGCTGCCACCTATAACTCTTTTCAACTTTTGTGGATTTCGCACCTTTTGAAAGCAAACTCTACACGTATATATGATTTTTTTTTTAAAAAAAATTAAGCAACATGGTATGGTCCTCCTAAATTATTTATGGTATACCTGTAAATGATTCAGGTAATAACCACCAGTGGAAAATGAAAAAATTGTGCTTTTGAAAGAAGACATTGTTATTAGCTGTTACAATATTACAAAAAAAAATGCATACCTTGGTTAACAAAGCCTCTAACAAAGAAGGTCTTTTTTACAAGGTCTTTTAAAACTTGCCAATTCCTCTTTTTTCCTTGTTCTTTGTCTTACTGGATGTTTTTAGCAGCACATTTTTTTTTCTAATTGGTTGTTATCCAGTCAGTGAATTTCACAATGCAGTTAATTGGATGTTGACTTTTCAGCACCCATTGGGAGGATAGGGAGGGAAGGCTGGAAAAGCACAGGATTTTGGGGACAAGATGCAGAAGTGTATCTGTAGCAAACAATGCAATAAAGCTTTAACTAAAATCAGAAGAATGAGATTCTATTCCAACTGATTCATCCATAGTTGTACACATACATGCCGACAACAGACAATACAAACAGAAGCTGTTTTGAAAATCTCTTATGGAACATGTGTAAATAGCAAAACTGTGAGAGAAGCCGAAAAAAGAGTAGTCAGTTTTACCAGCTACCCTCAGTATGAAAAAACAACACGTAATAAATCTGTAAGGGGAAAAAGAAAATCATAATAAAAATAGAATACAATGAAAGGAAAAATATAATCCCTGGATACATTTTGGACGATAACTTAAAGTGGTGTTTAGAAGGTTCAATTTTGTAATTTTTTTAACCAGTCAAAGGTTTACCTGCCATGATTATTCCATGTCACATGTGCATATTGTTAGTTCTGAAATTAAAGTACAGTAGAGTCTCACTTATCCAAGCTAAACGGGCTGGCAGAAGCTTGGATAAGCGAATATCTTGGATAATAAGGAGGGATTAAGGAAAAGCCTATTAAACATCAAATTAGACTATGATTTTACAAATTAAGCACCAAAACATCATGTTATACTACAAATTTGACAGAAAAAGAAGTTCAATACGCAGTAATGTTATGTTGTAATTACTGTATTTACGAATTTAGCATTAAAATATCACAATATATTGCAAACATTGACTACAAAAATGGCTTGGATAATCCAGAGACTTGGATAAGCGAGGCTTGGATAAGTGAGACTCTACTGTACTTGTTGAACTGCTGTCCTCTTTCTGCTGTAAGAATGCATTCCTATTCTTTCCATGGTTTTTATTCCTGTGGCACCATATTTTCTGTTTAAGAAGTAATCCCTCAGAACACATCTGCTTTGTTAACTGAGGAATACTTGAATGCTGCTAGTTTGTCTCACCTGCGTTTATGTTCTTCCCACCTAGCCCAAGTGCACATGGTAACGGAAGGTATACCTTATGGTAAACATTCTATTTTTTTTTAATACAGACTTGTGTGCTATATAAAGGAGATCTTGTTGAAGCATGTCTCATCCAACTCTGTCCTCCTGGTTATGCTACAGTATAGCAGGCTAGATCTGGGGGCAGGGAAGGTGGAATCTCTCTCACTGACCAGCTGTTCCATCTGGCAGCCTGCACATTTTGAATGTATAATACTGTTTACAGAGTAGATGCCCACTTTACTGCCCAGCAGTCTCCCTACTTTTGCAATCTTGAATTTTGCTGTCGGCTTTTTCCAGGTCTAATCTTCTATGGGGCGTTCAGAATAAACTCTGAAAGCACTCTGTGGGTGCATCCAGACAGTGTCAAAATGCAGATTTTCAAAGAGGAATAAACAAACCTGGAACTTGCCTACAGGTCCTCACACAGCCCTGTGGGTCCTGGACTGTCTTTCCCCGCCATCCTCACAGCCCTTTTTTTGTCTCAAAATAAAATGGAGGATGGACAGGGGACATCTGCTAGAAGTTTTTTTTTAACTTTGTTATGTGCTGATCCTCATATGTGCACATGGAAATACCTTAATATAAAATATGAAGAGAGTCTCTTGTACTCATAAGAGGATCAGCGCATAACGGAGGGAATTCTTTTTTTTAATACTTCCTCTGGATTTCTCTCTTTCCCCAATTGTGTTTTCATTCTCTGTTTAAGTTTAGAAACTTTAAAGATTTTCAGAGAACTTCAGTGGCTCCCCTTCTCTGTTTAAGCCAGCTGGAAATCAGCTGTGTCTCCGTGATAGCCCAATCAGCTGATCAGCTGTTTCAAGCTTCTTTAAAACAAATCTGTAGTCTCTGGGGGAAGGAAATCTCACATTTTGCATGTCTGCAGGGGTAGACAGCCATGCAAAAATACACATTTCCCAGTCAGAACCAAGATAAAGGGGGAGGACTTTATCCCATGTTTTGGCTGCATTGCTCTGATTCTGTGCGGATTTACAGGTAATGTCACCTATTTTATTTTTTTATTTTATTTACAGTATTTATATTCCGCCCTTCTCACCCCGAAGGGGACTCAGGGCGGATCACATTGTACACATATAAGGCAAACATTCAATGCCATATAACATAGAACAGAGACAGACACAGAGGCAATTTAAACGTTCTCCAGCTTCCTGGTGGTATTCTTGATTCTGGCCACAGGGGAGCAGCTGCTTCATCATCCACTGCAACGGCAACTTCCTCATTCCAACAGCGGCTGGGTGATTTTTATGGTGTCGTAAATTAGCCTCCCCACATATAAGTGGTACCTAAATTTCCTACTTGATAGATGCAACTATCTTTCGGGTTGCTTAGGTCAACAACGAGCAGGGGCTATATTTTTATTTTAATTGTCGGGTGCTCACCCCGACACGGGCTGGCCTCGAACTCATGACCTCTTGGTCAGAGTGATTTATTGCAGCTGGCTGCTAACCAGCCTGCTCCACAGGCCCCCCCTTTTAACCCATTCTCTCCTGTTTCTTTTGTGTTGTGTGGAAGGGTCCTGTGAATAGTGGTTCAGGAGATCACATCTGTTGTGACAACTGTGAATATATTGGACATTACCCAGCCCTTTATATGTTACATGCATGTTGGCTTAGTGTTCTTTTGGTATTATTTTCTGGCAGGCTTGGAAGGAGGAGGCTTTCCTCAAGTTTATGGTTCCATAACAAGTGTAGAATTCATTCTGAAGGCACTCTGTGGAAAGTGGTTCAGGTTATCACATCTGCCATGACAACCATGAATATGTTGGTAGTTAATATCTTGCCATTTACATGTCTTAGAGCTCTTGGTTTGGTATTCCTTTCTTCAAGCTTGGGAATCTGAAGGAGGAGGGCTTACACACAACTCTGTTGTCATGAACAGATCAGTGTTCTGTTAATTTTACTTGGTTGTCAATGTTTCAGCTCAGTAAGCTAGTTATGATAATGCACTTCAGGTGAATGGATTCAAATGGTTTCCTGAATATTTCTTATATTCGTTAGTGGCTGTTGTTGAGGTTCTGGCCAATTTGTGGTGTGATGAATTGGCTGAGCGACTGTCTCTTGTAAATTCCTAGCCACTTCATGTCAAACCTGATCATCTCCTGGTCTAATGGGAACCTCGGGATGATAAAACAGGTGGGCTAGAGCTCCATTGAAAGAGAACTTGAGACAGTCCCATTGTAGATGTGCATATCTATAATTTAATAGTGAGAGCTGTGAATAAAATGTACTTCTTTGTCAGTAAGACAGGTGAGTTGCTTTTCTGAACACAAGAACTACTCATACAGAAGGTATGCCAGTTAGCTTCATTATTGTGAGTAAAATATTCACTTTGACTTGAACTCTGATATTAAGACAGAAAATATGTGGCAATCATTTGCCGTGTTCTGTGAGATTCTTTGATATCATCCTACATGGGTTTCAGTTGTATATTCCATCCATTCTAGATACTCCCACCAGGAGGTTCTTGACATCCTGATTCTAGCTCACCAGTTTAGAACACTAACACCCAGTCTATTTTCAGATACAGTGCATCACATAAATAATACTAACTTTTACCAGACTACATCACATGGACTAGCGTTCCTGGAGTGTAGTTGCTCTCACATTAACCTAGATGTTGAGATCCACACCTCGAGGCTTTCTTGAGTGAAGTGGATGGTGACTTGAGACAGAACGTTTTGGTGATGGCTTCCCTATCTTTGTACAACCTACCATATTGCCTGAGTTTGTGACATGGAGGTTTTGATGAGGGGGGCGATAATGGAAGTATTTTGCAGTATGACGAGAAATCCCATGTCCAAGTGTTAAAATAAATCTGCCATAGTACAGCAATTATGCATGCAATGTCAGCACTTTCTTTAGGCAGAATGAGGGAGGAGCCCTCAAACAGTAGATTTGGGTTGTCAGGGAATGGGTCAGCAAAGCCTTAAATAAATATTTGTACATCTTTGACCAGTTACAGGATGGCCTTGGATGGCCCAAAAGCCACACAAATAACCTTTGGAATATTGCACTTTAGGCATCTTCGTAGCAGATTTGTGAGAGCACTTTAAGAACCATCATTAACATTTATGAAATGGATAACATCTGGTACAAAAATATTGTTGTCATAAACAAAGTTATTGCAGGGGAAGTTGAATCATGGTAGATAAATACCTTTTTAAAAAAAAGCTTAAAAGAAGGGATTTTCAACCCCATTTGCACTTGGATTAGAAGATCGGAAAAGTCTAATCGCATCTAGTTGTACTCAGTTATGGACCATAAATTATTGTCCGAAAGTTAAAACATATTGACCAAAGTCCTTGCAACATATTTTCTGGAGGCAGATATAATCTCATTTGGCTGTTTGAAAAAAAATAAGTGGATGATGATTGATTTGTGACCCAATTCTTCCCTCATATGTTAAAAGAGAGTAAATTAAGGCTTATGACGAAGGCAAGATTATATGTTGAGGCTGCAGGGGGTTATAAGAGTTACCCTAGCAAAAAAAGTAGAACGTTTTTGGCTTTCACTTGATCATTGTAAGCTGGAGATGCCATTATCAGGTTTACATTTCCAGCAGATGCATCCATCTGTTGTGATAAAGAGATAGTGGTTGTGGGGCATTTCTTTCTTGTTTTCGATTGTTCACAGAAAACAAACAGGTATCAAAGGCATACATAATTATTTTTTTCCAATGAGCATTTATATGCCCTTTAGGGTGAAAATATGGAGAGACAAAAATAGAGTTTAGTGACAAAATTATTGTTGCCTAAATGTTTTAGGTTTTTTTTGTCTCTTGTAATGAATGCCTTTAAAACAGGGGTGAGGAATTCTGAATTTCAAGTGGGGTTTATTTCCAAATTCCAGACAATTGAAGTTTTAATTTAAAATCATCGAGAGTGTCCCCCACTCCATTAAAATGTCACAAAATAAGGTTGATGATGGAACAAATCTATTTTAGAATTGCATAGTGTGGCAGTGTATCTTCTGCTCCCTTCAGTAATGTTCTAGACCAGGGCTTCTTAAACTTTTCAACTCGTGACCCCCTTTGGCTCAAGAAATGTTTATGTTACCCTGAGTGTATAGCTATATAAAATAGGTATAAAATCAATCATTTACTGATTATAAATCAGCATTTGCAGGGCTTACTAAACAGGTTGATTTTTCTTTTTATGAAGTACAGCTGAAGCATTTTCTGCGGAGTCCACTGAAAACACTGCACAACAGATTTGTATAAATGTCTAAAGCAGGCACAAGGTGATGCTCAGAAAATCTTGACTATTTCAAATTTTTCAGGACCCCAATATTGAGCTAAGGGGATCCCATTTGGGGACAGGACCCACAGTTTAAGAAGCAATGTTCTAGAAAGTCTTGACCAAGAATTTTGTGAAGCTGTTTGTGAACTAGAGAAGAATCTCCAACTTCCCACTCTCCTGAATTTTTGGCATGGGTCCAGTTAGTTTTGCATTTCTCCTGTAAGCAGGAGAGAAAGAAATCATAGATGAGACAGATTGCCAACACCACTGTCCTCACCTGCTGCTGCTGGGACCAAGTCCCCCTATGCTTGCAGAGGCAATCACAGCCAGCTGTCCTAAATGCAGCCAAGGGGAAAAAATTATCATCACCACCACTTCTGTGAATAGCTTCTTTTAAAACTATTTTTAATTTCATATTCTAGCTCTTGCTGAACTAGAATATGAAATAGAATAGGAGCCCTGGTGGTGAAGTGTGTTAAAGCACTGAGCTGCTGAACTTGCAGACCGAAAGGTCCCAGGTTCAAATCCCGGGAGCGGAGTGAGCGGCCGCTGTTAACTCCAGCTTCTGCCAACCTAGCAGTTCGAAAAGCTGGTAGTTTGAATCCAAGGAGCAGAGTGAGCTCCCACTATTAGCGCCAGTTTCTGCCAAACTAGCAGTTTAAAACATGCAAATGTGAGTAGATCAATAGGTACCGCTCCAGCGGGAAGGTAACGGCACTCCATGCAGTCATGCCGGCCACATGACCTTGGAGGTGTCTACGGACAACGCCGACTCTTCGGCTTAGAAATGGAGATGAGCAACAACCCCCAGAGTCAGACATGACTGGACCTAATGTCAGGGGAAACCTTTACCTTTACTTTTTAGTTCTTGCTGATCTTACATAAGCTCCAGTGGGAGCCTTGCCCAACTAAAGAACATATTGAACAGACTTCACATACATGCATACATTAAAAACAAAACACAGGAATGCTGCTAATTCTTACGATTTATTGCTATACAGTTGTTGGTATAGGAAAGTTTAGGCCAGAAAGTAGACTGTTTGAATTTCATTCCAGAATCTCTTTGGCCCTCAAGTTCATTTCTAGGTTGGTGTAAGAAGGATTCATGTGGCATTCCATATGCTCTCAGTCTGCAACTCTCAGTCCTAGCAAACCTCAGTGAATAATGCTGGGAACTGCAGTTCTAGGGGATCTCACAAGTGAATTTTGAAACTCTTAACTTGGATTTTTTTTCCTTTGGGAATCCATAAGATGAAAAAAGGGAGAAAGAAAGGAGAAGAAATACTGGGGAAAGGAAAAAAAACAAGAGAAGGGTTTTTGGTGTGGTGGACGAGAAATTTCAGAATTCATGCAGCAATTTCCTTCTCTATCAAGCTCAAGACAGAGATGGGATATGATATGAAAGAAGGAGTAAAATCATGGAAGGAATTTTACATTTCCACTCTGCAAAACTCTTAGTGCAAGCTTTTAATGCAAATAAAAATAGCAATTTAACATAAATGTAATAATTAGATTTCTCTGCCAACATAAATGCAACTGGTTTTTAATGTTTTAGCATATGAACGATGAGCTAAATGCATTTACCACCCCCCCTTTTTTTTTTTTTTACTATTTATAGAGGGAGACAACTTTTAGCTAAGCAAGTTTCTCACTGAGGGCTGAGAAACTTATAAGGTAATTACACTACGTATTTTCTCCTATTACTTGTTGTGAATGGTTCATTTGAACTGTGAAGCATGAGTATAAATAACTATTTGGCATATTCTTGGAAGTCTACCAGACAAAGGTGAGTGTAACACTGAATGAATCCACTCAAACGACTCACCCCACTGAACCATCAGGAAACAAAAGTGTCAGTATCTCAGCACCTATGTGGACAATTTTGGAGTTTGGATTTCTAGATAAGGGTACTCAACCTGTAATAGATGATGAAAACCTCATGTGGATCACCAGAATAAAACTGGTCTATACAAGGACAAAACCTGGCACTTTTAGAAACTTTTTCTCATCTGGAGATGTCTCAGATGAACATTATGAGCATAGGAACCCCCAATGGCGCAGTGGGTTAAACCCCTGTGCTGGCAGAACTGATGACTTGAAGGCTGGGTTGCTGACCTGAAGGTTGCCTGTTCGAATCCAACCTGGGGAGAGCATGGATGAGCTCCTTCTATCAGCTCCAGCACCATGAGAGAAGACTGGACAACGTCCTTGCAGACTGCCAGTTCTCTCACACCAGAAGCGCCTTGCAGTTTCTCAAGTCGCTGCTGACATGAAAAATATATATCATGAGGATAGATCCTATAACCTTTCTCCCCAATTCCATTTATGATTGCCAGACATTTGTACTGAAGTTGGAAACCCTGGAGCTGAATGCAACCTCCCTTGAGGTGTCAAAGGTGGTTGTACTCTTTCCTACACTTGTCACTAGAATACAATCCAAGAATATTTTGAAATTGCATACTCCTTGGGCTGGAAGAAGTTTCCCAACCTTGCTGGGCGGGGGGGGGGGGGGGGTGTAAGCGGGGAGGCATCCTGTAACTGTTAACTACAATTCCTAGCACTGGCTGGACTCTGTTCTCCTGGGAGCCGCTGACACCAAGGCCACAGCTATTTTACTGGCTCAAAGCAGTTCCACAGCAGAACCTTGTTGGTGACGTTTTTTTCTGACAAGATCACAGTAGGACATCTAGCCATGTAATCACCAGATTATCACCAAGGCTCTGCAAGGGAGCAGATTTTGACTACTGAAACAAGAATGGGTTTTTTAATGTGTGGACATTGGAACACCCTGGATCTACCCCGATCAAGCAAGCTGTCCACACATCAAAAACACCAGGGGTCACTCCAGAATTTCCTGGAAGCTCCAGAGTAACTGGCCATTCCTCTTGTGACGGGTTAGACAGGAAGAAGTGATTCTTCTGTGGATATGGCCACATGTCACATGGACTGTGCAGAGCACACACTGGGTTCAGATCAGGCCCGTAGCCAGGATTTTGATTCGGGAGGGGCTGGGATTTTGTTTTGGTTTTTTTTGGGGGGGGGGGTTTGAGTCTGGGTGAGAAAGGATCTACCCTAGCATACCTTTTGTATCATTATCCCAATACCCCCATGCATATTGGATATATTGAGCATGGTGATCAGATCATGCCTGGTTCAGATGTTTTATTTGGTCACTGATGGTTCAGTCAGATGGCTGTTGCCTTTAAACACAGCTATTATTTCCATGCTAGAGATTCAATGTAGATCAAAAGAAAGGAAAAGGACATTCCAACAAAACAAAATGATCTTAACATTTAACAAGTGTAATATTGCTAAAACAGTTCAGCACTTAGATTATTTGCCTATAATCCCGAATAATAATAAAGAAAGCTCACTGGACATTGGTGAAACCCAATTTCTGAAACAATGAGAGAGTATTGATGCAACATAGAAATGAGAAGTGGGGGAACACACCAGAGCAAGGAGGGAGGGAAACCCAAGAAAGAGTTTGTTTGCAAATTTGGGAATAGGCAGGTGAAATCAGCACAAAAAGAAATGCCAAGTTTAAGTAAAAAAAAAAATAAAGGTTTCTGCTGATGTTAAGTCCACTTGTGACTGACTCTGGGGGTTGGTGCTCATCTCCATTTCTAAGCCGAAGAGCCAGTGTTGTCCATAGACATCTCCAAGGTCATGTGGCCGGCATGACTGCATGGAGTGCCGATACCTTCCCGCCGGAGCGGTACCTATTGATCTACTCACATTGGCATGTTTTCGAACTGCTAGGTTGGCAGGAACTGGGGCTAACAGCAGGCGCTCATTCTGCTCCCGGGATTTGAACCTGGGACCTTTTGGTCCACAAGTTCAGCAGCTCAGCGCTTTAACGCACTGTGCCACCAGGGGAAGTACAAGTTTCAGTACTTCCAGAGATATTTTCCCTTTCTGGATGAACCCTCATTGCAGTTTAAAGGATACAACAGCATTCTATCTTATTTTCCTCATTGGAAGCAACCTTCTAATTTCATTAGTGCATATGGACAGCAGAATGGATTTTGGTTCACTGTTGGAAAGGAATGAAGAATTCTGTGCCACAACCTAGAATTTGTTGCCTTAATTAGTCATGGGTAGTGCACATAACGTCCTTACAGCATACACTGGTCAAATGATTAACTGTCTATGAAGAAGTGTCCCCGCCGTGTAGCAAAGCAATCTGTGCTCATTTTGCAAATCCTCCTTTTGCTATGTATAAACTGTGAATTATATGTGAAACTAAAGTTTTTAATTACAACTGGCAGTCAAAGCTTATTGCTCCTGACAATTGGATGCCTTGCGAAAATGTCTCATTTGTGAAACAGGCTGTGGGGCAGTCAGTTTTTCCACTGCTTTAATATTATCCCTACAATTGGGATACAGAACAACTACCATATCCAGGGAACAGGTATACACTGTTTCACTCATCCATAGTTTGACTTATTGACTTATGGCCTCCTGCTTAAGCTACTTATTTACTTACTTACTTGGGCGTTCCCATGTTGTCCGAGTATAATGGCCTTCCAAGTTCATGGAAGATGCCTGAGCGTGGTTTTTTTAATATGTGGAGATGGGTGCACAGCCGATCAGCTCACAGTCTTCACAGAGTGAGGGTCCCAACCAGTGGCGTGGTTAACATGACAGCGGTGGCTTCTCAACCTATTGCAACCTTCTTCTGCCTTCACAGCCGTTGTAACATGTACCATGTTATTGTCCACCTGATCCACCGTTGAGATCTTTGGATTGTGCTTGGTCTGGAATAGTCCCAGCACCCCTACTGGGAGTGTATGACTCCAGTGCAGGGGTCCCCAAACTTTTTAAGCAGAGGGCCGGTCCACAATTCTTCAGACTGTTGAGGAGCCGAATTATCATTTGAAAAAAACAAAAACAAATTCCTATGCATACTGCACATGTCTTATTTGTAGTGCAACAACAACAACAACGGAAGAACAATACAATATTTAAAAATGAAAACAATTTTAACCAACATAAACCTATTAGGATTTCAATTGAAAGTGTGGGCCTGCTACTGGCCAATGAGATAGTCAAGTTAATTAGGATTGTTGTTGTTGTTGTTGTTGTGTGCCTTCAGGTCATGTCAGACTTCGGCCGAGCCTGAGTCTAAAATTAATTATTTATTTACTGCATTTATTTACTACATTTATATCCCACCCTTCTCACCCCGAAGGGGACTCAGAGCAGCTGTATGTACATGCTGCTGCTGCTCAGTCGTTTAGTCATCTCCGACTCTTCGTGACCGCATGGACCAGTCCACGTCAGAGCTCCCTGTCGGCCGTCACCGCTCCCAGTTCCTTCAAGGTCAACTTCAAGGATACCGTCCATCCATCTTGCCCTTGGTCAGCCTCTCTTCCTTTTTCCTTCTATTTTCCCCAGCATCGTGATCTTTTCCAAGCTTTCCTGTCTCCTCATGATGTGGCCAAAATACTTCAGCTTTGCCGCTAATATCCTTCCCTCCAGTGAGCAGCTGGGCATTATTTCCTGGAGGATGGACTGGTTGGATCTTCTTGTGGTCCAAGGCACTCGCAGGATTTTCCTCCAGCACCAGAGTTCAAAAGCGTCTAACTTCCTTCGCTCAGCCTTCCTTATGGTCCAGCTCTCGCATCCATAGGTTACTATTGGGAATACCATTGCTTTGACTATGTGGACCTTTGTTGCCAGTGTGATGTCTCTGCTCTTCACTATTTTGTCAAGGTTGGCCATTGCTCTCCTCCCAAGAAGTAAACGTCTTCTGATTTCCTGGCTGCAGTCTGCATCTGCAGTGATCTTCGCACCTAGAAATATAAAGTCTGTCACTGCCTCCACGTTTTCTCCCTCTATTTGCCAGTTATCAATAGGTGTAATTGCCATGATCTTGTACATACAATATATTATATTATTAGCATAACACAATATTAGCATTATATATTACTATATTGAACTATACCACTATACTATTATATAATATGTAATATGTAATATATAACATATAATTAATATTATTATATGGTATTACTATTAGTATTATATTGTATAACATAAGATTATTATCAATATTATATGTATATACAATATAATATATTATTAAAACTGATATAAAAATATTATATTATAAAACTGAGGGCGGGGGCCAGGTAAATGACCTTGGAGGACCACATCCGGCCCCCGAGCCTTAGTTTGGGGACCCCTGCTCCAGTGGTTACACCCTCAGGTTCATTGGAACATGCAAGCCCTCTCACCACAACAAGATGAGGGCGGTTTAAGATACACCCTTGTCTTGGCACCACCATCATTCATCCCATTGAAAATGATAGGGTTCATGACTTTCTGTGGTTTCATATATCCACACAAAGTCTAGGAAAATACTTCCTGCAGATTGTATTGCAGTTTAATATTGAAATAGCACACTTAACATTTACATAGTAATAGCCATTTCCTGATATTGAATGACAAAAGAGTGACGAACTTCAGTTGATACCAGTAGTACATAAAGTGTGTGTGTGTGTATGTGTGCGTGCAAGAGACAGAGAGAAAGAAGTGAGAGTGATGTTTTATTTTAAGCTTATGTTTAGCTCATAAGGTGTGGCTAACTTTCATAAAACATGGCATCAGAAGCTTTTTTATACATGCAATTCTAGTATCTATATATATAAATGAGTGATGGCATCACGGCGACGCACAAAACAACAAAACTACAGGCCCCACAACCTCGAAATTTGACAATACAACCCATCATCCATGCTTCTAGGTTGATACAACAAAAAGAAAAGAAAAATAAAGTCCTAATTAGAGGGAGAGCAATAATTGTTTTTATCCAATTGCTGCCAGTTAGAGCAGGGGTCCTCAAACTTTTTATGCAGAGGGCCGTTCCACAATCCTTCAGACTGTTGAGGGGCCGAATTATCATTTGAAAAAAAAATACAAATTCCTATGCATACTGCACATGTCTTATTTGTAATGTAACAACAACAACAACAACAACAACAACAAAAGAACAATACAATATTTAAAAATGAAAACAATTTTAACCAACATAAACCTATAAGGATTTCAATGGAAAGTGTGGGCCTGCTCCTGGCCAATGAGATAGTCAAGTTAATTAGGATTGTTGTTGTTGTTGTTGTGTGCCTTCAAGTCATTTTAGACTTTGGGCAAGCCTAAGTCTAAAATTATTTATTTACTGCATTTATTTACTACATTTATATCCCACTCTTCTCACCCTGAAGGGGACTCAGAGCAGCTGTATGTACATACAATATATTATATTAGCATAGCACAATATTAGCACTATATATTACTATATTGAACTATACTACTATAGTATTATATAATATTAATTAAATAATTAATTTTATTATATGGTATTATTATTATTAGTATTATATTGTATAACATAATATTATTATCAATAGTATATGTATATACAATATATTATTAAAAGTGATATAAAAATATATTATAAAACTGAGGGCGGGGGCTAGGTAAATGACCTTGGAGGGCCGCATCCGGCCCCTGGGCCTTAGTTTGGGGACCCTTGAGTTAGAGGGTTAAGCTCTGCACATAGACCCCCTCTATCCTCACCACTTTCACATTACACAAACAACCAAATGCATACTAAACATAAAAACAACCATACAACACACATTCAATACCACCACTACCTCAACAATTTCTCACCAACACCACCAGACAACGCCACAGCAACGCGTGGCTGGGCACAGCTAGTATATTTATATACAGTGTTGTGAAAGCCTGCATGATGTAGTGGTTTAAGCATTGGACTATGATTCTAGGGACCAGGGTTTGAATCCCTACTCAACCACTGTTACCCACGTGGTGACCTAGGGCAAATCACACTCTCTCAGGCCCCTTCTACACTGTCATATAACATCCAGATTATCTGCTTTAAACTGTGTTGTATGGCAGGGTAGATTCATATAATCCAATTCAATGTGGATTATCTGCTTTCATAATCTGGATTATATAGCAGTGTCGAAGGGGCCTCAGGCTCAGAGAAACAAATCTTGCCAAGAAACCACTGTGATAGTCAGAAATGGCCTGAAGGATTGCAGCAACAACAATTTTAATATAACTCTGGTTGCAATATAGTGTTGTGTAGATACAGTAGAGCTCTGCTTGTGCAGCAGGGTTTTCTTCCCCTGTCTTCTTGTGTCCTCGCAGTCACTCTCCCAGAGGGTCTCCAGTCCTCTGGGGCAGCTCGAGGCTGAATAGTGCCTCAAGTACATAGGAAAAAAGATATGTTTCCTCTCCATATACTACTGAGACAAGCCAGTGGAAGGCATTGATTCAACACCCTCATCTGCTATATAATTAATTGGTAACATTCTGTCCTGTATAACTTTGAGCCCTATATATATAGGGCTCAATATATATACATAGATGTTTCTTTTAGATCATTTGGTTATCTTGGTTGGTATTGTCGATTCAGACTGATAGATGAAAGTTGCTGCAATAAATGTTTGTGGTCCACCACTAAAACCAAGGGCTTTCTTACCCTTCTCTGTGCCTTCTCACCCTCATTTATCTGTGCCTTCTCGACGTATTAAAGTTGAGAGCAGTATTACCCTGGCCCAGTGGTTCCCAAACTTTGGTTTCTTTGGACTTTGAATCCCAGAACATCCAGCAGCTTTGTCAACAGGAATTTTGAGAGTGGCAGTCCAAAACATCATTTGAACCAAGAATCTTGGTTTGTTGTAGCCTTTAGAAGTCATTAGATCAAATCAAGGTTTGTCCTTAGCTTACAAATCTTGGCTTGTTTTCAAGCAAAAAGTCGGGAACCTCTCTCAGATGATATGTTGCTAAACAAATCCTTCTTGGTTTGTTTCATTAATTGTGATAGTAAAACGTCTACAATGGAAGGCAATAGGCTTTATTGACCGACAGACAGCTGGTTCACAATTAAGCAAGATTATTTAGCATTCCAACTTGTTTTTCTATGTGTACACACAATGTGCCATGTTTTTGTTTTGTTTTTTCGTGTCAGGAGTGACTTGAGAAACTGCAAGTTGCTTCTGGTGTGAGAGAATTGGCTGTCTGCAAGGATGTTGCCTAGGGGACACCTGGATGGTTTTTGATGTTTTTACCATCCTTGTGAGAGGCTTCTCTCATATCCCCGCATGGAGCTGGAGTTGATAGAGGGAGCTCATCTGCGTTCTCCCCGGGTTGGATTCGAACCTGGCAGCCTTCAGGTCATCAACCCAACCTTCAAGTCACAAGGCTTTAACCCACTACGCCATCGGGGACTCCAGAATGTGCCATGAGAAAACTAGCTTCCCATTTGAAAATATATCCACTCTGGGTATTTTTAAAAAGTGCTTCCTAACTATACATTTTATCCTTATCATGCAAAGATTTCATATTCAAATCATAAGGGTATACTTCTATTAAACTGTGACATTCTTCCTGTAGAATTATAATATTGTAATGTCATTTAATTGCTGCTCAGAATTAAAAGAAAATACTCTATGTAACCGCTGCTAGCCTGTGTTACTTTTCATTTCCAACAAACATAACTGTGTTGTTGTGTGTTTTCCGGGCTGTACGGGAAGTATTCTCTCCTAATGTTTCACCCACATCTATGGCAGGCATCCTCAGAGGTTGAGACATATGTACCTCTCAACTTCTGAGGACGCCTGCCATGGATGTGGATGAAACGACAGGAGAGAATACTTCTGGAACATGACCATACAGACCAGAAAACACACAATAACCCTGTGATTCTGGCCATGAAAGCCTTCGACAACATATTAAACATAACTGCACTCAGAGAGATCTAGCATTTTAATTATGCTGCTATAATTATCCTTTATTTTGAAATTATCACTCCCACTATTCTTAATACCACCACCACCATGCTTACTTTTTGGCTTTGACCAACTGCATGCCCTTCCGCAGTGGACAGTTACATTGGAAAACTATATCCAAAGCAAATCTTCTTCTGTTTTGGATGTGGAGACACTTTAAAATGTAAACTATGTTTTTGCTATCATCAGCGCTAACTCACCCGATTACATTCTATTACCAGAGAATGGTAACTCTAATCGTCACTAGCAAGTGAGTCTTCAGGGGAATTGCTCTGCTGTTTATGAGGGGAAAAATCTCTGTCACTAAGAGCTTTCTTTTTAAAATGCATTCAGCATTGGGACCTGGCCGAGGTTGAGTGGGTGGATAGGTTTTGGCAGGCAGCATGATTTTTATCATCAGCTAGGGAAAGAAAATGAATGAACGTGTGACTCATGGAATTCAGACTGGAGGGAAGATTTCTTAGGCATTCTGTTCAGTCTTACACTTCAGGTTTAATTTACTATTCTACTTAATTTTCTATCTATAAAAATTGAATATCAGTTTGTTATCCACACATTCTATGTCAGTAGGGACCTTGCACAAATTATATTCATAGATTCTTAGTAAAACAAGGAAAACATTTTTTTCAAAAGCAGATCATTCACTGTTCTACTCACTTCTCCACAAGATGCTTCCAAATTTGTTTTTATGAAGAACATTGTCATTCTTATCTGTTCTCACAGTAAATTATGTATTATTGAAACAAAGACATAGTATGACACAGCAAACGAGATATACAGTATATGCTGGATTTCGTATCACAAAATCACAAGTCAAACACTTCCCAAGCGTTTAAGACTGTGTGATGTTTTTTCGAATGATGCGTGCAGATCCCAGTAAGGTGGCCTTTTGCAGTTGACAGATCGTAATTTTGTCAATGTTTATTGTTTCCAAATGCCGGCTGAGATCTTTTGGCAAAGCACCCAGTGTACCAATTACCACCGGGACCACCTGTGCTGGTTTATGCCAGAGCCTTTGCAGTTCGATCTTGAGGTCCTGATAGCGGCTGAGTTTTTCCTGTTGTTTTTCATCAATCCGACTGATGGCGACATCAATAATACAAACCTTTTTCTTTTCCACGACTGTGAGGTCTGATGTGTTTTGTTCTAGAACTTTGTCGGTCTGGATTCGGAAGTCCCACAGTATCTTTGCGTGTTCATTTTCCAATACTTTTGCAGGTTTGTGATCCCACCAGTTCTTTACTGCTGGGAGGTGGTACTTGTGGCATAAAAAGTGAATCATTTGGGCCACATAGTTGTGCCTTTGTTTGTAGTCTGTCTGTAAGATTTTCTTACAGCAGCTGAGGATATGATCAATGGTTTCATCAGCTTCCTTGCACAGTCTGCATTCTGGGTCACTGATCAGGTGCCACCTTGTCAGGGTGGTGGGGGCTTAACTGTTCCAAGGATGCTGAGAGCTGTGCTGGTGGTAGTGTAATTATTGGCAGGTCCAACCAAGCCAGAGAGGTCTCAGTTGAGGAGTGGAACTAAGAGCACCTAACTCATTAGCATTATGGAGAAACAAACGAAATCTATACTGGCTCAGTTGTCGCCCAGGATAAAAAGGACCACGGTGGATGCTGCCGATTCTGGACATCCATCGACAAGTAGGCTACACAATCAAAATACAAATGAACAGCCACAGAAGCGGCAGAAATATACAATGCCACAAAACCGCATAATTATTACTATTATTATTTTAATATGACACAGCAAACAAGATAGATATGCTGGATTTCGTATCACAAAATCACAAGTCGAACACTTCCCAAATGTCTAGGACTGTGTGATGTATTTTCGGATGATGCGTGCAGATCCCAGTAGGGTGGCCTTTTGCAGTTGGCACATCATGATTTTGTCAATGTCTATTGTTTCCAAATGCCAGCTGAGATCTTTTGGCACGGCACAGCAGTGTGCCCATCACCACCGGGACCACTTGCACTGGTTTCTGCCAGAGTCTTTGAAGTTCAATCTTGAGGTCCTGATAGCGGCTGAGTTTTTCCTGTTGTTTTTCGTCAATGCGACTGTCACCTGGGATGGCAACATCAATGATCCAAACCTTTTTCTTTTCCACAACTGTGATGTCTGGTGTGTTGTGTTCCAGAACCTTGTCAGTCTGGATTCGGAAGTCCCACAGTATCTTTGCGTGCTCATTTTCCAATACTTTTGCAGGTTTGTGATCCCACCAGTTCTTTGCTGCTGGCAGGTGGTACTTGAGGCATAAGTTCCAATGAATCATTTGGGCCACATAGTTGTGCCTCTGTTTGTAGTCTGCGCGATTTTCTTACAGCAGCTGAGGATATGATCAATGGTTTCACCAGCTTCCTTGCACAGTCTGCATTTTGGGTTATCAGTTGATTTTTTGATCTTGGCCTTGATTGCATTTGTTCTGATGGCTTGCTCCTGGGCTGCAAGGATCAGGCCTTCTGTCTCCTTCTTCAGGGTCCCATTTGTGAGCCATAGCCAGGTCTTCTCCTTTTCAGCTTTTCCTTCAATTTTGTCAAGAAACTTTCCATGCAATGTTTTGTTATGCCAGCTGTCAGCTCTAGTTTGTAGTGCGGTTTTCTTGTACTGATTCTTTGTCTGCTGTGTTTTGAGAAGTTTCTGATTTTTGACTTCAATCAAAGCAGGTTCTTCACTTTGCTTTACATATTCTGCCAGGGCATGTTCTTCTTCTTTGACTGCTTGTTTTACTTGTAAGAGTCCTCTGCCCCCTGATCTTCTTGGCAGATAGAGCCGGTCAACATCGCTGCGGGGGTGCAGTGAATGATGAATGGTCATGAGTTTTCTTGTTTTTCTGTCCAAATTGTCCAGTTCCATCTGTGTCCAGTTTATGATGCCAGCAGTATATCTTATGACAGGTATGGCCCAGGTGTTTATGGCCTTGATGGTGTTGCCTCCATTGAGCTTGCTTTTGAGAATTTTTCTGACTCTTTGTGTGTATTCTTTACTGACTACAGTTTTCACATGTTCATGCTTGATGTTGTCCAGCTGTAATATGCCCAGATATTTATAGGCCTCTGGTTGATGACACTTTATTGTTTGGCCATTAGGCATATTTATGCCCTCACTTTCAATGATTTTTTCCTTCTTCAATGCCACTGTCGAACATTTGTCCAAACCAAACTCCATGCTGATATCAGTGCTAAAAATTCGGACAGTGTTAGTCAGAGACTGGATTTCAGTTTCCGTTTTCCCATACAGCTTCAGGTCATCCATGTACATCAGATGCGAAATTTTGTGAGATTTCTTAGATGTTTGATAGCTGAGATTTGTTTTTTGTAAGATTGTTGACAGAGGGATCATGGCAATAATGAAAAGCAGAGGGGACAATGAGTCTCCCTGGAAAATTCCTCTTCTGATGTTGACAAGTCCATAGCTTTCATTTCCAACAAACAGTTCAGTTTTCCAGTGCTCCATCATGTTTTCAATAAAGGTGCCAACGTTTTTACTAATCCCGATGGCGTCCAGGCACTTGATGATCCAGCTGTGTGGGAGTGAGTCAAAGGCCTTTTTGTAGTCAATCCACATCACACAGTCCTAGACACTTGGGAAGTGTTCGATTTGTGATTTTGTGATACGAAATCCAGCATATCTATCTTGTTTGCTTGTGTCATAATAAAACTATTATTATTATTATTATTATTATTATTATTATTATTTCCCATTTTGCGGAGTGAACACTGAAACCTAAAGATAAGTAATGTCTGGCTCAGCCCATGAATGTATAGATGAGTGCAGTTTCACTACGATTCTGCAAATTCACATGACTATTCTGTAATCTCAACCCAGATATGCAGTTTATTCTTTGCACATGAATATGACACACAATAATTTCTTGAAAACAGAACATTTGAGTTTGTCATTCCAGATTCAGGCTTTAGGGTTTGTTTTACAAGTGGAAAATGGGAAATAGTTGTGCTTTTATAATTTATGTTTTCATTTATATACTTTATGAATAAATTGCATCCCTTTCAGCAATCCATATTTGATAGTATGAAAAAGAATAAAATTGGTTTCATGAAGCCCTTAGAATTGAGATATGGATACCAACACAAAACTATAAGAGCATAATGGGACAAGAAATCCTTTGCTTTTTTCCAGAATTGTATAATTGGACTTAAATGTTGCCCCAAGAAGTCTGCATTTTTCTGAGATTGAAGGAGTATAATGGTTGTGGCTTAACCCTTTTTGCAAGAGATGTAGTTGCTTTGCAGGTCTTGAATATGGACTTGGAAGTCAACCTACTTGGGAAAAAGGAAGCATAAAATAACTATGTCCCTTTCCCACACATACTTTCCCCCCACTTATCCAAGTTCATGTTTCCTGGGCCATCATTGTGGGATTTATATCCCATCATACATCTCCTGGAAATGGTATGTTAAGTAGGACCAAAAAGGGCCTTCTTTCCCACTGATACTGTGTATGTATTATTGGGATTTGGAAAAGCTACTGCTTTTACTAGAGTCAAGTCTCACCAACATGCTGGATAGGAGATTAAAGGAGTTATAAAGGTAAAGGTAAAAATTTCCCCTGACGTTAAGTCTAGTCGTATCTGACTCTGGGGGTTGAATGAAAAGTAATGCCTCCACCTTCATAACTCCTCAACAGATGGCAGTACGGATGGTATGTGGCAGGTACTCACTTGTTCAGTAGACTCTCCTCTACAGTTCCATTTGGTGGGAAGCCTTAGCATCGAACCCTTGTGTTGTTAAAGTGCAAAGTGTGGAACCCTGTGCAGACAGTCGATCAATTCAACTTAAGCAATGTACAGTCATTGAATTCTTGATAGCAGAAGGTGTCACCCCAAAGGAGATTTATCAGAGAATGCAAGCTGTTTATAGGGATTGTGTTGATGTGAGTACTGTGCATCGTTGCGTGAGTACGTTTTAAAATGTTGAGGTGGGAATAACTGACTTGTGTGACAAACAAAGAGTTGGACGTCCTGTAACAGCAACCACTGAGTTTCACAGGCAAAGGTTGACAGATTGATTCAGGATAATCCTCGTATCACTCAGAGAGAAATTTCAAGCATAATCGGCATTTCACAAGAACGTGTGGATCACATTATTGCTTTGCTTGGCTATCGGAAGATCTGTGCACGATGGGTACTGTGAGACGCTAGTTGCGGAAACAGAATGTCGACTTCTTCCGTGATGGCTTTAGAAAACTTGTTCATCGTTGGCAGAAATGTATCCCATTGTCTGGTGATTATGTGGAAAAGTGAATAGTGGTAGTTAAAGAACACATTCCAAGGATTATTTCTGCATTTGATTTATTAAAATATTCCCATCCAAACCCAAGTAACGAAGGTAGAGGCATTACTTTTCATTCAACCCTCGTATATAGCTTGTTGTAATGACATGGTGCTGTATTGTAATTCTGCATTTCTCAATGATGATAACACTTGATCCTGATTGCTTCATTATTATCATCCCACACTTAAGTACCAATGATTTGTTTAAATAGGTGATTAGAGTTTTCACCTCAAGGAAAAAGAGTGAAACTACTCCTTGCCACTACTTCTCTTGTGTTGATGTTTTCTTTGGCAGCCTAAACACTGGGGGGCAAAGTACCTGTTTTTCCTATTGATTTCTTGAGTCCAACACACAAGGTATCTTATCCACATAAATCTTGGAAATAATAAATGTAAGGTGGCAGTCTTTATGAGGCACACTCAGACATCTAGGCTCCGTAGTGTGCTGGATGTATATTATTAACGTGTTCAAGCCTGTTTTGTGTGATGCACTTGGATATGATATCTTTCATGGTGCATTATCGAGACAACCTCATCATCATTGCAGTCTTGTTCATAATGCCCATAAGCTGATTTGTACTTTGTTTCTAAGCATGTTTTCTTGAAAATGATTCTGAATCAGCTCTTCTGATCAGTGTACATAGGCTTTCAAGCTGATTACCTCTGTGCACGCTCTGGGGAGTATGCAGCACTGAACACAGTGGGAAATATGTAGTTCTGAATAAAAAAATGAATGTCAGTGTACCACATGTCCCGTTGATTGAACTGGGTTGTGGATCCTGCTGTGTGATCTGATGTATACATATTTGATTGCAATTTTCTTCTTTGACATTTCAAAAAAGTTACCAGCGAATATTGCACTATTCTTTAGCATTGATCTTGGTTTTAAATGTATATTGCGGCTGTTACAGATGGGTCGAGGTGGGAGGGAGATGATATTTTTATAAACAGCTTCAAAGAATATTGATCCTTAGTAGCAATTTCACTGCCTATATTGTCAATTCCATTGCAGCGTCTGCATTGTAATGAAAATCAGACTTGTAGCATTCTCACTTCTTTTTCTCCTCTGGGATTTGTCTGTGATTGGCAGGCATGTCTGTCAGTAATCTATTTTGCTGGTGAATTATTAGCATGCAGTGTATAATCAAATGAGACAAATAATACTTTCCGGTTTTAGAAACAGAAATTATCTAGAATAGATTTGGGAGTTTGCGGGGAAATAGTTTACTAATTATATGGAATTCTTATTTATGTTAATATGCAAGCACTTACTGCTTCTAAAGTTGTTTAAGAAATTGGTAGATTTTAAAAATCACTGTGTAGCATTTGGTTATAGCTTTGCATACACCAGCTGAGTATTACAGATTTTTAAAATGTGTTTTCTATAGGCAGCTGCAAAGACGGTGTGTGTGTGTATAGGCAGATATGTTAAAAAAGTAGTCTCCACTAATTTATAGTGATCTTTGATTGAAATGTATGTTGTGAATCCGATTATTAATCCCAACTGGAGTAAACCCATTAAATCTATTAGGCATAAATACAGTGGGCCCTTGGTATCTGCTGGAGTTTGGTCCCAGAACCTCCGGTGTATACCAAAATCCTAGATGCCCAAGCCCCATTATATACAGTGGCATAGTAAAATGGCATCTCTTTTATAAAACAGCCAAATCAGGTTTTAGATTTTGGAATTTTATTTGTGGAATATTTTTACCTGGGGTTAGTTGAATCCATGGATGTAGAATCTGAGGATATTGAGTACTGGCTGTATGTGTGAACACACTATTCAATACTAGATCCATTGGGTTTGTTTTAATTGGGATACCAGTAAAATTGAGGTATATCTAATGCTTCAGTGGAAAGAAATGCAAGAAGACATTTGTCAAATGTGATTGAGAAAGATTACTATGTTAAATGTATTTCAAGATGAGAAAATTGGAAGTGATAACAACATTTGGAATTAATCTTTTCCAGCACTCTTGACTCAACTTCAAGAGTGTATTATATGCATAAACTCCCAGGTCACACAGGCATGGGAAAACTTCGACCCTCGAGGTGTTTTGGACTTCAACTCCCACAATTCCTAACAGCCAGTAAGCTGACTAGGATTTCTAGGAGTTAAAGTCCAAAACATCTGGAAGGCCAAAATTTGCCCATGTCTATTCTAGTCAGTGGAAATATTACCTTAAATTGGATGTTCTCAGAGAAGTTCAGGCAGGCAGGAAGCTTCTTATAATGCATGTTTGAATTGGTATGAACCTCAGTTCAGAATCCTAGTTTGTAAAATCCCGGTGGGTATTTTCTGGCAGCTTGCCTCTGAGTCTTGTAAGTTAGTAGAGAGGTGGTTCCACATGAAGGACCCTGCTGATGACCTTCAGCTCATTTTCCGTATTATTTACTCAGACTCATAAACAGTAAATAAGCACAAAGAAAGATTCATATTGTCTGTGTGCCTGTTTAGATTTCCAATTGACACTTTATTCTTAAATAGTGTGATATTGGCTAGAGTATAAACTCTTCTGAATAAATCAGAGGATTAAATGACTTCATGCTTGTAATTAAATATAGTTTTATTGATTAAACGGGCAAGTTATGTTTGCTGAGGAGGCTTGTGGTTTTCACTCCCAGGGCTTGTTTACATGTCAGAATTAAAGCACTGTGTGCAGGGGGCGGGTGGGAGAATTCTTCTGTGCATTTGAACAAAAGCTGCTGCTTTCCAGATATATTTTCCCTGACAAAGCATATCTTAATGCCCCATGTCAGCTTTTCCGTAAGTACGCTGGACTGCATTGCCCACCATTTCCAGTAAGCAGTGGACCAGTGACTAATAGCTAGGTTTGATAAGTGTGTTACTCAACACGTGTGGACAGGGCCAGGATGACGAAAGAGTGCTCAAAGCATAAGAGGACAAGAATTTAGTGACACCTTAAAACTACCTTTAGGCAGTAAAAAAGTTTGCATTTGGCATAAATGGGAAAGGTACAGACATGGATCTTTATCTTAGCCATGGCTCTGAGCAAACTATCTTTGGGAGGTAACATGGAGATCCTAGCAAGGATAAACAGGTTCACATGTATGTGGTTATGACTTGCCTTTCACTTCATCCCAAGTGGCAAGAGATAGAGTTTAGCATCAAATGAACTCCTGCAGGTCGGAGAGTGTAATCAGTTTAGACCAAAGGGAATAGAAATGCCAAAATAGCAGCAGTGAAAATACTGTATTTGACTGTATAATAGCTGCCACCGCACAATAGTCACATCCTCTTTTTTGTCCTCCAAATCGGTATTTTTATTTTCCTCACATGATCGTCACCACAAGAAGATCCAACTAGTCCATACTCCAGGAAATAATGCCTGGCTGCTCACTAGAGGGAAGGATAGTAGAGGCAAAGATGAAAGTACTCTGACCACATAATGAGAAGACAGGAAAACTTAGAGAAGAGAATGATACTGGGGAAAATGGAAGGAAAAAGGAAGAGAGGCCGACCAAGGGCAAGATGGATGGATGGTATCCTTGAAGTGACTGGCTTGACTTGAAGGAGCTGGGGGTAGTGATGGCCGACAGGGAGCTCTGATGTGGGCTGGTCCATGAAGTCACGAAGAGTCGGAGGTGACTGAATTAATAAACAACAAAAAATCCTCACAGCCTTGATTCATTGCCCCAATGTATTGCTGACAGATGATCTGCATGAAGTGTAGCCAGTGAAGGAAGACAGTTCCCCCAATGTAAACAGTCTAACTAGCATGAGAAGACTCCAGGATTCCCTTTCCATGTGTCTTTTGCACAGTACAAACAATAACTTCGCCCATATGTCCCCTTTTTGGTTCTGTTTCTTTACTCGCCCATGCCCCTTTCAGCTATGGTCCTCTTTGTGGCTGAGTTCAAAAGCACTGGGTTGAAGAGAGCTAGTATTGACACTTTATTCAACCCACTGTGATTGAGAAGGGGAGTGTGGGTACGAGCAAGAAAAGTGCTCTAGCTAAAAAGGGTCTGGATGCAATTTTTCATCATTTAATAGTCACACACCCTTTTTTTGGTTTAAAAAAACATTAAAATGCTACTGTTATGCAAGGAAGTATGCTACATTAATGGTACCTATTAACAAATACAGTAGAGTCTCACTTATCCAACATAAATGGGCCGGCTGAATGTTGGATAAGTGAATATGTTGGATAATAAGGAGAGATTAAGGAAAAGCCTATTAAACATCAAATTAGGTTATCATTTTACAAATTAAGCACCAAAACATTATGTTATACAACAAATTTGACAGAAAAAGTACAATACGCAGTAATGTTATGTAGTAACTACTGTATTTACTAATTTAGCACCAAAATATCACGATGTATTGAAAACATGGACTACAAAAATGCGTTGGATAATCCAGAATGTTGGATAAGTGAGTGTTGGATAAGTGAGACTCTACTATAGTAGGGTAGCAATACAGGCTGAATGAGAAGGACATGGATAACCACATTACCTCTGAATCCTTGTTTGTTAAGGATTCAATATTTCCATGTTTTGTCTTTCATAGAATCATAGAGTTGGAAGAGACCCCAAGAACCATCCAGGCCAACCTCATTCCACCATGCAGGAATATACAATCAGAGCACTCACAACAAATGATTATTCAGCCTCTGTTTAAAAACCAGCAGAGAAGGATACTCCATTCTGTTGCTCATTTTTCACTGTCAGGAAATTCTTTCTAATGTTCCCTACAGTTTGAATCCATTTCTCTGTATCCTAGTCTCTAGAACAGCAGAAAAGAAACTTCTTCCTCAGTATGATGTCTTCTCAAATATTCAACATGGCTGTCATGTCCCCTTTCCACCTTGTCTTCTGCAAGCTCCCTAAGTCACTCCTCATAGGACTTGTCTTCCAGAATTGTGGTGCACAGAACTTCATTTCTTCCATTTCTCTTCCCTATCCAAGTCGTCGTCGTCTCACACGTTCAGTCGTTTTCGACTCTTCGTGACCTCATGGACCAGTCCACGCCAGAGCTCCCTGTCGGCCGTCACCGTCCCCAGTTCCTTCAAGGTCAAACCAGTCACTTCATCTCCACCCATCTCGCCCTTGGTCGTCCTCTCTTCCTTTTTCCTTCCATTTTCCCCAGCATCATGATCTTCTCCAAGCTTTCCTGTCTTCTCATGATGTGACCAAAATACTTCAACTTTGCCTCTAATGTCCTTCCCTCCAGTGAGCAGTCGGGCATTATTTCCTGAAGGATGGACTGGTTGGATCTTCTTGCGGTCCAAGGCACTCTCAGGATTTTCCTCCAGCACCAAAGTTCAAAAGCGTCTATCTTCCTTCGCTCAGCCTTACTTATGGTCCAGCTCTCGCATCCATAGGTCACTATGGGGAATACCAATGCTTTCCCTATGAGGACCTTCCTTGCCAGTGTGATGTCTCTGCTTTTCAGTATTTTATCGAGGTTTGGCCATTGCTCTCCTCCCAAGAAGTAGACATCTTCTGATTTCCTGGCTGCAGTCTGCATCTGCAGTGATCTTTGCACCTAGAAATATAAAGTCTGTCACTGCCTCCACGTTTTCTCCCTCTATTTGCCAGTTGTCAATCAGTCTGGTTGCCATGATTTTGGTTTTCTATCCAAGTATGATAACTGAAATGACACTCCACACATCTAGCAACAGGGTGACAGTAAATGTTGCAACAAGGAGCTTGTAGGCATCAAATACAAGTTTACCCAAATAGGGTAAACCCAGTGTTAGCAAAGTGGGATCCAACTGAGAGGCAAGAGTGCAAGGGTGGGGAAGTGTATGTGGGCCGAGGACTGCTTTGCTTCTAGATCTCATTGTGGGCAACATCCCACTCATAGCAAGCCATTACCATAGACAGTAAAAAGACCAGCAGTCCTGGAGAAGAGGAGGTAGAGAGACTACATGTAGTTCTAGTGTTGGGAGGGAGAAGGAATCACCTAGCTGTTAAGCTGTTATTTTAAATCATCCAGCTTTCAGATTCTTTGGGATCAAAAGGTGGGTTACCAATCACTTAAACAAACGTTGACCGTACTCGTCTTCTTCTCCATTTTGTACTCTAGGCATAGCGCTTTTCCTTATGAAAAACTAAAGCCCAAGGTGTGTCTTTTTTCATACAGTACTGACAGAAATATCTCTATCTTTGTCTAGGTCTTGCAATGGCGTCTGCAGCAGGAAGAGGCTGCCCAACTGGAAGCTGCTATTGCCGCCAGGAGAAAGGAAGAGGAGGAGGAGAAAGAAAAGTTTCAGAGAGAAAAAGAAGCACTTCAGCGAGCAGAAGATAAAGAAAAAGTATGCCAAGCATGGGGTGCGTGGGTGCGTGTGTGAGAGCTGTTTTCTAGTGGCTTAATACATTTAAAGTGTTAATTGATCTTGATATTCCATATCCTCATAAATAATCTTGAGCATTATTATCCAGATTAATGAGCGCTTAGTGGAGATCTGACAGTGCTGGTTGCAGCCTATACATTCCATGCCATTTTCAGAGCGATCATATTAAGCCGTATGTGTGTGTGTTTTAAAAGATTGCCTTTATTATGAATAACACCTTCCGAGGCATATGTGTGTTGTCTACCATGCTGTCACAGAGGGCCAGCAGTACAGAGAAACTACTGCCTAGCAAATTTTTGCTGTTAAGAGCTAATGTGGAGGAAAAAAGCCACTGTGGTTTCCAGCGCCGCAGCAAGGTATGCTGCAATGCACCAAATATGCAATGTGATGATGGCACACTGCAAACAGAGCATCACAGGGACGGCTTCAGTGTACAGAGGGCCTGGTGCCTATAGTATGTGGGGAGATGAACTGTCTGTCACTCAGTGTGTCTGACTCAGCAGTCATTTTGTTCATCATTTGACAAGCTGAGTTCTAAAGAAAACCTTGACGGTCTTTCAGAAAAATAAAAAGGGAACACTATAGAACGTACAATATATATAGATTTGTAATGTTTCTGGGATGGTTGCTACTTATCATGTCATCCTGTACACTCTGATTAAAATAAGGCAAATTAAATTCACTGGGGTTTCTTATCTCTGAGTAGATACGTTCTGTAAGTAAAATTGTTTTCTTAAAGTGATGTACTGTTTATTATGCATGCCAATTTTTTAAAAACTGTCTTTCTCACTTATCATTTAGCCAAGATTCCCAGACTTTTAGCTAGTATTTCCAGTCTATAATAATAGGTAAAGGTAAAGGTTTTCCCCTGACGTTAAATTGGTACTCATCTCCATTTCTAAGCTGAAGAACCGGCATTGCCCATAGACACCACCAAGATCATGTGACTGGCATGGCTACATGGAGCGCCATTAGCTTCCCGCCGGAGCGGTACCTATTGATCTACTCACATTTGCATGTTTTTGAACTGCTAGGTTGGCAGAAGCTACAGCTAACAGCGGGAGCTCACCCTGCTCCCTGGATTCGAACCGTCAACCTTTTGGTCAGCAAGTTCAGCAGCTCAGCGGTTTAACCCACTGCGCCATCGGGGGCTCCCTCTATAATGATAATATTAAATATGTTTCTTCCCTAGTCAGTCATAAACCACTAGACCAGGCAAAATATAGAACTCAGTTTTATACTCTATGGGCTTTGCTTTCATTTTCACAAAATGCAGTAAGTCTTTTCAACCATCCTTTCCTTTTTCACTTCTGCAAGGCTTTAGCAAATGAATATTATCCCTCCTGCAATTCAGAGATAGTACAAGGATTTTTTTCTGTGCATTTTTATAGATTGAGGAAAAGACAGTAGATCCTAGATTGTTTTGAATTTTGGGATTGATTTATGTTCCATATACTCCTTAAACACATAGCCTGAAGACCATTTTGTACACGATAGTTTAAATAATTGTATGAATGAAACAGTTTTGTGTACATTAAAATGTTAGAAAGCAAAGATGGCACTATCTGCTTCATCACATTCCACTGAGTGCTACACTTAAAATTTAGGAAGCCTCTGTTCCCATCCTATTAGTTTGTCTTCAAGTGTAGGACAGAGCATTTGTTGTGTATTTTAAGCGTGGCGGCCAGCATTCTTTTAAAACGTTTCAAGAGGAGGTGTGGAAGTGGATTTTGGGGAAATGATCTGGATGAATGGCCAGTTCTCTAATGCGATGGCGTTTGTTGCTCCCAAGTTTGAAATGAAACTTTTCCCCAATTTGTAGGAGGAGAAATTGTGGGAGGAGCCAGAAGTACCCTTCTTAGGGAAAGTATTACCTTTTGCTCACCGAGTTTTTACTTTGTCAGAACAATTTCTTTTTTTTAAATAGCCTTTCTGAGTCTTTTCCTTCCCTTTCCTTCCTTTTCCTTCCTTCCGTGATATGTCTGTGCCTTGTGTTGCATGGGAAAGCCAGGAGAGAAGGATGATGATGATGATGATGATGACGGCTATTATTATGCCATGGCTCAATGCAATGGAGTCCTCCTGGGAGTTATAGTTTCCCAAGGTCCATACTCTTCTCTTGGTGCATTTACAGTACAGAATGAATGCAGCTGGACCTTACTTTAAATACCATAATTCCGTGCTGTGCAGTCCTCGGAGTTATAGATTTCCAAGGTCAACACTCTTCGTAGTGGACCTTTATTTTTGGAATTGAAAACATATAACAGCTGATATTTTAAAGAGAGGAGGTTTTTAACCCCACAAAGAACCGGGGGGGGGGGATGATGGACGATGCCTAGCAATTAAAGTGTGATGGTGAATGTCCTGCAAAAATGCTGAGTGCCACTGATACATCTAACAGTGTGATGGATGTAGGGAAATCATCTGCTTCATTCCAACACTTGAGTCAGACTGAGTTCTACACTTCCCAGCCTCAATGTGATAAAGTGGTATCTCGTCCATCAATGAGGACAATTTTGGGTTTTGGAGTACAGGCTGTCCCCAAGTTTCGAACAAGACAAGTTATGTGGGTTTGTTCTTAAGTTGAATTTGTTTGTAAGTTGTAACACGTACATTTTCAGTGTAACTTCAGCCATATATATAAGCTTTCAATAGCATAGGAAAGGGCTAACAACCCTGTGGAGTGTGTTTTACTGCCTGTGTCCCTGTTCAGAAGATTTCACCTCATTTTCTGTCCCTGTGATCATTGGATTTTGAAAATGTGGCTTGTTGTAGAAACAGATTGATGATAAAGCTTCAGTGGAGACACCTTTCCCCCATGATAATAACTCTTACAGGAGTGAATTTCTCTTCCAAGGGGCAGACTTCTCTCACTTCCTGTTGTCTCACCCCTGTTCTTAACTGTTCTAAGTCAGGTGTTTGTAATTCAGGGACTGCCTGTATTTTGGATTTCAAAATTCTACAATATGGAACAAAGCAAGACTTCTAAATTAGCAAGAAGATCTTACACTATTTTCTTCAAATGATTGAAACCAATTTTAGAAAATCAGAGCATATTTTTAACAGCAGGACTTAGAGAATAATTCACACAGATGCAGGACTAAGATCCAGAGACATGTGCACTGGCATCTCCTTGTTTGGGTCTGTTTTTTTCTCTTCACCCTACAGTCTACATATGGCATCATAGATTGCTGTGAACCTTCAGTTCACTGATCATATTTTTCAGGATGACAGAGAGAGCTGCTTTTCCAAAGAAACCTGTGGCCACAATCCAGCAATATGATAAACCAGGGAACCTGCATGAACATGGCTTACTGTAGCAGAGCATGCCACCCGACGATTTCCACTTGCAAGTCGGAGCAGCTGCACAGCCCATGAATCTTTGCTCTCTGATTCATTTATTGTATGAGGGTTATCCAGAAAGTAGATTACGTTTTGGAATTAAAAATGAACAAAGTATAGGAGAAAACATTTACCATATGCAGTTCAAAGCCACACCCAAATACCACTTCTCAACATAGTCGCTATTCAAATCTAGGCACTTATCATAGCAATGAATGAGCTTGGCAACTCCTTTCCCACAAAACTCTGCCGCTTGCATCCTCAGCCAGCTGGTCACCCCTTTCCGCAGCTGCGCATCATCACCAAAACACTGCGTTGAGGACGCAAGCGGCAGAGTTTTGTGGGGAAGGAGTTGCAAAGCTCATTCATCGCTATGATAAGTGCCTAGATTTGAATGCCGACTATGTTGAGAAGTGGTATTTGGGTGTGGCTTTCAACTGCATATGGTAAATGTTTTCTCCTATACTTTGTTAATTTTTAATTCCAAAATGTAATCTACTTTCTGGATAACGGTCATATTATCCAGACTTAATCAGACACAATAAACAAGAGATGGGAAACTTTGGGGGAACCAGGGAAGCTACCACACACTGCATTGTCTCTTACCGCACTTTGCCACCCAAGGAAGTGTTGAAAAATGTGTTTGTTTGTTTTTTTAAAAAAAATCCAATGAACTCCCCCCCCCAACCAAACATGGCAAACAAGCACCACATGTTATTTTCCACTTCTGAGACAGATTTTCTTTTACCACAGCAAGTAGTATTTTATGTCATTTTGCTATCAATTGTTTGGGGGACAATGGGGGGCCCATAATGGACAAAGTGCTGTATTAGGTCTTCAGGGTATGTGTTGCCTATCCTTGCAATAAACAATATATAGAGCAAAGCTCTGTGATTTCTTTTATGATTTCCCACCCGCTGCAAGCGTGAATAGTCGGGCAGGAAACACAGACATTCTGTTCAATAACCAGGTTTCCAGTTGATCCCTCGCTTATTGAGTCATGCTGCTGTGAGGGTGCAAGGCACTTAGCGATCAACACAGAACATCTGCCATGTCCCTTTTTAATTGCAGCCTCTACTTTCTGAGTTGATTACACTTTGTTTACATTTTTAGTTGATAATATTACTGTGCCAGTGGAGCTGATTTTGAAATATACTGTTTGGGAGCAGGGGGAGAGCAATGATTTCTGAATGCACTGATTGTCATCCAATTCCCATTCATAAAGATGTATGTCTTCAGTGGGGGGACACATATGTATACCAAGAGACCACTGCCTTTTTATAGCTGAGCTCAGGAGTCCATTTGTTTGAGATTTTCTAAACTTCTGATGTATTTTTGCTGTCTTTATTATTAAAAAGAAATTATGGTTTATTTAGTTGTAGAGCCGGCTCAGCAGCTGGTCAAGTGGACCACAACAATGCTGTTCCAGAGTAGCCCACTGTTTATGGTCCATGTAGATTGGCCCTAAAAATACAGAATTAGGTCCATGTAAGACCTATTCTGACTAAGGATCAACACTCTGTTGTAATTCTTTTTGTGAAATCTGATGGGGGCAATCCAGTGCTTATCATTCATATCCTCTCCCATGTCTTGATCTGCCACAATGACTCCCCCAATGGCCGGACAACCACCATTAGTTTAACTTTCAAGTGTTGGCATTAGCACTGTGACTTTTTAGCTAACTTTGTGCCAACAAGGATCAGGCATCCAACATCTTCCATTATGAGGGAACGGTAGGGGTTCCCCATTGATACATTAAGGCCCCAACTACACTGCAGTTAATTTTCATTCAGAAATTGGATTATATGGTAGTGCAGTGGGCCCAAACTTTGGTTCTTCAGGTTTTTTGGATTTCAGCTCCCACAATTCCTAACAGCTGGTAAGCTAGCTGGGATTTCTGGGAGTTGAAATCCAAAACACCTTGAGAAATAAAGGTTGGGAACCACTGATTTAGTGCAATCTGTATGTGATCCTCCTACTCACTGAGAAACCTAGAACTAATAAGGGACACTTGAATGCTTGCTTAATGGCAGTTCACTAGGCCAATTCTCCTCACATGATGTTGTTGTTCAATCACTCAGTCGTTTCCGACTATACGTGACCTCATGGGCCAGTCTACGCCAGAGTTCCTTGTCGGCCATCGCCATCCCCAGTTCCTTTAAGGTCAAGCCAGTCACTTCAAGGATACCATCCATCCATCTTGCCCTTGGTCGGCCTCTCTTCCTTTTTCCTTCCATTTTCCCCAGTATCATGATCTCTTCCTCAAACTTTCCTGTCTTCTCATGGTGTGGCCAAAATACTTCAGCTTTGCCTCTAATATCCTTCCCTCCAGTGAGCAGCCGGGCATTATTTCCTGGAGGATGGACTGGTTGGATCTTCTTGCGCTCCAAGGCACTCTCAGGATTTTCCTCCAGCACTAAAGTTCAACAGTGTCTATCTTCCTTCACTCAGCCTTCCTTATGGTCCAGCTCTCACATCCATAGATTACTATGGGGAATACCATTGCTTTAACTATGAGGACCTTCGTTGCCAGTGTGATGTCTCTGCTTTTCACTATTTTATTGAGGTTAGCCATTGCTCTCCTCCCAAGAAGTAAACGTCTTCTGATTTTCTGGCTGCAGTCTGCATCTGCAGTGATCTTCGCACATTGAAATTTAAAGTCTGTCATTCACATATATTATTATTAATCTGCTTTCAAGGCAAAGATGTCTAGGCCAGTTGGCATGAAGCCAGTATGAAAAGTACCAACAGCAGTAGTGGTTTCAGTTAGACGCCAACACAGAAGGCATGTGGAAGTGGATAATGCACCATAGGAGCTGTCTGGCTTTTCTTTATATTTGTGCTCAAGTTGGCTGGAGAACTGAAAAACCTCATATGTCTTGTTAAATTGTTCTTCTGTTTTTGATCAAATAAAATAATGAGATTGGAATACTGGAGAGATTTACTCTTGATTGCATGCTATTTTATTGAATAGTCAATCATTTGGTAAACCATTTGGAGTTACCACAAAATATGTTTCAAGTACATATGAAACGTAGCATTTGGGGAAGACTCAATTCAAATTATGCACTGAATCTATTCAGTGCATAGCTAACATGCAGAGCCATCGTGGCACTATAGTTTGGACTAGGGACATATGTAACTTTGATCAGGAGCTTTATATTCAGATAATTATCCTCCAGACCCTAGCAACCTTTTTTATGAAAGAGCATAATTTGTCACTAAGGCGACATGGAATAAAACAAGGCCATTAATGCAGTATAGAATTGATTTTATTCTAAGGCATAAACATGTCCAATAATATTTAGTAGAATGGTGGAAGTAATCAGAAATACCTAACTCACTCGGCTTAATGTGAGTATAAGAGCAGTTTTAATAAAGCTATACTTAAGAATATTCTGTTGTACGTTTTATTCCTTTGTTGGTGAAACCTAATCTGAAAAAACATAACTGCTTCTGGAAATACTTGCTTTTTTCTGGACATGACTGGTTTTCATGTATTGAAATAACTGTATTTAAAATAATAATAACTTTATTTATTATCCACCCTCCTCCCTGAAGGGACTCAGGGTGGCTTACAACCTTGCTGCCAATCTTTGGACTATTTGAAGTTTCCAAACTATCTTCAAAAGCAGCCCCACGTAGAGAGTGTTTCAGTAGTCCAGACAGCATGTAACTAGGGCATGGACTACCATGGCCAAGTGATCTTTTGTAAAAGTGATGTTTTGTAAAGTAACTGTAAACACGTTCCAAAATAAGCACATACGATAAGCATGTTTCCATTAACATTCATTAAATGTTGCATTTCGATATGCAAGTTGTTATGGTAGAAAAGCTTTGAGTTTGTATATCAAGTCACTGGGTCTGGGGTACCTTCTCTGCCTTCAATGAAGTTAATCTTTAAAAAATCTAGGATGGTTTTAAAGAAGAGTACAAATCCATGTTATGTTTTCTGTGCTATGAAGAGCATGGACAGATACAGATTCCTATATACAGTGTTCCCTCACTTATCGCTGGGGTTATGTTCCAGGACCACGAAGTAGGGACACTATATTTATTCTATGTGTGGAGGAGCAAACTACAGACCACTTACTACAATGCAGTCTGTACTTTATTTTAGCAGTTACAATATACAGTACAGTGGCAGAGAAGAAGAATGGAAGCTAAATAACCCTTGTTTATTTCCAACCCTTCCCTACCCTCCCCCTCCCTTCATTTCTCCCTTTCCAAAACCCTTTGCACACTGCAAAAACCCGCGAAACAGTGAAAATACTGCGATAAATTGTTACATTAATATTTATTGAAAACCCATGAAACAGCGAGGGAGCAAAAAGTGAACCACAAAGTAGCGAGGGAACACTGTACCCCAATTTTGTAAATGACTACAGAAAAAGTTGGTTTTTCTTTTGCTTCACCTCCAAAAGTAAAAAGTATAGTTGTCCTCCACATTTGCTGCGGTTGAGTTGCCTGCGTACAGGACCCCCATGAAAGTGGAAACCATGCAAATAAATAGCCACTCTTTTTTACCTGAATAAATATATATCTAGTATCTCTAGCTCCTCCAGTGTGACTCTATGGTTAACCTCTGCCAGGGATTAATCATACAATCATGCTGGAGGGCCTACAGATTTCTAGAGAAATGTTCTCTCTAGGCCTCTATAAGTCCTCCAGCATCACTGTATGGTTGACTTCTGGTGGACCTAGAGATTCCTAGAGAAAACATATTAAGCAAACCCATGAATAATATCTGCAAAAGCGCAATCTGCAAATGTGAAGGGCTGACTGTAAATTCCTAATGATGTCATATAATTTTGGGGTATATAGTATATGTAGGGGATGTTTAGTTCTGTAATAGTGTGCCATGGTTCCTATCAGCCCAGAAATGGTTGTAAGGTGACATACTAGTTTCCATATAAAAAGAATTATGGGACCAGCATTGTATCCTAGTCTTTATTTCATCAATGCAGTAGATACCCATTTAGAGTACAGACTGCCACCTAGTGTAAGTCCTACTGAGTTTGAAACCCCTATAGAATTTGCCCTGCCCTTGGGCTCAGAATAAAATGGTCAAGACAGGAATGCTCAGATTCTACAGACTCTCAAAAACACCATGGGGATGGGGACAAGAAGTTGTGCATGAAAAAGTCTCCATTGCCATTGAATACAATGATTTGCATGTATGTCTACATTCCTCAATTAAGGCTATCAATTTTCTTAGCTATACATTATTGATGCATATTTGCCATTTTAATTTTAACAGAGTGATGTATCATCCACTCCCTCATCCAGAGTAAATACTGTAAATCATATGTTTTGAGGTAATCACAGTTTTGTTTCTTCTTTGAATATTAATTGACTTATTTTTTTTCCTGAGAGAAGCGAGTTAATGAACCTTAAGCTTCAGCATGATTCTAACTTCTGTTTTTCTAGAAACAAATATTAGATTTTTTTCCAGCGCATTCCCTTCATTTTTGTAGTTATTGCAAAGAGCTGTATTAAGGTGCAGGCAATCTGCTGCCTTTGGCTACTTCTGTACAGTATTTTCTATAAGATGATAAAGGAAGTTTTGATCTTTGAGAAAAAACTGAATCTCTCTTACATTAATGTATTTCAAACTTTCCCTTCTGGGAAGAAAGCTCAGCTTGGTAAGAGTATGAGCTTTCTAGTGAGTGAGGTGGTAGAACTGTACCCAGATCTTTTTTTGTCAGTGAACAGCTAGTTTTTGCTGTTTCAAAAGGTCTTGCTTTCATTTTGTTCCAGAATTTCCCAGGAGGCATGTTGAGATGAAACTAGCAAAATCCATCTCTTGCCTAGGAAAAACCTGAGAAATTAATGGAGTCATCATAAGCTATCAGGTGACTGGAGCTCATCTAAAACTACCAGAAAATCCATGCCACAGAGGTGTTTAGACCAGGGGTCTCCAAACTAAGGCCTGGGGGCCACATGCAGCCCATCGAAGCCATTTATCCGTCTCCCTCCTCCTCCACCGAGGAAGGTGCGTGCAGCCTGGTGCGCGCCTTCCAAAGCTTTGCTTGTTTATAATGGTATTTTAATTATTATTTTATTAATTATTAAGTGGTGCTTTGCTAGTGCTTTTGGTGCACAAAGGCAGAAGGGGGTTGGACTAAAAGGCCCAAGGGGTCTCTTCCAACCCTCTTTACTATTATTATTATTATTATTGACAGAAGGACACAGTATGACAGAGCAAACGAGATATATATGCTGGATTTCATATCACAAAATCACAAGTCGAACACTTCCCAAGCATTTAGGACTGTGTGATATTATTTTATTTTATTATGACATAGCAAACAAGATAGATATGCTGGATTTCGTATCATAAAATCACAAGTCGAACACTTCCCAAGTGTCTAGGACTGTGTGATATTATTATTATTATTATTATTATTATTATTATTATTATTATTATTATTATTATTAACAACATTGAGGCTGGGTGGCCATCTGTCAGGGGTGCTTTGCTAGTGCTTTTGGTGCACAAAGGTAGAAGGGAGTTGGACTAAATGGCCCAAGGGATCTCTTCCAACCCTCTTTACTATTATTATTATTATTATTATTATTATTATTGACAGAAGGATACAGTATGACACAGCAAATGAGATATATATGCTGGATTTCACATCACAAAATCACAAGTCGAACACTTCCCAAGCATTTAGGACTGTGTGATTTATTATTATTATTATTATTATTATTATTATTATTATTATTATTATTATTATTAACAACATTGAGGCTGGGTGGCTATCTGTCAAGGGTGCTTTGCTTGTGCTTTTGGTGCACAAAGGTAGAAGGGAGTTGGACTAAATGGCCCAAGGGGTCTCTTCCAACTCTCTTTATTATTTTTAATTATTATTATTATTAGCATTAAGGCTGTATTTGTTCCCATTTTGTTTTTTACTTCAAAATAAGATATGTGCAGTGTGCATGGGAATTTGTTCATAGTTTTTGTTTTTGTTTTTTAAACTATAGTCTGGCCCTCCAACGGTCTGAGGGACCGTGAACTGGCCCCCTGTTTAAAAAGTTTGGGGACCCCTGGATTAGACGCTTGGCCTCCAACCTGCAGCAGTGGTAGGACAGAGTCCAGCCAGTCCAGCTGGGCCAAAACTGGTTTAGTCTGGCTGGACTGTATTACCCTTATATTTCCCATTGAATCAGTCACCACAGCAGGTAGACACAGAGCTCTTGCCTTTACTGACCATAGATAGAGGGGAGTCAGCAGGAAATGTGCCCGATGATAGCCAGTAGCTCTCCTGAGCCATCTGCTGCAGTGACGAGGGTGACATGGTTTTAATCCATCTCAATTTCCCTGTGCTGCTGATCGCAGGGAAAAGGGAATGGTGGTGTCAGCCCATTTGGAAAGCAGACCACTTCACATTTGAGCATATCTGATGGTCACGCCCTGCCCAAAGTGCCTGTGGGGTTACTCTGGTTTACCCTGTGTTGAGGACCAGAAGTCCCCGGAAGTCTGGTTCAATTCAAAGTTGTGATCAAGTGTAGACAAGCTCTTGAAAGCAGCCACGTGTGTGTGTGCACGCATTATTTATTATTTATTATTTATTATTTATTTACAGCATTTCTACTCCGCCTTTCTCACCCAAGGGGACTCAAGGCGGCTTACAAAATCTGGCAAAATTCAATGCAAAATTCAGTAAAATAAAACATAACACATTTAAAACAGTTAAGCATTACTTGGTAAAACAGTATACAAAGCTTAAAACATAAAATACTTACTGTATATACTTGGATATAAGCCAGCCCGAATATAAGCCGAGGCACCTAATTTTACCACAAAAAAATACTGGGAAAACATTGACTCCAGTATAAGCCGAGGGTGGTAAATTTCAAAAATAAAAAACGATACCAATAAAATTACATTAATTGAGGCATCAGTAGGTTAAATGTTTTTGAATATTTACATAAAGCTCAAATTTAAGATAAGACTGTCCAACTCTGATCAAATCATTATTCTCATCTTCTTCAATGTAAATGCCCTTATGTATCCTTTTAATAATAATAGAGTAAAATAATACATGTAATAATAATAATAATAATAAATACAGGAAAATAATACAAGTAATAATAAATAGAGTAAAATAGTAAATGTAATAATAATAATAAGATCAGAGTGAAATAATAAATGTATTAATAATAAAAAATAGAGTAAAATAAATGTAATAGTAGCAACAATAATAAAGAAAAATAATAAATGTACCATATATTCTTGAGTATAAGCTGACCCAAATATAAGCCAATCAGGACCCTCACCCGAGTATAAGCCAAGGGGGGCTTTTTCAGTCTTAAAAACAGGGCTGAAAAACTAGGCTTATACTCAAGTATATACAGTAAATTCATTCATCCAGAAACACACACACACACACACACACACACACACATAGGGTACAAATTAGGGAGGTATGAATCTTGTACAGAAATGGCACTACTGGCAAAACAGATTTTCTCCTTTCCTCTAGACTGCCCTGGAACCCCTGAAATCAGTTCTGAAATGCTTGGGAAATCTTGTGATGTTGTCTTACTGGTTGTAGGGATGAGGTGGAGGAGGAGAAAGGGAATTTAGACATTTTACAGTCTGGCAGTTTGATTTTGAATATAGCCTTGTAGCATTCACATAAAGAGAAATTCAGTATAGTCTGGAGCTGACTGATTTTGGCCCATCAATTAATGCATTTCCCAAATGAAGTACATACGCGTGTGAATAAATCTTCAGATGCACCCGTCTTCACACAATTGTCAGCTATTTAAAAACATATATCAAATCAAAATCTTTATTATGATCATAGATATAGGTGGGGTACAGTCTCATAGAAGCATTGTACATTAAAATCTAAAAGGTTTAAAAACAAAGGTATGTTGAAGGTTAAAACACAAAACTTTTTAGAGAAGGGAGGGGACTAAAAAAGGATGGAGATTGATGGAGGGGTAGGAGCATTCAGGACACAAGTCTAGGGGACTGGGATGGGAAGAACTGATTCACATTTCTGTTAGCTGATAGATTGTTAACTTTTGGATCCAGTCATCACTCAGCGGATTCTAAGTGCTGCTACACAAAACTTGGCAGCATTGTAGGTTATAACTGGGTTGGTATCTGAGAGCAGCAAGGTGGTGTAAAATTGTCCTGAATGGCCTGGGTAATTATATAGCAAAGGCAGGATAAGTCAGGATCAAATGTCCCTGTAGAGCAGGCACTGGAGGAGCACATGCTCAGTTGTTTCTATTTGAGCCAAGTCACAGGAGCAGAGTGTCTCTGCGTAAGGGGTCTTCCATTATCAGCCCTTGAGTATAGCTGATGGAAGGATGTGACATCGAGCCAGGATGAAGGCCCTCCAATGATTGGGAACCTTTAGATTTGTTAAGTATGCCATAGGGGAGGCAAGATATCCGCTGGCTTCATTGATAATAAAAGTTGGGGCGTGGGCTAGATCCAATTGGCGCTCTTTGTCTGAGATATGTTGTTTGATAAGTGTTTTGGCTTGATTGGGCTCCATACTGAGTAGCAACCCTGGAGAGAAGCCCAGTGATGAGTTTTTTGTTGCTACTGCCTGTTTCTATGTGGACTGGAAATCATCCTTCATGATTAGTGGGGCAAAAACGATCTTCAGTGAAATACACAACCTTTAGTGAAATACAAGGATAATGTATCCTTGTGATATGTGTTTATATATGTTTATATATATAAAAATATATGTTTTTGCCCCACCTACCTTTGTGATCGCCTTTCCCCCTACGAACCTGCACGATCTCTTTGTTCATCGGGGGAGGCCCTCCTCTCGCTCCCACATCCGTCACAAGTGCGGTTGGTGGGGACGAGAGAGAGGGCCTTCTCCATGGTGGCCTCCAGGCTCTGGAACTCACTCCCCAGGGAAATCAGGCAAGCCCCCACCCTGGTAGCATTCAGAAAGAGCTTGAAAACCTGGCTCTTCACTCAGGCCTTTGGATAAAGATTGCTCATCCCCATAACAATCCTTTATCTGTGACCATTCTTGTACCGGTTTGCACTTTTTACCTTTGTCAACTTGATATAGACACAGGGTCTATTCCCATGCCAATTTGCACTTTTAAGAATTTGCAGCACTTTATCAATCACCTCATGTTTACAATATTTAGATGGTGCACCTTACCCAGTCTACTTTTTACAACCTCTCCGTTTTAATCCATGTTTTTATTAGTTCTTGTCATTTGTTTTTATTGGCTAATGTTTACATTTTTATAATTGTGCATGTCTTTTGTCTATTGTTGTGTTTTATATTGCTATTGTTTTTATTCGGGCTTGGCCCCATGTAAGCTGCCCTGAGTCCCCTTTGGGGAGATAGAGGCGGGATATAAAAATAAAGTAGTTATTATTATTATTATTATTATTATTATTATTATTATTATTATTATTATTATGTGTATTATAGTGAGATTCAAATTCCCACTGAGCAATGATACTCATTGAGTGAATTTGCTCCAGATACTGTCTCCCAGCCTGACTTATCCCATGGAGGCATTGTGAACTGAAGCAGAAAAGAAGAGAGCCACGTATGCTGCATTTTGCTTATGGGAGAAAAGAGCATACATAAAATTTAATCATAATCCACCATAATCACCACAACAGCCTGTTTTTTTTTTAATTAATTGAGACTGTGACAATCTACAAAGGGGAGAATAAACTTTGAATGGTTGCTAGTTGTTTACTTCTTGGGGTGGAGGGGAAATTGGACAGATACCCCGTCCCTCAAGTTTAGTCAAGAGAAGAATCAGTTGTAATTAACCTTTGGTTTATCTCTGTTGTGGGCTAGTTCTTTTTCCCCCACAACAGAGGAAGTGCTTGTGCTGTTAATTAGTTTTTGCTCCGAACAAACACATCCATAGTTGCTGGATGTCATTTCACAAACCTCACAGCCAGACTATCAGCTATGAAATGCACAAGAGTATTTCTGTGTACCTTCTCATATTATGGCTCTGACACTTGAGTTCTGTTTGCTTTCCTGGCTGCTAGCTTTGATCAGAGTGTCCAGATATTGCCCGTTTTGCTTCATCCGCCTCCTGCTTTCAGTTATTCTACTGGATGTGTATTTTAAGGAGAAAATCTAAAACCCAGTTGAGCATTATTGTGTTTATTTCACTTCCTTGTCTTTCTCATTCACACACTTGCATTTTGTCTTGTGTCTCCTCTGTTGGTATTTACTGTTACATATTTAAAAAGCGGTCTTTTCTGACTGCATGTGTAAGAAAGCTCCTATATTGAAAATGTATTTCCTTTCTGATTTGTGCAGCAATGCTTTCTTTTATATAAGAAGTGCAGAAAGAGGGTGTTACAGCAAACACAGTCAGGTTTAACTATTCTTTAAGCCTGTTTCTGTCTCAGAATGGGAAATGGACAGTTAAATTGCTATGTGACAATATGCTATGGGCAAATACAATAGAAACTAAAATAGCCTTCATTCAGTGAAAAACTCTCTTTCCCCCTTACCCCTGTTTTTGTTAACTTTACTTTTTCCCCCAAATCCTTAGATGAAAAAGTACTGGGCTGAAAAGCAAAGCAAGTGGCAGGAGATGGAAGCAAAAGATCTACTACGTTTGGAAGAATTTAAGAAATTAATGGCTGAACAAGTGATTAAAGACAGAGAAAGGTAAAGTTACCTACATAAGATATCATTATAACTATGTTTTTTTATGTATGTTCAGTTTTAATTTAATCTTATTTCATGTTTTATGTTTTAGACCAGGCATGGGCAAACTAGGGCCCGGGGGCTGGATGTGGTCCTCTGGGTTCTTACCTCAGGCCCTCCTCATTTTCCTTGTCTTCTTGGCAGGACACAGCAGCCTGCTGCATCCTTATGCCAAAAAGATGAGGGAGGAAGGCACGTAGATGTGGAGAGCCCTCTGGAGCACTCTCAGCCACCATGTGTCTCGACCTCCTACCAACATAAGGACGGTGCAAGTGGCCCCATCCTTATGCTGGAAGGACGATTAGAAGAAGGCACGCAGTGGCTGAGAGACCTCCAGAGCACTCAACAGCCACCTGTCTCACCCTCCTCTCGGCATAATGCATAGAGGACAGCCCAAGGATTCGGGAAGGAGAATGGGGAGAGGGATCGGGGGAGGGGGGTTGGGGCATGTCCCACCTTCCTCCCAGGGCGAGCAGCCCCATTATAATGCTGGGAGGGCAACCTGAGGATGACCCAGGCCCTGCCCTGCCCGTTCCTGGCCCTGTCGACTCTTGAACCCTTTTCCCTACCGGGCCCGCCCCACCCAGTGTGTGTGCAGCCACCCCTCCCTCCCTCCCGACCCGATCCTCTTGACTGGACCCGCAATACAACCCCAAGAGAAAAAAAAGTTTGCCCATGCCTGTTTTAGGTACTATGTAGTGCTGTTTGTAAGCCGCCTTGAGCCCCCCCAGGGGTAGAGGAAGGCGGAATATAAATATGGAAAACAAACAAACAAACAAACATACAAATAAATAATACACATAAGAAGCAATCTTTATTGAGTCCCAATTGGAGAGATCTGTTTGAAGATCTTCTTTAGAGTTATTTCCTTTTAAAATTACTGCTCTATTAACCATTTAGTATGGAACAAAATAAATATGATTAGATTACAGTGGTGCACACAATTACTCAGAAACTCAGTGGCGTTTACTTCTGAACAGATTTGCACTCTTCTTTCTCATTCATACTACGTTGTTGATAAGACCTGTTTGAAGTCTGGTTTTGGGTCATGGTCACCCCAAAATGGCAGAATGAGCTGTCTCCTTTAACAACAACACCCATCTTCTCCCTCCAATTGTATGTTCTTGCCCTTTTATGAACATATGAACCTGTAGTGAATTAGCCCATCATTCCATTTTGCCTGGTACTATTGAATATGACTCCAGAAGCTGAAATCCGTTATAATACTGCAACTTACAACTTACTACTACCTTCTTAAATATTTTCAGGGCTACGATTTGGTCTCCGTTGCTTCACAGTGTGGGCCCAAACTAGTAGGTTCAGATGTCAAGGAAGAAGCTTTGACTAAACTTTAGAAACAATTTCTTGATGGCATGAGCAGTTCAACTATACACCCGACCTTGAAAGGCAGTGGACTCTCCTTCCGCAGAGGTTTTTAGGGAGAAGCTGGATGGCAAACTTGGCCAGCAGTGATTTTTTTCTGCATTGACTAGTGGTTAGACTAAATTATCCCATCTAGCTCTCTGATGGCTATAAGAGAAACAAACAGCTTTCAGATTCTGTCAGTTTCCAGTCAAAGGATATGATGCCTTTCAGCCTTCCGGTGGCTCTGATGAGGCCAACTAGCTTCACCTCCACAGCTCTTTTTGTGCTAGCATTCTACTAGCAAACAAAAGGAATGAAATATTTCTATTTAGACAGCAGTGTTCCTTTTTCCTGTGTTATGTTACACATTATAATGCTGCTTGTTACAGAGATAATTCTGTAGAACATGTCTTCTGTCTTTTCCTCCCTGAGGCTTTCAATCCATTCAGAGACTGGAAGACCTAGCTCAGGAAGTTGCCTGAGGCTATTGAAGGTCTGGTTCTTTGCCTACATGTTTTCAGTAGAGGTTATAGGTAACTATGGGAATGATAACAGTTCTAGCTAAAATATTCAGGTACTGGATCTATTCTATTATATTCTTTTGATTGATTGAGACGTCTATGTTTCTTTGCTAATACTGTCAGTTGAGTCAAGATGAAACAATTATCTGAAAACTAATGCTCTTTGTGAGTTTACTGAGTTGAGCTTTTCCCACTAAGCAGACTAGTTTTGGGGTCCCAGTTTGCCTCATGGCCAAATAATAACAGCTATCCATTATAGAGAAAGAGTCAACTTGTATTAGTGACCGTATTTGATACTTTTCACATTAATTTGGCAATTTGAGGCTGCAAAAAGATATGAAATCTGGAGACTGGAGGAGGGAATTTTCCTCTATTACTAACCTGCTTGCACAGTTCTCATAGCGAATGAGGAGAAGAGAGATAGGTCACTCCTGCATATTTTGATTTTCTTTGTTTCCATCTGCACTATATAACCCTAGAAATCCATCTTCCATTTGCCCTGACTTTGGGGGATGCCATATATATATATAACCAGGGATGAGGCATTTGATTGCTGGCCAGGGATAGTCGAGGTAGAATTAGCTTGGGTGTCCAATGCTACTGTTGTCTAAGACAGGATGCTAGACCATATCAGCTAAAGGAGTGGAATACTTTATCTGCTATTGACCACCTGCTACATCATTTATTTTGAAACATCATTTTTACTGTATTTATTTTGAAGACTTATAGCACAGTTTTCAATAAAACTGTTTTCAAAATGGTTTGCAGGGTGGAGGTAATAATGCAAACCCACAAATCTATGTTCACAAAAGTGATCAGCAGTGGTGCTGAATTTTCCTCCTGGAAAGAAGAGAGGTAAAGAAACCTTGCAGCCACTTATCTTTCAGCACATAGCTGGGTCTGGTCTTACCACAGTGCTTTTTCCTGGTTGTGGGAGAGTCCAAACAGTGTTTCTCTTTTGACCTCCTACATATAGCTGCTTTCCTCTCTGTTCATTTAATACCAAATAGCTTTCCTATATCCATGACCTTATCTTTCATTCACATTTCTATACTGGAGTAGAGAAACTCATACTTATTTTTGATTGCTAAAATTTTGTATTCTACCCTAGCTATTATTTTTCTCTCCTCCCTTGCCAACCCTACTTGGCAGAACAAGTTAGACCCTTTTGTACTTGACACAATAATTATTTCTACTCACAGCTACTTTGAATGAGGTTTGTTTGCCTCCAGTGGTTGGAATGCATATGAAAAATATAGGGCTTCTGAATGTCAAATCCATTTTCTTTATGTTCATTCTCAAGTCATTCTATACATTAATGTCAATTTACCTCATTTCATACATTTTCTCCTTACAGCTTGTAACTTCCTACCCTTTAAATAAAAATCCTTCATTCCATTCATATGTGCTTGGACTACTTTTCTCCCAGCAACTCACCTGCAATTCTTTTTGGCTCCAAACAAGAAGTATATTAGAGGTTTGAGGGCAAGTTATCTTCATTGATCTGCCTTTGAGCTCCATTTATTATATAACCTGTACTCCTGGGCATCAGTTCTGCTTAAAGCACTCACTTATCACAGCATATCCCTACTGACAATGGAAGGCACACATTTCCATGATCTGATGACCAAGTTGATCAATGGCCCTATGTTCATATTTTAAGTGTCAGATGAAATACAAAGCTGTGAATTCAGTATCGGTTTTGATGCCAATAGCACTTTTGAATTTCAGTTCTCTGAATTTAAACCAGTATTTTGTAAGCATGCAGTATCTTGCATAGTTTGAAATTTTGCCTTTTGAGTTTCTGTCTAGAAAAACTTTGAGATCCTTCAGGAGCGGGTACTTTGCTTCTGTCCTGGTATCATTTGCTCCTACTTGGCATTTAGGTTTCTCGTCATTAGGATGGGTACCCTAGGATATCTAATCATTTGGGATAATATATATCCTTCTAACTTTAGCTAGGTATTCTCTAAATGCTTTTTTATCTTGGAGTGTGGGAGATAGACCGTTGTAAGCATGTTCTCAGGTTTCTCGTGTATCCTGCTGCTTCGATATGAACTCTAGTTTTGATTTTTAAATTAGTCTTTCAAATAAAATTGTTTAGAGAGTTCTTTGAAAAGTGTAAAGGAAATACAGTTGTGTAAAGATAGTTTAGATCCCATAGCAGTAAACCACCCTTTATCAATTTCATTTGAAAAGTGTATTTGTTTGAAAATACAAGCAGAAAACTAACTCAACATGTTTGGAACTGCATTACATTTGCTAAGAAATATGATATGAGTTTCCATTGAAACCTTCTACTATCCTTTTGTTCATAAGCCTCACTTGCAAGCGAAAGACAAAACAAGGGCATATCCACTTTGCTTCTAAGCCAAAATGTAATGTCACAGGGTCAGATTTATGTTGCTAAATAGCTTTACAGACAGAGTAATGGCTGTGATTATTCAAATTAGTAACCACAGATGGGTGGGATAAAGACTTCAGAATATTATCAAGATGACTGGTACCTTCTTTATCATGGTTATTAATAATAGGAAACAATAGGGTCTAGAATAGCCTTAAATTATCAGTTCTTTAGCCAATGCTTTAAAAAAATCATCACACTACTTAATGAATTTGACTTCATAGCCCTATTCAAAGCTTTCCCTTTATAGGCTTTTGACTTTTAAATTTGATCTAGTACTAAAATTGATACTGTGCTCACAGACTTGTGCAATAATATTCACCATTCTTGAAAATAGTAGGAACAATTAAAAACTGTGAATCGCGTTGGTCTTTATGATATCTTTCGTGTGTTGAACATGAAGTTCTGACAATTCAGCTGCAAAGTATAGAAAAGACTGTACCACAACTGAATCCAACAGAATCAGCCAGAATGTCTTCCAGTATGGCATATCCCATTTTGGTTGATGTGTAGAGATTAAGATTAAACCGATGAGGGGTAACTTTTAACTCCAGTACTGACTTTCAGTCATGTATGAGGCACAGGCATGGTAGTTCTGGCAGTATTGACTTCCATGTAAGTAGGGCAGTGATTCCATTCTGGATTTTAAAGAAGTTGTCTAAATAACTTCCCCTGTTTTCTAGGCAAGGTTCAGCACTTTGGATCATTCCTTTGAGGTTTAGAGTGGATTTACCACTCCACTGACATAGAGTGATAACTTCATCTCTGGCTCTGATCCAACAAAAGGCATAATAATTTAATATGCTTGTACCATTGTTATGCTTTTGTAGTCCACTGACTGGCTGTGAATCAAAGAGGGTACAGTAGCTAGCTGCCCTGTCTCACTGAGTTTACTGTTGTATTATGAAAAAATTTAAACCCACAAACCAAACCAAAAATGGTTCGTTGTAATCTTTCCAAAGCATCTCATTTTTTTATTCAGGCAGTATGCGGTAAATCTGAAACATTTAATTTACCAACTCAGTTATGTTAGCAGTATAATATTTTAAAATATCCATTTTGCTATTTGGTGCAAGTGCGTTTCATGGAAGCAGGAGGTTGCCATACTGCCTAGGGCCAATTTGTCATTGTTGCATAGACAACCCGTAAAAGAATCTTCCCTTGCTTTTGATGTTATGTAAGCAGCTGAGGAATGGAGAGGACAGCCATGCAAGAGATTTTACCCAGAACAACCAGCAGTTCCGTGTATGTGTGTATGCATATGCATGCAGGTGGGCGATTTGGACTGAGCCATCAGCATGTGGGGTGGAATTAAAAATTTTCATCCCTAGCATTGCTTTTCTACCAGAGCCTGGAGTTCCTGCAGCCTTTACATAAAAGTAAAAACATTGGGACGTCTAATCAGAAACATAAAACATAACAAGTAATGTAAACTCTGAAAGTACTGTTCATCTGGACAAGTGTTGACAGGAACTACAGCATGTGTGCTTCTAAAGCAGGGATGAGAACTATACAGTCTTCAAGATGTTGTTGGGCAACAACTTCCAGCAGCATTGATCACCACCACCAATGGTGAGGAATGCCAAGGGCCATATCTGCAGGGCTGTATTATTATTGTTATTATTATTATTAAATGTATTTATATTCTGCATCTCTTCCAAAGAAGACTCAAAGTGGCTAATGCTAAAAAGCATACATATGTAATTTAAAACCCAAAGCATACAAACATTAAAATATAATTAAACACAGGACTTATTAAAATACATAATTGAAACCAATACAGCTATTTAAAAACCTGTTAAACTATATCAAACACAGCACTCCTTGGCTGTATTACCATACCTCTGCTCCAAAAGCTTATGAATCAATGTTGTTCAGACTAACTTGAATTTGGATAAGTTCTTACCTGTTCAAATGCATTCACAATGGCACATGATCATAGCAACGGGAGGTTTTTCCAAACTTTTCCACACATAAGACAAGCCTCCATACAACTCATTCTTCCATCATTCCATCCTTGAACTTCCAGTGCAATTCACATAACCAGCGTGCACTGGTTATGTGAATTGCCATGACCATATAGATTAGTGATTCCCAAACTTTGGTACTTCTATTGTCTTGTACTTCAACTCCAAGAAATCCCAGCCAGCTTACCAGCTGTTAGGAACTGTGGGGGCTGAAGTCCAAAACATCTGGAGGACCAAAGGTTGGGAACCACTGTTATTGATTCTGTGTGAAGGATGGCCATGATTCCTGAGGTGGTGGTATCACATAGAGACCACAGTGCTATAGTATGCAGCATATGCATGGTTGACTGTTAGATCATGGGTTTTTGTATATAGCAATCACAGCAAAGAATGAGAGAAGACATGATAGCCATGTACAAATATGTGAGGGGAAGTCATAGGGAGGAGGGAGCAAGCTTGTTTTCTGCTGCCCTGCAGACTAGGACACGGAACAATGGCTTCAAACTACAGGAAAGGAGATTCCACCTGAACATCAGGAAGAACTTCCTCACTGTGAGGGCTGTTCGACAGTGGAACTCTCTGCCCCAGACTGTGGTGGAGGCTCCTTCTTTGGAGGCTTTTAAGCAGAGACTGGATGGCCATCTGTCGGGGGTGCTTTGAATGCGATTTCCTGCTTCTTAGCGGGGGGTTGGACTAGATGGCCCATGAGGTCTCTTCCAACTCTACTATTCTATGATTCTATGATTCTATGTATGTGGAGTAAGGGCATAGTTGACTCGAAGCATTGGTCAATTGTTAGCTAAGCAACATTACAAATATGAACTTCATCATCTTGTTAGGAACCAGCGCAGGGCTAAGGGCTTCTTCTTCTGTATCTGGAAATAGTTCTCTCTGTACAACGAAAGCCAATATCTTCTTCACTGCTATAGCTTACATTATTATATTTACTCTAGAGCAGGGGTTCTCAAACTTTTTCAGCTGCGGAGCCCTTTTTGAAGCAAAACTTTCCTGTGGAACCCCAAGACATGTCTATATATTATATATTATATTATATATAATGTATATATATATCAGGCATGGGAAAACTTTTTGACCAACATAAACTTAACAGTTAACAGTATTTCAGTTGAAGATCCCAGGGGCCATCCTGTCTAACCCCCTTCTGCCATGCAGGGAAAGCACAATTATTATAGATTTATTTGTACTTAACAACACAGCATACATGCATATTAGGTCCAAGTGTCTGGAATTTGTTTCTGAATATTGGGCTCTTCCTAAGGGCCTAGGATATTAGAGGTATTTCCGCAGAATGTGCACAGTTCCAGGAAGTGCTGCCTTCTGCAGCACATGGATTGATATTCTGTCCAAATTAAGGCTTTTCCAGGGAAAGCATTATTATTATCATATTTATTTATACCCTGCTTTATCTCCCCCGAAAGGGACTCAAAGCACCCCCAAAAGACAGCCACTCAGACTTTGTAGTAGTAGTAGTAGTAGTAGTAGTAGTTGCAATATTAAAACAATATTATTATTATTATTATTATTATTATTATTATTATTATTATTATTATTATTATTATTATTATTATTGTTGTTGTTGTTGTTGTTGTTAGCAGAAACCCCAGGGGCCATCCAGTTCAGCTCACCTCTGTCATGCAGGTAAAGCACAGTCAAAGCACATCCAACAGATTGCACATCCAACAGCAACAACAACAACAACAACAGCAGCAGCAGCAGCAGCAGCAGAAACCTCAGTTTTAAACAAAGGCTGGATGGCCATGTGTCAGGGATACTTTAATTGTGCTTTTTCTTCATGGCAGGGGGTTGGATAGATGGCCTATGTGATCTCTTCCAACTCTATTATTCTGTGATTCTATGATTCAACTTCCTTCTGCCATATAGGAAAAGCACAATCAAAGCACCCCCAACAGATGGCCACCTGGTCTTTGTAATAATAATAATAATAATAATAATAATAATAATAATAATAATAATAATAATAGAAACCCCAGGTTCAGTTCAATTCCCTTCTGCCATACAGGAAAATCACAGAGCAGCCCCTGAGCCGTGGGAGAGAAATAGGGTTTTGGAAGCAAGGAAGGCAAGGGGGAAAAGATCGGAGTGTCATGGTGGAAGGTGAGGAAAAAAGGCTTTGGGGGCAAAGGAGGCCCCGGGGAAAAGGCTTTGGGGGTGAGGGAAGCAAAGGAAAAAAAGGCTTTTGTGACATGGGTGGTAAGGGAAGGAGCAGAAAAGAGGAAGGGAAGCTTGGAAGGAGAGGGGGAGGAGGGAGGGGGAGGGAAGCGCAGCGCCCCTCAGTATGTTTCACGAAGCCCCAAAGGCTCCACGGAGCACACTTTGAGAACCACTGCTTTAGAACAACCCGTTTGATGTTTAAATATACTTTAAAGGTTTAACAGTATATCTGACTGCCTATTAGCAATATTCTATGTGCTCAATAGGAGCTGCCAGTGGCACAGTGGGTTAAACCGCTGAGCTGCTGACCTTGCTGATTGAAAGGTCAGTGGTTCGAATCCTGAGAGTGGAGTGAGCTCCCACTGTTAGCTCCAGCTTCTGCCAACCTAGCAGTTCGAAAACATGCAAATGTGAGTATGCACCACTCCGGCAGGAAGGTAACGGCACTGCATGCAGTCATACTGGCCACATAACCTTGGAGGTGTTTACGGACAATGCCGGCTCTTCGGCTTAGAAATGGAGATGAACACCAACCCCCAGAGTTGGACATGACCAGACTTAATATCAGGGGGAAACCTTTACCTTTACCTTTATGTGTTCTATAATGTTTATTTATGGCTACTCTATGAATAGAGCATGATCTCAATATATTATTACTATTACAATTCATATTATGATTACAGCATGATTTCATATTTGTTGACTATGCTATGATACATGCATTGTTTTACCGCACTTGGTAGACTTATTATAACAGGTTATTCTTCAAAATCTATGTTGTTGTTGCTATTATTATTATTATTATTATTATTATTATTATTATTATTATTGTTGTTGTTGTTGTTGTTGTATGACACAGCAAACAAGATAGACATGCTGGATTTCGTATCACAAAATCACAAGTCGAACACTTCCCAAGTGTCTAGGACTGTGTAATGTATTTTCAGATGATGCGTGCAGATCCCAGTAGGGTGGCCTTTTGCAGTTGGCAGATCATGATTTTGTCAATCTCTATTGTTTCCAAATACCGGCTGAGATCTTTTGGCACAGCACCACCAGGACCACCTGCACTGTTTTCTGCCAGAGTCTTTGAAGTTCAGTCTTGAGGTCCTGATAGCGGCTGAGTTTTTCTTGTTGTTTTTCATCAATGAGACTGTCACCTGGGATGGCGACATCAATGATCCAAACCTTTTTCTTTTCCACAATTGTGATGTCTGGTGTGTTGTGTTCCAGAACTTTGTCAGTCTGGATTCGGAAGTCCCACAGTATCTTTGCGTGTTCATTTTTCACTACCTTTGCAGGTTTGTGATTCCGCCAGTTCTTTACTGCTGGGAGGTGGTACTTGAGGCATAAGTTCCAATGAATCATTTGGGCCACATAGTTGTGCCTCTGTTTGTAGTCTGTGTGATTTTCTTACAGCAGCTGAGGATATGATCCATGGTTTCGTCGGTTTCCTTGCACAGTCTGCATTATTATTATTATTATTATTATTATTATTATTATTATTATTATTATTATTATTATTAAAAAACCTTAATGGGTCAAAGTAAAATTGGTGAGGTAGTGCATGAGGATGTAAATTGAATTTATCTTTTGGGAATATGTTTTTCAGAATTCTCAAAGAAGCATTGTTCCTGTCTCATGGGTTTTGTAGTCCAAAAAAAAAAAAAGACAGGCAGGTGCTCTGGAAATAAGAGCATAGCAAAAGCCACCATTGGTACTGAGTAATGGCATGGGTGGAAAAGAGACTTTGTTCTTGTGAGAGATGTGAGAAAGCAGTGAATGCTGGTTTTGTTGCTTATGTTGGACTTTCTTACTCAACCAGGTGCTAAGTGTAGCAGCCCCCAGCTTTACCACCTCTGGTGTCTCTTACCAGAAATGCTATCAGATTTTCCTTTTTCATTGTCCCTTTTGAGTGGCAGCAGTTTCTTTCTGCCTCTTATTTCCTCGGTGCTCAGTGCCTGCTGAACTACTGTGAAAACTGGCATCACCCTTTGCATTGCAGGTCTTACAGCTTTGTGTGCTTTTGAAATGGTTTCTTAGTTACAGTTCCAGCTTTCTGGCTAAGAGAGATATGAAACTCTCGATAATAGTCATAAAGTCAAGGGTTCAGAAACATCTAAAGTTAAAGTAATAAACAGAGCTTGGAAACATTACTTTTAAAATTACAACTCCCAGAATCCCTGAGATTCTGATTAGGGTGCTTAACTTTCTCAGAGTTATAAAACAATTTTAGGGATATGCCATCCTTCTGTACTTCTCATATGAAGATGGTAACATGCTATGTGTACTGTAAAAAAGGCTGATGAGAGATGTAGTAGTTTTTTTTAATAATTAATCGAATAGCCAGTTTTTCGTAGAGTCATTTCCAGACCAGCAGGGCCTAACATCCTGACATAAAGATGATGCTGAAGATACAGAAACTGGTTGAATGAGGAGGGACTCCTTGGAAATTTTCTGTGTCAGGCAAAAGCATATATAGCTAATGTCCTAAATGGTTTGGATGGGGGAATTCAGTCTCAAAGCCAATATTGCTATAGTAAAGTCTCGCTTATCCAACCTTCGTTTATCCAAAGTTCTGGATTATCCAATACAATCTTCCTTCCGCCTGGATCCACAGCTGTTTCTCTAGGCAGCAAGGACTGAACTTTTTATGGATTTAATTTCTGACAATGTTGTTACTGTAAATTCATTTTATGCAAGTCTATCTTTATTTGTAGTTAGTAGCCAATGTTTTTGTAATCAATGTTTTCAATACATTGCAATGTTTTGGTGCTAAATTTGTAAATACAATAATTACTACATAATGTTACCATGTATTGAATTGCCTTGTCTGTTGATTTGTTGTAAAACATGATTCTTTGGTTCTTAATTTGTAAAATCATAATGTAATTTGACATTTAATAGGCTTTTCCCCAATCCCTCCTTATTATTCAGTATTTTTGCTTATCCAATGTTCTGCCTGCCCGTTTATGTTGGATAAGTGAGACTACTATATTACAAAACAACAGGCTAGGTTCTTTATTCAACCATATATCGATTAATATTCCTCCACACAGGCTTGTAAACCCTTGAAGACTTTGGTTTATCAAGTTGGAGTTTCAAAACTGGAGGTCAAGCCTTTTGATCCACATTTTCAAACAGTTTGCGAAAACAAAATTATCAGAGAAGGAAATGGAGATACGTTCTGAATCTGTGCTTTTTGACTGATACAGAGGGCTCTCTTTTGGTTGATCCTCTTTGAATCTGCTATGAATATGTATTCTTGTAGGGAAGAGGTTCCTGGATGAAATAGTGTACATATTATAAATATGTTCATAATGCTCCCTTAAAGCTCTTACAATAACTATGGCAGCTACATTTTCTATTTAATATGTATGAGATGCATCCTGAAAGCAATTTTAATGAAATTATGCTTATCGGAAATTACACTAACGTGTATTCACAGTACTTCAAAAGGTGGTTTTACTGAAACTAGCAAACTAAGCTCATTATTCAACTTGTTGTTTAAAAAAAGGAATGTTACTTAACCATGATATTTAGTTAAAATTGAACACAGGGAAGGAAGGGTCTAATTTAGTGCTTCATGACCATTCTAGAATTTGCTTTGAAGCAGTACTAACAGTTCTTTCAGATTATATAACACACAAAAATGGCCTAATGACTCTGTATGTAACACACACAAATGGCCTAATGATTTTGTAATATTTTTCAGAGGTGTGGAGAACAAATCTATGCAAGTGTGTTTTTAAACACTGGTGGCACAGTGTGTTCAAGCGCTGAGCTGCTGAACTTGCAGGCCAAAAGGTCCCAAGTTCAAATCCTGAGAGCGGAATGAGTGCCCGCTGTTAGCCCCAGCTCCTGCCAACCTAGCAGTTTGAAAACATGCAAATGTGAGTAGATCAATAGGTACCACTCCGGTGGGAAGGTAAAGGCACTCCATGCAGTCATGCTGGCCACATGACCTTGGAGGTGTCTATGGACAACGCCGGCTCTTCAGCTTAGAAATGGAGATGAGCACCAACCCCCAGAGTCGGTCACGACTGGACTTAACGTCAGGGGAAACCTTTACCTTTTTATGAGCATGTATGTACTTATGCAGTGATGCTTCTTTCTTCTCTCCTCTATACCTACCCCAAAATGTGCTCTGGAGGGCCCTGTAGTACTTTAGAATAAATTTTGAGATTGCAAAGGGGGTTGCAGTGAAAAGAGCAAATTGGAAACAGTTCTGTCAATGCAAGTTCCATCTATCAGTACCATCTTCATACATACTGTGTATCTTGACAAGAGATAAAATGTGAAGTATGGCATCTTCATGTCATTCAGATTCAGGTCAAATCATTGTTTCTCTTGTGAGGCTAGAGTCAAGGCCCACTTTAGTTGTATGCATGCTTCTAACACAGGCAGTTGTATTATATAAATCAAAGTCAAGGGAAAACCTAGAGAAAAGAAGCTGAACTCTTTCATGAAAATGGATGCCTTTCAAAAATTGCTATCTTCCTTTCGGTGTTTACTTCCATTGATACAAAGGAGAATTCCTTAAAAAACCCTGTTTCCCCAAAAATAAGACATCCCCTGAAAATAAGACCTAGTAGAGGTTTTGCTGAATTGCTAAATATAAGGTTTCCTCCGAAAGTAAGACCTAGCAAAGTTTTTGTTTGGAAGCATGCCTGCCAAACAGAACACCAGAGCATACAGGATTGGTTAATGTAGATTGTTGTACAAGGAAATAATGGTAGTAACAAGAAATTCTTGATAAATAGTTATGCTGGTTGTGATGACAGCTACTGTACAGTATATAATAAATGTTCATTTTTTTGTTCAACAATAAATGTAAATTCTTTTTCATGGAAAAATAAGACATCCCCTGAAAATAAGACCTAGTGCATCTTTGAAAGCGAAAATTAATATAAGACACTGTCTTTATTTTCGGGGAAACACAGTATTAGCTTCCAGGAGATGTGTTGTCCCTATGATAACATAGAAACTCCATTATTTTTATACTTGTAAACTTTGTACATGTAATGAGTATATCTTTTTTCAGTATGTGGGGTAAATACCATTATTATTCTCAACTAGACTAGACCCATCACATCAATATATTTTGGACTAACTATTGGATTTAGTCCTGTATTCCCATTTTCTCAGATTACAACTCAGTCCACTTGTTGCTATGACCCAGTCTTTGATCTAGGATAGTCGTATATGTATTATTTCCATGTTTATGAAAACCTGTCTTCTGTAGACAGTTTTATTTCTTTTGCAGCCATCTATAGATAAGAATCAATTTTTGCCATTCTTACCCTAAAGTCAGTTTCAGTAATTTGAGCATGGTTATTACCAAGTACAGTGTTCCCTCATTACTTCGCGGTTCACTTTTCATGGATTTGCTGTTTTGCGGTTTTTCAATAAACTCCAAAAGACTATAAATCATAAAAAATTACAATTTACAGCCTAAGGAAGGGAGGAAGGAGAAGCCAAAGGGAGATAAAAGGAGTCCAAGCGGCATTAGGAGGAGAAGGAGGCAATTTATCAACACACAATTGGTTGATAAAGACTCAAAATAATGTATAACTACTAAATTGATATATAAATAATAAAATAAATATAATGTCCCCACTTCGCGGATTTTCACTTATTGTGTGTGGTCCTGGAACCTGACCCCCGTGATATGTGGGGGAACACTGTACATGTTAAGACTGAAGGTGCAATAAAGATGGCACATAGAATAGATAATAAGATGCAATATAGATGGCACATAGAATAGATGATAAGAATTAGCTGAGGTGACACATGCAAAGGTGACAGTCTAGTGATTCTTTAAGCTCTTTGGAAATTGTTTAATTATTGGAGTCACTAGAGCAAAAAAAAATACCCATAGGATGCATCTACACCATAGAATTAATGCAATTTGATACCACTTTTATTGTCATGGCAGTGGAATCATAGAAGCTGAAAACTGGTGAGGCACCAGCACTCTTTAGCAGGGAAGGCTAAGGATCTTGTAAAACAACAATTCCCATCATTCCTTGGTGTACATGCATTCTTAGATAGATGGCCCTAGTTCTTGTTTTAGATTGTTAGGTTTCCTTCATTCAATTTTTTTTAAAATACAACCCCAAGATCTTCAGAATTAAAGAACCTCTTCTTATTCTAGAAATATGTTTCCTATACTTAATTCACAGTTTCATCACATAAAAGTCTATCCCTCCCCCAAGTATTCCTCGTGTTAACAGTTTAATTTAAATAAGAAAAGTTATTTTGATGTTGATATTGTTTAGAGTCAGAATCTCTTGGCAATCACCAGAGAGCCCAATTTACCTTCTGCCTGTCTCTTCTGAAGATCTTCCTCATGACTAGAGATGTCTTCATGTTATTGACCACTACACAAATATTTTTTTCCTGGTTTTCATATTAAAGCATTTGCAGGCACTGCTTTCATTGCATTTTTATCACTTCTCTAATTGTAGTAATATACATGGGCCCAGAAAAAGCGACAAAATAATACCCTTCTTACTTTCCTGGGATTTTTCTTCAATAAGAAGATGTTATTGTGGATGTCTGAAGCCTGATAAATGTATATATTCCCATATGAATGCTGACCATTTCAAATGAATTTTGTTTCATGATTCCGAAGTATTCCTGATAATGTTGACATTCACCTAAAAGTTGCCTAAATGTTATAATTAGCCATTGGTTCTAAGACATTCAGACAACTCATCTGGAAATATCAGCATTCATACCTACATATTGGTTATCCCCAAATTTAAGCACATTTTACACCACAGGCCTATGTTTGTATATTGGGTGTTATGTTCACTTAGTTCTGAGCAAGTGTTATAGGATTGTGCTATCAGTATCTGGTACACACACTGATGTAAACAAATTATTGATTAGATAGCTATTCCAGGTCTTAATTGTTTCTAATACACCCATCAAACAATCATGTACTATTAGAAAACAGATAAGCCTTAGGTCATTGACTTCATGTTTTCTTCCAAAGAGTTCAATTTCGACAAAAGCTGTTGGAAAAGCGCTTGATGGAGAAAAAAGAGGCAATTCTCAAAGAGGCTCATGAGGAAGAAGAAAGGAAGAGACGTCTTGATGCTCTTAGGCAACAGGTATCTTTTTCTCCTGTGTTTATTTTTTCCCTGTGAAATTAAAGGTACATGTTATGTAAGATTCATTCATCCCTGATCGGATTGTTAGGATATTGGCCAATGATCCCTGTCCTGTTGACCTTGATTGGTTGTAATTGTTATTTATTGTCTATTTTAATTGTATAGTTGTATTTTTAATATTCTCAATTTTTGACTATGTAATGGATGTTGTTTTTTGATTGGAAACCGCCCTGAGTCCTCTCGGGGAGATAGGGCTGTATATAAATAAAGTTTTGTTATTATTATTTATTTAATGGCAAGTGTAACATCACAATTGAGAAATAATCAGGATGTGAAAAAAGGAACAACTCCCCACAATTTCTTACTCTTCACTGTCATTCATGGTATGTGTTTTCTGTTTGTCTTGAATGGGACATCAAACGCATATACTGAATTTTTTGAATTCTAAGATGCCATCAATTGTAAGATGCACACTAATTTCAATACCACCAACAAAAAAGCTATATATAGTGTTCCCTCATTACTTCACAATTCACTTTTCATGAATTCGCTGTTTTGCGGTTTTTCAATAAACTCTAAAAATGTATTATAAATCATAAAAAATTACAATTTACAGCCTAAGGAAGGGAGGAAGGAGAAGCCAAAGGGAGAGAAAAGGAGCCCAAGCGGCATTAGGAAGAGAAGGAGGTAATTTATCAACACACAATTGGTTGATAAAGACTTAAAATAATGTATAACTACTAAAATAATATATAAATATTAAAATAAATATAGTGTTCCTACTTCGCGGATTTTCACTTATTGCGGGTGGTCCTGGAACCTAACCCCAGCAATAAGTGAGGGAACACTATAGATAGATAGATAAAGGTAAAGGTTTCCCCTGATGTTAAGTCCAGTCGTGTCCGACTTTGGGGGTTGGTGCTCATCTCCATTTCAAAGCCGAAGAGCCAGTGTTTTATTTATTTATTTATTTACAGTATTTATATTTCGCCCTTCTCACCCCGAAGGGGACTCAGGGCGTATCACATTACACATATAAGGCAAACATTCAATGCCTTTAACATAGAACAAAGACAAGACAGGCTCTGAGCTGGCCTCGAACTCATGACCTCTTGGTCATAGTAATTTGTTGCAGCTGGCTGCAGCCACCTGGCTGCTCACCAGCCTGCGCCACAGCCCGGGCGTTGTCTGTAAACACCTCCAAGGTCATGTGGCCGGCATGACTGCATGGAACCCTGTTAGATAGATAGATGGAAGACCACAATTATGTTCATCTTTGAATCAAAGGATTACAGTATTAATATATATGCATATGTTTGTATTTAATAGGAGCCCCGGTGGTGAAGTGCGTTAAAGCACTGAGCTGGAGACCAAAAGGTCCCTGGATCAAACCCCGGGAGCGGCGTGAGCAGCCGCTGTTAGCTCCAGCTCCTGCCAACCTAGCAGTTCGAAAACATGCCAATGTGAGTAGATCAATAGGTACCGCTCCGGCGGGAAGGTAACGGGGATCCATGCAGTCGTGCCGGCCACATGACCTTGGAGGTGTCTACGGACAACGCCTGCTCTTCAGCTTAGAAATGGAGATGAGCACCAACCCCCAGAGTCAGACATGACTGGACTTAACGTCAGGGGAAAGCTTTACCTTTACCTTGTATTTAATGTAGATTTTGCATGAAAAGGCTAGCCATCAAGCTAAACAACAACAGGTCTTCTTCTTCATCTCCACTCAATCCGGGGGGGGGGGGGGGGGGCTACCTAGTCAAGCACACAGAAAGATATCTTTCTCCACACCCGTTATTGAGCCAATTTGTGGATCACTTTTTCCATCTCCCAGTCCAACCAGAAGATTGTGGAGCCCCCAGATGGCGTAGTGGACTAAGTGACTTGAAGGTTGGGTTGCTGACCTGAAAGCTGCCAGGTTCGAATCCCACCTGGGGAGAGTGTGGATGAGCTCCCTCTATCAGCTCCAGCTCCATGCGGGGACATGAGAGAAGCCTCCCACAAGGATGGTAAAAACATCAAAACATCCGGGCGTCCCCTGGGCAATGTCCTTGCAGACGGCCAATTCTCTCACTCCAGAAGCAACTCCGGTTGCTCCTGACACACACACAAAAAAAACCCCAGAAGATTAAAGTTGGATATTTCATGGCCCTCTAGATTTTGTTAGAGTGCAACTCTAGCCAGTAGCCAACATAACTTAATGGTGAAGGACAATAAGGGTTGCAGTGGAGCAACATCTGTAGGAACACAAGCTACCCTCCACCTGATCAAGCACTTTGCCCTCCTTCATTTGCAGTTACCTTTTGACCTCATTCCCAGCAGCTGGTTCAAAAGGACATGTTCATCTTTATTGAGAAAATTAATTTGTTTACTCCATATTTCTCTTCTTTGAATCCATTGCAGCATATGCATACACACTGTAGCACAATGTATTTTCTCATTTCTTTTTGCTCCCCAGTGTGCAATACTGCACTATTCATTTTGGGTATACTATAGTGATGACACCAAGGTAAAGTGGTATTTCTCTTCCATGCCAGATTTTAAATCAGCAATTGGCAGAAGGCTACATTTCTATAAAAACACATTCCTTTGTTCAGAGTATGGTCAGAGTTCAATGTCTCATGATCCAATTCTAGGAATGTTTCTCAGAAGTAAGCTCTATTTTTTATGAGTGAAATCTTCTTCCAAAGGCATCTCTATGAAATGTAGTCATATTAATTTTGGTGGTCAGTTCTTATATTCAAAGCTATGTAAACCAGGGGAAACGAGGTGGGCAAAGATGCTACATTTGTTTTGTTGAAGTCATAGAATCATAGAATCATAGAATCATAGAATAGTAGAGTTGGAAGAGACCACATGGGCCATCTAGTCCAACCCCCTGCTAAGAAGCAGGAAATCGCATTCAAAGCACCCCCGACAGATGGCCATCCAGCCTCTGCTTAAAAGCCTCCAAGGAAGGAGCGTCCACCACGGCCCCGGGGAGAGAGTTCCACTGTCGAACAGCTCTCACAGTGAGGAAGCTCTTCCTGATGTTCAAGTGGAATCTCCTTTCCTGTAGTTTGAAGCCATTGTTCCGTGTCCTAGTCTGCAGGGCAGCAGAAAACAAGCTTGCTCCCTCTTCCCTATGACTTCCCTTCACATATTTGTACATGGCTATCATGTCTCCTCTCAGCCTTCTCTTCTGCAGGCTAAACATGCCCAGCTCTTTAAGCCGCTCCTCATAGGGCTTGTTCTCCAGACCCTTAATCATTTTAGTCGCCCTCCTCTGGACGCTTTCCAGCTTGTCAACATCTCCCTTCAACTGTGGTGCCCAAAATTGGACACAGTATTCCAGGTGTGGTCTGACCAAGGCAGAATAGAGGGGGAGCATAACTTCCCTGGATCTAGACGCTATTCCCCTATTGATGCAGGCCAGAATCCCATTGGCTTTTTTAGCAGCCGCATCACATTGTTGGCTCATGTTTAACTTGTTGTCCACGAGGACTCCAAGGTCTTTTTCGCACACACTGCTGTCAAGCCAGGCGTCCCCCATTCTGTATCTTTGATTTCCATTTTTTCTGCCGAAGTGAAGTATCTTGCATTTGTCCCTGTTGAACTTCATTTTGTTAGTTTTGGCCCATCTCTCTAGTCTGTCAAGATCGTTTTGAATTCTGCTCCTGTCTTCTGGAGTGTTAGCTATCCCTCCCAGTTTTGTGTTGTCTGCAAACTTGATGATCGTGCCTTCTAACCCGATCATCAAGTTTGCAGACGACAGTCAGTCTGTAGTTGGCGATGTTTTGTGGAAAAGAGTGTTATACTCAGCACACCTGTTGTCTTGAATATGCGCCAAATACTCAGTTTCATTATGTATAAACTTAATAAACAGAAATCAGCAAGAAAGCTGTTATAAATGTTATAAGAGGTGTAGACTGTAGTGGTACTTAGTAAGATTTCTGTAGCTTGGGGGTCTTAAAATAGCTTATATTAATGGGACCTGAACTGGCCAGGCTCATTTGCTGCTTGTCAGTTTGTTTTCTTTGTGAGATTTCTTTTGGGTTGTGTTGCTATAAATGAGTTAGACCTAAGTTCTACAGTTCAAAAACTGAGGTTTATTGCATTTACACAAGTCAATAAGTGTATACAGTGCCTCCTTTGTTCTTCCTGCCCTAAAATGACGATACTCTTTCTTCATTTGTCAAAGGTAGTTTCCAATGGATTTTTTAAGCTCAAAGTTCATTTGACAGTTGCCTCATTGCTTTGAAAATAAATCTGCTGGAACAATGTTCTATGTTGATCAGAACTTCTGGGTGTTATTTTTTCATCCAGATCTGAACTCAGTTCTTATATTCAAAGTATAGTGGCCACATTGTTCCAGAATACAATGTGTGTGTGTGTGTGTGTGTGTGTGTGTGTGTGTGTGTGTATGTATATATATATATATATAGTTATTTGGCTTTAACTTGTAATTGCCATTTACTTATAAATCATGATTTAGCTGTTTTTAGATTTCAGATTTTTTTTCATCAGGCCCAGCCAAGCCCATTGGGAGTCCTGGAATGCCACAATTGTTATTACTATCTTGGAAAGAACTTTTCCATAAGCTGTCTGCATCAGTTCTTACAAAGCCAGCTAACACTTTGTGGACTATATGATGCTTCATACATTCTGGTGAAAATAATGGAGAGGTTATTAATCTCCATTGGCTGCCAGGACATTTAGAGTGTAGATCTTTGTTAATTGTAAGCTGTTCGACAGTGCAACTCTCTCCCCCGGGCTGTGGTGGAGGCTCCTTCTTTGGATGTTTCTAAGCAGAGGCTGGATGGCCATCTGTCGGGGGTGCTTTGAATGCAATTTCCTGCTTCTTAGCGGGGGGTTGGACTGGATGGCCCATGAGGTCTCTTCCAACTCTACTATTCTATGATTCTATGATTCTATGATTTGTATTCGCATGGCAAGACAGAAATATTTTCCTCCTTCTAGCTTAGAATAACATTTTTTAATTTTATTATTATTGTTGTTGTTGTTGAATTTCTTTGCTGCAAAAATTTTGTTTGCAAAACAAAGTCATACATGGTATGAAACAACTCTTTTCTTGCCCAACCTGCTTTTTCAGAAAACTACCTCAATATAAATTTATATTTCAAATTTGCAGTAATTATTCATATCAGCAATCCATTGATGTGGTGTTGGTTGTAATTAAACTATGACTTTGCTGTTTGTATCTCCTTCCCTTGTAAAATGTCCGAATGATCATATCTACCATGTTGATGTAGTGATGTGCTTACCTATTGGAGCAAATAAAGACATTCTCTTATCTATGTCTTAAAACCAGTCAAAAAGTGGCTGAAGGGAAAAGCCACATACAAGCTGCTCTCTGGCTCAGTCATCAGTATTTTTTCTTGCATTAGTCACTTGATTAGATATGTCAGCAACTGTGCTGCACTTCAGATTGATTTATACTCAGGGCTGTTGCTAGTTTTCTTTCTCCCTAAGCGCCATTACCATATGTCTACATATATTGAATGACAAGACATTGCGCAGTGTGAAAAAACTGCGTGGATAACTTGGTATATAACACATCCCAAGGAAAAGAGAAACTGTGCTGGTGGTTGAGTAGATGCAGAGATATCTAGGATCAGTTTCCATCAGTGGTTCCTTATCTTTGGGCTCCAGTCACCCTATTTTGGGATTGTTTGCAATGTCACAGATACTCTCATAAAACAGCTTCCATGGATGAGCACTTCCCTAGTCACAAAATCCTAGCTATCATGCCTGTGACCCCATTTCCCAAAGCCAGACTTTCTGAGGCTGAAGAATCTTCAGTGGAAAGCAAATATGTAGCCTGAACTTCAAAACACAAATTGCTTTTTAAGAATATTATCTCCAATTCATAAAACATAGCAGAGATCTTTGCACATCCATAAATCTTCTTTCAAGCAGCTGTGAGTGTAGTTTTTCCAGATACATAATGATGGAAGGAATTTTTGGCACACAAGAGGAAGTAAAAACAAGGAATTCTTTACAAATAATTTATTGCAAACACATGTTGTAGAATATTTGAACAGTGATACCCCTGACATTCAGGTGAATCTATGCAGAAGGGATAAATAAAAGCATTCACTCATTGTTGAAACAAACTAGGATTATGAATAGGCAGATGGTTAAGTAGATGGGAAATTAGCTTACTTGTTCACTTTTTGACCAGCTTTTCCATGCCATGGCTGAATTATCTACAGCAGGGGTTCTTATTTTTTTCCCCACTTGAGACCCCCTTTGGCCTGAGAATTTTTTACATGACCATAGGTATGTAGTATATAAAATAGATTTATCAAACCAAACATTTACAGATGACAAATCAGCATTTACAAGGCTTGCTAAACAGGCTGATTTTTCTTTTTATGATGCGTACAGCTGTTGTAGGAGCAGAGCCGGCCCTAGGTATTTTTCAGGTGTAGGCGAACAGAATTTTGGCGCCCCCCCCCCCCCCAAACCAATCACTGAAAAATAAAAACGTTGGATAAGCTAAAATGTTGGATAATAAGGAGGGATTAAGGGAAAGCCTATTAAACATCAAATTACATTAAGATTTTACAAACTAAGCACCAAAACATCATGTTTTACAACAAATCAACAGAAAAAGCAGTCTCGACTGCGCCCCTGTATGTTTTGCGCCACAGGTGACTGCCTAATTCGCCTCATTGTTGGACCGCCTCTGTGTAGGAGCCCCGGTGGCAAAGTGCGTTAAAGCTCTGAGCTGCTGAACTTGCAGACCGAAAGGTCCCAGGTTCAAATCCCGGGAGCGGCTTGAGCACCCGCTGTTAGCTCCAGCTCCTGCCAACCTAGCAGTTCAAAAACATGCAAATGTGAGTAGATCAATAGGTACCGCTCCGGCGGGAAGGTAACGGTGCTCCATGCAGCCATGCCGACCACATGACCTTGGAAGTGTCTACGGACAACGCCGGCTATTTGGCTTAGAAAAGGAGATGAGCACCAACCCCCAGAGTCAGACATGATTGGACTTAACGTCAGGAGAAACCTTTACCTTTTTTTACAGCTGTTGTACTGTTGCCCAATTTTTTGTTACCACTAGGCTGTTGTACTGTTGCCCAATTTTTGTGACCCCAACATTGAGCTGCTAAGGGGACCCCATTTGGGGTTGGGACCCACATTTTAAGAAGCAGTAATCTATAGCACTATACCAAACTTGTACTTTCCAGATGCTGTGGACTACGACTCATATCGTCCTTTGTTAGTATGGTGGATGATGATTAATGTAATCAAATCGAATATATCTGTCATTCAGATTCAGTACACTTGAAACCCCCAGACTAAAGAAAGTTGAAATTTAATCATCGTATGGCATTCTTAGTTGCCATTTATCTAATTTTTGGTACATCTTTATTTGATATGAGGAATTTTCCAGAAAGTTGCTTCCTGCAAATGCCCAGTTTTGTGACCCAACTGGCATTCCAAGTGCTGTCTAAAGGAAATCATGAAAAATCGGGCTGTGGTGCAGGCTGTTTAGTAGCCAGCTGCAATAAATCACTCTGACCAAGAGGTCATGAGTTTGAGGTCAGCCCGTGGTGGAATGAGCACTCCACCATTAAAATAAAGTAAATAGCCCCTGCTCGTTGCCGACCTAAGCAACCCGAAAGATAGTTGCATCTATCAAGTAGGAAATTTAGGTACCACTTATATGTGGGGAGGCTAATTTAATTAATTAATGACACCCTAAAAAATCATCCAGCAAGTGTTTGGAATTAGGAAGTTGCCGTCGCAGTGGATGATGAAGCAGCTGCTCCCCTGTGGCCGGAATTGAGCATACCCTCAGGAAGCTGGAGAAGTTTAAATTGCCTCTATGTCTGTCTCTGTTCTATGTGTATATGGCATTGAATGTTTGCTAATTATGTGTATATTGTGATCTGCCCTGAGTCCCCTTCGGGGTGAGAAGGGCGGAATATAAATACTGTAAATAAATAAATAAATCCTGATATATCCATATCCTCTATGCCAGTGGTTCTCAACCTGGGGTCCCCAGATGTTTTTGGCCTACAACTCCCAGAAATCCCAGCCAGTTTACCAGCTGTTAGGATTTCTGGGAGTTGAAGGCCAAAAACATCTGGGGACCCCAGGTTGAGAACTACTGCTGTATGCTTTGTTTAGAATGCCAACCACATGAAAAGAACTGCCAGTACTGGCCTTTGCCGAAGCCAGCTGATGCCAGGGTTCTGTCTGGATGAGGGGTTGATCGTAAAGCTGGATCACGTAACAAATGCCTATTATTTCCATCTCTGTCTTAGGTTGCTATTGTTGCAGAGTTTGATCCTGCTCGGATGATGGCTGACACAGTGGCATCTAAAGCTCGGATGGGCATTGGAGTAGAAGAAGATTTTTTCCTACAGAAGCCTCTCTTTGAGCTGCATACATTCAGTGCTGAGCAGGTACTTCATCATTTGCTGCAGAGTGTTTGCACCCAAGGCCAAAGAAAGCAATTAAGCTTTGGGTGAAAAGCATGTGGGAGGTATATGGAGATCTGCAAAGAAAAAAACTCTCTCTTCCTCCCATTCTGGTGAGACTGTGCTGGGTTAGGCACAGTGCCAACTCCTCTGAGCAAAGAAGTTCAATTCAGCCAGTGGTGAGAGTTTTCCCATGAAATCACATAACCCTTTAAGCTCCACACCTCATTATAGATGAGCCTAAGCACAGGCGACTGTAGCAAATGCAGCCTTCTTGTGTCCACACTTATTTTACTTTCCTCTACTGTCTCCTTTTTGTTAAACACTTGGAGAGCTATTTGCTTTCGGATCTGAACGATTTGCCCAAATTTTCTTCCTACATTGAATCTCTCTTTCCAAAAGTTATATTTGTTGCTAAAGAGAAGACCTAACAAATTCTAGGCAAACAGGGTTTCCTTCAGATTTTTTTTAATATGGGAAAGATTTGTGTGAAAAATAGGCTGTGCTTCAGTTAAGGCAATGGATTTATTTATATTCTCTTTCCCTGAAAGTTGTTTCAACCAGTATAGCAACATATTGACATGCTAGACGTAGAATCATAGAATTGAAAGAGACCACAAGAACCATCCAGTGCAATGTCCTGCCATGCACGAAAGCACAACTAAAGCACTTCTCACAGATGGCCATTCAGCCTCTATTTAAATTTCTGGTGGCCACTAGCATTGGGTTAACCTGTGCAGTTGGATGTGGCAAATAGAGCCGTATTATGGCAAAGGGAAGCCAGCATCTTAAACTTGAACTGTCATCACATGTGAGCCAGCCAAATTCTCTCAATACTTTTGGTTTAATATCTAGACTCTAGGACAAGGAAGAGTGGAAGTTCCCAGTGTGGTATCTACCTAAGTTGCTAACCTTGCTGCTTGTTAGCCTAGTATAGAGATAGCAACATGCTAGCTCTCTAGGTTTTTTAGGCCATACAGTAGTTCTAATTAGCTGGCTGTGACATATGGAAGTCTTAGTCCAGGCTGACACAATTTTTCCTCAGATAGGCCTTTCTGGGGCTTGAGATCCTTTTTTCAGCTCCCTCAACGCCACAGGTATGTCTGGTATGGTTCACCCATGGCTGTTTGTAGGCTTTGGAAATCCCTTCCTCCAGAGACTAGAATATGCCCTCCCTTGCTGTTTTTTCATTGACTGGAAAATACTTTTTTTTATTTTATTCTGACAGGCATTTAGAACTGAAGGTTCTTTTTTAACAAAAAGGCTTTAGAGAGTGCTGTATTGTTTCTACAGAACTGTTTTTAACTGCCTTTTACCACCTTTATGTGTGCGTTTTAATGTTGTGAACAGTTCAATTTTACTTTAATGTTGACTTTTATACGTTTATAGCTATATTGTACTTGTTTTCAATTACGACTTACTTCTGTACATCGTTGCCATTGTTCCTGCTGTCATGTCTGAGTCTATCGCAGCCACTTTGGCAGCTGCACACTTGTCTGCACAGGGTCATTGCAGTAGTCCAAAACAGTGGCAAGGGCATAACAGGATGAAGGGTTGCAGGTAGAAACAATTTCCAAAGCACTTCAGTTTGAGATTTAATTATGGCATTTTAGCATTGTAAATTTATTTACCAATGCCCATTACAATTTGGGAAGGGGGGAGGAAAATTTTGGTTTTGATTTTGATTTGTTAGCATTTTTTTGCACATTTGAAGGGTCAGCACAGCCTGTGGAGTATCTTGGGCAGAAAACTACCTTCCTCAGATCTAGCTTATTCTGCTAATATAAGTGGGGATTCTACTGAATTGGTTTCCATGCTCCAGGGTCCCTTTCATGCTATCCAAGAAATCCAAGCCAACTTACTGACTGGTAGGAATTGTGGGAATTGAAGTCCAAAACACCTGGAAGGCCAAAGTTTGCCATTGCCTTGGCTTATGACAACCCTATGAACAAAAGACATCCAGGACACCCTGAGTCCATTCACCCTACACAGTATGTTTGCATTATAATTGCAATGGTTCTTTGGCTGAGGATTTTAAAGACTATTTCCTAAACTACTAATACCAGGATTTACTCACTTAATAGATTGGTATTTTAAATATTTTTAAATGTATGATGTTGCAGTCTGTGAAGTGTATTCCAAGATACTGGTCGAGCAAACTTTATCTGGAATTTTGAAGACCAAAATATTCCAAAATACAAAATTGTCTACATGGGTGGCTGGGATAGTAGTAGTTGTAAATTAGCCTGAGACTGATGGGTTCACTGATGTTTTAGAAAGTAGGATTGCCTGTAGGATTTCTGGGGGCACGAAGTGATAAAGATTTAAGTCAAGGGAATGATGTTTCTTTCTATGAGAAAGCTGACTGTGAAAGTGCAGGCCTTCAAGGTCAGGCCAAGCAGCCAGAGACATTAGATAAGGCAGAGTTGAGTGGGGAATTAAATGATACCGAAGCACCTGGAGATATGGAAGATCAGAGCAGACAATAGACATCACAGGGCAGAGAGTTTGTGTGGGAAAGCTGGGGAGAGATTTCAGGGAAGACGAAATGCTTTCATGGACGGCTTTTAATTGGCTGATTGTTTACTTTCAAGTTTGTTCAGGCAATGTAGCATTTGGAGTATGAAGCTAGGCCTGAGTTCCTGTTCCATGTTTTAAGTTAAGCCTTTGGTTTTGGGATTCAAGTGTATTGGAAGTTTCTATGTTTCTGTGGTTATATTCATGATCAAGTTTTTCTAAGGATACCTTTTGCTTGTGAACTTAAGCTGTTTGTGTAATCCTGGATTGTATTACCTTTTAATCTGTTTGAGACATTTGGACTCATGTTGGATTATTGCTTATTGCTAAACCTTTTTTGGATATACTTCGTCTTTCTCTATTTCTGATTTTTTCCTATAATTTTGATATTTTTTACAATAAACTGTTTGCTTATATTCTGGACTCTTCCATGGTACTATGATCATAGGAGTTTCCAGCCCTGGGGTGCAACAGAGGTATTTTTTACTTTCTGATGGTTTAGTGTACATTAACTCTGTCTCATGCCCCAAATTATTTAAAATATCATTTATAAAATTACCTTTTGACTATGTGTATAAGAAGGTTATGAAATATAAATAATTTTTGTGCTTAGACTTGGGTCCCATCTCCAAGTTATCTCACTAAGGGCTTCATCACACTAGAGTTTGGATCCAGTTTAAATCCAGTTTAAATCCACTTTAGGGAAAGGCCTTTTAACAGCTTGGCCAGACAGGCCCTCACCAAACTACAACCCCAGAATTCTGCAGGAGGCAGAAACCGGATTTAAAGTGGATAAATGCTCAAATGTGATGAGGCCTCAACATTTATAAAAAAAATATTACAATTCAAAAATCTGGGGGAGAGGAAATCCTGGTCCCAAGCATTTCAAATAAAGGATACTCAACCTGTATGTGGTTTGATTTGTGAATTGTGTCTTTGTTTTTATACATTAATATCTCTTTCTCCCCAACAGATTATTTCTGATCCCCGCATCCGGGTGGAAATTGCTCTGCGAGAAGCTGGACTTCATAGGACACTTTATGCTCAAGAGCTTTTACCTAAAATCCATCCACCCAGACTTCCAAGAAGAGATATGGCTTCCACGGTCTTTAAACTGTAGAGCTGCAAATTAAACATATGAGTTAAAATGAGATAGTTTCTTTACCAAGCCTTAAATAAACCATTTAAGTCAGGAAATAAGTTGAATACTGAGTTATGGAGGGTTTTAAAAAACAACAACTAAAATTGCATCAGAAAAAAGTATCAGCTGGGAAAGCTCAGTCGACCATTTATTTGACACTCCCACACAATCTTCAGCATTGCCTTGTTATTGCATATTCTTGGTAAAATGGTCTGCTGGAGCTGCAGTCTAATTATCTGAGGTGAAATCATCCTTTTAGATGAAAATCTGCACAAAAAAAGAAGGAAGGAAGGATGGAGAGAGGAAAGAAAAGAGTGAAATGGAGAAACTGAAACTGCTGGATGCAGTCATCCACTTGGGGAATGCACCTAATTATTTCCATTAAGGTTAGAGAGCCAGAGTAGTGTACTGAATGGAATGCCAGATTTGAACTGGAAAAGCCTGGTTCAATTCCGCAGTCACGCACAAAGCTCACCAGCTAACCTTGAACCAGTTTCTCAAGCTCAGAGAGGAGGAACGGAAATATCACTGGTTCTGATTTATATATATGTACCTTTGTATGCAACCTTTTGACATCTTTCCCCTCTTTTTCCTCCATTGCTTAGGCATCTTTCCTCTTGCCTGCCTGTCCTTCGCATTTGTACGTAAAGGTAAAGGTTTTCCCCTGACATTAAGTCTAGTCATGTCTGACTCTGGGGGATGGTGCCCATCTCCATTTCTAAGCCAAAGAGCTGGTGTTGTCCGTAGATGCCTTCAAGGTCATGTGGCTGGCATAACTGCGTGACTACTGATCTACTCACATTTGCATGTTTTTGAACTGCTAGGTTAGCAGAAGCTGGGACTAATAGCAGAAGCTCACCCTGCTCCCCAGATTTGAACTGCCAATCTTTCAGTCAGCAAGTTCAGGTTTAACCCGCTTCACCACCCGGGGTTCCTAGCATCTGTAGACATTCAAATAGAAATTCTCTTTATTTTCTAGGTGGAGGCAAGAGACAATTAGATCTTTAGTAGATCATATCTCTTACAGATAGACTGTGCGTATAATATAATTCTTGCCAATCAAAAATATTTCTAAAATGGCTTGTAGGACCTGCTTGGTTGAATCCCATGTTCTTTTCGTTGCAAGTTCTTTTGCTTGATTTTTTAAAAAAAAAACCAAGCCAGCCTTATTAATATGAGCTACTATTGCTTGATTATTATTATAAATGGAAATAGAAGCTTTCTCTACTTGTAAAAGCCAATTTGATTCATCATGTTTACTGCAAACCAATCACCCAAACAATTCCATTTTGCAAATTAGCCCTTGAGAATAAATTGCAAAATTAGAAAGAGCATTTCAGCTATGGCGGTCTTTATTATGGAGCAGCCAAAACCAAAAAAACAAAAACAAAAACCCCACCTCACAACAAAACCCACCATCCTGTTTGTTCTGCTAGATTAAAGTGAACTTGATAAGTCTTTCATTTTATAACACGGGTAGCATTCCTAGACTGTATGCAGCATGCATATGAAATATATGTAAACAAGATACATCAGATCTGTCCCTTGCCAATTAGCCACAGTTCAAACAATTTATCTCTGGAATTGAGAACTGGGTGGAGGTTCCAGCTTAGCAGCCATGCACGCAAAAGGAAGAAATCAGAGATATATGTTAGAATGGGACTCTATGTGACAGCTTTCTTTTTGATGCAGCGTTTCTAAATTTTGCAGTCTCATAAAGGGATCGAAAAAGAAAGAAAGAGGGAAGGAGGAATAAATTGTAGACTGCAACACTGGCACATTTCAAATGTCAGTCCCAGCCCTACCATTTTCTCCGAGGATTCAATTGTAGCTGAGAGGCACAACCCTGCAGGTCTCAGCAGGGTTTAATCATAGTTAAACAGATGTGATGACTGAACATGATTTGTCCTGGTTTGTGCTGACAGCCAAGTCCTGGTCAATAGCGTGTCATTTAACTCAGTCGTTCATAGTCATTCTCTGACTTGCGCGTTCCCCACAATATATGAAAACTCTGCGGGAAATTTTGGGATAGAAATGTGTTCTGACAAGAAAGTTCCTCTCTTACAGCTTGCAAAACTAGAGGGAAAAATACCCTTCTTAAGAAACACAAGCTATGTCCCAGACATAATTTCAGGTTTCAGAAGTAATTGCTCAAGCCTCTTTGGTGCTTTGTTTATTTTGCACTCATGTAAAGTGGCAGTATACATGGAATATAAAGAACTGGGGGAAAGAAGGCTTCAAGATAGGGAACACTGTGAATCGTGCAACAATAGACAAATACCAAAATGCCTGTGTTCTCTCTTTCTCAGTACATATTTATTGAAGTACGTGTGAAATGAACTCTGATGAAATAAACAGCCTTGTACCCGTTTGGGTGCCCCAAATATATGACCTATCCCCTATTATTCTAGTTAATCCTAGCTGCGGTGGCATGTGGATGTTAAAGCAACTGCTGAGTTAGGTTAGGCTTGGGCAGGATCGTGTGACTCATACCAATGATAATGCCCAGAAGCAGTGAATAAACACAGACAGAATGTTTCCAGTCAGTCGCCATCATTCAGGAATCTGTCGCTATAATTTTGACAGAAGAATAGCCCCTGGAGCTCAGGAGAGGGGGGTTGAAAGAGGTAACTTGCCGAGTCCAATTAAAAAAGCTTTGTAAGCTTTTTTTCCTTCTGGTTTGTTCTTATTTTGTTTTATTTCTTTCCCCCTTTCAGTGTGGCAACCAGTTGGTAGAATGAGCAGGCAGCCTATCTTTCCACAGGGATTTTCTAGGACAGTGGAGGGTAACCACTTTGGATCTGTCATGACCCGGAGGATTGGCGCTCATTTGCAAAGCTGAGTTGAATGCAATTAGCATGATTTACATATACTTCCCATGTTGATGTGAAACTACAGATGGTGGGTGTTTTGCAGTGGACCAATTCAGAAGGAGCTGAATCAGGCTTAGTTGCACTGACTAAGCACTGCTTTTCATGTGATATTTTTATGCATCTTTGAAATGGAAATCTATGCATCATTCAAGCTATGCATACCTAACAGCTGCTGGCTGTATGTCCCTGATCTATGTAACAAAAAGATAAAGGGTCAAAATGTTGGTTCAAAATGCCATTTTAACATTAATAATAATAATAATAATAATAATAATAATAATAATAATAATAATAGGATTGTTGTATGTTTTCTGGGCTGTATGGCCATGTTCCAGAAGTATTCTCTCCTGACGTTTCGCCCACATCTATGGCAGGCATCCTCAGAGGTTGTGAGGTAATGAGGTTGCGACATATCTCACAACCTCTGTGGATGCCTGCCATAAATGTGGGCGAAACATCAGGAGAGAATACTTCTGGAACATGGCCATACAGCCCGGAAAACATAAAACAACCCTGTGATCCTGGCCATGAAAGCCTTCAACAACACAATAATAATAATAGTATAAATAGTAGTAATAATTTTATTTCTTCTCTGCCTCTCCCCAGCAGGTTGTCCACATCAACAGTACTCACCAATTGAAACTGATCGAGTGTAATCCAGTGCAGGCTGAGCATCCTTTATCCAAAATACTTGGGACCAGAAATGTTGCACACTGTGGAATTTTGGGAATTTTGAAATACAGTGGAGTCTCGCTTATCCAACATAAATGGGCCAGCAGAACATTGGATAAGCAAAAATGTTGGATAATAAGAAGGGATTAAGGAAAAGCCTATTAAATGTCAAATTACGTTATGATTTTACAAATTAAACACCAAAGCATCACATTTTACAACAAATCAAAGAAAAAAGCAGTTCAATACACAGTAACGTCATGTGGTAATTACTGTATTTACTAATTTAGCACCAAAATATCACAATGTATTGAAAATATTGTCTTCAAAAACATTGATTACTAAAATTGAATAATACCGAATGTTGGATAAGTGAAGGTTGGATAAGCGAGACTCTACTGTACTTGTATATACATATCTTGGAGATGGGACCAAAGTCTAAAGATTAAATTCATTTATGTTTCATATACACTTTAAACACATCATCTGAAGTTATTTTTACATCCAGAGGGAATATTTTTAGTTATTTTGTACATGAAACAAAGTTTGTGTACAACGAACTACCAATTAATATTTCTGCCACCCATATAAACATTTCTAGATTTGGGAGGATTTCTGAATTCCAGAAAACACAAACTGTATTTTGTATCAGCTACATTCCACTTAATCACATTTACTAAATTTCACTGAGTGCTACACTTAAAATGTGAGAAGCCGCTGTGCTCATCACATTAGTTTGGCTTCAAGTGTAGGTGAGAGCATTCTTTGTGTATTTTATGTGTGGGGTCCAGCATTCTTTGAAAATATTTCAGGAGATGGTGGGGAACTGGGTTATTTCAAATGATCCAGATGTTTGGCCAATTCTGTACTGTGATGGCATTCGTTGCTCCCAGGTTTAAAATGAAACGTTTCTCCAATTTGTGGGAGGGGAAATTGTGAGAGGAACCAAAAGTACCCTTGTTAGGGAAAGTTGCTCACTGAGTTTTTACTTTAAATGCCAGTATTAATATTATGATGCCATGTCTCCATGCTGTGCAGTCCTGGGTGTCATAGTTTTCCAAGGTTCATACGCTTCTCTTCGTGCATTTACAATATGGAATGAATGCCCTTGCACCCCACTTTAAATACCATAGTTCCATACTATGCGGTCCATAGTTTTCCAAGGTCCATACCCTTCTCTAGGTGCATCTACACTGGAAAATAAATGCAGTTGGGACCCATTTTAAATGCTATTATTATTATTATTATTATTATTATTATTATTATTATTATTATTATTGCACCTCACTTTAAATGCCATGGCTCCTTGGAATGGAATCATCCTGGGAGTTATAGTTTCCAAAGGTCCATACTCTTCTCTGGGTGCATCTACACTGTGGCATGAATGCAGTTGGACCTTACTTTAAATGCCATGTTTCCATGACATAGTCTTGGGAATTGCAGTTTCCCAAAGTCCATGAACCTTCTCTGGGTGCATCTACACTGTGAAATGAAGGCAGCTGGACCTTACTTTAAATACCATAGCTCCATACTATGCAGTCCTGGGAGTCATAGTAAAATTAATGCAATTTCACAGTGCTTTAACTGCCATTGCTCGATGTTACGGAATTATGAGAACTGTAGTGTTAAATGGCCTTTACTCTTCTCTGCCAAATAGTGCTATCCTTTCACTGTAGAGCTAGTTTGCTCTGTTCCACAAATTGCTAAAAATGAAAATAAAATAGTACTTCCGCATAGTAGTTGGTTTCTTGCTCTTCGTATTCTTAGTGGCTTTTCCACTGAAACATACACATTTATTTATCCATCATACTTCATTCAATTCTGAAAGACGGTTGTATTGCCAAGCTCTGGTGGAATTGCCTATCAGTTTGTCATAATGAGTTTGAGTTAAAGAATTGTGGAAATGGAAACTGAACCTGCACGTTGACATGCAAAGGTGAGGATCGGAAAAGCAATGAATTTTTAGGTTCCAATCCTTTTTATTTGTATAATTACATTTTGAATCTTATCTCTACAACCCGCTGGCTTAATATAGCCTTGTCCAAGAAGAGTTGTGCAAGATATATCTAGCTGACATTTTTTGTGATGAATGTGTCTTTTTATTCTCCAAGAGCAGTTTTTGGAAGAATAGTCTATAGGATGGTAGAAAGAAAGAAAAATGTGGAGGTTGCTTCTGAAAAGGGGCAATAAATCCAAATCAGACAGAGATGGCATCATTTTCAAAAGGAGAAAGTTTTTGGTATAGGCCATCATCAGATAAGCCTCCTGCTGTCATTAAGTAAAAGGAAGTGAGAAATCTCTTTGTTTTCTGCAGATCTGAATGTCGCCAGGTGAGACAAATCTCAAGACGAACAGCATTGGGGAACGAGACAGACTTTTAAAAAATATGAGGCAGCTTTAAAGTCTGGAGCAAGAGAAAGTGAGTAGAGAGAGAAAGAGAGATGTTGTATGATCTATATTTTTTCTAGAGCAAGGCAGGGAAAAAGTGTGAATATCACAACTCACAAACTTTCTTGTACAACCCTTGATGATATGAGTCCTTCACAAGCAACAACAGCAAGGATGGACCTAAACAAACTACCCACATGTCATATGTTCTAAGACTAAGGCAATGCAAACCTTAACAGACATGCATGTATCGTCGAAGGCTTTAATGGTCAGAATCACTGGGTTGCTGCGAGTTTTCCGGGCTGTATGGCCATGTTCCAGAAGCATTGTCTCTTGATGTTTGGCCTGCATCTATGGCAGGCAACCTCAGAGGTTGTGAGTTCTCCTGGAAACTAGGCAAGTGGGGTTTATGTATCTGTGGAATGCCAGGGTGGGAGAAAGAACTCTTGTCTACTTAAGGCAAGTGAGAATGTTGCAATTGGCCACCTTGATTAGCATTAAATGGCCTTGCAGCTTCCTGGAGGCTGCCTGGAGGAATCCTTTGTTGGGAGGTGTTAGCTGGCCCTGATTATTTCATGCCTGGAATTCCCCTTTTTCTGAGTGTTGCTCTTTATTTACTGTCCTGATTTTAGAGTTTTTAAAATACTGGTAGCCAGATTTTGCTGATTTTCATGGTTTTCCTTTTGCTGTTGAAATTTACATGGATGTAATTGCTACACTTAGAGTGGGCCCTTGGTATCTACTGGGATTTGAGTCCAGGACGCCCTGTAGATATCAAAAGCCATAGATGTTCAAGTCCCATTATATTTAATGGCATGGCAAAATGGAATCCCCTTATGGCAAAACCAAGATTTGCATTTTGGATTTTTAATATTTTGGTTGCCTCTGTGGACACAAAATGTCTGGATATGGAGGATAGAATGTACTGGGCACATTTGGTCATCAGCTGAACCTCAGCAAAATGCTTTGCTGTCTCCTAACTCTAAGTTGCCCATATTCAACCATTTTTTATCCAAACTACTTTGCACAGGTGCCTGAAATCCATTGCTACAAGCAGCTTGTCCAGAAGTAGTTCCAGACCATGCCTTACTCCTTGTCTGTCTCAGCCATTTTTTTGTTGTGTCAGGAGCAACTTGAGAAACTGCACGTCACTTCTGGTGCGAATCGGCCGTCTGCAAAGACGTTGCCCAGGAGAGGCCAGGATGTTTTACCATCCTGTGGAAGGCTTCTCTCATGTCCCCACAGGAGGAGCTGGAGCTTACAGACGGGAACTCACCCCACTCCCTGGATTCGAACCACTGACCTTTCAGTCAGCAGTCCTGCCAGCACAAGGGTTTAACCCATTGCGCCACCAGGGGCTCCCATGAGACTTCACAAAGACTCACTTCCAGCCTCCTCTCCCCCCCCCCCCCCCTTATTTGTATCCGGCTTTATCTCTCTAAAAAAGAGACCCAAAGTGGCCAATGGTAAAACAAATACAATATATAATTCAAAACGTAAAAAGTATACAAATATTAAAACAGAATTAAATTTCTCAATATTAAAACACATAGTTTAAATCTTTGGGTTTTAGACCTGAAATATCAGGGAATGAGAAACTGCTGACCTAGCAACTCTAGAAAGGAGTTTGGAGTAAAATGGAATGCCATTTCATAGAGTGTTAATTTACCATAATCTTTATGTTAACACTGGACGAACTAATCAATCTCATATGTAACCTGCCAAGTTTTGTGACTGCCCAAACTTTGCCTTTTATTTCATTGGCCGAATTCAAAAGCCTAATATTTTTTTATTGCTATAAAGATGTTAGAAGAATTTTTCATAGCGATATTGTAGCTGGTGTGAATCCTCTGTTCTGCTGGAGAAGCTAGGTTCAGATTTACATAATAGTCAGGGACAGAATTTATCCAGGCTGAAGAGCTCCCCAGTGTGGTTGAGTGTCCTTCAGAGCATCTGGGACCAGTGTTTCTTCTTCCTGTTGTAATTCAGCCTTTGATTGTGCCTGCACCTGATAGCACCGAAGAAGATGATCATGGGGATTCTGGACCTGTGAGCCAACAGGGGATTTTAAGTCCTGAAAGTGACCGATTCAAGGAGCTAGTAAAAGCCACATTCCAGAAAGGGTTGCTGAGAGGCATTTCACTGGGGAAGCAAGGTCAGAAGCTGAGATGAGCTCAGAGGATGAAACTCCAGGTAGACAAGTTAATGAGCAGATAGATAGGAGAATTACGTTTCGTGAACACAGAGCTGTTCAGCAGAGTTTGCGAAGGTCAAAGCACTTATTAGCCAAAAAGTCCTTATCAGTTTCTCAGGGGAGATGGCATGATTTTCTGTCTATATTAGAAAGACAAGCAGGCTTTTTTTTTTAAAACCAGTCTGGGCAACATTGGTTTTTGAGAAGCATCAGCCATGGTCAAGTCTTAGCTAGTCTGCTAAGGGATTTCTACTTCATGTTCCATGTTTTCAAGTTTCATGTTTTCAAGTTTAAGTGATTATTCCTGGATTTCTGTATTGGATTTTTTTATGCTGCCTTTTTGTGTTCTGGGCTGGATGCCTTATTGTCTTGGATTTTGCAACAACTCTTGTACCTTGAATCTTACGGAATTTTTATACATTTGAACTTTGACATTTTTACTATTTTACTGCTAAATTGCTTTTTTATAATCTTCAATAAACTGCTATTTTAACTTGGAATGGAGCATGGTGGTTAAGTACAGAGATATCCCCTGCCTTGGAGTACGACATTTCCCACCTCCACTCTATGATAACAAATTGTTTATGACCATGTTGGGACTCTTTGTGTATAGGTATGAAGTTTTTCAATTTGAGAAATAATTGAACAAGATTGTATTTGGGGGAATTATAGTTCTCACCAATACTGACATGTTAATAACAAAGCCTAGTGGTTTAAAAAGTTTAAAAGTACATCCTATGTCTCTAGCATCTTTGAAAAACAATCTCTACATTCATGCACTGCATGAATTATGATGGATGCTTTGTTCTTTGAAATTCACTGTAAGGAAATTACGGTTTTTATTGCTGCACGGCACAGTTGATTACTGCAATAATCTCAGTCTTTCTGCAGTGTAGGCTCTGAGGTCTGGTTTAGGTTTCAAATTGGAACAAATAGTTTTATTTCTGTTCTGAGAGTTTACCATTCTCCCTTAGCCTCCTGCAACATTATTAAAGGTTTTAAGCTGTGGTGTGAATAAAACATGAACAAAAATCCATAGAAGTGGGTGGGAAACATGTGGCCTCCAGCTATTAAGGGTCTAAAATCCACCAGCGCATTCTTCACAGTGAAGGAGCATGAGAATTGAAGTTCAGCAACATCATGCTGCATATACCACACTCGGTATCTGTGCCATAGATATATGGTGCCTAACAGAGCTTGGAAAGTTACTTTTGAGAAGATGCATGATTATAATGGCATGTAGAAACCACCATATTACTACCACTACTCAGATAGGGATGGCTTTAGCATGCCTTTAACTACATTAATCTTGAGTGTTATATGCCAAGCAAGGAATACTCCTGAAGTCAAGTTTGCAATAGGAAAAGTGCTGAATCATAAAAAGCCATATTGTGAAAGTCAAGTATACTACAATGATCATGGCAATGCCATCACAGAACTATGGAAATGAAGACAGCTGGCAGAAGCAGCACAGATACCTAAAATCATGTTCAACACACAAGTCCAATTTCTCCAGTTTTCCTAGGATCCCTAAGGGATTTTCTGTTTGGCTCCAGAATATGCTCAAAGATATTGGAGGACAAAAACTATTTTACAAAAACTTTCACTGGGTGCTATTCCAGCTCGCCAAACAAGGATTCCTCTAGGTATAACACAGCCAGGCATTGAAGCTGCAAGGCTATTCAGTGCAATTCAACTAGACCAACAAAAGATTAACCTTGGGAGAAGGCGGCCAGGCAAGTACCCAGTCTTCCAAGTAGCAAACCTATTCCATTATATTCCAGCTCACCAAACAAGGATTCCCATAAGAAGAAAACGGCCAGGCTTTGAGGCTGCAAGGCTATTCACTGCTATTCCACCTGGCCAACAAAAGATTCCCATAAGCCACAGCAACGTGTGGCCGGGCACAGCTGGAATATCTATATATTTATATATATAGCCCCTGGTGGCACAACATATTAAAGCACTGAGCTGCTGAACTTGCGGACTGAAAAGTCGCAGGTTCAAATTCGGGCAGCGGAGCGAGCACCCGCTGTTAGCCCCAGCTTCTGCCAACCTAGCAGTTCAAAAACATGCAAATGTGAGCAAATCAATAAGTACTGCTCTGGCAGGAAGGTAATGGTGCTCCATGTAATCATGCTGGCCACATGATCTTGGAAATGTCTATGGACAACGCCAGCTCTTCGGCTTAGAAATGGAGATGAGCACCAACCCGCTGAAAGTATATATATATATATGTGTGTGTGTGTGTGTGTAGTCCCCGGTGGCACAGCGGGTTAAACTGCTGAGCTGCTGAACTTGCTGACTAAAAGGTCGGCCGTTCAAATCCGGGGAGCAGAGTGAGCTCCTGCTGTTAGCCCCAGCTCCTGCCAACCTAGCAGTTCGAAAATATGCAAATGTGAGTACATCCATAGGTACTGCTCCGGCAGGAAGGTAATGGCGCTCCATGCGGTCATGCTGACCACATTAACTTGGAGGTGTCTATGGACAATGCCGGCTCTTCAGCTTAGAAATGGAGATGAGCACCAATCCCCAGAGTCAGACACCACTAGACTTAATGTCAGGGGAAAACCTTTACCTTTACCTTTACTATACACACACACACACACACACACACACACAAAGTCATACATATGCACGGGGTATATTTCAGTATATTTTACAAGCCCAATTGCACCCAGAAGAGGCCCTTCTTCCATTTCCACCTCCATTGCCCTGGCCTCTGAGGAACAGAAGAACAACATCAAGCCCATGCCTAGTAGCAGATGAACGGTCCTCCTTCCATCCCAGCTGCTACTGCCCTGGCCTTGGAGGAAAAGAAAAGAGAGAGCATCTGCTGGAGTTAATCTTTGTGATTCCCTTTTCTTTTTGTGTCATGATATAATCAGTTTTTAAGCCTGAGGACAGGAAATTGTTTGTTGTTCTTCTGCTTGTAAAGCACCATGTTCAGTGATGGAGCTATATAAATAAGTGATAACAATAGTAAGAGGACTCATTAGTAAGAGCTTTACTAAGATCCATTAGTAAGAAAACTCTTCCTAATAGATATACCCTCTATGATTTTAATTCAGGCAACTGTCCATAGAAAGTAAGTGAAAGAAGTTCCCACACTTATCAGAAGGCCCCTTTTGATCCAGTCTCCAAACCAAGACTGGTACCAATTGATCTGGTTGTTGTATCCCTTCTTTTTTCCAAGAACTGAAGATGTTGTACAAGGCTGTCTCTCCCCTTTTAAATCCTCAAGACAATCCTATGAGGTAGGGAGGCTAGGGTGAAAGATAGTGACTAGTTGCAAATTTCTCACCTGCCTTCACAGCTAAATGGGAATATGAACCTAGGGCTCCATTCACAGTGTGAAAGTAATCATGAGATCAATTTTATGCACTTGTACATATGGTAGGTTTGTAACTGCTACATTATTTCCGTCCACTTCCAATCTTTCTTTACCCATTTCATAAATGCATATCAGATGAATGATCGCTCTAATACAATAAACCTTTGTCCCCTGCCCTTTTTTAAACAAATGCCTTTTCCCATTCTCGCTTTCGGAATGATTTTAAAATCAGTATTAACCCGTTCTGCTGAAGTGTAAAATAAACATAATGCGATAAATAAAGCTATGCAAGTTGAATTTATGACAAGACCACACAATTCTCAAATCCAATTGCATAGAGCATTTGAATGGATAATATCATGGACTCATATTTTCTCTCTATATCTATCTATTTAGATACAGGGAGGGCAAAAACTAAAGAGGGGTTCTAATATTTAATAACTCCTTTATTTTTTGTTTTTAATTTACAATATAGCATCATATATAGTATATATAGGTAATAAATTTACATTATGTGTAAAATATCAAGGCCTGAAAATGGTCTCCAATATCATAGCATCATATACGGCGGGCATGGGCGAACTTTGGCCCTCCAGGTTTTTTGTACTTCAACTCGCACAATTCCCAACAGCCTACTGGCTGTTAGGAATTGTGGAAGTTGAAGTCCAAACACCTGGAGGGCTGAAGTTTGCCCATGCCTGATATACAGTATATTTCACACCTCTTTGTGACTTTTGGTCTACCCTGAAAATTTATTTATATATACTGTTATTCCCATATCTGTGTTCTGACTGGTAAATAAATATGTACATTGCTTGTCAGTAGTCATTGTTTATTTCATTTCTAAATCAGCAAAGTCTCTCTTCTTTTTTTCGGGCCCTTCTGTCATGATGGGGCACATCTCCTGGCATTTACTGAATCACTTAGGTACGAAACCAGCATCATGGTATTTCATATTCAGCTAGGATCACAGCATAATCAACACGGAACATTTTCTGTGAGGCTACAGAATTGCCATACAATGACATCTTCTGTCTAAATATTTTGAAACTGCTTGATCAATCCCTGACAGATGCCTAAAAGGAAATGCTACCCTACTGTGTTCTAAAATAACATTTGAGTACTTCTTCACAGGTGTGCTGAACAAACAATAATATGCCAGAATAACAGATTTACTTCTGAATCAACTGTGAAGTAATCTTTGAGGTACAAACATTACTTTGGCTCACTATTGTAAACAACCTCCATGAAACTATTTGAAAATGCACAATAATAAGCCCTTAGTGGAATTAATACGAGGGCTATCCAGAAAGTACATTACATTTTGGAATTAAAAATGAACAAAGTATAGGAGAAAACATTTACCATATGCAGTTGAAAGCCACACCCAAATACCACATCTCACGTAGTCACCATTCAAATCTAGGCACTTACCATAGCGATGAAGGAGCTTTGCAACTCCTTCCCCACTAAATTCTGCCGCTTGCATCCTCAACCAGCCGGTCACCTCTTTCCGCAGCTGCGCAGCGTCGCCAAAATGCTGCATTGCCAGCCATGCCCCCATTTTTGGAAACAAGTGGTTGAGGAAGAATGAGCACCCCAGAGAATAATAGGGATATGCAGTAGAATTTTTTTCTCAGTCTGTACATCACGAGAACTAATAGTCATGTCTGGCATCTCACAAGCAAATAAGCATTAATTTATCTACATTTTGTTTGTGACACCGTATGATAAATGAATCCCTCCAGAATGTAGCAACATTCTTGATAAACCCAAGATTTCACATTGCAAACATCAAAGGATAAGATGTGGTGTGGAAAGATAAGTGTGCATTTTATGTTGAAAATGAAAGGGAAGAAATCTTCAGGTTCATGGGAGAAAATTATTTAACTCTCGGTGTGCTTTAAACAGTTGCTCTTTCTCAGGGGAAAACAACCATTTTCAGTATGGTATCTCAGTGCTGTTGCAGCTTGCTTTTGAGGTAAAGGGCACTGACAAGAGTCTACATAGGTAACTTGAAAATTGTTACTCAAGGAACAGTGCCAGTAAAGACAACTTGCTACCTGAGGCAAAGCATCAAACAGTGTCCCTGACCTACTTAAGCCAAGTTTTCATACTTGAAGCCAACCAGGTCATTTGGTGCATGAGAGAGAAAACCTCATAAGCATCTTCCCCCATGCAACTTAATAAATCCTTTCTTAGTATTGCCTGAGGTGGCTCCTTGAATCCACCTGATGTTAGTTGTGCTGTCCTACTTGGCTTTCCCTCCCTTGCTTATTTTCTGGTTGCTGTTCTTGGGAGGAATGTTCCATTGGCTCTCATTTTGGGGGTGGAGATTGGGACTCCCCTTTAGGTTTGGATGAGATGGTTCAGCCTGTGAGCTTGCCTCTAAGGCTTTTTCCCCTCCTTTGGCCATTCCAGAGAAAAACCTCTTAGAGATAGGTCATAGAATTTGGTCTGGGTTCTTTGACCTGGCAAATTCAAACAGGCAACATAAATCACGTACTTACCTTATAGTCACATCATAGCTTTAGGTATTTACCTCATAGCCTCATACTTACCATTACAGATAGAGCTCATCATAGCCACGTACTTATCTTACAGTTTACCTCATAGCCTTGTACTTACCGGTAGCTTAGATAGTATACCTCATAGTAAAGTACTTACCTTATGTACTTACCTTATAGCTTATCACCTTATAGTTTACCTCAGAGTTATTATAGATAGTTCACTATAGCTGGTATTTACCACATAGTTATAGCTGATAGTTTACCTCAGAGTCATTATAGTCATTATAGATAGTGCTTATCACAGCCTAGTACCTACCTTTCCTCATAGCTTGTGTGTTTATCCCTTATAGTCTCTATAGCTTTCATTCTCAATCAATATAGTTTTATTTCTGTATAATTTCAGTGATTTTACCTCATATTATTTCTAATACATTAAAAGGACTGTTTCCTGTTTTCAATAAATATATTTTTGGTTATCTTTAATCAGCTTCTAGAGTATTTACTTTGGGGTTTGAGGTATAATTATAAGGTAAACCGAAGCCGCTTGGGTAGCCAGACCTGGAGATAGCCATTTTCCCCCAGCGTGCTTTCACACTAGTGGTGGATCTGCCAAGAAAGAACAACTTGAAACAAACCCATGTTGGATTTTAAATAGATAACTTGCTTCTTGACCACTTGGGGTTTTCCCCTCTTCTTTTCCATCCTATTGATGCCGTTATACATTTTCTTCATCTATATACAGTGTTCCCTCACTACTTCGCGGTTCGCTTTTTTCAGATTTGCTGTTTCACGGTTTTTGAATAAACTCTAAAAGAATATTATAAATCATTAAAAAATACAATTTACAGCCTAAGGAAGGGAGGGAGGAGAAGCTGAAGAGAGAGAAAAGGAGCCCAGGCAGCAACAGGAGGAAAAGGAGGTGATTTATCAACACACGATTGGTTGATAAAGACTTAAAATAGTGTATAACTACTAAAATAATGTATAAATATTAAAATAAATATAGCGTCCCTACTTTGCAGATTTTCACTTATTGCAGGTGGTCCTGGAACCTAACCCCCACGACAAGTGAGGGAACACTGTATATCTATATATAAGGAGCACTGCCTTTGGAATATAGGCACTGCAACTCTTTATATCTATATTGAGCTGCAAGGAGAGCAGGGTAATACAATAATAATAATAATTATAATTATTATTATTATTATTTAGAGCTTTCTCCATATTTTATTTTCCATACCACCAGACTATGCCACAGCAACATGTGGCCGGGCACAGCTAGTTGGTTTTATATGGCCAATAACACAGAAGCATCTCCTTCTAATAGTGGTTCTATCTGCATACAGCAGTAGGAGACACAGTGGCACAATGTGCCGGCTGGACCCTTGTGCCGGCTGGACTGCTGACCCCGAGGTCTGGTTGCTGACCTGAGGGTTGCCAGTTCACATCCGCAAGACAGGGTGAGTTCCAGTCTGTCAGCTCTAGCTTGTGAGGACATGAGAGAAGCCTCCCAGCAGAATGGTAACACATTTGGGCGTCTCCTAGGCAATGTCTCTATACACTGCCAAATCTCTCACACCAGAAGCAACTTGCAGTATGTTCTCAAGTCGCTTCTGACATGATAAAAAAAATAATTGGGACTTTACTAGAAGTTGAACAGAGGGAAGAAGAACGGAAGTCACAAACTTTTCCCCTCCCCCTTCCCCTTTTTACTCTTTTTTTCTCTTCATTTTTTCATTTTTTAATTTTTTTATTCCTTTTTTTGTCTCTTCTCTTTTTGTTTTATAGTCCTACCTTATGTGTTATGTCTTTGTTACACATTCAATGTTAGATTTAAATGTTATTAATAAAAAATATTTTAAAAAAATCTTACAGTGACACACCAAACTCACCATGGTGTGGCAGTTAAAATGGTACATAATTAAGATGTTTATTAAGCTGTTATAAATGGCCACTGAATTTAAAAGTATAAAAGAAAGAAGAAAACAAATAGTTGCCACTTGCCTCACTAATGAATATTCAAAGGAGAATACCACGTGTTGTAGGCTACATTTCAGAAGAAAGCAATGGCAAAACATTTCTGAATATTTATTTCCTAAGAACATCCTATGAAATACATGGGGTCACCATAAGTCCACAGGTGTCCTGTAGAAACACACACAAATACACACATATAGATACTGTACAACCTACTCTGTGAGCAAATCTCAATGTCTAGACATTAATATGGTGTCATATTATAGCATCGTGCCAGAGATAGATAGATAGATAGATAGATAGATAGAGATATATATATATATATATATATATATATATATATATATATATATTCAGACTAATTCTTTATCTAATAGTTCTGTTTGATTCCATAGTCCAAGGTGCTTCTTGATGAACATTGAAATTAGTTGTTGAGGTCGTCGTTGATATTCAACTAGAACTTCGTGAGATGCTGTGATTTGGTCACCTTCAAGTCGATCCAGGAGAGTCACGCAGACCACTGCAGCTGGAAATGAGACAAGCATGCAGGTATGTGTTCAGACTTGTTTTTACATGGATTGTACAAAGATTTTAAGCATAGAGATATATCTATTTTATTCAGTTCAATTAATTCTTGCAAGAAGTTGCGAACAATATTTTTTTTATGACACGGAAGGAGGTTGAGAGGTCAGACATTTGTTTTGTTTTTGTTTTGATTTTTCTATTTTTCAGAGGGGGGGAAGGCGCCTGCCAAGGCCACAGCACCAGCCAGCACCGCTCAAACGCCCGGTAAGGAGCCAGGCAAAGGGAGAGGGGGGAAGGCGCAGGATGACCCAAACACTCCTAACCTCCCCCCCCCCCCCCGGGCCAGGCCTGTGCATGTAGGCCCAAAGCCTGCACCAATAGGCTTTGTGCCTACGCATCCTGTGAAGCCCAGGTGCAGACTATCCGGCCTATGCGCCCAGACCTTGCCGGGCCGAGTGCGTAGTGTTGTGACTCAGCTGGAGTCTCAGAGTGACTCTGATGGGGATTGTGGGATTCAGATTCCAGATGTTCAAGATGATGGGATTCAGGTTCAAGATGACTCTGATGGGAATTATGAGATTCAGGTTCAGAGTGTCCCTGCTGTGAGAGATGAGGAGCAGGGAGCCATTCCCATGGCAGGGAATGGTGTTGATGATACTGGAGTTGATACCGAAGCTAGCCAGGTGCAAAGGGAGGATAGCTCCCAGTTAGGTAGCATGCAGACAAAGGCTGCTGCTAACGAGCTGTCTGGCCTTAACAAAACAGCATCTCTGGATCGAGCTGGCCATTTGGAATTTCGGGTTCACAGGAGTGTCAGAATAGCAAGCAAGAAAGAGGTCAGAGGCCAAAGAAATGCGTTCATGCTATGCAGGGAATTTTAAAGGGTATGCTGAAAGAGAAATCTTTGTCAAAAGCAACGTCTGGTTTGAGTTAGAAGCAGCTCTTGCTTTCTTGGATTATCCTGTAGCTTTGTGTATTCAAGTTCATGGGACTATGTCATGTATTAATGGAACCTTGTTTTATGCCTAAGGATTTCTAGGATTAATCTTTATAACCTTGATTTTGCAACAATCTTTTGAATCTTTACTTTTCCTTTTTAAGGACTATTTATTTCCTATTTCCTAATAAACTACAAAAGACTTCAGTCTGTGTACAGCCGGGTGTGTTCATCAAGGCGAAACTACCCTGGGGTGTGACAGGGTAGCCGAGTAAGTAGCAGGCCTTATAGCAGGCAATAGGCTGCAGGCCCTGTAAGGTCCAGCTGGGCATGGCGCAAAGCCTGCCCCCATAGGCCCAAAGCTCCCGGGCCTACGGGTGCAGGCTTCGGGCCTACGCACCTGGGCCTTACAGGGCCTACAGCTGATCGATCTGCGCCGGGCTGTGGCGCAGGCTGGTAAACAGCTGCTGCAGTAAATCACTCTGACCATGAGGTCATGAGTTCGAGGCCAGCCTGTGGCGGGGTGAGCACCCATCAATTAAAAATAAAATATAGCCCCTGCTCATTGCTGACCTAGCAATCCGAAAGATAGTTGCATCTATCAAGTAGGAAATAAGGTACCACTTATAAAAAGTGGGGAGGCAAATTTAACTAATTTATGATGTTGGAATGAGGACGTGCCATCAGAGTGGATGATAAAGCAGCTGCTCCCCCCTGTGGCCAGAATCGAACATCCCCTCAGGAGAAGGTTAAATTGCCTCTGTGTCTGTCTGTCTGTTGTCTCTGTCTCGGTTCCATGTGTATATGGGCATTGAATGTTTGCCCTATATGTACATAATGTGATCCGCCCTGAGTCCTCTTCGGGGTGAGAAGGGCGGAATATAAATACTGTAAATAAATAAATAAATAAATAAATAAAAGCAGGCTTGGAGAAGATACCAGCTCCCACCTGCCTTTTTATTCGAGTTAGTTTTTATTTCATTGGGGGGCTTTCTGTTTCGTGCCATCCGAATGGACAGTACGAAACAGAAACACGAATGAAACAGATGGGACAAATACTACGCACATCTCTACAAAGCAGTCTTTTTTGTGGTCCCTGGGCTGCCAGAGTTTTGGAGCTGTGGAATTTTGTTTTGTTTTCTTGCTCCCCATGGACCATATTAGACACAGGAGGAGACTTTGTCAAAATAGGAAGTAAACCAGAAATGATTTTCAATTGCTTAAAAAAGAAAGGTTTCTCCTAGGCCTAAAATATCTCAGAGAGCCAAAAATGTGGCAAATGCCTCACTCCAGAGGTAATTTGGGAGCATAAACTGATGTTTTTGTGATGGGATGCCATGGGGTTTTCCAAGGTCTTCTAGGGGGAAAGTGTGGCTACATAACTTTCCAAAGTCGCCAAAGCCTGACAAACTTTCTTCTTCATGCTCTTGTTATAAGAATAGCTTAAAAAAACCCTTCAAACTAATCGACAGTTTTGCATCCATTTGTGATGATCAATTTATCTAGCAAATTCATATCATTTTGGTTATAGCAAAAACAACAGAATATAGAGAAAGGAGAGCAATTATGTCTTTAGATAAAGCTGAGCTCATAGCATAATTTTTGAAGCTGCATTTCCTTAGGAAGAGAAAGGTCAATTCCCCATCTCACATGTACTTCTCCTCTGCAATTTCTCAGTGCTTGTGTTAAGAAAAATCTCAAATATACATTGCGTCCCAATAAACTGGGCTCTCGTTTCAGGAATTCAAAAGCTTTTTAATCAATTTAATTTCAATCGATAAATAATGAAAGGCTGCAGTCCCGCTTAAACATTGACATAAATTAGGCTGAAGCCTGTTTACTTCGGGAGACAAAAGATAGTTAAGCTATCACTGAAAATGGTATGTTCAATTTGTTTTAATCAATGTGTAGACTGCTTTAAAAAATCTTGAAGCAGTTTATAAAATTAAGGGACTAAAATAAATGTCAATGTTATTCAGTATAGTTTTGAAAAATGTTTCTTAGATTAGTTTGCAGATTATATTACTTTCTCAGCTACTAGTTTTTAAAAAAATAAAATAAAAAAGTATCCTGCTTTTTGTGTGTCAGGAGCGACTTGAGTACCTGTAAGTTGCTTCTAGTGTGAGAGAATTGGCCATCTGCAAGAACGTTGCACAGGGGACGCCCAGATGTTTTACCATCCTGTGGGAGGCTTCTCTCATGTCCCCGTATGGGAAGCTGGAGCTGACAGATGGAGGCTCACCCTGCTCCCTGGATTTGAACTGCCAACCTTTTGGTCAGCAGTCCTGCTGGCACAAGGGTTTACGGGGGGCTACTTTTTAGTATTGTGCTGAGAAAGGTTTTTAAAAGTGGGGAAGCATTCCATTATGTGAGTTCCCATCTTCACTATGAGTTGGTACAACCCAGCCACTTAAAACTATTCATCCATATTTGCAGGTTAAAGATTTCATTTTTCACAGGTTGCTATATTTTACTGCCACGTCCACTAGAACCTATAACATGATTCTTTGTTAAACTTGATTTTGTGGAAAACCACGGCAAGGGTTTTACACCTCTTATCAGTATTTTTTCCATTTTTTAAAAAACAGAAATACAGTGTGCTGTTAACATCCACTGGGGTTTGATTCCAGGACACCTGTGGATACCAAAATGCATGGATGCTCAAATTCATTATCTACAATCACTTAACAAAATGGTGTCCCTTATATAAAATGGCAAAATCAATATTTGCTTTTTAGATTTGTTATAAAAAGTCATGGATGGAGAAATCTGTGGACACAGAGCACCAACTATATAGCAGTAGTTGAAAATGGTGGCTAAATAATTCATGCTACTACCCAGGTAGGAGACCCGGTGGCGAAGTGTGTTAAAGCACTGAGCTGCTGAACTTGCAGACCTAAAGGTCCTAGGTTCAAACCCCGGGAGCGGCGTGAGCGACTGCTGTTAGCTCCAGCTTCTGCCAACCTAGCAGTTCAAAAACATGCCAATGTGAGTAGATCAATAGGTACCGTTCTGGCGGGAAGGTAATGGCGCTCCATGTAGTCATGCCGGCCACATGACCTTGGGGGTGTCTACGGACAACGCCGACTCTTCGGCTTAGAAATGGAGATGAGCACCAACCCCCAGACTCCGACATGACTGGACTTAACATCAGGGGAAACCTTTACCTTTTACTACCCAGGTTAAAATTTCCCCCCAAAGAGGAAAAAACTAGTACATTTAGAGAAAGTATAGTGAAGAGAGAATGGTATTGCATACAAAAACTGCAGTCATCGGACCCTTCCACACAGCAAAAAAATGCAGAATATCAAGGCAGAAAATCTCACTATATCTGCTTTGAACTGGAATATCTGAGTCCACACTGCCATATATTCCATTTCCAAGCAGATAATGTGGGATTTTATTCAGCTGTGTGGAAGGAGCTATTGTTTCTACTTCTTCCTCTCCAGGACAAAAATTAGCAACACACCAAAACACTCAAACCAAATAAACGGGGAGAAGAACCATCTAAGACCACTATCCTTGATGGCCTAGAGAGAAATACCTGGACAAATCCCACTGTTAAATATCTCAAGGGTTTTGTTCCTTGCAAATGTTTTGAAGAAGGGCCAGGCATTCATAGCCAAAAGCACATGGAATTAACCTTGAAATTCTCCCAATAATTATTCATAGGTCAAATGTACAACTTGGAATTGTTCCCTTTTGGACCGCAACTACCAAAATCTCCCAGTAGACATTTCCATTGGCACAACAACAACAACAACAACAACAACGATTTCATTTTTTACCAAGCCACTCACTATTTATTTGTTAATGTCTATATTTGGTAGCCTGTATTCTATGTGTATGTTGATTTGACTCTTTGGTGCGGAAGGAGTTATAGACATGTGATTATACTGAGCATGTGCAGACTCAAGACTCCATTTTATATTCAGTATCTGTTTGGACTTCAATGGGAGTAGAGGTCTTGCATTAGACCTCAGAGGAGATGAATGCATACAAGTTGCTGTTTGGACTTCAGTGGAGAAGTCAATTTAGAGACTTCATTATTTGCTTATGGACTTCGGTGAGTACAACCATACTGAAGACTATGAACTATTGATAAAGACTGATACCCTGTATTCTCAACACAGAGAAGAAGAACTCTATCCTATCTGTAACTGAACTTTATTAAGAAATGTGCCTGTATGGTGAATTAATACAATATACAGTAGAGTATCACTTAACCAACATTCACTTATCCAATGTTCTGGATTATCCAACACATTTTTGTAGTCACTGTTTTCAATACATCGTGATGTTTTGGTGCTAAATTAGTAAATACAGTAATTACTACGTAGCATTACTGCATATTGAACTACTTTTTCTGTCAAATTTGTTGTATAACATGATGTTTTGGTGCTTAATTTGTAAAATCATAACCTAATTTGATGCTTAATAGGCTTCTCCTTAATCTCTCCTTATTATCCAACATATTCGCTTATCCAACGTTCTGCCAGCCCATTTATGTTGGATAAGTGAGACTCTACTGTATGTTATTTTTCAAGAAGACTTTGTTTTATCTCTGAGAGCATATTTTAACTAAGAGGTTTAAAGGAAGTGTATATCTTTTGGGCAACTTCAACTGCAAAGAAACAACCATTCTCTGCTAACCAAATATATTTTTGTAGTGGCATGTCTTTACCCTTGGCAATTTAAAGACATGGTTCTTCAATTTAACAGCTGAAGTTACCTGTGTGCCATTACATGATTGCTTGTGAATATCACTTGTCAAAAGAGTTGACTTCTAACAAGGTCATGCTTTTCTTGACTAGTAGTTTTCCAAAGGTGGTCTCCACATGTTCATGGAGATTCACATTTGCCAAAAGGATATGTGCCCATAGACTGGGTGCAGTGATGTTCCAATAGCTTATGCAATAAGTTATGTTTTGCAATAGGATATGGAATGTCCAATAACAACATAGTAAAAATACATAAGCATTATCTAAAATATGCATAGGGTAAAGGTAAAGGTTTTCCCCTGACATTAAGTCTAGTCATGTCCGACTCTCGGGGTTGGTGCTTATTTCCATCTCTAAGCTAGACTGTGGCGCAGGCTGGTTAGCAGCCAGCTGCAACGAATCACTCTGACCAAGAGGTCATGAGTTCGAGGCCAGCTCGTGCCTGCGTTTGTCTCTGTTCTATGTTATGGCATTGAATGTTTGCCCTATATGTGTGCAATGTGATCCTCCCTGAGTCCTCTTCGGGATGAGAAGGGCGCAATATAAATACTGTAAATAAATAAATAAATAAGCCGAAGACCCGGCGTTGTCTGTAGACACCCCCAAGGCCATGTGGCTGGCATGATTGCATGGAGTGCTGTTACCTTCCTGCTGGGGCGATATCTATTGATCTACTCACATTTGCATGTTTTTGAACTGCTAGGTTAGCAGACGCCGGGGCTAACAGCGGGAGCTCACTCTGCTCCCCAGATTCCAAACACTGACCTTTCATTCAGCAAGTTCAGTAGCTCAGCGGTTTAATCCGCTGCGCCACTGGGGGCCTAAAATATGCATATTAAAATGTATTTCTACAAAATACATATACAGTATTAAAATACACAGAACAATTACTAAAATATAGTGGACACAAGACACATGTTTATAATTCATGATTAAAACTGGGTAGGCTTTTCGGAAGAGATACGTCTTACTTAAGTTGTGTCTTAAATTCTGACCGCTCATTTAGCTGTTGGAGCTTTTCCAGCGGGTCATTTCACAGTCTTGGGGCAGCCAAAGAAAAGGTCCTCTGGGCGAGTTAATAGTAGACAAGTATTCTGGGTTTTATAATTTAAATATTTATTTTTCTAATATCTGGTCAAACATCATTTGAGCCTAGTATATATCATAATATGTTCAACTTTTTAACAATCACCTGAATAAAAGTGAATGTCTTCCCCTGCATGTCAGCAGGATTTCAGTGACCTTTGCAATCTCTGGAAAATGAAGTGAGCCACACACACACACACACACAGCCTTTAATGGTTTCGTTTCTGAAAAAGGAATAAGGATTTTGGAGCAGTTCGGGTTTTGTACCTTGTGTGCTTATTATTCAGAATCCAGCTGCAGACATAAGAGCAGATAGTGGCTTAGTTCTTTTGTGTGGCTAAAAAATACCTCAGCAGAGACTGGATTGTACCATCTCAAGATGGAGATGGGAGCTAGTGAGATTGCATGATTCACTGCACAAAATGTTCCTTTACATGAAAGACTATGCACATTTCAGTCTCAAGAAAAGCAGGGCTGGATCTGCATCTGAGAGATTCCTTAGGAAAGTGCTTCATCTGATGTTACTTCTATATAATGCGATATTCTAAACACATACTCTCCAACATTTCACCAGATAAAAAAACAAGCCATATCACACTGATCAAGAAGGCAAAAGTTATTAGGATGAAGAACACATAAGCAAGGAGAGGGCACAGGAGTCTGTTTTTGCCTGGCCCTGCTGTGAAGGGCAAGCTTTTACCCTAGCTCTCTTCTCCCCTCTCTTGAGTATAAAATCTAGATTATCTGTTTCGAACTAGATTATACGAGTCCATACTGCTATATAATCCAGTTCAAAGCAGATAATCTGGATGTTATATGGCAATGTAGAAGGGGCCTCAATTAAAATAAACTGATGGCAAAGGATGAAGAGGGAGAGAGAATTTGTTTTCCACATTATTTGGTAGAATTTAGTTAGAGCTTGAGTGGATTTTGTCTCTGTTGCTTGAAACAGCTTTTTGGGGTATGCCATCTTTTCCTAGGAGTGCCTTGTTCACTTCACTTTTTAAAATTATGGATTCATTTTCAAATAGTTCTTCCTTGAATGAATTTGTCATCCTTTGATATCTTTAATATATAGTTCTTCAGTATATTCTCATTATTTTCATTATTATTTCCATTTTCTTGTATATTTCTTTTTAATCATGCAGTGTATTTTCATTTAGTCATACAACATCCTCTCTCAATTTAAATTTCCCTTTGATTTATCAGAACTTGTGGAAGAGGTCTCTTGTTCAACCTTCTTTGTAGTGATTTTCTACTTCTGTGCATTCATTGCTATAATAGTCCTCTTTCTCTTTGTGACCAATTTGCTGAACAGTTGCATTCAGGATTCTCATTCTATTTCTGTCACAAGTTACTTTTGCTTTTTGTCTACCCATAACAGCTTGAAGAGTTTCATCTGTCACCCAATGATGCTTTTCTTTCTTTTTGGCTGCAAATGGTATCTTTTTGCATTAGTCCTTCACAGCATTCTGGACTGGAGACAAGATTTCTTCTGGTTCTCAGTCAATAGTTTACATCAGATTTTATAGTCTTTACATTTTATGCGCTGAGCTGCTGAATTTGCTGACCGAAAGGTCGGAGGTTCGAATCCGGGGAGCGGGGTGAGCTGCTGCTGTCAGTCCCAGCTTCTGCCAACTTAGCAGTTCAAAAACAAGCGAATGTGAGTAGATCAATAGGTACTGCTCTGGTGGGAAGGTAACAGCGCTCCATGCAATCATGCCAGCCACATGACCTTGGAGGTGTCTATGGACAACGCCGGCTCTTTGGCTCAGAAATAGAGATGAGCACCTCCCCCCCCCCCAAGAGTCGGACACAACTATGCTTTACATTTTATGGGGATGTTCTTCAGGCTGCATTTTAGAATGGTGCTTCTTTTTAGCTTTACTTTAAATTTTGGTATTAATAGTACATAGTCTTTGTCAAACTGGGCTCATGTTTACAGAATGAGGGGAATTTTCCATCTTTTGTTTACAACCATGTAGTCTAATTTCTATATTGACCATCAGGCAATGTCCACATTTGTTATATGTTTTTAGTTGGATTCACAAAATTAAATTAATTGATCTCCTGCTTTTTTATTGATCCTCACCAAATTTCCAGCAATTCTTGCTTCTGCTTCGTTTCCTACATTTACAGACGAATTAATTTAAATTGTAAATGTAGGAAATATACGGGCTGGACTTAGGACAGCGGGCTAAACCGCTAAGCTGCAGAAAATTCTGCCAGTCAAAAGGTTAGCAGTTCAAGCTCTGGTTGGGGTGAGCACCCGCCATCAGCCCCAGCCCCCTGCCCACCTAGCCAATCAAAAACAGAAATGTGACTAGATAAATAGGTACCACTTTAAGTGGGGAGGTAATTAAAAGGTCATCCCATAAGGACATGCTGGCAATTCAATAAGTAGACACAGCAAAGCTCCTTGGTATAGAAGATGGAGCGACAGCACCCCACCACCCCCCACCCCCCGTGGCCAGAGTCGAACACAGCCTCCAGATACTGGAAATGGAAAAGATGGGAAACGTTTTTACCTCTGTTTATGTATTGTCTATCCTTGTTAATTGTGTAACGGCATTGAATTTTTGCCGTATATGTGTTCTGTAATTCGCCCTGAGTCCCCTCAGGGAGATAGAACAGAACATATATAAAGCATATTATTATTATTAATCATCAACACATCCTATTTTGATGTTTTAGCAATTCCCCCCTGGACCCCGTCATGGAATCTTTCAATTTCTCTTTCCTTTGTTTTTGTAGGTGGGGCATAATCCGGAATTCTAATTACAGAGGTTTGTGCGAAATTTTTTCCTTCATGCTATTGTTTCATTTTGACCGTTCATCTATACAAAACGAATGATGACATTTTGTACGAAACGAGAGGCAACACAAAATGAAAGCCGCACAGTAATTGTGCTTTCTTTAGTTTTCATGTTGTTTCTGCCCCGTAACCATAAGGAGGTACTGACAGAGGGCTTACAGCTAATGTGTACCAATGGATGTTAATTTACAATATCTATCTATCTATCACGTATATGAAGAAGGATCTGGGCTCGGCCTCCACATTAGATCTGATCTATGGCAACCGGGGTTAAGACAATCATATTTATATACATATATAACACGTATATGAAGAAGGATCTGGGGATCTGAGTTCAGCCTGGGAAAAGGGCATTCCTCCCTCCGCGTTAGATCTGATCTGTGGCAACCGGGGTTAAGGGATTGAAATGCCCTCGGTGTGTGGCGATTTTCACCCCTCTAGCCCAAAAACCAGGGGGGGGGGGATGAGCCTCAGAAGCCCTCCCATTGCCACCAATGGCACGAAAAAAATTCGTGTTTTTCATTAGTCAGACGAAAATTCATGTTGTATAGGCAGCCCATTTTCGTTAGCGGGACACAAATATGAAAATGAGATGACACGAATGAAACTACACAAAGCGAACAGCAATTCCGCACAGATGCACAACTCTAGTTACATTATCTTTTCCTTTAACAAAATGAAGTCTTCGAATCCAGACTAGCTAATGGCCCTAATGGATAACTAGGTAGAATGCCTAGAATATGGATTTACTATGACAAATCCAGCCATATGGGAGCCTTACAATATGTGATTTGGATAATGCCCAAAACTCCTGAAATCACTATTGTGCATACCATGCTTCAGGGAAGAAAAAATGCTAAATGAGTAGATACAAGGCTTATAATGTAAATGTATATATGATAAAAAATAACAATCATGAATCTTTCTTTTCGGTACAAAAAGCTATAGTCCAGACATAGGTTTTCTATGTTACTGGACATCATCCATCGCACCTGAAAAATATGCACAGCTACTGAGCATAAGTAAAATTGGTGTCCCTATGAAAATCATATGGAGCCCCGGTGGCGAAGTGTGTTAAAGCACTGAGCTGCTGAACTTGCAGACCGAAAGGTCCCAGGTTCAAATCTGGGGAGCGGAGTGAGCGCCCGCTGTTAGCTCCAGCTTCTGCCAACCTAGCAGTTCAAAAACATGCCAATGTGAGTAGATAAATAGGTACCGCTCCGGCGGGAAGGTAACAGCGCTCCATGCAGTCATGCCGGCCACATGACCTTGGAGGTGTCTATGGACAATGCCAGCTCTTCGGCTTAGAAATGGAGATGAGCACCAACCCCCAGAGTCAGACATGACTGGACTTAACGTCAGGGGAAACCTTTACCTATACTTATGAAAATCATATTGCAATTAAGTATTTTGTGCTGAAGAGAGATTGGAGGTGGTTGGCATTGGGGAAGCATTAAGAAAATAAAATAAAATGTGTCCTCTGACTTACCTTTAAGGCCACAAAGTCTACACATGGCTGCAAATACAGTAGACTCCATTTCTATGTTCCTAACTCCAGCATCATATGCTCTTTTTAAGTACTCTAGCTTTTTCTCATTGGAGAATGAGCACAACGCTCCATCTAATCTTCCCTGACCTTAGAAGGAAAAAAAGGGGGAAAAGAAAAAGAAAGCATCAGTATTTTGTACTTTCATGTATTCTGTGCTCAAAACTAGTACTGGTAGGGCTGACTTCTACAATCAAAGTAAGTTTTCTTCAGAGAACTCACGGTTAATATCCCAACATCCTGCTGAAATTAAGAATTCACTGATTTTTTATTTCATTTTAATAGCATGCTCTTTGAAATATTAATATCTTATCTTCCATGTATTAACATTACAACAAAACGGCACCAAGTGAACTACAAAGAGACACATAAAAATATGCAATCCAACAAAAAGCTATATTATTATGGAGAAGATCCAATAAATTAAGGATAATGTGCTCTTTATTACTCTATGCATAAAAAAGTAGTACAAGCCAATAATGGAACACGAGCACTAAAATGATAGAAGACACAATGGTGCAGGCAGGGCCCTGCTGTGATTTTTACAGCTAATGGAGGGCGCTAGTGAGCTCAAAGAACACAAATCTCTCATTGCCTGCAGTCAAAATCTATACTATTCCTGTATAAAGATGGTGTGCTAATCATTGTCTTGCATTTAATGTGGTAGTAGCGGAGACTAGGGACTCAGAGACATGGTCAGTGCATTGTCAAACCATTTGTCTCATACTGTGTGCGAATTAGTACATTTTTTTTTTCATGTCAGGAGCGACTTAAGAAACTGCAAGTCGTTTCTGGTGTGAGAGAATTGGCTGTCTGCAAGGACATTGCCCAGGGACACCTGGATGTTTTGATGTTTTCACCATCCTTGTGGGAGGCTTCTCTCATGTCTCCACATGGAGCTGGAGCTGACAGAGGGAGCCCATGCACTCTCTCCCTGGGTTGGATTTGATCTGGCAACCTTCAGGTCAGCAACCCAACCTTCAAGTCATCAGTCCTACCGGCACAAGGAGCTGACAGCCACTGCGCCACCATTAGTAATGCCATCATAGCACAATGATTTGAGTGTTGTACTCTGGAAACCAGGGTTCAATTCTCTGCTTAGCTATGCAAACCCATTGGGTGACTTTGGGCAAGTCACACACTCTCAGACTCCTAAGACCCTGTGTTAGTTTCACCTTAGATTTGCCCAAAGTTGGAAATGACTTGAAAGCACACAACCACAAAGCTGGAAGATGGGTCATTGTGGCTTTGACTTTTTCTTAATAGAGACACACAATTTAGGGTCAAGCAACACTGTAGAATTAATGCTGTTTGACATTACTTTAATTGCCATGGCTTAATGTTATGGAATTATGGAAGTTCAAGTCTTTAACCTTCGCTACTGAAGAGTGCTAGTGCCTCGCCAAGGCGCTCTGACTTACAAGAAGCACTGCTCAACTATCAAGCAAAATTGAGCGCTAGAAATAACATCGTATAAAAGCTGAGTGGCACAACTTGGGGATCACAACCAGACTCAGTGAAGACATCTGCCCTTATGCTTTGCTACGCTGCTGCTGAATACACATGCCCAGTGTAGAATACATCTCACTACCTTAAAATAGTGGATGTGGCTCTTAATGAGACATGTTGCATTATCACAAGATGTCTATGCTCCACATCGCTGTTTAGCTGGCATTGCACCACCTGACATCTGCCAGGAAGTAGCAGCCAGCAATGAAAGGACCAAGGCATTGGCATCTCCGGCCCATCCCCTGTTCGGATATCAGTCAACACGCCAATACCTTAAATCAAGAAATAGTTGTCTAAGATCTATAGAGATACTCGCAGGAACACCTCAGCAAGCGAAAGTCCAAAAGCAACAGGCTAAAATCCGGAACCTCAATCAGTGGCTGATGCCGGATAAGAGGCTCCCTCCCGGGCACACAGAAGACTGGGTGACTTGGAAGGCATGAGATGCAGAGCCAACCTTAAGAAATGGGGCTACAAAAGTGGAGTCTACGACATGCAAGTGTGGAGAAGAGCAAACCACAGACCATCTATTACAATGCAGCCTGAGCCCTGCCACATGCACAATGGAGGACCTTCTCACAGCGACACCAACGGGACTCCAAGTGGCCAGCTTCTGGTCAAACAACATTTAGTATAATGCCAAGTTTTTAAACTTTATGTTTTTAAATACATTACAACTTGTACCCTCAGTTCGCTTCTGATATGATAAATAAATAGTGCCTCACCAAAATACAAATCCCAGGATTCCATAGAATTGAGCCATGCCATTTAAAGTGGTGTCAAACCCACATCGAAATTTGCCCTGTCATGTTATAGTTTGATTTCCATCCCATATTTATCTTCCCTACCTGCTTTGTTTATTTGATGTATGTTCTATTTTGATATAGACACTCTTTTTATCAGTTTGATTGTTTGCCCATTTATGTCTATATTGGACCTTTTAATGATGTGGATGATTGTTTATATTTCCTGCTCTCAGTTATGTTTTTTAAAAACTATGACTTGTTTAATTTGTTTTTAAATGTGATGCTTGTTGTTTTAACTGTTTGATTTTATGATGTCATGTGATTTGTATTGGGCTTGTCCCTGTGTGAGCCACTGCAAGTCCCCGTTGGGGAGATGGAGGCGTCATACACAAATAAAGTTGTTGTTGTTGTTGTTGTTATTATTATTATTATTTTATGACACAGCAAACAAGATAGATATGCTGGATTTCATATCACAAAATCACAAGTCGAACACTTCCCAAGTGTCTAGGACTGTGTAATGTATTTTCGGATGATGTGCGCAGATCCCAGTAGGGTGGCCTTTTGCAGCTGGCAGATCGTAATTTTGTCAATGTCTATTGTTTCCAAATGCCGGCTGAGATCTTTTGGCACGGCACCCAGTGTGCCCATCACCACCGGGACCACCTGCACTGATTTCTGCCAGAGTCTTTGAAGTTCAATCTTGAGGTCCTGATAGCGGCTGAGTTTTTCCTGTTGTTTTTCGTCAATGCGACTGTCACCTGGGATGGCGACATCAATGATCCCAACCTTTTTCTTTTCCACAACTGTGATGTCTGGTGTGTTGTGTTCCAGAACTTTGTCAGTCTGGATTCGGAAGTCCCACAGTATTTTTGCGTGCTCATTTTCCAATACTTTTGCAGGTTTGTGATCCCACCAGTTCTTTGCTGCTGGCAGGTGGTACTTGAGGCATAAGTTCCAATGAATCATTTGGGCCACATAGTTGTGCCTCTGTTTGTAGTCTGTCTGTGCAATTTTCTTACAGCAGCTGAGGATATGATCAATGGTTTCGTCAGTTTCCTTGCACAGTCTGCATTTTGGGTCATCAGCTGATTTTTCGATCTTGGCCTTGATTGCATTTGTTCTGATGGCTTGCTCCTGGGCTGCAAGGATCAGGCCTTCTGTCTCGTTCTTCAGGGTCCCATTCGTGAGCCACAGCCAGGTCTTCTCCTTATCATCTTTTCCTTCAATTTTGTCAAGGAACTTTCCATGCAATGTTTTGTTGTGCCATCTGTCAGCTCTAGTTTGTAGTGTGGCTTTCTTGTACTGGTTTTTTGTCTGCTGTGCTTTGAGGAGTTTCTGATTTTTGACTTGAATCAAAGCAGGTTCTTCACTTTGCTTTACATATTCTGCCAGGGCATGTTCTTCTTCTTTGACTGCTTGTTTTACTTGTAAGAGTCCTCTGCCCCCTGATCTTCTAGGCAGATACAGCCGGTCAACATCACTGCGAGGGTGCAGTGAATGATGAATGGTCATGAGTTTTCTTGTTTTTCTGTCCAAATTATCCAGTTCCATCTGTGTCCAGTTTATGATGCCAGCAGTATATCTTATGACAGGTATGGCCCAGGTGTTTATGGCCTTGATGGTGTTGCATCCATTGAGCTTGCTTTTGAGAATTTTTCTGACCTTTTGTGTGTATTCTTTGCTGACCACAGTTTTCACATGTTCATGCTTGATGTTGTCCAGCTGTAGTATGCCCAGATATTTATAGGCCTCTGGCTGGTGACACTTTATTGTTTGGCCATTAGGCATATTTATGCCCTCACTTTCAATGATTTTTCCCTTCTTCAATGCCACTGTTGAACATTTGTCCAAGCCAAACTCCATGCTGATATCAGTGCTAAAAATTCGGACAGTGTTAGTCAGAGACTGGATTTCAGTTTCCGTTTTTCCATACAGCTTCAGGTCATCCATGTACATCAAATGCGAAATTTTGTGAGAATTCTTAGATGTTTGATAGCCGAGATTTGTTTTTTTGTAAGATTGTTGACAGAGGGATCATGGCAATAATGAAAAGCAGAGGGGACAATGAGTCTCCCTGGAAAATTCCTCTCCTGATGTTGACAAGTCCATAGCTTTCATTTCCAACAAACAGTTCAGTTTTCCAGTGCTCCATCATGTTTTCAATGAAGGTGCCAACGTTTTTATTAATCCTGATGGCGTCCAGGCACTTGATGATCCAGCTGTGTGGGAGTGAGTCAAAGGCCTTTTTGTAGTCAATCCACGTCATGTGAAGATTAGCTTTTCGGCTCTTACAGTTCTCCAGAATCATTTTGTCAATCAATAACTGGTCTTTTGTGCCCCTGCTTTTCCGTTTGTTGCCTTTCTGTTCATCTGGCAAGATGTTTTTTTCTTCAAGATAGTCTTGAATTCTGTCAGCTATGGTGCCAGTCAGTAGTTTAAACATAGTGGGCAAACACGTTATTGGCCTGTAGTTTCCTGGTGCTGCTCCTTTTGCTGGATCCTTTTGTATCAGGTATGTTCTTCCAGTTGTTAGCCATTCACTGATACTTCCTTTCTGCAGCATCTCATTGAATTGTTGGGCCATTTTTCCATGTAAATTAATCAGATGTTTGAGCCAAAATCCATGAAGTTGATCACTACCAGGCGATGTCCAGTTCTTGACTTTTTGCACTCGTTCACTGATCATTTCAGTTGTTATTTCCATCTGTTCCATTTTGTTCTGTGAGAATTTTCCTTCAAACTCCTTTATCCACCCAGCATTTTTGTTGTAGTTCTTATTATTTTCCCATTATTATTATTATTATTATTATTATTATTATTATTATTATTATTATTATTACTATTATTATTATTTTATTATTATGACACAGCAAACAAGATAGCTATGCTGGATTTCGTATCACAAAATCACAAGTCGAACACTTCCCAAGTGTCTTGGACTGTGTGATGTATTTTTGGATGATGCGTGCAGATCCCAGTAAGGTGGCCTTTTGCAGTTGGCAGATCGTGATTTTGGCAATGTCTATTGTTTCCAAATGCTGGCTGAGATGATGATGATGATGATGATGATGATAATTATTATTATTCTACACTGTAGATGCACCCAAACTTTTCAAATATGGGATGTCAGAAAGTGTTCCGAGATATACCGTGGTCTAACTTGCCTCCATCATTCTGCACCAAGAAAAAGATAGCCCCAAGGCAAGAGAGCCAAGAAATTGAGGCATATCTGAATTTAAAGGACAATGATGACTTTCAAACTAGAAAAAAAATTGTGCACATGTATATGTGAATAAGTACTACTCTACATGAATTAAGCTCTCTGGGAAATAATCTCTAATTAAGGTCACAAATTCAAGCTTCCTTGTGGAATTAAAGGATCTTGGAAGTAATCATTTTAATTAGTGTTTTAGCCAATAGCTGGAATTTCACTGCATTCCTGTGCCCACTTACCTGGAAGTAAACCCAGTGGGGATAACTTCTGAGGAGAAACAGAGGGTTGAGCTGTTACTGGGGATATTAAGAAGCACTGCTTTTTGGCTTTCAACTTCTATTTTTGAATATGGCCAAATACCTGCAGAGCGACTAACCTGAGCAAACTGCTTCATTGTATTTTTAATTTAGGTACATTAATCCTCGAAATGGTTTTGATAAAACGTGGCCTCAAGCAAAAACCACAGATGGCCATGCTTGCAAACAGATCCAAAGGTTTATAAATAGTCTTCAGATTATTAATTCTCTATTTATTCAGTCCCATCCGCTTTGCAAACAGCATTTAATTGCCTCCAAAGAAAAGGTTCCAGGGTACTAGAGAGAGAGGTGCTAATGGTTATTTACATAAATGCCACACTTCTTGACATTTTTCTTCAGTGAGGTAATTTTCAAGGCTATAATCCTATCACTGGAAGTAACTGAAGTGTAATCCAGCTGTTAACATGATGGTATGATTATTGACAGGGGAGTATTTTACTTTAAGTGTTTAATATAATATGCTTGTTTCTGACAAAATGTCAATGAATAGCTACTGGCTTTTGAGGAAGAGGAAGATAAGGCACTGCTCTCAAGGGTATCTTATTTTTTTCTGTCTCAGAATGAAGGAAATGGGAAATCAGATTTTTATGCTTTTTTAAAACACAAACACAAGGCACCATTTCTCAATTCCAGGTTAGTTTACAATGATTTAGAAACAGAGACAGAAAATACTGTTGTTTCTCCACATTTGTGGTTTTGACTTTTGATTATTCAAGGATTCCATTGTGATTCTACCATCAGCTTCCAGCAAAGGTTACCCATAAGGTCCTGCTGGAAGAGCTGCTGGAAGGTGTTCTCTCAGGTTAAAAAAAGCATTTTCTTTATGGTTTATCACTCTCATAGGGGTCCTATGCCCCTGACTAGGAGACGTGGAGAGCTGACAGTTAACTGACAAAGTTAAAGATTTGTGGTGACATTGTAAAGAAGACAAATAGAAGAGGGTTTTTTTTGTGTCAGGAACAACTTGAGAAACTGCATGTTGCTGGTGTGAGAGAATTGGCTGTCTGCAAAGAGGTTGCCCAGGGGAAGCCCGGATGTTTTGATAGTTTTACCATCCTTGAGGGAGGCTTCTCTCATGTTCCCACATGGGGAGCAGGAGTTGATTGAGGGAGCTCATCTGCACTCTCCCCAGATTCGAACCGGCAACCTTCAGTTCAGCAACCCAGCGTTCAAATCAGCAGTCCTGCCGGCACAAGGGTTTAACCCATTGCACCACCAGGACTCCTGGTAGAAGAGTTTAAAATGCTGTATACACTTTTTGAGTTTTTATTATCAATTCTTAAAGGAAGACAGAGGCGGTGCCGGGTGATGTTTGGAGAAGGCATTCTGTAAAAGCTGTGCCACAAGTGAGAAGGTTTGTTCACTCCTCCCATGGAGAAGTAGTGTGCACCAAGAAGGGTCTTATTAGACAGGGCTGGCATTATGAGTAAATAGTAAATACTAATTAGACAGCAAATACAAACATAGACCAGTGGTTTTCAACCTGGAGTCCCCCGATGTTTTTGGCATACAACTCCCAGAAATCCCAGCCAGTTTACCAGCTGTTAGGATATCTGGGAGTTGAAGACCCCAGGCTGATAACCACTGGCATAGAAGTGATTTCCAGGTGTTCATGCCCACAAGACCTGGTTCTGAGCACAGATCTCTCCAAGTTTGGCATTTAGCTTCACTTGAATGTTAAGAGAATAGAGCCCATTTGCCCGCTATCTTGCTCAGAGTAAAAAGAGGGCAACTATGGAGAGTTGTACTGATGTTTCTCCTCCCACCTCAGGTGGTGGTGAGAGAACTTGGGCATTGCTGTCAACTGATGATCTTTAAGGATGTCGGTAGGTTAGCCTGGAATGGGCCTTCAAAGCTCCTTTGATTATTTACAAGTCTTAAAGTAAACAGCAGTATTAAGAAGTGGGCAAGCAGCTACTAAACTTCTGCAATGCTACCTTAACGTGACAAAAACAAATTGCTTTAAAATCTTGGTCCCTAACTGATGTTTCCAAAACATCTCCAGAAGCAACTCCATGTAGAATGCATTGCAGTGAACCAATCACAACACCTTCTTTGTAGGGGTGTGCGAATCCGTTCTGTTTTTGTTTTGAATTTCGGTGCCCCCTGTTCTGTTTTTGGGAATATTCTGGGATATTATATAGTAAATAAATAAATATTAGGAAGGGGCTGTTTGGATTCGTAATTTGGGACCCTGCGTTCCATTTCTATTTTGGGAAGACTTCCCAAAAACAGAACTGGGAGAGGAGGGGCACCCGAAAACAGAATGAAAATAGAACAGATTCCTACTTCTTGGCATATGATCCCATGAAGAGATGTGGATAAGGAAATGACATGCTTAGCATGTTTACTCAGAAATCCATCCATATTCAATAAAGCATATAGCCAGTTCATGACTAATTGAAAGTGTTGCCCATTGAATTTAGTAATACTTAGAGATATCAGCCCCGGTGGCAAAGTGTGTTAAAGCACTGAGCTGCTGAACTTGCAGACTGAAAGGTCCCTGGGAGCGGAGTGAGCGCCTGCTGTGAGCTCCAGCTTCTGCCAACCTAGCAGTTCGAAAACATGCCAATGTGAGTAGATCAATGGGTACGGCTCTGGCGGGAAGGTAACAGCGCTCCTTGCAGTCATGCCAGCCACATGACCTTGGAGGTGTCTACGAACAACGCCGGCTCTTCGGCTTAGAGTCAAACATGACTGGACTTAACGTCAGGGGAAACCTTTACTTTTACCTAGAGATATCAGTGGCTACTAATCATAGCAACTTTATACATAGGGATTTGTGCATGTGTGCATGTGTAAATGGCATGCCTGCACATGCATTCATGTGTTGTTTTGAATAGTTTTCAAATCTGCTGAAGGAACAAGAAGAAAATTGACAATAAATACCCTGAGCAGCGCCAACAAAAATCTGGCTGTGTCATGTCATGATGCCATAATGCCTTCAGTTGAAGTGAGGGCTGCCAACTTGGATGACTTTAAAGGGAATTGTACAAATTCATGGAAGATAGAGGTATCAGTGCTACTAGTCATAACAACTTTATATTCTTTCTGTACCAAACATCAATCGGCATCAATAACTGCAGAAACATGGGAGGGAGGATACTATTATACCGTTTTCCTGCTTGTGAGCTTCTAATAGGCAATTGGCGGCCACTGTATGAACTGAATGCTGAACCACTGTAGTCTCATCCTGCATAGATTTTGTTACATCATTATTTTTATAGGCATTCTTATCTTTAAGATCTTTTAAAAAGTTATGTACACGCTCCACTCACCTTCATAAAAATCATCGGTGCACATTGTATGGCCAATTAGAGTTGGGAAATCTTCAATCTCTCTGCTACATTTTAGTAATTCATTTGCAAGGTCTTGGTCAAGTTCGGTGCTTCGTACTACCACATTGTCCAGTATCACCTGTTCAAACTGAGGCTTAAAAAAGGAATCCACTGCTATATCTGTTATGACAACAGAGCCAGGTTCGATTCCTAAAAAACAAAAAGATGTTAACGGATGAAAACACTACTTGAACAAAAGGATGCCTGAGATAATAAATGATAGCAATATTGATTTGAGTAATCAGAATATAACAAGACATTTGGAAAGTTGAGTTTACACAAATGCGGAACTGATACAAGGTTATGTGTCACATGAAAGCCACTATTTATACGGAGTCTTCAGTATCTGTCATTGTGCATACAATGAGATTGAGAGAAAGAGGATAGTAATGTAAGCTTTCATGGACTCAGTTTGCAATCATCCAATGTCTTTATCCGTCATTGCTAATCTGAAGATCAATTGATAAGCAAACAAGACAAATATGTTGCCTCTAAGGGAAGATAGGCAACAGGTATTGCATGGCAACATCTTCCTCAATCTGTACTTGTACAATCTGCATAGAAAAACCGGTCCTATATGTAGTGAGTGAAATGAGATGCACATGTATGCGTAAGACTATCTTCACATTACAGTCCACATATATGGTGAGGGAGATTGTGTAAGAATGCAAGACTTGACCCTGCAGTCCACCACATCATTGTTAACCTACATGCATGGCCTACTTTGGCACTATTTGGACCAATCATGTACAATAAATAAGGGTTGCCAGATCTCTGGATGAGAGGCAAGGCTACATGCAACCTTCCAGTTAGACAGGGAGCCATCTAACTGGCTGAACAGGTTGCTGTAATTTGGAAAGGTAAGTGATTTAAATAAATATTGTAATGTACAAGACATGTAACTTCCATCCAGGAAAATGTTATCTCTCTCTATGAGAATTTGAATAAGAAACGATGGCATCACTACACCCTTCCTTGTTGATGGCATCACCACACCCTTCCTTGTGACATCACTCAATGTGATTATTTTGGCCTGGTAAGCTTTGATATAAAACTTAAGCAGATGTGGTAAAAGAATTATGAAGCCCCTGGTGGCGCAGCGAGTTAAACTGCTGAGCTGCTGAATTTGCTGACCTAAAGGTCAGCGGTTCGAATCCGGGGAGCGGGGTGAACTCCCGCTGTCAGCCCCAGCTTCTGCCAATCTAGCAGTTCAAAAACATGCAAATGTGAGTAGATCAATAAGTACCTCTCCGGCGGGAAGGTAACAACGCTCCATGAGGTCATGCCAGCCAAATGACTTTGGAGGTGTCTATGGACAACGCTGGCTCTTCACCTTAGAAATGGAGTGAGCAACAACCTCCAGAGTTGGACACAACTAGACTTAATGTCTGGGGAAAACCCTTACCTTTTTACTAGGTAAAGAATTACCTGGATACTTCGTACTTGTGGGGACTAAGTACCTTTAACAGGTATCTTGCATTGGTTTTTACTGAGCTTGTGTAGTAGAAGATAAGAATGGACTGGAATGCACTTAATGTATGGTAGGACACTGCCACTGCTATTATGATATTCCTTGGAAACTATGTATTAAAGAAATTATATGTACTATTACTATTCTGAATTCAGAAGAACTATATTTATTTATTTATTTATTTATTTATTTGCAGTATTTATATTCCGCCCTTCTCACCCCCAAGGGGACTCAGGGTAAATCACATTATATACATATAGGGCAAACATTCAATGCCCATATACACATAGAACCAAGACAGAGACAGACGCAGAGGCAATTTAACCTTCTCCTGAGGGGATGTTCGATTCTGGCCACGGGGGGGAGCAGCTGCTTCATCATCCACTGTGACGGCACTTCCTCATTCCAACATCATAAATTAGTTAAATTTGCCTCCCCACTTTATAAGCGGTACCTTATTTCCTACTTGATAGATGCAACTATCTTTCGGGTTGCTAGGTCAGCAACGAGCAGGGGCTATTTTTTATTTTTTAATTGACGGGTGCTCACCCCGCCATGGGCTGGCCTCGAACACATGACCTCATGGTCAGAGTGATTTATTGCAGCAGGCTGCTCACCAGCCTGCACCACAGCCCAGTCCTGGCTGTTTTCAAAGCATTATTTCACAACATGGTATAGTGAGACCTCCACGTTTATGAGGGTTAGGGGGTGTGGGGCCCCTGCAAATGTGGAAAAACTATGAAAAAACTATTTTTCCTCCATTAGAGAACATTTTTAAGCAATGTGATGGAGGTCCAATAGTTGGCAACTGGGGTGCAGGAGGAGGAAATTTCCACCCACCAGCCAGTGAGGCTGTGATTTGGATTTATGATGAAGTGTTTGATTGTTGCAGATTCACTGGATGATGGAAGGGGGTGAAAAGATCATTCTTTTGCACCTCAGTCACTAGCTGAACGGATTTCCTTTTTCTAATCTGACTGCTGCTTGGAAAAGTAGTATTTATGAATATTAATCATCTGTGAATCTTTAACTCTAACTGCCGTGCTAAATTCAGGTCTTTATTTTTGAGTGTTTGTATTCTTATTCATCAGCATTCTGAAGAGCATGGTGAAAATGTAATCCAACCCTCCCCCCTTGCGCATCTGCAAAGAACAAGTGTTGGTTTGCTACATTAGAAAAATACCTATTTGTAGTCTTTATATGGCTTGGCAGGCTGATATTTGTTGACTTGAAATTCTTTAAAAATGTTATGAAAATCTCATAAAGGCATGACCTTTTCCTGCGATGTATTTCATTTGCATCCCCGCTGCCCGACTGCCGCAAAACTCTTTGCTCACCTAATCCTCCTGAAGTACCGATGCGTATAATAGTAACATCACAGCATTTTGCATGGTGTAGCAATTTGATTAGTTCATGGAGCATGATGGAAATGGAGGGAACACCCATTCCGTGCTGTTAGGGAATAGAAGGGAGGAAAAACGTCATTTTTTTTCCTTAGCAAAAATGATATCATTTTATGCTAAATATAATGAGGCTACATTTAAATTACTGCTGCACAATACATTAATTGGATGTTTGGAGCACAGCCCACCCAGAACTAGATGGATTTTAACTTGGCTTTCTTGTTTTGAACACTCTTCCAAATGAAGTACATTGGTGGTGCAGCGGGTTAAACCGCTGAGCTACTGAACTTGCTGACTGAAAGGTCAGCAGTTCGAATCTGGAGAGCGGAGTAAGTTCCCACTGTTAGCTCCATCTTCTGCCAACCTAGCAGTTCAAAAACATGCAAATATGAGTAGATCAATAGGTACTGCACCAGTGAGAATCTAACAGCGCTCCATGCAGTCATGCTGGCCACATGACCTAGGAGGTCTCTACAGACAACGTCAGCTCTTTGGCTTAGAAATGGAGATAAGTATCAATCCCCAGAGTCGGACACGACTAGACTTAATGTCAGGGGAAAACCTTTACCTTTATTAATCGGTATATCTTTGCACTACCTTTAATTAACTAGGCATTTAAATAAAATAAAAATAGCATCTGTACACTGTTCTCTTAGATTAGTGGTTCTCAGCCTGTGAGTCCCCAGATGTTTTGGCCTTCAACTCCCAGAAATCTCCCCATTGTGCACATCCTTCTACAGGGTTCAGATAAAAACTCTATTTTAAAACTGACCCTTTTTTACACAAAAAGTGCTGGCCATCTGTGAGAAGATGGAAGCGGACAGCTGTGATATTAATGCCAATAACAAAATCCAAATTTAAAATTTACTATGGACAAGCCACTAGTTTTACTTACCCTTGCCCCCGCTTAAACCTTACCTTAAGGGAATAATTAATTTTAATTTTAATCTTTTTATTCTGTATTTGCACAACTACCTAGGAGTGGGTTGGTAGTCTAGTAGGCCGGGATGCTTTGTTTTTACATGGTTTTACATGGTTTTACTGTATGTATGGGTAAGTATGTACTTTTTGTATGTTTCACGTGTTTTGATATGGTAAAAATTGACTAATAAATAAAGAGTTGTTGTTGTATAATAATTAACTCCCAGAAATCCTAACAGCTGGAAAACTGGCTGGGATTTCTGGGAGTTGTAGCCAAAACATCTAGGGAACCACAGGTTGAGAACCACTGTCTCAGATGCAACTAAAATAAATTTAGAAATCCAGTGGGAAAATGTTACAAGATAACTTATTCAATGTCTCTTTAGAAGTAAAACTCAATGTGTTTAATGGAACCCATTGTCAAATAAACAGGTAATTCAAATTAGATCCTTTGAATCAAAACGTTTTTTCCAAATATTAGCATATTCAACAACAAAACAACCAACAGCACCATAGATTGCTAAGTTAGGATGGAGTGGAAGCGCAGAGAGATTTAAAGGGGATTCTGTGCAATGCTTTGAATATTACTTTGCATTGACTTTGAAATTTGCTGACTTTGACCATCTCTTAGTTTCGAAAACAAAATTGCACAGTGTTTATAAAACCATCGGATTTGGAGGATTCATTTGATTTTGACAATCACTCAACTTTGTGAGTTTTCATCACGTAGAGCAGCCAATCAGTCCAATTCAAATGGACACAATGCAAATCTGAAGCTAGTTTGGGAATCAATCAAAGGCTCTCCTGCTTTTATTCCAGCCTTATTAGGGATACAGGGTGTCACCTTCTCTACTGAGTTATACCGTAGGTTCATCTAGGTCAGGGATCCCCAAACCTTTTAAACGGGCCCGGGTCACTGTCCCTGAGACCATTGGAGGGATGGACTATAGTTCAAAAAAACAAAACAAAACTATGAACAAATTCCTATGCACACTGCACATATCTTATTTTGAAGTAAAAAAAAAACAAAACAGGAACAAACACAGCCTCAATGTTAATAATAATAATAATAATAATAATAACAACAACAACAAACACAGCCTCAATGTTAATAATAATAATAATAATAATAATAATAATAATAATAATAAAATCCAGCATATCTATCTTGTTTGCTGTGTCATAATAAAATAATAATAATAATAATACAGAAGGCCTGATCCTTGCAGCCCAGGAGCAAACCATCAGAACAAATGCAATTAAGGCCAAGATCTAAAAATCAGCTGATGACCCAAAATGCACACTGTGCAAGGAAACCGATGAAACCATTGATCATATCCCCAGCTGCTGTAAGAAAATCGCACAGGCAGACTATAAACAGAGGCACAACTATGTGGCCCAAATGATTCATTGGAACTTATGCCTCAAGTACCACCTGCCAGCAGCAAAGAATTGGTGGGATCACAAACCTGCAAAAGTATTGGAAAATGAACACGCAAAGATACTGTGGGACTTCCAAATCCAGACTGACAAAGTTCTGGAACACAACACACCAGACATCACAGTTGTGGAAAAGAAAAAGGTTTGGATCATTGATGTTGCCATCCCAGGTGACAGTCACATTGACAAAAAACAACAGGAAAAACTCAGCTGCTATCAGGACCTCAAGATTGTACTTCAAAGACTCTGGCAGAAACCAGTATAGGTGGTCCTGGTGGTGATGGGCACATTGGGTGCCGTGCCAAAAGATCTCAGCCAGCATTTGGAAACAATAGACACTGACAAAATTACGATCTGCTAGCTGCAAAAGGCCACCCTACTGGGATCTGCGTGCATCATCCGAAAATACATCACACAGTCCTAGACACTTGGGAAGTGTTCAACTTGTGATTTTGTGATACGAAATCCAGCATATCTATCTTGTTTGCTGTGTCATACAATGTTGTTGTGTCAATAATAATAATAATAATAATGAGGGTTGGAAGAGACCCCTTGGGCCATTTAGTCCAACCCCCTTCGGCCTTTGTGCACCAAAAGCACAAGCAAAAAACGCCTTAATAATTAATAATTAATTAAATAATAATTAAAATACATTGATAAAAAAGCATAAGCAAAGAATTGGAAGGCGCGCACCAGATGAGGGAGGAGGCGGGAAAGGCACACGTGGGGTGAGTGAGGAGGTGGGAAAGGTGTGCAAGGGGCGAGGAAGGAGGAGGAGGAAGCCGCTGCCGCAGGGGGTGGATAAATGATTTCTAGGGGCTGTGTGTGACCTGTGAGGCGTAGTTTGGGGGGCCCTGATCTAGATAGGTAAGGTAAAGGTTTCCCCTGACAGTCATGTCTGACTCTGGGGGTTGGTGCTCATCTCCATTTCTAAGCCGAAGAGCCGGCGTTATCCGTAGACACCTCCAAGGTCATGTGGCCAGCATGACTGCATGGAGCACCGTTACCTTCCCGCCGGAGCGGTACCTATTGATCTACTCAGATTTACATGTTTTCGAACTGCTAGGTTGGCAGAAGCTGGAGCTAACAGCAGGCGCTCATTCCGCTCCCGGGGTTTGAACCTGGGACCTTTCGGTCTGCAAGTTCAGCAGCTCAGTGCTTTTAACCCACTTCGCCACCGGGGCTCTAGATAGATAGGGCTAAAAATGACTGGGTTACTAAACCCTTACATATTGTAAAACTAGGTCTTTTTTGTTTCCAAAGATATTCAGATCCCAGAGCCTACTGCACAAAAGGAGGTAAGATTCAAAGCACTTTGCCAGTTATGCTCTTTTCCACCTTTACCCCCTACAATTTAGAGACTGAAGGAAGAGGAGGAGGAAGTGGAGAAAAATCACCATGTCAACTGACATTTTTCCTACTATACTATCCTGATCCATATTGCATATCTGCACACTCACTTGTAAGTAAAAAGAGCTGCAACTGCACACTTGAGTATTTATTGTAGGGATATGAATCTTTGCTTACATTGTTATTGTGTATATATGGCTAAGCGCACAGATGTCTATTATACACAGCAAAAAAGGAAAAGTATGGTATATAATATACAGTAGAGTCTCACTTATCCAACACTCGCTTATCCAACGTTCTGGATTATCCAACGCATTTTTGTAGTCGATGTTTTCAAAACATCATGATATTTTGGTGCTAAATTCGTAAATACAGTAATTACTACATAGCATTACTGCATATTGAACTACTTTTTCTGTCAAATTTGTTGTGTAACATGATGTTTTGGTGCTTAATTTGTAAAATCATAACCTAATTTGATGTTTAATAGGCCTTTCCTTAATCCCTCCTTATTATCCAACATACTTGCTTATCCAACGTTCTGCCGGCCCGTTTATGTTGGATAAGTGAGACCCTACTGTAATGCAAAGTAAGTTATGTTGTTGTTATACACTTCTATTATAATGTAATCACTTATATGTTGCGATTGTAACATCAGCTTATATATAAAATACTGTATAGATGAAGAACTACTGTTTTAAACCATCTCGGGTCTGAACTGGGTTTGAATTAACCCGGTAATTGACCGTAACTCTGTTCCTGTCGTTAATCCAAATAATAATATTAAGCTTAATTATGGTATTGATACAAGCAAAAGTATAATGCAGTATAGGTAACCTGTATATATAGTGTCCAGGTGGATTTATTCAACCCTCAGTCTGTATATATTATTTGTATATATATTATATTCAGCAAGGCATCCTGAGGACAAGAAAAAGGGGGAAATGCTTTTGTACATATTGTACTCATGTGTAGTTTAATGTAATGTGCCATTTAGACTGAGCAACACAATACTCTTGGGTTTCTGCCCAAAAACATTTTCCTGCCCTTCCCAGAAACACCATAGAGGCAACCCACATTTTTAATGTGAAAATTGTGTTCTTTAACATTAGCAGCCCATAACAGAATTTGGGCAAAAATGTATAGATGGTGCCCGTTGATAGTACTATTGAACATTAGAAATCTCCATAGATCTTTGCCTTGAATAAATTGTTAATTATCAGAGAAAGGATTTGCACTTGGACAAGAATCAAACACAAGACTGACAAAGGATTATGGTGGGCCCTTGATTTCTGCTGCAGTTTGGTCTCGGGACACCCCCTTAATCCATGTGGATCCCAAAATCCGTGGATGCTTAATTCTCCTTACTATATACAATGGTACTCCTTATATAAAATGGCAAAATCAAGGTTTGATATTTGGAACCTTTTTCAAAAAGATTCAAGCCGTGATGATGAAGTCCATGGATACAGAATCTGTGGATACAGAGAGCTGTATTAATGCAGAAGAGAAGCTGAGATAAAAGGTCACTTGTTGAAAGATACTCATTGAGCCTCTGACAAGATATGGACTAGAGTTCTGATTGAGAATTTAAAGCTCTCCAGATGTTGTTGGACTTCAACCTCTTTCAGTACATCTTGGGAAATATAATTCAGGAATTTCTAGAGGGTCGTAGTTCACCATCTAGAAGATGTTTCTGCCTAATACATCACACTATAACAGTGGGTTCCTAGTACTAATATGCAGTCATGAGGACCAGAGGCTGAAGCAACCCATTACAATTGGGTTGTTGTGCATTTTCTGGGTTGCATGACCATGTTCCAGAAGCATTCTCTCCTGATGTTTCTCCCACATCTATAGCAGGCATCCTCGGAGGTTGTGGGGTCTGTTGGAAAACTAAGCAAGGGAGGTTTATATATCTGTGGAAGGTCCAGGTGGGAGGCCTGACTTCTTCCTGCCTGCGGGAATCCTTTATTCTGAGGTGTTAGCTGCCCCTGATTGATCCATGTCTGGAATTCCTCTGTTTTCAGAGTGTTGTTCTTTATTTACTGTTCTGATTTTAGAGTTTTTAAAAAAAATACTGGTAGACAGATTTTGTTCATTTTCATGGTTCCCTCCTTTGTGTCGAAATTGTCCACATGCTTGTGGATTTCAATGGCTTCTCTGTGTTGTCTGACATGATTGTTGTTAGAGTGGTCCAGCATTTCTGTGTTCTCCATTACAATTATGCTGTTACTCTTATCCTTTCGTTCATAGTATGCTGCTGCTCTTCTAACGCACTGTGAAGTGGTTGGGGTTTTTCAGTAGCAAAGCCACTGAACCCCTTCTCTGGCCTATAATTAGCATCAAGTGGTTAATCCTTCCCCGGGGCTTGGATTTACAAGCTACTGTCAGCAGGATCAGGAGCAAAGTTGTCCAGGAAAAAGTAGGACATCAAATACACACCAAAGGTCCTAGTGGGAGCCACTCTATTCCTTGCTGTCTATAGCTCAAAACAGATAGCTACTTAGATCCCATCTCAGGAGACAGGCGGCTTATAAATTCAACATGTAAATGAGTAAGTCGAAGAATACATAAGATTTAGCACATTTTAAGAAGACATGCTCTCTCAAGTAGTTTAAAGGCAGTAGTGCTGTTTGACATAGCACGTGATTATCCCCACTTTTGTATCTTGCATTTGATATGCCTTATTTTGTGATTGGTCATTGTAAGGTCAGCATTGCTTAATTTGTACACCTGAATGCTTTGACATATATTTCTGAGGAAATCTGGGTGTGAGAGGCAAAATGGATTAACTATAAGGGATGTGTCGTCCTCTTGACACTATTTTGACATCCAGAGTGAATTTACAGGATGAATCAATCACTAAACAAGACCATATAAAACCTGAAATCTCTCCAAGTTGGTTGCTGTTGTTTGCCTTCAAGCCATTTCTAACATGGTGCTACTAAGAAGACTCTATGATGGGGTTTTCTGAAGCTGAAAGCATGCAACGTGCCCAAGGTCACTCAAAGGGTTTCCATTGCTTAAATTTGTACATCTGCCTGCTTTGACGCGTATTTCTGAGGAAATTGGGTGCGAGAGGCAAAATAGATTAACTGTAAGGAATGTGTCTTCCTTTTGACATCTAGTTTGACATTCAGAGAGAATGTACAGGATGAATCAATTACTAAACAAGACTATATACAAGGGTTATCCAGAAAGTAGATTACGTTTTGGAATTAAAAATGAACAAAGTATAAGGTAAAGGTTTCCCCTGACATTAAGTCCAGTCATGTCTGACTCTGGGGGTTGGTGCTCATCTCCATTTCTAAGCCAAAGAGCCGGCGTTGTCCGTAGACACCTCCAAGGTCTTGTGGCTGGCATGACTGCATGGAGCGCCATTGCCTTCCCGCCGGAGCGGTACCTATTGATCTATTCACATTGGCATGTTTTCGAACTGCTAGGTTGGCAGAAGCTGGAGCAACAGCGGGTGCTCACTCCGCTACCGGGATTTGAACCTGGGACCTTTCGGTCTGCAAGTTCAGCAGCTCAGTGCTTTAACACACTTCGCCACCGGGGTTACTAACAAAGTATAGGAGAAAACATTTACCATATGCAGTTGAAAGCCACACCCAAATACCACATCTCACATAGTCACCATTCAAATCTAGGCTCTTACCAGAGCTTTGCAACTCCTTCCCCACTAAATTCTGCTGCTTGCGTCCTCAACCACTTGTTTCCAACAATGGGGGCATGGCTGGCAATACAGCGTTTTGGCGATGCTGTGCAGCTGGGGGAAGGGGTGACCGGCTGGTTGAGGATGCAAGCGGCAGAATTTAGTGGGGAAGGAGTTGCAAAGCTCATTCATCGCTATGGTAAGTGCCTAGATTTGAATGGTGACTACGTGAGATGTGGTATTTGGGTGTGGCATATGGTAAATGTTTTCTCCTATACTTTGTTCACTTTTAATTCCAAAACGTAATCTACTTTCTGGATAGCCCTCGTAAAATGCTGAAATATCTCCAAGTTGTTGTTGGTGGTGGTGGTGCTTTGAAATCATTTCTAATTTATGGTGATGCTAAAGAGATCTATGATGGGGTTTTCTGGAGTTGAAAGCATCCAATTTGCCCAAAGTTGCCCAATGGATTTTCATGGTCAAGTGGGGAATTGAACCCTGGTTTTCAGAGTTGTAATTCAACACTCAAATCACTACACCATGCAGACTTGGAGCTGTACATAATTAAACTACATTGTTCAACCTGCTTACCTAACAGTTTGTGATGTTTAAAGCACCTTCACTTGTGGGTGATCACAAAAGGTACTTAAATGGTAGCTGTAACATTTTATTCTATATGATAGGAAATGATCCCAAGTCTTTAATTTATAAACTGCTGCTGACCTAACAAAAACATGTGATTCCTTTGCTAATAAGGTAATGAGAAGTCTTTCAAAATCAGCATGTGGCATCCCAGGACATATGACATGATGCCAACAGAAGAATGGTATAAATCATTGTCTTTGAGTCTGATCCCACTTGTGTTCACGTTACAACAAAACAACCCTTTGACTCACATGGAGATCTTCTGCTCCTGGCCTATTAATCCTATGTTTCACTTCTCCAGCAAAGATGCAGGCGGGGGATTTCCTAGGCAGGCCTGCACATCTGTTACATCCCATGGACCCAAAGAGCAGGGAAATAATTTATAGAAACAGTAAGAGCAAGCCATGGCAATTTTTCACTCACTGTATTAAAGTTTAAAACATATAGCATTTCTGAATGCTGAGAAGATTGGACTAGCAATAACTTCTCGGGGAGCACCTAAAGGGAAGGAAAGGAATATGGCTGCTAAATTAATTATAAAACGAATAAGATAGGAATTTGGAATTAGCTAGAATTTTAGAGCAATGGATAATACACATAGCAAGTATCATGCAACACTGTGAGTATTGGACTCATACTCTGGAAGCCAAAGTTTAAAACCCTTCCTAAACATTTAAAACCATTGGGTGCAGTTGTATTGAACTGCATTATATAGCAGTGTAGACTCAGTTCAGTGTAATTAAACTGCAGAGTTTTTTTTTCAGAGTTTTACATTTCTATCCTCTATTTATTCATATACATAGAAACTGGACACTTCTGAAGCCGTTTGTGTCAGTATACGGAAATATAATTCAAAAATGTTTCTTTCATCCCATCTCCTTTGCAGTGGTTTAACAGCCAAAGTTCACCCAGACTGAATCTTACTTTAACCTTACAAGACATGACAAAACGTGTAAGATGACTTTAACCTTACATGACACTTTATCACAGGGGCTAGGTAAAAAGAGTAACACTTTAGAACACATGTGTTGGCTTATATCTATAGCCTGCCCAATTCCAGGATTGGTTTTCCACAATGACCAACCAAATGCCTAATGCAAAGCCCATGAGAGCCAAAAACATCTCTGACTCTTGTTCCTGAGAAAAATACTGAGAAAGTATACTGTCAATCTGGGACAGGGATATAGCTTTTTGGAGGGGCAGGGAGATATGAGGGCATTCCCTTTACCTATAAGAATTTTGTACATCTCATGACATTTATATAGTATTATTTCTATAATGATGATAATGTACCTTCTTGGAATGTCCAACTAATGGTGACCCAATGGTGACTCCATCACAGGGTGTTCTTGCCCAGATTTGTTCAGGGGTGATTTCCCTTTGCCTTCTTTTGAAATTGTGAGGATGTGACTTGGCCAAGGCCACTTAGTTGAGCAGTGTCCTGGTCCAACAAACAAACCACTACCCTATACTTGCTTCCTTTCTAACATTACAGCAATGCCAGTTAAGCATTCAAAAATACTGTTTAGACCAGGGGTCCTCAAACTTTTTAAGCCGAGGGCCAGTCCACAATCCTTCAGACTGTTGAGGGGCCGGATTATCATTTGAAAAAAAAAATACAATCAAATTCCGATGCACACTGCACATGTCTTATTTGTAGTGCAAAATAAGAGGAACAAGAGGAAGAAGAACAATGAAAGAACAATACAATATTTAAAAATAAAAACAATTATAACCAACATACATTGATCAGGATTTCAATGGGAAATGTGGTCCTGCTTCTGGCCAATGAGATAGTCAAGTTAATTAGGATTGTTGTTGTTGTTGTTTTTGTGTGCCTTCAAGTCATTTCAGACTTTGGGTGAGCCTAAGTCTAAAATCTATTTATTTATTATTTATTTATTTACTGCATTTATTTACTACATTTCTATCACACCCTTCTGACCCCAAAGGGAACTCAGAGTGGCTTACAAATTATACGTACATACAATATATTATATTATTAGCATAGCACAATATTAGCATTAGATATTACTATATTGAACTATACCACTATACTGTAATATTATTAGTAATATTATATGTAATATAGAACATATAATTAATATTATTATATGGTATTATTATTAGTGTTATATTGTATTACATTATAATATTATTATCAATGTTATATGTATATACAATATATTATATTATAAAACTGAGGGCGGAGGCCAGATAAATGACCTCAGAGGGCCACATCCGGCCCCCGGGCCTTAGTTTGGGGACCCCTGGTTTAGACATTCAAAGAAAAAGGGCAGGCAAAGTTAGCAAACGAATGTGAACAGAAAATTAGGAGTTCTATTTTTGAACATTTTGCACTCTCTGTAATGCTGGAAATTTGAGGATTGAAAGAAAAATCCAGGAGTGGGAGAATTCTTATTTGTTGAGCAATACCCTTATTGCAAAGTAATACTCTTATTGCACTAGTGGGAATACAGAGCCATTCTAGCTAATAGCACCGTGGGGCATAGTGTACCAACTGATATGAAGCCAGCCCAATTTATATTTAGAATGATATAATTAAAGTGACTTTGAGTACAGGATATGTTCAGTAATTTTGGGATTATATCACAAGGCTCTTAAATGTCATTTATAACCAGGAGGTATTAGAGTTACAAGATTGTGATTATACAAACTCTGAATCCCCACTAGGCCATAGAAACTCACTGAGTGATCTTGGGAAAGTTGCACCCTCTTAGTCTTGAAGAGAGGCAAAAGCAACCCTTGTCTAACAAAATTAGACAATGAAATGGCTTGATGAGGTTGTCATGAGTCAGCAAAGACAAGAAGGCAGATAACAAGCAAAGTTGTCGAAAGCATTCATGATCAGAATCACTGGGCTGTTGTGAATTTTCCAGGCTGGAGGGCTGCTTTGACCAAGGCTTTCCTCTGTATCTTGGATGGAAGAGGTGATCGAGCAGGTATTGCCCCCTTGCATAATAGTTACACCGGTGAACTAAGGGTGTGACTATTATGTGAGGAATCCTAAAGTGGGATCCAAAGAGGAGGTGCGACTATTATGCGATGCAGACTATTTTGCGAAGAAATACATTATATACTGGGACGCACGCCTGCTCCTTATCTATGTATGCAGGAACCCTCTAGGCAAGAAGATATTTTGTTTAGCTGACCTTCTAAACTTTAAACATGACCTTGCCAACTTTTGTGAGGTATTTTCAGCTAGTTGCGTAGTGGAAGGGTCCTTTTATTTATGTATCTCATCTCATATGTAAAACAAACCGAGAAATATCAGGCCATCCGCGTATGCAAATATTCCACCACAGAAATGAATGATTATTTAATCCTTCTTCCACCTTCCGTAACTTCTTGAATTAAAGTAGAGTCTCACTTATCCAAGCCTCGCTTATCCAAGTTTCTGGATTATCCAAGGCATTTTTGTAGACAATGTTTTCAATATATCGTGATATTTTGGTACTAAATTCATAAATACAGTAATTACAACATAACATTACTGCGTATTGAACTGCTTTTTCTGTCAAATTTGTTGTAAAATATGATGTTTTGGTGCTTAATTTGTAAAATCATAACCTAATTTGATGTTTAATAGGCTTTCTTTAATCCCTCCTTATTATCCAAGATATTCGCTTATCCAAGGTTCTGCCGGCCCGTTTAGCTTGGATAAGTGAGACTCTATTGTATATTCAGTGTATTGAGAAACAGTCTTCATATGGGAAGAAACAGTAACTTGTTTTATTTATAGCATTCTTGTGACATAAACGTAATAGTTACAATTGTATAATTGCTTGGTGGTTGAGTAACAACGTCTCAGTACAGCTTTCCTTCAATCTTTTCCTTTTACACAGAAAGGATTACTTTATTACTACGTAGAGGCAGATTTTTGATTATTTTCAACTTATTTTTCTGACTACTTCTTCAAAACACCTTCCATTAATGTACTCCTTGACTCTTATTTACTAACTAGTAACTTATCATGACCTAGCTCCTTCCCTTCCTAACTGACTTTAACTCCCATAGAAGGGTGAGGGTCCTGGTTGGCTTATATTTGGCTCAGCTTATACTTGAGAATATATGGTACATTTATTATTTTCTCTATTATTATTGGTATTATTACATTTATTATTTTTCTCTATTATTGTTGCTAGGTAAAGGTAAAGGTTTCCCTTGACATTAGGTCCAGTCATGTCTGACTCTGGGGGTTAGTGCTCATCTCCATTTCTAAGCCAAAGAGCCGACATTGTCCATAGACACCTCCAAGGTCATGTGGCCGGCATGACTGCATGGAGCGCCGTTACCTTCCCGCCGGAGCGGTACCTATTGATCTACTCACACTGGCATGTTTCGAACTGCTAGGTTGGCAGAAGCTGGAGCAACAGCGGGGGCTCACTCCGCTCCCGGGATTTGAACCTGCGACCTTTCGGTCTGCAAGTTCAGCAGCTCAGTGCTTTAACGCACTTCACCACCAGGGCTCCATTGTTGCTACTATTACATTTATTTTACTCTATTTTTATTACTATTATTATTATTATTATTATTATTATTATTATTATTATTATTAATACACTCTGATCTTATTATTATTGCATTTATTATTTTACTCTATTTATTATTACTTGTATTATTTTCCTGTATTTATTATTATTATTACCTGTATTATTTTACTCTATTATTATTAAAAGGATACATAAGCACATTGACATTGAAGAAGATGAGAATAATGATTTGATCAGAGTTGGACAGTCTTATCTTAAATTTGAGCTTGATGTAAATATTCAAAAACATTTAACCTACTGATGCCTCAATGTAATTTTATTGGTATCTATTTTTATTTCTGAAATTTACCACCCTTGGCTTATACTGGAGTCAGTGTTTTCCCAGTTTTTTGGGGTAAATTTAGGTGCTTATATTCAGGTCAGCTTATACTCGAGTATATACGGTAACTTATACTCTGGGGTGGGCTGGGGTTTGTGTGTTGAAAGTCCCATGATTTGCCTACATTGCAAAAAGCAACCAGTCCAAGAGCCATGCAATGCCTTTATAGTTTTGAGGTGATCTTGCAAGTGTGTAGAACTCTACAGACCTCAAGAGGCTAAAAAAATCACCTGGCATTGCCTTCCAGCCTGGCTTAATATAACAAGCTCTTACTTCAGACAGCAGCTACTCAGGGACCAGCATGGGCCATGCAATCTACATATCCAAAGTTGCACTATAAACCTGCAAAGAAAGGAATCTGCATTTTTTTCCAAGGTAACCACTTTGTTCAATTTCCCATATTTCTGGTTTAGCACCCATGAGATATGCTAAGATTACAGGATGTGCCCTCAGGCATTCTTGCTGACAGCATCAGTAGAAACAGTAAAAGCATAAAGGACTGAAAGCTTCTTGCTCATAGAAGCAGTGCTTGTCAGTCAAAGCAAAAGTACCGACAGCGTTGTAGAATGGGGCTGATTCCTGGAAAGCTTTGTTAATGATCATACTGCTGCTTTTTTCTATAAAGTCCCTTGGTTGTAAAGGCTTTCATTCCACCTCATCTCACAAGTCTTAGATCTACATGAAGTACTAAATAAAAGATGTGAACAACATGGTGATGTCATTGGTTACTGTTGAGCCACTAATGGAAGTATTTCCAGTCCCCGCACAACGTACTTACGCTGATGGAGAGCACCGGGCCAACCTTATACATGGAATACCGGTCTGTCCCAGCACAAATATCCGACATATCTTTGGCATCTCCTTCCAGTCCAAGTTCCTTATGCATGAACTGAGCAAAAGCTTTCATTCGGTTGGGGCTCCCACCCACGCAGACAAACTGGAAAATTAATGATAAGATTATCAGCCATAGCAACAACTCAGACTTGCTCTGCACTGGTGATAAGATGCTGAGCTGCCTTCATACACTTTCTTTCCTTCTTCCTTTCTTCCCTCCCTCCCTCCCTCCTTCCCCCTCCTCCTCTTTCTTTCTTTCTTTCTTTCTTTCTTTCTTTCTTTCTTTCTTTCTTTCTTTCTTTCTTTCTTTCTTTCTTTTCCTCCCTCCCTCCCTCCCTCCCTCCCTCCCTCCCTCCCTCCCTCCCTCCCTCCTTCCTTCCTTCCTTCCTTCCTTCCTTCCTTCCTTCATCCAAAGGGAATGTACCAGGTTAAATCAACTGCCCAACCTATTTATTCAAGGTGGCAGTTAACGTGAACAGAAATGCATTTTGATCTCAAGTAGCACAAGCAATCTAATGGGTTTAAAATATGGCAGCATATTGTGTTTTAGCTGAGCAATTTGTTTAACTTCCTTGGTCTGTATTATTGTTCAGAAATCTGAAGCTTGACTATTCTCTGAGTTTGAGTTGAAAATAGTAGCAGAGCTATTCTGTGTTTAGTAAACATCTAGGTAAAGGTAAAGGTTTCCCCTGATGTTAAGTCCAGTCGTGTCTGACTCTGGGGTTGGTGCTTATCTTCATTTCTAAGCCGAAGAGCCGGCGTTGTCCGTAGGCCGGGCTGTGGCGCAGACTGGAAAGCAAGCCAGCTGCAACAAATCACTCTGACCAAGAGGTCATGAGTTTGAGGCCAGCCCGTGCCTGCGTCTTGTCTCTGTCTCTGTTCTATGTTATGGCATTGAATGTTTGCCTTTATGTGTGCAATGTGATCCGCCCTGAGTTCCCTTTGGGGTGAGAAGGGCGGAATATAAATGCTGTAAATAAATAAATAAATAAATAAATAACTTGTCCGTAGACACCTCCAAGGTCATGTGGCCGGCATGACTGCATGGAGCATCTAGTAAAGCAAAATATGTTATCTAACTCAAGTTTCTCTGACTCCTTAAAGTAGTAGCCCATGATGTAAAATGTGAGTAGCAGTGATGCCATGCCAGTTGTTTTGTTTCCTTAGGTGGTTACCAAGGGTGAAGGTGGTGGGCTGAGGGCCTCACCGCATTAGCTTTGGGCTTTATCTTAGGACACTTCCAGGATGGAGCTAGGACGGAGTTTGCCAGAGCCCATCACACGATGCAGGGCTACTTCCGGCAGGGCTCTGTCCTAGAAGCATCCTAGGATGGAGCCCAGAGAATATGAGAAGCTCCCTATATTCTCATTAGTCCGAATATATCTCCCTCTATGAACTATCTTGAAGTTTAAGATTGCATGGGGAGGCCCTGCTCTTGGTCCCGCCTCCTTCACAGGTGTGATTGGCGGGGAAGAGAGGCAGGGCCTTCTCAGTGGTGACCCCTTGGCTGTGGAATTCCCTCCTCAGGGATATTAGATCAGCCCCCTCCCGCCTGACCTTCCGTAAGAGAGTGAAAATGTGGCTTTGTGACCAAGCCTTTGGAGAAATTGTGCAATAGATAGATATGGAATGATGTGCAATGACTGTTGGAACGGCCCGGATTACACTTGTGGATTACGTGCTTAATTGTGAAGGTATTGTTTTAAATGTTTTTAATTGTTTTACTGTATTTTATAATTCTATTTTAAATGTTCATTTTAATTGTACATTATTTTTAAGGCATCAAATAGTTGCCTATGTGTAAAGCTGTATATCATGTCTACATTTTTGTCCAGTCCTGTCCAAATCCCTAATATGGAGTTATTGCAACGTTTAAATCAAATTAAATCCAACATAATATCTTTTTAATGTGGGGACTGAACTTTAACTATTGATAGTTATTTCCGCTGCAAACAAACTCGAAGCAGATGCTGAAATAGCATGTGGTCTGATTTATTATTTCAATGGCATCAGCTAGAATGACAGGAATTGCTCGGAATTATACAGATGAAACAGGGAGTAAAAAATGTGAACAAGAATGTCACAAAGGGCCGCATTAAAGAGGGGGAAACCTCCTATTTCTGAATCTACAAAGCAACTAATGATCATGTTCCAACTGTCCCATATGTCAGAAGCAATAGGAGGAATTAAATTACTGAAACTCTTTTCGATTATTAAAGTTTTGCATAGCTTTGCATCCTGCTGCACAGACTACAGAAATACTGCTCTGAGTGGGAATAGACTACCGAGAACTGGAAGGCTTTAATTACAGGTATTCTTGTTGTATGCCTTTGAGTTATTTCTGACTTATGGTGACCCTATCACAGGGTCTTCTTAGTAGTATTTGTTCAGAAGGCGTTTGTCCTTGCCTTCCTGTGAGGCTGAGAGAGGAGACTTACCTAAGGTCACTAAGACCCCTTCCACACAGCTATATATAATCCACATTGAACTGGATTATATGGCAATGTGAACTCAGATATCCCCGTTCAAAGCAGATATTGTGGATTATCTGTCTTGATATTCTGGCTTATATGGCTGCGTGGAAAGGCCCTCAGTGAATTTCCATGGCTGAGTGGGATTCAAACACCTTTTCTCTCGGTGATCCTGTCCAAAACTCAAACCATTTTACAAACTGGCTTTTACAAGTTTTATAGGTGGCTTAGTTTTATTTATAGTTTTATTGAAAACTGTGTAACAGTACTTTGGGTGCTTTATTTGCGATGGAAAATGTGCAGTGTACAAACCATGCTAAAGGTGTACTAAAAACAAGTAATGGACTTATGGAATAATTTTTAAATGCCTTAACAATATACACTTCTTGCAGTTTGGCCCAGTCTGTTTTTAGGCTAATCTTTGTCCTGCTTTTAAGTGGTGGCCTCTTATTTTATCTTATTACTATGTTATTGTGTTTAAATATGTTTACTATTTGTTGATGTATTTGTGTTTATGTATGTATTTTATTCTGTTCTATTGTGATTACTTGTGCTTGGCCCCATGTTAGCTGCCCTGAGTCCCTGCGGGGAGATGGAGGCAGGATATAAAAATATAATAATAATAATAATAATAATAATAATAATAATAATAATAATAATAATAATAATACTGTCCTAGAAACTTGGGAAGTGTTTTACTTGTGATTTTGTGATACGAAATCCAGCATATCTGTCTTGTTTGCTGTGTCATAATAACAATAATAATAAATTAACCCTCCCTTTGACAACAGTAGAATTTAAAGCACTTCAATATGACTCATTTCCTGGTGAAAAGTCAATTTAATTCATGGTTGTTTTTTCCCACCACAGTGTATGGATGGTCAATTCCAAAGGACCAATATTCATTTGGGAAACCTCCTACCCTGTTTCCCCTAAAATAAGACATCCCCAGAAAATAAGACCTAGTAGAGGTTTGGCTGAATTGCTAAATATAAGGCCTCCCCTGAAAGTGAGACCTAGCAAAGTTTTTGTTTGGAAGCATGCCCGCCAAACAGAACACCAGAACATGCAGGATTGGTAAATGTACGTACCATAGAGTATTGTACATGGAAATAATGGCAGTAACAAGAAATTCTTGATAGGATTCACAATTTGTCTGGTTTGTGATGACAACTACTGTACAGTACAGTAGAGTCTCACTTATCCAAGCTAAACGGGCCGGCAGAAGCTTGGATAAGCAAATAACTTGGATAATAAGGAGGGATTAAGGAAAAGCCTATTAAACATCAAATTAGGTTATGATGCACCAAAACTTCATGTTATACAACAAATTTGACAGAAAAAGTAGTTCAATACGCAGTAATGTTATGTTGTAATTACTGTATTTACGAATTTAGCACCAAAATATCACGATATATTGAAAACATTGACTACAGAAATGGCTTGGATTATCCAGAGGCTTGGATAAGCGAGGCTTGGATAAGTGAGACTCTACTGTACTGTATTTACAAATTTAGCACCAAAATATCATGATATATTGAAAACATTGACTACAAAAATGGCTTGGATAATCCAGAAGCTTGGATAAGTGAGACTCTACTGTATATAATAATTGTTCATTTTTTTGTTCAACAATAAATGTGAATTCTTCTTCATGGAAAAATAAGACATCCCCTGAAAATAAGACCTAGAGCATCTTTGGGAGCAAAAATTAATATAAGACACTGTCTTATTTTCAGGGAAACACGGTATTAAGAATCTTCACAATGGATTTCTTCATGATTCAAGGCAGCAGTATGCAATATGCCATGGTTTAGAAATAGAGAGCATGTTTTGACATCCTCAGTTGAGAGGACCTGACAGCAGCAGACAGGAAATTATCTCACCTTGAGACTCTGGGGAGTCACTGCCAGACAGTGTCGAATTTATTAAGCAAGATGGGGAATTGTGTGACCTAATACGATGTAACTTCCTAGATTTTGACTTGAGTTTTGCCTCAGAGAGATTTGAATATGAAAAATACATTTGAAGATTACAATGTGCTTTAAAGTAATTATAAACTGAGGGTGCATCTACACTGTAGTAAGTCTACAGTTTGCACTTTGACACCACTTTATCTCAGTGCTATGGAATCCATTGTCTGGTGAAGCATACTTTGACAGAGAAGGTCAACACTGCAAAGAGCATTATCAGACAAGTTCCTTAACTTCCGTAGTCTTGAGCTATGGCAGTTAAAGTGACATTAAATTGCATTAATTCTACAGTGAAGTAGATCAATGGTTCTCAACTTGTGGGTCCCCAAATTTTAGGCCTTCAGCTCCCAGAAATCCTAACAGCTGGTATACCGGCTGGAGAGTTGTAGGCCAAAACACATGGGGACCCACAAGTTGAGAACTACTGTAGTAGATGAACCTTTAGAGCAGTGGTTCTCAACCTGAGGTCCCAGATGTTTTTGGCCTCCAACTCCCAGAAATCCTAACAGCTGGTAAACTGGCTGAGATTTCTGGGAGATGTAGGTCAAAAAACATCTGGGGACTCCAGGTTGAGAACCACTGCTTTAGAGAGTAAAGTGCCTCCAAAGTACTGATAGTTTTGAAAAGTAATCTTTCCAATTTCTTAAAAATAAGTAGGATTGTACTATGTCTTAAAAAAAAGAGTACTACACTACTGGCCTTTGAGGCAATATCCGTGCTCCTTTCATTGGTCTTGACATTGCTTCAAACCCCAGAACAGACCACTATGTGATATTCCTCAATGAGTACACATCACCATTAGTGTATAAGTAACCACAAAAAAGGGTGGCATTATCAGTCTTTATGTTGTAATAAGGAAAATCAGGTCCACCTTCCTTAGAAAAAATAATTACAGTAGAGTCTCACTTATCCAACATAAACGGGCCGGCAGAATGTTAGATAAGCGAATATGTTGGATAATAAGGCGGGGTTAAGGAAAAGCCTATTAAACATCAAATTAGGTTATGATTTTACAAATTGAGCACCAAAACATCATGTTATACAACAAATTTGACAGAAAAAGTAGTTCAATACGCAGTAATGCAATGTAGTAATTATTGTATTTACGAATTTAGCACCAAAATATCACAATGTATTGAAAACATTGACTACAAAAATGTGTTGGATAATCCAGAACATTGGATAAGTGAGACTCTACTGTAATTTCAAGTAACATGTTATTTGTAAGCAGCTACTTCCAAGCTCTGTTCTTCATACAGTTGTGAGTGTGTATATTGTTGTCATAAACATTCAGGCCCTTCTGACTTACGGTGACCCTAGGTCATATTTATTATGGAGTTTTCTTGGCAAGATTTGTTTAGAGGGCAGTTCCTTTTCACTTCCTCTGAGGCTGGATCTACACCTCCCTGTATCCCAGGATCTGATCCCAGATTATCTGCTTTGAACTGGATTATATGACTCTACACTGTCAGTTAGAATCAAAGGATCATAGGATCATAGAGTTGAAATAGGATCATAGGGGATCATAGAGAGACCTCATGGGCCATCCAACCCAACCCCCTGCCAAGAAGCAGGAAAATTGCATTCAAAGCACCCCCGACAAATGACAATCCAGCCTATGCTTAAAAGCCTCAAAGGAAGGAGCCTCCACCACACTCCGGGGCAGAGAGTTCCACTGCTGAACAGCTCTCACAGTGAGGAAGTTCTTCCTAATGTTCAGGTGGAATCTCCTTTCTTGTAGTTTGAAGCCATTGTTTCACATCCTCATCTCCAGGGCACCAGGAAACAAGCTTGCTCCTCCCTATGACTTTTCCTCACATATTTATACATGGCCCTCATATCTCCTCTCAGCCTTCTCTTCTGTAGGCTAAACATGCCCAGCTCTTTAGGCTGCTCCTCATAGGGCTTATTCTCCAGACCCTTGATCATTTTAGTTGCCCTTCTCTGGACACATTCCAGCTTGTCAACATTTCCCTTCAATTGCTGTGCCCAGAATTGGACACAATATTGCAGTTGTGGTCTGACCAAGGCAGAATAGAGGGGTAGTGTAACTTCTCTGGATCTAGACACTAAACTCCTATTTATGCAGGCCAAAATCCCATTGGCTTTTTTAGCCGCCGCATCATATTATTGGCTCATGTTTAACTTGCTGTCCACGAGGACTCCAAGATCTTTTTCACACGTACTGCTGTCGAGCCATGTGTCCCCCATTCTGTATCTTTGCATTTCATTTTTTCTGCCTAAGTGGAGTATCTTGCATTTGTCCCTGTTGAACTTCATTTTTTTAGTTTCGGCCCATCTCTCTAATCTGTTAAGATCATTTTGAATTCTGCTCCTGTTTTCTGGAGTATTGGCTAGCAGTTCGAAAACATGCCAAGGTGAGTAGATCAATAGGTACCGCTCCGGCGGGAAGGTAACGACGCTCCATGCAGTCATGCCGACCACATGACCTTGGAGGTGTCTACGGACAACGCCGGCTCTTCGGCTTAGAAATGGAGATGAGCACCAACCCCCAGAGTCAGACATGACTGGACTTAACGTCAGAGGAAACCTATCCCTCCCAATTTGGTGTTGTCTGCAAACTTGATGATCATGCCGTCTAACCCTTCATCTAAGTCATTAATAAAGAGGTTGAACAGAACTGGGCCCAGGACAGAACTCAGGACAGAACCCTGATACTAGCAGATAATCTGGGATCAGATCCTGGGATATACCTCATAGGGCAGTGTAGTTCTAACCTGAGACTGAAAAAATATGACATGCACAGCGGGTTTCCATAGCTGGATAGGGATTTAAATTCTGGTCTTAGGATCCAAACCATTATACCATGTTGGCTCTTAAATTTTTACATTCTCACCCGCATTTTCACAGATAATAACTGGCACATATGTGGCCAAGCAACATCACAATGTGGGTGAAATGGCATAAGTGATGTAAATAAATAAATAGGTGATTAATGAACAAAAGAAGCTAGAAGAGACTGTATGCATGAACCTATGCATACATTGAGAGTCGAGTGCGCCCTTTAGTCCTGGTTGTAAAGAAGTGGGCAAGCTTTCATGGCATAAATGATGCCAGTTGAGGCACTTTAAGCAGCTATAGTCTTGTGTTGATGGTTTTGCACTATTTACAAAGTAAGTATACTTTTGGCTTGTAGAATGGCTTTTCTTTCCATATAACTTGTATGAATTCCTTCCTAATAGAACTGCTTAGGGCATCTCTGGATGCTTGCTTTTAAGGTCTTGATTTTGCTGCTTCTCCTGAGTTTCTCTTTCTCAGAATCTGTCCCTAAAATAGGTTTACTTTTTTATTAGACTTGATTTCACGTTTGAGTTTTTTTTTTTTGCAACTCCTTCAGGGGAACTATTATGTTGTTTTTATTGGGAAAAATACTGTAGCATAATTATATTACATGCAATATTACTAATAATATTGCAATATAGTCATTTAATATAATATATTGTATATATACTTGTAGACCGCCCTGAGTCCCCTTCGGGGTGAGAAGGGCGGGATATAAATGTCGCAAATAAATAAATAAATATGGTTTGCTTTTACCTGAGCCTACAGGGAAATATTCGAACCCTGGACTTCAGCGACATAGTGCAAAGCTCAAACCACTACACTATATTGGCTCCTTGAATGTGTAAATACACAATCTAAAGAGCTTTCCCTTACACAGGAACTGACACTGCCCTCTCCTTCATACATTTTTTTTACAAAGACTTGAAAGTGATACCATGTAAAGTCAAATTCCCCAATGTTTTCTTTCTGAACCAGAGTCACTGAAACTACCCCAGGGAAGAAGTGAGCTCATCATTCCAACAAAAGATTTAGTTTCTTCAGTCTACTTATTTCCCCGAGAAAGGCAGGGTAATTGCCCATAACTGTAGCTGCAGTGTATTCTCTCAGTTACTTTACAGAATGGGCACTGACTTGGCTCCTCTGGGACTTTTAAGTCATCTCTGTGAAGCTGGCACTAAGTTGCTGTGAGAAAATGTAAGCCGTAAAAGAAATGAAGAGAAGCTTGAACAGAAAGAAAATCTGTTGAGGGCTGCTTCAACTGTATGATGTTTCCTTTACCTTTATGTCACCAAACATGGCAGGCAGGTCGTGTGTTTTGGTCCCCAAATTGAAGTGATAGAGGATGTCTTCATCCATTAAATCCAAATGCGGGTTCTTAACAGAAACAAGTTGTCTCCTAGGGAAGAAAATAAATATATGGAATCCAATCAAAGAAGCTTTGCTGGGGGAAAATGGGAAATAAAGTATAACTATGTGAGAATTCATGCAAGCTTTTAGATTGCTTGCTTATATATTAATAATGCTGAGCGAGCTGGAGACAAGAGTCGAAGACAGGGAAAAAAAAGAGGAGTTGGGTTAAATCCAAGCTCTTTCCAAATGATCACATTTTAGTTTAGTAAATGTGAAGTTGTCGCCCATTTCGTATGCTGACTGCAGACAGCTTCCCTGGGGTTGTACTTCTGATATTTGCTGGTGATATATTTTGTGCTTTGGAAAATAACATTGTTTGCCTCAACTCTTCCCCTGCCACTAACCCTGCATAGCATAGTTGTTGCTATTGCAATTGCCACCTGAAAGACGGGGGTTGCTATGCGATCATAGAAACCTTTTGCCTTGGTTCGTGACACTATACATAAATGGTGTTACAGCTTCTTGGCTATGTTATTTTGTGGTCTTATAGTAGACAAAGGAGCCTCCGGTAGCTCAGTGTGTTAAAGTGCTGAGCTGCTGAACTTGCAGACCGAAAGGTCCCAGGTTCAAATCCGGGGTGTGGAGTGAGCGCCCACTGTTAGCTCCAGCTTCTGCCAACAGTTCGAAAACATGCAAATGTGAGTAGATCAATACCTATTCCCGCTCCGGCGGGAAGGCAACGGCGTTCCATGCAGTCATGCCGGCCACATGACTTTGGAGGACATGAAAATGCTAACTTTCCCCTGCTGCTTTCTGGCATCTGCTAGTCTTCAGTGGCATAGTCCTTCTGAAAATTGATACTGAATATTGTGACTACTGCCATTAATGGCTCTGTCTTGCTACCATTGATCTCCCATATGTAGCAGATTGTGTTGAAGTCATCTATGGCCAAAATGCACAGCCAAAACATGTTCATGGCCACATTGACATTGTCAGGAATGAACGTGGCTGGCACACTGGCTGAACTTGGCAAAGATATTGCTAGTTATGGCTGCCACCTGAATGCACAGGTATAAAGTTGAATCCAGAAGCTTCCTTTATTGCAGCTTGTTTCTTCAAGGGGAATATTACCCCATTCCAAGAATCTTTTTGTCTCCTGTCTGGGAGCACATCTGCCTTGTCTTCATTAAGTCTCAGTTTGTTAGCTCTCATTTTGACCAATATACTGTACTTTGATTTAGAACAGTTTCTCTGGAAAGAGATGAAAGGGGTAAAACAGAACGGTGTGTTATCCACATATTGTCAAGAATGCACTCCAAATTTCTGAAACTCTTTGCCAGTAGTGGGATGGAGTTATTCAACAATATGAGGAAACAATGTCAGACCCAAAGGTGTGTTACATATCAGTGGTCAGAGGGTTGAAGAAGTGTCCTTCATTATCATCTTTTGTTACTAACCCTTCATAATAATATAATAAAAAAACGTTATTTACACATATCACTCTATCTCCTCAAGAAGACTAAGGGCGGTTTCCAACATAGCAAATAAACCATACAACAAATTAAACATAAAAAGAACAATAAACATGAAACAAGAACATACAATTCAACACAACCACAAACATTAAAAAAATCAGCTACAAAATACTCCATCAGCAGGACCAGATATAATGACCAGGGCTTCAGAATAGGCAGGACCAACTATAAAGTGTTAGGCAAGACAAGTGCAACAGAATATCATAGGGCTGGGAAATGGGTAAAGTGCTGAGTGGGGTCCTAGTTAACAACAGGGGAGGGAGGGGGGGGGGGCTAGGACTAATCCTGCTCAAAAATCTGCAGGAACCACCAAATTTTCAGATCCTTGCGGAAAGAGGATAGTGTAGGGGCTTGTTTGATTTCTCTGAGAAGGATGTTCCAGAGTCGGGGAGCCAGCAGCGAGAAGGCACTCTCCCTCATCCCCACCAGCTATGCTTGTGACAGAGGAGGAGGGCCTCCCTGGCAGATCTCAGAGCCAGCGTTGGTTTGTAAAGGGAGATGCGATCATAAAGATAGGGAGGGCTCAAGCTGTATAGGGATTGGAGCCCTATAAAACAAGATTGGAGCCCCTATAAAACAGCATCACCCAAACTCATTCCAGATGAATACTATGTTGACATAGTCAAATTTGAGGAGAACCCCAACCGAGCCAGCCAAAGATCTTCATTGTGCCTACATTCTCGGATAAATCATCTACTAGAGCAATGATGGGCAACCTTTTGCGCTTGGTGTGTCAAAATTCACCAAAAAATCTAGCATGACTTGGGTAGTGTGTCACTTCGAGAAAAAAACCCATAATTTCACAATATATATAGTTTAAATAACAAAAATATATAATTGTAATATATAACTGTATTTAATAAATCAAAAACTATTCACTGCCATTATTTCCATGTACAACAATCTATGGTACCTCTTGCAGTTTCCACGCTGATTTCTCTCTATTGTAGTTTCAGTGTAGTCATGAATAATGAATAATTTAATAATAATATAATAGTAATAATATACTACAATAATATTAGAATGATTTTATATATATATATATATACATACACACACACACACACACACACACACACACACACACACACATATATATATATAAATGTAATGTGCATAATTCCCATGGAGTAAACAACAAAACCACTGGACCAAATCACACCAAATTTGGCCACAAAAGACATTAGTCACCCAATCAATCTGCATGTGGCAGCATGGCAGCAAAAATGGCTAGGCGTGTCAGTGCTGACACGCGTGTCATAGGTTGGCCATCACTGTACTAGAGTGACGAAAGCTGGTCTCAGTCCTGAATTCAATCACGAAGCTAGATTCTAGAGCATCCATTTTATCCAAGACCTTCTGGAGCTGAGTATAACCACACACTCAGTTATCTCATTCACAAACGGTTGGAAATTATCCAACACAAAAGGATCCGGTTAAGATTTTCTTAAAGAAGATTTCATAATGACCACCTTCAGACTCGTTTAATCAAAGATGCATTCACTGCTTTCTGCTCCCACCCACTCAACCAACCAGACCCGCAACAGATCAAGTGGACATGCAGTTGAGGCCCTGCTCTCGGTCCCATCTTCTTCGCAGGTGCGCTTGGTGGGGATGAGAGACAGGGCCTCCCCAGTGTTGGCCACTTGACTATGGAACTCCCTCCCCAGGGACATTAGATGAGCCCCCTCCCTCTTGATCGTTTGTAAAAGAGTAAAAACATGGCTGTGTGACCAAACCATCGGGGAATCTGTGCAATAAATAGATATGGATTGACGTGTATTGACCATAGAAAAGGCCCAGATTATGCTCATGGATTATGTGATTATTTGTGATTGTTTGGTTTTAAATGTGTCTAATTGTTTTAATTGTATTTTATTATCCTATTTTAATTTTGTATTGTTCTTGCTGGGAAAAATGGAAGGAAAAAAGAAGAGAGGCCAACCAAGGGCAAGATGGATGGATGGTATCCTTAAAGTGACTGGCTTGACCTTGAAGGAACTGGAGGCGATGACGGCTGACAGGAAATTCTGCCGTCGGCTGGTCCATGAGGTCACGAAGAGTCGGAAGTGACTAAACGAATAAATAACAACAATTGTTCTTATGGCATCGAATAGCTGCCAACATGTAAAGATGCCATGAGTCCCCTTGGGGGTGGAGAAAGGTGGGATAGAAATGTGTTGTTGAAGGCTTTCATGGCCGGAATCACAGGGTTGTTGTGTGTTTTTCGGGCTGTATGGCCGTGTTTCAGAAGTATTTGTCCTGACATTTCGCCCACATCTATGGCAGGCATCCTCAGAGGTTGTGAGGTATGACAACCTCACAACCTCTGAGGATGCCTGCCATAAATGTGGGCGAAACGTCAGGAGAGAATACTTCTGGAACATGGCCATACAGCCTGAAAAACACACAAAAAACCCAGTGGGATAGAAATATTATAAATAAATAAATTCTACCCTCAATGTGTTCTAAGTGTCCAGAAACCGGGGGGCAGTGTGGGATAAATTCCATACATTATTGGAAATGGGTTGCAGGGAGATGATTGCCAAAAAATTAGAAATCATATGACGGGGGGCATTATGGAACGGATAAGTTAAGAACGTGTTAAGGAAGAGAAAGCAGGAGGCTAGAGATTCTTAATTGGCATGGAAATGTGTTTCCATTAGTCAATTTTTTCAAATGCCTTTTCAGAAAACGTTTGGCCCTCAAAGGCAACCACGGAGATAATCTACATTTTGCATCCACCAGCTTGCTCTTGCCCTCCCTTCCCGGCTCCTCGCTGGCCTTTGTGACTCATTCTGCTTTGGCTGCCTTGCCAGCACCTGTCGCTCGCTTGCTGCCAGGACTTTCCTCCGCTGCCTCTCTTGAGCTTCTTTGCAGCGGCCTTCTCCTTTCAAAAGCATTCAGCAGGTGGATTTTGCATTTTTGCTTTTCTACCTCCCTTCCTGGTTGTAATCTCTTGGGGAAAGTTTGCTATTCAACATCTTGCCAATACCCATTCACATTTTTTCTGTGGCCGCTTCTAACATTTCTTCAGTGTGTTGTATTCATTTAGCGAGCATTCTAGTTTCCAGACCACCAAAAAGCTAGGAGCTGTAAAAGTGCTGCATATGAGCAGCCAGGAGAAAACTTTAGCCCACCGCCTTAGGGAGCATCTATACCAGGGGTCCCCAAACTAAGGCCCGGGGGCCGGATGCGGCCCTCCGAGGTCATTTACCTGGCCCCCGCCCTCAGTTTTATAATATAATATATTGTATATACATATGATTTTGATAATATTATTATAATGTAATACAATATAACACTAATAATAATACCATATAATAATATTAATTATATATTCTATATTACATATAATATTACTAATAATATTACAGTATAGTGGTATAGTTCAATATAGTAATATATAATGCTAATATTGTGCTATGCTAATAATATAATATATTGTATGTACATATAATTTGTAAGCCACTCTGAGTCCCCTTTGACTTGAAGGCACACAACAACAACAACAACAACAACAAAGACAACAACAATCCTAATTAACTTGACTATCTCATTGGCCAGAAGCAGGACCACACTTCCCATTGAAATCCTGATAAATGTATGTTGGTTAAATTTGTTTTTATTTTTAAATATTGTATTGTTCTTTCATTGTTCCTGTTCCTGTTGTTGTTGTTGTTTTTGCACTACAAATAAGACATATGCAGTGTGCATTGGAATTTGTTTGTATTTTTTTCAAATGATAATCTTCTTTTCTAAATCAGAGGATATAAGAACTGGAAGGAAAGTCATCTTGGGTTTCTGAGAAGGGCTGATAAAAGTGGAATAGTAAAGGGTAAAGGTTTCCCCATGACTTTAAGTCTAGTCGTGGGGGTTGGTGCTCATCTCCATTTCTAAGCTGAAGAACCAGCATTGTCCATAGACACCTCCAAGGTCATGTGGCCGGCATGCCTGCATGGAGCGCCGTTACCTTCTCGCAGGAACCTATTGATCTACTTACATTCGCATGTTTTCGAACTGCTAAGTTGGCAGAAGTTGGAGGTATAGTGGGAGCTCACTCCACTCCCCAAATTCGAACTGCCAACCTTTCGGTCAGCAAGTTCTGCAGCTCAGCGGTTTAACCTGCTGCGCCATCGGGGACTCAAAAAAGTGGAATAAACAAGGTAAAATAAATACTAAGAGCAATGAGCATCTAACGTTTGGTTTAAACCTTACAGTTTTAATCGAGGACAACAAATCGATGGTAGGAAATCAAACAGTGGTTTATTTTATCACATTCGCAGATTGCACTTCATCATTTTAATCCATTGTTGTTTCTGCCAAGCTTCATTAACAACTCCCCAAATGTAGGAAACATGTCTATGTATTTTTTTGCTAAAAAAGAAACTTTGCTTTGTCCCTTCTCCTTTACAGTTATTGTAATATTTTTGCCCCATCATCTTGATTAAAAGCTAGGTTTCAATTTACATTTAAATTAAAATGATATTCAAAAAAACCTTGAGAGTTTCTGATTACATTCAGTCCCCAGTCATAATTGCAAATGGAACAGGACTGGCTACTTAGGAATGCAGGTCCACATTCAGTGATTAAAATCTTTTACATCAGAACATTTCTTATCAGGCATGAAATAGAGCCCCTGGTAGCGCAATGGGTTAAACCCTTGTGCTGGCAGGACTGCTGACAGTGCTGTTGGCGGTGCGAATCCGGGGAGCGGGGTGAGCTCCCATATGTCAGCTCCAGCTTCCCATGCGGGGACGTGAGAGAAGCCTCCCACAGGATGGTAAAACATTTGGGCTTCCCCTAGGCAACATCCTTGCCGACGGTCAATTTTCTCACACCAGAAGTGACTTGCAGTTTCTCAAGTCTCTCCTGACACACACACAAAAATCCCATGACGTACAGGTATGTGTAGGAGCATGTAGGTGCTTCTGTTGAGTTACATATAAGTCAATAAGATACTATAATCACAATGCTTTGGTGATTCTCAGGCAGGTTTCACTGGTTTCCGAGGGAACATTTAGATTGTACAATCAATGTGGTTTTATACCACTTTAACTGCCATGGCTCAATGCTATGGGATTGTATGAGATGTATTTTTACAACATCTTTTACCTTCTCTGACAAAGTGTGCCGGTGTCTCACCAAACTACAACTCCCAGGATGCCATACCATTGAGCCATAGCAGTTAAAGGGGGGGTTAAACTGCATTAGTTTTACAGCACAGATACACCCTGAGACAGATCCGGATATATTATTTGAGAAAAAGGCAATGCATTACTTACCCATTGCAATTGTTCCTTTCAGTCTTAATGGGCTTGTCGGAATCAGCTAAAAAATATGTCATCCTGCGCAACTTTCACAGGACAACACTCCAGCAGAATGAAAGAAGACCCTGTCCAAATAATCTACATGTACTTATAGCAGCTCCCTCGTAAATTAAAAAAAATCAACTGCTTATTACTGTCAGTTATTTCCAAATAGCGGACAGCAACGATGCAAGTCAACACTTCCTTTTCCATTCCTTAAATGTGAAATAGTCTATTTCCAGTAGTTGCAATGCAAGAGATACCAGATATACCAGAATCCTCTTCTACTCAGATCACAGATTGGCTGTTCCTGAAGGTGTGTTGCATCTGCCCAAATGTTTCTCATTTCCGTGGCCCTGTGTTACAACGCGGAGAAAACAGAAAGGTCATTGCTGGTTAACCTTCTGTTACTGACAAATTTACTCTTTGAACAGGATCTCCCATCTATAATTTGGCAACTATCCCCGCTGCTGGAGGCATTCTGGGGACATCTGCCTGCTTTCGGAACTATTCTACTTTTGCTTAAAATGTGCTGCTACACATGGAAAGAAAATATAAGGCACACGTGATAAACAAGTGTACGGTGAACGTAGGATGGCATTTACTGGGCAAGCTTCATTGGCGAAATGCTCAACGTCATACATACATGAAGTTAGTTTTTAACTAACATTGGTTTCCATCCCACGTGCAAACAAAGTCAAGGTCTTGCCATCATAGCTGGTTTGCGGAATGCACGACAAAGCCAATGATGAAGATGGATTCATTGAATGTGTTTATTTAAAGCAGAGTTTTCCAAATTGTGTGTTGCGACACGTTATAAGAACATAACAAAAAAGTAAAGGTTATCATGCAAGAAATTGTGTCCCCCTACAACCTAGCAGTTCGAAAACATGCCAATGTGAGTAGATCAATAGGTACCGCTCCGGCAGGAAGATAACGGCGCTCCAAGCAGTCATGCCGGCCACATGACCTTGGAGGTGTCTACAGACAACGCTGGCTCTTCGACTTAGAAATGGAGATGAGCACCAACCCCCAGAGTCAGACATGACTGGACTTAACGTCAGGGGAAAACCTTTACCATTTACATTTTGTTATTATAATGTATGTATGCAAGCCCTCGGTTAAACCGCTGAGCTGCTGAACTTGTGGACCAAAAGTTGGCGGTTCAGATCCAGGGGGCAGGGTGAGCTCCTGCTGTTAGCCCCAGCTTCTGCCAACCTAGCAGTCTAAAGACATGCAAATGTGAGATCAATAGATACATCTCCGGCGGAAAGGTGATGGCATTCTATGCAGTCATGCCGGCCACATGACCTTGGAGGTGTCTACGGACAACACTGGCTCTTCGGCTTAGAAATGGAGATGAACACCAACCCCCAGAGTCAGACACGACTAGACTTAACGTCAGGGGAAACTTATACCTCAACCTTACTATGTTCCTGTATCTCTTTATAAAGGGTTGGTTCAACCTCCGGTTTACTAGTAAAGCTAAATTACTGCGTCACAAAATGATGCATGTCTAAAAAGTGTGTCGCCAACATGAAATGTTTGGAAAGCTTTGATTTAAAAGCATGCTTATTGTCTCTAAGCCCAGTAGGACCAACAAAGCAATGCACAACAGGTGACAATAGATAAAATCATTATTTGAGAATGAATCAATGTATTTTCAAAGCCACAGGGTTCAAAGACTACACAAAACAGTCTTGGCTCCACACAAGAAATTTGTTGTGGTGGTGACACAAGGGTGGTGCCAGCATATCCACCAACATTTCAAAGATGAAAACGACGATATGTGTGACCAAGCAACATTAGAGTGTGGTTCAGATGGCAGAAGTTATTCATGACGAATATAAGCTAGGAAAGGCTGTGGCCTTGTGACTACTGAGAAGTGCATGATTTCATTCCCTCCTCACCTTTCCCCTTTGATGAATTAATTGAATACAAGTTATGTTTGCACTATGAACTCGGAGTGCAGGAACTGGAGTGAGCCAGGGACAAAATGGGAAAGTGGAGGGAGAGAGAGAAACTGGAACAATTTGAATTTTAAAAAAATGGGACAACAGATCAATTGGGGATGTTTCTGTCAAATCAGGAAAACTGAGTGATATGTATCAATTACCCTGGGGCGGAGGGAGAAATTTTATAATCAGAATCCTGCAAATAACAAAGTCCTTTCTTGTATCTCTACAAACCTACCCTTGGAGGGTACTGGGTCTTGAAGCAATGTCTCCATTAAGGATCGCAAATTCCAGGCTGGTTTCTAAGAGAGGATCTTCACATTTCTAGGTAGGAGGAGGAAACCTGACAGTGAAGGAATTTAACTGGAAGAAAGTCAGCTCATTTAAGATATGGTGCTGGAGGAAATTTCTATAGATACCAATGGATTGCTAAAAATGACAAATGAAGATTACAGGAACAGAGATTTCACCTGAACATGAGGAAGAACTTCCTGACTGTAAGAGTTGGCCAACAGTGCAATGCTCTGTCTCTGAGTGTGGTGGAGGCTCCTTCCTTGGAGACTTTTAAACAGAGGCTGGACGGCCATCTGTCGGGAGTGCTTTGTGCTTTTCCTGCATGGCAGGGGCTTGGACTGGATGGCCCATGTGGTCTCTTCCAACTCTATGAGTCTATGATTCTATGATAAAGACTTAGATAAAATCAGATCTTAATACCTCTCCCCCTAGAAGACAAGGTGATTAATCTGAGACTTTTGTAACTTGGACAGACCATAGTAAGAAATGAAGGAGATTACACTATAGAGTGATTTATTGCAGCCCTGAGCTTGTAAGACCTAAGCAGCGCAACTGATGAGTGAGAATCTTGGAGATATCTCATGCATAGAGTCATGATAAGTTGAAGTTGCCCTGATGGCAAATAACAACACGGTGGCGCAGTGGGTTAAGCCGCTGAGCTGCTAAACTTGCTGACTGAAAGGTTGGTGGTTCGAATCCAGGGAGCGGGGTGAGCTCCCGCTGTTAGCCCCAGCTTCTGCAAACCAAGCAGTTCGAAACCATACAAATATGAGTAGATCAATAGGTCCCACTCCAGCGGGAAGGTAATGCCGCTCCAATATGCAGGCCACATGACCTTGGACAAAACCGGCTCTTTGGGTTAGAAATGGAGATGAACACCAACCCTCAGATTTGGACACAACTAGACTTAATGTCAGGGGAAAATCTTTACCTTTACCTGTTTTGGATATCCTGTCTAAGGTTCTAGTGTCAAAACCAGTACGATGAATTGAGCCTGGAAGCACATTGGAAGTCAATCCATTTAGTACAAAGAGCAGTTATTTCTGATCTCTTAAGCTGATACCTGACAACAGTTTGGGAACTGTATTTTGCACAATTTCAAAAACCTTTCAAGGGCAGACCCCCATAAAGTGCATTACAGTAAACCAATGGGGCATGAACTGCTTTAGCCAGATCAGTCCGCCCTTGGAAAGGGGTGTTGCTGAGATTGTTCATAGTGAGTCAAGATTTTACACCCAAAGTTTGTTCAGTATCATCCTCCCACAAGCTTTCAACTCACTTGGACATCTGATACAATTCTGAGTCATTTACTTTAGCTAAAAAAAAAGGTCAAAACCTTCTTTATGAAATATTTCATAAGACTGTTGCCTTCTTACTTAAACTGTTCTTGGTTGTCTCCAGATATTTTGGGTACATTTTTTTTCCATAATTAGAACAGATAGAAAATGGCTTGGAGAATATCTAGCCCTTGAGTGCTGTGTTCAGCATGGAAGATTGAGATAGATATCTTGAAGTTAATTGAGCACAATAAATAAGATGGGGAGAACATAGGATTTTCAAAGCAGGACAACCATCCCTAATGTGGCAGAGATATCTGTGAATTTCCACAAAAATGTACTTCTTCAGCTCTGTGCTCTCCTTTTAAAATGTTATGTCAGCTCACTGAGCGGCAAGGCTTCTTTACCAGGAGATCACTTGTTTCTTATGGTTGTTTTCTAATATTTGAAAATGTGCTAGGTGAGCATAGATTGAGATATAGTCTAGACCCGCGTTTTCTCAACCTGAGGTTAGGGACCCCTGGAGGGATCATGAGAGGGTTTCAGCGGGGTCACCAAAGACCATCAGAAACACACATATTTCTTGGTTTCAAAAAAAAAAAGAAGAAAACATATTTCAGAGTGTCTTAGGAACCCCTTTGGTACAGAAGGCTGAAGATCTCTTTGCCTTCCTTTTTGGAAACAGACAGTGAATCCTCCCACCAAAAGCCTTCCTCCTTCTGTGATTGGCCGGCCTCTCAGCTGGCCTCTCAGCATGCTCTTTGATTGTAGGTAAACTATAAATCCCAGCAACTACAACTTCCAAATGTCAAGGTCTATATTCCGCAAACTCCACCAGTGTTCACTTTTGGGCATATTGAGTATTTGTGCCACGTTTGGTCCAGATCCATCATTGTTTGAGTCCACAGTGCTCTCTGGATATAGGTGAACTACAAGTGTGTTAAAGTGCTGAGCTGCTGAACTTGCTAACCGAAAGGTCCCAGGTTCAAATCCCGGGAGTGGAATGAGCGCCAGCTATTAGCCCCAGCTCCTGCCAACCTAGCAGTTCGAAAACATGCAAATGTGAGTAGATAAATAGGTACCGCTCCAGCGGGAAGGTAACGGCGCTCCATGCAGTCATGCCAGCCACATGACCTTGGAGGTGTCTACGGACAACGTCGGCTCTTCGGCTTAGAAATGGAGATGAGCACCAACCCCCAGAGTTGGTTACGACTGGACTTAACGTCAGGGGAAAACCTTTACCTACCTTACAACTCCAAAACTCAAGGTCAATGCCTACCAAACCTTTCCTGTATTTTCTGTTGGTGATGGGAGTTCTGTGTGCCAAGTTTGGTTCAATTCCATTATTGGTGGAGTTCAGAATGCTATTTGATTGTAGGTGAACTATAAATCCCAACAACTACAACTTCCAAATGATAAAAATCACCCCCCCCCCCAACCAGTATTCAAATTTGGGTAGACAGTGTTCCCTCACTTATCGCTGGGGTTAGGTTCCAGGACCACCCCCAATAAGTGATATTCCGCAAAGTAGGGACGCTATATTTATTTTAATATTTATTCATTATTTTAGTAGTTACAGTGTTCCCTCACTACTTCGCAGTTCAGTTTTCGCCGATTCGCTGTTTTGCGGTTTTTCAAGAAACTCTAAAAGACTATTATAAATCATAAAAAATTACAATTTACAGCCAAAGGAAGGGAGGAAGGAGAAGCTGAAGGGAGAGAAAAGGAACCCAAGTGGCAACGGGAGGAGAAGGAGGCGATTTATCAACACATGATTGGTTGATAAAGACTTAAAATAGTGTATAACTACTAGAATCATCGAATCATAGAATAGTAGAGTTGGAAGAGACCTCACGGGCCATCCAGTCCAACCCCCTGCCAAGAAGCAGGAAATCGTATTCAAAGCACCCCCGACAGATGGCCATCCAGCCTCTGCTTAAAAGCCTCCAAAGAAGGAGCCTCCACCACAGTCTGGGGGAGAGAGTTCCACTGCCGAACAGCTCTCACAGTGAAGAAGTTCTTCCTGATATTCAGGTGAAAACTCCTTTACTGTAGTTTGAAGCTATTGTTCCGCGTCCTAGTCTGCAGGGCAGCAGAAAACAAGCTTGCTCCCTCCTCCCTATGACTTCTCTAAAATAATGTATAAATATTAAAATAAATATAGTGTACCTACTTCGCTGATTTTCACTTACTGCGGGTGGTCCTGGAACCTAACCCCAGCGATAAGTGAGGGAACACTGTATACACTATTTTAAGTCTTTATTAACCAATCGTGTGTTGATAAATCACCTCCTTCTCCTCCCGTTGCCCCTTGGGCTCCTTTTCTCTTCCTTTGGCTTCTCCTTCCTCCCTTCCTCCCTTAGGCTGTAAATTGTAATTTTTTATGATTTATAATAGTCTTTTAGAGTTTATTGAAAAACTGCAAAACAGCAAATGTGCGAAAAGTGAACCACGAAGTAGTGAGGGAACACTGTATCGGGTATTTGTTCTAAATTTGGCCCAATGAATGAAAATACATCCTGAATATCAGATATTTACATTACAATTCAAAGGTAAAGGTTTCCCCTGACGTGAAGTCCAGTCGTGACCGACTCTGGGGGTTGGTGCTCATCTCCATTTCTAGGCCGAGGAGCCGGCATTGTCCATAGACACCTCCAAGGTCATGTGACCGGCATGACTTCATGGAGCGCCGTTACCTTCCTGCCAGAGCGGTACCTATTGATCTACTCACATTGGCATGTTTTTGAACTGCTAGGTTGGCAGGAGCTGGGGCTAACAGCGGGCGCTCATTCCGCTCCCGGGATTTGAACCTGGGACCTTTTGGTCTGCAAGTTCAGCAGCTCAGCGCTTTAACACACTGTGCCATCAGGGGGCCCCTATTACAATTCATAACGGTAGCAAGATTACTGTTATGAAGTAGCAACGAAAATAATTTTATGGTTGTGGGTCACCACAGCATGAGGAACTGTATTAAGGGGTCGCGGCATTGGGAAGGTTGAGAACCACTGGTCTAGACGTTCCAGTAGAGAGAGCCATGTCTACTGTCCCACTTCCAGAGAGAGATAGTGAATACCTCCAAAAAATGCTGTGAGGAGCATATCCCCAAATATATCTCTGTATCTCTGCCTTATGTCTGCCTAAGCCCCACTTGAAAACTTCCAACTGTTTACTGCACAGACACCTAGATTATATTATTATTAGTCAGGTCCATGATTCTGACAAGGAACTGCCTCAGGGAAGCTCACAGTAATGATCTTATTCACTGAAATCTGACAGGAAACATATAAGAATAATATCATTCCTTGCCAACCCAAATAATGCCAGTTCTTTATGATGGCTGAGACCATAAAGATGTTACGCCCAGGTCAACAGCAAGGCAAATCCTTATATGAATCCACAGGAATTCAAGGGCAGGACAACTCGTTTACAAAGATGTCTAGAGATTTCCTGTTGGTTTATATTTGGGCACAGAGAGTTAATTAGGTGCTCTCTCCTTAAACTCCAGCATCAATCACATTGCCTTGGAGATGGAAAATGTGCAAAGGCCCGCATTAAGAACTCTGTTGAGTAATGGTACAGAGTCTGGATAATAAACCTTTCTGCTAAAATTGACATCGTCAGACAACAGACTGGTAATGTCATAACTGGAGTTGACAGAAGACATTTTGCCACCTGAGAGAGAGAATCACAAAAGGTACTCTCTCCAATTAAAGAGTTTCCAAAGCCAGCCAAGTTATTATGAGTAGCAATGTTTATTGTGATTACAGACCAAAAATCAAAAGTACTACAGAAGTTAAAAGGAACAGACAGCAAAAGATAATCCCTCGTACAATGCCAAGCTTAAACAAAATATCAGAGTCCCTTTGGAGAGATGGTGGTGGGATACAAAAATAAAGTTGTTGTTGTTGTTATTGACACAATGACATTGTGTGACACAGCAAATAAGATAGATATGCTGGATTTCGTATCACAAAATCACAAGTCGGATACATCTCAAGTGTCTAGGACTGTGTGATGTATTTTTGGATGATGCGTGCAGATCCCAGCAGGGTGGACTTTTGCAGTTGGCAGATTTTGTCAATTGTTTCCAAATGCCTGCTGAGATCTTTTAGCACGGCACCCAATGTGCCAATCACGACCGGGACCACCTGTACTGGTGGTCTTTGAAGTTCAATCTTGAGGTCCTGATAGCGGCTTGAGTTTTTCCTCTTGTTTTTTGCCAATGCGACTGTCACCTGGGATGGCAACATCAATGGTCCAAACCTTTTTCTTTTCCACAACTGTGATGTCTGCTGTGTTGTGTTCCAGAACTTTGTCAGTCTGGATTCGGAAGTCCCACAGTGTCTTTGCGTGCTCATTCTCCAATACTTTTGCAGGTTTGTGATCCCACCAGTTCTTTGCTGCTGGGAGGTGGTACTTGAGGCATAAGTTCCGAATGAATCATTTGGGCCACATAGTTGTGCCTCTGTTTGTAGTCTGTCTGTGCGATTTTCTTACAGCAACTGAGGATATGATCAATGGTTTCGCCAGCTTCCTTGCACAGTCTGCATTTTGGGTCATCAGCTGATTTTTCAATCTTGGCCTTAATTGCATTTGTTCTGATGGCTTGCTCCTGGGCTGCAAGGATCAGGCCTTCTGTTTCCTTCTTCAGTGTCCCATTCGTGAGCCATAGTTAGGTGGTGGTGGTGGTTGTTGTTGTTGTTATCTTTACTTTTCCTACTCCTAATCTGCATTGGAATGGATACTCATTCAGAAATGAAGGTCAGGCTATTCAAGCTAAGTTAGTATATAGACTGGACTATTGCAATGCACTCTACGTGGGGCTGCCCTTGAAGACGGCCCGGAAACTCCAACTAGTTCAACGTTCGGCAGCCTTGCTTCTAACTGGAGCAAATTATAGGGAGCGGTCAACCCTCCTGCTTAAGGAGCTCCACTGGCTGCCGTTCACCTTCCGGACCCAATTCAAGGTGCAAGTGATCACCTACAAAGCCCTGAACGGTTTGGGACCCTCCTACCTTAGTGATCGCCTCTCCCCCTACGAACCTGCACGATCTCTTCGTTCGTCGGGGGAGGCCCTCCTCTCGCTCCCACCTCCGGCACAAGCACGGTTGGTGGGGACGAGAGAGAGAGAGCCTTCTCCGTGGTGGCCCCCCGGCTCTGGAACTCACTCCCCAGGGAAATCAGGCAGGCCCCCACCCTGGTAGCATTCAGAAAGAGCTTGAAAACCTGGCTCTTTACTCAAGCCTTTAGATAAAGATTGCTAATTCAGAAGCAATCTGTATCTGTGACCATTCTTGTACCGGTTTGCACCTTTTACCTTTGTCAACTCGATATAGACACAGGGTCTATTCCCATCCCAATTTGCACTTCCAGAATTTGCAGCACTTTATCAGTCACCTTGTGCTTACAATATTTATATGGTGCACCTTACCCAGTCTACTTTTACAATCTCTCAGTTTTAATCCATGTTTTTATTAGTTCTTGTTTTTTATTGGCTAATGTTTTATTTTATTTTATTTTATTTTATTTTATTTTATTTTTGTGCAAGTTGTTGTCTATTGCTGTGTTTTATACTGCTACTGTTTTTATTCGGGCTTGGCCCCATGTAAGCCACCCTGAGTCCCCTCCGGGGAGATAGAGGCGGGGTATAAAATATAACCATATATGACCAATATAAAAATAAAGTTATTATTATTATTATTATTATTATTATTATTATTATTATTATTAGATGCAGAAAATGCCATAACCACCTCTTTCTGGTACAGTACGATCCCCATATCTGTGGGAAATATGTTCCTGAATTTATTATGGAAACAGGAAGCAAGACCTATTAAAATGAATGACTTATGCCAAAAATTACCATAGAATTGCCCAGGAGGATTTCTCCAGGAATTTGCTAGATCTTCCAGGGCTCTATGGTACCTTCCAGTGAAATCATACCATAAAATCTCTTAGAGAACCTAAAACGTTCTTAAGAAGGACATACAGTAGAGTCTCACTTATCCAAGCTAAACGGGACGGCAGAACCTTGGATAAGCAAATATCTTGGATAATAAGGAAGGATTAAGGAAAAGCCTATTAAACATCAAATTAGGTTATGATTTTACAAATTAAGCACCAAAACATCATGTTATACAACAAATTTGACAGAAAAAGTAGTTTAATACACAGTAATGTTATGCTATAATTACTGTATTTATGAATTTAGCATCAAAATATCATGATACAGTAGAGTCTCACTTATCCAACATAAACGGGCCGGCAGAATGTTGGATAAGCTAATATGTTGGATAATAAGGAGGGATTAAGGAAAAGCCTATTAAACATCAAATTAGGTTATGATTTTACAAATTAAGCACCAAAACATCATGTTATATAACAAATTTGACAGAAAAGGTAGTTCAGTGTGCAGTAATGCTATGTAGTAATTACTGTATTTACAAATTTAGCACCAAAATATCACAATATATTGAAAACATTGACTACAAAAATGCGTTGGATAATCCAGAACGTTGGATAAGTGAGACTCTACTGTACATTGAAAACATTGACTACAATGGGCCCCTGGTGGTGGCACAGTGTGTTAAAGCGCTGAGCTGCTGAATTTGCAGACTGAAAGGTCCCAGGTTCAAATCCCGGGAGCGGAATGAATGCCCACTGTTAGCCCCAGCTCCTGCCAACCTAACAGTCATGCCGGCCACATGACCTTGGAGGTGTCTACGGACAACACTGGCTCTTCGGCTTAGAAATGGAGATGAGCACCAACCCCCAGAGTCGGTCATGACTGGACTTAATGTGAGGGGAAAACCTTTACCTTTTTTTATTGACTACAAAAATGCCTTGGATAATCCAGAACCTTGGATAAGCGAGTCTTGGATAAGTGAGACTCTACTGTATTTGGTCGAATGTGAGTAGATGAAGCCATGGGTGCTGTCTTGTACTGTAAAGACACAATATCAAAGACAATAATGATCATAAGTATGGGTATAAACTAGATTTAGTCATTTCTGTCTGTCAAACAGTTCAATGGGCACAATCTGTGTTTCAGCTGGTGGAAAAAACTCAGCCAAGGTAGTGCTCTTATAGTGCTCTTCACATTTATTTTCACTTATAGACTTGTCCTAGTCTGTTGATAGTCTTATGAAAAATGACTGATTAGCTCAGAATTGATCCATCAAAATGCCGAGACTACAGTTTAGAAGAACTAGCTTTATCCTTCAAGTTCAGACAGTCTAGGTTTTTCTCTGTCATTTAGTCATTCATTCCTGCCTCACCCATTTGTATGGTGTGATTACAGTTATACTTAATTATATATAATCAACAAGTCTGATTATATATAGGGGTAGGGGCTGGAGGAGAGAAAAGGGGGGACTCTCCTCATTTGTACTGTGAATTTCCAGTCCCAACTCCCCAGCCCCTCTCTCATAGGACCTTTTAAACCTCCAAAGCATCTCTTGCAATGTATGTTACATAACTTATATATAATTAACAGAGGGGCTAAGAAGCCATGTTAGTGAATTGCAAAGATGTGTGATGGCACACTGGCGAGTGTGCTGAGGTCCCTAGTTAGTGTCTCAATGCACAATACGATTAATTTACAACAGGTCTGAGGAGCATCATTCCCAATGTGCATCAGTCCTATTGTGCATCTATCTCAGTGCACTCTGCTCACTCCCCTATATAGCCTTTTACTGGATATGAATGTTACAGAATGTTGTTTTTATGACTGAATGCTTTATACAATGTACCAGTATTGTCTACTTTATTTTTTATTTTTCCGACATTGAATGTTTGCCTTTTTTTTTTTGTTAGCTGCCCCAAGTCCTCAAGGCGAGATGGGGCAGGATATAAATAAAGTTTGATTGAGTTTGATTGATTGAGAACTGCCTGATTCTAAATCTTGCAGATTTAAATTCACTTAGGAAGATGTAAGTCTCCACAGGGTCCCAATGATTCATTTTATTTTTAAAGAAAGTAATTGTTTCACTTTCCTAGTAATTCATGGAATGGCATACCATGAGCCTACCTCAATCACTGACCTTTCTCTGTGTTCAGTTATTTAACATTGCACATTTTGAAGAAATGTGGCTGATGAAAGAACAAATTGACCACATTGTTAAAATGTACATTTTTGCATAAGTGTGACACTACTGCCCATTATAAAACCTCATCGTGAATGGCAAAGAAGTTAGAGATGATTGACAAATAGGCAGTCATTTTGAAATGCCTCACATTCAAAATAATTAGGACTTTTGGAGGAAGGACAAAGTGGCATCTGCTCCAATCCCTCATTCCCCCGAAATAATTTGCTTGACCCCTAAAACAGTCGATTTAAGCTAAATGGTCCTAGTCAGGTCAGCACGGCTCTAAAGACTTGAAGAGAGTTCTCACACTTTTCATGGCTATGCAGAGGAAAGTATTGTAGCAGGTGCATTTTGTACATCTACATCTGCTTAAATTCTTCTTCTATTCCATTGTTGAAGTTAACAATGGCCCATTCCTCTTGTGCGCCTGACAGCTGTAATAATAATTTTGTACACAACCTACAATAATTGTGTGGAAAACACAAAGAAGTCTTGAAAGCACTTAGGGAAAAGATAAATACTGAGTGAGAATTAGGGCTCATCTACACATGTTGCTTAATTCAGGGCTAGTCCAGGGTCCTTACTTACTTACTTAGGCGATCCCTCGTAGCTCGAGGACGATTGTCTTCCATCCTTGGTGTCTTGGGGGTGGGTTCTTAGGTGGCTGAAGAGACCGATTCTTGACCCGCATATTCTCCCGCAGTGAGGACATTCTTCCCGCATATTCTTCCCGCAGTGGAAGGCGGTCCCGGTCGGGGTTAGCTTGACGCTCCTTCCTCTTGGCACGTTTCTCCCTTAAGCCCTCCGTTTGTGCCTCTTCGAACTCCGCAGCACTGCTGGTCACAGCTGACCTCCAATTGGAGCGCTCAAGGGCCAGGGCTTCCCAGTTCTCAGTGTCTATGCCACAGTTTATAAGGTTGGTTTTGAGCCCATCTTTAAATCTCTTTTCCTGCCCACCAACATTACGTTTCCCGTTCTTGAGTTCGAAGTAGAGTAGCTGCTTTGGGAGATGGTGATCGGGCATTCGGACAACGTGGCCAGTCCAGCGGAGTTGATGGCGTAGGAGCATCGCTTCAATGCTGGTGGTCTTTGCTTCTTCCAGCACGCTGACATTTGTCCGCCTGTCTTCCCAAGAGATTTGCAGGATTTTCCTGAGGCAACGCTGATGGAAATGTTCCAGGAGTTTGGTGTGAGGTCTGTAGACAGTCCATGTTTTGCAGGTGTAGAGCAGGGTTGGGAGGACAATGGCTTTGTAAACAAGCACCTTGGTATCTCTACGGATGTCCCGATCATCAAACACTCTCTACTTCATACTGAAAAATGCTGCACTCGAAGAGTTTAGGCGATGTTGTATTTCAGTGTCGATGTTGACTTTTGTGGAGAGGTGGCTGCCAAGGTAGCAGAAATGGTCAACATTTTCTAATGTGACACCGTTAAGCTGTATTCCTGGCTTTGCAGAGTGATTAGCTGGTGCCTGTTGGAAGAGCACTTTGGTTTTCTCGATGTTCAGTGAGAGGCCGAGCTTCTCGTATGCTTCTGCGAAGGTGTTTAGAGTGGCTTGTAGGTCTTCTTCTGAATGAGCACAGACTACGTTGTCATCGGGATATTGGAGTTCTATAACAGATGTTGTGGTGACCTTGGTTTTGGCTTTCAGTCTGCTGAGGTTAAATAGCTTGCCATCTGTCCGATAGATGATTTCCACTCCGGTGGGAAGCTTCCCATCAACAAGGTGAAGTATCATAGCGATGAAGATGGAAAATAAGGTAGGGGCAATAACACATCCCTGCTTGACACCTGATTCCACCTTAAATGGGTCACTTTGGGAGCCGTTGCTGTCCAAGACTGTTGCCATCATGTCATCATGGAGGAGCCGCAGGATGTTCACAAATTTGTCAGGGCACCCAATTTTTTGGAGGATGGTCCAGAGAGCGCTGCGATTCACTGTGTCAAATGCCTTTGCAAGGTCAATGAATGCCATGTACAGAGGTTGGTTTTGCTCCCTGCATTTTTCTTGGAGCTGTCGTGCAGTGAAGATCATGTCCAGTGTTCCTCTGGAGGGGTGGAAGCCATTCTGGGATTCTGGGAGGGTGTCTTCTGAGACAGGGAGAAGGCGGTTTGCAAGGATTCTTGCGAGGATTTTCCCAGGGTAGAAATATTATGATGTAGTAGCCAGGGGTCAGGGTGCGTCTGTTGGTTGGTTTCTTCAAACACCATCGATCATCAGCTCCGGATCATCAGCACCCTGACGAATTGATGAACTTCTGCCATCACCAATTCCTCTCCAATGTCAGACTCAAAGACATTTGCAGTCTGAAGTTCAAACATTTATTCAGTATTTACAAATCATATTTATAAATGCAGCAAAAGTCATCGCTCAAAGCTGGCATTTTTCCTTTTTCTCTCCACTCGGCACACACAGCTCAATTGAGATAAGAAACACATTCCACAGTCCGAAGGAAGTTCCGACCTCCAAGGCTGGAAATCATGCCTCATAGGGTGTCAGTCAAACTGGCCTGTTGTTAACTGTTTCATTGCTGAAACACACACTTATAAAACAAGAAAAACACTTGATTTACATTTCATATACACACAACCAAAAATCCAACAAGAAATGCTCCAGACTGGCCCCGGAGGTGGCTACACAGAATATCCCCAACTTGCAGTGGTAGTGGGGTGGAGTCCAGCTGGTCCAGCCTTCTCTCTCTGGTCATGTGATTTATTTATTTATTTCATGCCAAAAGCATTGCATAATAAATAAGCTTAAAAGTGATAAAATAAAGGAATCACAAGCAGCTAAATAGTTTTAGACCAAAACCGGGCAACTGTGACTGCATTGTCTGTACCTTTAAACAACTCCTCCACCGTACACGAGGAAGGACATTGTGGGCAAGCATACATATGCGGAGTTGTTTGTTCAGCTCCACAGTCACACAAGGTGGAGGATTCCTCCAGGTAGGGCCATTTCACCAGGTTGTCTTTTGATCTGCCACTCTGCTTCTGAGTCTGTTTAGGGACTTCAAGTTGCCCATTCTTGGTTTGCCCCTGGAGGCAGACCCTCATGGGGGGGCATCCAGTTGGGATTGCCTGGTATAACTGCCCAGAGGGACACTCTTGCTGTTGCTGGAAGAACATCAAGAGGAGTGGTGGTTCTCATGAACCTTTTCCTTGATTTGAATCTATTGGGAGGAGGCTGATAGTCATGCAGTGGATGGCTTTCACAATGTTCGACCTTATTTCTCTCACAGTTAGCAGCAACTTCCCGTCGCACATTAGGGGGGCAATGCCAGCTAACTTGTAGAATTTATCAGCAGGTGTAGGTTTAAGGCATCCTGTGGTTACTCTGCATTTTTCGTTCAGTGCTCTGTTCACCTGCTTCGCATGGGCAGACTTGTGCCAGACAGGACAGGCATATTCAGTAGTTGAGAAAGACAAGGCCAGGGCTGATGTTCTTATTCATTGTGGTTCTGCACTCCGTGCACTGCCAGTAAGTTTCCGCAGGATGTTATTGCATGCAGCTACTTTGTGCTTGGTGTTCATGCAGTTTTTCCTATATGTTAGTGTTCGATCTAAAGTGACACCAAGATATTTAGGATAGAAACAGCGTTCGAGCTCTTGGCCTTCCCAAGTAACTTTGTTTCTTGTTGGCTTCACTTGTGTCTTGGCAGGGTTAGACTTCTGATGCTCCTTTGCCATCAACTCCACTGGACTGGCTAAGTTGTGCGAATGCCCAATCACTGTATCCCAAAGCAATTACTTTATTCCCAACTCAAGAACTGAAAAACGGAATGTCAGTGGACAGGAAAAGAGATTTAAAGTTGGGCTTAAAGTTAACCTTAAAAATTGTGGCATAGATACCAAGAACTGGGAAGCTCTGGCTCTTGAGCACTCTAACTGGAGGTCAGCTGTGACCAGCAGTGATGTGGAATTCGAAGAGGCACGAATGGAGGGCGAAAGGGAGAAACGTGCTAAGAGGAAGGCCTGTCAAGCCAACCCTGACCAGGACCACCTTCCACCTGGAATCTGATGTCCTCACTGTGGAAGAACATGCGGATCAAGAATAGGACTCCACAGTCACTTACGTACCCACCGTCAAGACACTACACTTAGAGGGCCATCATACTCGGATAACGGGTCAATTTGAGGGTGAGCTAAATGGTCCTAGTTAGGTCAGCACGGCTCTTAAATACTTGAAGAGAGCTCTCAAACTTTTCATGGCTATGTAGAGTAGTATGTATTGTAGTATTGAAGCATTCTGACAAATAATATGCCAGGTTCAGAGCATAGGCCAATAGTATGCACTATGCACAGCCTAAGTCGTAAGTAGTCTTCTGATATCAGCATGGGACACCTTCAGCACCAGTCAGGAGCTCTAGAAATGCCAACAGCAGCAACACAGGCCCAAACTGTCCTCTTCCCTGTATTAATAACCACAGGGAAAAAAGAATGGCAGATGTGGCCAATGTGAACACCACACTGGTCTAAATTGGACCCGGTTCTACTGTCCACACAACGACAAAGCTGTGGGTTGCTTCTGAGTTTCATCAAACTTTAGAGCATCCCCTGACTTTTCTTAATGTGGGGCTAAATTGGGTTAACCACATTTGTCCCATGGAAGTTTCAGAATATCATGAAAACAGCCAGAAGCAACTGCACAGTGAATGTGGGTTATTAAGTCCAGGTAGATAATTTCCGAGTGTCTGGTCGAGAGTACAAAGAGCACATTGGATGCCACATGAGTAATCAAGATGTTACAATACTGGGAGAAAACAATATCCTGGTATTGTAAGAACAGATTGCCCTTAAAAGCCACTTCCCCAAGGGTATTCCCTTAAATCTCATCAACTTCTGTTGGGAGATGATTTCTCAGGTGCACAGAATCAAACTCTAAGTAATTCAAGGAATGTGACTCATTTGCTCATTTGCTTATACTTGCTCATTTGCTCGAGTAGTCTCACAATTCTCATCTTCCCAGATGTTTTATTTTTAGCAGTTTATATTTAGAAGCATCGCTGGCCACAGTCACCATGCAATAATATGTATGCAGAAAACGAGCCTAATAAAGTATTAAACTTGTAGGTCAAGTTCAGTCTGATGTTTTTTTAATAATAATCACCCAGCAGAGGCCTGAGATGGTTGACCTCTAAAGAAAGCTGCCTTCTGGGTTCTTGTTTCAATAGAAAGGTCTGCCTTCAAGAGAAAAATAACTTGCGCTGAGAATGTTCTAGCCTAAGGACAGGAATTTCATCATGACCTAAACCAGGCAGTTTTGATGAAGTTAGGTCAGAGGAATGAGTCTTACAAGGAATCAGAGGACGAAGAGGTCCCCAGTAATCATAGAGGAGAGATTTGCTTTGTCTCTAGCAAACATTGGCTTGAAAATCCACAGTCTGAGCTGAGAAGCAATACCAATGGGGCATTCAGAAAAACAGTAAGCATCCAAAAAATATTTACAGTGTTCCCTCACTTATCGCGGGGGTTAGGTTCCAGGATCACCCGCAATAAGTGAAAATCCGTGAAGTAGGGACACTATATTTATTTTAATATTCATACATTATTTTAGTAATTATACACTATTTTAAGTCTTTATCAACCAATCGTGTGTTGATAAATTGCCTCTCTTCTCCTCCCGTTGCCGCTTGGGCTCATTTTCTCTCCCTTTGGCTTCTCCTTCCTCCCTTCCTTAGGCTCTAAATTGTAATTTTTTATGATTTATAATAGTCTTTTAGAGTTTATTGAAAAACCGTGAAACAGCAAATCCGCAAAAACTGTGAAGTAGTGAGGGAACACTGTACCCCTTTTATTTGAGGGGCAGTGTCATAATTACAGCTTAATATTCTTGTAATATATATGAACCGTTCTGACAAATAATATGCTAGGTTCAGGGCATAGGCTAATAGTATGCACTGAATAAGCCTGGATATACACTGCCATATGAAATCCAGATTATCTGCTTTGAACTGGATTATATGGCAGTCTAGACTCAGGCTGGATCTACACTGCCATGTAATCCAGATTATCAAAGAAGATAGTCCACATTATCTGCTTTGAACTAGATTATATGAGTCTACACTGCCATATAATCCAGTTCAAAACTGATTATCTCAATTTTCTATGGCAGCGTAAAAGGGGCTGGAGTTTGCTCGCACACAAACCATTAATCTGTTTGTATGATATAAAATGAATTTAGTTTGATATGGATACTATAGAATCCTGGATTTTATAGAATTTCCTAGCATTGAGCCTTGACAATTGGAGGAGTATTTTGTCTTTTAGATTGGAGGGGGAGGGAGAAAGGGTTAGGTAAAGATAAAGGTAAACATTAAGTCCAGTCGTGTCCGACACTGGGTGTTGGTGCTCATCTCCATTTCTAAGCTGAAAAGCCGGCATTGTCCGTAGACACCTCCAAGGTCATGTGGCCAGCATGACTGCATGGAGTGTCGTTACCTTCCCACCGGAGCGGTACCTTTTGATCTACTCACATTTGCATGTTTTTGAACTGCTAGGTTGGCAGAAGCTGGGGCTAGCATTGGGCATTCACTCAGCTCCCCGGATTCGAACCTGCAAACTTTTGGTCCAGAAGTACAAGCTCAGCGCTTTAACATGCTGCACCACTGGGGGCTCTGGAGAAAGGGTTAACTTGTCCTTTTGTGGCTGGTGGGGAAGGGAAGTAAAACTCACAATGGATGTCACAAATATCCCATTTCCAGTGTCAGAGGACTTTCTACTCATTGCCCAAGTATTAAAGCATTATACAAATGCGTTCAGAAGCCAAAAGACAGGTCCCAACCATTTCCTAAAAAGTACGCTCTACCTATGCTTTGCCAAAGAATTTAGCACTAATAACAATATTTATTTGTCAGAAGCGAACCAAGGGTACAAGTTGTTTTGTATTTAAAAACACAAACAAAGTTTTAAAAACTTGACATTATACTAAATGTCCTTTGGCCAATTGCTGTCCACTTGGAGTGCCTCTGGTGTTGCTGTAAGAAGGTCCTCCATTGTACATGTGGCAGGGCTCAGACTGCATTGTAATAGGCGGTCTGTGGTTTGCTCTTCTCCACACTCGCATGTCGTGGACTCCACTTTGTGCCCCATTTCTTAAGGTTGGCTCTGCATCTTGTGGTGCCAGAACAGTCTGTTCAGTGTCTCTGGGAGTTATAGTTCACCTATGTTCTGTAAGCCCTCTGAACCCCATTGATGTTACCAAACTTCCCAAAACAAACAATGCCTTTCTCAAATAACCTGGGCATCACCTGGTACCCAAACTAGTAGCCACTAAACCTGGTTTTCCCTGACCCTCTGCTCAGTTTGGAGCTCCACTCTACTCAGTAGTATAGCTGACCACAAGGCTAGCTGAGGAGCTTTCAATTATACATGATGAATTTGAGCTTGGAATCAATATGTGTGAGATTGGTTTCGCTGACAAACACATATTAAGCTGAGGCATCACAATGCAGAGAAATACTAGCTTTGCTCATTTTACCCCATTGACTAGCTAATTTCTACTACCTTAGCATATCTTGCCCCCATTGATTGTAAAGATGTGGAATTCAAATGCGTGGAGCTCATGCAATAATGTTTTGAGCTCTCTGAACTCCTTGGCACCTGAATTCTACTGGGACCAGTACTTCAATGCTTCTAGTTACATATCAAATTATAACTGAGAACAGAAAAGTAAGTGTCACTATGGACATACTATTGATTTCATTAACTGAAAATTGAGGTGCTCTGAGCCTATTTCGTGCCATTATGCGACATAACTTATTCTTAATAAACGGAATGTACAAATGGATGGACATTTATTAAGAAGCAAGTGTTATTAATTCTTCAAGACAACCTAGGAAGGTTTTATAATGTTGGAACAGGTTTTTGTCTGATGAGTCTGGAAGAAAAGCAGCTGGATTCCTCGGAATTCAATACTATGTGCTGTTCATCCATTCAGTTTGAATCTATGCCAACTATGAACTGTAGCAAATGATTTTCTCATTCCGTAATTGACGTACAATTCTTCACTCCTTGCGTTGAGAGTGGGCAGTTGCTTTAAATGATGGCATGCAAGCATGCAGTGTTACCTTGCAGTAAGGGTGAGAAAAATTATGTTCCCGATGTTGCTGGCTTGAACTTCCAGCAGCCCCTAGTTGGCAAAGAAGAGCTGAAAGCTGAAAACACATATGTCCTTCCTGCTTTGCAACACACCTCGAATAGGATCTGATTAACAAACTTGCAAATTAGATTAGATGGAACACTCAGAGTAAATGGCCACTTTTCTTTTCTTTTCTTTTTTTATAAAATGAAACAGTCAGCATGCCCATCCTAGTTTGTTCTTTATTTTTATACCCCGCCCCATCTCTCCGAAGGGACTCGGGGCGGCTTACATGGGGCCAAGCCCAGACATCAGACAATATAAAAACATAGCAATAAAACAAGTCAATCAACAATAAAACAAATCATAAAACAAATGAGGTCACATACAATAAATATACTGATAAAATCTTGGATTGGCTCCAAAAAGAGCTGGGCCAAAAAGTGCAAGTAGTATCAGTTACAATCAGGGAGAGGTAGATACCAGAGCTATTGTTTTTCAGTGCTGACTGAGTACTGCTATTTGGAGGCCTGTTTGCTGCTGAGAAAAGAGGGTGAAGAACCAGGACTGTATTCTTCTCTAAAGCAGATTTGTGGACTGAGAAAGGACTATTTATGACTGTGGACTTCTGTAAGTGATCAGAGGGACCATTGTAAATACTACTCTATATACCATAGAGCAGGGGTCCCCAAACTAAGGCCCGGGGGCCGGATGTGGCCCTCCAAGGTCATTTACCTGGCCCCCACCCTCAGTTTTAGACTTCGCCTCACCCAAAGTCTAAAATGACTTGAAGGCATACAATACCAACAATCCTACTTAACTTGACTATCTCATTGGCCAGAAGCAGGACCACACTTCCCATTGAAATCCTGATAGGTTTATGTTGGTTAAAATTGTTTTTATTTTTAAATACTGTATTGTTCTTTCATTTACTAATATTGTGCTATGGTAATAATTGAATATATTGTGTATACATTAGGCTTGAGCAAATTTTTCGTTAGTTCGTTAAATTCGTTAAAAATTCGTTTCGAAAGTACTTTTGAATTGATATTTGAAACATCTGCTCACTGCCTTACAAATATTACGAATTTGAATAAAAAAGTACCTTTTTTCGTTTGTTTCTGATGTCTTCGGATGTAGCTGTAGGCCCTCTGAGAGGAGAAGCCATGTTGGCATGCCTTTCAGCCAATCAGAGCGGAAGAGAGAGGGAGGGAGAGGCATGGCCATCGATCTGCTAGCATTTTTAAAAAATGTTGCTTCAAAAATCCCCAAAAATCAGTGGATGGGTCAAACATTATGAAACTTGATAGGCAAAGAGTGCTTAATTTTTGCTTCCATTCTGGCAAATTTCATCATAATAGCTTTCAAAATTCAGGAGAACGAAGCCTCTGAATTTTGACCATTCTTTTAAGTGGAAATGAAGCAAGTCGCCATTACCAGCAAAAATCTCCATTTCCCAGAAGCCTTAGCAAGCCAATCAAAGTGGAAGGAAGAAGGACAGGGAGGCGTGGCCATCGATCTGCTAACATTTTTAAAAAATGTTGCTTCAAAAATCCCCAAAAATCAGTGGATGGGTCAAACATTATGAAACTTGATAGGCAAAGAGTGCTTAATTTTTGCTTCCATTCTGGCAAATTTCATCATAATAGCTTTCAAAATTCAGGAGAACGAAGCCTCTGAATTTTGACCATTTATAAAAGCATTGGGCTGAAGCAAACGTTTCTCCAATAGTACTATGCCCACTTTAAAACTACAATTCCCAGGTGTTCCAGGCCCTCTCTCCTCTTAACATTCCCCACCCCCTTTTGTCCTCACTTAGAATCATAGAGTCATTGAACAGTAGAGTTGGAAGAGACCTCGTGGGCCATCCAGCCCAACCCCTTCTGCCAGGCAGGAAGACACCATCCAGTCCCTCCCAACAGATGGCCATCCAGCCTCTGCTTAAAAGCTTCCAAAGAAGGAGCCTCCACCACAGCCCGGGGGAGAGAGTTCCACAGCTGAACAGCTCACAGTGAGGAAGTTCTTCCTAATGTTCAGGTGAAATCTCCTTTCCTGTAGTTTGAAGCCATTGTTCCGTGTCCTAGTCTGCAGGGCAGCAGAAAATAAGCTTGCTCCCTCCTCTCTATGACTTCCCCTCACATATTTATACATCATGTCTCCTCTCAGCCTTCTTTTCTGCAGGCTAAACATGCCCAGTTCTTCAAGCCGCTCCTCATAGGGCTTGTTCTCCAGACCCTAAATCATTTTAGTTGCCCTCCTCTGACCATCTTGACCAAACTTTCATACAGTATGTGAATTCTTGGAAGGTATGAGAAGTTTAGAGAGAAGGAGGGAGGGAGAGGTTTGAATTTTGGACTCCAATTGTGGCTTGATTCCCCACTCAGCCACCCACTTGGGCAAGTCACACACTCTCAGCCCAGAAAAGCCAATGAAACAGGAAATAGCACTTTCAAACCAGAAACTGATTTCCTTATTCAGAGGCTGATGGCCATCTGTCAGGAATGATTTGATGGTGTACTATGATTTCTGTTCCTGGGTGATAAATGTCATTTCCTAATTGGTTCTGTCATAGAAACATGGCAAAATCTATGACACTGCCTGAACTTTGTGCAAGCGACATGGATGGAACATATTATGGTTTGGTCCACCAATTTAACAAGGTTTTAGCCACAAAAACAAAGTTTCTGAAGTAAAACAATGACTTTCACAGTAAAGACAACCCAATGAAACAGGAAATAAGACTTTCAAACCAGGAACAGATTTCTGCAATTATTAAAAAATGGTTTATTATAAAAGCTATGAAAATTCGCCAAAAATCAGAGGATAAGGGAAACATTGGTGAGCTATCAGTGTTAAATGTGTTCTACCACTGTACCAAGTTTGAAGAAGATAGCTCAAAAAATGAGGGCGGGAGAGTCCTGTAAAGTCTCCCCTCATGCGCATCAGCCATTAACGAATTACTTTTGAAACTAACGAATTTTCGTTAAATTTCGAAAATTTTTGAGGGCAAAATTCGGAAATGACATCAGAAACAAAACGCTAGCGCCCCCTACTTTTGAAACGAGTTTAGAATCAATTTTTTCATGGATCGCTCAAGCCTAGTATACATATAATATTGATACTAATATTATAATGTAATGCAATATAATACTGATAATTATACAATATAATAATATTAATTATACATTATATATTAAATGTAATATTACTAATATTATGGTAGTGGTATAGGACAATATAGTAATATATAATGCTAATATTGTGCTATGCCAATAATATAATATAAACAACTTGTAAGCCGCTCTGAGTCCCCTTCGGGGTGAGAGAAGGTGGGGTATAAATGTAGTAAATAAATAAATAAATAGTTGTTGTTGGGGTGTTTTTTTTGTTTTGTTTTGTTTTGTTTTTTGCGCTACAAATAAGACATGTGCAGTGTGCATAGGAATTTGTTCGTATTTTTTTCAAATGATAATTCGGCCCCTCAACAGCCTGAGGGACCATGAACCGGCCCTCCACTTTAAAAGTTTGAGGACCCCTGCCGTAGAGTCTCACTTATCCAACATAAACGGGCCGGCAGAATGTTGGATAAGCGAATATGTTGGATAATAAGGAGGCATTAAGGAAAAGCTTATTAAACATCAAATTAGGTTATGATTTTACAAATCAAGCACCAAAACACCATGTTAGACAACAAATTTGGCAGAAAAAGTAGTTCTATATGCAGTAATGCTATGTAGTAATTACTGTATTTATGAATTTAGCACCAAAATATCACGATATATTGAAAACATTGACTACAAAAATGCGTTGGATAATCCAGAACGTTGGATAAGCGAGTGTTGGATAAGTGAGACTCTACTGTGTGTGTGTGTGTGTGTGTGTGTGTGTGTGTGTGTATATATATATATATATATATATCTTGGAATCAGTAAAGTTCCTGGATGAGGAGAAACAAGCTGAGGATCAATCCTGACAAGACAGAGGCCCTCCTGGTCAGTCGCTCGTCGGATCGGGGTATTGGGTGGCAACCTGTGCTGGACGGGGTTGCACTCCCCCTGAAATCACAGGTCCGCAGTTTGGGGTCCTCCTGGATTCAGCGCTGACGCTTGAAGCGCAGGTGTCGGCGGTGGCCGGGAGGGCTTTTGCACAACTCAAACTTGTGCGCCAACTGCGACCATACCTCGTGAAGTCTGACTTGACCACGGTGGTGCATGCCTTAGTTACCTCTAGACTGGACTACTGTAATGCGCTCTACGTGGGGCTTCCCTTGAAGACGGCCCGGAAGTTACAGCTGGTCCAACGTTCGGCCGCCAGACTAATAACGGGGGCGAGTTACAGGGAGAGATCTACTCCCCTGTTTAAGGAGCTCCACTGGCTGCCGTTCATCTTCCGGTCCCAATTCAAGGTGCAGACCATCATTTATAAAGCCCTAAACGGTTTGGGACCCGCCTACCTTCGTGACCGTATCTCCTACCATAAACCTGCCCGACCTCTCCGATCATCAGGGGAGGCCCTCCTGTCGCCACTACCTATATCTCAGGCTCGCCTTGTAGGAACAAGGGAGAGGGCCTTTTCTGCGGTGGCCCCTCGCTTGTGGAACTCATTGCCCATTGAAATCAGGCAAGCCCCCACCCTTTTAGCCTTCAGGAAAGATTTAAAAACATGGCTCTTCCGGTGTGCTTTCGGAGAGTAAATGTTCTATGCTACTCCCCCCCGATATTTATCCTCTAGACTGGTTCACTATCTGATGTCCCGTCCCTCGAGGTTTTATTCTGATCCCTTTCTCACCCAGAGTTTTAATTTTTAATCTAGTTTTTAAATGTAGTATTCATGCGGCCCGCTCGTGTTATATTGCTGTTTTGATCTTATGTTGTACTGTTTATTTTATGTAATGTATTATTTAATTGTATTATGTTATGGTTTATTGTATTGTCTTGGGCATGGCCCCATGTAAGCCGCCCCGAGTCCCCATTGGGGAGATGGTGGCGGGGTATAAATAAAGTTTTATTATTATTATTATTATTATTATTATTATTATTATTTTTGTTCTGCAAACCTGAGCGGCATGTTATTGTTCTGCGGGTGACTTTGGATCACAGACACATGTAAGAACTTCCATTTATCATCATCAAACCACAATAGCTCCAATGTAATGATCAACTATAAAATTTTAGAAAAAAAGTGTGTGTGTGCGTGAGAGAGAGAGGGAGAGAGAGAGAGAGAGAGAGAGAGAGAGAGAAAGAGAGAGAGAGAGAGACTTTTTTATTTTATTGCATATTAAGACTGGCCTGCCAGGGCTTTTTCAAAAACAGACTTAAAAATCCCAGAAGAATGTATGCTCATCTTTCTCCCTGAGTAATAAATGAAGTCAATCATAATAATTAGTGGGAACAAAGCCATGAATGTTTTATTCACTCAGTACAGTAATAGTTATTAAAATCCTTATCATTTAGCCTAATTATGATCACTTGGCTATAAAAATATCAAGTAGAAAATGTATTAACAGAGATGTAGCTGTAGCATATTGTAAATGATGCCACTTCAGGGTGTCTTTTATTAAACTACTTTGCCTTAAATGGCCAGGCAGCTAGCTCAGAGCAGGTCACACACAACTAATTCAAAGAGGAGGTGTGTTTTCCAAGCACAAGACACCACTTTTCTGATTCACGGACAGGATGAAGAGGACTAATGCATCGAGACTCACTCCAGATACGATAAAGATAATGTGTGGTTTACTCATCCTTTCATTGGTGTTAGCTTGTTTTAGAAGAGATTGCATTCCCTAAACTAGAGATGGGAACCATGAAGCTATTCAGATGTTTTTAATAATAATAAAATAAAAACTTTATTTATAGACCGCCCTCTCTCCGCGAGAAGACTCGGGGCGATTTACACACAGAAAAAAAAGGCAAACATTCAATGCCCTACGCAAATATGAACATCTCAAAAATGATACAAAATAATACAAAATAATAATCATAAACTTATGACAAAAAAAGAGATTAACATTAAAATAATAAACAGAATACGAAGTCAAATAAGCATAATTATACCAAATAACATAATTAGCAATTAAGACATAAACCTCGAGAAGATGATTAAAATACATAAAAATGACTACCATGGTTGTTCTTCCTCATGTACCATACCAGCAATGGAATACAAATAAGTTAGCCAGCTTTCCGATGGAATTAAAGTGTCCTAATCCTTCTCCTCTCCATATGCTAAAGTGCATAAGTGCGTTTTCAAGATTTTTTTGAAGGAGAGGAGGATGGGGGCTGTTTTATTTCTTTAGAAGGGAGTGTCAGAGACGGGGAGCGATCGCGGAGAAGCCCCCCCCCCCTCGTTCCCACCAACTGTACTTGTGACTGGTGGGACCGAGAACAGGGCCTCCTCCATTGACTGCAGTGCACAGGATGGCCTGTGTAGGGAGATGTGATTAGACAAATAGCCTGGACCCGAACTGTTTACAGCTTTATAGGTAATGACCATGACTTTGTATTTAGTTCGGAAGCTAACTGGCAATTAGTGGAGCTGTCGCAGCATGGAAGTTGTCCTTGCATGATACAGTGTTCCGGTTAGCAATCTGGTTACCAATCTCTGCACCAATTGCAGCTTCCAAACTATCTTCAAAGGCAGCCCCACGTAGAGAACATTTCAGGAGTCCAAATGGGATGTGACCAAGGCGTGGACCACCATGGCCAGGTCCGACTGACCAGGAGTACCTCTGTCTTGTCTGGATTTAGTTTCAGCTTATTGACCCTTAAAAAGGTAAAGGTAAAAGTTTCCCCTGACGTTAAGTCCAGTCATGTCTGACTCTGGGGGTTGGTGCTCATCTCCATTTCTAAGCCGAAGAGCCGGCGTTATCCGTAGACACCTCCAAGATCATGTGGCCGGCATGACTGCATGGAGCACCGTTACCTTCCCGCCGGAGGGGTACCTATTGATCTACTCACATTGGCATGTTTTCGAACTGCTAGGTTGGCAGAAGCTGGAGCAACAGCGGGCACTCACTCCGCTACCGGGATTTGAACCTGGGACCTTTCGGTCTGCAAGTTCAGCAGCTCAGTCCATTACTGATGACAGGCGCTGGTTCAGAACCAGAACAGCATCCTGGAATTTTGGTGGAGAGGAGTAATAGAGTTGGGTGTTGTCTGCAAAAATTTGACGCTGGACTCTGGATGATTTCTCCCAGCGATTTCATGTAAATGTTAAATAGCATGGGGGTCAGAATTGAACCCAATATGATCCCACAGGCCATTGGCCGGGAATCGAACAGCAGCTGGACTACAGCTCCTAACTTTTCTTACCCTTGAGTATGCTGTTGTCCAACGACTTCTGGAGAGTTTTACATTTCCCACTTCTGTCCTAAAAGATTATGTTCATAGTCTGACTATGGTTTTAGATATATCATTGTTATGAGAGGCACAGTTGGGACCTCATCACATGAAGCTTTTGTCTTGTCCTACAATGGTGCCAGGACGGAGCCCATCACATGACCCAGGGCTACTTTTGGCGGGGTTCTGTACTGGTTCCATCCTGGAAACATCCTAGGACAGAGCCCTGAGGACACAGGTGGCTACCCGTGTTCTCATTAGGTAAGCTGGGGAAAGCACAGGGGGAGCTGGGCAGTGACATTTTCCCCATGTAATAGGGAAGGGGCAATGTGGGATGTAGGACATCAATTTCCTCCGTTGCCCGCCAGATTTCCTCTGCTGCCCCACAGATTCCCCTGCTGTCCGCCGGCTTGAGGGTCTCAGTGTAATTTGGGGTGCATGTGTATCAAAGGTTCATGAAGTCAATTAGCATAGTGTTTTAGCATATTGATATACAGTCTCGCTTATCCAACATTCTGGATTATCCAATGCATTTTTGTAGTCAATGTTTTCAATATATTGTGATATTTTGGTGCTAAATTCGTAAATACAGTAATTACTACATAGCATTACTGTGTATTGAACTATTTTTTCTGTCAAATTTGTTGTATAACATGATGTTTTGGTGCTTAATTTATAGAACCATAACCTAATTTGATGTTTAATAGGCGTTTCCTTAATCCCTCCTTATTATCCAACATATCCGCTTATCCAACCTTCTGCCGGCCTGTTTATGTTGGATAAGTGAGACTCTACTGTAGTACATTTAAGCTGGACACATGAAAAAAGCTTTTTGTGGTTACAGTGTTCCCTCGCTACTTTACTTTTTGCTCCCTCGCTGTTTCGCGGGTTTTCAATAAATATTAATGTAACCATTTATTGCGGTATTTTAGCTGTTTTATGGGTTTTTGCAGTGTGCAAAGTGTTTTGGAAGGGGGAGAAAGGGAGAAATAAAGGGAGAGGTGGGAGGGTAGGGAGGGTTGGAAATTAATAAGGGTTATTTAGCTTCCATTCTGCTTCTTTGCCGGTGTACTGTATATTGTAACTACTAAAGTAAAGTACAGACTGCATTGTAATAAGTGGTCTGTGGTTTGCTCTCCTCCACACATAGAATAAATATAGTGTCCCTACTTCACGGATTTTCACTTATTCCGGGTGTTGCACCCCAAGGCAGTGTGAGCACTCGAAAACCAAACAAGAGCCAATATAACATACTATATCTTTATTAAAATAATTATAAATCCAAAAGAATTTAGGTATAGAGTCTGAGTAAGGAATAGTTCTTTTCAGAAAGTCAGTGACGGTTTCAATTGTGTGAAGGAAAAGGTCCGATATTATAATCCACAATGAGAACTCGATAGCTCTCCCAAGAAATCAAAGTCCATGAAGATAAACAGGGAAACAAGGCTGGTAGAAAAAGTTGTTAAAGCTGAGGCAAACTTGAATCAGGAACAAGGAATAACATCCGAAGTAAAATCAGGGTCTACTCGAGAGTCGCGGCATGGCATGGCCCGACTGGAATTGGAAAACTTGGCTTGAAACAGGAACTAGGAATGGAGAAACCTTTCTCCAAAAAGCATCGTTGACACCGCAAGGAAATCTACCGAACAAAACACTTTTAACAGATTCTGGGCTGTTCAGAATTTGGGGAGTACAAACTCGCAAAACTTTCCCAAGGGAACGCTACCCATTTTCCCATCTGTTTGCCAGTCTCTGGCTGCGGCGGATTTCCTGTTTTGCACTTCTTTGTCTAGTTACAAAATCTCTACAATTAAAAACCCCGTTCCCAGGCGTTTCTTCCACATCTGGCTGTATCTGCGAGGGAGGACTAGAAGGATCCTCTCCAATTAACAAATCTCCAGCGTCAACATCTTCAGGCATCCGTGGAGGGTGCAATGTCAGTAAATTCCTCATCATTATGTCAAAGTGCAAGTCCCGAAACACTGCAGGCCTTGGTGCCCTGGCTGGCTAAGACCTAGCTGACTGGGACCTAACACCGGGTGGTCCTGGAACATAACCCCCACGGTAAGTGAGGGAACACCGTATATCTAACTACAGGAATATATTTTTATTTAAAAACAATACATTTCTGCTGAAACATTGCACAATTTTAATAGACCATCATTTGGTGTCACCCCCTCTGATGGTGTCTCCCGGTGTGGTCCACAAATACACGCACCACCCTATGACATTACTACTCCCACCCTGTGCTCCTCTTCCACAGGACCCCTCTATGCTCTCTTTTCAGCAATAAAGACCATTCTCGATCACACTTTTAATGAGCAACACCCCTAGCATACTTCACTCTTGCTGTTGATTTCCTCTTAGAGTCAATATTGTGGTGCTTGTATTCTTTGTAGGTGGTTTTACCATCTTAAAAATATGTGTTTTCTTCAATTACTGTTTTACATGTTGTATTTTACATTTTAATGGCTTGTACTCAAATAGCTCTGTTAAAGGTCTGAAAGATATAGTCAATAAATCCATAGTGAGCTGTTGACAAAATCAAGATGGTAATATACAACATGATATGTTTGGCATTGGGGGTGGGGTGTGGGGAAGAAAACAGATAAAGATAAATAAAGAGCCTGCAAGTGTGACTCTAATGCCTTAACACATTACTCTGACTCACAATCTCCCCACCCCTTTTAGAGAAGGTAGAGTGATATATTATTATCTTCAGGTGGTGACGCTTTCCTTTGAATGTGGCCTTATGTGGTTAGATCAATATTTCCAAACGTTTATATGGGGAATTATCAAAAAGCTTCTGCTTTCTAGGACATGATAAACATCAGCTCCTCAGCATGTGGCAGCACAGTCAGAAGAAAGCTTTACCCTGTGAAAAGAAAGAAAAGTCACCTTGTGACTTCAGAATGAACATGAGATTTTGGCCTAAAATGAACCATTTGTCATATTATGCTGAGTCCTACCGATGTTTGCACTTGATGTATATATTTATGAATGTATTTTCTTAAACTTCAAGACAGTTAAAATATGAAGCATTTACCTACCAGTATAGTACACAATGCTGTTGTCAATGGAAACATCATGCTTGGCACTTGCATTAGCAGATATGTTCATTCTGAAGTAAGGAAAGCATTGCATCCATTTATGTCCATACCTTGCACAAGCGTAATGCAAGAAATGTGTTTCAACTAATTGCTGTAGTATTGGCATAACACACAAAGTGTGCCTAGGACTCTTCCTGATGGCCAGAGTTCTCTTCGTGACCTCATGGACCAGTCCACGCCAGAGCTCCCTGTTGGCCGTGGCCACCCCCAGCTCCTTCAAGGTCAAGCCAGTCACTTCAAGGATACCGTCCATCCATCTTGCCCTTGGTCGGCCCCTCTTCCTTTTTCCTTCTATTTTCCCCAGCATCATTCTTTTCTCCAAGCTTTCCTGTCTTCTCATGATGTGGCCCAAGTACTTCATCTTTGCCTCTAATATCCTTCCCTCCAGTGAGCAGTCGGGCATTATTTCCTAGAGTGTGGACTGGTTGGATTTTCATGTGGTCCAAGGCACTCTCAGAATTTTCCTCCAACACCACAGTTCAAAATCGTCCATCTTCCTTCGCTCAGCCCTCCTTATGGTCCAGCTCTCGCACCATAGGTTACTACGGGGAATACCACTGCTTTAACTATGTGGACCTTCATTGCCAGTGTGATGTCTCTACTTTTCACTATTTTACCAAGATTGGTCATTCCTCTCCTCCCAAGAAGTAAACGGGGAGGTCATACAATATTTTCCTGAGAACTAGTGTGCTGTAGTACTCTGAATATTGGATTAGAACTTTATGAGACCATGTTCTGAGTGTTAAGAGTAGGACTCTGGGAGAACATCTTCAAATGTCCACTTAGAAAAAAGAAGAAACAAGGGAAGATATCCAAACAAATAAGACACCTTCCTCAAAGGACTATTCCTTACATGAAGCTTTTGTAGAGGTTTGAATGGACAAGAGGGCAATAGTATTAGTGTGGTTCTCTGGCCAAATATGGACTTTCCCAGGTGAATTAAGGACTTCAGTATTTACTGAACATGAAGTTTCACCTGTTACATTGCTTTTGTTGTGACTCAGCCTTTGCCTTTGTGTGACTCTGATGTGCCTTTGTGTGACTCTGATGAGGATTCTGGATTATATGTGCATAATGATGGGATTCAGGATGAATTTGAAGATGACTCTGATGTTGGGAATTATAGGAGCGTTTCGGCTGTGGGAGTTGTTCCCATGGGAATAAATCATGATGTTGTTTCTAATGAGGAATTTCAGGTGCTGGAAGCAGAAAGGGAGGATAGCACTTTGCCTCCGCCTGATAACAGTAATGAGTTCATTAGCCTTGACTCTGAGGATCTCGATCGGACTACAAGACTGGAATTCAGAGGGTTGCGGAGAAATCTTTGCATAGCTAATAAACGAGAGGTCAAAGGGCAAAGAAATGCCTTTATGTCATGCTTTTAAAACAGTCTGCTCATAGAGAGATCTCTGTCAATGCAACTCCATCGCTTGATCTAGAAGCAAGTCTGTTTCCGGTGCCAAGTTTGTTTTCCTGTAATATCTCTTGGATATATTCTGTTTGCTGGGTCTTTTGGCTTCTATGAAAAGGACCTTGTTTTATGCTCTATGTTTCTATGGACTTTTTGCTTACAGCCTTGGTTTTGTACCTATCTTTTGGAATGGAACTTTTACCCTTTTATGAACTATCTATTGCCGATTTTCTAAATAAACTGCAAAAGACTACTTCCTGTGTGTGGCTTGGTGTCTTTAGCAAGGTGAAGCTAACCTGAGGTGTGACAGCTTTTATCTACTACCATTGTAGTTAAACATGGCTCTACACTTCGTTATGTACTATATCATTGCATTACTCATAGTTTATTGTCATTTTGCATTTTCTTGTGTAGTTTTCTTTTTGCTTTCTTTAGGATTACGTTGTAATATATTATTTTATGTGTACTTTGCTGAAAAGCCACACATGGTTATACAGAGCATTATTGCTGCCTGTCATGCTGCTTACCATTAGGGTCCATGGAGGGAGAGAGAAATTTCCCAGTTTCTCCAGATATACTTCAGAAAACCCTGGAGCCAGCATTGCATTATAACATTCAGAGGTTTTGAAAAAGAGCTGTCTGTGTTCCTGTGAGCATGGCAGTTTCTCTAAAAATGCCTTTAAAAACAGTTGGTGTTATGAAGGTGACATTACAAAGTAGGTTGGATTCAAAGGTGTTCTCTTAAATGAACTCTTTCACAACAAATTTTCTCATCTTCTCTTTTGTAGAACCGATGCTTCTCATTCCAGTCGCCTACCTCTTGTAACTCCTGAAAAGTATCTTACTTTTTCTGAGAGGGAGGAAGGTTCATGGTGAACTTTATAGATGGTGATATAGAGATTTTCAGAGGAACGGATCATAACCAAAATTGAATGCAGGTGACTTATGTAAGAGAACCTTAACCTCTTTTTGTGTCAAATTTCATTTTCCACAGCACTACTTCATATCAATGCCTAAGCTGTTTAGAAGGTTGCCATAGATTTTTTTCAGGGGGCTGAAAAGATACATTGTGTGAGCAGTCTTTCATTGCAAAAATACAGAATCATAGAATCATATGACTTCATCACACAATTAAATATTCAATTAAATATTACACACTTAAGAAACTGGCATCAATGGTGCCCTTCACATGAAGCAAGTTTCAAATGTGGGGCAGAGGTATTTTGCCATTTTTAAAGTGTGGGTTTTTCCTATTATTCTTGAGTTGATTGGCAAGTAACTTATTCCTCAATTCCCTGTGTATAGACATGTAAAAATGCCCAATTTAACATGTAATTACCGTATATACTCAAGTATAAGCCGACCCAAATATAAGCTGAGGCACCTAATTTTACCACAAAAAACTGGGATAACTTATTGATTCAAGTATAAGCCGAGGGTGGGAAATGCAGCAGCTACGGTAAATTTCAAAATAAAAATAGATACCAATAAAATTTCATTAATCGAGGCATCAGTAGGTTAAATGTTTTTGAATATTTACCGTATTTCAAAGAAAAACAAACTAGCTCTATAAGTGGAAAAGTAGGGGCAACAAAAACAATATGGTATCAACAATAACCTAATAATAATAATAATAATAATAATAATAATAATAATAATAATAATAAAAAAACTTCATTTAGATCCCACCCTATCCCCCCATGGGGACTCAGGCCGGCTTCCAACATAGTAACAGGCAAACATTCAATGCTTATATAAACAATGCAAAGCTAGATATAGATCTATAATTATAGATACTAATTTCACATATGCATTTCCCCCTGAAACGTTTGCAAATCCCCTGTGTGTCTGTGTGTATGTGTGCATTTCCCCTACAATATTTGCAAGCCCTATACACACACACACACACACACACACACACACACATATTCATATCTATCTAGACATGTCTATATATGTGTGTGTGGTCATTTCCCCCCTGTAATATTTGCAAGCCCTATATATAGGTAGGTAGGAATATATTCATATCTATCCATACATCTCTCTTTATATAGATATTTGCAGAGACTTGCAAACATATGAGGGGAAATTCATATGTAAAATAAATGTATACAGATAGATACACATAGAGATGGCAAAAGCTTGCAAGGGGTTAATGCCTAAATATCTGTAGGAGAGTTTAACAAATATTTCAGAGGAAAATGCTTTCATAAGATTAATGAATATATATTTTTCTTCTTCCTGACTTGCAAGGGTGTCTTTCTCTTATCAAAACATTCCCTTGATTAAGAGCGAGGGAGGCTTTGCAAAAGAAAACACACTGATAAGGGCGGAGAAGAGAGAAATAGATCACATATTGCAAGCAATAGCCTGCAGGCTCTGTTGCTGCCCTTGACCTGATTATAAGCCAGGGGAGGCTTTTTCAGCTCATAAATAAGGGCAGGAAAACTCGGCTTATCTTCGAGTATATACGGTAATAATAATAATAATAATAATAATAATAATAATAATAATAATAATAATAATTCTTTATTTATAACCCGCCCTGTCTCCCTGAAGGAACTTCCCCCTTGCCCGTTTGTAAATAAAACTATGACATTGTCATGGAGGGAGGAGCCGAGATAGGCAGAATTGAACTCTTGCCTGAAACTCCTGTTGTGCTGCTTTTGCCTATCAAAGGGATAGCAGAGAGAGATTTAAGAGAGCTAAAGCTTTGTTTCTCCCCTCCCTCCTGTAAGTTTTTCAGGCTGGAAGTGGACCTTCTGAGATACAAAATAAGGGTTTTTTTTTAAAGAAAAGAAAATGGGGGAGGGACAGTGGAGGAAACAAGTCTTTACCACTCCTCCCTGATGATATCGACATAACTAGCACTTTAGCCCAGTTTCCTACAGATCTTATCCATGATTTTATCATGATGTATTCTATGTGTTTTTATAACTTGTTTTATTGTTGTTTGATTTGTTTTACTGCTTGTTTTTATATTGTCATGACCGGGCTTGGCCCCATGTAAGCCGCCCCAAGTTCCTTCGGGGAGATGGGGTGGGGTATAAGAATAAAATTATTATTATTATTATTATTATTATTATTATTATTATTATTATTATTATTAGCTGTGTGATAGTAAATCAAATGGATAAATCTTAAAGAAAGCCGAGAGAAGGATTAGGTTATCTTAGGAATATCTTCCATTCAATTTCTAAATGGGTTATGGCGAAGCTTTATGGAAAACCTACTCTTCCAAACACTTGACCTATTCTGTGGGATGAAGTCTATAGAGTGGGAAGAGACTATACAGGAAAAGAATAATCAAAGCACCTCTGACAGATCGCCATCCAGCCTCTGTTTAAAAGCCGCTAAAGAAGGTGCCTCCACCACACTCTGAGGCAGAGAGTTCCACTGTTGAACAGTCTTATAGTCAGGAGGTTCTTCCTAATGTTCAGTTGGAATCTCCTTTTCTGCCATTTGAACTCATTGCTCTGAGTCATAGTCTCCTGGGCAGCAGAAAACAAGCCTATCCCCTCTTCCTTATGACACGATGAAATCCTAGTTCAATCCTTGGCATCTTTAGTTCCAAGAAGGATCAGGTAACACAGTGGTTCTTAACCGGTGGGTCCCCAGATGTTTTGGCCTTCAACTCACAGAAATCCTAATAGCTGGTAAACTGGCTGGGATTTCTGGGAGTTGTAGATCAAAACACCTGGGGTTGAGAACCACTGAGGTAGTAGATAATGGGAAGAATTGTCTTGGCCAGATACTTTGGAGAGCTGTAGCTATGCCAGCCCTACTGTTAGGCAGAGCAATGAAAGAGATCAGTGCTGTATCAGATAATGATTTATATTGTTGGCGGATGGAACTGCTGTCCCATCTCCAATGTTGAAGAAACATTGCAAGGATGAATGATTTTGTCTCCAGGCAACAGGACTTCTTGGGCTGGCCCTGAGCTCCTGCCCGGCATAGTAGGTAATACCAGGCTGAATGGAGAAGTAATATGACCTGGCAGAAAGGCATCTTCTCCTGCTTAGGTGGCTCAGCTAGCCTGAACTCAGAAAACTGTATAATCAATCACTACGTCTTCTGGTACTTCAGGCCAAACACATGTAGAAGGGAAGCTCTGCTTGGAATTGCTGATGAGTAATGTTTGAAGAACAACTCCTATCTACGTGCATCTCAATTTAGATTAGACTGTTTAAAGAACAGCTCTTCTCCTGCTCCAGTGAGTAAGCACAAGACAGCCCTGTCACATCCTCGCAGCTGAAGGTCACTGCCTTCATAGAAGTAGACAAGAACAAATCCATAGGTGGAGCATGCTGCTCGGCTGCACATACCAGGCCCACGCTCCCAGGACTGAACGGCGGTTGGGTTTTAAATCAACAGTGTTTTGCTCTGTTAGCGCAAGCCTGACATTAATACACCTTGTAGGTGATGTTCAGTATCCTCTTGCAGCAATAATTTTGAGTGTTAGTAGGAAAACCCAGGACACTGTTAGCTGAGAGAAACTTAACTGGGGTAAAAAAAAAGACATATAAAGTACAAGATAGTAGTGATAACACTATTTCACTCTAAATCTGTATTATTAACTTCTATCTCGATAAATACTTTCAGGACTAAGGAAAATGTATATAAGTTCATTAGCTATTTATATGTATACTAGCTGTGCTCGGCCACGCATTGCTGTGGCTTATGGGAATCATTTGTTGACCAGGTGGAATAGCAGTGAATAGCCTTGCAGCCTCAAAGCCTGGCCGTTTCTTCTTATGCGAATCCTTGTTTGGTGAGCTGGAATACAAAGGAATAGGCTTGCTGGTTGGAAGGCTGCCCACTTTCTATATAGGGGCATCCTTCTTTGGGCAGGTTGAATGGGACGGAGTAGCCTCATGGCTTCAAAGCCTGGGGATTTTCTATCTAGGGGAAATCTTGGTTGGCCAGGTTGAACAGCACTGAATAGCCTTGCTGCTTGCAAGCCTGGTCGCTTTTTACTTTGTGGAATTCTTGATTGGCCAGGTTGAATAGCAATGAATAGCCTCGGTGCAGCAAGTATGAATGTTGCAATTAGCCACCTTGATTAACATTTAATGGCCTTGCATCTTCAAAGCCTGGCTGCTTCCTGCCTGGGGGAATCCTTTGTTGGGAGGTGTTAGCTGGCCCTGGTTGTTTCCTTTCTGGAATTCCCCTTTTTTCAGAGTGTTGCTCTTTATTTACTGTCCTGATTTTAGAGATTATATTGCTCTGTATTATTATACCACAGTAATTTTAGATATTATATTTATAATCTGATATCATCTGCTTAGAACTGGATTATATGAGGCCCATTCTACACAACCCTATAAAATGCACACTGAACTGGGATATATGACAGTGTGGATTCAAGATAATCCAGTTCAAAGCAGATACTATGGATTATCTGCCTTGGCATTCTAGGTTATATAGGTGTGTGGAAGGGCCTTGAGTCCACACTGCCATATAATCCAGTTCAAATCAGATAATCTGTATTTTATAGGCAGTGGCCTGAGTGAAGAGGCCCTGGCGCCATTGGGGCTTAGTGGGTTGTTAGGAGATGAAGTGGGCGGAGCCTACCCTTCTAACTGGCAGCAAGGGGAAAAACCAGTTCTTTCTCTTCCTCTAATTTGGGCTTTATATTTTTAGGTTTTTTTGTTTGAAAGACATAGCTTGGATGACTATGTCTATTGTGGCCAAATTTGGTGTGATTGGGATCAGTGGTTTTGCTGTTTACTCCATAATAAAGTGCCACATAACACACACAGAGAGACACACATACACCTTGTAAAACTCTCACTGTGTGTATATATCTTGGTATGCATTGGAGTTGGATTCAATGGGTGCATCTACACTATAGAATTAATGCAGTTACCCACCACTTTAACTGCTATGGCTCAATGCTATGGTGAGGCACTAACACTCTTTGGCAGACAAGGCTAAATACCTTGTAAAACTGTAACATCCATGATTCCACAGTACTGAGCCATGACAGTTACAGTGGTATCAAACTGCATTAATTCTACAGTGTAGATGTGCCCTTAAGGGGGCATATTTGTTGTCATTCCAGCAATAAGTGGAATTGTAACAGTAACTGAAATGTAGATAACAAAATCCAAATAACAAATGTAGATAACAAAATCCATGGAGGATCAAGTCTAAATATATTTGATGGTGCAGTAAAATGGTGTCCCATATACAGTATGTATAATAGCAAAATCAAGGTTTGCTTTTTGGATTGTTTGTGTGTGTGTGTGTGTGTGTGTGGAATATTTTCAAGCCATGGATGACATAATTCATACAGTATTTAGGGATATGGAGGGTCAACTGTAATAGGAAAACAATGTATGGTAAAAAGAGTGGTAAAAAGAAACATCATTGAATGTGATCAGTTGTTTAGTTTGGACTATTTTGTGTCATCGCTGCTATAATTATTGTCAGTGAGATAATGTAAAGAAGGACAGAAAAAAACAAGTTAATATTTCGTCGAAGAATTGTAACATAACTAGAAATTTATCTACACTTGTTATCACTTCATGTAGAATCCTTTCATCACAAGAATATCTGTCAGTCCGTCTCTCAATTATCTATGTGTTTTTCTATCCATCAATCATCTTTCTATTTATCATCTTTCTATCTGCCTATGTATTTTCTCATCCATTCTTTGTCTTTTGATTTCCAAGACTCCCAAAACATCCTATAAAGAATACAAATGTATTCTTAATTAACAACGAAGAATACAAATGTATGCGTAATGAACAATGAATGACTCTCTAACCCTCAACCAGAAATATTAAAAAGCAAGCTAGTAAGTAAACAAGTGAACAAATCATCAATCTCTAGCTTTTACTGATTTAATCTGGAGGCATATTTTGACCCAGTGAGACATCCAGTGTATTATGAGGTATATAACTATCAGGTGTTTATTATCTTTTAATGGTATTTTATATGTAGTTTATAAGTGTTGTCTGAAATATTTAAAAATATTGTCAATACAGTAGAGTCTCATTTATCCAACACTCACTTATCCAACATTCTGAATTATCCAACAAATTTTTGTAGTCAATGTTTTCAAAACATCATGATATTTTGGTGCTAAATTCGTAAATACAGTAATTACTACATACCATTGCTGCGTATTGAACTACTTTTTCTGTCAAATTTGTTGTATAACATGATGTTTTGTTGCTTAATTTGTAAAATCATACCTAATTTGATGTTTAATAGGTTTTTCCTTAATCCCTCTTTATTATCCAACATATTTGCTTATCCAACGTTCTGCCGGCCCGTTTATGTTGGATAAGTGTATTTAAAATGTTCAATTTTTAACCATTTTAATGTTTACTTTTTGTACATTTTTAGAATCCATGACCCCTGTATTTTGACTATATTTGAACTGGAAATATATGATAAATTACACTGGAGGACCTAGAGAGAACCACAAAAATGCCCATGGATAAATTTTTTTCCCCCATGTCTGGAGCAACTTGAGAAACTCAAGTCGCTTCCTTGGGTAAGTGAAACCATGGATATTGAATCTGTGGATAAGAAGAGTGTTTTGTAATATACAGTAGTATCAAGAATTCTTCACAGTTCCCAAATAGACCCAGAAAATCTGTGTTAATGTGAGATAATATGTTTATGTAATGTTCATGTTAAGCAGCTGTTAGCTTTCTTTTTTGTCAAAATATTTTAACTAACACAATTTTTGTTTGGTTTTTTTCTTGTTAAAAATGAGTATGGCAGGTGGCTGAAACTTGCTGATATTCTTTATAACTCTCCAAGCAACAATGTTGTAAAATACCTACCTTACAGATCTAGTTTTAAGTAAATTTTGCAATCAAGCATCATTTTGCGGGATTAAAATAGCTTGTCTGCTTGTCTGAAAGTGAAGAATGAGCAATGAAGAAGAGTAACAAATCATATTCAAATATAACTGATATCAAATTACTTTTTGAAATAGACGTTCTAAGCAGTAAATATCCCCCTCAGTCATCTATGGCACATGTGCCAAATGCAAGCTCAGCAGGCCAAATCTGGCTTGCCATGTTATTTTACATGGCTTGCGAAGCTTTCAATACTAGGGCAACTTAGTTATATAGTCTTATAATTACAAATGGCCCTTTGAAGGCAACTATAAAGTTGATGTGGTCCTTGGTAAAAATGAGTTTGACATCCCTGCTATGATAAGACTAGAAACAGGAGCTTCTTCCATCCCTAGATAAGTATCCAGCCTAAATAGAACAAAATTCAATACCCACAAGCAGTGATAACATTTATTGGGCCAACTCCGAAGCAAAAAATACATTATGCAAGCTTTAACATCTTCACTGGGATCTTTATTAAACAACAACAACAACAACAACAATAATGATAATAGTAAAAGTTTATGTTCTGCCCTGTCTCCCCAAGAGGACTCAGGGTGGATTTCAACAACAAAAAGGCAAATATTCAATGCCTGATAAAACAATATATACAAATACAATATGGGCTATCTGAGACCCAACATAGACTAACATACGCCAAAAAATACCCGCATATACCAAATTAAATCCACATATATACCAAATTGGGCCCCTGGCGGCACAGTGTGTTAAAGCGCTGAGCTGCTGAACTTGCAGACCAAAAGGTCCCAGGTTCAAATCCCGGGAGCGGAATGAGCACCTGCTGTTAGCCCCAGCTCCTGCCAACCTAGCAGTTCGAAAACATGCAAATGTGAGTAGATAAATAGGTACCGCTCCAGTGGGAAGGTAATGGCGCTCCATGCAGTCATACTGGCCACATGACCTTGGAGATGTCTATGGACAATGCCGGCTCTTCGGCTTAGAAATGGAGATGAGCACCAACCCCCAGAGTCGGTCACGACTGGACTTAACGTCAGGGGAAATCTTTATCTCTACTATATACCAAATTATAACATACAACCTAAAATTAATTAAATTATATGTAGTATAAAAACATGAACCTCAATTTACACACACAAACCCCAAGCAAACATATGAAGAAGCATACAGGAGAGGGAAAAGGTGAAGATTTAAGACCACAGACCTACCTTCTGTCTCAGGCCTCTTCTGCACAGCTGAATAAAATCCCAGATTATCTGCTTTGAATGGAAATAAATGGCAGTGTGGACTCAGATATCCCAGTTCAAAGCAGATATTGTGGAATTTTCTGCCTTAATATTCTGTGTTACATGGCTGTGTGGAAGGGTCCGATGACTGCAGTTTTTGTACGCAATACCATTCTGTCTTCACTGGATTGGATAGCATTAAGGTCCAAGGCCTTCTGAGAGTGCCTTGGACCACAAAAAAACAAAACAAAACTGCGAAACAGCGAGGGAGCAAAAAATGAACTGCGAAGTAGCGAGGGAACACTGTGTGCCCAAATTTGAACACTGGTGGAGTTTGGGGAAAATAGACTTTGAAGAGAAGAACATGTGGAGAGATCTTCAGCCTTCTCTACCAATGGAGTTCTTAAGACCATCAGAAATATGTGTTTTCTGATGGTCTTTGGTGAACCCTCCAACACCCCTTTCATGACCCCCAAGGTTGAGAAACGCCGTTTTAAGGCCAAGTTTAGGTGTTCTGCATTTGTTTTTACTATTATTTTAGTAACTTTCATTTTATGTAATATGTGTGAGTTTTAATTAGTTCGCCATTCTGGGATTTCTAATGAATTGAAAGTATGTATCAAATTATATAATTACTAAGTTTTCATAAATGATAAAATATATAATAGTTCCCAATGGACAATGAAAAACAGTAATCCTAAATGCACATATTTGTGATTAAGTTTTATTGAATTTAGGACAACCTATTTCTAGGTAGAATTTCAAAATTATGTTGTTGGAACCACTAATAGCAAATGCTTTATCTTTGCCTTGAGATCTGGTTGCACACAAAGCTCAAATATCAGAATATTTACTATACAGCAGCAGTAATCTAGTTATCATTCTGTATCAGTGTCTAGGCTTGACTCTAATTAACTTTTAATTTGGCAGTGTTACCAAACACACCAGAGAAGAAGCTTTGGGGACCAATATTTTCTTGAATATGAAAAAGACTGCAGAATAATGAAGAATTTAAGATTAGCAAAAACAGTGGAATGGTCTTATTCCTATTCCTCACTCTCAGTGTTTATGTACTTGCTTGAATAATGTAAATTCCACTCTTCATCAAAGTAGTTAACCTTTATTCATGGACCAGAAAATATGTATAATGTTGCGTGAATCATATGAAAGAAGGGAGAAACAATTATAGACTAACAATTATAATATGAAATGGAGCCATGGGTATTTTAATAGTCTATTTAACTTTTCCCCTCGGTTCATTCAAAAGAAGGGTGAACTTTTTTCAGCAGTAAAGAAATTTCTGATCTTAAGAAAAAAATTGTGGAAATACATGGAAGTATACATAAACGGAGCCCTCGATGGCGCAGCAGATTAAACCACTGAGCTGTTGAACTTGCTGACCGAAAAGTTGGCTGTTCAAATCCGGGCAGTGGGGAAAGCTCCCACTGTTAGCCCCAGCTTCTGCCAACCTAGTAGTTCAAAACATGCAAATATGAGCAGATCAATAGATCAAGCTCCGGTGGGAAGGTAACGGCGCTTCATGTAGTCATGCCAGCCACATGACCTTGGAGGTGTCTACGGACAACACTGGCTCTTCAGCTTAGAAATGGAGTAGAGCACCAACCCCCAGAGTTGGACACGACTAGATGTAATACCAGGGGAAAAACTTTGCCTATACATAAATGGTCACCAGACAGCTGAATCACTAGACCCTAAAATATTAGGTTTGAAATTAATTTCTTAAGGCTACTTGTTAGAATGAGAGGGATTTAATTCACTGCCTATATGGTAATATGAAATGACAAAAGTCACTGAATTACATTAATTGATGTTGCAGTAGAGGCGAGCTACTGGTCAAAGGACATTTAGTGTAATGCCAAGTTTTTAAAACTTTGTTGGTGTTCTCAAATACATTACAACTTCTACCCTTGGTTCGCTTCTGACATGACAAATAAATAAATATTAATTGATGTTTTTCTTCCCCTTTATGATTTTTTTAACATTTTCCGAATAAAGAAGCCAGTGGGGCTTCTAAAGTCTGCATGATGTATTTTGTGCATTTTTATTGGACCAATAAAAAGCATGGTTGTTTTGTGGATTCGCTGATTCATTTTTGAGCTGGTATTTTTCAAAACATACTATGAGACTCACAGAGAATGACACAAGGATTGTCATCCCTGATTTACAGGAGCACATTTTGTGCTTGGCTTCCTGAAATGTGCTTTTTAATTCCTTTAATTCCAGAGCTCCCTCCCCCTCCCGGGTGGCGCCATGGGTTAAACCCTTGTGTCAGCAGACTGCTGACCTGAAGGTTGGGTTGCTGACCTGAAGGTTGCTGGTTCGAATCTAACCTGGGGAGAGTGTGGACGTGCTCCCTCTGTCAGCTCTAGCTCCATGCGGGGACATGAGAGAAGCCTCCCACAAGGATGGTAAAAACATCAAAACATCCGTACATCTCTTGGGCAATGTCATTGCAGATGGCCTATTCTCTCACACCAGAAGCAACTTGCAGTTCCTGACATGAAAAACAATCCTTTCAAATTTGCCTTCGTTCAACCTGGCACATTTGCTTAGTATGGGGTGTCCATGCCAAGATGTGCATAGCTTTGCATTTTTTTAAAGAATCCTTTTTTTTACAGTAATTGATACTGGTTTTAATTTATTATTATCACAATATGTTTTTAGCTATTTAATTTTTTATTGCTTTTAACTGTTTAACATGTTTTAATGTGGTCTCGAATACTGTTGGGGATTTACATTGGCGGGAATTAGAACTGGTCAGTTCCATAATATCGCATCTAGTAAGTGGCTACTCTTATGTTACTACTGTGCAGTTGTGTATCAAAATTATACTAAAAAATATTCTTGATGTACTAAAAAGCAAAAATATACTATTCAGGGAGTAAGAACATGATTTATTACTAGTCTTAATGAAATATAGACTTATCATAAATGCATGTTATATTATTCTTCTATATCTGTTAACCAAATGATGACATACTGCTTGGAAATCCTGACTATTAGTATTACTATTATTATTATTATTATTATTTTATTTTCCAACTGTCATACTGGAACAACAATGATTGTTCAGTTTAACTATAACAGTTTTTGGCAGTTCTTTGTTAGAATATTACCAATGTCAGCTGCTTCTAACCTCGAAGTGTTTAATGCCAGTGCTAATGCTTTTTGCTTTTGCTTGGTGTGTTTCTTTGCCAAGTACTTTTGCATTTTTATATCGCCATTTGTTTAGATTTTTTTTCTTTTTTATATAAATATGGACATTTTAAAAAAATGATGCATACACCAGTCCTGTTGTTCATTAGGACATTGGCTAGGAAGTGCTGAAGCATATTACTGAAATCTGATTTACAATGAGACATGCGTATTAGTGTCCTCTTAGGTATCGTTGCGATTCAGTAGCAGAGTCTCTTAGGCTGGATATTTGTTGTTGTTGTTTATTTGTTCAATCACTTCCGACTCTTTGTGACCTCATGGACCAGCCCACGCCAGAGCTCCCTGTCGGCCGTGGCCACCCCCAGCTCCTTCAAGGTCAAGCCAGTTATGTCAAGGATATCATCCATCCATCTTGCCCTTGGTCGGCCCCTCTTCCTTTTTCCTTCCATTTTCCCCAGCATCATTCTCTTCTCCAAGCTTTCCTGTCTTCTCATGATGAGGCTGGATCTACACTGCCCTATATCCCAGGATCTGATCCCAGAGTATCTATTTATCCCAGATTATTCAGCAGTATAGACTCATCTAATCCAGTTCAAAGCAGATAATCCAGGATCAGATCCTGGGATATAGGGAAGTATAGATCCAGTCTTAGTCTCTCTGCGATGTAGCTAAGTAAGTATATGTAAAGTTATCTGATGCAAACTATGATAGATGATGCTATTTGTAAGCCACCACTTTCCGATATACAATAGGATAGAAATATTTTAATAAATAATAAATGAATAAGAAATAATGCTGTTTACTAGAAAGAATAAGAAAAAATGAACCAATCAGGCTAAGGTATTCTGTCTATTATAAGAAACCAAACCTCCCCACCCCCCTGAAAGCTGCCTTCCCCCTCTTAACAAAATCAAGTGAATTCTATTATGATGATGCATGATTTTATTTATTTCCAGCAGCACAAGCCAAGAGGAATATTTTGGAACGAGGCATAAACATTTTATTTATGTATATTTCTTTCTCATTCTGTCCCAAGGGCTCTGGAAGTTACAACCTATTCGTATCTTATTTAAATGCACAGAATTTTATGCTGAGAGATATTGTCTTCCTCAAGGCTACAGAGTTCAGCTTTCTGTAAGATTTGAATCTGGGTGTCTCTTTATCACCATCCTGAGCTGAATGTGTCAGAATGCTTTAGAGGTGGAACCATGCTTCTATTAGTGATGTGGGTGTTGCGCAATGTGTTTGAATGTATCTCCATCAAAACCTCACTTTAGAAATAGATCTAGCATGCTGGACTTCTTGCATAAACTCTTATATCACTCCATGTTCATGTATGAAGGTTTGTACATGTACAGGAAGCATTTCGTTGGTTTGGTCCAGAAAACATATTTTGCAGATTATATGAACTACAAATTGGTCTTGAATTTCTGTGACAGTCAGAGTAGACATTTCTCATTGTTACACCATAGCATCTTGGGAACAGCCCATGAACAGAAAATGATGTAAACCTTTCCCCCAAGTTGGGGGGAGGGCTACATTTGGAAAAGATGATCTCATGAGAAATTTTTAATTTTCCAGACTTCTGCCCAATAGCTTTTTCTGCTCTCCTTTCTTTGCTTTCCTAATCGATGGAAACAGCTGGGTAGAGATGTGATGCTCGAAACCTTCAGTTGCCAAAATAGGAGCTGGTGAATGAACAACAACTTGGTTTGCAGTGGGACAGAAAATCATTTATGGTGCAGAGGTGTCCTGTTCACACCACATTCATATTAGGGCTGGTTTATCACACTGTCAGTGTGAATGGCTTAAAACTAAGACCAGAAGAGAAAGCAATGTCATTAAGCACTGTTTTCCTTCTACCTATACTCACTTCCAGCTTTAGGCCAAGTGAAGCTGCATTGATATTTTGCATGTTAATCACTCCCAAAGAGATTCACAACATCACATGCCTGCGGATGTCTCATTCTCATGGAGTCTTCATGCCTAAACAGCTGGGCTGCTCACCCCGATGGCTTACTTTTCTGCCTGCGGAGCTCAATGTCCTGATGTTGGCAGGTGGGGCTAGTCGTGGCAAAAGCAACTGCTTCTGATTCCCTATGCTGTTGGCCCATGCATAAATCATGTATGGCATGGGGTGAATTTGTCATGAAATATGAATATATGGTTTGAATGGAACTGTATGGAAGGAAGGAATGAATGAATGTGAAATAATTTGGAAGACACCATTCTAAAATATTAAGGCCTGCAATGACTAACTGCCTGCTTGCTGAACTGTAATTAAAACCTGCTAATAAGACCTGAAATAGTTGACTAGGCACTTACCATAGCGATGAATGAGCTTTGCAACTCCTTCCCCGCTAAATTCTGCCGCTTGCTTCTTCAACCACTTGTTTCCAACAGTGGGAGTGTGGCTGGCAACGCAGCGTTTTGGTGACACTGCGCAGCTGCGGGAAGAGGTGACCGGCTGGTTGAGGAAGCAAGCGGCAGAATTTAGTGGGGAAGGAGTTGCAAAGCTCATTCATCGCTCTGGTAAGTGCCTAGATTTGAATGGCAACTACGTGAGATGTGGTATTTGGGTGTGGCTTTCAACTGCATATGGTAAATATTTTCTCCTATACTTTGTTCATTTTTAATTCCAAAACATAATCTACTTTCAGGATAACCCTCGTATTGTGAAGGATGTCTCTACACTACATGTGCCATGTCAGGTGCATCCCCAAACACATATTTTCTCCTATACTTTGTACATTTTTAATTCCAAAACGTAATCTACTTTCTGGATAACCCTCGTATTTTGAAGGATGTCTCTACACTACATGTGCCATGTCAGGTGCATCCCCAAACACACCCACCCACATATTCCAAATCTGAGACATGATTTAGAACTTGCCGCATTCTGATCTCAGCAAGTCATGAGTGCCTTACAGCATGTTTTGTTGGGATTCCAACTTGAGAACCAGAAATTTTGGTGGGAAGTTGCCTATCTTTGGTTTTCAGGGTATATGATGTTCCATATGACAAAATATTTGCAGCTGTAACCTGCAAAATGATTGTCATTTTAATGCTGGGTTGTTTTCTATTAGGCAAATGCATTGGGAGTGGAGGCCATTTTTCAGTTTCAGGGCCTGGAGGGCCACACTGGAACACATGATGTGACCACAAAAAAATGTCATGACACTTCTGGTTTCCTTTCCAAACTGTTCTCATCTGTTCTTGATTTTTGGTTTTTTTTAAAAGGTGTATGGAGGTGTTTTGTGGACCAGACTGCTGTGTTTTGTAGTGGTTTTAAGCCAGTTGGGAGTAGCTGCAAAAATATCTCACCTGAAAAAATAAATTGGGTGCCCTGAGAGTTTTGGGGCCATAAGATGGAGATCTGTGGGATTTGGGCCACACTTTCCTTATCTGTGATATATATAGCCCTTCAAGAAGATATTGGATTGCAATTTTCACCAGGCTTACTGTAGCCAGCATAGTCATTGGCGAGAGATGCTAGGCACTGTAGTTCAACATCTGGTCCATGACATTTTTCTTGGTACTGTCCAGCATTCTTGTTTTTTTGAGGGAATGTTGCACAGTAGAGTCTCACTTATCCAACACTCGCTTATCCAACATTCTGGATTATCCAATGCATTTCTGTAGTAAATGTTTTCAATACATCATGATATTTTGGTGCTAAATTCGTAAATACAGTAATTACTACATAGCATTACTGTGTACTGAACTATTTTTTCTGTCAAATTTGTTGTATAACATAATGTTTTGGTGCTTAATTTGTAAAATCATAACCTAATTTGATGTTTAATAGGCTTTTCCTTAATTCCTCCTTATTATCCAACATATTCGCTTATCCAACATTCTGCCGGCCCGTTTATGTTGGATAAGTGAGACTCTACTGTACTTAAATGTTGCAAGCTTCTCTGAACAGTATGAAACTTCTAGAAATCTCTCTCTGTGTGTGGGGGAGTATGTACAAATGTCTAAACAAATAGGCAAATTCACTAGCTTGTTTTACAGAAGCCATTCTCTCTGTTTTCTGTTTCTCACTTAAAATACAGCTTTCCTGTACGAATCATTGAAATAAGGCATGCAATTATCTTGAATGTGCCCCAAAGTAGCTGATAAATGTTAAATATTCTATCGCATTCAGAAGCCAGCGCATTTTAAAATTTACATTTGAATTTTCTGCAGAAGTCACTAGGGATCTGTGGGATGGTTGCATCCAAGCAATTCCTCATCCTGGACCAGACATAATAACATTTGTTTGCTTAGCCAGCAGTTCAGAGAGAAGGAGGTATGCTCTTCTTTGTTCTGTTACCAGTGATAAGTTATATGACTGCCAAAACTCTGCTGTTGCTCTACAGAAACATTTATCATCGGCTCTCTTAGCCCAACACACAGAAAGGAAAGAAAAAGAATTTGTTTTAGTCTACTGTTGACCAAAGAGAGAGAGAGAGAGAGAAAGTGGGCGACTTTATAAAGTCAATGATTTTTGTGTTGTCGAAGGCTTTCATGATTGGAATCACAGGGTTTGAATGCATTTTTCGGGCTGTATGGCCATGTTCCAGAACACTTGAGGACCCACAGGTTGAGAACCACTGCCCTAAGATGATGATGATGATGATGATGATGATGATGATGATGATGATGATGATAATGTTTATTTATATCCCACCCCCAATCCCCAATGGGAGTCAGAGTGGCTTACAACATAACAACAAATACAGTAAATGATATAACACAGACAATAATCACATCACATATCAATTAATAAAGACAAAATGGCACAGTAGCATAAACATAAATAAATAAACAGTTTTAAAGACTTTTTAGCCCTTTAAAAACAAGTACACACACACATATATACACACACAATTTAAAAGGGGCCTCAATGGCGCAGCGTGTTAAAGCACAGAGCTGCTTAACTTGTGCTTAACTGCCTTTTTTCATCTTTGGCAGGCTAGACGGCTAGCCCCCTATCTGTCTAGGGACAACCTGGCTACGGTGATCCAGGCTACAGTCATCTCGAGACTGGATTACTGTAACGCCCTTTACATTGGCCTTTCTGTGTCGGTGATCCGGAAGCTCAAATTGGTGCAAAATGCAGCTGCTCGGCTCCTTGCGGGAGTCCCAATAAGATGCCACATAACACCAATCTTACGGCAGCTGCACTGGTTACCAATTGAGCACCGGATCACTTTCAAAGTGATGGTGCTTACCTTCAAGGCCTTACATGGTCTAGGGCCAATGTACCTGAGGGACCACCTCACTCCCTACAAACCCCAGAGATCCCTCCGTTCTAAGGACCAAGACCTGTTGGAAGTCCCCAGTTTCAAGACCTTGCGTCTAACAACAACCAGACGCAGAGCCTTTTCAGTAGTGGTGCCATCTCTCTGGAACACCTTGCCACCTGAAGTTCGTGCCTTGTGGGACTTGTCGGCCTTCCGCAGGGCATGTAAGACACATCTGTTTCGGCAGGCTTTTGAGTTCTGTTGTTGATGTTTTAAAAGGTGCTTTTGGGATGTTTTTAAGATGTTTTTTAAAGATGTTTTAAAGATGTTTTTTACATTGTTGATTTTAGCTGGTTCTTGTAAGCCGCTCCAAGCCCTAGGGGAGTGGCGGCATATAAGTTTGAAAAATAAATAAATAAATAAATAAATAAAAGGTTGCAGCTCCGAATCTAGGGAGTGGAGTAAGCACCCACTGTTAGCCCCAGCTTCTGCCAACCTAGCAGTTCGAAAACATGCAAAGGTGAGTAGATCAATAGGTACCTCTCTGGTGGGAAGGTAACGGCACTCCATGCAGTCATGCTGGCCACATGACCTTGGAGGTGTCTCTTCTTAGAAATGGAGATGAGCACCAATCCTCAGAGTCGGACACGACTCGATTTAATGTCAGGGGAATGCCTTTACCTTTACTACACCATTGAAAGCCAGCCAATTCCTATTTTCAGGATATCCAGCATTATATATTATAGTTCTGATAACCATTTAAAGTCTTGTCCAATAGGGTGGTTGATACTCTTAGCCATTATCAAAAGCATGCTTAAATAGATCTTCAAGAAAGATTCTTATTACAGTCTGATACTTTCACGGCTGAAGTTGTTGGGAACATGGGAGAGGGCCTTCTCAGTGGCTGCTCCTAGACTCGGGGACTTCCTCCCTTGGAAGGCTAGGCTAGGCTAGTATCTTCTTTGAAATACTTTGATATAATCCCATCCCTGCATCATAGTCATTTCTTTTCCATTCAAGAAAGGGAGAGGACTACAGTGTTACCTCCCTACTTTACGGTTCGCTTTTCGCTCCCTCATTGCTTCGCGTTTTTTTTCCTGAGAGATGCGCATGCGCAAAAGGTGCCAATTTCCCTTTTACACATGTGCCCTCTCTCTCATTGGCGTCCAGCCGGGCCACTCTGGATGCCAATGAGAGGGAGGCACATGCCCAAAAGGAAAACTGGCAGGCACCTGAGAGGAAGAAGTGCAGGAAGAAGGCTTGCAAAGGGGAGAAAGGCCACCTAACTACTAATATAATGTGTAAATATTGAAATATTGAAAGCCAGCCTCAACCTCAGCAACATGGAGTGGATGAAGGATTGGGGGAAATCCAACCCCAAATCGGGAAAGAAGTTGTCTAGGAATACCTGGTGCTCTAAATGAATTCAAGTCTCCAGGGCTGGATCAACTACACCCAAGAGTATTGAAGGAACTAGCGGAAGTTATTTCGGAACAACTAGCAATCATTTTTTAGAATTGTTGGAGAACAGGAGAAGTCCCAGCAGATTGGAGGAGGGTGAATGTGGTCCCTATCTTCAAGAAGGGAAGAAGGGATGACCCAAACAATTACTGTCCAGTTAGCCTCACGTCGATACCAGGCAAAATTCTGGAAAAGATAATTAAGGAAGTGGTCTGCAAACACTTAGAAACAAATGCGGTCATTGCTAATAGTCAACACGGATTTACCAAAAACAAATCATGCCAGACTAATTTGATCTCTCTTTTTTTTTGGATAAAGTTACAAGCTGGGTAGATGCGGGGAACGCCGTGGATGTAGCCTACCTGGATTTCAGTAAGGCCTTCGACAAGGTCCCCCATGACCTTCTGGCAAACAAGTTAGTCAAATGTGGGCTAGGCAAAACTACGGTTAGGTGGATCTGCAATTGGTTAAGCGAACGAACCCAAAGGGTGCTCACCAATGCGTCGTCTTCATCTTGGAAAGAAGTCACGAGTGGAGTGCCGCAGGGCTCCGTCCTGGGCCCGGTTCTGTTCAACATCTTTATTAACGACTTAGACGAAGGGTTAGAAGGCACAATCATCAAGTTTGCAGACGACACTAAACTGGGAGGGATAGCCAACACTCCAGAAGACAGGAGCAGAATTCAAAACGATCTTAACAGATTAGAGAGATGGGCCAAAACTAACAAAATGAAGTTCAACAGGGACAAATGCAAGATACTTCACTTCGGCAGAAAAAATGGAATGCAAAGATACAGAACGGGGGACGCCTGGCTCGACAGCAGTACATGTGAAAAAGATCTTGGAGTCCTTGTGGACAACAAGTTAAACATGAGCCAACAATGTGATGCGGCGGCGAAAAAAGTCAACGGGATTCTGGCCTGCATAAATAGGGGTATAGCCTGTAGATCCAGGGAAGTCCTGCTCCCCCTCTATTCTGCCTTGGTGAGGCCACACCTGGAATCAAACTGTGTCCAATTCTGGGCACCGCAATTGAAGGGAGATGTTGACAAGCTGGAAAGCGTCCAGAGGAGGGCAACTAAAATGATCAAGGGTCTGGAGAACAAACCCTATGAGGAGCGGCTTAAAGAGCTGGGTATGTTTAGCCTGCAGAAGAGAAGGCTGAGAGGAGACATGATAGCCATATACAAATACGTGAGGGGAAGTCATAGGGAGGAGGGAGCAAGCTTGTTTTCTACTGCCCTGGAGACTAGGACGCAGAACAATGGCTTCAAACTACAGGAAAGGAGATTCCACCTGAACATCAGGAAGAACTTCCTCACTGTGAGGGCTGTTCAGCAGTGGAACTCTCTTCGCTGGACTGTGGTGGAGGCTCCTTCTTTGGAGGCTTTTAAGCAGAGGCTGGATGGCCATCTGTCAGTGGGGCTTTGAATGAGATTTTCCTCCTTCTTGCAGGGGGTTGGACTGGATGGCCCATGAGGTCTCTTCCAACTCTACTATTCTATGATTCTAAATAAATATAGTGCCCCTACTTCTCTGAATTTCACTTATTGCGGGTGGTCCTGGAACGTAACCCCTGCAATAAAGTGAGGGAACATTGTATGCCAAATAATCTTATTATTTGAGGATTCTTGTGATACTAACTTTGGCTGATTACTCTGCTGGCATGAAATTAAGTCCACTGCTGTGGAGAATGGCTTGGGAAACTACCCACAGGCCAAAAAGATCAGGTATCATTAGTGCATATTCAGTTTCCTTGGCTAATATTGTAGATGAGATTCTGGAAACAAGTATGCCTTGTAGCTTGACTACTGGATAGGTCAGTGATCCATAGAACAAGCATCCTTTCCATTGCCTCGATCAAACAAAAAGCTGTCTTTTAGTTGTATTTGAACAAAAATCCCACTGTGTTCTTTCATTTTGTGCTGCAGATAGAGTGAGCACCAAGTAAAAATGAAAAGAAAAAGGGTCAGCTCAGTGTCTAAATATATTCTCTACCATTGTTACTTACTTGATTTTATTTGGTGCTCTTTTTAAAAAAAGGATGTTGTTCTCTTCATAATATAAGAAATCTACTCGTAAAATAATGACAGCTAGTTCACCAAACAGGTCATGTATTAATAATGTCACTTCCTTTGTAGCTCCATCAAACTGTGAAAATAAGCGGCGGATGGCATGCTACCAACACAGAATAGATGACTTTTTTTTTGGTCCAGGAACACATTTGTTATCTTGTGTTATGTAAATTCCAGTTGGCTTAGAGGTTTGGCACCGTTTGATTCCTTTCAGAAGGCTCTTTTTGCACATTCGGTTTGGACACCAGTATTTGTTTACAACTGGTTTGGAATCAGAATATGTAGCCCATGGCTGTGGCAAAAAGTGGAAACATCGGTGGAAATATTTGCTCCAGGACAAGAATGGGATAGTTGGAATACTTTTTTTGGGGAAAAGGTAAAGGTAAAGGTTTCCCCTGACGTTAAGTCCAGTCATGTCTGACTCTGGGGGGTGGTGCTCATCTCCATTTCTAAGCCGAAGAGCCGGCGTTGTCCGTAGACACCTCCAAGGTCATGTGGCCGGCATGACTGCATGGAGCACCGTTACCTTCCCGCCAAAGCGGTACCTATTGCTCTACTCACATTGGCATGTTTTCAAACTGCTAGGTTGGCAGAAGCTGGGGAAAGGCTCCCATTTTTCTCTTACTTAGGGAAATCTATTAAAAATGATACAGCTTCACCGCTCCTTCTAACAGTGTTCTAGGGGCATTGTGTCTGGAAGCACCTTTGTGGTGAATAATAAGTGGGTGTATAACTTATAACTTACTGTCAGCCCTCAAAGAAAGAAAGAACATCAAAATTTATTTCTGTGTAAATCTGTTGTACTGCCAAACGGTTCTTCTGAAACATAGCAAGCTCTTTTCTGGTGAGTCAGACCATTGGTCTCCCCAGTCTTATGTTATTAATTCTGACTGGCAGTGGCTCTCTGGGTTTTCTGGCAGGATTATATCACAAACCTACATAGAGACTCAATATTTCATGTCAAACATAGGAACTTGGAATGTCAGAGGGAGAAAAATCTATGACAAACCTCTCCAATGTTCAGGTGTTTTGAAGTCCTTTAGAGATTGCCTGGGGTCACATTTCTTTCCTTGACCACCTCTGCTTCCATCAAGTTAATCTAAGATTAAATATAGTGTGATGTAGTGATTTAGGGTGCATCTACACCACAGGTGTCAAACTCAATTTCACTGAGGCTACATCACCCTTACCATTTCTTTCAAAGAGCCATTGCAAAAGGATTCACAATTACAAAAACTGTACAAATAACTGTGTTGCCCTGGCATTGAAAGCTTTGAAGGCCACATAAAATGATATGGTAGTCTAAATTCAGCCCGTGGGCCTTATGTTTGACATGTGTAATTTACACCGTAGAATTAATGCAGTCTTGCAGCACTGTAACTACTATGGCTCAATGCTATGGAATTATGAGAGTTTTGGAGCCCCCAATGGTGTAGTGAGTTAAACTGCTGAGCTGCTGAACTTGCTAACCGAAAGGTTGGCAGTTCGAATCCAGGGAGCGGGGTGAGCTCCCGCTGTTAGCCCCAGCCTCTGTCAACCTAGCAGTTCGAAAACATGCAAATGTGAGTAGGTACCACTCCAGTGGGAAGGTAAAGGCACTCCATGCAGTCATGCTGGCCACATGACCTTGAAAGTGTCTATGGACAACGCCAGCTCTTTGGCTTAGAAATGGAGATGAGCACCAGCTCCCAGAGTTGGACACGACTGGACTTAATGTTAGGGGAAAACTTTTACCTTTACTTTTAGTTTGGTGAAGCAGTAGTGAAGGGACCATAAGCCAGAAAATAGTAAATTTTTGCCTATGTAGCTTTGCCTCTGCATATGCCCCTCCCTTCCTGTGAGCTGGTGCCTTTCTCCAGGAAGTTCTAAAGAGAGAAGAAAGCTCAGAGTAAACAAGTGAGGTCACAGGTATCATTTATGCCAAGTAGGTGTGGAAGGTGAGGAAGACCTTCAGCCATTGGTCAATTTTAGATAAGCCAGGATATATATTCTTTGTTGCGATTGCCATTTGCATGGTACGGACCCACTAAAGTGGGTGCCTACGGCTGTTTGCCTTATCATTAGCTATGATAACAATAAAAGGCTTGTTTTATTGCTCTCTTGGTATTCTCTCCTTTACTTCTCCTCTGGGCTAGTCTCCAACAGTAGCACTATTTGGCAGGGAAAGTTAAAGTTGTAAATCTACAATTCTCGTGATTTCATTGAGCCATAGCAGTTACAATGGTGTCAAGTTGCATTAATTCTACAGTGTGCATGCACTCTCAAAGTACTGGATTTGGTCTTGGCTGCCACCACTTTACCATGAAACCCTATACATGACCTTATGCTAGTAATTCTGTCTCAGCCTCACAGATAGGAGCCCCTGGTGGCACAATGGGTTGAACTCTTGTGCCGGCAGGACTGCTGATCAAAAGGTTGGTGGTTCAAATTCGAGGAGGGGAGTGAGCTCCCATTTGTTTGCCCCAGCTCCCCATGTGAGGAAATGAGAGGAGCCTCCCACAGGATGATAAAACACCAAACATCCAAGTTTCCCCTAGGCAATGTCCTTGCAGACAGCCAGTTCTCTCACACCAGAAGAGACCTGCAGTTCCTCAAGTCGCTCCTGACACAAAAATAAAGCTTCACAGGTCTGTTGAGGGGAGAAAAATTGAGGAGAAAATTGATCTCCTGAGTTCATTAGCGGAAAGTCAGGATATAAAGCTAAATGAGTAAGTAATAATTAAATGCTTAAGTACTACCTGAAAGTAGCTTGTGTTGTAGTCGGCAGTTTTTAATGCATTTAAAGGGAGAAACATGGGGCCACTGGTGGCACAGTGTGTTAAAGCGCTGAGCTGCTGAACTTGCGGACCAAAAGGTCCCAGGTTCAAATCCTGGGAGCGGTATGAGTGCCCGCTGTTAGTCCCAGCTCCTGCCAACCAAGCAGTTCGAAAACATGCAAATGTGAGTACATCAATAGGTACTGCTCCGGCGAGAAGGTAACGGCGTTCCATGCAGTCATGCCGACCACATGACCTTGGAGGTGTCTATGGACAACGCCAGCTCTTTGGCTTAGAAATGGAGATGAGCACCAACCCCCAGAGTCGGTCACGACTGGACTTAACGTTAGGGGAAACCTTTACCTTAAAGGGAGAAACCCACAATTGTTATAGTGTACCCATTCCTCCACTCATGTTAACATACAACCATAGAGTTGGAATGGACTCTCAAGAGCCATCTAGTCCATCCCTCTGCTATGTAGGAATACACCGCTAAACCTCCCTTAAGGAATGGACATCCATTATCTGTTTAAATACCTCTAAAGAAGAAAACTCTGCCACTTTCAAAGTGGTTCTGTTCCACTGTCATAGAATCATAGAGCTGGAAGAGACCTCATGGGCCATCCAGTCCAACCCTCTACCAAGAAACAGGAAAATCACATTCAAAGCACCCCTGGCAAATGGTCATCCAGTCTCTGTTTAAAAGCCTCCAAAGAAGGAGCCTCCACCACACTCTGGGGCAGAGAGTTCCACTGCTGAACAGCTCTCGCAGTTAGAAAGTTCTTCCTGATGTTCAGGTGGAATCTACTTTCCTGTAGCTTGAAGCCATTGTTCCGTGTCCTAGTCTCCAGGTCAGCAGACAACAAGCTTGCCCCCTCCTGCCTATGACTTCCCCTCACATATTTATACATGGGCCCTATTATGTCTCCTCTCAGCCTTCTCTTCTGCAGGCTAAACATGCCCAGCTCTTTAAGCCGCTCCTCATAGGGCTTGTTCTCCAGACCCTTATCATTTTAGTTGCTCTCCTCTGGACACATTCCAGCTTGTCAACATTTCCTTTAAATTGCCGTGCTTTGCAATAAAGAAGTCCTTCCTAATGTATAGGTAGAATCTTGTAATTTGAACCCATTGACTTGTGTCCTAATTTCTGCAGCAGCATACAGCAAATTTGCTCTTGTCTTCTATGTGACATTTCCACAAGTATTTAAAAATGGCTATTATATCATCTCTCCCATTTTTCCTATTTTTTGTCAGACCTTTCCTCCCTCCTCTGGACATGTTCCAGATTGACAATATCCTTTTTGAACATCATAATCCAAGTGAGGTCTGGCCAAAAGCAGAATGAAATCCTTGGGGTTCCTTTTGTTCACTGTGTTTTTTCTTTCTATGGGCAGCATAGCCATAATGCATTCCCAGCCATTCAGATCCACTAAATTCCCAGCATAGCAAATGGTATTTCATTTTAGACTCCTCTTTCTCCACTAAAACTGATCCAGTTCACATTTCCTTAGGTTAGCCACAGAGGTAGAGTGTTGCTGGATTCCAGCAGGCAAACTTCTACTTTCAAGAAGGCAAATTCCATTTGGGTTTTTTTTTTTTAGTAGCCAACAGAGATGTGTGGTTCAACCGAGATGCAAAGCAAAACATGCAAAGCTTATAGTGGGGCAAAAGAGTAGGTCAGCTTCAAGCTGGTCCCAGCCTGCTCCTGCCATCCTTAATAGACAGCTCCAGAAGAACCCTTTCTCTAGGTTACAATTGATGGACACTTTCGCCAGCCCTGGATCCATGCCTGTACATCTCAAATATCTCGGGGTTTGCCTTTGAAAGGAACTTGCTATGCAGAGCTGGATGTGCACTTTCCAACTAGATTGCTTGAAATTCAAATGTGCCAAACGCTGCATTATTATTCAGTCTCACCCTGCTCTATCCATCACAGTCTGCCACTTCCATATTCTTGTGGGCCTTTATAGTGTTGTCCCTTGAAATTGAAGACCTTTGCATTAAAAATATTTGCATTTAATTGTCATCCCTTAAACCTTATCTAATCTTGTCCTTTTCTCTGATTTTCCTTCTCTTCACTCTATTGGCTTTCACAGGGCCACTTTGCAAGACTTTATACAGGATCTGATGACAGGGATAGGTTTAAATTGCTGATGAATTGTTACTTGGTAGGTAGTCTTTACCGCTATGCTATTTTTTAAAGCTGGTAACCTTTCTTTTTTTTTTTTGTCTCATACAGATTCTGTGGAACAGAGAAATGCAGGCTGAATCCTGTGAGTTAATCAGTAAGAGATTTGTAAACTGACCTATGAGCCAGACTTGTTTCTTTAGGGAAACTGGCTCTTTTAAATCTCTTAATTGTTCCCATTTACAAGTTCACCCACTTTTACACTGTGCACTACTACAGAGGCAGTTTTGAAGCATTGCAAGTAATGTCATATCAGTTCTGGTTGTCTTTGAGAACTTACCGTATATACTTGAGTATAAGCTGACCCGAATATAAGCCGGGGCACCTAATTTTACCACAAAAACTGGGAAAACGTATTGACTCGAGTATAAGACAAGGGTGGGAAATGCAGCAGCTATGGGTCAAATTCAGAAATAAAAATAGATATTAATAAAATTGCATTATTTGAGGCATCAGTAGGTTAAATGTTTTTGAATATTTATATAAAACTGTAATTTAAGATAATAATAAGACTTTAATAAGATAAGACTATCCAACTCTGAATACCTATATACTCAAGTATAAGGCGAACTGAATAGAAGCCGGCCAGGACCCTCACTCAAGTATAAGCCGAGGGGAGCTTTTTCAGCCCTAAAAAAGGGCTGAAAAACTAGGCTTATACTCGAGTATATACAGTAAATGCCATACAGACAAACATACGAATACAATAAACACATACCTTAAAATCCATAAAAGTTAAAAATAACATCAGCCCATCAAGTATTTTAGGACTGAAAGTATGTTTTAGGACTGAAAAAGCCCCCCCCCCCCCCTTGGCTTATACTCGGGTGAGTGTCCTGGTTGGCTTAAATTCATGTTGGCTTATACTCGAGTATATATGATACATTTATTATTACATTTATTATTTTACTCTATTTTTATTTCTATTAATACATTTATTATTTCACTCTGATATTATTATTATTGTTATTACATTTATTATTTTACTCTATTTTTATTTCTATTAATACATTTATTATTTCACTGATATTATTATTATTGTTATTACATTTATTATTTTACTCTATTTATTATTGCATTTATTATTTGACTGTATTTGTTAGTCTTATTACATTTATTATTTTACTTTATTATTATTATTAAAAGGATGCATAAGCACATTTACATTGAAGAAGATGAGAATGATGATTTAATCAAAGTTGGAAAGCCTTATCTTAAATTACAGTTTTATGTAAATATTCAAAAACATTTCACCTTCTGATGCCTCAATTAGTGTAATTTTATTGGTATCTATTTTTATTTCTGAAATTTACCACTCTCGACTTATACTGGAGTCAATGTTTTCCCAGTTTTTTTGTGGTAAAATTAGGTGCCTCGGCTTATATTCGGGTCGGCTTATACTCGAGTATATACGGTAATTGTTGCCAATTTGGAAGCCGCTCTGTGTCCCCTTCGGGATGCAAGAGTGCGGAGTATAAATGTAGTAAATAAATAAATAGATAGATAAATACATGCACACTTCCTTTTTCAGAACTGCTCCAGGTGAAGTGCACATTTCCATGCAAGAATTTTCAACTGGTAAGAAAATGCTACTTGCATTGAGACTTGAAGCTCAGTGAAATATCTTTCCATCTCTAGTTCTGGAACAGATAGACCGCTACCCAAAATGACAGGCTGATGTCAAATTCCCCTCCTTCATAGCATATGCCATATGTTTGCCCTTCTGCTTCAAGCTCTGCTAGAACAGTGAGCTACAAAATATATCTATATCTAGATATATCTACATCTAGATATATCTTTATCTACACATAATGTAGTAAACATTGAGCATATGCTGCTATCACTGAGGGTAGTGAACAACAGGGAGAAAAAGAAGTTGGAAATAAATGAAACAGGAGGACATTAGTAAATAAAGTTTACTATACGGTGCAGTGAAATTGAACCTGGCCCAAGGACCTCATTTGTTCAGGCAGAGCTTTATGGCAATGCTCACTAGAACCACCAGAACCACCAGTGGTGCAGTGGGTTAAACCCTTGTGCCGGCAGGACCGATGACTTGAAGGTTGGGTTGCTGACCTGAAGGTTGCCAGTTCGAATTCAACCTGGTGAGAGTGGTGAGCTCCCTCTGTCAGCTCTAGCTCCCCATGCGGGGACATGAGAGAAGCCTCCCACAAGGATGATAAAAACATCAAAACATCCGGGCATCCCCTGGGCAAAGTCCTTGCAGACGGCCAATTCTCTCACACCAGAAGCAACTTGCAGTTTCTCAAGTCGCTCCTGACACGAAAAAAAACCCCTAGAATCTGAAAAAATTGAGCATTTTGTTTTTTGATGTTGTTTTCCTTTTAGGCTGCAAATGACACATTTTGAAATAATTTGATCGAAGCTAGTTGTTCTGCTTCAGTCCGAAGACAAAGGGTTAAATGCCAATTTTCAAATCTACTTTCTTTTAACAGGAAATTTCAGTCCAATGCTGTTCCTTACGTGGAGGTAATGGGCGTGCTGTTCCAGAAGTGTTATTTATAGCTGCTTTCAAAAAGGGCAGCAATTGAATTGATTCAGCTCAGAACGGGGCTGAGGAGCTCAGGTTGTAGACAGAAAAGGTGACGTTGTGGATTTGCATGGCAGTTGTCAGCCCTGATGCAATAAGACTCCTTCTCTTCCACATGTCACTTGTCTAAATGTATTCCATTCCAGCATCACTGGAAGTTTTCCTTCCTTTGCTTGTGAAGTGACCCATAGGCCCACCAATTGTCAATCACCGTTTTCATGCTAAAGTCAATGGACCTTTGGATAAGGTTTGTGGGGAGCGCTTGCTGCTGCTTCTCCCTAGGAGCGGGTTTTGGTAAATTATTAACAGTATTTCCTTCTGAGGCTTCACAGATGATTGACAGAATGTGGATTTTGTTCCCCAGTCAGATGACAAACCCAATATACCCAGTTCTCTTGATGTACATCATTAATGGAAAGCCACAAGGTATCTTGGAACTAGTTTGTTTGTTACTTGCTTGGTATGCCCACATAATAACAAGTATCTGAAAGCTTCCCTTCTGAGGGTGACTTTCCAGAAGAGAACGGAGCTATTTTTATATTTAAAAGCAAATTAGATGACCCACTAAGATTTCCTGTGAAGCTGTGCCTGGTGCTTTTCAGTTTGGTTTCCTTGTTACAGAAGAATATACTGTTTGCATTATTCTGTTATTTAATATTATATTATTTTATACGTGACCTTCCTCCCACCGCAGGATTCAAGCTGGCTTTCAACAAATTAAAACAAAGTATAGCTAAACAAACTATTGAAAGTTACAAACAATTAAACAATAATTCTATTCCAAAACACAAATGAAAATCAGTATAACAATATATTTAAAATATAATAAAAAGATGCATATATAATGTGCACCTATTTCAACCCAATTAAAGACTAAAGACCTATCTGTTGGCACATATACACTTTATACACACACACACACACACACACACATACATATACACATATACACTTGGTCTCCAGTGGCCAAGGGGATAAAAGCCTCATGACTTGAAGGTTGGGTTGCTGACCTGAAAGCTGCCAGGTTCGAATCCCACCCGGGGAGAGCGTGGATGAGCTCCCTCTATCAGCTCCAGGTCCATGCGGGGACATGAGAAAAGCCTCCCACAAGGATGGTAAAACATCAAAAACATCTGGGCGTCCCCTGGGCAACGTCCTTGCAGATGGCCAATTCTCTCCAGTTGCTCCTGACACGAATATATATATATATATATATATATACACACACACACACACACACACACACACATATATATATATATATATATATACACACACACACACATATATATATATACATACATACATACATACATACACTGACCCTCTTTTCAGGGTTGATCTTTCATGCTTTTCTGCTACTGGGTAGCCACCTGAAAGGTCCGCCCGTTGCCCCCCATGTGGTGGCTATCTCTGGCCATCGCATGTGACCGTTCTGTTCCTTGTTGCTTGCTCTGACATCAACCAGGGCAGGCAACACCCTTGTTCTGCATTATTGCCCATCCTGGCTGGTGAGAGAAGCCAGAGAGGGTTTGGCTGAGTGGGTGAAGGTGGTGGTGAATGCCTCCCTTGGGGAAGGCATTTTCCAGCGAGCCTCAAATTGACTGTGTCCAAATCGCTGTTGAAAAAGCCATCACTGGACCCTATTCAATTGGACAGCTATCGACCTATTTCCAATCTCCCCTTTTTGGGCAAGGTCGTGATACGTGTGGTGGCTGCACAACTCCAGGCATTCTTGGTAGACACTGATTTTCTATATCTGGCACAGTCAAGCTTTAGGCTGGGCCATGGTACCGAGACAGCCTTGGTCACCTTAGTCAATGATCTACACCGGGAACTGGACAGGGGGAGTGTGTCCCTGCTGGTTCTGCTGGACCTCTCAGCAGCCTTCGATACCGTCGATCATGGTATCCTTCTGGGACGCCTTGCCGGAATGGGGCTCGGGGGTACTGTTCTGCAGTGGCTCTGGTCCTTTCTGGAGGGTCGTTCCCAGATGGTGTCACTGGGGGACACCTGCTCTCCCCCACAACCATTGACTTGTGGGGTCCCGCAGGGTTCAGTATTGTCCCCCATGTTGTTTAACATTTACGTGAAGCCGCTGGGAGAGATCATCCGGAGTTTCGGGGTGCGGCGTCATCTGTACGCAGATGATATCCAGCTCTGTCACTCCTTTCCACCTGTCACTAAGGAGGCTGTTCAGGTCCTGAACCGGTGTCTGGCTGCTGTGTCAGACTGGATGAGGGCGAACAAATTGAAATTGAATCCGGACAAGACAGAGGTCCTCCTGGTCAGTCGTAGGGCCAAACAGGGTATAGGGTTACAGCCTGTGTTGGACGGGGTCACCCCCCCCCCCGAAGATGCAGGTTCACAGTCTGGGGTTCTCCTGGACGAAGACAATGAAGGTGATACTCTAGATTTTTTACATGATTTGAGAATGCTTAGGAGCAGCCACTGAGGAGGTTTCACTGCACAATTATAGCTCTATGATTCCACATTAATTGTTTCAGTCCCATGCTATGGAATCCTGGGATTGCAGTTTAGTTTGAGCCTTGGACTTTAGAACTCATACCCATTGGAGAGATAGGGCAGGATATAAATAAAGTTTTCTTATTATTTACACAAAGACATAGTATGAATCAGCAAATGAGATATATATGCTGGATTTTGTATCACCCCTCAATGGGTGCCACCTTGTTGGTGGGAGGGAGAGGCTTAACTGCTCCAAGGACACTGAGAGCTGTGTTGGCATTAGTGTAACTACTGGCAGGTCCAACCAAGCCAGAGAGGTCTCAGTTGAGGAATGGAACTAAGAGCACCTAATCCATTAGCACTATGGAGAAACAAACCAAAACAAAGTCTATATTGGCTCGTTCGTCGCCCAGGATAAAAAGGATCACAGTGGACGCTGCTGATTCTGGACATCCATTGACAAATGGGCTATAGAATCAGAACTGGCCCTAGGTAATTTTTATTAGTAGGCGAACAGATTTTTTGTCCCCCCCCCCCCGAATTTTGGCACCTCCCCCCCCCCCCCACAAACCAATGGCAGAAAAATAAACCCCACTTGCCTTGTAAACTTCGGCGGTGGACTTCAGCTTCCACAGTTCCTAACTGCTGGTAAGCTGGCTGGGATTTCTGGGAGTTGAAGTCCAAAACATCTGGAGACCCAAAGGTTGGGAACCACTGCTGAAAGGGCTGAAGGACTCATTTATTTTCATTTGGGAACTAATTATGGCATCTCTGGGGGTAATGGAGATATGGGGTGAAGATGGAAGCCACTCAAGATTTCCAACAGCTCTTAATAAATATTTTTGCATACTTAAAAATCTTTTTGACCTCAGGCGCCAAAATAATCAACTTAGCCCAAGGCATGGCACCATGCTTTTTCTTGTTCTGCCTTTTTCTTGTCAGCCCCACACTGAAGAATGGATGCACCAAACAGCAGCAGTCTATGGTTGACATTTAAGTCTAATAGCATTTAAACCAAGTAGTATCAGAAAAACTTTAGAGCTGAAAAGCCAGTTGAGTTGCTTTGAGAACATATCCTATACAGCTTCAGCAGGAATCTCAATGGGGGAGCTAAGCCATTGATTTACGATGTCTAGAAAAAGAGAAATTGAATGGTATCTGTGCCTGACAGCATTTGAAAACACAACCTGAATTCCCTTGATGTTTCCCCCTTTTTTCTGTTTCTGGAAAAATACTGGAAACAATGAGGTTCACAGTGGGGTAAAAAACACATGGATGATCTCTTGAACTTTCTGGAATGACAAGATACCAGCAGGGGGAAAAATGAATTCATCTGAAACGAGGAGTGACAACAAACAGACTGTTTGACTTTGAATGTAGGAGGACAATAAGTAGTTGGAGACCTGCCTTCATGCCCCCATGGTGCCAATAGTTAACAGCTGTTCAGAGTCTGTCTCCCCTTAAGTTCACTGCAGAACCTGTTTGTTGACTTGGATGTTCTCAACGAAATGGAGTTTTTCCAGATTATCTGGCTCAACAGAATGTGCGCAAATGGCAGAACGCTCCAGTTCCAACAGCTGTTGGCACCTATACCAGCCACAGCCAGCTGTTGAGGCAGAATATTGTATGTGTGTAAAAAAGAAGGAAAGAAAGACTCCCAGTTCTCACGAGTCATTTAAAAAAGTGTTTAGCAACTTAATTATTGAAAAAACCATTTCAAAGCGGATGCAAAAAAAATTAACCGAATGTCAGCTCCACTAGGTACTATTGTGTTGGTTATGTGCACAAATGTCTGATGGATAGGGTCCATAGGAAAATGCTACATGCTTTTGGGTTTTAGAAATCCAGAACAACAATTTACATTTTTTTTGAAAGAACGGTCTTTGCATTTGATGTGCAGTGTTTTGATGGTCTCTAGCATTCACCTTGAGAAGCACAATTGCCTTGTAAGCATCCTTTTATTCCTCTGAGGGTGGCTCAGATAGGAAATGTAATTATGTAAATCAGGTTTCAATGCTATTTATTTATCGGCTATTTTTAAAAGGCCGAGCTTGTACTGTCTCTAGCTGCTCCGTTGCCTGTGAATGCCCATTGTAAAGGATAAATTATGATGTGGATAAATTGTATCTCGCCTGATTTGAAAAGCGGATGATGATGGATTCCTTTTACATGAGTCTTCTGGACACTTGTTTATCTGCCAGCTGTGCTGGGAAAATAGTAGGCTCCCTGGCAAAAGAAGTAGAGAACCAGAAATGACCCCATTAGGTAGAATTACGTGGTTTCCTCAGGCAGCAGACGTTCACAGAGCTATTCCTTTTTGTTAGATAATTAATCTATATGTTCCAGGTTGTAACTGATACATTTTTGGAGTATAGCTCCTAGAATTCTAGAATGGCTGATGGATCCTGAGTGCTATAATGGCAATAAAAATGACCTTTTCCAAGTTCTGAGGTATTAAGTCCAGTCTGCATTGCAGTTCCTCAGCTAGTTTGCTGCATTCAGATGTGGTGGAAGATGATATACCATTCCTGGAGTCCATGTGAGACTTGCTTACTAGTCTGGATGACTTTTGTAGGCAGATGGGAACATGATGCCATCTTGGGTTTTGTTTGGTTTTGTTTCAGGCAGCAAACAGTTTTGGCTTGGTCTTGCACATAATTTTGTCTACATTTAATAATAATAATAATAATAATAATAATAATAATAATAATAATAATAATAATAATAATAATCAGCTGATGACCCAAAATGCAGACTGTGCAAGGAAACCGACAAAACCATGGATCATATCCTCAGCTGCTGTAAGAAAATTGCACAGACAGACTACAAACAGAGGCACAACTGTGTGGCCCAAATGATCCATTGGAACTTATGCCTCAAGTACCACCTGCCAGCAGCAAAGAACTGGTGGGACCACAAACCAGCAAAGGTCGTGGAAAATGAACACGCAAAGATACTGTGGGACTTCCGAATCCAGATTGACAAAGTTCTGGAACACAACACACCAGACATCACAGTTGTGGAAAAGAAAAAGGTTTGGATCATTGATGTCGCCATCCCAGGTGACAGTTGCATTGACTGTCAGGAAAAACTCAGCCGCTATCAGGACCTCAAGATTGAACTTCAAAGACTCTGGCAGAAACCAGTACAGGTGGTCCCGGTGGTGATGGGCATACTGGGTGCCGTGCCAAAAGATCTCAGCCGGCATTTGGAAACAATAGACATTGACAAAATTACGATCTGCCAACTGCAAAAGGCCACCCTGCTGGGATCTGCACGCATCATCCGAAAATACATCACACAGTCCTAGACACTTGGGAAGTGTTCGACTTGTGGTTTTGTGAGACGAAATCCAGCGTGTCTATCTTGTTTGCTGTGTCATACAACGTCGTTGTGTCAATAATAATAATAATTTATTTGTTTGACCAGTCATATGGCCATTTCAAAGTGCAACATAAATAAAAACAAGGCAAAAAGGATGGGAGGACAGGCAGCTGGCCATCTGTTTGCCGACAAAATCTTATTTTCCTGATTCTTCTTTCAGGAAATGTGCTCTTTTCTTGATAGCTTTCAGGATAAAAAGGCTTACTCTAATTATGGTGGATCTTTCTTGTCCTTGCAAGAGGACTGTCAGAAGATCATTTCTGTTGAGGGACCTAAAATTAGATAGTAATGGATGTAAATTGTGTCGAGATTCGGCATATGCTGGGCAGTCAATCAAAAAATGTTCAATATCTTCCACTATTTGATCTCCCCAAACACAAAATCTCTCATTTCTTGGGATGTTACAGTAGCGACCAGTTTGCATCATAATACCGAGTTATTCAAACCTGGCCCTGGTATATATTCTTCTTAAGGGTAACGGAACTGGAATAGTCAAATAGTGTTCTAAATGAGTACTCATTTTGTTGGAGGCTAAAAACTTCGTTGTCTACATTTAGTTTTCTCTTGCTTCTGAAAATGGTTAAAGTTGAACTTTTCATGTGGCATGCTTATTATCAATATGAATGCATACAGTTCTGTGGGCCCCCGCTGCTTCCAGAATTGGACTGAGTTTGTGCCTGTGGCCAAATGCAGGCATAACTGATTGATTCCTTGGTTATAAATCCAGAACTTCATTTCCTCACTCCTAATCTAAATTTGAGAAATGAAAGCTGTGAAAGATGTTGTATCTGATATCTTAGGCTTTCTCATATGGAAGGCTCTCTCATGTTTTTTTTTTTTTTGCACAATGTGCCAGGCTACCGTATTTGTGTCCATTGGTGAGAAATGTTCTTTTTTCCCTTCTGATAATTCATCATAGCTGATGGCTTGGGGACCAGCACCAGTCTAGTAAACATCATCTTGAGTGGCACTGGCTAAAGTACTGAACAAAGGGTATATATTTGGCTTCTGAAACAGAAAGAACATAAGTGCTTGCCCTAGAAGATGTTTTTTGGCCGAAACATCAAGTTGAAGCAGAATCAGTAGCCAGAAACGTGGGCCAAGGTTAATTTCTGGTAGGTCAGTCTGTCTAGAGTCTAGACAGGCTCATGGTGATAGAAGATAGTGGCACCAATGAGTGATGTGCAAAGTCAAAGGAAATTGAAGGCGAGCAGAACAAGGAAGATGTTCTCATAGCTGACCCATAGAAATACTTTGCCACAGAGAAGAAAAAGTGCTAGCAGGAAAGGGGAGCTTTGCAGAGGGGAGAAAGATAGACATTTTAGAAGATGGAAAGGCTGAAATGAGAAGTCCATAAATAGTTCAGGCTCAGAAAGGCGGTTTTGTAGGTGTCCACAAAGTGCATGCATGATGAGCATCCCTTATCCGAGATTTTGAAATCTAAGCTATTTTAAATCCCAAACTGTCCACATGAATAGCTGAGATAGTGATATACTTTGTTTTATGGACAAAGTTATTTTAAAATACTGTATAAAGTTATCTACAGGCTATGTATATAAGGTATATGTGAAACATAAATGAATTTCATCTTTAGACTTGGGCTCCATTTTCAAAATGTACATACAGTGTTTCCTCACTACTTTGCGGTTCACTTTTCGCGGATTCGCTGTTTCATGGTTTTTAAATAAACTCTAAAATCATAAAAATTACAATTTACACCCTAAGTGTTGGAGACTAGCTCGGAGGGGAAGTAAAGAAGAGAATTCCAGGAGAGCAATAAAACAAGCCTTTTATTGTTATCACAGCTGATGATAAGGCAAACAGCCGTAGGCACCCACTTTAGTGGGTCCGTACTATGCAAATGGTTGTCGCAACATGTGTGTAGCAAACAAAGATTATATACCTCTGGCTTATCTAAAATTTGACCAATGCCTGAGGGTCTTCCTCACCTTCCACACCCACTTGGCACAAGTGTTACCAATGACTTAACTTGTTTACTCTGATCTTTCTTCTCACTTTGGAACTTCTTGGAGAAAGGCACCAGCTCACAGGAAGGGAGGGGCATATGCAGAGGCAAAGCTACGTAGGCAATAGTTTACTACTTTCTGGCTTATGGTCCCTTCATAAGGAAGGGAGGAAGGAGAAACTGAAGGGAGAGAAAAGGAGCCCAAGTGACAACGGGAGGAGAAGGAGGCGATTTATCAACACACGATTGGTTGATAAAGACTTAAAATAGTGTATAAATACTAAAATAATGTATAAATATTAAAATAAATATAGAGTCCCTACTTCATGGATTTTCACTTATTGCGAGTAGTCCTGGAACATAACCCCCGCAATAAGTGAGGGAACACTGTATATTCTAAACTCCATCCCCCCCCCCCAAAACCTGGCAATATGGCACTACCTAAGAGAATCCTCCACCTTGTGCAACTGTGGAGCAGAACTGACAACTCCGTATCTGCATGCTTGTCCACAATGTCCTTCCTCATATCCAGAGGAAAAATTGTTTGAGGCTACAGACAATGCGGTCGCTATTGCCCATTTTTGGTCAAAAGATATTTAGCCGCTTGTGCTCCTTCTATTTTTATCAGTTTTATACGAGGGCTCATCCTGGATCGCTCTTCTAAGGTTTTGCAAGAAGCACACCTTTCCTGTCCCAAAAAACGGTCGCCATAACCTTCCTTGCAAGCATTTGCAAAACAGTAGAGCGATCCAGGACGAGCGTGGGGGAAAGTTGAGTGCATGCACATGCGCAGCTGCGGGAAGGGACGCTCGCCTGGTTGAGGACGCAAGCCAACCGGCAAAGTTTGGTGGGGAAGGACTTTCCAAACTCTTTTATTGCTATGAGAAGTGTCTAGATTTCAATGGGGACTATGTTGAGAAGTGGTATTTGGGTCTGGCTTTCAACTGCATATGGCAAATGTTTTCTCCTATACTTTGTTCATTTTTAATTCCAAAACGTAATCTACTTTCTGGATAGTCCTCGTACTAATTTATGCAATGCTTTTGATGCTTGATAAATAAATAAATAAATAAATAAATCCAAAACACTTCTAGGTAAAGGTTTTCCCCTGACGTTAAGTCCAGTCGTGACCGACTCTGGGGGGTTGGTGCTTATCTCCATTTCTAAGCCGAAGAACCGGCGTTGTCCATAGACGCCTCCAAGGTCATGTGGCCAGCATGACTGCATGGAGTGCCGTTACCTTCCTGCCGGAGCAGTACCTATTGATCTACTCACATTTGCATGTTTTCAAACTGCTAGGTTGGCAGGAGAAAACACTTCTAGTCTCTACTATTTCGAACAAGGGATACTCAACTTTGTATCTTTGGATATAGAATATTCAACCTCAGGTCTTTAGAAGGTAGAATCTTCCAGATATTTGGATTTTCAGCATTCAGAAGCTCTAGCCATGGTGACTAGTCACAGATTCTGGGAGTTGAACCTCAAAACATCTATAAGTCAGGGAGAAGCACTCCCTGATCAAGATTGGGGTGGGTGCAACTGTTGGCCTCCAGGTGTTATTTGCTCTCCACAGTCCTTAACTATTCATTTTGCTGGAAAATTATCTTTACACACAGGACTAAAATCAGCTGCAAGCACTGGTTTAGCCCAGGTCACCCACAGAACCCGTCAGCTCCCATCAAATGGTGCTGGTGTGGCTCCATGGATGAAGGAGGGCAGAACTGGCACATGCTGCCACCAGAGCAACATGGCAGGGTTCCTGTGTTGCCATTGGAATCCATTGAGGAAGCCACGTGCTCCACACTTCCCCCATCTGAGCAACCTAAGCTGGAGCCGGGCAATGAGGGGCATGGTGTGCTGGGTTCCTCATGCCCCTTGACAAAGCGGAGCACCTCTGGCAACTGTAGGTCTGCTAAAGATGTTGAACCCCTAATGCATCTGAAGGTTGCTCTTGCCCATACAAGGGCCCATCTGTGCCGAAAAATGAACTGGAAGCTAGGAAAACACTAACAGACTTTGGACAGATCTGACAAAATGTATGAGAAAGAAATGTTTTGAAGCTGCCCAGAAGTCTGGGAAACAAAGCTGTTTCAGATATGTTTTTTTCATGTTGATTTCCCATTTTGAGAATGGTCAACGTGGGGAGAGATCAAACTGAGCAATGCTGACCTTTTGCTCTGCTGTCTGTGGCTAAGTTACGTAATGGAAGAAACAAACAGATCACACAGTCAGACTTTGGATCAAAATATAACCTGTCCACCCCTGAAAATGTACAAAAGCAAACCATACATTTTTACGAAACCTTAGTGGAAAAATGTTGCTGTTAATGGTTACCTTGTAAAAACATTTGATATGAAAACGGCTCTGAAAATAAGTGACTTTGGGCTTATTTTCATCATGTTTGTACGGAGAAGTGTATAGAACAATTTGCCCAGGAGGGCAATCAGGTTACATTGGGACAGTGAGTTTGGGGTGACTCCTAATTCTGTTTACACTCAAAACAAAAAGTTAAGCTTTTTGATTGCACAACCTTAACATGCCAGGTCAGGGAATATGATTGGCTGAGTCTATGCACTCCTTTTCTAAATGGTGACATCTCCCGTCAGTGGAAAAGATGTCAATTACATGCAAGTAAAGTTCTGTATGAGCAAAGATAGTTAGCATGTCGTGGTTTGAATGTTGGATTGTGACTGTGTAAACCAGAGTTTGATTTCCCACTCGGGCATGGAAACCCACAGGAAAATTTTGAGTAAGTCACATGGGAAGTTGGAAACAACTTGAAGGCACACAGCAATGAACAGATAAACTGCATAATTCTGGAGATAAGTACTTATATTTCAAAACAAAAGATAAATGCCCAGTTATGTGTTGCTTTTAAGTACACTTTTTCTTCAGTCCCCTAATTTCTAGCTTAGAAGAGAATGAGACACTAAACATGACATAAACCTAGCCAACTTTTATATTTGCTTTGGTCACATATTTTTGATAACTTTGCTCGCCACTTTCCTTTGAATGATTTAATTATATTTCTAAATGTGCAACTGAGATTTTCAATTACAGTAGAGTCTCACTTATCCAAGCCTCTCTTATCCAAGCCTCTGGATAATCCAAACCATTTTTGTCATCAATGTTTTCAATATATCGTGATATTTTGGTGCTAAATTCGTAAATACAGTAATTACAACATAACATTACTGCGTATCGAACTACTTTTTCTGTCAAATTTGTTGTATAACATGAAGTTTTGGTGCTTAATTTGTAAAATCATAACCTAATTTCATGTTTAATAGGCTTTTCCTTAATCCCTCCTTATTATCCAAGATATTCGCTTATCCAAGCTTCTGCCGGCCCATTTAGCTTGGATAAGTGAGACTCTACTGTACCTAACTACTGCAAATTCAGGGACTGAAGGAAAAACTCATTGAGGGGCAGAATTCTTAAGTGGGTAATGCACAGATATCTATAACAACATGAAACAACAATGTATGTGCGTATACACTCTTATATACTTGCAAGGAATGTAACAAGGATATACTTTCTACAACTCTGCCTGAGAGTAAGTTACTTCAAACGGTATTATTTATAATGAAATTACTTCCAAAGTATCAAAAGTAAAGGTGCAAATCTCATATCATAATCCAACAAAGGGTATAATGTTCAAGGAGTAAGTAACAGGCATAAAGCGAAGCATGTGGATACAACCAAGCCCATATTAGTTCTGGAGCTGCGTAAAGTCTTGAGTCCAATCCCAATTGTAGTAGCTTCCAAAATAACGATTTCTATATGAAAAGGGATTCTTCATTTGACTCGCAACAGGAACACGACAAGGTCTGTTCCCCTTGTTTTGTTATAACTTCTTCAGGTGTTATGCCTGTCTTTATCTTATTATGTTTGAGTACAGCTCCTGTTAGTAGTTTTGGCTCTGTTTTGAGTGGAGTTCTGTATCAAACCAAAACTACAACCCAGGAGAAGCTGAATTTCTCTACTATGATTGGGATTGGACTAAAGACTTTACGCAGCTCCAGAACTAATATGGACTTGGTTGTATCCACATGCTTCGCTTTATGTCTGTTATTTATTCCTTGAACATTATACCCTTTGTTGGATAATGATATGAGATTTGAACCTTTACTTTTGATACTTTGAAAGTAATTGCATTATAAATAATACAGTTTGAAGTAACTTACTCTCAGGCAAAGTTGTAAAAAGTATATATTTCTTGTAAATATATAAGAGTGTATACACACATACATAGTTGTTTCATGGGCAGAATTCTTAAACCTGCTTCCTCTCCTGAAAAAAACAAAAACCCTAAATCCACATTTGAATAACACAAGTTTTTGAATTCTCCAGGATGTAATAAAAATCAACAGGCTTTTGAGTTCTCCAGAATAATATTAGATATCATCTTGAGAACTTTCGATATTTCTCTCTCTTAGAGAAGGCGCTGAATATTGTACCACATATTCAGCAAGAGAAGGATCCAGACAGGAAAGTGGTATTTTCCCTGCACTCTAATTACTAGGTCTGTTTTCTGGCAACAGTGTGATTTAGAGTGTAGCAAAGCTGTTAATTGTAATAGATATCAGTGAAGCAAGAAAAGCAACAGGATGGAAGCAGAAATGAAACAACTGACTAAAATGTCTTGCAATTCACACTTACTGTTGTAACTCTGCAGAAGTGCCAAGAGGGAAATGATTCCATTCCTGTCAAGGGATTTTCCTCGAGGAGACAAATATCTTTCTTTTTTAGTCTTCATATTGCTATACTCATTATTTTGCCAAAAGCCACAAAAGTAAAACAATCTAAAGTAGAACAATAACATCATGACTAGGAGCCCCCGATAGTGCATCGGGTTAAACCACTTAACTACTGAATATGCTGACTGAAAGGTCGGTGGTTCAAATCCAGGGAGTGGGGTGAGCTCCTGCTGTTAGCCCCAGCTTCTGCCAACCTTGCAGTTCAAAAACATGCAAATGTGAGTAGATCAGTAGGTACCACTCTGACAAGGAGGTAACGGTATTCCATGCAGTCATGCCGGCCACATGATCTTGGAGGTGTCTATGGACAATGCTGGTTCTTCAGCTAAGAAATGGCGCTCTACGTGGGGCTGCCTTTGAAGACGGCCCGGAAATTACAACTAGTACAGCGTTCAGCAGCCAGGCTTCTAACTGGAGCAAATTACAGGGCGCGTTCAACGCCTCTGTTTAAGGAGCTTCACTGGCTGCCATATACTTTCCGGGCCCAATTCAAGGTGCAGGTTATCACCTACAAAGCCCTAAACGGTTTGGGACCCACCTACCTTAGAGACCGCATCTCCCCCTACGAACCCGCACGTTCTCTTCACTCATCGGGGGAGGCCCTCCTCTCGCTTCCACCACCCTCGCAGTCGCGGTTGGTGGGGACGAGAGAGAGGGCCTTCTCCATCGTGCCCCCCCCAGCTTTGGAACTCGCTCCCTAGAGAGATCAGGCAGGCCCCTACCCTCCTCTCCTTCCATAGGAGCTTAAAAAATATTTGATTGTTTTGTCAGGCAAGGCCCCATGTAAGCCGCCCCGAGTCCCTTCGGGGAGATGGGGCGGGTTATAAAGATAAAGTTATTATTATTATTAGATGAGCACCAACCCTCAGAGGATAATTCCTGTAGAAATGGGAGAAGGAAAAAGTGTGGTGGGGTACGAAAGTCATCTGGGCCCTTTGGAGATGAAGCAAAATGAATCACAATGCTAAGAAAACAATTTCCCCCAATCCCACCCCCCAATGGGATGAAGTCCTCAGTCTAGTTATAGGCAATCTTTTGTTATTTCAGCTCTAACCCTGGTTTTGCACCTTTCCCCATAATGGTCATCAGTAATCATAAACCCTTGTGCTGGCAGGTTTGCTGACCAACAGATTGGCGGTTTGAATCTGGGGAGAGCAGGTGAGCTCCCTTTGTCAGCTCCACATGTTTGATGTTTTACTATCCTACTCTCATGTTCCCATATGGGAACATGAGAGTAGGATAGTAAAACATCAAACATCCAGGCATCCCCTAGGCAACGTCTTTGCAGGCAGCCAATTTTCTCACATCAGAAGCAACTTGCAGTTTTTCAAGTCTCTGACATGAAAAAAAATCAGAAATCATTCAAAGTTTTTCCTATATTTGCAAGTAATATGACATCATATACATATGGTAAAGGTAAAGGTTTCCCCTGACGTTAAGTCCAATCATGTCTGACTCTGGCGGTTGGTGCTCATCTCAATTTCTAAGCCAAAGAGCCGGCGTTGTCTGTAGACACCTCCAAGGTCATGTGGCCGGCATGACTGCATGGAGCGCCGTTACCTTCCTGCTGGAGCGGTACCTATTGATCTACTCACATTGGCATGTTTTCAAACTGCTAGGTTGGCAGAAGCTGGAGCTAACAGCGGCCGCTCACGCTGCTCCCGGGGTTTGAACCTGGGACCTTTCAGCCTGCAAGTTCAGCAGCTCAGTGCTTTAACACACTTCGCCACCGGGGCTCCTTATACATATAGTAAATTGTTGATATGCTTTCCCCCAATTCTCATGCCTTTCTCTTCTGAGTCTAACCCTGCTTTCCATATTATATGTACTAGACATGGGCCTGGTATTTGTATCATCTCTCTGATTTGTGCTTCCATTTTGTACTGTCCATTCGGATGGCACAGAATGGGAAGGCCCTCCCTGGAAGAAAAATAAACTCAGATATGAATGGCAGACGGGAGCAAGTACCAGCTTCAAGCCTACTTTTTTGATTGATTGTCATTGTCAGGAATTCCTCTTCTTCAGAAGAGGAAGGGGAGCAGGAAAGTGTTCATGAATCTGAGGGTGAGTTGGAGTCTGAGGAGGAGACTTTGCTGTACCCTCATTCCAGGAGAGGCAAAAGGAAACTAAACAGAGATGTCGTTCAGCTAGATTAGCTGCCAGAAATGCAGCTGAGTAATTAGGAACTGCCCTAGCAGCTGTGTGGGGACCCAGGGCTATAAAAGCCGAAGCAGGTGCAGCCAGCTCTTGCTGGTAACAGACTGACTTTAATGCCTTCAGTCTCTGTGTGCCTGCTCCAAGTCTGCATCTGGATTTATGCCTGTTTCTTTGTCTGAAGCAAGACTTCCTGGCTTTCTTTTGCATTATTTCACCGAGTGTACTGTACTTTATGTTTTACTGAAGTAAAGCAATTTTCATTTACTTACCACAGTGTCTTAAGGCTGTTGTTGAAGGACAAAACAGGACAGTCGTGCGCATAGGCCCAAAGTGCCCAGGCCTGCAAAGCCCTGCACCTGACCACCAAGTAAGGAATGCTACTTACTCAGTTGTCAAATGCAGAGCCTTGCAGGCCCAGACGTTTTGGGCCTAGCTTTGGGTTACAGAACAAGGACAGTACGAAACTGAAGCCCTTTGACTCCCTAGATAGTGAGGCAAACCTTGTTCAAAAGTGTGTTCTGGAAAGGGAAGCCTTGGAGGAAAGCCCTCCCCCCCCCCATAATAGGCCAAAAGAAAATTGATCTTTTGGCACGAAAAAACCAACAATAGAAACAGATCGGGAGCCCCACCGAAAGATGAAAGACGAAATGGGTTAAGGTTTACACCAAATGCACAAGACTAATATGTAGGTAAAGGTAAGGTAAAGGTTTTCCCCTGACATTAAGTCCAGTCGTGACCGACTCTAGGGGTTGGTGCTCATCTCCATTTCTAAGCCGAAGAGCCGGCGTTGTCTGTAGACACCACCAAGGTCATGTGGCCGGCATGACTGCATGGAACACCGTTACCTTCCTGCCGGAGCGGTACCTATTGATCTACTCACATTGGCATGTTTTCGAACTGCTAGGTTGGCAGGAGCTGGGGCTAACAGCGGGCGCTCATTCTGCTCCCGGAATTTGAACCTGGGACCTTTCGGTCTGCAAGTTCAGCAGCTCAGTGCTTTAATGCACTGTGCCACCAGATGCCCCTATAATACAGTAGAGTCTCACTTATCCAACACTCTTATCCAACGTTCTGGATTATCCAACACATTTTTGTAGTCAATGTTTTCAATATATCATGATATTTTGATGCTAAATTTATAAATACAGTAATTACAACATAACATTACTGTGTATTGAACTACTTTTTCTGTCAAATTTGTTGTAAAACATGATGTTTTGGTGCTTAATTTGTAAAATCATAACCTATTTTGATGTTGAATAGGCTTTTTCTTAATCTCTTCTTATTATCCAACATATTCGCTTATCCAACGTTCTGCTGGCCCATTTATGTTGGATAAGTGAGACTCTACTGTATGTACTATGTATAAATTGAATAGGTAAAGTGATAAAATTTCAGCTTGTCTGACCCACTTGCCCATGTGATGGTTATTCTGTTTATCTTGTGTCTTGATATTGGCCTCTTGTCCAGGGATAGGTTAAGCATCAAGGCAATGAGATATTCTGGCACACCCATAACTTTTGGAATGAACACTACTTTTTCTTAATGTATAGTTACATAATTATAATAGAAGCATAATGCTATTGTTTTGACCAACTGGAAGTATTCTGGGCTAAGTTTCTAGTTTCACGTGACCTTTTCCAGAGAGAGAAGTGAAACAGAAAGGAGAGGCACACATTTTGTCGAACGATATCTCTGGGAAAATAGCATGATGGAAGCCCATCTGCAATATGTACTGTGTTTGGTTTCTGCTACAGTTCTGAGGCCCTTGAGGTTTGAGTTGCATTTTTCCAGATAAGTATATCTTCTGAAGCCAAGCCTCATAAACCAAGTATCTCAATTTCACAAGAAAATTGCTAACCACAGAGGCACTCTGTTACTTATGGAGAGGATTCCCTGTGTGTAGTATTTGGCTTGTTCTTAGAGCAGAACTGTGTTGTGCATTATAGCCACTGTAATATTGTGGGCTTGGAATCAGAAAAACAGCCCCAGATGTCTCTGGTTACATAAATTCAGAATTAGCTATGGAGGTGGAGGGCTTCCTGTATTTCCTTCTGTGGTCAATGTGAGGTGAGCAGAGAACTAACTGAAGAGGACAGGGAGTGCTTAACCCTGTTTGCCAATTGTTGCCTGCATGGGCTTGCCAGGCAATTTTATTATGTTGGCTTCCAAAACTGAGAAAGAAACAGCCAGTTGGCACAACTTCCAGTGCTGAATTGGCAGGTACAAGAAGAATTACACCAGCCTTTCTCAGTCTGGTCCTTTCCAGATGTGGAAATTGTTTCTCCTTTTCACCCATCTGTTTTATGATCCTCATCTGTGCCCTTAATTCCTTTATTGCTTGGCAGACTTGGGAGTTGAAAGAGAATATACAGTCAGTCACTCTGCATAGTTTTTTTGGTGCTCATAACTATGATCTGTCATCATTGCTGACATCACTAGACTTCAACCAACAAAATCAGAAAGGATAGCTCTGCTTCAGTTCATTTGTGGTGTTCTTCTACACATTCTTTACTCCCATAATAAACAATCAAGGTCAAACAATGACAACATAGGATTGTTGGCATCTTCAACTTGTTGGCATCACAGGTTCTTGCTCTAATGTTCTAATGTTTTGATGTTGATGTTTTATGCTGGTTTGTATGTTTATACTATTTTACTTGTTTTTCATCGGTTTAATTATGCTGTATTTTATTGTATGTTGAAACTGGGCTTGTCCCCATGTGAGCTGCCCCAAGTCCCCTCTGGGGAGATGGGAGCGGGATATAAAAATAATGTATTATTATTATTATTATTATTATTATTATTATTATTATTATTTTATTATGACACAGCAAACAAGATAGATATGCTGGATTGCATATCACAAAATCACAAGTCGAACACTTCCCAAGTGTCTAGGACTGTGTGATGTATTTTCGGATGATGCGCGCAGATCCCAGCAGGGTGGCCTTTTGCAGCTGGCAGATCGTAATTTTGTATTATTATTATTATTATTATTATTATTATTATTATTATTGTACTCACAGAGATAAAGATCAAGATCTTCTGAACTTTCTTATACAACTCTGATCCTTTCAGAACCAGTGACAATGCTATCTGAATAGTGGGAGCACCTACCTATGTGCATAATAATCTACCCACTAAAGTACATCTGATGATACAGGCTGAATCCATAGATTTTTTTTTCTTGTTAGTTGCTGTCAAATTGACTTTGGTTGTTGATGCTTTGTGTCTTTATGATGCTTTATATGTTTTTTTGTGGTAAGGTAAAAGTAAAGGTTTTCCCCTAACATTAGGTCTACTTGTGTCCTACTCTGGGGGTTGGTGCTCATCTCCATTTCTAAGCCAAGGAGCCGGCGTTGTCCGTAGGAACCTCAAAGGTCATGTGGCTGGCATGACTGCATGGAGTGTCATTACCTTCTCGCTGGAGCGGTACCAATTGATCTATTCACATTTGCATGTTTTCGAACTGCTGGGTTGGCAGAAGCTGGGACAAAAAGAGGGAGCTCATCACACTCCCTGGATTCGAACCACTGACCTTTCGGTCAGCAAGTTCAGAGGCTCGGCAGTTTAACCCTCTGTGCCACTGGGGGCACCTGTTTTTGTGCTAATTTATTGTAATGAAATGTATTTTATGGTGCTATATTTAAATTCTGTTTTACTGGGCCTGGACCCCATGTAAATTGCCCTGAGCCCCTTCAGGGAGATGGGGCGGGATATAAGAATAAAATAGTAATAATAATAATAATAATAATAATCATCATCATCATCATCATTATTGATTTATAGCAATGCCATGAATGAGAGAACTCCAAGTCAACTTGTCACCAACAGCCCTGCACATGTTTTGTAGAGTCAGGGCTGTGGTTATTTTGATTGAGTCTATCTTCTTTTGTCCCTACTACATCTGCACTTTGGACTGAATTTGCAGCCATGAAAATAAACTGTGGGCAAAGAGGGAGGAGAGAGAAACTATGGCATTTTAAAAGCATCTGAGAAAATGGGATGGCAGAGGATTAAGTGGGGTTGTCTCTGCTAAATCCTGACCGTTGGGAGAGAGGAGCATGGAAGTAGAAATGAGCACTTGTGGAAAATTTGATCTCCATGGCAATGTACATTTCTTTCTAGAAAACCCAAACAACAATCAGTAAAGCAATTAGAAACAAGCCTTTCCTGCTTCTAAGTGGGAACTTTTATTTCCTGAGTTGGGAGCCATAATTATGCCTAGCTTTGGAAAAAGAACAAAGAGAGCAAAGTTTTTCAGCTTGATTCAAAGTCGAAATTACCCATCATTAAGTGAAAGTATAAATTACATGCCGAGAGGCTGAAGGATGTACTATAAGAAGCAGCTGAAAGGCAGGCCTATCATGCAAAGATGAGGACTGTCCCTCCCTTAACTATTGCTGTTTTACCCACGCTTCTGCTACAACACATTTTACTGCCAGTTAGAACAAAGCCATGTTGGTTCTTCTTATTTCAAAGGCACCTTTCATGATTACTAACAGGCTCTTGCCATCCATCTAATATACAGGATGACTATTTTCCCCCAGATTTATAGCTAATAAACTCAGTCTACATAGAACATGGCAGCCAAGCAAAGTACTGTTAGCTCTAGATTAAGGATCACAGGGCTTTTGGCAGTCCTGTTTAATGAGATGTCATTTGTGTCTGACTCATAAACTATGGGTTTTTTCCTACTAGCATTCACACATTGAGGTTTGCCTACCAATGGAAGTTCTGGAATTTAGACTGGGAAAACAGCCAGGTCATTAATTAGGTTACAACAGGAGCTCCAGTTTGGTTGCAGCCGTATAATTTATATACATGATGATAGTTAATTTTGCATAACACTATGGTCTCAGAAAATTACATATTTGCTGACCGGGGGACTTGGCATCATGTATTGGCTTAGTGTGAGCAGGGAACCAATGATTTTCATATGTATTATTTGTGTGCCTTCAAGTAATTTCCAATTTATGGCATTGCTACTGTGACCTTATCATGTGGCTTTCCAAACCTGAGAGTCACCCGGTAAATTTCCATGGCTGTTCTCCAGAGACATAGGCTCTTCCACACAGCTGAATAAAATCCCACATTTTCTGCTTCGAACTGGAATATATGGCAGTGTGGATTCAGATAACCCAGTTCAAAGCAGATAGTGTGGGATTTTCTGCCTTGATATTCTAAGTTATATGGCTGTGTACAATTACTGCCTGTGTACAAACACTACCTGAGCTCTGCGAGCGCAGCATTCTTCCAAATGAAGCAGAGAGTGTTTGAGGATCGGGACAACCGTAGGGATACGAAGGTGCTTGTTTATAAAGCTATTGTCCTCCCAACCCTGTTATATGCCTGTGAAATGTGTACTGTCTACACATGTCACACTCAACTCCTGGAACAATTCCATCAGCATTGCCTCCGAAAAATCCTGCAAATCTCTTGGGAAGACAGGTGGATAAATGTCAGCGTGCTGGAAGAAGCAAAGACCACTAACATTAAGTGATGCTCCTATGCCATCAATTCTGCTGGCCTGGCCACACTGTCTGATCACCATCTTCCAAAGCAGTTACTATACTGCCAACTCAAGAACAGAAAACATAATGTTGGTGGGCAGAAAAAGAAATTTAAAGATGGTCCTAAAGCTAACCTTAACAGCTGTGGCATAGACATTGAGAACTGGGAAGACCTGGCCTTTGAGTGCTCTAACTGGAGGTCAGCTGTGACCAGCAGTGCGGTGGAATTTGAAAATGCATGAATGGAGGGCGAAAGAGAGAAACATGCCAAGAGGAAGGAGCGTCAAGCCAACTCTGCATGGGCCCGTATTTCACTTGGAAACCGATGTCCTCACTGTGGAAGAACATACGGGTCAAGAATAGGGCTCCACAGTCACCTACGTACCCATCACCAAGACATTACACTTGGAGGGATTCCCTAAGTAATATGGCTGTGTGGAAGGGGCCCATAAACTCAGGGCATTATACCACACTGGCTTTATTAAATCTTGTTAAATTTAATCTGTGTATGTTCATCATGATATTATCAGTTTAGTTTGTGATTTTTTATTTTGTTGTTATGTATTATTTGTTACATTTTTATTCCTGCTTGATTTTATATTTATTTGTTGCAAGCCGTCCAAGTCCTTTTGTAGAGGTGGCAGGATATAAATAATGTTTATTTCTATGATTATTATTATTAGGACAAGGCATGCATGGCTTGCTGCCTCCTCTATGCATCCCTAGTTAACTCTACTACCTGAGGTATGGTGGACAACAACATGACTCTGGTGTCAGTGTTGAAGAATCAAGTGTCAGACTGGTGTGTCCTGTTTAAGGACTACAAGTAGGGGTATCTATAGCCTAGGACAGGGGTCCTCAAACTTTTTAAGTGGAGGGCTGATTGACAGTCCCTCAGACTGTTAGGGGGCCGGACTATGATGAAATAGTCCAAAATTAGGATTGTTATTGTGTGCCTACAAGTCAACCCTAAGTCTAAAGTTTAGGACAGAGGCCAGGTCAATGACCTTGGAAGACTTTAGTTTGGGGACCCCTGATCTAGATAATCTCATAAGACCATAGGTAAGCGAAGAAACTTCCAAAGACCATCTAGATGGTCTCATAAGACCACTGGTAAGGAAAGGGACCCTCAAAGGCCGTCTAGATGATCTTATCAGGCCATCAGAAGCCATAGATAAGGAAAGGGACCTCAAAGACCATCTAGACTGTCTCATAGGACCATAGGTAAGGAAAGGGACTTCCAAAAGCCATCTAAATGGTCTCATAAGGCCATAGCTAAGCAAAGAGACCTTCAAAGACCATCTAGACAATCTCATAAGGCCATAGGTAAGCAAAGAGACCTCCAAAGACCAGTTAGACCTAGGTCAACTCTAAGTCTAAAGTTTAGGACAGGGACCAGGTCAATGACTTTGGAGGGCCACATCCAGCCCACGGGCCTTAGTTTGGGGACCCCTGGCCTTGGAGAACAGACATAGGAAAAACATAGGAAAATACATTGGAAAAAAACCAAAGTAGATGAGTACCCATTGACCAAGATACTGACAATCTGACTTGTGATCAGTGAGCGAGAAATGGCCTTCCAACAATGGCTTGCAAGACCATACACAGAGAGTCATCAAGAGCAGAAACATGGGCAAAACAGTCCAGGACCTAAGGATGAAAGGTAGCCTGAACAAGGACAAAAATCACCCAAAGAACAAGCCAAGGTCCAGAAATAAGCAGAGCAAAAAACAGCAGACAAAAGCACATGCATATCTGGGAGCTGTTGTTCATTAAGTACTAACACAGCTAGCTAAAAAGAAGCACAGGTGGCCTAATAACCTCAGAATGTTGCTTTTAAGGCAGGCCAAGGTTTTTCCTGATCTTTCACAGCTGTGGTTTCAGTGTACGGCATTCCAAAGGTTGAAGCAGTTCAGTATCTTACTTCTGTTCTTGATTAATTTCAGGGGCCACTAAAGCATGACTGCCAGCTTCCTCTCTTTCTAACAGGTACTTGTTATCTTATCCCTCCTTCTCCCTTCCCTGTCTCAGGAGAATTCCTCCAGGTAGGATATAACTTCTTGTAGATCTTTGAGCCTTCAGGTGTTTTGGACTTCAGCTCCCATACTTCCTAAGAGCTGGGATTCCTGGGAGTTGAAGTCCAAAACACCTGGAGGGCCAAAGGTTGGGAACTGTTGTAGATGGATTGGAGAAAGGCCTGTTATCTTCTTCCTTGTCTCATGCAACAAAATATTGGGTCACTGGATTTAGGTGTCCATGTAGATGTGCCCATAGAAAAATGGGACACTACCTTAAACTATTGGACTATGGACTATTGATCTATGCAGTCTAGTATTGTTGTAAGACAATTACCCTCAAAGGGTCCTGGTTCAGGAGGGAAATCAGGCCGAGAATCCAGTCTTGTGAGAGATGCAAAAAGCAAAGTTTATTTTCACCACAGCTGTGAGAAGGCAACAACCATACAGTTTCCCCTAAAATAAGACATCCCCAGAAAATAAGACCTAGTAGAGGTTTTGCTGAATTGCTAAATATAAGGCCTCCCCCAAAAGTAAGACCTAGCAAAGTTTTTGTTTGGAAGCATGCCTGCTGAACATAACACCAGAACATGCAGGATTGGTAAATGTATGTACCATAGAGTGTTGTACATGGAAATAATGGTAGTAACAAGAAATTCTTGATAGGATTCACAGTTTGTCTGGTTATGCTGGTTTGTGATAACTACTGTACAGTATATAATAAATGTTCAATTTTTTGTTCAACAATAAATGTGAATTCTTCATGGAAAACTAAGACATCCCCTGAAAATAAGACCTAGTGCATCTTTGGGAGCAAAAATTAATATAAGACACTGTCTTATTTTCGGGGAAATATGGTACATACCCCAGAGGGCTATACCATGCAAATGGCCATCACAAAAGCATGTCGCAGCAAACAAAGAATTTATACCTTTTGCTTATCTAAAATTGACCAATGGCTGAGGGTCTTCCTCACCTTCCACACCCACTTGGCATAAGTGATACCTGTGACCTCATTTGTTGATTTCAAGCTAACTTTTGGTCTTGGAAGTTTCTGGAGAAAGGCACCAGCTCACAGGAAGGGAGGGGCATATGCAGAAGCAAAGCAAAGCTACATTGGCAAAAGTTTACTATTTTCTGGCTTATGGTCCCTTCATTGTCAGTTCTGATTGGCAGCAATGGTCTCTGTGCATTTTCTCATGATTTGATCTGGAGATCCTTGACAGTCCCTGGTGATTTCCCACTGAAGTCTGATAAAAGTGGATGTGTTCAGAGTGTGTAGGCAGAGATGTATAGATTTCAAATCTATGGATGCCCTGAAATGATGTTGCTAATATAGGAGACCTCAACTGCTTTTGCTGTTTACTGTTGCAGGCCAATCTTCTTTGGGGTCATTTTTCTTGCCATCAAAGCCTGACCTTGGTCTTGATGAGTTAGAGCTGATATCACAAACATTAAGCTCCAATGGAAAAGAAAACCTTTCAAATATGCATGAGAAGAATTTAGCAAAATCACTTTTTGCTGCTAAAAGTACAAGCACGCGCTCTGCCTTTTGAACTCTAATTGGTCTACATCAGGCAGAAAACTTGGCAAAATACAGTAAATTAATCTCTCCCCAACAGGGGAGATTCTTTGGGAAGATATAAGCATCCTCTATAATCTTTTTGGGAGCCTAAAGGACTAATCCTTTTTATAAACTGCTTTGCTCAGTGAATTAATTATGCAACATGGAAAACTGTTAGGAAATTGTAGAACTAGACTGTGTAGCTTCTTGGATGAATCAGGGCCTTTGGGCAGGACAGGGATTCCTTTTTTACATGTTAAATTCCTGAAGAGTTTAGCTTCCAGCAGTTGTTAAAGGAAACTAAATGCCTTTGTTTCATAGGAACAAGCAGCTGATGATAATATGGCAATGACTCAGCAGTTGGTGTCAATTCACCCAGGGCTTGTCTACACTGATGGAAAAAATCTGTTTGGCACTGCATTTTCCGGGTTTGCATTGGCTCAGCAGTGACCCCATTAATGCCACACACATCACACACATTATGGTGAAATTGCCATAATTGGCCACACTTTTCCTCTGGCAAATTAACCTCACTATTAGGGGCAGTCTGCATTTCCAATCTTTTGTATTATTTTCAGCCACATGGTTGCAGACACTCCACTTTTTTGTTTCTTTTCCGTTATGCATGCAACTAAACATATTTTTGTTTAACAGAGGTGAGCAAATCGTGATGTGCAAATATGTGGTCCAGAAGAGGTCTCTACGGTCATTTACAAACCCACCGCCAAGACTCTACACGTGGAAGACAATCTTTATTGGCCATGAGTGTGATAGCCTATGATGATAAGAGATACGTGAGTACTTTCACACACAAACCTTTAATTTTTTAAAAATTCATCTCAGGAAAGAAACACTTCCTGATGGGAATGATCATCTCTCCCCAAGTAGTTCTGCCCGCCATTAACTCCTTACCCCAACTCACAGATCAGTGATGCTACCTAAAAGAGTGGCTACATACAAAAAAAAAAAAAAAAAAACAACCCTTTGGATTTTCAGTAAAGACTTGGGACAAAAGACAAGGCTTTTAAAAAAAATGATTATAGGCCAAAATGCACTGCAAACAAATTGTCACAGATGTCAGGTTTCAGGATCAGAGTGCCCACGAGATGTGTACAATCTTTAGTGCATGTAGAGAAGTCCTCAGTGCTTGAAATGTGTGAGCACTCTGAGAATTTCGAGTAGTAAATTGTGAATGGGTACACTAAGGCCCTGGAAACTCCTGAAAACAGAAAGCTATTTTTTAAAGAAGCAGTATATGATAAATTGCTGAAGCCACATATCATTGAATAGTAGTAGGATGGTATCTTGGATCCACGTCTCTTACCACGTTTTGTGTCTTGGGTAGGAAGGAGTTAAAGACCAAGGTAGTAAGGTTGATAATGATGTGTCATCACTGTTTTCAGACCATTCAGCATATTAGCAAGCAGTATACAATAGAGTCTCACTTATCCAACATTTGCTTATCCAACGTTCTGGATTATCCAATGCATTTTTGTAGTCAATGTTTTCAATATATCGTGATTTTTTGGTGCTAAATTCATAAATACAGTAATTACTACGTAGCATTACAGCATATTGAACTACTTTTTCTGTCAAATTTGTTGTATAACATGATGTTTTGGTGCTTAATTTGTAAAATCATAACCTAATTTGATGTTTAATAGGCTTCTCCTTAATCTCTTCTTATTATCCAACATATTCGCTTATCCAACGTTCTGCCGGCCCGTTTATGTTGGATAAGTGAGACTACTGTATTTCCTTTAAAACTGAGGCCATATTGTTTCTATATGAGGTTCCTGGCAGCAGATCTAATTTCCGCATATTGCAGTAGTTACAACCCCCATGTGGACTTCTGGGACAATTCCACGAAGAGTACATTTCAATAGTAAACCCTGGCAGTTATCACAAAATGTGTAGAAAACTGTGGCCAGGCCATCCCTGTCCATGACAAGTCACAGGAGATGGATTACAGCAAGTGTTTCATTTGGATCTTCTATGACCCTAATGGATGCAGGTTTACTTCCAATTTATGCTAATGCTTCTGCAGGGGGTATGATACTTGGATGTTTAGACAAGCCTTTGAGAATGTCTAGCCCAATGGTCTGCAATTATGATACAGCACAGCACTTTCATCCCATTCCCTTGTTCCTTAACTACAACTTGCATTAGCCCTTTCCTTTCTTCTTGTTTACAGTTGGCCATGTATTTACGGCAGATGACACTATAGATTATTGGGCGCTGTTCTGAGTTCAAATTGTTGTTTCATATACTTGTTTTTATTTTATATTGTACTGTCGGTTTATTTTATGAGTTTTTTTAGGCACCTTGTGCCATATGTAAGCCGCCCCGCATCCCTTTGGGGAGATGGAAGCGGGGTACAAAAATAAAGTTAATTATTATTATAACTCCATCCAGGAAAAGTAACGTATCTACTTCCAAGGTCTGTAAATCGTCAATTCAGCACCTTTTCCCTTGTCAGGATTCAGCTGCAATATATCTGGCCCTGTCAAAAGTCAGATGCCAATTAGAGAGCAAAATAGAGTTTATTAAAGCAACAGTCCAAAAAATAGTCCAACAAACTAAAAAGACTTAAAACACTTAACTTTCAGTGTTATTAAGTAGAACAAGCGGGTAAAACCCCAAAAGACAAGAACTGGCAAATAATCCGGATTAGCCAGAGATATAATCCGGGTTAAACTTAAAGTTCTAGAACTTGACCCAAAAGTTCACAATGGGCTGAAAAACGGAGGCATGAACTAAAGCAAGCAGTATTGAAGCCCACAAACCTTTCCCAAAACTCAAAAGTACAAAAAGGAGTTCAAAACAAACAAACGCCCAAACTGAGCTAGGGAACTCCCAGTTGAGAGCAGCAAAGCCAGTGAAACAGCGAGACGCTGGCGAGTTCGCAGCAACTGCTGCTGGAACATACACCAAACCAAGAGTTAAAGGAGCAAAGTGGGAAAGCGTCGTCAAGCCGGTCCAAAGTCGGGATAAACCAGCAGCGCCAAGCTGCTGCAGAAGCAAACGCCAAGCCAGACGTTTAAGGAGCAGAGCGGGAGAACGTTGTCAAGCCAGTCCGAAGTCGGGATAAGCAGACAGCGTCGGTATCAGGAGTGAAGGAAGTAGTCAACAACAACAGACAGCCACGGAATAGAGAGCAACGCCAAGCCACAAATTGAGAGCGAAGAGCAAAGCTGAGTCAAGTTCCGGTCCAAGGTCCAAGAGGTTGAAGTCATCCAAGAAGGTCACAATACAAAATGGCACAGAGAGCCAAAGCAACGAGGGTTAACAGCAGCTAATACAAAATAGTAATAACAGTGCAGTCCAGGAAAACCCACACAATTCCAGCCCTCTGTTGCAGAATAACCCAAATTAAACTTACATCTGTTGCAAAGTCCCAGTCCAGTCTTCAGTAACACACACAGGAAACCCAATGGTGCTCAGCAACACCTTGCCACACGCAAGGTATAATGGCCAAACAACCCCAATATATCCAGGTCTCCCTGGGCATCCAAACTAGCCACGCCCAAAGAGCAGGTGTCTCAACTTCTTAATCTGAATCAGAACTCCACACAGCCAATGCCCTTGGGTCAGGTGTTCCTAATTCCTCATCAGAGTCCCAATCATCCTGCCCATGCCCAACTCTATCCACACCTGTGGATCCCCTCTCACTCCTCCAAGCAGACCAAGTGGGATCTGCTTCTGAAGACACCCAAGCTTCCCCAGCATCAGCAGTATCCATGGGCCCCGATTTGTCCCCAAGCATCTCCGGTGCCCGTGCCCAGTCCGTGCCCAATTCCTCCGTTAATACCTGTTCCCCAGCATCCATTTCCACCTCAGGATCCCCACATGAATCCTCCTCAGAAGACTCCCCATCAGTCTCCCTGACCCTTTTCCTAAACAAATCCTCCAACGAGCCCTCCTCGCGAGGGTTTTTCCTTCCTCTCCTGATCCCACCACTATCATCCACAGTCTCTGAAGGCGCATTCACAACAGGCCCTCATCTAGTTTATTACAGCCTTATTCTAGACATTGGCTGAGCATTGTCACAATCTAACCTCACTCTGATGACAAGGAAAAATATAGCATCTAGCTCTTTTAGCTTCTAGGATCTGATGAACTTGCCTGCAGTTTCAAAGAGGTAAACAACATGGGGTGGAAAGGGAGATAGGATAGGACTCTGTGGCACCTCATAACTTCACAGCCATGGGGCTACACAGCAACAGTATTGAGGCAGAACTGCTGGATGTTGCTCAGTTCAAGAGCAGTCTATGCACTGCAGCCCACCAACAGAGAATCTCTGGACGAGAACTGATCTTCTTTTCATATTTTGGCTTATACCTCTGGGCAAGCAGCTCTCAATTAAATATCTGAGGAACTATGAGAGCATAAATTCAGTCAGTAGCAGGCTGCAGTCCCTCCACTCCATTTCATTCTCTGTTCAAAATCCCAAAGTAAAAGGCAGGTGGAAACGTATTTCACATTCCTACTTAAGTTACTTCCCTTTTTTACTTGGAGGATACACATCTTTTCCTATAAAATAATTCCTTTTATATTGAAATGAGCACTACCCAATAAAATATGAATTTGAACTCATCTTTCCTAAATATTTGTCATTTTTCTCTAATTTGTTTTTAAAGTGTTGCTTGGCTTTTGTTTCATTTCCTCCAAGACTCAGTGCAAAAAGGATAAAAAAATGTAACCCTGCTCACCCCAAGATAATATTGCCACAATGCTTTAATTAAGAAAAAAAAGGCAGAGCATCTGTCAGGATTAGCAAGTATGTACTAGCCAGTTTAACTTGACCGTAACATGACCTTCCCCTTAGGATAGATTGAGGGTAATTCCTTCAGCTGGATTTTTGGCTGATTAGATTACATTAACTAGAAGTATACTTTATGAAACCTAGGTTAGAACAATGAGATATATAGGTTGAATCCCTCTTAATCAAAATAGTTGGGATCAGATATTTGTCGGATTTCAAAAGGTTTTGGATTTTGGAATAAAGTACCTCCATTTCCATGCATATATTGAGGGTTTTTTTCTCAAGGAGCCCTGATAGAGCAAAGAGAAGGGGGGGGGGAGTCCATTTACACAAGGCCCTTGTACGAAGCAGACGTTCCAGATGCTTCCCCGACTGTTAGTACACTTTCTGCTCTTTTCACAAAGAGGCTGGCAAGGCAAGGGAGAAGAAAATCTTCCCTCCACATCTCCATGAGTCTATTTCATTCTCCCTGGGATGGATACAGCAAAAGCCAATGGAGCCACCCCATGCTCACCCCCAGGAGCCCACCCCATTGTGCACATCAATTGAATACAGAAATGTCTGGGGTGTCTGGTTTTTACGTGAGCCTTGCATATTGCAAGTTGCTTCTGGTTGTTAGAGAATCAGCCGTCTACAAAGACGTTGCCCAGAGGATGCCTGGATGTGTCACGATCCTGCAGGGAGGCTTCTCTCATGTCCTCCCCTTCTCTCATGTCCTTTAACATCAACACAAATGACCAACCATTGCCAGAATACACAGAGAGTTTAATCTATGCTGATGATTGTGCCATCACCGCCCAAGCAGGGAGCTTTGAAATGGTTGAACAGAAGCTCTCTGAAGCTTTAGGTGCTCTTACTGCCTATTACAGGGAAAACCAGCTGATCCTTAATCCATCTAAAATGCAAACGTGTGCTTTTCACCTTAAGAACAGACAAGCATCTCAAGCTCTGAGGATGATCTGGGAAAGAATCCTACCCTGTTTCCCCTAAAATAAGACATCCCCAGAAAATAAAACCTAGTAGAAGTTTTGTTGAATTGCTAAATATAAGGCCTCCCCGAAAAGTAAGAACTAGCAAAGGGTTTGTTTGGAAGCATGCCCGCCAAACAGAACACCAAAGCATGCAGGATCGGTAAATGTACGTACCATAGAGTGTTGTACATGGAAATAATGGTAGTAACAAGAAATTCTTGATAGGATTCACAGTTTGTCTGGTTATGCTGGTTTGTGATGACAACTACTGTACAGTATATAATAAATGTTCTTTTTTTTTTTGTTCAACAATAAATGTGAATTCTTCTTCATGGAAAAATAAGACATCCCCTGAAAATAAGACCTAGAGCATCTTTGGGAGCAAAAATTAATATAAGACACCGTCTTATTTTCAGGGAGACACGGTATTGGAGCATTGGAGCACACCAAAATACTTGGGAATTACCCTGGACCGTGCCCTGACTTACAAGAAGCACTGCTTGACTATCAAGCAAAAAGTGGGCTCTAGAAATAACATCGTACGAAAGCTGACAGGCACAACCTGGGGATCACAACCTGACACAGTGAAGACATCTGCCCTTGTGCTTTGCTACTCTGCTGCTGAATATGCATGCCTAGTGTGGAATACATCTCACCATGATAAGACAGCAGATGTGGCTCTTAATGAGACATGCAGCATCATCACAGGATGTCTACGCCCACACCACTGGAGAAATTATACTCTTTAGCCGGCATTGCGCTACCTGACATCCGCTGGGAAGTAGCAGCCAGCAATGAAAGGACCAAGGCATTGACATCTCCGGCCCACCCCGTGTTCGGATATCAGCCAGCACGCCGATGCCTTAAATCAAGAAGTAGTTTTCTAAGATCTACAGAGACACTCACAGGAACACATCAGCAAGCAAGAGTCCAAAAGTGACAGGCTAAAACCCGAATCTCAATCAAGCCTGACGTTGGATGAGAGACTCCCTTCTGGGCACACAGAAGATTAGGCGACTTGGAAGATGCTGAACAGACTGTGCTCTGGCACCACGAGATGCAGAGCCAGCTTTAGGAAATGGGGCTACAAAGTGGAGTCTATAACATGCGAATGTGGAGAAGAGCAAACCACAGACCACCTACTATAATGCAGCCACATGCACAATGGAGGACCTTCTCACAGCAACACCAGAGGCACTCCAAGTGGCCAGATACTAGTCAAAGGATTTTTAATATAATGCCAAGTTGTTGTTTTTTAAACTTTGTGTTTTAAAATACATGACAACTTGTACCTTCGGTTCGCTTCTGACACGATGAATGAAAATATGAGCCTTGTAAAAGTAGAGTATTCCCTCCTCCTTTTTCCCTCTCCCCTCACTGGGGATCCTTGAGAAAAAACAGGGCACTGAATGTGACTAGCCCGCTTTCCCCAAAGATGGAATGGACTTGCTGGCAGCATGACATTTCAGTTTTTGGATTTCTCGTTAAGGGATTCCCAGCCTGTTTCTTTGAATAATATTGGGCACTTAAATAGTGCCTGAAATTCCCCTGGGCAGCAGAATTGCCTAAAGACATTTAGCGCTTAAGGCAGAGCAGCCAATTCCCTCTGCTGTCACTTCAAGGAATACAGTGCCCAAGACTGGTCAGGTTGTTTTGGAACCAGAGGCAAAAAATGTTCCCATTCCCTGACAGCAAAAATACAATGACAACAATTAATATAAATAGTGACCAACTTCTCTTTTGTGACACTCATACGACAGTTGCCCCTGGTCTCTCATTTTATCTCTCTTTACTTGTTCTGTTCTGCAGTAGCTATTTCCTTGATCATAGTCCATATTCCATGTACCATTCAAGTTTGCCACAGGTACTTTACAGTTACATTTGACAACACAAGTAAGTAAGTAAGTAACTTTATTTTTCTACCCCGCCACCATCTCCCCGCAGGGACTCGGGGCGGCTAACACGGGACAACGGCCCGAAAACAGTAAACAAGTACAACAATTAAAACATATTACAATGAATAAAACACAGTAAAATCACATTATGCAAACAATACATTACATTAAGCATAAAAGCCGATTAAAATATAAAGTAGGTAAAAGTAAAATAAAATACAATGAACCACCAGGATGGTGGAGGGGGATAGTATGGAGTGGCCAATTTGAACTAAAGTGCCATAGTAAAGTTATAAAGTGCTTCAGGGCAGAGGACAAAGTGCAACTATTTCTTGACCATTGGGTGGGGATAGACGTCCAATTTATTATGAGAACTAAGAACGATGCAGAAAAATATGTAAGTTAATATATAAGTGTATAAAACAAGCATGCAAAATAAGAAAGGCAATATTAAACACTGTCTACATGTCCTGGGGAGGTCTAATGCAATCTAGGATTTGTTCATATGTTTGCTGCAGAAGACACAAATACATATAACACAAGAGTCTCTGTGGAAAACATAAATGCTTCATAAAGTGTGATTTCACCCATAGACAAAATGCATCCTTTGGGGGAGCGCTGAAAACAAGATATAGTGGTTTCCTTTTGGCATATCATAATCCCGGGATGTACAGCTGCTATATTTTTTTATATAACTTTCTCTCTGGAAGTTCCCTAATTGCATTTATAGCTGTACTCCTAGAAACTCATGCTCCAAAGAACATGCAATTTTAACTCTAAGCCTAGGGAAAGGGCTTGATATACAAGCAAAATGTCTGAAGCAATCAAATACATGTTTGATTTGGTTCTATGACATTTTAATATAAATTGCTGCTATTCCCACTCAGAGAGAAACAACCTATAAATGCTTCGCTATTTTCTGAGCGCTGTGGCCTCTTTAAGGTACTCTGTACCCTTTCCGAAGCTAAGCACCTGGGATCTGTGACAGCTTATTTTAGTCTGTCAGAAAAAAGGCTTTCACCATGGGAGAAACAAGGTTGTTGTTGGTTGTTATAATACTTGTGGCACCCAGGCTCACAAAACCATATTTAGAATGATGTGGAAACATGATTTAGACTATCAGTACAGTATGTTTTAACTGAAGCACCATTTTCAAGGATAAAATGATGTGAAGTGAAATCTTTTTTATTTTTCTGTCTGTTCCAAAGATGGGGAACTTACTGCCTTCCAGATGATATTGAACTACAACTCTTATTAATCCAAGGCACCATAGCCAATTGAGCAGGATGGTGAGACTTACTATATACAGTAGAATCTCACTTATCCAAGCCTCGCTTATCCAAGGTTCTGGATTATCCAATGCATTTTTGTAGTCAATGTTTTCAATATATCATGATATTTTGGTGCTAAATTCGTAAATACGCTAATTACAACATAACATTACTGCGTATTGAACTACTTTTTCTGTCAAATTTGTTGTATAACATGATGTTTTAGTGCTTAATTTGTAAAATCATAACCTAATTTCATGTTTATTAATAGGCCTTTCCTTAATCCCTCCTTATTATCCAAGATATTCGCTTATCTAAAGTTCTGCTGGCCTGTTTAGCTTGGATAAGTGAGACTCTACTGTAACATCATTCAGGGCCCTTCCACACAGCCCTATATCCCAGAATATCAAGGCAGAAAATCCCACAATATCTGCTTTGAGCTGGAATATATGGCAGTGTGGACTCAGACAACCCAGTTCAAAGCAGATATTATTAAATGTTGGGGGGGGGGGGGCTTTTCAAACACTTTTATCGCTATGATAACTGCCTAGATTTCAATGCGGACTATGGTGAGAACTAGTATTTGGGTCTGGCTTTCAACTGAATATGGTAAATGTTTTCTCCTATACTTTGTTTATTTTTAATTCCAAAACATAATGAACTTTCTGGATAGCCCTCGTATAATAATAATAGGATAATATAATAGAATAATAGAATAGAATATAATTATATAAAATATATTAATAGGATAATATAAAATGAAATATAATAATAATATAATAATATGCTAATAATATAATAATATGCTAATATAATATAATAATAATAGAATAATAGTATAGAATATAATGATATAATATATATTAATAGGATAATATAATAATGGGATATAATAATAACAGAATGTGAGGCTAATAATATGGTAATAATAATAGTATAAAATAATACATTTTATGGCATAGGATAGGAATAAGAATGGGAGGAGAATCCCAATGTGTCCTGTACCTTTAAGAAGCAGAAGGAGCAGGAAAGGGTGTTGAAGCCCTCTTCCTTCCCTCCCACCCTCCCTTGCCCTGGCACCAGGAGCCAATCAGAAGCCTCTGGGACGAAGGGAGCATGGCCAGGACGGAGCCTTGTCTCCGAAGGAAGGAAGAAACGGCAGGCAGCACAGACGGAAGGTTTTTTGAGCTGTGGCTGGGGGACAGGCAGGAGGCAAGGCAAGGCCAGCAGGGAGGCACAGAAAGCAAGCACTCTCTCCCTCCCTCCCTCCCTCCCTCCCTCCAGTGCGTATGAATGCTGCTTCTGCCCTGCAGCCATGCTGCCCAATGGAACTCTCCTGTCGCCTGGAAGATGTGATGACTCATGGGCCATGTAGTCCCGTTCCTAGCGCTGTTGAGACAGATGAAGAGGAAAACTTGGTTTTTCCACCGTTTCAGCCAGAATTGGAACTTTCCCAGCCAGAATTGGAGCCCTTGCACCTGCAGGAGGTTTGCCTTCCAGAAATCTGCCAAACAAGCCCTGAGTCAGAATCTCCCCCATTTTCTCGCCGTAGTTATTATCAACAACAAAAAGGAGTTCAACAGGCTAATCGCAGAAGCCTGAGAATCGCAGCCAGGCATTCAGCTGATTAAGACTGCATTCATGAGAACCTTTAGGGAGTCATGCATCTGGACACAGAGATTGACTTTCGGTTCTGGTTCCCCAGAGAAGTGTTCTTTGGTGGGAAAACGAGACTCTATTTAGGTTCCTTGCCCCGTAGGAATCTTGCGGAGTCAATTCGTCAGCTACCGGAGTAGGTTGTGTGTGGACAGCGCTACTCCCGTTTCCAAGCCTTCGTTCCTGTTTCCAGCCTTGTTTTGCTTCGCGGACCTTGCCTTGCTACCTAGGACTCAGCCTTGCTTTCCAGGACCTTGCCTTGCTTCCCGGACCTTGCCAAGTGTTTACCACGGATCTTGTCCCTGTTCCTCGTTCCTTGTTGCCTTGAATCAAGCTTTGTGTACCAAGAATCAAGCTATTTCCTTGCCTTGCCTAAGTTTCATGGACTAAAGGACCTTGTCATCTCCCCTCACCTTGCTTGGCAAGTGAGTGTTTCGGTTACTGGATTACAACTTTGGACCTTACTATTTCATATTGGACATTGTTTTCCTGGACTATATTTGACCTTTCCTGAAAGGTCATCTTCTGAACTATATTCTACACTTATTTTTATTGCCTTTACTTATTTCCTTAATAAAGATATTAGATAGATTCTGGCCTCTGTGTATGGTTATTGGTGCTCTGCAGCCTGGGTCGTGACAGTTTGACTCCGCCACCCTAAGCACCAATTAACCTAGGCCAGAATGTCTACCGGAGCCGGACCGGGTGACCAGCCACTCAGTTACACCATCGACAAGGATGAAGTGGACCGCATCCGAGATAAGCTCAATGCGCAGGACGGAGAAATAAGGGGATTGAAGGAACGTGGGGTCCGTCTCCCGGCCATGGCGTTGCCAACCAAGTTTTCTGGAGAAGCTTCTAAGGTTCATGTTTTCCGTCGCCAATGCCAGGCTTATCTAGAGGCCCGTAATGCCGAGTTTCCCCAAGAAGACATCAAGGTGGCGTGGATTTACAGTCTCCTAGACGGGCCAGCGGCCAACTGGGCGACGGCACTGTTCGACCAAGTCTCCCCACATCTGAGGTCAGCGCAACACTTCCTGGATCACCTTAAGGCGACTTGGGGAATCGAGGACAATTTGGAGGCGGCCGGCCACAAACTCCGGTGCCTCTCCCAAGGGGACAGACCTTTATCCCAGTACATAGCCGAGTTCCGAGTGCTGGCCCATAACACCGGCTGGAACGACATAGCCCTCAGAGGACAATTTCGGGAGGGTCTCAACATCGAGATGCTGGAGGAAATCTCCAAGGTGGATCCTCCACACTCTCTTGAAGGACTCATTGATCAATGTTTACGAGCTGAAGTCATGCTGGCCAACAGAAAGCAATGGATCTGAGGCCAGAGCGGTAGGGCTGGAGCGAAACCTCCCGCTCCCACCGGCATCCAGCCGCGTCCAGTGTGGAGACCCCCGCCACCAGCCCCATACCTCAGAGGAAGCGAGGAGGTGCCGATGCAGCTGGGCAATGTGCGTCCCAGGTTGGATACTGCCGAGAAGGCCCGCCGCCAACGCCTGAATCTCTGTTGGTACTGCGGAAACGGGGGCCACTTTGCCAGAGAGTGCCCAGCCAAAGGAAAGCCCGCCGCCCGTCTGGCGGCGGCGTCCTCCACGGAGGCGAAGACGTCTGAGGCGGCTGGCGCGAAGCCGGCGGGGGAAGCCAGCGACCGGGCGTAGAGAGCCTCGCCAACCCGGTCAAAAACCCCACTCAAGAGCCGCCAACCGGGGTCCTATTTCTCCTAGTGGTCACCTTGTGGTCAGCGAAAAAAGGACCCGTCATGATCCATGCCATGATAGACTCAGGAGCCACAAACAATTTCATTGATAGAGAGTATGCCGACTCTCTGGGATTACAATATCACGACTTCAAGAATGCCCGTGTGGTGCAGGCCATAGATGGCCGCCCCCTCAAGACAGGTCCAGTAAGCCAATGGTCAGAACCCACCAGAATGTGGATAAGGGAACACATGGAAGAGATTTCCTTCTTTGTTACCGAGGTTCCCCATTTCCCAGTGATTTTGGGAATTCCATGGCTGACCCTTCACGACCCAAACATCTCCTGGTCCAACAGAGAACTGCAGTTTGCTTCAAAATATTGCCAAAACCATTGTCTGGTAGCCAAGGTCTGCCATACCACAGACGCTGAACCCATCATCACTTTGCCCAAGAAATACTCAGACTTTTGGGATGTATTCAGTGAAAAAGAAGCCGAGAGACTACCCCCGCATAGACCTTATGACTGTGCCATTGACTTGGTGGAGGGGGCCCCGATCCCGCGAGGACACCTCTACTCCCTGACTGAACCAGAGCAAGAAGCTCTCAGGGAGTTCTTAGAGACAAACCTCCGCAAGGGGTTCATCAGACCCTCTCAATCCCCAGCCGCTTCCCCAGTGATGTTTGTAAAAAAGAAGTCAGGGGACCTACGCTTGGTGGTGGACTATAGGGCATTGAACAATATCACTAAGCGAAATCGATATCCCCTGCCTTTGATCTCGGATCTCTTAGACCGGCTTCAAGGGGCCAAGGTTTATACCAAACTGGATCTTCGAGGAGCTTACAATCTAGTTCGCATCAGGGAAGGGGACGAGTGGAAGACCGCCTTCCAGACTAAATTCGGTTTATTCGAGTCCCGGGTCATTAATTACGGTTTATGTGGAGCTCCCGCAACGTTCCAGCATTTTGTCAATGACATCTTTCAGGATTATCTAGACCGGTTCTTGATTATCTACTTGGACGATTTTTTGGTGTTTTCTAGATCACAATCAGAACATGAGAACCACGTCAGAATGGTGTTACAACGATTGCGGGATCACGGACTTTATGCCAAGCTGGAAAAATGCGCTTTTGATCTACAAGAGGTAGACTTCCTGGGATACCGTGTCTCGCCACTAGGGCTCACCATGGACCCGGCGAAGGTTTCAGCAGTATTGGAATGGCGGGCGCCAACCAACAAGAAAGAGGTGCAACGTTTCTTGGGGTTCGCGAACTACTACCGCAAGTTCATTCCAGACTTTGCCCGCTGGTCTGATCCAATCACCAGCTGCATCCGTGGGAAACAGCCTTTCCGCTGGACAGAACAAGCAGAGAAGGGATTCCAGCAACTAAAGAAATTATTCACGTCCCAGCCAATCCTTCAGCACCCAGATCCTGAAACCCCTTTTGTCGTGCAGGCGGACGCCTCAGATGTGGCGATTGGGGCTGTACTCCTACAACCAGTGGGAGATCACCTTCACCCTTGTGCCTTCTACTCCCGTCAACTGACCGCACCAGAGAGAAATTACACTATTTGGGAAAAGGAACTTTTGGCCATAAAGGCAGCCTTTGAAACTTGGAGACATTGGTTAGAAGGGGCCAAATTTCCCATTGAGGTCCATACTGATCATCGGAATCTAGAGCATCTAAGAACTGCCCGCAAGCTAAATCAGAGGCAACAACGCTGGGCTTTATTCTTTGAACGTTTTAACTTCCAAATCCATTATGTAACCCCAGCCCAGACCAAGCAAGCAGATGCTCTGTCACGGAAACCGGAATATGCTGCAGGGCGCAAAGAGACCTTTGAGTCCCAACTGCTGCAGCCCGAGAACTTTGCCACGCTCACAGTGGGAAACACCAAATCCACTCCAATTGAATCAACTCCCTCTACTCCAGGACCCCTTTGTGCTCAGGAAATCAGGGCTAGTCAGCAAGCAGATGCCTGGGCTCAGGACCAACTTCGCCAAGGACTACATTTCCCCTTTTCGCTTAAGGATGGGTTACTTTGCTATAGAAATCATGTCTACATCCCTCCAGGACCGGGCAGGGAAAAAGCACTTCGTCTGTGTCATGACTGCAAGCCAGCAGGGCATTTCGGACTATTTAAAACCATGCATTTGATCCTAAGAGATTTCTGGTGGCCCAAGATCCGCAAGGATGTGGAAAAATATGTCAATACCTGCCCAGTATGCCAGCGCTCCAAGACAAGAAGGGAAAAGCCCTCAGGGCTTCTGCATCCCCTTCCTACCCCATCTCGCCCGTGGGAAATAATCTCTGCAGATTTTATCACTGATCTACCACCTTCCTGTGGATTCACCACGATCCTAGTGGTGGTGGACCTTTTTACCAAGTTAGCCCATTTCATTCCCTGCGATGGCCTCCCCACGGCCAAAGAGACTGCAGATTTATTCCTTCAACATATTTTCAGATTGCATGGGTTGCCCAAGAGTTTGGTCACAGACCGAGGGTCCCAATTCACCTCTCGTTTCTGGAAAGCACTACAAAAACTATTGGGCATAGACTCTCGTTTATCTTCGGCGCACCATCCCCAAACGGATGGGCAAACTGAGCGCACCAATGCCACTTTGGAACAATACCTTCGCTGTTATGTGAACTACCAGCAGGACAATTGGGCTTCCCTGTTACCGCTGTTGGAGTTCGCCTATAACAATGGTGTCCAGGCTTCAACTAAAGAAACCCCGTTCTTTGCAAACTACGGCTTCCATCCACGTTTCTTTCCTTCTGTCATTGAAACCTCAGAAGTTCCCGCAGCAGAGGACTGGCTGCAGGAACTCACAGCGGTGCAACAACTTTTACTCCAGCAACTAGACCAAGCCAAGGAGGACTATAAACGCCACGCTGACAATCATCACCATCCGGGCCCCGAAATCAAGGTAGGAGACCGGGTTCTCCTGTCCACTCGTTTTTTGCCCTCCCATCGCCCTTGCCGGAAGTTAGATGCCCGTTTCATTGGCCCCTATCCAGTGGTGGCGCAACTTAACCCCGTGACTTTCAAACTTCAACTCCCGCGCTCTATGCGCATTCATCCAGTGTTTCATCGCTCTCTGCTCCTTCCGGCGGATGGTGTGCGCCCTGATGTAGACCGGCCGGCCCCCGCCCCTGTTTTGGTGGACGGAGAGGAGGAGTTCGAGGTTCAGGACATTTTGGACTCTCGCTTTCACCGCCGCCGCCTGCAATATCTCATTGACTGGGTGGGTTTTGGTCCCGAGGAACGCTCTTGGGAAGACGCTTCCACTGTCCATGCCCCCGATTTAACCCACCGCTTCCATCAGACCTATCCCGCCAAGCCGCGGCCTCGCGCCTCGGGGAGAGAGTCCCAATTTGAGAGGGGGCTTGAGGAGGGGGATAGTGTGATGACTCATGGGCCATGTAGTCCCGTTCCTAGCGCTGTTGAGACAGATGAAGAGGAAAACTTGGTTTTTCCACCGTTTCAGCCAGAATTGGAACTTTCCCAGCCAGAATTGGAGCCCTTGCACCTGCAGGAGATTTGCCTTCCAGAAATCTGCCAAACAAGCCCTGAGTCAGAATCTCCCCCATTTTCTCGCTGTAGTTATTATCAACAACAAAAAGGAGTTCAACAGGCTAATCGCAGAAGCCTGAGAATCGCAGCCAGGCATTCAGCTGATTAAGACTGCATTCATGAGAACCTTTAGGGAGTCATGCATCTGGACACAGAGATTGACTTTCGGTTCTGGTTCCCCAGAGAAGTGTTCTTTGGTGGGAAAACGAGACTCTATTTAGGTTCCTTGCCCCGTAGGAATCTTGCGGAGTCAATTCGTCAGCTACCGGAGTAGGTTGTGTGTGGACAGCGCTACTCCCGTTTCCAAGCCTTCGTTCCTGTTTCCAGCCTTGTTTTGCTTCGCGGACCTTGCCTTGCTACCTAGGACTCAGCCTTGCTTTCCAGGACCTTGCCTTGCTTCCCGGAACTTGCCAAGTGTTTACCACGGATCTTGTCCCTGTTCCTCGTTCCTTGTTGCCTTGAATCAAGCTTTGTGTACCAAGAATCAAGCTATTTCCTTGCCTTGCCTAAGTTTCATGGACTAAAGGACCTTGTCATCTCCCCTCACCTTGCTTGGCAAGTGAGTGTTTCGGTTACTGGATTACAACTTTGGACCTTACTATTTCATATTGGACATTGTTTTCCTGGACTATATTTGACCTTTCCTGAAAGGTCATCTTCTGAACTATATTCTACACTTATTTTTATTGCCTTTACTTATTTCCTTAATAAAGATATTAGATAGATTCTGGCCCCTGTGTATGGTTATTGGTGCTCTGCAGCCTGGGTCGTGACAGAAGATCACATTCTTAGTTGCTAGGTCTTACTTTCAGGGGAGGCCTTATATTTGGCAATCCCCCCAAACCCCTACTAGGTCTTATTCTTTGGGGAGGTCTTATTTTAGGGGAAAGACAGTAACATTTTTCCAGCTTCACAATTCCGGCCACAGGGGGAGCTGTTGCTTCACCGTCCACTAGTGGCTGTACTTCCTCATTCCTTTCCTCGTGTTTTGCTGGCAGTTTTATGGTGTTGTAAATTAGTTAAATTAGCCTCCCACATAAAGCATACCTAAATTTCCCTACTTGACAGATGCAACTGTCTTTCGGGGCTGCATAGGTCAACAGCAAGCTGAGCTATTTAATGGTCGGGGGCTTAACCCGACCCGGGCTTTGAACTCATGACCTCTCGGTCAGTAGTGATTTACTGCAGCTGGTTACTTCTGGCAGAAGTTGTTCATTTCAGTAGCATCCAGTATTATCTGCATTTCCTGTATCCACAATAAGTTCAGGAATGTATCTTTCATGAATGCAGGGGTCATACTGTATTACAGTAGAGTCTTGCTTTCCAGCCTTCGCTCATCCAATGTTCTGTATTATCCAACGCAATCTGCCTCCTGCCCAGATCCACAGCTGTTTCTCTAGGCAGGCAAAGATCACAGATTTTTTAAAAAAAATCTTCACAGGACTGAACTTTTTACGGATTTAACTTTTGACCATGTTGTTACTGTAAGTTCATTTTATGCAATTATATCTTTATTTGTAGTCATTATGTTAGTAGACAATGTTTTCAATACATTGTAATGTTTTGGTGCTAAATTCATAAATACGGTAATTACTACATAACGTTACCATGTATTGAACTGCTTTTTCTGTCGATTTATTGTAAAACATGTTTTGGTGCTTAATTTGTAAAATCATAATGTAATTTGATGTTTAATAGGCTTTTCCATAATCCCTCCTTATTGCTGCTGTCCTCCCATCCTTTTTGCCTTGTTTTTATTTGTGTTGCACTTTGAAATGATCATATGACTGGTCAAACAAATAAATTATTATCATAATCCCTCCTTATTATCCAACATTTTAGCTGCTTATCCAATGTTTTGCTGGCCTGTTTATGTTGGATAAGCGAGACTCTACTGTATTACAATTGTGGCTATCACTATCACATCCATGGCACTGCTGCAGTTTGCTGCTGCCACATACCACTCACCTGCTTAGTGATCTTGACAAATTTCCTTGGCAGCATCTTTGAACAGGAGTCAATCTAGGCCCCTGCCTTTCAATGTGTACGCTGGCTGTCATGTTAGAGAGTCCCAAAGGCCCTGGGCTCAACCCATGTTAGGTTAGCTATTCTGTCTAGTATGACTGCTGGCTTACCAGAGAGAACTGAGTGAGCATTAGATTGAACTTCAATTTAAAAATGCTACCAACAATGAATTCAAAAATACATTTAATGAGTTATTTGTTGGGAAGAGGGGTGAGGAAGTGATAAATGACAGCAAGGCACAATGACAGTACAGTCCATTTCGGGGGGAGGACTCTGTCTGATAGATGGGCAGGCTGATTCAGTAGCACCATGTCCTTGTTCCAAACATGGCTAATAAAGGGAGTCTTAACTGATAAGGTCTTTAGCCTCCGGTGGCCTAGGGGATAAAAGCCTCGTAACTTGAAGGTTGGGTTGCTGATCTGAAGGCTGCCAGGTTCGAATCCCACCAGGGGAGAGCGCAGATGAGCTCCCTCTATCAGCTCTAGCCCCATGCGGGGACAAGAGAGAAGCCTCCCACAAGGATGGTAAAAACATCAAAACATCCGGGCGTCCCCTGGGCAATGTCCTTGCAGACGGCCAATTCTCTCACTCCAGAAGCAACTCCGGTTGCTCCTGACACACACACACACAAAAAGGTCTTTAGCCTTCTCAGCCAAAGAGTGCTGATGACTCACCAAAGTGCAACTCCCAAGATTTCATAACATTGAGCCATGGCTGCAAAGTGGTGTCCAACTGCATCCATTCCACAGCATAGATGTTCCCCTAGTTAAATTTCTGTTGATATTCATATTAGAGAAAAGTGGAGTTTGATGTCATGGTTGAATGGCCTGTTGTCTATGCCTTTCAGAGACATACAGAAATAATTACTGGAGAAGTGGATATCCTTAATAAGTGAAGGAACTTGATGGCAGCATCTTTTTAAAATGTTTTTTATTAGGAGTTTCTTTACATATCATAAAATAGAAAAATTTAGAAAGAGTAAAAAGGCGGAAGGTAAGGAATGGGTCGGGGTATGACAGGAGGTGAAGGAAAAAGGAGAAAGGTGAATAGGGGTGTGTGGGGGGAAGAAACTCATCCTTCCAATCTTCTTAACCACTGGGTGTGTTGATTTCTTAATCTTTTTTTTTCTCAGTTGTCAGTTCATTAGCTTCACTGAATCAGTGACTCATAGCGACGTTTTATCTTTATTGTTTTGGTTGAGTTAAATGAGTATTTTTATATTCTCATGTGTCAGATAGTCTTTAAAGAATTGCCTGTCTTTCTTTCTTTCTTTCTTTCTTTCTTTCTTTCTTTCTTTCTTTCTTTCTTTCTTTTCTTTTTTTGGTTTTCCTTGGTGTTTTGTTAGTAGATGTTTCAGTTCATCCATAATCATGATATCCATTATTTTCTTAGCCATTGATCTGTAGTTGGTATTACCTTTTGTCTCCAGTACCTTGCATATGATATTTGGCTGCCATGGCTAAATAGTTAAAAAGTATTTCTGAGTTTGATTCCATTTTTTCATCTAAAATTCCTAGTAGAAAGTATTTGGGTTTCATTTGCAGTTTTACCTTTAGTATTTTCTGGGATATTTCATGAATGTTTTTCCAATATTTCTTTGCTTCATTACACGTCCACCACATGTGTTAGAAAGTGCCCTCCTGATTCTCACATTTCCAGCAACAGTTCTAGATATTTTTATAAAATTTCCTGGGTTTTGTGGGTTTATGTGAATTATCTGTGAATCATCTTATACCAGTTTTCCTTTAGGTCAAATGAATATGTCTGTTTTATTTTATTATTCCACATATACTCCCATTCTTTCATTTTAATTGGCCAACCTACCACATATACTCAAGTATAAGCCGACCCGAATATAAGCCGAGGCACCCAATTTTACCACAAAAACGGGGAAAACTTATTGACTCGAGTATAAGACGAGGGTGGGAAATGCAACAGCTATGGGTCAAATTCAAAAATAAAATAGATATTAATAAAATTGCATTATTTGAGGCATCAGTAGCTTAAATGTTTTTGAATATTCATATAAAACTATAATTTAAAATAATAATAAGACTTTAATAAGATAAGACTGTCCAACTCTGAATACCTTTATACTCAAGTATAAGCCGACCTGAATAGATGCTGGCCAGGACCCTCACTCGAGTATAAGCCTAGGGGAGCATTTTCAGCCCTAAAAAAGGGCTGAAAAACTAGGCTTATATTTGAGTATATACAGTATATTGACGGCATCTTGATGGCAGCATCTTGCATCTCATGGGCTTGCAGATGAATCAATGGTTGGGCACTCAGGCCCCAACTTATAAGACTGTCTTTTTTGAAAGTGACAACTATAATTTATATGTATACTATCCTACTATCTGAAAACGTGTTAGATAACATGGGATTAGAATATCAAGATCATATTTGGTGAGTGAGAAGCTCAAAATAGCTCCCCTTGGAACTAAATATTGAACCAACGACGAATTTAGGAAGAGATACTCAATTTGTCTCTGCAGAGCACTTAGCTTAATTATCTAAAGTGGTATTAAAAATGCTCATTGACTCTACTGCCCTCTGGACAGTCCAAGTGTTTTTTGAGAAGAATCCCTTAAAGAGCATGCTTGCATCCAAAGTGTCATAAATATTACAGTAGATACAGTTTTCTCAGAGCCATCTAGACACTATAAAATATCTGCTTCTTGGGTCAGGGCAGGTTTTAACAGCCCTTGGAAAGTGCCAAAGTCTGTGCACTAAACTGTACACACCCTGGAATGTTTCAGAGGAAAAAAGGAAAAAGGAGATAAATGTACCCTTTCAGCCTTTAGTTCCAGCAGAATATCTGTTGACATATTCAGTTCTAACGTAGTATACCCAGTGGGTGGTTTCATGGAGTGGAGGGACAGCTTGAGTTTCAAAGGTATGCCTCTTAAAAGAGCATTCCCCCTCATAGTTGAAAGTCTGAAATGTCCCAGATATGAGCACCGATAACCTTTCGGCTTCATAAATTAAATAAAGGGAAATAAATCCAGATATATCCACAAAAACCCTGCCAATAATCAGATTTTTGTTTACCGAAGGGTCTCTTTGCAAGGATTTCTGAGGTCACATTCTAATTATACTGGATGTCTAAAGACGGAGAGATGTGTTATGTCAGGAGGACACCCTGAGGGCGTTTGTATTTACTGCAGAGGATCACAAGCAAGGCAAGGAGCAAAACAAACATCAAGTCCATATGCTCCAAATATCAGAAAATGTTTGATGTTCTCCAGGGTTCCCAAAGAAGATGTTGTCATCCGCATGCCAGTGACCTGTGTCAGCCTGTTGTGGATTAAACATGTGGACATCGAGCTGAGGGGGAATAGACACAAATATGTTTGCCAAAAAATGAGCATGCATTCGATTGCTATCAGGCAATATTTTCCAGTCTGGAACTTACATAGTATTGAATAATTAAGTACAATTTGTTTTTTAATATTTTCACACGCATGGCTCAGCTGACATCCTGGGAGCCCCCGGTGAAGTAGTGGGTTAAAGCTTTGTGACTTGAAGGTTGGGTTGCTGACCTGAAGGCTGCCAGGTTCAAATTCCACCCGGGGAGAGTGCGGATGAGCTCCCTCTATCAGCTCCAGCTCCATACGGGGACATGAGAGAAGCCTCCCACAAGGATGGTAAAAACATCAAAACATCAGGGCGTCCCCCGGGCAACATCCTTGCAGACGGCCAATTCTCTCACACCAGAAGCGACTCAGGCTGCTCCTGACACGAAAAAAAAAAAAGCTGACATCCTCTTAGAAGAAGCTCTACATCACCCGACAGTCTTGTCTGTGAGATCTGTGATGGAGAGACATCTTAAATGCACTGGCCATTAGTATGTGTGTCATCAAGTTACCTGTTTACTTATGGCAGCCCCATGAATTTTATAGGGCTTACTAGAGCAAGGAATACTCAGAGGTGGTTTTGCCAAATCTTTCCTCTAAAATCTACCCTACAGCATTGGATTGGTGCTCTGTTATGCATGTATTTACCAGATCTGACCCTGTTTAGCTTTTAAGATCAGATGGAATCTGGTACCTTTCTGGTATTCATGTGTACTGCTCTCTGGTGTAGCAACTTTTACCTATATTGTGTATTTACTTACCGTATATACTCGAGTATAAGCTGACCTGAATATAAGCCGAGGCACCTAATTTTACCACAAAAACTGGGAAAACTTATTGACTCAAGTATAAGATGAGGGTGGGAAATGCAGCAGCTAGGGGTCAAATTCAAAAATAAAATAGATATTGCATTATTTGAGGCATCAGTAGGTTAAATGTTTTTGAATATTTATATACAACTGTAATTTAAGATAATAATAAGACTTTAATAAGATAAGACCGTCCAACTCTGAATACCTTTATACTCAAGTATAAGCCGACCTGAATAGAAGCCGGCCAGGACCCTCACTCGAGTATAAGCCGAGGGGAGCTTTTTCGGCCCTAAAAAAGGGCTGAAAAACTAGGCTTATACTCGAGTATATACAGTAATAAGATCAGAGTGAAATAATAAATGTATTAATAATAATAATAATAATAATAATAATAATAATAATAGAGTAAAATAAACGTAATAGTAGCAACAATAATAGAGTACAATAATAAATGTAATAATACCAATAATAATAGAGAAAAATAATAAATGTGCCATATATTCTCGAGTATAAGCTGACTCAAATATAAGCCAACCAGGATCCTCACCCGAGTATAAGCCAAGAGGGGCTTTTTTAGTCCTAAAAAGGGGGCTGAAAAACTAGGCTTATACTTGAGTATATACAGTATATTTGCTTAAATTAACATTTATATATTTAAGTTAATTGCATTCACTTAAAAAACCTGCTGTTTGATTAGTCTTAGAGCCTCATTACATTAAGGATGAGATTTGCCACTTGTTGTTGTTGTTTATTTCTTCAGTTGCATCTGACTCTTCGTGACCTCATGGACCAGCCCACGCCACAGCTACCTGTTGGCCAAAAGTCTAAAATATCCCAGATACGAGCACCGATAACCTTTCGACTTCATAAATTAAAGAAAGGGAAATAAATCCAGATATATCCACAAAAACCCTGCCAATAATGAGATTTTTGTTTACCATACAGTCTCTTTGCAAGGATTTCTGAGGTCACATTCTAATTATACTGGATGTCTAAAGACTGAAAAATGTGTTATGTCAGGAGGACATTGTGGTAAATTTGGCATAGCCCAGCGTGGGGTATGGGGCACCCATTGCCCCGCTTCATCCACCTTGCCACTCACCCTATTCCATGGGGGGAAGCGTCCACTGCCTGGCTTCACCCCCTTGTTGCCTATGCAATTTGGGAAGCCTTCCATGTTGCTGTCATGGTGGCTTACCATACGTTCACTAGACTTGCGCCACGGGACCCTGCAGGAAGTACATCAGTGTTGTGGGATAGGAGCCAGTGAGCTCTGTGCAATATTGCCTGTCTGATGAGGCCATTAGTTTCCTTTGTCATAATTACTAATAAACTATTATTCCTAGCAGGTTGAATATCCCTTATCTGGAATTCCGAAATCTGAAATACAGGCAGTCCTCAAGTTACGAGCAAGATAGGTTCTTCTGTAGGTTTGCTCTTAAGCTGGATTTGTTTCTAAGTCAAAACAAGTACATTTTAAAGTGTAACTCCTGCCAGATATACAGTAGAGTCTCACTTATCCAACATAAACGGGCCGGCAGAACGTTGGATAAGCGAATATGTTGGATAATAAGGAGGGATTAAGGAAAAGCTTATTAAACATCAAATTAGGTTATGATTTTACAAATTAAACACAAAACATCATGTTATACAACAAATTTGATAGAAAAAGTAGTTCAATACGCAATAATGCTATGTAGTAATTGCCGTATTTATGAATTTAGCACCAAAATATCACGATGTATTGAAAACATTGACTACAAAAATGCGTTGGATAATCCAGAACGTTGGATAAGTGAGTGTTGGATAAGTGAGACTCTACTGTATTAGCTTTGGATAGCATAGGGAAGGATTAGGGTTAGGTTGTGTTTGTTTTGCTGTCTGTACCCCTGTTCAAAAGATTTCACCTCACTTTCTGTCCCTGTGATAATTGGATTTTGAAAAAAATTGGCTTATTGTGGAAACAAGGACTGGTGATAAAGCTTCAGTGGAGACACCTTTTCCCTATGATAACAGGAGTGAATTTCCCTTCCTAGGGATAGATTTGTCTCAATTCCTGGTGTCTTACCCCCGTTCTTAACTATGAGTAATTTGTAATTGAGATGTTTGTAACTCGGGGACTTTCCGTACTCCAAAATTGTCCACATAGGTAGCTTTCTGATGGTTTAATGTAATTATTATTTTATTATGACACAGCAAACAAGATAGATATGCTGGATTTCGTATCACAAAATCACAAGTCAAACACTTCCCAAGTGTCTAGGACTGTGTGATGTATTTTTGGATGGTGCACGCAGATCCCAGTAGGGTGGCCTTTTGCAGTTGGAAGATCGTAATTTTGTCAATGTCTATTGTTTCCAAATGCCGGCTGAGATCTTTTGGCACGGCACCCAATGTGCCCATCACCACCGGGACCACCTGTACTGGTTTCTGCCAGAGTCTTTGAAGTTCAATCTTGAGGTCCTGATAGCGGCTGAGTTTTTTCTGTTTTTCGTCAATGCAACTGTCACCTGGGATGGCAACATCAATGATCCAAACCTTTTTCTTTTCCACAACTGTGATGTCTGGTGTGTTGTGTTCCAGAACTTTGTCAGTCTGGATTCGGAAGTCCCATAGTATCTTTGCATGCTCATTCCCCAATACTTTTGCAGGTTTGTGATCCCACCAGTTCTTTACTGCTGGGAGGTGGTACTTGAGGCATAAGTTCCTATTATTATTATTATTATTATTATTATTATTATTACAAACGTTATTTATATCCTGCCCCATCTCCCTGAGGGGACTCAGATTGGCTTACAACAAGGTGAACAATGCAAAGAATAAACAGTAATATAACAAATAACCAATTTAAAATTAAATCAACAAAATAACAACACAAAATCGATATGAAAGTGAAACAAAATGTATTAAATGTTTTTACATTTAATATGTACACAAACTCTGTTTCATACACAAACATACACATTGTGTATAATATTCCCTTCAGGGCACATATAAAAAACATTCATGAATTTCATATTTAGACTTGGGTCCCATCTCCAAGATATCTCATTATGCATATGCATATATTCCAATTTTTAAATAAAAAACCTAACACTTCTGGTCCCAAGCATTTTGGATAAGAGTTCCTCAATCTGTATATTCAAGTGTCTCCTTATTTCCGCTGGGAGTCATTTGTAAGTCATCTTGCCCAAGATTGGAAACTTCAGAGACTTATCTCAAAATGGGCAGCAGAGAATTTTACCATATCTTGATTGTAAAGTTTTTGTGGGTTTGATATGCTGAAAGTTAATGCAGATGCCTATCAAACAAGAGGAGATCCTGCAATTAAGTAGAGTGAAGCAGTCGTCTGAGACAGTACAATCTGGGTGTCATGAAAGGATAGAAAGTTGTTATTTACTTTGTTATTATTCTGTTTGCATTCTCAAGGAAAAGGAGAAGTGTGAGTTTATGCTCCAGGTGCTGAAATAATGTGAAAGCAGCAGCCAGGGAAGAGATGCATTTCTGAGTGCTCAAAGGTGGTCTTTATTTTTATTTGTTATTTTAGTCAGGGGTGGGAAGGGAAATGGGAGTGAGATAGCCTTAAAGGAGTATCATGCAAATTGGCTAGAAAAAGCTGTAAGCAGATAACATACAAAAGTGGGAGGAAGATTAGTCCTCCAGGAAATACAGATTATATTAAATCCACTTTAATTCAGTCTTAAAAAGAATCTTCCCATATTATTGTTATTTACTTTTTCAGTAATCCCAAATTTAAAGTCTGTTTTCAAATAATGGCATTCCAGGTAATGACTTACAAAGTGAGCACCTATTTTTTTCTTATAGAACAGCACCTTACAAATATAAGGTTTTTTAGCGGTCTTATTGCCCTTCTCATGTACATCATTATACACTTGCACTGTATAACACAATGGCAAAACAGCTATTACAAGGGGTAAAATGGACCAAAGTGAACCTTTGTTTATTAGCATAGTTTGTCAATATAGTCTTTTTGAAGGTATAAATGCAATAGACACAGGCTGGATCTACTCTGCCATAGGATGCAGTTCGGAACTGAATTACTGTATATACTCGAGTATAAGCCTAGTTTTTCAGCCCTTTTTTTTAAGACTGAAAAGGCCCCCCTCGGCTTATACTCGGGTGAGGGTCCTGGTTGGCTTATATTTGGGTGAGCTTATACTCAAGAATATATGGTATTTATTATTTTTCTCTATTATTATTGGTATTATTACATTTATTATTTTTCTCTATTATTGTTGCTACTATTACATTTATTTTACTCTATTTTTATTATAATTATTAATACATTTATTATTTCACTCTGATCTTGTTATTACAATATTTATTATTTTACTCTATTTATTACTACATGTATTATTTTCCTGTAATAATAATAATAATAATAATAATAATAATAATAATAATAATAATAATAATAATATGTATTATTTTACTCTATTATTATTAAAGGATACCTAAGCACATTTACATTGAAAAAGATGAGAATAATCAGAGTTGGACAATTAGAGCTTTATGTAAATATTCAAAAACATTTAACCCACTGATGCCTCAATTAATGTAATTGTATTGGTATCTGTTTTTATTTCTGAAATTTACCACTCTCGGCTTATACTTGAGTCAATGTTTTCCCAGTTTTTTGTGGTAAAATTAGGTGCCTTGGCTTATATTCGGGTCGGCTTATACTCAAGTATATACGGTATATGGTCAGTATGTAGACTGCATTATAACGCATTATATCGGCCTACACTGGCCATGTTCCAAACTGCATTATATGGCAATGTAGATCTAACCACATTGGTCACAAGAGATATTGGGTTGCTGTGAGTCTTTCGGGCTGTAAGGCCATATTCCAGAAACATGACTCTGCAGCCCGTATGCCTCACAGCAACCCAGTGATTCTGGCCATGAAAGCCTTCAACAATACACAAGAGATATTGTTCTGCGGGTCTACCTACGCATTAGGGCAATGGCTCTCAACCTGTGGGTCCCTAGATGTTTTGGCCTACAACTCCCAGAAATCCTAGCCAGTTTATCAGCTGAGTTGAAGGACAAAACATCTAGGGACCTATAGGTTAAGAACCACTGCATTGGATGGATGTTTGTTTTTCTGACCTAAAATTGCTTTTCACCAAAATACCTCTGCTGTTTTTGGTTCTTTTAAATGAACTCTGGGGCTTTTCTTGGCAAACTGGTATGTTTTGAATTGTGCCAGTGTTGTTTTTGATTGGAATTATTTTGGGTGTCATGAAAGAATAGAATGTTCTTTACTTCGTTATTCTTCTGTTTATACTTTCAAGAAGAAAGTGCTATGAAATTTTAGGTCCCAGATAGCAAAGTAATGTAACAGCAGGAACATCTCCATCTCCTCTTCCCCAGGAGTGGAGCTCAAGGTGGGTGACAAGTGACACTTCCATTGGCTGATCAAAGAAGAAGGCGTTCTCATCATATCGCTCCTTGGATTTTGTAGCTTGTCCTCTTTGTATCTGTTTGTAGCAGTTTCTTTGATATGAACTAGGATTCCCTAGGATAGGGTTTATTGTCATGATCTTATGGTTTGCAGGCCAAATTTTCTCCTCTCCAAATTTTGAAATGATTTTTAAGTTGAATTTTTAAGTTTACAGGTATAATGTTAAAGTGCAAAGGTGGCATTTCACAGATGCACTATAACTCTGAAAAAGAAGTTAAAAGATAAAGAAAGGAGGATAAAGGAAGGGAACGTATTGTCACAATATGTCATCATCCAAAATAGACAGTGATGATGGATGAAGGGATGCACAGTTCAGGAAATATCTGGAGGGCCCCAAGTTCTCTCCATCCTTGACTCTGTAATAAAGTAAAGGTGTGGATAGGAACCAGTGTCACGTTGGGCCATTATTATTATTATTATTATTATTATTATTATTATTATTATTATTATTATTATTATTATTAGGACACAGCAAACAAGATAGATATGCTGGATTTTGTATCACAAAATCACAAGTCGAACACTTTCCAAGTGTCTAGGACTGTTTGATGTATTTTCAGATGGTGTGCGCAGATCCAAGTAGGGTGGCATTTTGCAGTTGGCAGATAGTAATTTTGTCAATGTCTATTGTTTCCAAATGCTGGCTGAGATCTTTTGGCACAGCACCCAGGCAGCGTTTTGTTGTGCCAGCTGTCAGCTCTAGTTTGTAGTGTGGTTTTCTTGTACTGATTCTTTGTCTGCTGTGTTTTGAGGAGTTTCTGATTTTTGACTTCAATCAAAGCAGGTTCTTCACTTTGCTTGACATATTCTGCCAGGGCATGTTCTTCTTCTTTGACTGCTTGTTTTACTTGTAAGAGTCCTCTGCCCCCTGATCTTCTAGGCAGATAGAGCCGGTCAACATCACTGCGAGGGTGCAGTGAATGATGAATGGTCATGAGTTTTCTTGTTTTTCTGTCCAAATTGTTCAGTTCCACCTGTGTCCAATTTATGATGCCAGCAGTATACCTTATGACAGGTATGGCCCAGGTGTTTATGGCCTTGGTGGTGTTGCCTCCATTGAGCTTGCTTTTGAAAATTTTTCTGACCCTTTGTGTGTATTCTTTGCTGACCACAGTTTTCACATGTTGTTGTTGTTGTTATTATTATTATTAGAGGCTGGGTTGTTGGGGCTTTTATTGTGCTTTTCTGCCTGGGAGCAGGAGGGGGTTGGGCTACATGGCCTTTTTGGTCTCTTCCTACTCTATAACCTACGTGGAGCATGCCTTCTCTTGATCTCTCTTGAAATCCACAAGCATGTGGACAATTTTAACAGAAAGGGGGAAACCATGAAAATGAACATAATCTGGCTACCAGTATTTGAAAAACTCTAAAATCAGAACAAATAAATCACAAGAATAAAGAGCAAGACTCAAAAAGCAAGGGAATTCCTGACAAGAATCAATCAGTAAGTGAGGTTTATTTATCCAGGGTGCGGGAATGTTCAGGGTGCGGGACAGAACTCTTTTCTGCTTGAGGTACTGTGAATGTTGCAGTTTGCCACCTTGATTAGCATTTTATGGCCCGCAGTTTCAAGGCCTGGCTGGTAGCTGTCTGGGGGAATCCTTTGGTAGGAGGTGTTACCTTGAGATTGATATTGAAGACAGCAGCGGCCTTCTATCCACACAGGCAGTCAGCATCTCCAACAGAGCAGAAGACTCTGAATATACCCCCCATGACCCAATTTATGTCGTGGTACAGTTTGAGGGAGCACATACCAAGGATAATGGGACTTGCGGTACCTTCACTTACTTCCCAAGACCACTGCAACTGCCACAATTGACTGATCCAGACCAAACTTGGCACGCAGATCCCCGATGACCTACTCCACACCCTGGTGTGATTTGGAGGAGGATGGACCATGGACGATGGGACTTGCAATACCTTCATTCACTTCCTGAGAGCACTGCGACTCCCACCAACAACAAATCAGTACCAAACTTGACACATAGAGCCCTCATGACCCACTTTATGTCCTGGTGCAGTTTGGGGGAGGACATACCAAGGACAATGGGACTTGCAGTACCTTCACTCACTTCCTGAGAGCACTACAACTGCCACAAATGACCGATCAAGACCAAACTTGGCATACAGAGCATCCATCACCCACTCTACATCCTGGCTCTGTTTGGAGGGGGATGGACCATGGATGATGGGACTTGCATATGGAAGTTGTAGTTCACCCACACCAACTGAACCCAGCTGACATTAGATCTTGGAACACAGACAAGCAATGCCTTTCTCAAAAGACCCGGGCACCACCGGGTCCCCAAGCTAGTAGTTTATATAGAGGAATGGGAAGCTATCTGATGTCTCTGAGCCAATATGTTCTGAATGCAAATGTGTCCTGAAAACCCATATTGGCTCTGACCCTGTCCATTCTCCGCTCTACTTACCCTTTGTTTTTTTTCCTATGGATCAAGAAATATCTATAAGAAAACTATTCCAAGCCTTGGCAAAGATCAAGTGCATACAGCATTAACACAGAACTGTTTTTAAGGATCCTTAGGTAAAGGAAAAGGCAAAGGTTTTCCCCTGTCGTTAAGTCTAGTCATGTCCGACTCTGGGGGTTGGTGCTCATCTCCATTTCTAAGCCAATTTCTAAGTAGACACCTCCAAGGTCATGTGGCCGGCATGACTGCATGGAGCACCGTTACCTTCCTGCTGGAGCAGTACATATTGATCTACTCACATTTGCATGTTTTCGAACTGCTAGGTTGGTAGAAGCTGGAGCTGACAGCAGGAGTTCACTCTGCTCCCCGGATTTGAACAAACGACCTTTCAGTCAGCAAGTTCAGCAGCCCAACGGTTTAACCCACTGCGCCACCGGGGCTTAGTTGTGCAGTATTATGCACAAACTGGGCTGTTCTAAGTAGACTTGAACTAACACATAATAATAAAAGAAAATGGCTATAGGTCTATAGCAGTCATAATGGATTCGGACATCATGCTAGATACCACAAAATGAATTAATTAATATAGAACAAATACTGGTAATATGATAATATAAACCACATTAAAAGGTAGGTAAAGGTTTCTCCTGACGTTAAGTCAAGTCATGTCTGTCTCTGGGGGTTGGAGCTCATCTCCATTTCTAAGCCAAAGAGTCAGCATTGTCCATAGACACCTCCAAGGTCATGTGGCCAACATGACTGCATGGAGCGCCGTTACCTTCCCGCTGGAGCGGTACCTATTGATCTACTCACATAAACCACATACAATACAATAATAATGTAACACAATACAGTAGAGTCTCACTTATCCAAGCCTCGCTTATCCAAGTTTCTGGATTATCCAAGCCATTTTTGTAGTCAATGTTTTCAATATATTGTGATATTTTGGTGCTAAATTCATAAATACAATAATTACAACATAACATTCCTGCGTATTGAACTGCTTTTTCTGTCAAATTTGTTGTAAAACATGATGTTCTGGTGCTTAATTTGTAAAATCATAACCTAATTTGATGTTTAATGGGCTTTTCCTTCATCTCTCCATATTATCCAAGATATTCGCTTATCCAAGTTTCTGCTGGCCCGTTTAGCTTGGATAAGTGAGACTTTACTGTATAATATAAACCACACACCAGGAAATAATGAAAAGTTTTTCTACTGAGATACAAGTCAGTGAGCAGCTTCAGATAAAACATTAATTTTAGACACACGTAATAATGAACCTTTAATGTATAAAGGTAAAGGTAAAGGTTTTCCTCTGATGTTAAGTCCAGTCGTGACCGACTCTGGGGGTTGGTGCTCATCTCCATTTCTAAGCCGAAGAGCCGGCGTTGTCCGTAGACACCTCCAAGGTGATGTGGCTGGCATGACTGCATGGAGTGCCGTTACCTTCCCACCGGAGCCGTACCTATTGATCTACTCACATTTGCATGTTTTCGAACTGCTAGGTTGGCAGGAGCTTGGGCTAACAGCGGGCACTCATTCCGCTCCCGGGATTTGAACCTGGGACCTTTTGGTCCGCAAGTTCAGCAGCTCAGCGCTTTAACACACTGTGCCACCAGGGGCCCCTTTAATGTATAGCACCCTTCATTAACAGAGCCTTGTGCAGTGATTTATTAATAGACAAATTCTGGGTAAATAAAAAGGTATTTGCTTTTTAGTGGAAAGACAGCAAAAACTAGACAGTCTTTGGGCATTCATGTCCTAGGGAAAAATACTGCCTTGTTCCATGATTTCTAAAAATATATCTAAGGATAAGTAAGTTGTAGGAAGCATCTAGTTGACAACAATTTTCTCCAGGTCCTGTTCATTGAAATGTACTAATATTCCTTTTTTCCTTAGGGAGGAAAGGAGGGAGAAAACGCAAGCTCATGGACAAAGTAAGGAGTACCTCCCCACATCATTGGTGGAGACGTGTGCATTCCCTTCCATTTGGTCTCTCAGCCAGCACTGACTTACCCAGGTAGTCACCCGGTAAAAGAAAGCACATATATGGAAAGTTGAAAAGCTTTTGCACCTGCTGAGCCTGTCTGAGCCTATGATTTAAAAATTCTCTGCATGAATACGTCCCTGCAACCTAGGTTTCCTATAATAACTTTTATAATAATAATAACTTTATTTTTATATCCCGCCTCCATCTCCCCGAAGGGAGTCGGGGCAACTTACATGGGGAGAAGTCCGATCGAACAAAAATTAAAACCAAACATAGATTAAAACGTATCTCAATAAAAACAACAAGACAATAACATAAAAACAGCATCATCAACAGCCAATAGTCTGAGCAGTAATGGGTACTGAAATTTGGGGGGAAGGGAATTGTGCAATAGATTCTCAGAACAGGGTTGGTGGGCAAAAATGTTGGATTATGGTTGTATGTGTATGAAATGTAAATCAAGTGTTTTCTGCTGTTAGGCAAGAGTGTGTGTTTCAGTAATGAAACAGTTAACAGTAGGCTAGTTTTGACTGACAGCCTGTTGTGATTGCTATGACCTATCAGGAATGGTTTCCGGCTTGGAGGTCGGAACTTCCTTCGAACTGAGGAATGTGCTTTCTTATCTCTGTGTGTGTTGAGCTGGTGCTTGCTGGAGCGAAGAGGCAAAAGAAGAATGCCAGCTCAGAGCGATGGCTTTTGCTGTGCTTTGTAAATATGTATTATAGATATTGAAATAAATGTTTGGACTTTAGACTAGAGATGTCTTTGAGTCTGACATTTGAACAGAGGAATTGGTGTGGCAGACAATTGCAACCAATTCATCAGGGTGCTGGAGGAGATGATTGATGGAGTCTGAAGAAACCCACCCAGCACGCACCCTGACCACCACGCTGACAAAAAATACAAGGGCCAATAATAAATTAGAAGTAAAAGAGCAATGTCAGATTAAAACGCTAAACCTATAGGAGGAAGGACAGGGATAAAGTGCGGGAACTGATGGCAGATATAGTTGGGAGCCAAATATCTTGTGAATATCTTATGCACGATCCGCACTATCTCTTTGTGGAGGGTATGGATTCTTCATAAAAAGCCTGTGCAGACAGGAATGGGGACATATTAGGCTCAGGCTAGATGTGTTTTGATTTGTCTGGAGCTGCCTTTAAACACGATCCACAGAAACTGCAATTGGTGAAGAAGTAGAAGGGAAAAGGCTTGCAGCATGAGCTAGGCATTGGGACCTTTTTACAGCTATTGAGTGTCAGTTGTATTGGCTGATGATTCATTTCCAGGCCCAAATGGAATTGCTATTATTAGCCTTTCAGAGGTTTGGGACTTGATTTGAAAAAACCACCTTGTGCCCATACAAGCCTCCTTGGCCTTTAAGATTGGCATTTAAGGCCCTGCTCCCTGGTCCTCAAGGGAATGATGTGAAATTGGCAAGTAATTGGGAGCAAGTCCTTTTCTTTGGAAAAAGAAAAGTAATTTTTCTTTTCAAAAATTACTTGCCAATTTTACTGAATTGCACATGGTCCTTCCACTAGGAAGATTTTAAAATCTTTGGTCTAATCTTCGCACATTTCAAATTAAGGCTTTAAAAGATGCTTCCAAAAACAACAGGAAGTTTGGATTATAGTTGTGACAATCCCCGGGGAAAGGCGAATAGAAAGCAAAGAGGTGGGAAAGATTATCCAAAACTAAGCCTCTGCTTAGGGGCCATGATGGCGCAGCAGATTAAACTGCTGAGATGTGGAACTTGCTGGTTGATGGTTCAAATCAGGGGAGTGAGATGAGCTCCCGTTGTTAGCCTCAGCTTCTGCCAACTTAGCAGTTCGAAAACATGCAAATGTGAATAGATCAATATGTACCACTCCGACAGGAAGGTAACGTTGGTCCATGCAGTCATGCTGGCCACATGACCTAGGAGATGTTTACGGACAATGCCAGCTCTTCGGCTTAGAAATAGAGATGAGCACCACCCCCAGAGTTGCACACGACTAGACTTAATGTCAAGGGGAAAGCCTTACCTTTACCTAAGCCTCCCTACCCTTGGGAAACAGGTGGGTTCTAAGAAAAGAGAAATCCAGATTTGGCACCTCTGATTCCAAAAGTGATGGTGATTTTGGGAGCAATCCCAGACAGATTCACAAACCATCTCAATGAGATTGTATTTCCTGATGCTTGGCTGATCCATAGGTCCTTGAATAGAGTCACTCGGGACTTTATTGCACGAGATAGGCAAACTGGCATTGCAATTGGGCTGTCGGTTTTGCTGGTGGTCTCTGTCACACACACCATATTCATCTTGCTCCTAGCCTGTCTCCCACCCCATGATTGCTCCATCCCTAGCACAGTGTGTTAAAGCGCTGAGCTGCTGAACTTGCGGACCAAAAGGTCCCAGGTTCAAATCCCGGGAGCGGAATGACTGCCCGCTGTTAGCCCCTGCTCCTGCCAAACTAGCCGTTCGAAAACATGCAAGTGTGAGTAGATCAATAGGTACCGCTATGGTGGGAAGGCAACGTTGGTCCATGCAATCATGCCGGCCACATGACCTTGGAGGTGTCTATGGACAACGCTGGCTTTTCGGATTAGAAATGGAGATGAGCACCAACCTCCAAAGTCGGTCACGACTGGACTTAACGTCAGGGGAAACCTTTACCTTTACTAGCTATGAACAGGTAAAAACATTAAATAGCTCCTGATCCTGCAACATTCACATCACCTTCCTTGATGTGATAGGTCCCTTCTGCTTCAGAGGGCAGGACTCTCTTCTTCCCCCTTCCATTTCCAAAGTGGTTGTTTTCCTTTAAATTTATACTGGTGTATATAACCGGCATTACCTGGGTGTCAAAGGAGCCGTTACCCTCCCTGCTTTCATCCCTTACTTTTTTTCCTTCCCTCCAGTCTTTCCCCCTTTCCCTTCCCTCCCGTCCCGCACACATACAACCTTTACAGACCAGTAGTAATGTGGGAAGTGTGCAGGGTGTGCAGAAGTATGATCATGGAACTTTAGATTGGCAAATCAGAGCAATTGCACCAGTGAAGGGAGGTACGAAGACAGGAGCAGAATTCAAAACGATCTTGACAGACTAGAGAGATGGGCCGAAACTAAGAAAATGAAGTTCAACAGGGACAAATGCAAGATATTTCACTTCGACAGAAAAAATGGAATGCAAAGATACAGAATGGAGGATGTCTGGCTCAACAGCAAAAAACCTTGGAGTCCTCATGGACAAGAAGTTAAACATGAGCCAACAATGTAAAGCGGCAGCTAAAAAAGCCAATGGGATTTTGGCCTGCATAAATAGGGGTATAGAGTCTAGATCCAGGGAAGTCCTGCTCCCCCTCTATTCTGCCTTGGTCAGACCACATCTGGAATACTGCGTCCAATTCTGGGCACCACAGTTGAAGGGAGATGTTGACAAGCTGGAAAGCGTCCAGAGGAGGGCAACTAAAATGATCAAGGGTCTGGAGAACAAGCCCTATGAGGAGCGGCTTAAAGATCTGGGTATGTTTAGCCTGCAAAAGAGAAGGCTGAGAGGAGACATGATAGCCACGTATAAATATGTGAAGGAAAGTCATAGGGAGGAGGGAGCAAGCTTGTTTTCCGCTGCCCTGGAGACTAGGACGTGGAACAATGGCTTCAAACTACAGGAAAGGAGATTCCACCTGAACATCAGGAAGAACTTCCTCACTGTGAGGGCTGTTCGGCAGTGGAACTCTCTCCCCCAGACTGTGGTGGAGGCTCCTTCTTTGGAGGCTTTGAAGCAGAAATTGGGTGGCCATCTGTCGGGGGTGCTTTGAATGCGATTACCTGCTTCTTGGTAGGGGGTTGGACTGGATGGCCCATGAGGTCTCTTCCAACTCTACGATTCTATGATTTTTTTTTTATAATTGGGATTCTTTGATTCTATGAGTTTGTATCACTATCAATGACAATGGGAACTCGTGGGCTCGTGGGATAATCCACAGGAATGTCTTGCAGATGTAACAGTAGCAGCAGCAATGATGATAGTGTATTCGGTACTGCATTTTGAATTTACTTGTATGCTTTGTATTGAAAAGAAAATTGTAATTTGCTTTCTGAGAATGAAAAAATGCTAAAAGCCAAACTATAAATCTGTGAAATAATATAAATGATTGAATCAGAGCTGTAAGCAACATGATCCCAGTTCCTTTTCTCTATGTATGTATTTCTACACTAGCTGAATGTTTGCAGAGGGCTCTTGTCAGTAGAAATAAGATCACATAGGAATCTACACTGAGATGTTTGTCATAATAACCATCATGAAATGGGATCTTTAGGCAATATTTTCTAAACCTGAAATGACAGATAAAAATGGTGTCTACGGATACTATAGGCTCTCAGGTGAAGCCCAGTTTTCTAAACTAGCAGATGATGAAGGGAGTTTGAGGCATGATATCTACTGTTCAAAGTGGACTTCTTCCAAGCTTATGTCATACGGGAAATGAAGTAGCTGCCTTAGATAGAAGGCACCAGAAAGTAGGTAGATAAAAGCTGTGTTAGATATTAGAGGGCAGAGCTTTGTGCACCACTTCGTAAGGACCCTTCCTAAGGGGAAGCCTTTACCTTTATCTACGTTATGGTTGCTTCTAGGCATTGAATAGTTGCCTTTGTGTTTGTGTATGCTAGAATCCATCCTGAGATAGGGTTGAATCCAAATAAATTATTATTATTATTATTATTATTATTATTATTATTATTATTATTATTTTATGACACAGCAAACAAGATAGACACGCTGGATTTCGTATCACAAAAATACAAGTCAAACACTTCCCAAGTGTCTAGGACTGTGTGATGTATTTTCGGATGATGCACGCAGATCCCAGTAGGGTGGCCTTTTGCAGTTGGCAGATCGTAATTTTGTCAATGCCTATTGTTTCCAATTGCCGGCTGAGATCTTTTGGCACGGTACCCAGTGTGCCCATCACCACCGGGACCACCTGCACTGGTTTCTGCCAGAGTCTTTGAAGTTCAATCTTGAGGTCCTGATAGTGGCTGAGTTTTTCCTGTTGTTTTTCATCAATGCGACTGTCACCTGGGATGGCGACATCAATGATCCAAACCTTTTTCTTTTCCACAACTGTGATGTCTGGTGTGTTGAGTTCCAGAACTTTGCCAGTCTGGATTAGGAAGTCCCACAGTATCTTTGCGTGTTCATTTTCCAATACTTTTGCAGGTTTGTGATCCCACCAGTTCTTACTGCAGGGAGGTGGTACTTGAGGCATAAGTTCCAATGAATCATTTGGGCCACATAGTTGTGCCTCTGTTTGTAGTCTGTCTGTGCGATTTTCTTACAGCAGCTGAGGATATGATCAATGGTTTTGTCAGCTTCCTTGCACAGTCTGCATTTTGGGTCATCACCTGATTTTTCGATTTTGGCCTTAATTGCATTTGTTCTGATGGCTTCCTCCTGGGCTGCAAGGATCAGGCCTTCTGTCTCCTTCTTCAGTGTCCCATTCGTGAGCCATAGCCATGTCTTCTCCTTATTAGCTTTTCCTTCAGTTTTGTCAAGGAACTTTCCATGCAATGTTTTGTTGTGCCAGCTGTCAGCTCTAGTTTGTAGTGCGGTTTTCTTGTACTGATTCTTTGTCTGCTGTACTTTGAAGAGTTTCTGATTTTTGACTTCAATCAAAGCAGGTTCTTCACTTTGCTTTACATATTCTGCCAGGGCATGTTCTTCTTCTTTGACTGCTTGTTTTACTTTTAAGAGTCCTCTGCCACCTGATCTTCTAGGCAGATATAGCCGGTCAACATCACTGCGAGGGTGCAGGGAATGATGAATGGTCATGAGTTTTCTTGTTTTTCTGTCCAAATTGTCCAGTTCCACCCGTGTCCAGTTTATGATGCCAGCAGTATATCTTATGACAGGTATGGCCCAGGTGTTTATGGCCTTGATTGTGTTGCCTCTATTGAGCTTGCTTCTTCTTCTTCTTCTTCTTCTTCTTATTATTATTATTATTATTATTATTATTATTATTTAGTGTGAAAGTGACCAAAGCATGCTTCTCTGAGGGATGATGAGAGTATGCTATCACACTGCTGACACTGAAGTCACGTTTCATTCCAAATTTGTTTGGTTTTCATGTATAGAATCAAAAGATGGGACACTGGACCCATTTTGGGCTTACCTCATATAACCAAATGACTTGGTTCATCCCTGCTAATATTGGCTGGCCCACAGTGATCACAGCATCGGACAATTTCAAATTTCTCCAAAAACAGGGTAAAGAGAGATTTTTTTTCATGTCAGGAGCAACCTGAGTTGCTTCTGGTGTGAGAGAATTGGCCATCTGCAAGGACATTACCCAGGGGACGCCCGGATGTTTTGATTTTATTACCATCCTTGTGGGAGGCTTTTCTCATGTCCCCGCAAGGAGCTGGAGCTAATAGAGGGAGCTCATCCACGCTCTCCACGGGTGGGATTCGAACAAGGTCAGCAACCCAACTTTCAAGTCACAAGGCTTTTATCCCCTAGACCATCGGAGGTTCCAAGAGAGAAATTACCAATCTAAGACCGTAGAAGCAAAAGAATGGGGTACAATACCAAACTGCCAGCTCTGCAGAGTTTGAAAAGTTATTGGGACTACAATTCCCAGGTTTTTCCAGCTAGGCTTGGGGATTTGTGGAACTGTTGTCCCAACCTCCAACCCCCCTGCTAATTCTCCCAATTTTTACTGCACCAATGGCAGCATATGACAGCACGTCCCTTCATGTTATTTTTAGTATCAAAAATTTGAGTACAGTAGAGTCTCACTTATCCAACACTTGCTTATCCAAAGTTCTGGATTATCCAACACATTTTTGTAGCCAATGTTTTCAATATATCGTGATATTTTGGTGCTAAATTCGTAAATACAGTAATTATAACATAACATTACTGCGTATTGAACTACTTTTTCTGTCAAATTTGTTGTATAATATGATGTTTTGGTGCTTAATTTGTAAAATCATAACCTAATTTGATGTTTAATAGGCTTTTCCTTAATACCTCCTTATTATCCAACATATTCACTTATCCAACATTCTGCCGGCCCTTTTATGTTGGATAAGTGAGTCTCTACTGTAGTTCCTTCTTCATATCTGGTGGAGGAAAGATAACTTCCACCAGATATGAACAGCCTTAGACAGAATGGCCTTAGAGTACAATTTCTGGATGGCATGATTTTAATATTGAAAGTAATGCTTTTAAATGTTAATATGTATTAATTTTAATTCAATTTATTTTAAGCTTATGTTTTGTATGTGTTGAAGGCATTGAATAATTGCCATATGTAAACCGCCTTGAGTCCCCTTCGAGGTAGAGAAAGGCGGGGTATAAATAGGGTAATAAATAAATAAATGTCTTTTTGCTGAGTCCTGCTAACTTTAGTCATACAGTAGAGTCTCACTTATCCAAGCGAAACAGGCCGGCAGAAGCTTGGATAAGCGAATATCTTGGATAATAAAGAAGGATTAAGGAAAAGCCTATTAAACATCAAATTAGGTTATGATTTTACAAATTAAGCACCAAGACATCATGTTATACAACAAATTTAACAGAAAAAGTAGTTCAATACGCAGTAATGTTATGTTGTAATTACTATATATCAAAATATCATGATATATTGAAAATATTGACTACAAAAATGCCTTGGATAATCCAGAACCTTGGATAATCGAGTTTTGGATAAGTGAGACTCTACTGTATTTGGAAAGACACATGTATATTGATTATCAAGTTGCATCTACTTAGCATAAGTAGTTTTTATTTGTTTCAGGCAAAGTGACTACAACTGCAGCACTATGAATTCTAAAGCAAAATCTGAAGACCAAATACAGCACTTCTGGATTTTTGCCTCTAGAATCTTGCAACTTACAAGATTTTGGTTAGAATTCAATTGAAATATCTCTCTGCTCTCTCCCCAACTGTTCTTCGCTACATTTCTATTAGCACAATTTTTATTTATTTTTCTTATTTTTAGAAAAATAAATCAAACATCAGGTTATAAACTTGATTAATCTCTAGGATAAAACATGACTTCTTAAGAAGATATTGCTTTCTGAATAGCATTTTCCCATTGTAATATATCTTCTAAAACTGTAAGAAAGATCAAAATGAACAGCTTTATCCTTGAACTGTTGCTTACATCTATATATTTTGAATCAGGTTATTTAATTTTTTCAAAAGGAGTTATTTTATACAGAAATCTGTCTTGTTCTCATTCCTTCACCTTGAGTTTTTCTTCTGCTAGAGTGAAAGCATTTTGAAAATACAGTACAAATATTAATCTTGCACTATTCTTTTCTTTTTTTTGAGAGATAGAGCGAGCAATGCTAAAGTATGCCATCTTGTGGTTTACTGGAAAAAAACTTGAATATTTCCTGCTCTGTTTGAAATTTAAATGCGTGAAATGTGGTTCCGTGCAATTGAATTGTACAGAACATTAATGTTTGCATTTCGCACAATCTGACAAAGTTAAACAAGTGTCACTGATTGCAGTGGGAGAGATTTAAACATATGATCAATTCTCCCATTAATGAGTGGGTAGGAAAAAAACCTTAATTTTAAGGGAATTATCAGTGGATGTGTCAGGGTTTACTGAAGGCATAAATCTGCCTCATTCCTTGCAGTCTGAATGCATATGATGAATTCTCCCATTAATGAGTGGGTATTAAAAAGCTTAATTTTAGGGGAATTATCAGTGGATGTGTCAGGGTTTACTGGAGGCATAAGTCTGCCCCATTCCTTGCAGTTTGAATGCAGCTGCCATAGATTTATTTATTTATTTATTTATTTACAGTATTTATATTCCGCCCTTCTCACCCCGAAGGGGACTCAAGGCGGATCACATTATACACATACAGGGCAAACATTCAATGCCCATAAACATATTGAACTGAGACAGAGACAGGCAGACAGGCAGACGCAGAGGCAATTTAACTTTCTCCTGAGGGGATGTTCGAGTCTGGCCACAAGGGGGAGCAGCTGCTTCATCATGCACTCTGATGGCACTTCCGCATTTCCTCATTCCAACGTTGTAAATTAGTTAAACTTGCCTCCCCACTTTTATAAGTGGTACTTTATTTCCTACTTGATAGATGCAACTATCTTTCAGGTTGCTAGGTCAGCAACGAGCAGGGGCTATATATATATATATATTTTAATTAACGGGTGCTCACCCCGCCACAGGCTGACCTTGAACTCATGACCTCATGGTCAGAGTGATTTATTACAGCAGCAGCTCACCAGATATAGCTTTCAAAAAATCATTCCAACAAATATTCCCTACTCATCATTTTTTCCTTTTATCTTCACTTGCCCTGTAGTGCTTGCTGTCCCTTCCTTACCAACAGCATCCACTGTTCTTTATTTCTATTTTTCCTCCTTGCCTTTATGTTGAATTTCTGAAAGGCTTCAGATGCATAAGGCACCTTCATTTCCTCAATGGCATTAGGCCAGTGGTTCTCAACCTGTGGATCCCCAGATGTTTTGGCCTTTAACTCCCAGAAATCCTAACCGTTGGTAAACTGGCTGGGATTTCTGGGAGTTATGGGTCAAAACACATGGGAAACCACAGGTTGAGACCATAATCTAAGGTCTTCATATAGAAATCAAGATACAGGTAAGTGGGAAGGGAAGATAGAAGTGAGAAAGAGGGGTTGCATGGCGACAGGAGGCAAAGGAGAAAACCTAGGAGATAAAGACTGAAATTGAAGCCATAATTTCAGAAAAATGCTATAGTAGGGATGGGGAAGGCTATGACCAGTTAACCTGTGCACCTATTCCATCTGCTTGTCCAGGTGCTAGCTGCTGATATGCTATTTCAAGACTCCAATTATCTCCCATCTTATGTTTAAATTATTTAAACTTCTTATTTGAAAAGAAGATGCCTTCAGATAGATGGGTATTCTCTGTATAGTTAGAAAAACAACACACATAACAAGAACAATACCCACAGCCCTCTCTATGCAGTGTGATCGGAAACAGCAACAGATAGCATAACTCGTCAACTTAACATCAGTTAAAAGAGCATGTAACTTACATAAATGTTAAAACGGATTACTCAATAGATTACATGCTATTACTGACACATTCACAAAGCATGTTAAGATATGACTTTTACTATTTGTTTATTTCTCCTATAAAGTAATGTACATTTTACAGGAAAAATGGCTCAAGACAGAGTGTAGTTTCACTAAATAGATGTAGCGTATCTGAATTTCGAGGAGCCCCGGTGGCGAAGTGTGTTAAAGCACTGAGCTGCTGAACTACCAGACTGAAAGATCAGCAGTTCAAATCCGGGGAGCAGGATGAGATCCCACTGTTAGCGCCAGCGTCTGCCAACCTAGCAGTTCGAAAACATGCCAATGTGAGTAGATCAATAGGTACTGCTCCAGCGGGAAGGTAACGGCACTCCATGCAGTCATGCCAGCCACATGACCTTGGAGGTGTCTACAGACAACGCTGGCTCTTTGGCTTAGAAATGGAGATGAGCACCAACCCCCAGAGTCAGACATGACTGGACATAACGTCAGGGGAAACCTTTACCTTTTTATCTGGATTTCAGTAAAGTCTTCAACAAGGTTCCCCACAACCTTCTGGCAAACAAACTAGTCAAATGTGGGCTAGATAATACTACAGTTAGGTGGATCTGTAATTGGTTAAACGAACGAACGCAAAGGGTGCTCACCAATGCGTCGTCTTCAACCTGGAAAGAAATCATGAATGAAGTGCCACAGGGTTCTGTCCTGGGCCTGGTTCTGTTCAATATCTTTATTAATGACTCAGATGAAAGGTTAGAAGGCATGATCATCAAGTTTGCAGATGACACCAAATTGGGAGGGATAGCTAACACTCCAGAAGAGAGGAGCAGAATTCAAAATGATTTTAACAGATTAGAGAGATGGGCCGAAACTAACAAAATGAAGTTCAACAGGGATAAATACAAGATAATCCACTTAGGCAGAAAAAACGAAATGCAAAGATACAGAATGTGGGACGCCTGGCTCAATAGCAGTATGTGTGAAAAAGACCTTGGAGTCCTTGTGGACAACAAGTTAAATATGAGCCAACAATGCAATGCGGCGGCTAAAAAAGCCAATGGTATTTTGGCCTGCATAAATAGGAGTACAGTAGAGTCTCACTTATCCAAGCCTCGCTTATCCAAGCCTCTGGATAATCCAAGCCATTTTTGTAGTCAATGTTTTCAATATATCATGATATTTTGGTGCTAAATTCGTAAATACAGTAATTACAACATATCATTCCTGTGTATTGAACTACTTTTTCTGTCAAATTTGTTGTATAACATGAAGTTTTGATGCTTAATTTGTAAAATCATAACCTAATTTGATGTTTAATAGGCTTTTTCTTAATCCCTCCTTATTATCCAAGTTATTCGCTTATCCAAGCTTCTGCCGGCCCATTTAGCTTGGATAAGTGAGACTCTACTGTATAGTGTCTAGATCCAGGGAAGTCATGCTATCCCTCTATTCCACCTTGGTCAAACCATACCTGGAATACTGTATCCAATTTTGGGCACTGCAATTGAAGGGAGATGTTGACAAGCTGCAATGTGTCGAGAGGAGGGCGACTACAATGATCAAGGGTCTGGAGAACAAGCCCTATGAGGAGCGCCTGAAAGAGCTGGGCATGTTTAGCCTGCAGAGGAGAAGGCTGAGAGGAGACATGATGGGGGCCATGTATAAATATGTGAGGGGAAGTCATAGGGAGGAGGGAGCAAGTTTATTTTCTGCCTCCCTGGAGACTAGGACACGGAACAATGGCTTCAAATGACAGAAAATGAGATTCCACTTGAACTTCCTCACTGTGAGAGCTGTTCAGCAGTGGAACTCTCTGCCCAGGAATGTGCTAGAGGTGCCTTCTTTGGAGGCTTTTAAGCAGTGGCTGGATGTCCATCTGTCAGGGGTGCTTTGAATGCAATTTTCCTGCTTCTTGGCAGGAGGTTGGATTGGATGGCCCACGAGGTCTCTTCCAACTCTATGATTCTATGACACTACAAATGATGGGACCAATATTTTAAACTTCAAACATAGAATTAGCATTTCAGGGTACTAACCCAACCTACAACCCTTACACAAAAGTAAAAGCAGGATGACCTCTTAGCCTGAGTAATGTAAAATGCTACTGACGTGCCTTGCGTGTAGCAGATGTGAGAGCTTAGTTACTTTGGGAGAATGTTTGGCTGGCAAGTGTGGTAGGAAATGATTGGATGAATGAGGCCATTGTCTTTGACTCCGGGGGCTTCAGAGGGGGCAGCAAATGCTCTGGGTATATGAGAGCCCAGAAAGCTTCTTACTCACACCTTATCCTTGAGTGCAAAGGCCTGGGAGGGGGAACTAACAAGTCAACTGACCTTTGTGAATGTGCCAGTAGCCATACAAATAATTAAAAAAGGATTGATGAGTTGGATGGAGTTGGTTAGTTGAGCTAAGCCTTCTTGTCGAACAAGCTTTTGCTCTTATCAGATTTGGCTATGGATCTGTAAATATGGACCAGGACATTTTTGTTAATTGCTTCCTTTTTTTTACTTGATCCTTTTAACACTACATCTTAAAAGTGTTTCTGGGCTGCACACCTTGTGACTCTGCCGCCCACCCCTTTGCTCACCACCAAGCCAAATGTAGCCCATGAGTCATACCTTGCGGCTTGCCAGGTGCCTCCACCACACTTCTCTTTTGTGCATTGCCAGGCAGGCTGGAAACAAACAAAAGCTTAATTTATTGAGCTTCTGACTGGCAGCCATATGAAGCTGCCAAGCGGCTGACCAAAAGCTTATCAGCTTTCTGGATCTGGAGTTAAAGCAGCCTCCCCAAAAATGAGATTACAGATCTAACTCTTGTATGCCGTTGCTAAATAGGGCAAGCAGTTACTAATATTTTAATTTTAAAATCAGTGTCTACTAGTTGATGGTAGATCATGCTGTCTGTTCACACTGTACTTATAAATGTGAGTGGTGCAATTGGTTAAACCCTTGTGCCGGCAGACTGCTGACTTGAAGATTGGGTTGCTGACTTGAAGGTTGCCGGTTTGAATCCAATCTGGGGAGAGTGCGGATGAGCTCCCTCTATCATCTCCAGTTCCATGCAGGGACATGAGAAAAGCCTCCCACAAGGATGGCAAAAACATCAAATCATCCGGGCATCCCCTGGGCAACGTCCTTGCAGACGGCCAATTCTCTCACACCAGAAGCGACTTGCAGTTTCTCAAGTTGCTCCTGACACTGAAAAAAAAGTGAGCGTAGCAGTAATTCTCATTATATAAAATTTATTTATTTATTTACAGTATTTATATTCCGCCCTTCTCACCTCGAAGGGGACTCAGGGCAGATCACATTATATACATATAGGGCAAACATTCAATGCCCATTAACACATCGAACCGAGACAGAGACAGACAGATGCAGAGGCAATTTAACCTTCTCCTGAGGGGATGTTCGATTCTGGCCACAGGAGGGAGCAGCTGCTTCATCATCCACTCTGACGGCACTTCCTCATTCCAATGTCGTAAATTAGTTAAATTTGCCTCCCCACTTTTATAAGTGGTACCTTATTTCTTACTTGATAGATGCAACTGTCTTTCGGGTTGCTAGGTCAGCAACGAGCAGGGGCTATTTTTTATTTTTAATTGACGGGTGCTCACCATGCCACGGGCTGGCCTTGAACTCATGACCTCATGGTCAGAGTGATTTATTGCAGCAGGCTGCTCTCCAGCCTGCGCCACAGCCCGGCCCCAGAAATATAATGAAATATAAAAAATGAAATATAAAAGACTGTTTCCAGACACACTGTGTTCATTTTTTAAAAGCCTATTAAAATATTATATCCTAAATGCAGCCAGCATTATAGCAAGTTTTAAGAGGCCAGATATCAATGATCGCAAACAGAACAGTGCACAAATCAAATACAGCACAATCTTCATATGTACTGGACTGATATCTACAGTTTCATTGATCAATGTCCACATTTTCTAGGTTCTCCTGCATGACTTTATTAATTATTAGGCCAGGAATATTAGGCACATTTCCATAAGGTTTTCTATAACCTGTGGTTTCATGTATCTACAAAAATCTGGGAATGCATCTGTTGCAGGTATAGGGGAACATATTGAGCATAAGCGATAGGAACTCATCTATATGGTTTCCACATCTGGGTGATAACATTTAGGAGGGATCGGCTCTTGTTCTAAGACAGAATTGGGAATCGCACAGCTTCACAAGTGCAACTCCCAGTATACTTTACTGGCTGGTTCTGTAGGGCAGGGGTCCCCAAACTAAGGCCTGTGGGCCAGATGCAGCCCTCCAAGGCCATTTACCTGGCTCCTGTCCTTTTTTGTGTGTATCAGGAGCAACCTGAGTCGCTTCTGGTGTGAGAGAATTGGCAGTCTGCAAGGACGCTGCCCAGGGGACGTCCGGATGTTTTGTTGTTTTTACCATCCTTGTGGGAGGCTTCTCTCATGTCCCTGCATGGAGCTGGAGCTGATAGAGGGAACTCATCCGCGCTCTCCCCGGGTGGGATTCGAACCTGGCAGCCTTCAGGTCAGCAACCCAACCTTCAAGTTACAAGGCTTTAATCCTCTTCGACTTAGGGTTGACCTAAGTCTGAAACGACTTGAAGGCACATAACAACAACAATCCTAATTTTGGACTATTTCATCATATTCCGGCCCTCCAACAGTCCGAGGGACCGTGAACCAACCCTACATTTAAAAGGTTTGAGGACCCCTGCTGTAGGGTATTGCAACCTAACAACATTTGAAAGGCCACATACTTCCCATCACTATTTTAGGAAGCAATGTGTCCAGAAAAAGAGGGATGTCATGACTCTGTCTTCAAAGAGACAGCCAGGAGACGTTCCCAAGACTTCCTTGGACCTTGAGATTTGTTACAACTGTTGAACAATCACAAGACAGTCTTTTGCAATTGGTTGTGGATTGGATGGTTTCCATATAGTTCTAAGCACATTTCATTATTTGCTGTCAAGCCCATATTGACTTATGGAAATCCTTTGCATGAAAGACCTCCAACACCCCTCATAATCAACTGCTCTGCTCATCTCATGCAAACTCAGGGCTTCTTTGATTGAATCAATCCATCTCATTCTTTAGCACTATCTCGCTCCACCTACTGCCCTTAATTGAAACACTTTCAGTGAAATTTCAAGTCTGGTTTTAGCACTGAAATAATTCTGTTCACTTTGCTCTCAAAAGAACTACAGGGGAGGTGTGATCCTGCAGATTCTACTAGAAATATTTCTGTGGCTTTCAGTGCAGTCAACTATGGTGGCCAGTGGATCCTTTCTGGACAGCAGCTACCAAATTCTAAGCTTGAAAAAATATTCCTTTGCCCCATGGCAGTTACGCTGCGGTGTGCCAAGAGAACTATCTTATCACTAATGGTGGCCACTCTGCAACTAGACTCAGTCCTAGGAGGAATCCAGTCTGTGTTTAGAGCAGGATGGGAATTATGTACTATGTGATTGGATTGGAAGTCCTAGCATTCTGTACTATTGGCTGTGCTAGCCAGGGCGGCTAGGAATGATAGTTTAATAACATTTGTAGGGCCATTGGATTCCCAGCCTTGGTTTGGAGCCTTGGATCTAATGCTTATGTCAGTGGTACTCAACCTGGGGTCCCCAGATGTATTTGGCCTAAAACTCCCAGAAATCCCAGCTAGTTTACCAGCTATTAGGATTTCTGGGAGTTGAAGGCCAAAAACATCTGGGTACCCCAGGTTGAGAACCACTGTCTTATGTTATTCCTACCTAGAACAGCTCACCTGACACCAATGAGATTTAAGTTAGTTGTGATGAACAGCTTTCATTTCAATAGGCCCACTCTAAGTATGACAAACACTGAATTTAGCTCTTGCCATGTGAAATCTTGTTACATTATGTCCAAGTAATGTATGGTGCCTGTATGAACAATTAACTATTTATCTGGTTATTGATGTTTTGTTTTGATTCATGTTAATGGATGTTTTTATATTCTGTTGTTTTTAATTGTTTAATCAGATTGTTATATGTGTATAATTTTTTAAAAAATTTTTTAGTTTGGTGGTACCATGAGTTAAACCACTGAGCTGCTGAACCTGCTGACTGAAAGGTCGGTGGTTCAAATCCAGAGAGCGGAGTGAGCTCCCGCTGTTAGCCCCTGCTTCTGCCAACCTAGCAGTTCGAAAACATGCAAATGTGAGTAGATCAATAGGCGGGAAGCTAATGGCACTTCATGCAATCTTGTCAGCCACATGACCTTGGAGGTGTCTGTGGACAACGCTGGCTCTTCGGCTTAAAAGTGGAGATGAGCACCAACCCCCAGTCAGACACAACTAGACTTAATGTCAGGGGAAAACCTTTACCTTTACTTAGTTTGTAAACTTTGTTGTACTGCGTTTGGTCCACTTGTAAGCTGCCCAAGACCCTTTGGGGATATGGTGGCAGGATATAAAAATAAAGTTGCTATTATTATTATTATTATTATTATTATCATTATCATTATTATTGACACAAAGACAGAGTATGACACAGCAAATGAGATATATATGCCAGATTTCGTATCACAAAATCAGAAGTTGAACACTTCCCAAGTGTTTAGGACTGTGTGATGTGATGTGATTTTCAGATGATGCGTGCAGATCCCAGTAAGGTGGCCTTTTGTTGCAGTTGACAGATCGTAATTTTGTCAATGTTTATTGTTTCCCAATGCCGGCTACGATCTTTTGACATGGCACCCAGTGTGGCAATTACCACCGAGACCACCTGTACTGGTTTATGCCAGAGCCTTTACTTATTATTACAGTACAGTCTCACTTATCCAACACTCGCTTATCCAACGTTCTGGATTATCCAACACATTTTTATAGTCAATGTTTTCAATATATTGTGATATTTTGGTGCTAAATTCATAAATACAGTAATTACTACATAGCATCACTGCATATTGAACTACTTTTTCTGCCAAATTTGTTGTCTAACATGATGTTTTGGTGCTTCATTTGTAAAATCATAACCTAATTTGATGTTTAATAGGCTTTTACTTAATCCCTCCTTATTATCCAACATATTCGCTTATCCAACATTCTGCCGGCCCGTTTATGTTGGATAAGTGAGACTCTACCGTATTATTATTATTATTATTATTATTATTATTATTATTTTTAACTAATAGTACAAAACACCCCTTGCACCTGTTGTTCCACAATGCCACAAACCTCTTCTATTCTGTGTGACACTCATACTTACCTGTATTATACTATGTGGTCAGCCCTAGGGGAAATAAACAAATTCTAATAAAATCCCACATGAGAGAACATACTTTAAAAAGAAGGTACTGTTCCATTATCCAGGCAGAGGTCAATAGGGGGCGATAGAGAGTGTAGAATAGTCCATTTTATGGGGGTGGAGGGTGGGTTGAAAGAATGAACATTTATTATATACTGTACAGTAGTTGTCATCACAAACCAGCATAACCAGGCAAACTGTGAATCCTATCAAGAATTTCTTGTTACTACCATTATTTCCATGTACAACTGGTATGTACATTTACCAATCCTGCATGCTCTGGTGTTCTGTTTGGCAGGCGCTGGGCATGCTTCCAAACTAAATCTTTGCTAGGTCTTACTTTCGGGGGAGGCCTTATATTTAGCAATTCAGCAAAACTTTTACTAGGTCTTATTTTTCGGGGATGTCTTATTTTCGGGGAAACAGGGTAGCTAAAACTCATCTAACAAGTACTGGCGGAATACTGTGGGGCCCTGGGTCCATATTTCCACATTTTGGAAAAAGACATTTCTAAGAATAAGTCAACTTACAAAGCAAGCACATCCTGTTGTCCACCTAATTTAAAACAACTGCTAGATATTAAATCACAAAAATCTGATTTTCTTTTCTTTCTTTTTTCTGCAAGACTAATAAGACTCAAAACTGGGCGGTGAAACCTGGGGCACCTTTTTATTAAAGCCTGGTATAAAACAATTTGTAAAAGAGCACATATGGAAAATCTGGCATCTATTGTATAAAGTGATAGAAATGACCAGTCAGAACTGAGCTTCTTTTTCAGCATGGTTTCCTTTTATTAATTTCATCTATAATAGCCCCCGATGGCGTAGTGGACTAAACCCTTGGGACTTGAAGGTTGGGTTGCTGACCTGAAAGCTGCCAGGTTCGAATCCCACCAGGGGAGAGCGCGGATGAGCTCCCTCTATCAGCTCCAGCTCCATGCGGGGACATGAGAGAAGCCTCCCACAAGGATGGTAAAACATCAAAACATCCGGGCGTCCCCTGGGCAACGTCCTTGCAGACGGTCAATTCTCCCACTCCAGAAACAACTCAAGTTGCTCCTGACACGAAAAAAACCTATAACAATGGGTTTTCCACCTCCCCCCGTCATCATGTTTGAACATGTTGAAAAATCTTCATTGAGTAGTAAATTCATTGCTATTTTCTCATGTTATTAATCTATGAACCAAAGATCTTGTACAAACCCTCAAAATAATTATTTTGATGGGAACAATATACAGTATCTTGTAAATGTTTGTTTAGTTAAAAAAATAGTTGCATTATGCCACTAAAAACAAACAGAACGGTGCTGCAGATACATTAGAACACCCGAAAACATTTTTGCTGCCTTAGACAAATAACAAGGTAGCAAGTCTCCATTCAGTGTGACACATACTGGTCTATTTTCCAAGAGAGGAGAATGGTTGAGGGCTCAGAAAGAACCACTGTGGAAGTTGCCACTGTTCTCGCAAAAACAGTGGTTCTCAACCTTCCTAATGCTGCGACCCCTCAATATGGTTCCTGGAGCCTCTGATGGCCTAGGGGATAAAAGCCTTGTGACTTGAAGGTTGGGTTGCTGACCTGAAGGCTGCCAGGTTCGAATCCCACCCCGGGAGAGTGCGGATGAGCTCCCTCTATCAGCTCCAGCTCCATGCGGGGACATGAGAGAAGCTTCCCACAAGGATGGTAAAACATCAAAACATCCGGGCATCCCCTGGGCAACGTCCTTGCAGACGGCCAATTCTCTCACTCCAGAAGCAACTCCGGTTGCTCTTGACACGGAAAAAAAAATACAGTTCCTCATGTTCTGCTGACCCCAACCCTAAAATTATTTTTGTTGCTACCTCATAACTGTCATTTTGCTACTGTTATGAACCGTAATGTAAATATCTGATATGCAGGATGTATTTGCATTCACTGGACCAAATTTGGCACAAATATCTGATACACTCCAATTTGAATGCTGGTGGGGGGGATGATTTTGTAATTTGAGAGTTGTAGTTGCTAGGATTTTTAGTTAACCTACAATCAAAGAGCATTCTGAACTTCACCAAAGATAGAATTGAATCAAACCTGGGACACAGAACTCCCAGACCAACAGGAAATACTGGAAGGGTTTGGTGACCTTGAGTTTTGGAGTTGTAGTTCACCTACATCCAGAGAGCACTGTGGACTCAAACAATGATGGACCTGGACTGAACTTGGCACAAATATTCAATATGCCCAAATGTGAACACTAGTGGAGTTTGGGGAAAATAGACCTTGACATTTGGGAGTTGTAGTTGCTGGGATTTATAGTTCACCTACAATCAAAGCGCCCCTTGAACCCACCAATGATTGAATTGGGCCAAATGTCCCACACAGAACCCCCATGACCAACAGAAAATACCGGTTTTTGGTGACCCCTCTGAACCCTTAAGGGTCCTGATCCCCAGGTTGAGAAACCCTGCCTTATAGCTTCTGCTGTCTGAAGCAATTGCCTCTCTTTGCCTAAGAGTAAATTCACCCCTGGCAGTAAGAGTTGCTTTTGCTATAGAATAGGAAAAATATAGGAATATTTTTTTAAAGAAAACCTCAATATGATAAAAAAATATAAATGCCAGGGTCCACCCACAAATACTAATCCCACATGGTTTGTACTCCTACGCCAGTGTGCATTGCGCTGTTACAATAATCGAGCCACCCACCTACAAAGAATTGTGTATCCTTAGTTCTAACTCAATATAGTTGCTGGTGGAAACCATAGCAACTGTTAGTTAAGGTTTCAGTCCTTTATTCCTTTTACTGATTTAATTCTGATCAGCTGATTTCAGGCCAGCTAGCCTCTAAGTATCTAGTTAAGGATGTGTTCTTGGTCTGGATGAGCTAGAAGAGAGGCAAACGGCAAAACATGGCATCTTGCCAGGGAAGAGCGAGTGGGGCATACCCCCTACTTATTTTTTGCACACCTGATAAACACACAAGAGTTGGTTTGGGCGTGAGTCTTGTAATTGTGTAACATCTTGCAAGCTCACCAAGAATGGAGTCCTCCAAAAGGGACCCACGTAGGAGATGATGAGCTGTCACCCATTAAGTAGCTCTTTGTCTTCTGACTCAGCACTCAATTGGAATTTGGAAATACCATTTTTAGACAAAAAATAGCATTCGGTTCCTGACCATCTGGGGCTATTTAATATTGCATGTTGGTTTTCATAAGTGAAGTGGGAGGTATATCACCAAAATGCCAGTGCGGCTGATTATTTCTCTGCCTACTTAGAATTTTCCATCTTTTGGAAATAAACCGAGTGTGCATTTTAGTGGCCTGTGCAAAGGACTATACATGGTGTGAGGGCTGCTTGCATGTTTGTGTCCAAAAATGAAGTCCTGTGACAATAAATATGCAATTGTTAGTGATGTTATTATAAGTCAGAGTTAGATCCCTCTCTAAGCTCTAAGGGGGGTTGAAAATACTGGGCTGGATAGATCAATGTTAGAACTTTATACAAGGCAGCTTCTTACAAGTCACGTTGTCCTACTTAGTGGCTTGTCTGCTAACAAGGAATGCTAATAAATGGACTGAAGTAGAGCTCTGGCCAAAATGCAGGTCAGGGTGACCTGCTCAGGTGTGGGCTGAAAACAACAGCGTTCTGGTGGAAAAAGGATGTGTGTTTGAAACAAAAATAAGAAAGGCTGACTGCGAAAAGATAGAAGACAGATTACTTGATTGATTGTTTGCCTGAAACCCACTGATTGATTAATTGACAACATTTATAAAGGTTGGGTATCCCTTACCTGAAATGCTTGAGACTAGAAATGTTTTGGATTTTTTTCCTAATTTTATTTTAATAATTATTTTATTTTATTTTACCCGTATTTGCATGTGCATGTGAAACAGTTTATCTTGGAGATGTGGCCAAGTCTAATCACAAAATTCATGTGTTTCTTATGCCCTCAATACACATAGGTAAAGGTCAAGGTTCCCCCTGATATTAAGTCTATTCGTGTCCAACGCTGGGGGTTGGTGCTCATCTCCATTTCTGACTCAAAGATCCAGCATTGTCTATAGACACCTCCAAGGTCATGTGGCCAGCATGACTGCATGGAGTGCCGTTACTTTCCAATCGGAGCAGTACCTATTGATCTACTCACATTTGCATGTTTTCGAACCACTAGGTTGGCAGAAGCTGGGGCTAACAGCAGGAGCTCACTCTGCTCCCCGGATTCGAACCACTGACCTTTCAGTCAGCAAGTTCAGTAGCTCAGTGGTTTAACCCGCTGCACCAAATACACATACCCTGAAGATAATTTTAAACAATATTTTTCATAACTTTGCGCATGAAACAAATCTTGTGTACATTGAACCATCAGAAAGCAAACATGCCTCTATCTCAGGTATCTATGTGGACAATTTTGGGCGTATTTAGAATTTTGGATTTCTAAATAAAGGATGCTCAATCATATAGGATGATTATTTCACCTCATTATCTGGGTGGAATAAATGTGTATTCAAAAGACTCCTAATCAGCTACTTTTTAAAAAGTTGATACTTACAATGTAATAAGCATTAAAAGAAGGAAAGCCGATCTTTAATATTTATTCTCAATGTGTAATCTTGTATTTGCTTACCTGGAAGTAATCTCCTTTCAGTTTAGGAGGATTTATTTCAGCATAGAATATATTTTTGAGTGGTGAGGATAATAATGCGTTCATTCAAGAATTCAGAACCCACGGTGGCGCGATGGGTTAAACCCTTGTGCTGGCAAGACTGCTGATTTGAAGGTTGGCTTGCTGCCCTGAAGCTTGCCGATTCGAATCCAGGGGGAGTGCGGATGATCTCCTTCTGTCAGCTCCAGCTCCCCATGCAGGAACATGAGAGAAGCACCCACAAGGATAGTAGAACATCAAACATCCGGACATCCCCCAGGCAATGTCTTTGCATATGGCCAATTTTCTCACACCCGAAGCGACTTGCAGTTTCTCAAGTCGTTCCTGACACGAAAAAAACATTCAAGAATTTACATTTGTATTAAAAAAAAATAGGGAAACATAGAAAGTAGGAGAAAGAGAAGAAAAGCAGGGGAAAACTGAAGGAGATAAAAGAAATACAGGTCGTTATATTGGATTCAAATCTATCTCTCTTGGAAGACAGATAGACACATCTGCATTAGAATACAATGCAAAGTCTACAGCCAAAGGCATTCATCCACTCATACATGTCTGTAGCTGCACTCCAGATATCTTCATACAAATCTTGCCAGAGTTAAATAAACATATGTAAGATTGCATTACCATTCTTTATTCCAGAATCAAATGAGCCTCCAAAAAAATGATAAAAGCAACAACCAAATGTCTTTAACTCAGAAGTTTTCCAGTTCAGATTCGTGCCTAGCAACTAAAGTGCCATTTTGAATCTGACAAGGTGATTCTGAGAATAAAGCAGGGAAGGGAAGAGCTATTTATTTTGTTTTGAGCTCATGGACATAAAGGATATAAATGTAATAAATAAATGAATTAAATCTTGTATTTGAACAAGAAGAGCACAGACAGCAGGCGCAATTTATGTAAACCCAGTATTGTAAATTTCTATCCAGTGTTTTGAAAAGTGGACTAACTGTTTCATTCTTCTACATTGCCATTATAATGCAGATTGAATTTGATTATTTTGAATGAGATTTTCCTGCTTCTTGGCAGGGGGTTGGACTGGATGGTCCACGAGGTCTCTTCCAACTCTGGGATTCTATGATTCCATAATTCTATATAGCAGTGTAGACTCATATAATCCAGTTCAATGTAGTTCTATCTGCATTATATGAGTCTATACTAATATAAGGTAAAGGTTTTCCCCTGATGTTAAGTCCAGTCGTGTCCGACTCTGGGGATTGGTGCTCATCTCCATTTCTAAGCCAAAGAGCCAGCGTTGTCAGTAGACACCTCCAAGGTCATGTGGCCGGCATGACTGCATGGAATGCCGTTATATACTAATATATTATTATTATTATTATTATTTATTTACAGTATTTATATTCCACCCTTATCACCCTGAAGGGGACTCAGGGCGGATCACATTATATACATATAGGGCAAACATTCAATGCCCATATACACACAGAACCGAGACAGAGACAGATACAGAGTCAATTTAACTTTCTCCTGAGGGGATGTTCGATTCTGGCCACAGGGAGGAGCAGCTGCTTCATCATCCACTGTGACGGCGCTTCCTCATTCCAACATCATAAATTAGTTAAATTTGCCTCCCCACTTTATAAGTGGTACCTTATTTCCTACTTGATAGATGCAATTATCTTTTGGGTTGCTAGGTCAGCAACGAGCAGGGGCTATTTTTTTATTTTTTAATTGATGGGTGCTCACCCCGCCACGGGCTGGCCTCGAACTCATGACCTCATGGTCAGAGTGATTTATTGCAGCAGGCTGCTCACCAGCCTGCGCCACAGCCTGGCTGTGAAGCCTGGGATGTCTGGGAAGTCTGTGTCCAGAAAAATTGTACTGCCAAATATATTTAAAGCTGTGTGCCCGCCTCCTGTTTACTTGAGTTGTAGACCTATAAATTAGCAGCGTGTGTGTACACATAGTAAAAGGTAAAGGTAAAGGTTTCCCCTGACGTTAAGTCCAGTCATGTCTGACTCTGGGGGTTGGTGCTCATCTCCATTTCTAAGCCGAAGAGCCGGCGTTGTCCGTAGACACCTCCAAGGTCATGTGGCCGGCATGACTGCATGGAGCGCCATTACCTTCCCGCCGGAGCGGTACCTATTGATATACTCACATGGGCATGCTTTCGAACTGCTAGGTTGACAGAAGCTGAAGCAACAGTGTGTGCTCACTCCGCTCCCAGGATTTGAACCTGGGACCTTTTGGTCTGCAAGTTCAGCAGCTCAGTACTTTAACACACTTCGCCACTGGGGCTCCTTTGTGTGTACACATACACATTAAAAAAAAAACTGGAGGCTATACATTACAATAAAGATACACATATACATTTCCATTTTCTTTTTGGCAAATAACAACCATGGATGTGACCAGACCTTGATTATCAGCTAGGAAGGATGGAAGTTGTAAACAGGCTTTTAATGGGTAATTGCCTAAATAAAGGCTTCTTCTGGGAGGGTGCTTTGTTTTTTAACTTTTTCATGGTTTTAATTGGCTTTATCTTTTTTATTTTAATATGATGATGGTTTGAATTGTATTTTAGATCTGCATTGTTTTTAGCTTATTTTGTGAGCTGCCTTTGAGTCCTAACAAAGGAGAAAGGAAGCATATAAATGGAATATATACATATATGCTTTCTCCTTCATCTTCTTTTAATGGAGCCTCAGGTGGCACAAAAGGTTAAATCCTTGGGCTGGCAGGATTGTTGACAAAAAGGTCATTGGTTTGAATCTGGGGAGCGGGGTGAGCTCCCACCTGTCAGCTCCAGCTCCCCATGCGGGGACATGAAAGAAGTCTCCCATAGGATGGTAAAACATCAAACATCCGGGCATCCTTCTTGCAGATGGCCAATTCTCTCACACCAGAAGTGACTTGCAGTTTCTCAAGTTGCTCCTGTCACGAAAGAAAAATCTTCTTTTAACAATAAAAATGGCTCTTCTTACCCAAGCCATCATTTTGCGCTATCAATAAAAACAATAAGATACAGCTTCCCTTAGAAATGTTTTTATGTTGAATGTTTTTATACTGTGGAATGATATTTTAAATTGTAAGTCGCTCAGAGCACTCTGGTGGAGAGCGGCTAATTAAGAAATAAAGTGAAGTGAAGTGAAGTGAAGAAGAAATTGCAATTTGCATTTTACAGAAAACAAAGACAACTGCATCCTCAAAGCATAAAGTTATGCATCTCTATCACCAGCTATTTAATCATTTATTTTCCATGATTTGTGCTATGGTCCTTCTCATTCAGTTTCCATTTGAATATGAAACTTTGATCATTTGTCCCAGATTGCCAACTGTGTTTATTTTGTTCTACGAAAAATGTTAACTCTGCAATAGAAGAAGCCATCCAGTTTTGCAGCACTCCACGAATATCCCCCCCCCTTTTTTTTTTGTTCCAGGCAGATACTGGAAACTCCTTAGAAACAGCTGCTGCTTGTGTTAAGGAGAAGGAGGAAGAGGCAAAGGGGGAGAGAAAATGAACAGAAGAGACAGAATGGCATCTTATATGGCTATTAATAACCATTGTGTACTCAGTCTAGGCTTACCCAAATAAGATGAGCAGCAACAATGACAGACTAGGCATAAAGAACACAATATTCAGTCTTTCATTAACAGCAGAAATGGGAGAAATCCAGCCCTGGACCTCCAATTCCTGAGTGAGACTTTGCTCTCCTTTCCTACCTGAAGAATCCCCCATATACTCATGTCAATCCTCTTTATAGAGTCCTCCAATGCTCTGGATCAAATTTTGCGGGCATGTAAAAGGTGGACTGTGTGAAGTCTTGGCTCTGCTTTTTCCTCTCCTTTGCTTTAGTTCCCCCCTGCTTAGGTTTTCCCAATAAAGTGTAGATACTTCCATTTGTATTAGTTTTTGGGTGGAGCTTTAAAAACCCCCTTGAGGCCAACTAGAGGCTAGCCTTAGTTGATTTAGTCCATTTGCCAGTACAGAGTCTTCTTGCTAGACTTCTTTTCCTTCTGCAGCAAAGCTACAATGTTTAGAGGTCTGGACGTTGTCTGGAAATCCTAGGCCTAGCAATCCAAAACAGGCATCCTTAGCACTAAACTCTGCTTTTAGCAGTATTCATATGCAATAGGTAAAGGTAAAGGTATCCCCTGACGTTAACTCTGGGGGTTGGTGCTCATCTCCATTTCTAAGCCGAAGAGCCGGCGTTGTCCGTAGACACCTCCAAGGTCATGTGGCCGGCATGACTGTTTGGAACGCCGTTACCTTCCCGCCGGAGCGGTACCTATTGATATACTCACATTTGCATGTTTTCGAACTGCTGGGTTGGCAGAAGCTGGAGTTAACAGCGGGCGGTCACTCCGCTGTCCGGATTTGAACCTGGGACCTTTCGGTCTGCAAGTTCAGCAGCTCAGCGCTTTAACATAGTGAGCCACCGGAGGCTCCTACAGTAGTCTCACTTATCCAAGACTCGCTTATCCAAGGTTCTGGATTATCAGTCCCAGAGACAATAGAAGTTTGTGGTCAGCCTAAGTTTCACAAAGTAGAAGATCAAGACAGCTTATAAACACAATCTTATAATCCATAGCTTTACAACATAGGCAAAAGGCTTTTAAGGATTCCAGAGAGATGACTGCAACCAGCAAAATCTCATTTTGTAATGTATTGTTTTAAGCTATTTTATCATAGTTCCGGGTAGAGTTAGCCCTTTATTCATCTTGTTTTGAGTAAACTCATTTTGGTTATCTTTTTACCTTGCCTAAAGTACCTCTGTATGTTAAGGGTCTTGATCTTAACAGAAGGTATACAGATAGCCCCCAAGTAAAGCCAGACACTATAGTTTTTACCAAAGGCTCGGACCTACCATCACAGACTGTGATGGCTAAAAAAGGGGAATATATTGTTCCCATTCTTCTGGAGGAAGCCAGTCTTTTGGCAGGAAAAGCCAACTGGCTATGCGACCTGTTGATCTTGCCAAAGAAAGAATTGTGTCGTAAGACTCAACTCCAACACTACTTCTGACTGTGGAAACAGATACAAAGAGACCCAGATCTCAGGGTTATTGTATGTTTTCCGGGCTTTATGGCCATGTTCCAGAAGTATTCTCTCCTGACGTTTCACCCACATCTATGGCAGGCATCCTCAGAGCCAGATCTGCTGCATTAATCTGTGGGCTAGTCAAAGGAAATTTGCTAAAAGGAAGATAAAAATTCCCAATCCCTTTTTCCGCTTTGTGATAAATCAATAATGTCTCATAGAAGTCTTTTTTAATTAGGTCACGCTGTCTAATTTCTGATATATGACTGTGTTATTTTTGCTATGTCCAGTATTAACTTAGTGACAAGCATTTTCTATCTTTTCTTTTCCAGCTGTTTCAAAACATCATAGCAAGTGGACCTCAAATGTACAAAACTGTCATTCATATTCAGTGAATTAAATGTATCCATCAGCTGCTTAGTTGGCAAGGGAAGCAAAAAAAAATTATTTCAGGTTGCTCAATTCAGCCCTAAAGCCATGGGTGCACAACATTATGTAATCACTTCATTAATATTTATTATAACTTATGATGATAGGTCATTGGAAATCATGTATTAAGAAAGGAGAGGTCACTGACATATAAAATTATAAAACTGGTTCAGATGAGCTGATATGTTTCTTTAATGTCCAAAATTGCTTTTGGTTCTAGAAGGTTTTAACAGCTAATATTAGTAGAAGCTATTTGTTTGAAGTGCATTGTTTTTATACAAAGGTTTCATACCCTATGTCTGCACGTCAAGACCTAAATTGGATTGCCAGTCTTAACTGAAGTAGATCCATTGAATTAATGGGAGGCACATTTGATAGCAACGGCCTTGCTCTAGTCAGTATAAGCAATTTAATTAAGACCCATGTCTTATGATCTTTCAGTTGTTGATGATTTCCCCTTTTCTTAATCTGAGTTTGAACTGTCTTTCCTGTGCTTGCTCTTGATCTCTAATCATGTCTGAAATGTTCAGCCAGGAGAAGGGAACAGCAGCATTCTTCAAGTACGCCAAAATGCGTCACATAGAAAGAACAAAGATTGCTGTCTTTGCTGCCCAAGAAAGAAAGCTCAGACTTACAGATGACTATCAGATCCTATCTGATCTTCGAAGTTAAGCAGGATCAGCCTTGGTCAATATTTAGATGGAGGACTGACAAGAAATACCAGCTATATTTCAGAGGAAGGAACTGACAAAACTACTTCTGAGGATACCTTGCCTAAGAAAACCTTGTGAAAGTCATGGAATCACTATAAGTTGACAGGCAACTTGCAGGCACTCACACAGATTTCCTAAGAGAAGCCTTTTGAATTCTAAGAAGTGCAACAATGGAACCAATTACCTGAAATATTTGAAGAATTCAGTCGCAAAAGTTATACCACTCCCCTATTGTTTTCAGAGTCCCAGATCCCATGGCATAGATATGCAAAGAGCTACAATGTACTCAGATTTTTAAAGTGAGCCATTTTTTTGTTAAAGAAAATCTAAGTTGCAATTATCCCTTATGTCACAAAACAATTCTGGGTCATTGTGTCTAGGTAAATGATACAGTCAGCCCTTAGTATCCATGAACTCAGAATCCATGAATCATCCATGCCTTGAAAATATTTCACAACAACAGTTTTGTCTTTTTTGATATAAAGAACAGAACACCAGTGGATACCAAGGGCACTATGGTATAATATTGTATCCCAAGTGAAACAAAATTTATAAGAAAAAAATATCATGTGTACGGCTCCCGCACTAGATATTTATTTGGAAGATGTTTGTGATGCAGGAAACAGATAAAATGTTACACATTCAAAGTAAAAACAATAATTTATTAAATATCAGGTCTCAAACTTCCACTTCTCAAGAGTTTTACTGCCAGTCTTCATGAGGGGAGTTTTTTTTCATGTCAGGAGCGACTTGAGAAACTGCAAGTTTCTCAAGTCTATTCTTCCTTGGTCAGACCACACCTGGAATACTGTGTCCAATTTTGGGCACCACAGTTGAAGGGAGATGTTGACAAGCTGGAAAGCGTCCAGAGGAGGACGACTAAAATGATTAAGGGTCTGGAGAACAAGCCCTATGAAGAGAGGCTTAAAGAGCTGGGCATGTTTAGCCTGCAGAAGAGAAGGCTGAGAGGAGACATGATAGCCATGTACAAATACGTGAGGGGAAGTCATAGGGAGGAGGGAGCAAGCTTATTTTCTGCTGCCCTGCAGACTAGGACACGGAACAATGGCTTCAAACTACAGGAAAGGAGATTCCACCTGAACATCAGGAAGAACTTCCTGACTGTGAGGGCTGTTTGGCAGTGGAACTCTCTCCCCCAGACTGTGGTGGAGGCTCCTTCTTTGGAAGCTTTTAAGGAGAGGCTGGATGGCCATCTGTCGGGGGTGCTTTGAATGCGATTTCCTGCTTCTTAGCGGGGGGTTGGACTAGATGGCTCATGAGGTCTCTTCCAACTCTACTATTCTATGATTCTATGATGTGAGAGAATTGGCTGTCTGCAAGGACATTGCCCAGGGGATGCCCGGATGCCCGGGGCTGGGCTGTGGCACAGGGGCCAGGCTGTGGCGCAGGGGGGCCGGGCTGTGGCACAGGCTGGTAAAGCAGCCTGCTGCAATAAATCACTCTGACCAGGAGGTCATGAGTTCGAGGCCAGCCCGTGGCGGGGTGAGCACCCGTCAATTAAAAATAAAAAATAGCCCCTGCTCGTTGCTGACCTACTAACCCGAAATCTAGTTGCATCTATCAAGTAGGAGATAAGGTACCACTTATAAAAAAAGTGGGGAGGCAAATTTAACTAATTTACAATGTTGGAATGAAGAAGTGCGGTCAGAGTGGATTATGAAGCAGCTGCTCCCCCCGTGGCCAGAATCGAACATCCCCTCAGGAGATGGTTAAATTGCCTCTGCGTCTGTCTGTGTCTGTCTTGGTTCTATGTATATGGGCATTGAATGTTTGCCCTGTGTGTGTATAATGTGATCTGCCCTGAGTCCCCTTCAGGGTGAGAAGGGCGGAATATAAATACTGTAAATAAATAAATAAATGTTTGATTTTTTTTTTTAACCATCCTAGTGGGAGGCTTCTCTCATCTCCGCACATGAAGAGTTGGAGCTGACAGAGGGAGCTCACCCACTCTCCCTGGATTCGAACCGCCAATCTGTCGGTCAGAAGTCCTGCTGGCACAAGGGTTTACTTTACTCTGTGTCTTTACTTTTATGTAGCTTTGAAGCAACTTCTACGACTTGTGTGTCTTTGACGTGACTGATTGGGTAGCTTTGACGTGACTAACTTTCGTAGCTTTGACGTGACATTCTATTTTGTGGTTCTTCCACCCTCCTTACTCTTCACCTTCCAATACCAATCTGCCAGATTCCTCAAGGAGCCAGAAGGGCCTTGACTGAGGCTTTGCCCCTGAGAAGAGTCTTAAACAAACAGGGCAAGAGAGGAAGAGGCTATCTAGACAAACCGCACAAACTATACATAAAATACTGATCTCCTCTAACTAAATGAGGGCTTAACAAGAGTAAATAGTGCGAAATCTTGTGGAGGCACAACAACGTGGGAGCTGGTAAATATTATTATCATTATTACTGTCATTATTTTAATGACTTGTATCCCAATTCGCAAATAGGCCTCATTCAGTCCCATTAGATTTATTTCAAAGTAAAAGTATTTAAGTCTACAGCCTTATTACAAAGACAATGCTACAGAATGCCAATGCAAAGATACTTGTCACCTTGGAAATTCTATAAGAGCTCTAGAACAAAGACTGTGCAGGTTACCAGGGAAATATTTATATGTTCTGGTGAAAAAGCATCGTTATGTTTATTACAAATGTACCTAATTAGTGTTTTATTTACAGATACATCAGCTGCTAGAATCATACAATAGTTCTGGAATATGCAATACGAATTGTAAAGTCTGTTTTCTTTGATACATCTGTTGACCTTGGACAACACATATACATCTACTAATTTCCTGCATCCAATTCTATTGTGATTTTACTGGTCTACATTTCCATGGCCTTGCTCTCAACATACCATTCATGAGGAGAAAATGTTCTGACCATCCTGAACCCCCTAGCACAATTGTACATTTGAAAAGGAAAAGATATTTATTCAGCTTCAGAGATATTAAAAGTGTTATTCTGAATTCTGAAGTGTTTACATGGAGCTCCAGATGACGTGAGATACCACTGTACTCATTTTTTTCTCTAAATTTAAGCCAAGCACAATCATGTGAAAAACGCAGGATTTGGCTTCTAAAGCAAAGGGAGCATGCAGATGGGTTGCTACACTCTCTTTCTGTGTAGTTTACCTATAGCTTCTCTTTCAAAGTCATTCTCTCTAAATCGCTGCTTCTTAAAATGCAAGTCCTTGCCCCAAATGGCAATGTTGGGGCCATAAAAAATTAGGCAACAGTAAAAGGTTTCTGAACACCACAAATCTGTTAGCAACAACTTGCAGTTTTTACAGTGGATTGCGTAAAAAATGTTTAGTGAGCCTTGCAAATGCTGATTTGTTATCAGTAAATGTTTGAATTATTACAACTATTTTATATGCCTACTAGCTGTGCCCGGCCACGCGTTGCTGTGGCAAAGTATGGTGGTATGGGAAATAAAGTATTGAGGAATTGGTGGTAAAGGTAAAGGGTAAAGGTTTTCTCCTGACATTAAGTCCAGATGTGTCTGACTGCACACTGAAGTGGATGATATGGCAGTGTGGAGTCAAGATAATTCAGTTCAAAGCAGATAATATAAGATTATAAATGGGTTCTATAGCTGTGTGGAAGGGCCTTGAGTCTACACTGCAATATAATCGAGTTCAAATCTGATAATCTGTATTTTATAGGCAGTGGGGAAGAGGCCTAAGTGAGGCCTAACTCTGCCTGTCCCCTGGGCTGAGTGGGTTGCTAGGAGACCAAGTGTGCGGAGCTTAGCCTTCTAACTGGCAGCAATTGGATAAAAACAATTATTCCTCTCCCTCTAATTAGGACTTTATTTTTCTTTTCTTTTTGTTGTATGAATATAGAGGCATGGATGAGGGGTTGTGCTGCCAAGTTTAGTGTTTCTGGGATGTGTAGTTTTGTTGTTTTGTCCTAGGTCGAAATTTCATTACCCTTTTATATATATAAGATGTGAGCACCCGTAATCTGGGGTAATGTAAAGATTTCTCTAGTAGAAAGGGATTGCGAGTGGACAAAGTTTAAGAAGTCTGCTTTAAATCAGGTGAGCATTGTCAATAGAAATAAACTTGGCTTGGGACCTCTTCACACAGGTTTCTTTTTGGCGGCAGCAATGGGGTTTTGTAAGTTCGGCCACGAAACCCAATGGTTCCCATCACATCCAGTAAAACTACTTCCAGGATGGCTCCGTGGCTGAATTGGGAAAAAAAACCCCCTGTTGCCACCAAAAATAAGTGGGGGCTTCCCATCTTTTCATTAGGAAAGATGGGTTGAGCCAGATTTAGGAGGTCACCCCCTATGTGATGAGACATGTGTGGGAGGGGGAAGAGACACACAACAGTGTGGGGCACAGGGCAACAGGTCCCACATCTCCTGGGATGCAGCGAGATTGGCTGATTCCAGTGGCGCATATGACAAGGTCTACTGTGACAGGGTTGGACTAAACCAGTGATTCCCAAAGTTGGAGCTACCGCCCCCCGGTGGGCGCTGAGAGATCCAGGGGGCGGTGATGGCACCTATTAGGACATGGGGTGGGGCCAGAGGAGGGGCGGGGCCACCTTCCAAGAGCCCGAGACAGGGCTGAACCTCTATACCTCTCCTGAGAGGCCTTTTAGGACTAAAGGGCTGGGCTAGGGGTGGGGGCGGGGCCTCTTCCCAAGAGCACAAGACAGGGCTGAGCCTCTATATACCTCCCCTGAGGCGCTTGTTAGAACATGGGGGCAGGGTATAGAGGTTCAACCCCATCAGGCACTTGGAAAGAGGCCCCGCCCCCTCCTCTAGCCCCGCCTCCTGTGTCCTGGCAGAGGAGGCCAGAGGAGGGGCGGGGCCTCTTCCCAAGTGCCAGAGACAGGGCTGAGAACCTGAGGCGCCTGTTAGGACACAGGAGGCGGAGCTAGAGGAATGGGTGTGGCTTCTTCACAAGAGCCTGAGACAGGGCTGAGAATCTATACCTCTCATGAGGAACTTATTGGGACACAGAGGGCAGAACTAGGGAACGGGGCGGGGCCTCCTTCCAAGAGCCCGAGACAGGGCTGAGCCTCTATACCTCTCCTGAGAGTCCTTTTAGGACTAAAGGGCTGGGCTAGGGGTGGGGGTGGGGCCTCTTCCCAAGAGCACGAGACAGGGCTGAGCATCTATATACCTCCCCTAAGGCGCTTGTTAGAACATGGGAGCGGGGTATAGAGGTTCACCCCCATCAGGCACTTGGGAAGAGACCCCGCCCCCTCCTCTAGCCTCGTCTCCTGTGTCCTGGCAGAGGAGGCCAGAGGAGGGGCGGGGCCTCTTCCCAAGTGCCGGAGACAGGGCTGAGCACCTAAGGCACCAGTTAGGACACAGGGGGCGGAGCTAGAGGAATGGGTGTGGCTTCTTCACAAGAGTCCGAGACAGGGCTGAGAATCTATACCTCTCCTGAGGCGCTTGTTGGGACACAGAGAGCGGAACTAGGGAAGGGGGCGGGGCCTCCTTCCAAGAGCCCGAGACAGGGCTAAGCCTCTATACCTCTCCTGAGAGGCTTTTTAGGACTAGAGGGCTGGGCTAGGGGTGGGGGGTGGGGCCTCTTCCTAAGAGCACCAGACAGGGCTGAGCCTCTATATACCTCCTCTGAGGCGCTTGTTAGAATATGGGGGCGGGGTATAGAGGTTCACCCCCATCAGGCACTTGGGAAGAGGCCCCGCCCCCTCCTCTAGCCCCACCTCCTGTGTCCTGGCAGGCACCGCAGGAAAGGGATAGAAGCTCAGCCCTACCTCAGAGCTCATAACTCCGCCCATCTCAGTCCTGGCCGCCCATTTGTGGCCCCGCCCACCTCCCCCTCCCCCTCTCATCCTTGCACCTTGGACTAAGGGAGAGGCTCAGCCCCGCCCTCTTGAGCAGGAGCCACACCCACCACTCTAAGCCACGCCCCCTTTCCAGGGGGCGCTGAGTCATATTTTTTCAGGAAAGGGGGCGGCAGGCCAAATAAGTTTGGGAATCACTGGACTAAACAGTCTTGCCCCAGGAGGACAAGATAGTGCCTTCCCCATTCCATGCACGAAAACCCATCAAGTTAAATCATACATCAGCTTTGAACAGTGGTTCTCAACCTGGGATCCCCAGATGTTTTTGGCCTTCAACCCCCAGAAATCCTAGAAACTGGTAAATTGGCTAGGATTTCTGGGAGTTGTAGGCCAAAAACATATTGGGACCCCAGGTTGAGAACTAGTGGCTTAGAAGATTGGAGAGCATCTCCTAACTACAGCCAGAGGTGGTCAGCCCTCCACATTCACTGGGGTTAGGGGCACAGAAAATATAAATAAGGAAAAGGGTTTTTTTTTCTTACCTGAGACAATATTTCTCTAGGAATTTCTAGGTCTTTTGGCATGACTCCATGGTCAATTTTCTCTAGAAGCTGGCCATAGAATTACATTGGAGGAACTAGAGATTCCTAGAGAAGTGTTCTCCTACAATCTCTGTCAATAGAATTGGCAGAATCGGAAGAGTTTCCACTGAAGGGCCTAGAGATTCCTATAGAGAACTTTTGTGGTTTGTTTCCAAAAGGTACAAAATCCTGGAAAATTGAAAAAATGAGTTATAGGTTTATAGGTTATTGGCACATTGTTGGCTAGGAACAGAATATTATGTACAGATCAAAACTATCAACATGTACAAAATCACTTCAACCCAGGGCTTGGAAAATTGCATTTGATAGCAAAAGAAGGCAAATCTTCAGCATGTTTTTTTTCGATTCTTGTAAAATTTGTTCAGATGGATTTGGTACCTTTTGGAAACAAGCTCCACATTTTAATCAAATCTGTGAATAATCAAATCAAGTCAAAACCACAAATGTAGACGGACAATCGTAATTTTGCTGCAAGCATGGGCTGCATTATTTCGAAATGCTGAGGAATGCCATTATCTCAATTCACCCTGTGGAAATAATTTCCCTGTATGAAAAAAGAAACAGAATGCTAGGGAGGAAAATACGAACCCTTCTGTTCTTCTGTACTTACAGGAAGGCTGATCCTTGAAAGAAAACATAGGGAAGCATTCAAAAATGACACCCAGTGCTTGTAGTGTTATAATATATTTTTCCACTTCTGAGGAAGTGCTACAAACTTCAAGCTGCATGAGTAAAACATGTTTCTTTGAATGCCATCGTCCAGGGATATTTGGTCCTTTTCTGGCACAATTTTGCAGTTATAAGTAAATTTCTCCCAAAACATGACTACCCTCGTGGAAATAATGATTCTTTTGTAATAGGTGAATTTCTCTTGTAGATTTTTTGAAGGGCAAATAAAGTATCCGGAAGTATAGTCGTCCCTCCACATTTGCAGTTTTGTCTTTTGTAAATTTGATTATCCACGGATTTGATGAAGTCTGACTGTATGGCCAACTCCCTCCAGTCATGCTAGAAGATCTAGAGATTTCTAGAGAGAACACCTTTCCAGGAATCTCTGGCTTCTCCAATGCAATTCTAGGTTTGGCTTTCAACAGATGTTGACCACAGTCAACACATTATCTGAGTGTAGACTCAGGGCCCTTCCACACAGCCATATAACTTGATATTCTTATCAAGGCAGGAAATCCCATGATATCTGCCTTGAACTGGAATATATGGTAGCGTGGACTCAGATAACCCCGTTCAAAGCAGATATTGTGGGATTTTTTGCCTTGATTTTCTGGGTTATATGGCTGTGTGGAAGGGCCCTCAGATAACCCAGTTCAGAGCAGATATTGTGGGATTTTCTGCCTTGATATTCTGGGATATAGGGCTGTGTGGAAGGACCATCAGGTAAAAAAACATCAATGTCTTCATTTGTGCTTTTTCACTTTCTTTGGGATCTTGTGCCCCTAAATCTAGCGAATGTGGAAGGATGATTGTATTTGTCAGATTTTATTCTCACGTTAAGAATTCCTTGTCTTCCACTAATGCTATATTTTAGATTCTTATTTAGACCTCAATATAGAAAGCTGAGATGGAGTTGGGGAAACTGGTTGAAGTTAACAGCATAGTTACTGTTAAACCTGTGTTCATGTTCAGCAGAGATCCCATGAAATGAACAGCTTCTGTGGGACAGCAGTGCTTAAGCCAGGGGTCCTCAAACTTTTGAAGCAGAGGGCTGGTCCACAATCCTTCAGACTGTTGAGGGGCCGAATTATCATTTGGAAAAAAAACCGAACAAATTCCTATGCACACTGCACATGTCTTATTTTTTGTAGTGCAAAACAGCAACAACAACAATGAAAGAACAATACAATATTTTAAAATGAAAACAATTTTAACCAACATAAACCTATCAGGATTTCAATGGAAAATGTGGGCCTGCTTCTGGCCAATGAGATAGTCAAGTTAATTAGGATTGTTGTTGTTGTGTGCCTTCAAGTCATTTCAAACTTTGGCCGAGCCTAAGTCTAAAATTAATTATTTATTTACTGCATTTATTTACTACATTTATATCCCACCCTTCTCACCCCAAAGGGGACTAAGAGCAGCTGTATGTACATACAATATATTATATTCTTAGCATAGCACAATATTAGCATTATATATTACTATATTGAACTATACCACTATACTGCAATATTATATGTAATATATAACATATAATTAATATTATTATATGGTATTATTATTAGTATTATATTGTGTAACATAATATTAGTATCAATACTATATGTATATACAATATATTATATTATTAAAACTGATATAAAAATATTATATTATAAAACTGAGGGTGAGGGCCAGGTAAATGACCTTGGAGGGCCGCATCCGGCCCCCGGGCCTTAGTTTGGGGACCCCTGGCTTAAGCAATATTTGTACATGGGGATGTTAATTCACTTTTCACTATATGACTAAAATTGATGGTCTTTTGGTTGGCATGGATCCAAAGTGAATATGGCAATTAATTTGTAGTCAGCTGTGCCTGCGAGCAGGGCATTAATACTGAGTTTTAAAAGATACCTTGAAACCTAAATGACTTTGCTGTTAGGGAAGTTACCAGGGAGGGAGATCAAATGCATGTTCAAATGCCAGATTATAGAAGTGGTAGCCAAGGGAAGTATTTTTACAAGCCCAGTTGGAAGGGGAATGGGCATGGCTAAACCAAAAGGATCAGAGATGAACAAACAATCCGTGTTCATTTGGTGTTGTGGGATTATGCATAGTATCATAGAATCATAGAATCATAGAATAGTAGAGTTGGAAGAGATCACATGGGCCATCCAGTCCAACCCCCTGCCAAGAATACAGTATATGTAAAGGAACAAACAAGATAGAAACAGCCATGTTCTTTTATGATTTTGTCTTTCTTTTTTCTTTCTTTTTCTTTCAGAAAAAAATTGGGTTTTTTTCAAAGTCTATTGTTGATGTGTTATAGACATACTGCTTCCATCAGGCATTTAGGAAATCATGAGAGGCAGGCTGCTGGCGATGCTGTGAGTGGGATTTATGGGGGCTGTCTAGTTTTGAATTGTAATTTTAACTGTATTTGTTTTCAATATAATTTTATTGATAAAATATAGGAAATAGGGAGGGGTATAAGAATAAAGAGTAGGGACTTTAAAAAAACATCTTATATTATAGTCTTCTTCCATCATCGTCTAATTCAAAAATGGTTTCTACGATGTTTAAAAAAAGGAAAGAAAAAAAGAAAAGCATGTACAGTAGAGTCTCACTTATCCAACATAAACGGGCCGGCAGAACATTGGATAAGTGAATACGTTGGATAATAAGGAGAGATTAAGGAAAAGCCTATTAAACATCAAATTAGGTTATGATTTTACAAATTAATTACTGTATTTACGAATTTAGCACCAAAATATCATGATGTTTTGAAAACATTGACTACAAAAATGCGTTGGATAATCCAGAATGTTGGATAAGCGAGTGTTGGATAAGTGAGACTCTACTGTATTTAGTCTAAAACAGTGGTTCCCAAACTTTTTTTGACCACTTGACTGGGGACCACTTTGACCGAGGACCACTTTGATCAGGGACCACTCTCCAACATTAGTACCAAAGGGTTATGAATCAGTTTTTGGTCAATTTTAGATTTGGTTTGGTTATTTGGGGTGCAGAAAATTGCATGGGATAGACCACGTCAGCTCTAGATTCTGATACAGAACATATCCTATCCAGTAATCACCATGTGCTTGCCCACAGAAAACCATATTTAATAATCTAGAACTGATATGGTATTTCCAATGCAATTTTCTGAATCAGCACCCCAAATAACCCCAGGAACAGGCCTAAAAACAAAAATACCAAGGTGCCCCGCTTCCAGGTGCCACATGAAACGGCTCCGCTCAAGGGGAGGGAGCAGGAGAAGCAGCAGTCAGGAGGCTTGTCACACTTTTCATGGTAAGTTAGCCTTTCCTCTCCTGACATCCCCATCGCCTCAGCATGATAAGAAGGTTTTACAAGACCAGTTGCTCTCATTGAAACGATGTAGTAACGGCGATGCCGCGGACCATATTTTAGTTCTTGGGGACCACTGGTTGGGGACCACTGCTCTAAAACCAAAGTATAGATAATCAAGTATAGAGTATATAGAAATATAGAAGATAGATCTTTCTGTTTTTTATTTCTTAATTTTTCTATCTAACACTTCCTGCCCTAACTATGTTTTAACTTTTACTTGTTTTTTATTTTTATATTCATATGTATATGTATTCACCTTGTTTTTAAATTCTGTCATATTGTGTTGTGTCCTTGCTAGCTGCCTTGAGTCCCTATGGTGAGAAGGGCAGGATAAAAATAAAGTAAATAAAGTAAATAAATAAATATTTCAAGTTTACTATGCAAAATGCTGACAAAGAGTAAGCACAGAATTTGTTCTGTAGTCAGAAATGTCTGGTTGGACTATGATAATTTTTGAGTTAGTCCTAAAGATTTGTGCCATTCATAAAATCTTCTGGTAAAATTTCTTTTATTTTCAGTAGCCTGACTGCTATTTAGGAACATTAATATGGCTGGAAAACATTTCACATTGAAAAATTATTGCAAAAGAAGAAAGAGGCTTATAGAACACAACAGATTGACTTGTGTGTGTGTGTGTGTGTGAGAGAGAGAGAGAGAGAGAGAGTGAGAAAGAGAGAATGGGAGGTGGGTTGTGTACTGTACTATTTATATACTCAGTCTACTGACAACCAAGACTCCTGAGAACTTATTTTTATAGGCAATCAAATCCAGTCAGACATGCTTGCATGTGGGATGTTCATTTGCAATGAAAAAGCCCCCCTTTTCCACAATCTGGATATAAGAAGCAATAAAAATATTTCAATAAATAATAAAAGAAATGTTAAAAGTTTCTCCATAATGTATACTAGAGGAAAATTATTATTATAACAAGTATAATAATAAGTATATAAGTATAATAAGAAGTTGTTTTTGTATATTTGTTCTGCTCTCCTTTCAAAAACAAAACAAAACAAAACACAATCATGCAATTGATTCCTATTAGCCACCTGACCACTACTTGTAGCAGAATGGTGAAACTACATATGTTATATGTACACATATGCCTACATACACTAGCCCTCATGTATTATATGCATACCACTTCTTCATACAATTATTGCTCAAAGCAGTCGACCAGAGTCAAATATAAAATTATGAGCACAATTATAATTGAAGTATAAAAGCCAGCCAACTGATAGCACTTTAGAAAAAAAGCACTAAAACCCTATTTCATTGTCAGCCAGTTGCAGCAGATGGTTTCCAGGTCAGTGGGACAATGATTATGCTACAGGTTTCTGTCTGAATTTTCAAGGAGCTGAACAAATTTGAGGCTAGGATTCAGCATCATGGTGAGCTCCTTGAAATTCAGATTATAACGCGGAGTGGATTCAACACCCCACTGATGTGAAAGCCACCAATAACTTAAATACCAAAAGTTTGTCTGTCTCTAGAATGACAACAAACATACCACACTAAGGATGCATCTAAAAAGGTAAAGGTTTCCCCTGACGTTAAGTCCAGTCATGTCTGACTCTGGGGGTTGGTGCTCATCTCCATTTCTAAGCCGAAGAGCCGGCGTTGTCCGTAGACACCTCCAAGGTCATGTGGCCGGCATGACTACATGGAGCGCCGTTACCTTCCTGCCGGAGCGATGCCTATTGATCTACTCACATTGGTATGTTTTTGAACTGCTAGGTTGGCAGGAGCTGGAGCTAAGAGCGGCCGCTCATGCCGCTCCCGGGGTTTGAACCTGGGACCTTTCGGTCTCCAGCTTAGTGCTTTAACGCACTTCACCACCAGAGCTCCAAGGATGCATCTACACTGTAGAATTAATGTAGTTTGGCACCACTTTAACTACGCTTGAAATACATTAGCTCTCCTCCATCTCTGTTATCTGTGTTGTGATATACCAAGATGGTTGATGTTGATTAAGCAACAGTATTACAGTGTTTGGCTAAGAGACTGGTGCCGCATGGAAAGTTTACAAAAGAACTGACCCCTATATCCCACAGGTAATAAGTAAAGGTAAGCCGCTTTGAGTCTCCTCGGAGTGAAAGGCAGGGTAAAAGTGATGTAAATAAATAAATAAATATTGTAGCGTAGAGCAGGGTTTTTAAAACCCCCGTATCTTTTAAGCTGTGTGCACAAAGAAACTATACTGTATTGTTCCCCCCTCCAACTGATGTAAAGGACCATTCCTAATATTCATGTGAGTGACGTGAAGGGTGAAAAGTGACTCTCTTGCCTTGTGTGAATGTGAGCTCTAATTATATGGCAAAAACTACATTTAACAACAATTTTATTAGCTCTGTATCAGGGTTGCATGGTGATGCATGCCATATGCCAGCAAATATGGAATGGCCATCAGATTGGAAAAAATCAACTTATATCCTGATACCAAAAAAGAGAAACGCTAAAGAATGCTCAAACTTTCGTATAGTGGCACTTATTTCACACGACAGTAAGGTAATGCTCAAAATCCTGCAAGGTAGACTCCAGCAATACATGGAGCGAGAGTTGCCAGATGTACAAGCTGGGTTTAGAAAAGACAGAGGAACGAGAGACCAAATTGCCAACATCTGCTGCATAATGGAGAAAGCTAGGGAGTTTCAGAAAAATATTTATTTCTGTTTTATTGACTATTCCAAAGCCTTTGACTGTGTGGATCATAATAAATTGTGTCAAGTTCTTGGTGGTATGAGGATACCAAGTCACCTTGTCTTTTCTCCTGAGGAATCTGTATAACGGCCAAGTAACAACAGTAAGAACAGACCATGGAACAACAGACTGGTTCAAGATTGGGAAAGGAATACGGCAGGGCTGTATCTGCTCACCCTACTTATTCAACTTGTATGCAGAACACATCATGCGACATGCAGGGCTTGACGAATCCAAGGCCGGAGTTAAAATTGCTGGAAGGAACATTAACAACCTTAGGTATGCCGATGATACAACTTTGATGGCTGAAAGTGAGGAGGAACTGAGTATCCTTATAACCAAGGTGAAAGAAGAAAGTGCAAAAGCTGGGTTGCAGTCAAACATTAAAAGAACCAAGATTATGGCAACCAGGCTGATAACTGAGAAAGGAGATAACGTGGAGGCAGTGACAGACTTTATATTTCTGGGTGCGAAGATTACTGCAGACGCAGACTGGAGCCAGGAAATCAGAAGATTACTTCTTGGGAGGAGAGCAATGACCAGTATCAATAAAATAGTGAAGAGTAGAGATATCACACTGGCAACAAAGGTCTGCATTGTTAAAGCAGTGGTATTCCCCGTAGTAACCTATGGATGTGAGAGCTGGACCATAAGGAAGGCTGAACGATGGAAGATAGATGCTTTTGAACTGTGGTGTTGGAGGAAAATTCTGAAAGTGCTTTGGACTGCAAGAAAATCCAACCAGTCCATCCTCCAGGAAATAATGCTCGACTGTTCACTGGAGGGAAGGATATTAGAGGCAAAGATGAAGTACTTTGAGCACATAATGAGAAGACAGGAAATCTTAGAGAAGATAATGATGTTGGGGAAAATGGAAGGAAAAAGGGAAGAGAGGCCGACGAAGGGCAAGATGGATGGATGGTATCCTTGAAGTGATTGGCTTGACCTTAAAGGAGCTGGGGGTGGCCATGGCCAACAGGGAGCTCTGGCGTGGGCTGGTCCAAAGAGGTCACAAAGAGTTGGAAGTGACTGAATGAATAAACAACAACAAACTATCAGAGTTGGGAAACATATGGCCCTACAGATACTGATGGTCTGCACCCAAAAAAGAAAAGAATGATTAGAGTTTAACTCCACCTATATCAAGAAGACTACACAGTCCCCTCTCTTGCTCTAAAATAGATTTAAACATTCCTTATTCAACTTAACATTAAGTGCAAAATTCTCAATACACAATTACATCACCGATTCTGCTGAAACAGCCTTGATCCTAGGCAATTCTGGAATTTGGAGTTTTGTGAAGCATTTGGATTTCTCCTCTAGTGACTGAACATATATATCTCAGGACTACATAGGATGCTTTCATGGCAGTTGAAGTGGAAGCATATATTTCAGAGGAAAGAACTGGCAAGAACTACCTGTGTGTAAGGTAAAAAGGTAAAGGTTTTCCCTGACGTTAAGTCCAGTCATGTCTGACTCTGGGGGTTGGTGCTCATCTCCATTTCTAAACCGAAGAGCAGGCGTTGTCCGTAGACACCTCCAAGGTCATGTGGCCGGTGTGACTGTGTGGAGTGCCGTTGCCTTCCCTCCAGAGCGGTACCTATTGATCTACTCACATTGGCATGTTTTTAAACTGCTAGGTTGGCAGAAGCTGGAGCAACAGCAGGTGCTCACTCCGCTCCTGGGATTTGAACCTGGGACCTTTCGGTCTGCAAGTTGAGCAGCTCAGTGCTTTAATACACTTCGCCACTGGGGCTCTTTCCTACCTGTGTGTACTCCTTGCCTAACCCTATGAAATCTACTGGGTCTCCACACATTGACAACCAACTTGAAGGCCTATACATTATGAACTATAATTGCATAGAGTGAAGGGGCTTTACATCTTTCATGTTGATTGCAGACCTTCCTGAATGCAATAAATCCATCTTCATTCATTCGCTTCTCCTGCATATTTGCAGCCCAGCTTCTAACATCTGCTCACAGACCGGACCTGGCCAGACACCAGTCCACATTCCGAGTTTGTACTAGACTTGCTTCAGTAAATCCTATCTGTTTGTAGTGACTGGCTGCTTCTCTTATCTTCCTAACATTTGAGATTACTCACTGCTGTACACTTTGGGGAATATCGTCAGCCAGTGTAGTCCAGACAACCGTCTCCAAGTCTTATTTTCATCATGCATCCAACGCGTGGGAGATACACCCTCTCAACTTCAGGGCTCCCATCTGCAAAATGTAAATATAAGTGTCATACTTTGTAGAGTAGTTTCGATCATACACACACACAAAGTAAAGATGGTGAGTGGCCTATAATTCACTTTCCTTCCCTACACCAAACGAAAAAAGAAACCATGCTGTGCAAGCAAGCATAATGCCAAATCGCCCCATTTTCTCGAGACCTCAGCTCTTCAAAAGAATGAGGATTGCAAAGATAATATAATATGTCCATGGTATTTCTTGTGCATCTGCATATACATTATCTAACTTTTTGTAATGCAGACAACAACACTAACACCCTCTTTGCAGGAGAAAGAAGTTGATTAAGTACTTAAGAGTGGATTATCTTCAAAGGGTTTGGCCAAGGCTGTGGGATCCCAAACCTGCATTTTTGCATTGCTTTTGTTATTAGGTTTTGAAATGCTATAAAATGTGGCTTCCGACAAACACATCTGAATCTTGTAAATGGTTCATATTCCTGGAACTTGTCTTTCACAACATTGGTCTGTGGTAGACTCAGTTTCCATCTATATTTTGTTACCCAGCATCACTTTTTCTGGGGTAAATTTGCAATCCTTTCATAAACTTGTTCACCCTGTAATCCTGGATGTTAATGTATGTTTGGACATGAAAGGGGCACTTAAAAAAACAGCAGCAGCAGAGACAACAAAAGATGGCTGTAATCTCTGCAAAGAAGGTAAATATGCACTGTGGGTAAAATAATGGAGTTACAAGAGATACAGGACAAGCATAGAAAAAAAACATCCTTATAACTCAAAGTGATTCTGTTCTCTCTCTCTCTGCTTGCCTCACTCCTTGATTCTCCTGTTTGCTTTTTCCAGTTCCACCCCTCCCTCCAAACCACCAAGTCTGAAATGAGAAAAATAGTATCTAAATGAAAGAGTATGTTATGTCGCAACACTTCCAATATGCTTCCATTTCTTTGCCGCAAAAATATCATCTGTTCATCTGTTCCCTCATAGTATTTCAGAAATGTGTCAAGCATGTACCTCTTACAGGATTTAATTTGAAGATGTTACCAGCTTGGTCTGCAATAGAATTGAACTGAAGATCTTAGACTTCTTCCACTTGATCGCAATAAAAATGAGACCATTGACATAAGGCAAGTGATCAATAGGTAGGATTTCCCATTAAAAAAGAAAGAACAATCTCAGGAAGGGGCAAATTGGATTTAGGGCCATTACATCATTTAACATGATTTCTGTTCCTGGGTTATAAATTTCATTTCCTATTTGGTTCTATTATAAAAACATGGGAAAAGTTTATTAAACTGCAAATAAATTGATTTTGCGGGATAGTAAAGGTAAAGGTTTCCCCTGACATTAAGACCAGTCATGAACAACTCTGGGGGTTGGTGCTCATCTCCATTTCTAAGTCGAAGAGCTGGTGTTGTCTGTAGACACCTCTAAGGTCATGTGGCCAGCATGACTGCTTGGAGCGCCGTTACCTTCCCGCCGGAGTGGTACCTATTGATCTACTCACGTTTGCATGTTTTCAAACTGCTAGGTTGGCAGAAGCTGGAGCAACAGCGGGCGCTCACTCTGCTCCCGGGATCTGAACCTGGGACCTTTCGGTCTGCAAGTTCAGCAGCTCAGTGCTTTAACACACTTCGCCACCGAGATATCCTTCAGCATATCTTGCTATACTTTTTCAAAGAATATCTCACAGGACCTTTTCATACTTACCGTGTTTCCCCAAAAATAAGACGGTGTTTTATATTAATTTTTGCTCCCAAAGATGTGCTAGGACTTATTTTCAGGGGATGTCTTATTTTTCCATGAAGAAGAATTCACATTTATTGTTGAACAAAAAAATGAACATTTATTATATACTGTACAGTAGTTGTCATCACAAACCAACGGCTCCTTCTTTGGAGGCTTTTAAGCAGAGGCTGGATGGCCACCTGTCAGGGGTGCTTTGAATGCGATTTCCTGCTTCTTAGCAGGGGGTTGGACTGGATGGCCCATGAGGTCTCTTCCAACTCTACTATTCTATGATTCTATAATTCTAACCAGACAAACTATCAATAATTTCTTGTTACTACCATTATTTCCATATACAACTGGTGTGTACATTTACCAATCCTGCATGCTCTGGTGTTCTGTTTGGTGGGCGCCGGGCATGCTTTCAAACTAAAACTTTGCTAGGTGTTACTTTCAGGGGAGGCCTTATATTTAGCAATTCAGCAAAACCTCTACTAGGTCTTATTTTCAGGGAAACAGAGTACCTTTTTTGGTGGCGGAAATGGGGTTTTCAGACTTCAGCCACAGAGCCCACTGGCTCCCATCACACCTCGGAGAACTGCTTCCAGGGCAGCTTTGTGGCTGAACTGCCACCGCCACTGTTAAAATGGTGGTGGAAGATGGCAGGCTTCTTGTCTTCCCATTAGGAAAGATGGGTCGACAAGTTTCCCCCATTTGATGAGGTAGGGGGGAAGTCATGATGGAGTGGGGTGTGGGGTGACAGGTCCCCACGCCCCTCGCGTGAGTGCTGCCGGGACCTAGTGAGACACCACCATTCCAGCAGCACATGTATTGAAGTGGAGAGAGTCTTAATCAATTCAACATAGTTTGTGGCAGGCACAAAAATGAAGTTTCTGAAGTATAACTACTATTTCAAAGTAAGTACCACAATTAAACAGGAAATAACACTTTCATGCCAGGAACATAATTTTTTTTTCAAATTTTGTAACATAGTGTTATTGTTGTCCCCCCTACTTTCCTGACCCAAACGTATGTGACCCAAAGATGAATCTCTCACTAGGTATGTCTTGCTAAGATTTGTTCAGAGGAGGGGCTGCCTTTGCCTCCTTTTGAGGTTGAGAGTGGTGTGGTCTCCATAGTCATAGGCCAGCACTCAGTCCACTACACCAGTGGTTCTCAACCTTCCTAATGCAGCGACCCCTTGATACAGTTCCTCATGTTGTGGTGAAGTTTTGTTGCTACTTCATAATTGCAATTTTGCTACTGTTATGAATCGTAATGTAAATATCTGATATGCAGGATATATTTCCTTTCACTGTACCAAATTTGGCACAAATACCCGATACACCCAAATTTGAATACTGGTGAGGTTGGGGGAATTGATTTTGTCATTTGGGAGTTGTAGTTGTTGGGATTTATAGTTAATCTACAATCAAAGCGCATTCTGAACTCCGCCAACAATGGAATTGAAACAAACTTTGCTCACCATGACCAACAGAAAATACTGGAAGAGTTTGGTAGGCATTGACCTTGAGTTTTGGAGTTGTAGTTCACCTACATCCAGAGAGCACTGTAGACTCAAATAATGATGGCTCTGGACCACACTTGGCATGAATACTCTATGTCCAAATGTGAACACTGGTGGAGTTTGGGGAAAATAGACTTTGACATTTGGGAGCTGTAGTATTTTCTGATGGTCTTTGGCGACTCCTCTGACACCACCCTTGCAATCCCGCTCAGGGGTCCTGACCCCCAGGTTGAGAAATGCTGCACTACACCATTGTATCTCTGAGTGAATAGGTAAGTATTTTGGAGTCAAGCTACCTAACAGTTGACTTTCTTCTGCTTAAGCATGCCCAAGTCATAAAGTCATTCCCCAAGGCTCTCCTCTGATAGTCTTTTGCTTTCTAAAACGTTATTAGGAGTGACATATTGGATGCAAAATTCTATCTCCTAGGAAGCTTGCATTGTTCCAAATCTTTCATTTTTCTAGCCTTTTTTTTCTTCACCTTTCTCCCAAGCATGTCTTTCTTGTATTTGTTCTGTTGGTTTGTATTGCTTTGCTATATTTTATGGGCTTACATGTTTTTAATATTGTGTTTCATTATGTTTACGATTTTTTAACTGGTCTATGTAAGTTTTTAAACTGATAAGAGGGCATAATAGCATTTGGGATAAATATGAAAAATAGAGGTATTATTTCAAATATCATGGGACCAGATCATTGACAGATGTAAAGGTCAAAACTATCAACTTTGATTGGAAGTAGCTGAATCCAGTAGAAATGGAATTATATCACGATTATACAGATTATATAGTGAATATTACCTTTGGACAACAAGTCCCAAAATCTGCCAGGATCTGAGCTGTAATTCAAAAGAAATTTCCAAGTTCTGAGTGATCTCCAATTGCAAGTTTGACGACTGGCGTATTCTGTAGTTTGACTACTGGCGTATTCTGATTAATGCAATGGGTTGGACATTAGGTAAAGGTAAAGGTTTCCCCTGACGTTAAGTCCAGTCATGTCTGACTCTGGGGGTTGGTGCTCATCTCCATTTCTAAGCCGAAGAGCCGGCGTTGTCCATAGACACCTCCAAGGTCATGTGGCCGGCCGGCATGACAGCATGGAGCGCCGTTACCTTCCCACCGGAACGGTACCTATTGATCTACTCACATTTGCATGTTTTCGAACTGCTAGGTTGGCAGGAGCTGGGGCTAACAGTGGGCGCTCATTACACTCCTGGGATTTGAACCTGGCACCTTTTGGTCCGCAAGTTCAGCAGCTCAGCGCTTTAACACACTGTGCCACCAGGGGCTCCACTGGATTGGACATTAACAGCAGTTTAAACTGTTTAAATTGTTTTTATTGTCTAATTGTTTACATTATTCATTGTTTTATTATAGTGAGTTATGTGCTGATCTGTCTTGTGTTAATTTTGATTGTGTAATTGGTTATGTTATTAACTGGATTGTTTATTTATTATGTTTATATCTATAAGCCACCCTAAGTCTCTTGTTGGAAGATGGGGCAGGGTACAAATAAAGCTTTATGTTAATATTATTATTATTGTCACAAAGACAGAGTATGGCACAGAGTATATGCTGGATTTCGTTTCACAAAATCACAAGTCAAACACTTCCCAAGTGTTTAGGACTGTGTGATGTATTTTCGGATGATGTGTGCAGATCCCAGTAAGGTGGCCTTTTGCAGTTGACAGATTGTAATTTTGTCAATGTTTATATCATCATCATCATCGTTGTCATCATCATCGTCGTCATCACCATCATTATTGCTGAGCTTTGGACTGGAAGCTAAAACCACCAGATCCCTTTTGATCTTGGAATCTAAGCAGAGCCAACTGCGATTAATACTTGATGGGAGACTACTGATGAATAGCAGGTTCTGTAAGCTATATTTAAGAGAAGGAACTGGCAAAACCACTTCTGACTATTCTTTGCCTAAGAAACCCCTGTGAAATTCATAGGGTCATCATAAATCAACAGGCAACTTGAAGACACACACACACACACACACACACATATATATACACACTGAAACATTTCTGAGCAGTTGAACTCTAGAGTTCAATTTGGGTCTGAATTCCACTCCCTCCCCTCAAAAGTCATTCCCCCCATTTCACTCTGTATTTGTACATTAGCAATAACTATGATTTTCTTTTGTCTAATGCTTTGAATTTAACTTCAGTATTTTCTTATGCCCATAATCATAAACATAAAATATGCACACAACTATTTTCCATAGGGAAACTTCTACCATGGCATTTGATCCAGCAGTGTTAACTCTACAAAGACATAAACCAGTGGTTCTCAATCTGGGGTCCCCAGATGTTTTTGGCCTACAAGTCCCAGAAATCCCAGCCAGTTTACCAGCTGTTAGGATTTCTGGGAGTTGAAGGCCAAAAACATCTGGGGACCCCAGGTTGAGAAACACCAGTTGTTTCTGTATAGTGTTGTGGTTGCAGAAATGCAATCAGCAGGGTAGAATGAAGCAGGAAGTCATTTATTTGCTCTCCCCAACCATCACTTGTCACAGTCCCTGTCAAATTGTGAAATTATCTAGAGTGGATTTCATCAGGCACAGAAAAGGACAACAAAGATGATCAAAGAATTATTGCATCAGGTCAAAGACCTATTCCTGACTCATGGTGACCCTTAGGCAACCCTACTGTGAGTTTTCCTGGCTAAATTTGTTCAGAGGAGGGTTGCCTTTGCCTTCCTCTGAGTCCTGATCTACACTGTCATATAATCCAGATTATCAAAGTCAGTAATCCATATTATCTGATTTGAACTGGATTATATGAGTCTATACTGTCATATGGGTAAAGGTAAAGGTTTCACCTGACGTTAAGTCCAGTTGTGTCCGACTCTGGGGGTTGGTGCTCATCTCCATTTCTAAACCAAAGAGCTGGTGTTGTCCATAGACACCTCCAAGGTCATGTGGCCGGCATGACTGCATGGAACGCCGTTACCTTCCCGTCGGAGCGGTACCTATTGATCTACTCACATTTGCATGTTTTAGAACTGCTAGGTTGGCAGCAGTTGTCATATAATCCAGTTCAAATCAGATAATCTGGATTTTATCTGGCACTGTAGATCCAGCCTCAGAGTATGACTTGACCAAGGTCATCCAAGGGGGTTCCATACCTATGCAGGAATTTGAACCTTGGTCTCCAGAGCTGTAGTCCAACGTGAAAGGAAACAATGTGAAAGGAAACAAAACAATACAGCCCTGTCTTGTAAAGCAGTCTGATCCCATCATGGCCAAACAGAGACGTCCACAAGGAGGGCATGATCACAACATTTGTCTGCTTGTGTTCCCTAGCGACTGGTGTTCAGAGCCATCCTGCTTTTGATAAACCAAGGATAAGCAAAAGCATGTTGATCTTTAGGAAAAGGGGGCTAAGAAGTAGACAATGGAAAGCACCATTAGGTATAAAATTATGCTTGGTATGTAAGAGAGATAACTTGTTTCATCCTTGGAGCTTTAGAAGTTGGTGCTAGCAATGGTATTCTTGCTGAACATTTGTCTCTGTTCGAGGACAGAGTTGTACGTGCTGTACAGCCTTTCCTTTCAGCATACTACAATGCAGCACAGCACACTATTCTATCTAGTGTGTTTGTGTACAAAATTGTTTGAGATTTATCAATCCACATATATACATAGAACAGAAAGGTGGGGGTAACCTGCCATTTGGTCAAGCAGGAAAATGCCTCATGTTGTTCAGTGATATGTAATCCTCTCCACGATGACTTCTTAAGCTAGGAACTTCCCCAGCAGTTTGGTTCCTGACTTATTGCGTGGATTTTGATCCTGAAGCCCCTTCTACACTGCTATAAAAATCCAGAACTGGATTATGTGGCAGTGTAGTAGACCCACAGCCTCATCAAATGGGATAAAATCAGTGTCCTAGGATACTTTCACCCTGATTGGACATCACACAACGTCTTGTGACTACTGGCGTAAGCCATGCCCCAATATAGGAGGCTTCCCTGCAAGGGTGATCCTTCACTTTGCAAAGCATCACAAAGAGAGAATTGTATGTGGGGTGACCTCTTTCTTCACCACAAGTCAAGCGAAGCGGAACACTTCACCTGCCTTTTCTGATAAGGTCGTCATATAATCCATTTTAAAGCAGATAATGTGGAATATCTGGTTTGATAATCTGGATTATATGGCAGTGTAGAAGGGGCCTGGGAAAACCTGATCCAGTTCTTCCTGGAATACTGGATGGGGATATATTTGTGGGAATGCTGTGAGACTACCCTGAGTCCCTTTAGGGAGATAGGGCGGTCTATAAATAAAGTTGTTGTTGTTGTTGTTGTTGTTGTTGTTGTTGTTGTTGTTGTATGACACAGCAAACAAGATAGATATGCTGGATTTCATTTCACAAAATCACAAGTCGAACACTTCCCAAGTGTCTAGGACTGTGTGATGTATTTTGGGATGATGTGTGCAGATCCCAGTAGGGTGGCCTTTTGCAGTTGGCAGATCGTAATTTTGTCAATGTCTATTGTTTCCAAATGCCGGCTGAGATCTTTTGGCACAGCACCCAATGTGTCGATCACCACCGGGACCACCTGCACTGGTTTCTGCCAGAGTCTTTGAAGTTCAATCTTGAGGTCCTGATAGCGGCTGAGTTTTTCCTGTTGTTTTTCGTCAATGCGACTGTCACCTGGGATGGCAACATCAATGATCCAAACCTTTTTCTTTTCCACAACTGTGATGTCTGGTGTGTTGTGTTCCAGAACTTTGTCAGTCTGGATTCGGAAGTCCCACAGTATCTTTGCGTGCTCATTTTCCAATACTTTTGCAGATTTGTGATCTCACCAGTTCTTTATTGCTGGGAGGTGGTACTTGAGGCATAAGTTCCAATGAATCATTTGGGCCACATAGTTGTGCCTCTGTTTGTAGTCTATCTGTGCGATTTTCTTACAGCAGCTGAGGATATGATCAATGGTTTTGTCAACTTCCTTGCACAGTCTGCATTTTGGGTCATCAGCTATTATTATTATTATTATTATTATTATTATTATTATTATTATTATTATTATTATTTTATTGTATGACACAGCAAACAAGATAGACATGCTGGATTTCATATCACAAAATCACAAGTCGAACACTTCCCAAGTGACTAGGACTGTGTGATGTATTTTCGGATGATGCGCGCAGATCCCAGCAGGGTGGCCTTTTGCAGTTGACAGATCGTAATTTTGTCAATTATTATTATTATTATTATTATTATTATTATTATTATTATTATTATTATTATTATTAAGAGGTTCTCAGCTTCTTGCCACATCTTGATTCATATCATGGTATCTTTTGGATCTGCAGTTCCATATCGGCTCAACCCCTCCAAAGAGCAGTGGATAATCTGCGAGCCCCAACCACAGTCTGTGGCTTTTGGTTCAGTGCTAGTTTCCAATCACAGCAATGGGCATATTCATTGGTCACGCATGCCTTTGACACAATGGGCAGGGTGAAAGTGTCCTAGGATGCTGATTTCATCCCATTTGATGAGGTCCCCCCCCTCCAATCTGCCTTTGGTTTATGTAAGGCAATTATCTCCAAGGGTCCTAGCTCAGGAGGCAATCAGGCAGAAAATCCAGTCCCGTGAGAGAATGCAAAAGCAAAGTTTATTTTCATCATAACTATGATAAGGCAAAACATAGCTTACACACACAAGATCTGTCAATGCAAATGGCCACTGCAAAGCGTGTCACAGTTAACAAAGAATATATACCTTGGCTTATCTAAACTTGACCAATTACTGAGGGTCTTTTTCACCTCCACACCTACTTTGGTATCTGTGACCTAACTTGTTTACTTTGAGCTAGCCTCTCTCCTTGGAACTTTCTGGAGAAAGGCACCAGCTTAAAAGGGAGGGGCACAGGTCCTTTATTACACGTACTACAGTAGAGTCTCGCTTATCCAAGCCTCGCTTATCCAAGTTTCTGGATTATCCAAGCCATTTTTGTAGTCAATGTTTTCAATATATTGTGATAGTTTGGTGCTAAATTCGTAAATACAGTAATTACAACATAACATTACTGCATATTGAACTGCTTTTTCTGTCAAATTTGTTGTAAAACGTGATGTTTTGGTGTAAAATCATAACCTAATTTGATGTTTAATAGGCTTTTCCTTAATCCCTCCTTATTATCCAAGATATTTGTTTATCCAAGCTTCTGCCGGTCTGTTTAGCTTGGATAAGTGAGACTCTACTGTACTTTGGTTCATGCAAGGAACTTACGTTGTCTGTATAAAAAGGCTAATATGATATATGCAGAGGCAAAGCTATATATGCAAAAGTTTACTATTTTCTGGCTTATGGTCCCTTCAGTTTGACTAGTTATTTTGTCTTTATCTCCAACCAGAAACCAGATATTGAAGGTAAGGCACCATTTTAAAGTTCGCTGAGATTTTTACAGTGAAATGACCTAAAATGAGTGTGTTGAATTAAAGTAATTTTAAAAAAATAACTGTGTTAATCTTAATATATACATTTTTGAAGCTTCGTAATGGTTAAAAATATTTTTAAGCTACTGTTCCAGATTTTGGTCTTGAGTGATATACCATCCCCAAACCAAACAATCCTGGTCTGTCACAACCACCAACTCTACAAGGAAAACAGATATCAAATGGATTTAAATATTCAACAGGCCCTTGGTATCCACTGGGGTTTGATCCCAGGACCCCCTGTTGATACCAAAAAACGTGGATTCTCACAACCCATTTTATATAATGGCATAATAAAATTGTGTCCCTTATATAAAATGCCAAAATAAAGGCTATCTATTTGGATTTGCTCCCTAAATATTTTAAGTCTTAAATGGCGGAATCCATGGATGAAGAATCCATGGATATGGAGGATCGATTGTAACTGAAAGAGTGGGGCCCAAGATGAATGAAGATGGAACTATATTCATATGAAAGAAATAAGAGAAGCAGAGTTTATTATGAAGCAAACTGTACCCCAAGGATTTGTGCAGGGTGGTGGTGGTGGTGGTTAGAGCTTCATCCTTAGTGGCTCTGATCCATGAAAACTGATATGTTGGTTGCAATTCTTGGGAGGAGGGAGCAAGCTTGTTTTCTGGAGACTAGGACACAGAACAATGGCTTCAAACTACAAGAAAGGAGACTCCACCTGAACATTATGGAAGAACTTCCTAACTGTGAGAGCTGTTTAGCAGTGGAACTCTCTGCCCCAAAGTGTAGTGGAAGCTCCTTCTTTGGAGGCTTTTAAGCAGAAGCTGGATGGCCATCTGTCGAGAGTTTTTTGAATGCAATTTTCCTGCTTGTTAGCAGGGGGTTGGACTGGATGGCCCACAAGGTCTTTTCCAACTCTATGATTCTATACAGTTTCCTGGGTATAAAATACCAGTTTCTGAATAGAAACATGCAGTGTTAGCCACAGACTATAAATGACATCTCCATTATACCAATAATTGAAGGTGAGAATTATGTGGCATATTGTTACTGAATGCCCAGCATAATCAGCTATACTGAACTGCGGATAGGAGTTGCAGTTCAATAACATCTGGAGGCCCTCACAATTGCCGTCTGGAAGTAATCTGATCTTAGAAACCGAATTCATAAAAACCTTGGACCTAACAAACTTTCAGAGTTTATTTATAGAGGAATCCTAAGTATTTCTATTGAAAGATGGGGCTTATTTGGACTTAAGCCTCGTTCCAGAGTAAATGGATAAAGGAATGCAGTTTAAAATAATCAAGCCAGCAGTACTATTATAGTTCCTCTTGTTTTAAAACTTCTGTCAATCTAATCCACGGAGAACAGCCAGTACCAATATGAACGGAGGTATTTGATTTAAACTGTCAGCCCACAAATTGTTCATTATTTTAAGAACGCTCATGGAAACCAGTTACATACAAGGCCCAGAACGTGTGGTTATGAACGGCATGAAAATATTTTATACTGTCCCTGAGAGTGGGTTGTGTTTTTTATATAAACATCACCTACATGATACTATTTGAGTCTTTTAAAACTCCTGTGTCTATTTTTATTAGGAAGGCTCTGATAAAGTCTCTGGTCCTATGTTGACCATTTTCGGGTGACTCAAAGGGCCCTTCCACATAGCCATATAACCCAGAATATCAAGTCAGAAAATCCCACAATATCTGCTTTGAACTGATATATATCCCAGTTCAAAGCAGATAATGTGGGATTTTATTCAGCCGTATGGAAGGGGCCTAGAGCAGAGCTGTCAAACTCATTTTCATTGAGGGCCACATCAGCTTTATGGTTACCTTCAAAGGGCCATTGACTCTATGGATGGAGATCTGTGGTTACAGAGGAGGGGGCCAACTACAGTAGAGTCTCACTTATCCAACATAAACGGGCCGGCAGAATATTGGATAAGCGAATATGTTGGATAATATGGAGGGATTAAGGAAAAGCCTATTAAACATCAAATTAGGTTATGATTTTACAAGTTAACCACCAAAATATCATTTTATACAACACATTTGACAGGAAAAGTAGTTCAATATGCAGTAATGTTATGTTGTAATTACTGTATTTAGGAATTTAGCACCAAAATATCACGATATATTGAAAACATTGACTACAAAAATGCCTTGGATAATCCAGAACCTTGGATAAGCGAGTCTTGGAGAAGTGAGACTCTACTGTAATACTGTTTTGGGCTTGTCCCAGTGTAAGCCGCCCCGAGTCCTTCGAGAGAGGGAGCAGGGTATAAATAAAGTTTGTTTATTATTATTGACACAACAACATTGTATGACACAGCAAACAAGATAGATATGCTGGATTTTGTATCACAAAATCACAAGTCGAACACTTCCCAAGTGTCTAGGACTGTGCAATGTATTTTCAGATGATGCGCGCAGATCCCAGTAGGGTGGCCTTTTGCAGTTGGCAGATCGTAATTTTGTCAATGTCTATTGTTTCCAAATGCTGGCATGGCACCCAATGTGCCCATCACCACCGGGACCACCTGTACTGGTTTCTGCCAGAGTCTTTGAAGTTCAATCTTGAGGTCCTGATAGCGGCTGAGTTTTTCCTGTTGTTTTTCATCAATGCGACTGTCACCTGGGATGGAAACATCAATGATCCAAACCTTTTTCTTTTCCACAACTGTGATGTCTGGTGTGTTGTGTTCCAGAACTTTGTCAGTCTGGATTCGGAAGTCCCACAGTATCTTTGCGTGCTCATTTTCAGTACTTTTGCAGGTTTGTGATCCCACCAGTTCTTTACTGCAGGGAGGTGGTACTTGAGGCATAAGTTCCAATGAATCATTTGGGCCACATAGTTGTGCCTCTGTTTGTAGTCTGTCTGTGCGATTTTCTTACAGCAGCTGAGGATATAATCAATGGTTTCATCGGTTTCCTTGCACAGTCTGCATTTTGGGTCATCAGCTGATTTTTCAATCTTGACCTTAATTGCATTTGTTCTCATGGCTTCCTCCTGGGCTGCAAGGATCAGGCCTTCTGTCTCCTTCTTCAGGGTCCCATTTGTGAGCCAGAGCCAGGTCTTCTCCTTATCATCTTTTCCTTCAATTTTATCAAGGAACTTTCCATGCAATGTTTTGTTGTGCCAGCTGTCAGCTCTAGTTTGTAGTGTGGTTTTCTTGTACTGGTTTTTATTATTACAGTAGAGTCTCACTTATCCAAGCTAAACGGGCCTGCAGAACGTTGGATAAGCGAATATGTTGGATAATAAGGAGAGATTAAGAAGAAGCCTATTGAACACCAAATTAGGTTATGATTTTACAAATGAAGCACCAAAACATCATGTTATACAACAAATTTGACAGAAAAAGTTGTTCAATATGCAGTAATGCTACATAGTAATTACTGTGTTTACGAATTTAGCACCAAAATATCACGATGTATTGAAAACATTGACTACAAAAATGCTTTGGATAATCCAGAACGTTGGATAAGCGAATGTTGGATAAGTGAGACTCTACTGTATTATTATTTTTATTATTATTATTATTATTATTATTATTATTATTATTATTATTACACTATAGATTATACAGACTCATGGCACTATCTAACACGATTTCTGCTCCTGGGTTCTATCATCAAACATTGGATGGAAAGTTTATTAAACTACAAAAATTTTGGGTTGCTGTGAGTTGCACTGTTTTGCCATGTTCCAGAAGCATTGTCTCCTAATGTTTCGCCCACATCTATGGTAGACATCCTCAGAGGTTGTGAGTGTCAGAGTAATTTGCAGCGCAGCAGCAGTTGGATGGAGTCAGTGGAATGGAGAACCAAGAGACATCAGAGACGATGGTAAAACTATATACAGTAGAGTCTCACTTATCCAAGCCTCGCCTATCCAAGCTTCTGGATTATCCAAGCCATTTTTGTAGTCAATGTTTTCAATATATCGTGATATTTTGGTGCTAAATTCGTAAATATAGTAATTACAACATAACATTACTGCGTATTGAATTGCTTTTTCTGTCAAATTTGTTGTATAACATGATGTTTTGGTGCTTAATTTGTAAAATCATAACCTAATTTGATGTTTAATAGGCTTTTCCTTAATCCCTCCTTATTATCCAAGATATTCGCTTATCCAAGCTTCTGCCGGCCCGTTAACTTGGATAAGTGAGACTCTACTGTACAAGTTTTACTGAAAGCAGTAATCAAGACAAACAGACTGGAAGACAATGGACACAGGACTTGACTTCTCAGCAGACAGCAGAACAGAACTGAACTGATGCAATCAGTAATGCATACACACTTGTGTCTGGACACTCCCCAGCTCCAGCCACACATCAAGGTCATCACAGCTTCTTGGCAATTAACTCTTTCCAGACTATAGTACACTCTGGATGATGCAATCAGTATTCAATACTGGCAAGACACAAATTTCATTTAAACACAATCTATACACAAATCCCACATTAACAGTGAGGTCTGTTGGAAACAAGGCAAGTGGGGTTTACATATCCAGGGCCAGGGCCAGAAAAAAATCCGGGGTGGTAATTATTTTTAGCGAACCATGAAGAGTAGCTCCGTAATGCAAAATAATTTAGAAATCAGGCTCCATCAATAAACTTCAGTGGACATTCAAGGCAGATAAACTTCAGTGGACACTCATGGAGATTTGATTATTTATTTATTTATTTACAGCATTTATATTCCGCCCTTCTCACCCCGAAGGGGACTCAGGGCGCATCACATTACACATATAGGCAAACATACAATGCCTTTTAACATAGAACAAAGGCAAACAAACATAGGCTCCGAGCGGGGCTCGAACTCATGACCTCGTGGTCAGAGTGATTCATTGCAGTTAATTGCAGCTGGCTTGCTCTCCCGCCTGCGCCACAGCCCGGGCCCAGTTTAGGGTTAACCAGTTAAAATTCATGAGTAAACCAGATTTTGAAAAGCCTGAAAATTTTCGGGGGGAGGGTGAACCCCTAAAGCGGCTGAAGGGGAAAAGAAAAGGGCCTGAGGCTGTGGGGAATGGTGGGAGTTGAAGTCCAAAACACTTGGTTGGCCCAAGTTTGGCCATGCCTATTCTATATACAGTAGAGTCTTACTTATCCAACACTCACTTATTCAACATTCTGGATTATCCAACACATTTTTGGAGTCAATGTTTTCAATATATCGTGATATTTTGGTGCTAAATTCATAAATACAGTAATTACTACATAGCATTACTGCGTATTGAACTACTTTTTCTGCCAAATTTGTTGTCTAACATGATGTTTTGGTGCTTCATTTGTAAAATCATAACCTAATTTGATGTTTAATAGGCTTTTCCTTAATGCCTCCTTATTATCCAACATATTCACTTATCCAACATTCTGCCGGCCCGTTTATGTTGGATAAGTGAGACTCTACTGTAGTAGACACTGCTGGGATGAGAACCCGAGTATTTCCTGCAGGGGGCGCGCCAGAGCGCCTGGCTTTGCGCCGGGAGGAAATGATGCGCCTGCTGCTGCTGCTTCTAGTTGCCGCCTGGTTAATTACAGCCCCAGACGCTCATTGGCGGAGCCGGGAGCGGCCATGTCTTCCTCCCTCTTTCTCTCCAATGCAGCTGAGGAGCCCCTCCTCCTCCTCCTCTGAGGGAGAAGCCAGCCCAGCCTCTGACCCCCTCCTTCCCTCGCCTTCCTCCTCGCAGGAACTTTGCGCTCCGGCCAACTTCGCCTTGCAGCGTCTCCCTCCGTCTCCTTTCTTCCCAGCCGACGCCAAACCCATGGAGACTGTGAGGCATTTTCTCCTCCTCCTCCTGCTTTAGCTGCGCCCGGGGATCCCGCCCCTGCTCTGCCTTTGTCCTCGCTGCTGCTATGAGGAGGTAAGCTGGAGCGCCCTCCTCCCAAAATCTGGAGCCCAGAGCCTCCTTCCTTCCTTCCTTCCTTCCTTCCTTCCTTTCCTTTCCTTTCCTTTCCTTTCCTTTCCTTTCCTTTCCTTTCCCAGCCTTTTCCTTCTCTGGACTCCTTCCTTTCTGTTCCTACCAGCCTTTCCTTCTCTCTTCTTGTCTCTCTTTTCCCGGAATGGACTTTTCTTCTTTCAAGCCCTCCCTGGCTTTCTTTCATTCTTCCCTCTTCTCTCCAGCCTTTTCTTCTCCCCTTTCCAGATTTCCCTCCCCTCCTTGCTTCTGCCTCATCACACTAAAGCATGAATCCACTTTAAATCCGGTTTCTGCCTCCTGCAGGATTCTGGGATTTGTAGTTTGGTGAGGCACAGGACATGTCTGGCTGAGGTGTTTAGAGCCCCCTCCCTAAAGTGGATTTAAAGCGGATTCAAGCTCTAGAGCCCTTCCACACAGTCTTATATCCCAGAATATCAAGGCAGAAAATCCCACATTATCTGTGGACTCAGATAACCCAGTTCAGAGCAGATATGGGGTTTTCTGCCTTGATATTCTGGTCTATAGGGCTGTGTGGAAGGGCCCTGGGTTATCTGAGGCCCCATCCACACAGCCCTATATCCCAGAATACCAAGGCAGAAAATCCCACATTATCTGTGGACTCAGATAACCCAGTTCAGAGCAGATATGGGGTTTTCTGCCTTGATATTCTGGTCTATAGGGCTGTGTGGAAGGGCCCTGGGTTATCTGAGGCCCCATCCACACAGCCCTATATCCCAGAATACCAAGGCAGAAAATCCCACATTATCTGTGGACTCAGATAACCCAGTTCAGAGCAGATATGGGGTTTTCTGCCTTGATATTCTGGGCTATAGGGCTGTGTGGAAGGGCCCTGGGTTATCTGAGGCCCCATCCACACAGCCCTCTATCCCAGAATACCAAGGCAGAAAATCCCACATTATCAGAGTGAAGACTCAGATAACCCAGTTCAGAGCAGATATGGGGTTTTCTGCCTTGATATTCTGGGCTATAGGGCTGTGTGGAAGGGCCCTGGGTTATCTGAGGCCCCTTCCACACAGCCCTATAGCCCAGAATACCAAGACAGAAAATCCCACATTATCTGAGTGTGGACTCAGGTAACCCAGTTCAGAGCAGATATGGGGTTTTCTGCCTTGATATTCTGGGCTATAGGGCTGTGTGAAAGGGCCCTGGGTTATCTGAGGCCCCTTCCACACAGCCCTATAGCCCAGAATATCAAGGCAGAAAATCCCACCTTACCTGCTTTGAACCGAGTTATCTGAGTCCACACTGCCGTATATTCCAGTTAAAAGCAGATACAGTAGAGTCTTGCTAATCCAACGTAAACGGGCCGGCAGAATGTTGGATAAGCAAATATGTTGGATAATAAGGAGAGATTAAGGAAAAGCCTATTAAACATCAAATTAGGTTATGATTTTACAAATTAAGCACCAAAACATTATGTTATACAACAAATTTGACAGAAAGAGTAGTTCAATACATGGTAATGTTATGTTGTAATTACTGTATTTACTAATTTAGCACCAAAATATCACGATGTATTGAAAACATTGACTACAAAAATGTGTTGGATAATCCAGAACGTTGGATAAGTGAGACTCTACTGTAATGTGGGATTTTATTCAGCTGGGTGGAAGGGGCCCTAGTGTGATGAGGTCCCAATAATAAGGGAAGAAGAAGGGGATAAGTGAGAGACTACTGTAATGTGGGATTTTATTCAGCTGGGTTGAAGGGGCCCTAGTGTGATGAGATCCTACTAGTAAGGGAAGAAGAGGAAGCTGTGCAAATCCCTCTTCATTCGTTCTTTTGTTTGGGTGTATATATTATATATCTGAGCATACGTATTTTTAAAATTTATATACTGTAATTTTATACTGTATTTAATTGTTTTTAATTGATTTTATGTATTGTTGATTGATTTTGTATAGGCAGTGTTGTAAACCACCCTGAGTCCCTTCGGGTGAGAAGGTCGGGATATAAATAGTGGAAATAAATAAATAAATAAATTTAAAACATGTATATTCCGCCCTTCTCACCCTGAAGGAGGTCCCCGGTGGCGCAGTGGGTTAAACCTTTGTGCCAGCAGGACTGATGACTTGAAGGTTGGCTTGCTGACCTGAAGATTGCCAGTTCAAATCCAACCTGGGGGGGAGTACGGATGAGCTCCCTCTATCAGACATGAGACGAGCCTCCTACAAGGATGCTAAAAACATTGAAAACATCTGGGCATCCCCTGCGCAATGTCCTTGCAAATGGCCAATTTTCTCACACCAGAAGCGACTTGCACAAAAAAACAAACAAACATGAAGGCGACTCAGGGTGGAGCACAACATATATACAGCAAACATTCAATGACGGAGCATAAAATAAACCATGAGTATACATAAACACTAAAATCAGTTATCTTCACATTAAAACCATTATTTAAAACCCTCACGAGTCAGCCACACCGTATCCCGTCAGCAAGGTGACATTTTCCATTGTTGCCATTATTGTACTGCCTCAAAGGCTTGGTGCCACAGCCAGGTTTGTACCATCTTTCTGAAGGACAGGAGGGAGGGGACTGATCTAATCTTGCCTGGGAGGGGATTCCATAGCTGAGGGGCAATCACTCAGAAGGCCCTGTCTCTCATCCTGGCCAATCACGCCTGTGACAGTGGCGGGACCAAGAACAGGGCCTCCCCAAAAGTTATCCACAGTGGTTCATACATACACGCACACAACTTTTATTTATATATATGTGTGTGTGTGTGTGTGTGTGTAGTGTATATGTATATATGTATTTGTGTGTGTCTTGTTGAAGGCTTTCATGGGTTGCTGTGAGTTTTCCGGGCTGTGTGGCCGTGTTCTAGAAGCATTCTCCCCTGAGGTTTTGCCTGCACCTACAGAGGTTGTGAGGTCTGTTGGAAACTAAACAAGTGAGGTTTATATATCTGTGGAATAATGTCTAGGATGGGGGAAAGAACTCTTCTCTGTTGAAGGCAAGTGTGAATGTTTTAATTAATCATCTTGATTAGCATTGAAAAGCCTTTCAGCTTCAAAGCCTTGTTTCCTGCCTGGGGGAATCCGTTGTTGTGTGGTGTTAACTGGCCCTGATTGTTCCATGCCTGGAATTCCTCTGTTTTCAAAGTGTTGTTCTTTATTTACTGTCCAGATTTTAGAGGTTTTTAAAATACTGGTAGTCAGATTTTGTTCATTTTCATTGTTTCCTCCTCTTTGTTATAAATATATTTAAAAAACAACACAATGCATGCCTTTTCTGCAGTGATTGCTGTTTTGCCCCCAGCTCTGTTAATTGAGGCATTTTTTGGTTTTTTTGTAGGCGTGTCTCTTTGAGAATCCTTAAAAAATAAAAATGTCTCCTTGGGTGCATCTACACTGTAGAATGAATGCAGGTTGATACTGCTTTAACTGCAATGGCTCAATGCTATGGAATCCTGGGAATTGTATTTTGGTACTTTTTAGCAGAGAAGGCTGAAAGCCTTGCAAAACTGCACCTTCTATGTGTTGTCGAAGGCTTTCATGGTTGGAGTGAGTTTTCCAGGCTGTATGGCCATGTTCCAGAAGCATTCTCTCCTGGCGTTTCACCTACATCTATGACAGGCATCCTCAAAAGTTGTGAGGTCTCAACCTCTGTACATGCCTGCCATAGATGTGGGTGAAACGGCAGGAGAGAATGCTTCTGGAACATGGCCATAAAGCCCGGAAAACTCACAGTAACCTGCACCTTCTGTGTTTTCCATAGCACTGAGTTTGTATGTAGTTTGTTGTGGCGCCAGCACTTCTGGGGAGAGAATACTTGATCCTACATCTTCCACGATTTCATGGCATAAAGTGGTGTCAAAACTTCGACTACCACAATTCCTAACAGGTGGTAAACTGGCTGGGATTTCTAGGAGTTGAAGTCCAAAGCACCTGGAAGGCTGAAGTTTGCCCACACCTGGTGTAGATGCTCTCCTTGTTTCTACCTGGGAGATCGGTTTCAACTTCGGAAACTTGGCAGATTGAGGTGGAGCAAAGGCATCCTTTAATGATCCCTTGGAGGAGGGAGGGAAGAGAGGAAGGAAGTAAGGAAAGGAGGCAGGGAGAGGGAGGGAAGCAAATCTGTAAACTTTCCTCCTGACTTCCCTGCTGCTGCTGCTCCTCCTCCTCCTTTGGCTGGAGTCTTCAATCACATCAAAGGCTGGAATGTGGGATTCATCTTGGGATGCCCACAGGGCAACTGTGGTTACAGATGTTCCTCTTTTCTCTGCCAAGTGCGAAGCCCTTCCCCTCTTCTTCACTCTGGTGACTTCTGTGGAGGAGAGGCAGAAGAGGGAAGAGCTGGGAAAGGCAGAAATAGATGAGCCATTTGATTTGAATGGAGAAAGCCCCTGGTAACTTGGTCTGGTCTCTGACCTAAAGCAGATGATGTCTATAATGTACTGCAGAGTGGGAAAAGGCTTGGTGTTTTTCTATCAGGCAGCTTTGGAAAGTCATTTCAAGAATTACATTACATACTTGAACCTGAGAAACCGTCTAAAATGCTAATTGGTAGCTGTTAATCTGGTTTTCTGTGATTTTCCGGGCTGTATGGCCATGTTCTAGAAACATTGTCTCGTGACATTTCAACCACATCTGGTTTTCAAAGGAATGTAGAAATCGTTTTGATTTTTGTTTTATGTTCCTTTATAGGTTTTGTGATTTCTGGTTAAAGAAATACCCACATTTACTCAAGTCTAATGCCCCATTGAACCTTATGCATACCTCAATTTTCAAAACTTTGAATCCAAAAAAAGTAATAATAAAAATACATCTTTATTTATACCCCACCACCATCTCCCCGAAGGGACTGGGGGCAGCTCACAGAATAATAATAATAATAATAATAATAATAATAATAACAACAACTTTATTTTTATACCCCGCCCCATCTCCCTGAAGGGACTCGGGGCGGCTTACATGGGGCCTTGCCCGATAAAACAATCAAATATCAAAACACAGCAATAAAACAGTTATCCAATAAAAACATCAATTACAGTAAAAACAATCGTTAAAATCAACATAAAACATACAATATTAACACTGGAGACTAATTCATAGAACCCAGGCAACGTGCAACATGTGCCGAAATGGACCGAAATGGGGAAGGTAATTTCACAGTTAAAATGGACAAAGTGCAATATAGCATTGGCAACACCTCAAGAATAGGGCTATTATAAAATGGGCAGATCGATCAGTCCAACACCAGATTAAGTATCAAAGGCCTTTTGAAAGAGCCAGAAGCACTTCAAGTGCCACATATAAACAACAGTACATAAGTATATAGGTAAAGGTTTCCCCTGACGTTAAGTCTAGTCGTGTCTGACTCTGGGGCTTGGTGCTCATCTTTATTTCTAAGCCAAAGAGCCGACATTGTCCGTAGACACCTCCAAGTTCATGTGGCTAGAATGACTGCATGGAGCACTGTTACTTTCTCTGTTGATCTACTCACATTTGCATGTTTTCGAATTGTTAGGTTGGCAGAAGCTGGGGCTGACAAGATTCGAATTGCCGACCTTTTGGTCAGCAAGTTCAGCAGCTCAGTGGTTTAACCTGCTGCGCCACCACAGGCTTCAAACAAGTTTATACACAATGGCATAAATATAAAAACAACAATGCACATAAAATCCCGTTAATGAAATTTTAAGAATTATAAAATTCTCTAAAATTGCTCCCGAATGTAATGCGCAGCGGCAAGAAGGTCACTCTTTGTAATTTGATCAAAAAAGGTGTGCATTACAGTTGCTACTTGCTTATGAACAAAAGTGTTAGAACACCACCAAAGCTTCCAACAATGGAAAGGAACACCTTGGGGTGCATCTATGCTATAGAAGGATCCACTTTCAATGCTATGGAATCATGGAGGATGTCGTTTTACAAGGCCTTAAGCCTTCTCTGACAGAGAATGCGGATGCCTCACCAAACTACAAATCCCAGGATTATATAGCATTGAGCCATGGCAATTAAATGAGAGATGACGTCCCTCAAATGGGAGTTCCTAAAGAAGCTTCCACTTTTGCTTTGGTTCAGTAGTAAGATTTCCGTATTATGCAAATCTAATGCACATTCTAATTTTGGTGAGGTAGTTCAGCTTAAAAAAGGTGAGCATTAGATTCGAGTAAATAGGGTACTTTGGCTACATCAAAAGTTTGGGCACTTACTTGGTTGCCTTTCCAGCATTTTCATGGGGAATATGTTGAGATGAAATGTTTTGTTCTGTGAAGGCACTCTGTTTTGGTCTTTGCAGGAGTTGTAGTTATTAGCAGTCTAATAGTGGAGCAGATCCAGATGTTCTGTGACTCTTAGGCTGTGTGTACACTGTAAATTCATGTAGTTTGATATCACTTTAACTACCATGGCTTAATGCTGTGGAGTCTTGGGAGTTGCAGTTCTACATGGTCTTTTTTACCTTCTCTGCCAAAGAGGGCTGGTCCCTTACCAAACCACAACTTCCATGATTCCTTAGCATTGAGCCGTGGCAGTTGAAGTTGTGTGAAACTGTGTTACCTCTGCAATGTAGATGCACCCTTGGACTTCATGTTCTTCAGTTTTAAGAAATTCATTTTGGATTTCATGTGTTCATTCAGAGGGCATTGTTTTCTTTTCTCTGTCAACAAATGTACGTTACCTATTTGATTACTCTATGCACTTGTCCTGTGTACAGCCACATGTTGAATATTGTTGATTGGAATAGTTATTTTCCCCAGTTTATTTATTTATTTCATGTCAAAAGCAGAATACATTTCTAATAATGGAAATAAAAAAAAGAAGAAATCACAAGCAACTAAATAGTTTTGGACCAAAAGCGGGCAACAGCAACCGCATTGTCTGTAGCTTTAAACAACTCCTCCTCCGTGCATGAGGCAGGACATTGTGGGCAAGCATACATATGCGGAGTTGTTTGTTCAGCTCCACAGTCACACAAGGTGGAGGATTCCTCCAGGTAGTGCCACCTTGCCAAGTTGTCTTTTGATCTGCCCACTCCGCTTCTGAGTCTGTTCAGGGACTTCCAAGTTGCCCATTCTTGGTTTGCCCCTGGAGGAAGACCCTCTTGGGGGGCCATCCAGTTAGAATTGCCAGGTTTAGCTGCCCAGAGGGACACCCTTGCTGTTGCTGGAGGAACATCAAGAGGAGTGGTGGTTCTCATGAAGCCCTTCCTTGATTTGAGTCTGGTGGGAGGAGGGTGATAGCCATGCAGTGGGTGGCTTTCACAATGTTCGACCTTTTTTTCTCTCACCGTTAGCAGCAACTTCCCGTCGCACGTCAGGAGAGGCAATGCCAGCTAAGTTGTAGAGTTTATCAACAGGTGTAGGTTTAAGGCATCCTGTGATGATTCTGCATGTTTCATTCAGTGCTATGTCCACCTGCTTTGCATGGGCAGACTTGTGCCAAACAGGACAGGCATACTCTGCAGTTGAGAAAGACAAGGCCAGGGCTGATGTTCTTATTACTTGTGGGTCTGCTCCCCATGCGCTGCCAGTCAGTTTCCGCAGGATGTTATTGGATGAATAAGCATTGGATGAATTTTCCCCAGTAATTTACCTGTTGACGTTGCAGCCTAAACCTAATGTATATTTGGCAATGATATTAACCCAAAGGCATCAGATTTCAGGAGCTATAGTCCACTCTGTCAGTTGTGTTTCATGTTGACTTAAACAGACGATTTTCTACAAAAGTGCCACAGTACAGAATTGCTTACCACATACTTATATAGCATTTCTGCCATCGTGTTCCAATATTTAAAAGGTTATATCTACTCTTTGATCTTTGTAAGGTAATCTACATCTTATTGCAGGTCTGTGCATTTTTAAAAACTGGCGATAATCTGTAAGCATAATGAAGGCAGACATGACATAGTTTGTTTTTCTGCATTATAAGTAGTCAGTCTTGAGTAATACAGGTTAGCCCTGTTTCCCGTGACAACTCCCTCATTAGCGTAAATGAAAACTGATGCCATAAATGGGACAGGCTTGTCTGTTCAGTACTGTTGACAGTTTCCCTTGCTCTCGCACCAGTGACAGTGGTCCAAAGTCTGTTTCCTGGACTCTCTTCATCTATAGTAAATTCAGCAGTGTAGCAATATGATTTGTTAAGAAAGCATGCATATCCATTTGTGGAATGTTGTTGGTAGACGGATCTCATCCTGAAATAGATAAGATTGTTTTGTACAACTCTAGATCACCTAGGAAAGATGTGTTCTGCTTGCCCCACCTTTCAAAAGGTGTGAAAATCTGGAAGATTTAGTCTGTCTGGAACATGTGAATCTGTCTGGGAAATGGGTGGCCCTTTAATTGTCATCAACCCTAGCTGACAGGTGAGGAAAGATAATTACTATTGGGTGACCGTAAAACACACATGTGTTTCCATGGCTAAGAGGTGATTTGAACCCTGGTCTTCCAGAACTCAACACTTGAACCACTACACCAGTGGTCTCAACCTATGGGTCCCCAGATGTTTTGGCCTTCAACTCCCAGAAATCCTAACAGCTGGTAAACTGGCTGGGATTTCTGGAAGTTGTAGGCCAAAACACCTGGAGACCCACAGGTTGAGACCACTGCACAACTGTGTTGACTCTACTGTGCTATTAATGGTTCCCAAATATTATCACTTATAAAGGATCTGCTTCTACTGTGAATAAACAGTATCGGGGTTGCTTGCTAGATAAAAGGAATCTGAGACTCTTTTTCGTTGGCAGAAACACAACAGCCATGTATCAGCAGACATAATGCAGGACTTTTAACACTATGCCAACAATACTATTTGTCACACGGCATGTGTAATGGCCATCACTTTCTTTAGAAAACCTGTGTTTTTTCTACAGCTGAAGATATTTCATTCATAGGCTAGACCTGGACGTTCCAGCTGAAATTAGTGTGAGTGCAATGTATGCACTTTCTGGCATATTCTAGGTGGCTTTTGGTGGATTGTACTTGCATTGTAGAGATATTTCATTTCCTCAGTACTGGACATGCTGTATCTTAAAGCCTGGGAAGTGCAATGTATCTGGTGTCTAAAGTGATGGTGAATGCACCATCAAAGTTACAAAGTGTGTGATAAAGCAAATTGTGGACTAGGGAGTGGAGAACTGGTCCATTAATATGATTTCTATTTTTGTGGAGTTGTGACAGATTTTGTGCCTTGGTATGCATATACAATATAAATTATGACTTTAAGCCATCTGGAGATGTTTTGAGTTATAGGTTGGTTGGTAGGTAATGTTGGCTAGAAATTGTGGTTCTGGAGAAAGGTGACTAAAATGATAAAGGGTCTGGAGAACAAGCCGTATGCGGAGTAGCTTAAAGAGCTGGGCATGTTTAGCCTGCAGAAGAGAAGGCTGAGAGGAGACAATGACAAATATGTGAGGGGAAGACATACGAAAGAGGGAGCAAGCTTGTTTTCTGCTGCCCTGGAGACTAGGACATAGAACAATGGCTTCAAACTACAGGAAAGGAGATTCCACCTGAACATCAGGAAGAACTTCCTCACTGTGAGAGTTGTTCAGCAGTGGAACTCTCTGCCCTGGAGTGTGGTAGAGGCTCCTTCTTTGGAGGCTTGTAAACAGAGGCTGGATGGCCATCTGTCGGGGGTGCTTTGAATGTGATTTTCCTGCTTCTTGGCAGGGGGTTGGACTGGATGGCCTATGAGGTCTCTTCCAATTCTTGGATTCTACAGGGAAAGTGAAATCTTTAGGTTTCTGATGACCACCTAAAGTTTGAGTCTAAAACATTTTATAATTTATGAGACATATGGCTAGTTCTCCCTAAAACTGAATTGAATAGCTCTTTGTGTTGATATTCCAGTGTGAAAAGATGTGCTTTGACAGAATTCACTGCTTCCCAGGAAGTGCACATGAATAGGCAAAGAAAGCTATATCAGAGTGGATCCATATGGCCACCTAAACCTTTTTTTCTCTTACATGGAATGTGTTGAGACACTACCGGCAGCTGGCCAAAAATTTGGATTTGGGAAGTGTCTACGTTATTTAAAAGACAAATGTTCATTTATCACCAGGTCTCTCATCTGTTTTGACTTAAATGCAGCCACAGGATGCAACTGTTTGGAAAACTTATATGAATTAAAGGTCTTTCTTTTGGCACATTGATTTTTGGAGAAGAAATATATCCAGTCCTAGTGTGGATTGATGCAACTTGCTTGCTTTAGGAAGGAAGCAAACACATGTTGGCTTTTCAGGCAGCTAGCATATGCTTTTGTGGTCCCATGAATTAGTCCACATTTGAAGATTATGCTGTGAGCTTTAATTCGGAGCAGGGTGCTTCAATCCATATGTAAAATCCTTGGATAACACTGATTCTTTCATGGACTTGTCATTGTCAGTCTCTTTATGTAGTTTTATTCAACTCTTGAATACTGCAGCAAAGTTGGAAAAAGACATGTGCTGCTTATTAGGAGTTGCTGGAGCAATTCCTTGGATTCAGCGGAAAGTTAAAAGAAAACCAAAAACACAGAAAGCATCTAAAATCACAGCGAATAGTTCCTAAGAGAAGCTAAAAGAAATCAAAACAAAGTTGTATAACTTTTCATTAGAAATTTTGGTGTTAGCCGTTTACATGCTGTTTTACATAAGCTGTACCATAGAAAAGCGATTTTTAGCAGGTGATAAGGAAATCTAGTTGTGTGTGTCTGGTAGCTTTTGATGTGCTAGGCATTTGGTGAAGGTGATGTCAGGCAGATCTGTTGCTGACTCAGTTCTAGTTGGGAAAAAAATCTTAGAAGTGATAAAGGAATTATTTTTGAGGCATGATGTCTCCTAATTCCTTCTTTGTATTGACTGAAACTCCTTTCTAGACCCCAAAGCTCTAGTGTCTGTGGGGCACTTAACTCTAGATGAGAATGGTGTTGATCACATTGGTCCTATAGCTCAACCAAGCTCAGACTTCCAGATCTTGTTGGGTTGAAACTCCCACCTATCCTTGTTGACATGATCAGGAATGCTGGGAATTCCAGTTCAGCAACATCTTGTAAGCTCCTTCATTCTCAACCAGTTGTAATAGACTCTAAAGCAGTGGTTCTCAACCTGTGGGTCCCCAGATGTTTTGGCCTTCAACCTGCAGAAATCTTAACAGCTGGTAAACTGGTTGGGATTTCTAGGAGTTGTAGGTCAAAACACCTAGGGGCCCACAGGTTGAAAACCACTGCTCTAAAGCATTAGGCATGGTTTGAGGAATTGTGTAAACTGTCTTACACAGAGCAGCATTGGGAACCAGGGTGTATAAGGAAGTGATATTTAAACTGAGTTGTCTATAAATGCCTGTTGTGTTTGCAGAAATTACCCTTAAGAGGCAGTGGATATCCTTTTGGCCCTGTCAGATCAGATCTTGCTTCTTCTTCTTTGACCTCATTGTTTCTTCATGTTGAGCAGGTAAAACATGCCTTATTCAACACTGAGAACTGCTACTAAGATGTTTGGTGGTTAAAAAAAAATCTGTGTTTCATTCACAATATGTTTCACATGTTGGGTCTGTTTCACTCACAATATGTTGGCTGCCAGAAAATTACATATGCTTCCTCAGATAGAGTAACTTGCTGAATTTCTGGCTGAGTTTACTTTGTTTTGAGTTGTCCTGTATGCCATTTTGGCAGAAGACTGCAAAGGCACCTCACTAAAGGAAGAGATCCCACAAAAGTTTTTTAAAAGCTGACAAAATCCTGGCTTGATGTGTGTGTATGGGCGTGCTTTAAGTCACCCGTGGAGCAGTGCCGACCCCATGAAGTTCATAGTTTTCTTAGCCACTGAATATTCAAAGTTGGACTACAGTTCTGGAGAGCAGGATTCAATTCCCTGCTTGGCTGTGGAAACCTACTGGGTGGTAATGGCTGAGTCACAGACTCTATGCCTCAGAAAACTCCATGATAGGTTTGCTTTGGGGTCTTTATATGTCGGAAATGACTTGAAGGCACACAACAACAACAGCAACAACAACAACAACAACAACAACAACAACAACAACAACAACAACAAGGCCACTGATAACACTATGTAACATGATTTTTGTTCTGGGGTTATAAATGTCATTTCCTAATTGGTTCTGTCATAAAACATGGGAAAAGTTTATTAACTTTGTTTTTGCTGTGCCTCCTGGAGCACATTTTGCAACAGTTTTTCAATGAATATCTCAGTCTCAACCAATTCAACATACTGGTAGTTTGTGGCAGCCACAAAAACAAAGTTTCTGGAGTATAACTTCTACTTTCAAAGTACTACACAATTAAACAGGAATAACACTTTCAAACCATGAACAGAATATTTTTTACAAATTTTGTTACATAGTGTAATTGAAAAGTGTCTTTAAAATGACCCAGAAGATAGCTTAGAATATGGTAGTGGCAACAATTGCTCAGTTGAACCAGTGGAATCATATGATTTTGGTCTGCTTTAAAACCTTACATAGCTTGATATCTCACAATCTGTAGGATTCCCTTTTCAATTACTGGGGAACCATAACTCAGGGGATGATCTTCTTCAAACTGAGTGTCCACACGTGTCAGTTGTAGTATTCCAACTACAGAAAACATTCCCTAAGAAGAGTAACTGTCACCAATGCTGCATTCCTTTCAGCCAGCCTTTTTGAATTGTATCTGCTACTTTCTTTGTTTTATGCTGATGTGCTTTTATTATATTTGTACACGTCCTTCGTATCAGCCAGACTGAAGGACATTTTAAATGTGTTTCAATAAATAAATGTAACTCAAGCTTTGCAATAACTGAGAGGAACCCTCAAAGCTCAAAGCGTGCCATTAATCACTGGAAACCCGATGGAGCAATCTCATTTTCAGCAGTCATTCAAAGGCTGGTGGTGAGGAAGCCAACCTGATCTGCCTGGGGGGAAGTCCCAAAACTTGGGCTCTCTTAGACGAAAGCTGCCAGCTTTCATACACTTATGCCTGGGAAGCTTTTGTAGGCTAGGTGATTCATTTTAATTTTTATAAATTCAAATAATTTTAAATACAAAGACTGACTGTGGTCCAGTGGCATTTTCATGCTCTTGTTAAATTGTGCCAGTAAAAGTCTTTCTTTGATATGTTTTAAACATGATACCATGACTGTACATTGGACTGTGATAAGCTGACTTCTGACTTGAACATCTGGTTGGCCAAAGCAGACCCTCTCCTCCCTTGACTGTGACAGTTAAGCACTTCTGGTGCCTGCTGTTATTGTCTGCTGTGCCTGTGCCTGTCCATCTTTCCTCATAGGGAAGCATTTAAAAGTAATTATTTTTCATGAAGATCAGCAGCTTTTGAACTTCATCATTATCACAAGAGCTCTGCATGTAGGGAATCAATAGTTCCAGCATCTTGTCCTTAAAGTGTCTTTGTTCTTTAATTTCTCTCAGATTTCACCCCTTTGGTGTTCATTACTTCATTGGTCATCAGATCATCACAGTCAGTCTTGAACAAAATAACCCAGAGATCGGATCGTATAATGGTGGTATTTATACTATGGGTTTACAACCCATTTCTTTCAAATAAATGAGAAAGTTTTAATCCCAAAGAGCACAGGTCTGTGGCCTGATTAAGTTATTCGTGGTAAGCATCCATTCATAATTTTTCTGTCTTCCACAATTATGCTGTGTTGGATTGATTTAATATCCTGGTCTGGCTGTTCATTGGATGGGGCAAGGAGCTGCAAATACACTTGGGGTTTCTCACCTGTTTCCTCTAAGTAAGTAGGTACTCAGCATGAACATTGCAGCATAATATAGATCATTGGTAGGAATTTTGGCTTGCTATGTGTTATTAGATTGAAACTCCTAGCAATCCTATACAGTGTAGCCAATGGAGAGGAACGCAGGTTCAGTATCATCTGGAGCTCGACATGATTCCTGTACGTTCTTGCAACTATTTTGCTAGATGATTTTGTTTCAGCTAGTAATGAATTGGGCCTCCGGTGGCACTGAGCTGCTGAACTTGCAGACCGAAAGGTCCCAGGTTCAAATCCAGGGAGTGGAGTGAGCGCCAGCTGTTAGCTCCAGCTTCTGCCAACCTAGCAGTTCGAAAACATGCAAATATGAGTAGATCAATAGGTACCGCTTCAGCAGGAAGGTAACGGCGTTCCATGAAGTCATTCCGGCCACATGACCTTGGAGGTGTCTACGGACAACGCCGGCTCTTCGGCTTAGAAATGGAGATGAGCACCAACCCCCAGAGTCGGACACGACTAGACTTAACGTCAGGGGAAACCTTTACCCTTTACTAATAATGAAATAAATTCATGTGAAAAGAAAGTTGTTCTCAAAGGCAAGGAAGAAATGATGCAGGAAGTTGACTTGGCATGAATTTTATCAGAGCAGGAAATGGATTTGGGCTTTTGCTCTGTTGATCTGTTGATGTGACTGCTGAGTTGGTAGAAAAAACAAAGGACGAGTGCTAGTATACCCCAGTTGACAAAGCAGATGTGTTCATGAACATTACTTTAGCAGAAAATATGGTACCAGAGGCAAGTTTTCTGTAGCTGGAAAACTACAACTGACACATGTGTGGACAGAAATAACATGGTAAGAATAGGTATAAGAAGAGCAGCTTAACATGTTTCAGCAAAGTGTTCATTCCAACTCACAATATGGACAAGTGACATAAAACAACCAAGTCAGGCAGTCCTTGCAGAAGTAAAGAAAAAAACATTGTGAACCTTCTTGAGATCAATAGAAACGTTGTTATTATTATTATTATTATTATTATTATTATTAAACTTTATTTGTACCCCGCTAGCATCTCCCGAAGGACTCGATGCGGCTTACAAAGGCCAAGGCCTCAACACACAATATAACAATACAAAACAAAAAGCAAATTAAAAACAATTAAAACAGTATAAACAACAAGCAATAACAATACGCTAAAACACAATAGAACTGGGCCGGGCCAGAGTAATGGGTACAAGATTAAAAGTGCTGATGTGACAGGTGATATATAAGGCTTATAGGGCAAGTGCAGAGTGCAATATGCGATCTTAATTCTAATAAAGTGCTTATGGGACTTGGTATTGGAGATTTCCTATTAATCTGGGAACGTTTCTTCCAAATGCATCCATTTTTAAAATTTCACCAGTCTCCACTTCTCTTACGATTTCCATTTTGGTGGCCCAAACAGACCTCTGCTTCTTTTCTGCGATAGTTAATGAAGCACTTTAATTGCTTTCCTCTCTATTTTGTCATTCACACATGCTCAGTAAGCATTGTGGGAACTGTTTATTGTGTCTGTTGCGTGCCCACTTAGCAATAGTAGGATAAGCTAGAGCGGAATCCCATTCTTCCCAGCTTTCAAGTTGTAGTTTTTTTTTTAATTCTCACATGCTTCTACGAACGATTGTTTCTCCAGCCCTCCTTTACCATCACCCTAATATTGATGCTTTTGAATTAACTCCCTTCAAGACAGAGGACAAGGTGGAAAAGCAAGATCTGAGGACATAAAAACACTTTTTAGAAAGGGGCATTTTATCAGAGATTTTGTTGATTGAAGTATGCCTATGATGATTATCTTTTGGCTTGCTGTATTTAAATAGCCAGCCTGGTGTGTGTAAGCTGTCTGCAATGACAATGCTGTATTGTTCCCCTGTTCTGGTATATTCTTTCTTTCATTGTAAGCTCCCTTTTCAAATTGGTGACTAATAAACAGTGTGTTGGGCTTATTTGCTCCTCTGGTTGCTGGAATTTAAGAGAAGTCAGTTTGAATGGAGCTAATCAGCAGGAATTGGCACTGAGCAGTATTTTCACACACTGCAGGGCAGGAACACAAGTCTTGGCTCAATTGGTTGCTGGAATTACGCTGGGGGGAAATGGTGAATGGATTTTTTGACCTGTTTTCATCTTTTTAAAAAATTCAAGGTCTAAACAGGAGCTCCTTTGCTTCCAAATAATGTTGAAAATTAGGAGATTCTTGCCCCATCCTTATGGCTCATGGGACTGAAAAGCGAAAACTTTCCACCCAAGAATGAGTAAACTCGCCTCTCTATGAAGCTTCTGCATATTTTATGACTTCTTTCTGTGCCATGTTATAATCTGCTCAATAAATTTGTGTTTTACGTTTTGCCACAGTTGGAAAAGGAACTCGCTGTGCGGAGTCATGCTGAAAGAGTTTAGTTTATGGAAAAGCCTAATAAATGTTGTGTGAGAGGAACATGCATCCCTTGGGGATTCTTATGTGTTTAGTCAAGTTACCAGTGTGTTCCTCCTCCTCCTTTTCTTTTGAAAAAGATAGTTTAATCTTTGATCTTGTAGCTGGGATGGGGAAGGAGGGGCAAAGTGTGACCCATGGGGGTCTTCTGGGCCCCCCAGCAGTCAAAATTTCCCTCAATACACTCAAATTGCCCCCCAAAATACTCTGGAGGTATCGATGGCACTTCCATCATGTTTTTTGGGGTCAAAATAATTTTTCAGAGATAATGTCTTTGATTTGAAAATGAATCAAATTGCTCATAGGGGGTTTGGGTTGATTTTGCCATCTCTCAGGAGAGGCCTTTTTTGAGAGCCCAGAAATATGAAAATCCCCTGTGGGGGTATGCAAACATTTAGGAACAAATATTTATGTATTTAGTTTTCTGTTTGTTTATTGGGCAGGGTCGATGTGACCCTCGAAGTTGTCCTAGGGGCTTCATGAGGACCCCCTGCCTTCCACAATTGCTCATAGTTGTTTTATCCAAAGCTGTTGAATGTGAGGCAAATTTTCTTGTTTTTATTTATTAAATGCTCAAGACCGCTGCAGAAAAGGGTGGCACATTGAGACATTGCCCTTGCTGCAAGCCTCAGTGAGCCTAAAAATGACTGAACATAGGGAAACAAGATATTTCCTATACAACAGGAATGGGAATCATGCACCCCTCTGAATGTTGTCATTGAATTGCTCTTTTTCAGCAGCCCTAGGATGCATCACCACTAGAATTAATGCAGTTTGACACTACTTTAACAAGGCTCAATATTTTGGAATCATGAGAATTGTAGTTTCGTGAGGCACTAGCACTGTTTTGGCAGAGAATGCTTAAAACTTTGTTATCTGATATTTGCATTTTGCACGTATTTGCAAAATTTGCAATACTGGAAAAATGGTAAGGTAATAAATAGTACTAGCATTTGTTGTGAGCAGGATATAGTTGCTGTTAGTAGGTCTGGGTTAGCTTGTGCAGTTGCTTTAATATGGCAGAGTACACAGACATTATTTTATTAAGGTATCAGAAAGAAAGTCCAGCTGTTTTACAGAGAATATAATGAAACTCCGTAGCCCTAATCCCTAATAACTTGCATCTGCTGGGAATGCGTTTTTGATTTATGGAGCCGGGGAAGTGTGTGTCAATTCCTCTAAAATGTTGAGATGCAAAGGATGATCTTCACACATTTGCAAGTACTGACATTTGTATGGCAAAGATGACTTAACAGGGTAGGGCCACATCAAAGAAATTGGTAAGCGGGGGAGGTGATCACAACAGGAGAACTGATGGCTCTGTGTTGTAATCCACATTTTGATTTTGGTTGTGCATGGGCACGGATGGGGTGCTTAAGTCATACTCATGGCTTTGAGTTTTGGGTGGGTGAATAATATCTTGTGCAGAGCAGGTTGAAAGCCACAATGCAGACTGAGCATGCTGAGGCATCCTTATTACAAACAAAGACATGTTATAACGTTGGTGTTTTCTAATTGTAGTTGCATATGGCTGAGTGGCTGGTGAGAACAGGCCCTTAGGCCTTGTCTGAGTTGCAGCTATAACTGAGTCATGAGATCAAGTTTCAACACAGCTGCCTGCCCCTCTGACCAAGCTGCTGCTCTGCTGAAATCCAAAGTAGCCTTTATGCAGGTCTCCTTCTCTTTGCTGTGCCTGTGTTTCCTTTCTTGTTCATTCTGGATGTGGGATTCATTTGCATTGTGTCTGCAACACCTTCCCTGTGTTTCCATAATATGTAATTTTGAGCTGTATCCTTTAATACAGGTTTAAGGCTTGTAAAAGTTAATGGGAACTTTGTCAGAGCAGATCAAAAGTTGTATTGGGCATTTTGTCTTTGAACTCTCCCATCTTTTATCATATTAAAAGGCTACCCCACAAACCACCTGTATACAGAAGAGATAATTGCTCTGCCTGAATTATCGTGTTTTGTTACTACTGTACTGAGAAACACCTTTTCAAAATGGAATGTGTTTCATAATTCCTGGGAAAATATGGCTTCATGCATAATTAACTCACAATTTGAACATTTAAATTACTTGTGGGGTTTGGTTCAGGACACTCCTCCCCACCTACCCCCTAGATACAAAAATCTGTTAGTGTTCAGATTTCATTATGTATATTGACCTTTTATATACAGGACAATGTTGTCCTGTATATAAAATGATGGACACTATTGTAATCAATTTTTTTTTTATGTCAGGAGCAACCGGAGTTGCACATTGTAATCAAATGCAATCAAATGATTGCTAGAGGATCTTTGAAAGAAGCCCCTGGTGGTGCAGTGAGTTAAACTGCTGACCTGCTGAACTTGCTAACCGAAAGGTTGGTGGTTCGAATCCGGGGAGCGAGGTGAGCTCCCGCTGTTAGCCCCAGCTTCTGCCAACCTAGCAGTTTGAAAACATGCAAATCTGAGTAGATCAGTAAGTACTGCTCTGGTGGGAAGGTAACATAGTGTTCGATGTATAGCAAAATCAGGCTTTGTTTTTTGGATTTCCCTCCCAAATATTTTCACATTCAGCCCTCTGTAGTTATCGTCAATGTTGACTGATAGGTTTTTAGTGAGTTTCACATTCTGTGGTTATTTTGTATGGCAGATTTAAGTAGGGTTCTTGTCTGACCACCGAGAGGGGATCTCCATGATCCCTTTTGTTACTCTGGGCTACATTAGTGTATTAAAATTCAGTGTGCACACTGTATAAGTAGATGGACATGTTCAGAATAGCTGCCACATGTACATGTGCAAGTTTATCATAGTTCTAGTTTAGCAGCCATTGGAATATTTAGAGTGCATGTACATAATTTTTTTAGAGTTTAATGGGCCATGTTTTATCTTATGTTGAACAACTCTAAGGCGAGCAGTTCCTCTCACCATTGAGCTGCAGTGGCACAATAGATTAAACCCTTGTGCCAGCTGGACTGCTGACCTGAAGGTTGAAGGTTTGAATCTGTGAGATGGAATGAGCTCCCATCTGTCAGCTCTAGCTTCCCATGCGGTAACATGAGAGAAGCCCCCCGCAGGATGGTAACACATCCGGGTGTCTTCTGGGCAATGTCTTTGAAGACAACCAATTATCTCACATCTGAAGCGACTTGCCTCAATTAGCTTCTGACAACGATTTTTAAAAAGTTCCTCTCAGTTCTTGTTTCTGAATAAGCAGTGTTAGTCGAATTGATGCATTCGCTGTTTTGATGAAACAGGCCTACTGCAATTGAAATGTTACATAATCTGTATCACATACCTCTGACTTTCATATTTGCAAATACAGTAGAGTGTCACTTATCCAAGCCTCGCTTATCCAAGCATCTGGATTATCCAAGCCATTTTTGTAGTCAAGGTTTCCAATATATCGTGATATTTTGGTGCTAAATTTGTAAATACAGTAATTACAATATAACATTACTGCGTATTGAACTACTTTTTCTGTCAAATTTGTTGTATAACATGATGTTTTGGTGTTTAATTTGTAAAATCATAACCTAATTTGATGTTTAATTGGCTTTTCCTTAATCTCTCCTTATTATCCAAGATATTCGCTTATCCAAGTTTCTGCCGGCCCGTTTAGCTTGGATAAGTGAGACTACTGTACTGTTAGCTATGCTGCACCTGCTCAAATGCATTGAAGGGCTGTAAAGAAGCCTTCTCTTTAGGTCAAAAGTGCAAGTGATCCGTGGTCAAATAATTTTGGGTATGCTAACTTATATTTTTGGCCATGGTACAAAGAAAGTCTCTCTGCTTTTTTAAATGACTGGGTTGACATACTAAAATTTACATACAGTACTTCTGCAAGATCTGGATGCACTCAAAGTTACAGTCTATTTTTTTTACACTGCACCGGGATTCTTATCTGTGCAACATGTATGTGCACAAAAACACAAAGGGGCTCAAACAGCATATTAAGAAAGCTTTTAATTGGGATCAGGCTGTGGGAAGGTACTTCATCCCTAATGTTGTCCACTTGTGAAGCAGAAAACTCCATGCGCCATTGGTTTCTTTTATCTGCCATATCTCTCTTGAACATGGGATATATTATAATATTTTGCAATGAGGAATAGGATTTTAATAAATTCAAGAGGTGCAGCATCTTAAAGACTAATCAAATTCTTACAGCATGAGTTTCCTGGATTATATAGCCTACTATATCAGGTCCAATTATAAAAAACATCTTAATAGTTTTTTGTGCTGCTGCAGTGTACAACTTTGGCTCAAGAGAAGTCTCGTTTTTACAAGTTTGTTGCATGACTCATCTGTGTTGAGCTGCCAGCATTTGTGGGCTCTCAGGCTAGAATTTAAGAAAAGTGTTTTGCTGGGTAGTGTCACATCTGCTGACAGTATATGGAATTGTGTTTATGGAAAACTATTACAGTAGGATTGCCTGCTAGAGATAGAGCTCTAACACATGCTTTTGATTTCAGCCAAATAAAGTACGTATACAGCTGCACTTCATTTGATTGCTGGTATAAATACCCCAAAGTTTTTCTGATCTGGGAGCTAAGCAGGTTTAGCCCTGATTAATACTTACATGGGAAACCATCAATGAATATCAGATTCTGTAGACTATATTTCAGAGGAAGGGACAAGGCCAAACCACCTGAGTATTCTTTGTTGAAGAAAATTAGTGAGGTTATTGTAAGTTGACAGGTTATTTCTAGGCACATAAACAGGCACACATCTTCCTAGGTGGAAATGGAAAAGTATTACGGTAAATCATATTTGACAAATAGTTTTTTCCTATCTACAGTGGACTTTTTATAGATACCTTATAAAGGCAAGGCTGCATTTGAAGTGCGTATTATACATGTATGCATATTGTCAGGTAGATCTCATATACTTCAATGAAAATTAATTTTTGCTATCAAATCAATGATGGCCCTACACTAATATACCAGTATACATCTTTCACTCCCTTGAGCCTGTTTTCTTTCTCTTTTTTGTGGAATTAAAATATTTACAGACTGCTCTCTTGGATTCTCAGATGTTAGAAAATCCTTTGGGAAGATCGTGTTAGGCAAGGCTTTAATTTACATTTTATAATTGAGATTACCCCCATTTAACTGAACGTGATTTCCAACACAGTATATATGAGATGATGTTATCTCTTATATTGTTAAGGTTAGTATATCGTAAGGTTCAGAGAGGATGTTGGGCTTAGATGAAGGAGACCTAGATTCAAATCCCTGCTCATTTAGGATTTTTATGGACCACTTACAACCTTTCGGCGCAATGCACCTCACACCTTGTTATTGAGGATAAAAATGGGGTAATCTCTTATGAGTCTTCTTTGGAGAAAGGTGGGACAGACACCTAATAAATTCAAATCTGGAAGTCAGTCTTAGAATTTTCAGTGCTTCATTTTACTACTATAAATGTGTAGTTTGTTTCTCTTATGGACATGCAGGTTTGTGTCTTGCGATTGAATTTTTTAAGCTGCATTTTTTTTGGCAGCCTTTCAACCCCAAAGTGGTTTCCTGCAGCCTAGCACTATAAAATATATCATTTGTCCAGGGAGGCCTATGCATTACAGAAATGAAAAATTCCCTTTTCTGACAGCATTTATTGCTTAATGTGCAGTAATTTGGTTGCCAGAAACAGCTGGCACAGTAGGGTGGGACGATGGGATGAGAGGGAAGTCAAGGGAAGGGCTTCCTCCAAACGCCTAAGGAGGGAATCGGGTTACGCAGACTGTCATTAACCACAGGGCACATTACTCTCAAGCGCTGCTTCATGTCTGAGCGGAGGAGCCCCCGGCTCAGACGGAAGGCATTTCAGTTGAACAATGGAGAGAAAAATCTTCTGGCGCTTTCAAGTGATTTGCTTCCAGTTGCCATAAAAGCATTGTGCTCCCTCCTCCCTTACAGTGAGTGTCCTTGTGTGTAGCAGAAGCTCTCCACAGCAGTAGACTTTTTAGAAAGGTTAAGTGCAGACTTGGCTTCCCTTGTATTGCATTGGTTTCTTCCGCGGTGTGTTAAGGAAAGGCAGCGGTGAGACGTCTCACAGCTAAGCTTCATAAAATATATATCTTTGGGAAGGAGTAAGGTCCACCCCGAGTTCAGTAGGACACCTCCCAATAGGCCCAAGGTGGCAACCTTATGCACAATTGCTTGATTTGTTTTTGGACTGGTTGATTTTCTGCAATAAATAGTGAAATGTTGGGGGTGATTGCCATTTGCAAGAGTGATTACTACACATAGCATGCCTGGCTGTTTTCTCTCCCCCCTCCCTGGATAACAGATTAAACCCAAATAAGATAAAGAGGAGGCTTTATGGCTGTGTGCGAGCTCTGCTGGCATGGATTTCTTTTTCTTGTATTGATTCTTGAGAAGCACATAAGGTTGGCTAGTGAGACCGAAAGCATACTTAAATGACACTGGAGACAGCTGTCTGTTACAGTGGGACATGTATACTGGCTGCTTTGGCGCCAGACAGCTCTCTCATCAATGTGCACATTAATAACAATATTTTAGTAAAGGGCTCTTTAATTCCCGTTTATTAAAGTCATTGGCATGTTCCCCGTCTTCAAAGGGCCAACTCCTCCCCCTTCAAAGGACGCCTGTGGGTGTGATGTTGGTATTAAAGGTGGAAATATTTCATTCTCTCCCTCGTCTTCCTCTGAGATTGTTTTGGAAGGGGTGGGAAGAATTGTGCTTTCAGACTCTTATCAGAAAGTTAAAGGAAATCGGCACTTAAAAAAGAATGGCTGTCTAGTTCAAAATACAGTTATCTAATCATTAGTGTGTGTACAAAAGCACACACTTTTTTGTTTATCCAAAATCTTCATGCCGTTCTCTCTTTCTCTCCCCTTCAGATAACAGCTATAATTCCAGATGTTGTTTGGACTAAAGATAGTGAATTAAAAAAAGCTTTCTTAATGATAATAACAGAGTCAGGCTGGCTGCTTCTGCTCTGTCAGGGAAATGGAGAGATAAAATTCCATTAATGGTGCATGCATTGCCTAAGTAGCTCATAAAACAATGTGGTCTTCGCTGGAAATAAGTTCCAAATTGGCAGCGATCGGTGCCAACTGCACAAGGAGACAGCTGCACAGACTGACGAAAGTAATGTGTGTTTGACTGGGCTGTGTGTGTATGTGAGTAAGTGTGAGAGAGTGCAAGGAGATGATGGCTGCTGAGAAAGGAAAACTTTCAATGGGTTGAGAAAAATCCTGTGTGTTCTGCCTTACAGTTGTGTCCCACGCTGTTTCAGGTCCATTCATTTATTTCTGTGGTTTTCTATAGAAAGAACTTAAAACATGGGATTGATTCCCCTATCGACCTTTGAATGTATTCCTATTTGTAGAAGAAATCCACACAAATTATCTCTCATTTATTTAATAGAGTGGTGTTTGGATCACCTATGATCTTAGGTGTGTGTGTGTGTGTGTGTGTGTGTGTGGAGGCCCACAACCCAAGAAACACTATTTTTGACCACTATTTTTTAATGGGAAAGGTCTTTTCATTTTAAAGCCTGATATAGCCTGCAGTGGGATACTCAGGGCTCAAATTTAGTCTCTGGACTGAAAGAAGTAATCTAAAACTAACAAAATGCATTTCAACAGGGAGAAATGTAAGGTTAGTAGGCATTTCGGAAAAAATATGTACAGCTTTAGGACAGTTGATACCTGGCTTGACAACAATGATTATGAAAGGGATCTAGGAGTAGACCCCAAACTGAACATAAGTCAACAGCTAAAAACTCTAGGCTACATCAGTAGGAGTTTAACGTCTGAGTGATTTTAGTGCCACTCTGTTCTGTTTTGGTCCTCAGCTGAAGCATTGTGTCAAGGTTTGACCTGACCACCATAGATCAAGAAGGATATTGACAAGCTGGAAAGTGGCCAGAGCAGGGCAACCAAAGTGGTAAAAAGTCTGGAAATCCCTTGGTTATGTTTAGCCTGGAGAAGAGAAGGTTAGGATGTGACATGGCAGTCATGTTTAAATATTTGAAAGGGTGTCATATTGAAGATGATGCAAACCTGTTTTCTGATGTTCTAGATACTAAGTCATGAAACAAAAGATTCCAATTCCAAGAAAAAAAGATTCTACCTAAACATTTGAAAAAATTTCTTAATGGCAGTAAATATTCAACAGTAGGCTATTCTGAAGTGGGGTTTCCCACACTGGAGGTTTCTATACAGAGACTGAATGGCCATCGGTCAGGATGCTTTTTATTGTGTTTTCCTGCATTGCAGAATGAAGTTGGACCGAATGGTCCTTGTGGTCTCTATAGATTTGTAGGAAGGGCCAGCATTTATTCCAGCCCTCTTGCAATAAATGTGGGCAGCAATTGCCAGCAAGATTACAGTGGGATCTTGATATGCACTAGGTCTGGTTCCAGGACCCCTATGGATTCCAAAATCCATGAATGCTTAAGTCCCACTGTATACAGTGATGTACTACAGTGGTGTCCTTTTATAAAATGGAAAAATGAATGTTTGATTTTTGGATTTCCCCCCAATCTGTGGTCGGTTGAATCTGTGATTATGGATAAGTAGATTTCATACAATACATTTTAGTCTGATTCTCCATGCAACAGTTGTGCAGTAGGTTTTTTTTTAAATGTATGTTTGACTTACACTTCATTTTGGTGATTAACAGTCACAGCATTGTCAAAGTCAAAACTTAAAAAGTTATTTTTGGACTGTAGATCTCAAAATTTCCCTCCTAGCAGGGGATTCTGACAGGTGAAATACAATGCAGCTTTCCCAAAGTCTGGTGGAAGAAGAGAAGGAAACACTTTTGAAGAGAGAAGACAGTATATTTTCTTCTTTTTCTTCTTTTGTTAGGGAGATGACCATTCCTGGATCACTTTGAAGGGTAATGGTCCTTAATTGACCATGATTTGCCTTACATTTGAGTGAGGACCTTGATATACCTTCTTTTATAAAATGCGGAGAAGACCTCTCTTGTGTAATGAGGAAAGTAACATAATCCCTTGCCCCAAAGCACAATTGAATATTCAGTAATGGAAAGAAAAGAATACACTGATTTTCAAGACATTCCCATCCTGTAGCTTATATTTTGCTTAAGGGGATTCTATTTCTACTTTAATTTGCCTTTTAAAAAATTCAACTTTTTAAAAATGTAAGGTTGTTTCTGATCTGTGGCAACCCTAGGTTTAATCTGTCACAGCATTATTTTGGCAATATTTGTTTAGAAGTGGTTTTCAGTTGTTTTCCTCTAAAGATGAAACTTGCTAAAGGTTTCATAGCTATGTAAGGATTAAAACCCTTGTCTATGGAGTGAAATTCCAATTCTCAAATGGCTACACCACACTGGCTTATCCAGGAGTTTTCTACTTACAAGCGCAACCCATTCACTTTATTTAAGTTGTATATCACGTTTCCATCGTAGGCAGTAATGAAGGCCGTTCAAAATCTCATGTAAAGAAAGTATAAAAATACATATGATGACAGATAAAAAATACTCCATTTATACATAACGACAATAAAATAAGTGAGTCATCATCATAGCAACCAAACTATATTATCCCCAGGAATGGCAACAAATCAGTTTACATGCCAAAAGCTTAACTAAACAGACAGTCATTGCTTCTGGATGATGGTGGTTAGGGTTACCAAGAGCTTCTCATTGTAATGGCTGTATATTGCCCCTACCCCGTTTCCCCAAAAATAAGACATCCCCTGAAAATAAGACCTAGTCGAGGTTTTGCTGAATTGCTAAATATAAGGCCTTCCTGGAAAGTAAGACCTAGCAAAGTTTTTGTTTGGAAGCATACCTGCTGAACAGAATATCAGAGCATGCAGGATCAGTAAATGTACATACCATAGATTGATGTTCATGGAAATAATGGTAGTACAGTAGAGTCTCACTTATCCAAGCGTCGCTTATCCAACATTCTGGATTATCCAACGCATTTTTGTAGTCAATGTTTTCAATACATAGTGATATTTTGGTGCTAAATTCGTAAATACAGTAATTACTACATAGCATTACTGTGTATTGAACTACTTTTCCTGTCAAATTTGTTGTTAAACATGATGCTTTGGTGCTTAATTTGTAAAATCATAACCTAATTTGATGTTTAATAGGCTTTTCCTTAATCCCTCCTTATTATCCAACATATTCGTTTATCCAGCGTTCTGCTGGCCCGTTTATGTTGGATAAGTGAGACTCTGCTGTAACAAGAAATTCTTGATAGGATTTCACAGTTTGTCTGGTTATGCTGGTTTGTGATGACAACTGCTGTACAGTATATAATAAATGTTCATTTTTTTTGTTCAACAATAAATGTGATTTCTTCTTCATGGAAAAATAAGACATCCCCTGAAAATAAGACCTAGCACATCTTTGGGATCTTTGGGGGCAAAAATAATATAAGACACTGTCTTATTTTCGGGAAAACACAGTAGTATTGGAGTATGTGCCTTGGTACTATTTACTGGGAAATGATGGTGGCAGAAAACTATGCTCCCAGAAGCATTTAGCTGGCCACGATAGAAACCAAAGGCTGAACTAGATAGACTTTTGAAGAAAGTATATTACAGTGCTTATCACACTATCCAGTTGTTCTGCTTGAAAACCACTTCTCCTGTACTCTGAAATGCAGCAGAATGGCAATGCACTCTGAACCAGCATGGATGGCTTTAGGTTTTAATTATGATAAAGAAGCTAGGAGGTTTCCATCAGGAAAGATTTCCACAGCTCCTTTTCACACTGCACAGTCCTAACACTTTGATACTGCTTTAAAAGCCATGCCTCCATCCTTTGGCATATAGGAATTGTAGCGTGGTGAGATACTATGTATGTATGTACGTGGTTACATTGCTCTTCCCTTAAGAGTTCCCCAGGGATCTCCAGCAGGAAAACCTCAAACTATATCTGATGATTGGGTTGGGAGGACATTCAGGGTCCATCTACACTGGAGAATTAATTTAATTTGACACCACTTTAACAGTCATTGCTCAATGCTATGGAATCCTGGGGGCTGGGGTTTTACAAGACTTTTGTTTTCTATTCCAAAGAGTGTTGGTGCATCATTAAACGTCAGCTCCCATGATTCCACAACATTTTGCCATGGCGGTCAAAGTGGTATCAAACTGCATTAATTCTACAGTGGGTAATGTATATGTTCCCCGGGACTCCCAAGAAAATCACTGGAAAGAAATGATATAGGTGGCATGATTTTGTGTTCATTTTTCAGATTGTGGAGGGGATGGGGGCATCTGTAATAACATTATTATGTAATTGTGCCACTGCACAATTACAGCTTCCCACAAAAAAAAAGAATCCACCAAACAGGGAGATTTACATTATACTGTATTGCCATATTTGCAGTGCAGTTGCAGTATTAGTGTGAAAGTGCATTGCCATTCTGAGTATAGGAGAAGTGGTTTTCAAGCAGAACAACTGACTAGTGTGATAAGCACAGTAATGACTTTTTCTTGGCCATCTTAGCCTCAAAGGAAGCAAGAATTTAACTTCGTGGTAAGATAAAATAACAGCAATAGAACGTGCTGCCAGAATAGAATGAAAGGAATCTCTGCAGAAGGTGAGCCAAAGTTTTAACTGAACTTTATTAGGATGGGCTGAAGCAACTCATGGCACAGTTTCATACATCTTTATTCAGGAATAAGCACCACAGTGTTAAATGGAACTTATTTCCACATAAGTGTGGGGCAGCCACAGTAAAAAGAACAGTGTACTATATTGCATAAATTCCTCACTTTTAAAGAGTAATCTTCCAGCAAAGATGTATCAGTATAACTTCACGTCTTCTAATTTTCCCCCACATACATTTATGAACATCTCTTAGTTCAAGGGGCTTTTCTATCTTTGCTCTGATGAAAGCCTTTGACAAGGGGTTTATTATTGCTGGTTGTCACAGTTCAATGCAGCCTCATCTTTACTTTGTAACAAAATTCTTGATCATAAACAAATTCCTTCAACACAAACTGTGTTTACGATCGCAAAGGATCCTTGTAACATCTTTGAGACTGAACTGGGTTTTACCTGAATTTCTGCATTCATTTAAACTATGAAATAAGTGGTTAGCATAAGCTTTTTTTTCCTTCAGGTGGTCTCAAAGGTGCTCCAAAATGCCTTTGTATACTGATAATTCCAGACTAATATGGCCAGGTTTGTGCCTAAGATTGTATCAGGATGATTTGGATTTCAATTCCCATAATCTCTGGCCATTAGTCATGCTGCTTAAGGCATCTGGGAGCTGAAATTCAGGAAAAATGAAGGACCAGTGATTGAGAACCACTGTCTTTAAGAATGTATCTTTCTTGGCAAACACACATAGTTAACTGGCACCCATGTAGATTGGCAGATTCTGGACAATTTCTTGTTGCTTGAGAGTTCATGCTAAAAATAGGTTCACTTAATACCATATCCCATACCATAAACTGAATATTGACAATATTAACATTGAAATACAGTACTGTAAGTAAAGGTTTTCCCCTGACATTAAGTCTAATTGTGTCCGACTCCGGGGGTTCGTGCTCATCTCCATTTCTAAGCCAAAGAGCCAGCGTTGTCTGTAGATGCCTCCAAGGCCATGTGGCCAGCATGACTGCATGGAGTGCTGTTACCTTCCTGTAGAAGCGGTACCTATTGATTTTCTCACATTCACAAGTTTTTGAACTGCTAGGTTGACAGAAGCTGGGGCTAACAGGGGGAGGTCACCCTGCTCCCCAGATTTGAACTGCTGACCTTTCGTTCAGCAGCTCAGCAGTTTAACTTGCTTAGTCACTGGGGGCTCCACAGTACGGTAATTAAGCAAATTAAGCCAAAGACAAACAATGTGACACAGGTTTATTATATTATAACATGTATTTTAATTTTAATTTAAAGTATTATTTCTCCCAATTTTTTGCTGGTTGCTTGTGAGTGCCGGTTGCTTGAGTTCTGGTTAACTGAGAATGTACTGTATATGATATCTCTTACCAGTCCTAGATCCTTCTCTATGTACTCAAAGGTAGTGGTGCAGTGTCTCCACGTACTCTTCAAATGCTGGTCTATTAATGGTCAACTTCAGTTGACTTTTGTGTGAATTTGATTATGTATTCCCAAGTCAAAGACACTGTTATGATAGTCTACCTTTTAGTTACATTACACTGGAAGCTAGTGTTGATGTGTTTGTGAAGGGTTCCATATTCTGCATTGCACCGAACCCCATGGGCGGAGATCCAGCATCAAACACAATGTTATAGCTATGCTTATAGCTCAGGCATTGGCAAACGTCGGCCCTCCAGGTGTTTTGAACTTCAACCACCACAATTTCTAACAGCCTGGCTGTTATTACAGAATAGTGCTGTATTCTACTCATAATAAATATTTCAACACTTGACTGTTTATTTGACTGATCAAATAACAACATACTTTCATTTTTACATCTATCTATGAAGATGTTCTAATTAAAGTATGTATAGTGTCTCCCTGCCCCCACTTTACCCCTCCAGCTTCTTTTTTATGACTTCTCAATCATGGCTAATAGGTTTTGTTGGAAGCAGAGTAGCTGTATGGTTTTAAAAGCTTTTGATGGATTGTGAAAGGATTCCTTACATTACAGTAAAGGTCAATACTTTAAACTACCACTCTGGATTGACTGTAATTTTTGTCCTTTTAAAAAACAGAGGCAATCTCTGTAACAATCTTTTGAAAAACACAAAGGATATTTGGAGAAAGACGTTTTTGCAGTGGGGTTCCTTTTATACTTGGATAAACTCACTATTCAAAGACTGCGGGGGAGGGGGGACTACTATACTTTCTTGAACATTGCCCTTAGGAAATGTATTTTGAGCAGGATCCAACTGTGAGCTTTTCCTGGCAGAACAGTGGGATCCAGCAGTGCAGCCTCCATGACTTATTCCAACTGGAAGGCTTGGCATCATATAAGTCCAGTTTTTGGAGGATGAGAAAGTTCTGAAATTCCCTGTAGCAGGAGGTTGGATTTAATTGTGTTCTGGCCAAGCAAACTTGAATCCAGTATTTGCAGAAAAACATGCATGGAGGAATTTATTTTTGCAATTAGAGATGTGGAGTTATTCAGGAAAGTAGATGAATTGATGTTAACTAGAAATGAATAGCAGCCCTTTCTCTCTCACCCCGCTTCCCTTGTGTAATAAATAGGTTTTCTTGCATCCTGTAATCCCAGTCAAAGAAATCTCTATCATTTAAATTCTGTAGCACTTCTTAATTTACTCTGATGGACCATGTTAGAGCTTTCCATCTATGTTAGGCCCATCTTGGTTCATCCTATGATACTTGGTGATGTACAGGATGTTGTTTCGGGTTTACCCTGGCAGGAATATAAAATCTGGAATTTCAAATGAAAATGTAATTTGGAATTGCAATACAGCCCCCATATCTATGGAACCAGTATCCACAGCTTCATTTATCTTCATCCTTCAAAATACCATAAGTCCTCTCAAAGCATTTTCCAGGTCCTCCAAGGTGACTTTATGGTATTCCTGGGTCAGAAGTCCTTCATTTCCGTAGTGTTTGCTATTGTGCACAGTATCACGTATCTGGAGCCCCTGGTGGCGCAGCAGATTAAACTGCTGAGCTGCTGAACTTGCTGACTGAATGGTTGGCGGTTTGAATCTAGGAGGCGGAGTGAGCTCCCACTGTTAGCCCCAGCTTCTGCCAACCTAGCAGTAGAAAATATGCAAATGTGAGTAGATCAATAGGTACCGCTCTGGCGGGAAGGTAATGGCACTCCATGCAGTCATTCCAGCCACACGACCTATGGACAATGCTGGCTCTTCAACATAGAAATGGATATGAGCACCAACCCCCAGAGTCGGACACAACTAGACTTAATGTCATGGGAAAACCTTTACCTTTACTATCATGTAGCCACGTGAAGTCCAGGAACACATTCATGGCAAATATGGTGTGTGTGTTGTACTTTAAAAATATTTTTTGTTACGTTAACTACTTAATGTGGCTATTTTTAAAAAATGTAATTACCCTATAGCCAGTAAATACCATATAGCTTTGAATTTCAAGCTAATAATAGAATACTTAGGCAGAACTTCCCTTCTAGCTCCTTCAAGATTAGGCTTTTCCTGAAAGAAATGAAAAACAAACCAACTTACTCTTGCAAATAAGCAAAAAGAGAACAGTCTATTTTGAGGTGCAGGGAGAGAGTAAGGGAATACACACATCCAGACTGCTCTGCAGTGTTTGGTTTAGATTTTTAAAATGTATTCTTGGCTTAGTCTATCATATTTGCAGATGGCCTCCTCTCTGGAGACATGTTGCAACCTTTTTAAACTGAGTTTCCCTTCCTCATAGCCTTGTACAATTATCTTGCTTGCTGTCTCCTAAGGCATTATGCTGTCTTTCCCTTGCTCTTATTTGTGTTTTTTTGTGTGTGTGTGGACATATTTAATGAACAGCTGTTCATCTGAGTCATGTTGAAGGTTTTCTAGTCTTTTCCATAGCAGTGAGAATAAAACAACTGAACTAAGAAAATTCCACCAGTTTCCCTGTGGTATAGTCTGGCGACGGAAGATAGGAAGAGGTCGGTCGTGTAACCACTTCCTGCGCAAATTGTTGAATCTATTTGTTTCAAACGTCTGGTACACTATTTCACAAAATTTGAATTTTTTTCTGTCCCTGGTTTGAAAGTGTTATTTCCACTTCAGTTGTGTAGCACTTACTTTGAAAGTAGTTGCTATACTCCAGAAACTTCATTTTTGTGGCTGCCACACACTGTGTTGAATTGGTTGAGACTATATGAGATACTCATTAAAAAACAAGAGCAATACGCACTGTGGGATGTCCTGTAAAAACAAAGTTGTTTTTGTCGCTTTGTTTATGTTTTTATGATAGAACCAATTAGGAAATGACATTTATAACCCAAGAACAAATATTATGTTATATAGTGTTATTAACTAGATAGAAGAGAGAATGGGACGACACTTGGATCTACTTCAGTTTGGCAAATACATGCACTTTATATCCTACAGGTATGCTTGTAAATATTTATACAGAGATCACCTAAGAAGAGTAAATTTTTTTGATAAATCCCTTGACTTCATATCAAATTCGGTGGCCCATCTCATCCCCCATCAACCACATCCATAACTGTCTGGAATGATCATTATTGTCTGATAACAGCTGTAGACCTCACACACCCCTTCCTGTTTACTTACTTTGAAAGCTTCACTTTGATATTTATTGTATGTAGTCATGTATACTGTAAGTTGACCTTATGTATAAGGGTAGATTATGGATTTTAATATGATCCATGGTTCAGTCGAGGTTCATTCCGTGGAGAGGGGAAGACAGCATGCTGGCTCAAGAGGCTAGTCACCCCTGGCAGCTGCCACTGTTTTCCCACTTAGCAATTCAAAAAGACCAGAAGTGGCATCATGGAAAGAGTATGGGGTTGGTGCTTCTTTGAAGTTCTCCTTTGATGGACTAAGCTCTTGCCTTTTTGCCATTCGGAGAAGGGGATGGTTCCTTTTTTGGTAAGAGTTAAGATACAGTACACACATTGACTCATAGATTAGTCAACCCAGGTTTTTTTGGGTTGACTTTTTGACTAAAATGTTTAGACTTATAAATGAGTATATAGAGTGACTGTGAAATGATCCTGGGAGAGAGTTTAGTTTTAGGTGGAGCCATGACTCATGAGGTCCCCACATTCTTTTCACATACTGGAGGAAGATCGAGGATTTATATATAGTGCAAACAAAGGGTTCATAACATCCTAGTCCTGTGGGATGAGCTGTGCTTCAAACAGACTCGTGGTCACTTTCTCCTAATCTCTGTCCATATGAGTCTGTTTTCCCCTCCATAGTGTTCCTTTTCCCAGGACAAACGCAGGTGCTGTAGATTATAATTCAGAGGAAGGAACTGGTAAAGCCACTTCTGAGTATTCCATGCCTGGGAAATCCCTATGAAATTCTTGGGGTCACTGTAAGTCAACAGGTGTCTTGGCGGCACACACTCCCTACACATGCTGAGAAGCAAAATGTTTCTTGTGTTACACTCTTGTCTCTTAACACCAAAAAAACAAAATGCAGTCCTTCTTCCGGTTTATCATCATCCACAAACCTCCAAGACACAAAGATAGCAACTGATAAGTTCTTGGAAGCAGAGGGAGGGATTCCATTGGCTAGAAATATTCCTGCTGTCTATTTATGGCAGCAGTCTGCCTGTCAGTGTGAATGCAACACATTGTTAACACATTTTAAGTATCTTGGTGGTTAGAATAGCATGTCCTTCTTGTGTGTGTGTGTGTGCATGCATGCTGCTTTTGCCTGATGACTCAAAGCATTGCAGGTTGAAGGGATGTCTGGGCTCCTGGTAAAGATTGCTAAATGTCAGTGGGAGAGCTTATTTTAAGTGCTAGTCTGTCTGCATGGGGTGTGACCAGCCCAGAATTGGCAGTGTCATAATTGCTCTGTGTGTGAGGCTGCAATTTAGGGTGTGTGTGTGTGTGTGTGTGTGTATATATATATATAATTTTTGTTATTTTATTTATTTCCAATACAGTAGAGTCTCACTTATCCAAGCTAAATGGGCTGGCAGAAGCTTGGCTAAGTGAATATCTTGGATAATAAGGAGGGATTAAGGAAAAGCCTATTAAACATCAAATTAAGTTACGATTTTACAAATTAAGCACCAAAACATCATGTTATACAACAAATTTGACAGAAAAAGTAGTTCAATATGCAAGAATGTTATGTTGTAATTACTGTATTTATGAATTTAGCACCAAAATGTCACGATATATTGAAAACATTGACTACAAAAATGGCTTGGATAATCCAGAACCTTGGATAAGCGAGGCTTTGATAAGTGAGACTCTATTGTATTTATATCCCACCCTTCTCACCCGAAGGGACTCAGGGCGGCTTACAATACTGGCACAATTAGATACCTATACAAAAACAATCAACAATACATAAAATCAGTTAAAACTATTAAATACAGTATAAAATTAAAAATACATGTGCTCATAAATAAAAAAATTGAGGGGAGATGATGAGAGAGTGTTGTGTCCTGGCCAAGAAAGGAACATCTGGGATGTGTGTTCAGTTGAATGATTCCCTTATTAATTTTCTCCACTCAGCAGTGTGCTCACATGGCACACTCATTTCAGCTTGACAGGTCTTCATTCCTTCTTAATGGTTTATTGCTGAAAAAACAATAGTGGCCAAGGAATAGGGGCATGAACTTACAACAGGAGCAGTATATTTATGCCCTGGGTGATCTTAGTCATGTTAACAAAAGTATGTAGAACCCATTCTCCTTTCCAGGGTTCCTCTTTCTGCCCCAGGATGTGTCTGCTTGCATTGTAGAAGGTGGAACCAAGATGAACTCTGAAATATGCCCATGTGCACTCACAAACAATTTTTGTGTAGAGTGTGCTGCACACTTTTTTGAGGTGGAGAATCAACTTCATCTGATACATGAAGCGTTATCATAGGTCAGATGTGGGGAAAATACCGTCCCTCAAGAGGACATGTGAATTTCCTAGATCCCCAATTTTTTAAGAAAGCACACCAGATTTTCTAATCAAATTGAATCCATCCTCAATTTAAAAAACCATCTTTTTGAACCAATACTTGAAACTGGGTGCAGTACTGCAACCTGTATAAAGGTGTGTGTCCCCGTCCCTTCACCGCTACTTATCCCAGTTCTCTGTAAATCTGAAGATATGAAATTGAGCTTTCATGACTCTTAAGAAATTATAATATTCTTTGCTTGTAAAGCAACAAACAAATATAACTAGCCGCCTCAAAAGTTGTCTTTGACCAGATCTGAACTGACACGTTCTTATAGTTTTCGGTCATGTAGATCTTAATCTTCTTGCTGATTTATTCCAAAGGAAGTCCAAAGTGGCTTCCCAATAACATGAACAAACCTATATGGTGGTATCAAAAGTAACTAGGAAACAATATGAAAAATATGTTTTAACACTAAAATTATATAATAGTTTACATGTGAACACATCCATCAACTGCATGAAGGGTGTCTAAATAAATGTTATAAATGGCATGGTCCATAGAATCATAGAAACATAGAATTGGAAGGCACCTAATAAAGTATCCCCAGGAGGTAGCTCTCAGACTCCTTTTGATGATGTCCAGAAAAGGAGACTTCACCACCTTACTAGATAATTGGTTTCATTTCTGAACTGCTCTTACTGTTAAGAAGTTCCTTGAGATGTTCAACTGAAATTTATTATCCTGTAACTTCAAACCATTAGAACTGGTCCTCCATAATGGGTGATCGATTTAAACTACTTCATCTGTTTTAGGCTTCATTGCAAGGTTTTGGTAATCCGAAGCATGAAATGTAGAAATGTTCCTCATTCAGGCCTCAAACCTGGGGCCTTTACACACTACACAGTTATAGAACTATTAATCCACTTTGATTGTCATGGCTGCACTCTATGAAGCCCTAGAATCAGATGTTGAGATAGGGACCCTTAGGATCCTCAGCTGGGGAGCTCTTCTGGTGCTTCAGTCAAACTGCAAATCCCAGAAGTCTATAGGACTTCACCATGGCAGCTATAGTGGAATTGTAGTGTTATAACTGTGTAACATGACAGGGCTTAGAGAGTACTTCCATTGAGGTGATTTTATGGAAGTGGTAAATAATCATGTGTGGAGGGGAACCAGCTTTTTAAAAAGGAGATAATATTATGTGAAAGGGGTGTGTGTGTTAGTGTAGGCTTAGCATTCATGGTTGGTCTGCAACATCCATGGATTTTACTATCCATAACTTGAAAAGATTTTTCAAAAATGCCCCAAAGCAAACCTTGGTTTTGCCATTTTTATAAAAGGGATTTTACAACGCTATTATATATAATGGGACTTGAGCATCCACAGATTTTGATATCAATGGTGATGGTGGGAAGCTGTGGATCCAAGCCCCAGCAGATTCCAAGTGCCCTCTGTGTCTTGTTTCCTCTTGCATGACTTCCAGTTTCATTCTAACGTTTAGTGGAATTATCACACAGTCACATTGTTTAATCTGCCTCCCATCCCTCCAGTGGTGTATTTTCTTTCTAGATTGTGACTGTAGGAGCTTTGTGAGAAATTAAGTGTGTATCAAAATAAAATTGATCAGTCACTATCCAAGGAGGCATCTGCTTCCAGAGTTATATATCTGATTATAACTAAAGCCCTGGTATTTTCTGCATTTTTATCTTCAGATAGGTTTGTTCTAGGGAAGACAATGACGGATTATAGTAATATTTTCTCCTTCTTTCAACTTGGTGCCTTCCAGAAAAGTTGGAAAACAATTATCACCTCAATCTTTGGATTGCACTGGCTAGGAATGATGCAAGTTATCACCCAGCACATCTGGAGATCACTAGGTTAAATCAGGCTGCAATCATGTGTACATTGTACACTACATTATGTGTACTGTAATGTTTCCTGTACCTTTGAAGATTCTGCAGATAACTGCTAAATCGCAGTAGTATCCTTGTGTTTCTGTATTTCACCAGCATATTAGGCTGACATGCAGAAAGTGCAAGCGAATTGTAACACAAGAACCTATAAGATCTTTTTTTACAGGTAGGTGGAAGAGGAACTTTACCACGAACATCATGAATGGCCAAACAATTATAATGTTAGATGGCTTTTAATGGAGACACCCTCTTCAGGCTCCTTAAGAGTACTGGTTCTCAACCTTTGGTTGACCACATTTGTTGTGGGGTGGGATTTCATGTTAAAGAAAACCTCAATTTTTGCAGTGTCTTTTTTTGTAAATACAACATTATTGGCTATATTGGCTAGACCTCTACAGAGTTCAGCCTGCTTAATGTCCCATGTCTGATTTAGGGCATTGTTGTAATTTTGGAGTCCTCTGAAAAAATACTGATGATTTTAGCCTTTTGAGCACTACTAGCATTTACCAGATAATTCTTATGAATCTTTCTTGTCTGATTATCATTCTTTACAAGCTCCCAGTAGCAGTGCAAATTAAATGGGTAAGATTTTTGGGGAAGCAAATAAATAAATGTTCCAAAACATTAGTGTTCACTTGATAAGTAGGAAGATTTACTACAAAGTTTTAATTCAGTGAGGGAACAGTGTCTTCTCTGTAATTGCTGTATTATGGGGTTCAGTGTGGTACAGCAACCTCCAGGCATGCTTGGGTTGGTTTATATCTGATTTTCCATGCTGTATGTAATTAATACTGCAGATAAATACAATAGATTAGATACATATCTGGAGTAATATTGCACAACTGTAACCATGAGAATTGCAGTATAATCTTTGAACAATCAAAATAAGATTTTTACGAAAGGAACAGTATATTGGAAACTATCAAAAGTACATCTGACGCTTGATGGAACATCTGAGTATATATTTGCTTTTGAGGAATATCGTGATCTGGCTAGAGTGGTCACATCAGTGTCTTTTTTCTGTACAAGATTCTAGTTGCAGTAGTCATAAAGGTTATGGTCATGGAAGAGCTCCTTCTGTTCATGGAGAGATCTCTTATTCAAGCATAATTTTCCTTTTACACTATGTAACAAAATTGGAAAAAGTTCTGTTCCTGGTTTGAAAGTGTTATTTCCTGTTTAATTGTATGGTATTTACTTTGAAAGTAATTGTTATATTCCAGAAACTTAGTTTTTGTGGCTGTTGCAGACTATGTTGAATTGTTTGAAATTATATGAGATATTCTTTACATACTATAGCATGTATTCTTTACATACTATAGGAGCCCCGGTGGCAAAGTGTGTTAAAGCACTGAGCTGCTGAACTTGCAGACTGAAAGGTCCCAGGTTCAAATCCCAGGAGCGGAGTGAACGCCCGCTGTTGCTCCAGCTTCTGCCAACCTAGCAGTTTGAAAACATGCCAATGTGAGTAGATCAATAGGTACTGCTCCAGCGGGAAGGTAACGGCGCTGCATGCAGTCATGCCGGCCACATGACCTTGGAGGTGTCTACGGACAACGCCGGCTCTTCGGCTAAGAAATGGAGATGAGCACCAACCCCCAGAGTTAGACATGACTAGACTTAACGCCAGGGGAAAACCTATACCTTTTTTACTATAGCAAAATGTGCTGCAGGATGTCTTGCAAAAACAAGGGTTTTTTTTTTGCAGTTTAAGAAACTTCTCCATGTTTTATGATAGAACCAATTAGAAAATGACATTTATAACCCAGGAACTAAAATTGTGTTACATAGTATTATGGATGAAAGTTGCTTTTCATTTATGAAGCTACATAAGGATCGAAGCCAATATATCCCTTGTACCCAGAAAACTTGAACAACACCGCTGTGCTGTATTTTTTATGTTGATTCCCTTCTGCCCTTACTTGCACAACTATTCTGAAGTGATCTCTGCTGTCCGTCTCTCCCCCCCAGGAGTTTTAGTACTGTGAAATAAATTTGCAAAAACTGGCTATATTCCATGATAGGTAGGGGAAAATAAAACATGCCTTGCAGCTGACCCTGGATCTTATCAGGCCACTTGTTCATCATTCCTCTGGGGTGGAGAGAGGGAGGAAGGGTCTGTACACAGTCTTGGTTGGGAATTATTCAGGAGATCCTGTGTGATCTTGGAAACTAAGCAGTCTCAGTCCTTGTTAGTACTTGGATGGGAGACCACCAGTGAATACCAGATGCTGCAGACTGTATTTCAGAGGAACGAACCCCTGAATATTCCTTGTCTAAAAAAAACCCCATGGAATTCACAGGGCAGCCATAAATCAACAGGCAACATGAAGGCACCCACACACACATATTCTCTTCTAGGGCAGGAAGAAAATTGTTAGGAAATCCTGCCTTTTTTATTTTATTCATCAACCAGCTCTCAGAATGACAGTTGCATTCCTCAGCTGTCAATGTTTTTTCATCATATTTTATTTACTCTTGCCAATCACATGCTTTGAGTTGAATTTAGTAAATCAGGCTTCATCTTTACTTACTGTTTTCCTAATGCCAAGTTTAAAAAACAGTGACAAGGTCAGCCCATATTTACTATTTGTATAACTGACTGTATAGAATGTTGGGTTACATATGTTATTACTTTGGGAGAAGAGGATTGTTGGTGGTGATGACAATTGAATGGAGACAGACCCAATTGCAATACTAATGTTGAAAGGAGGAAACCCTCAAACCTGAGTACTAGTTTGGTTGCCAGATCCAAATGCCAAATTGGGAAAACAGGTAGTTAGCAGCATGCTGTGTTTGGGGAGCAAGGCCCACTGGGTGACGTTACTGTTTGGCTGATGGGATGCTTACATGAAGATGTGCCTAATGTGACAGACCACTTGAATTCAAAATACGGTAGTACTGAACTGCTCTTCTACAGCTTCGGGCTTTGGGTTGCTGCTGTTTCTTCTTTGCTTCTCCCCTTTCTTCCCACCATCTCAGAACCAATCTACAGCAGCAGAACACTGTTCATTTCCTGTTTTGCCTGGAGTGTTGTGCTCTTTCTCAAAACTTAAAATTTCTGTTTGCTTAGCAGTGTATTTTTGAGGGATCTATTTTTATTTAGCATGAAAGGCAGCAGTAGAACTCTACTTTTTGTCTTAAATTCTTGGCACCAGTTTGCAGAGTTAAGGAAGTGTATATGTGTGTGAAACTAGTGAGTTTTCCTTCAAAGTTTATTTTAACTAGCTTGAAGTAACAGGCAAACCACAGATAAAGGCAGTCCCGCAAGTTACAAACAAGATAGGTTCTGTAGGCTTGTTGCCAGTGCTACTGTTCAGAAGATTTCACCACACTTTAAAAAAATTGGTTGTGGAAACAGGATTAGTGATAAAGCTTTGGTTGAGACAGTTTTTTGCATGATAACTCTTTCAGAAGTGAATTTACTTTCTTAGGGGTAGATCTCTCACTTCCTGTTGTCTCATCTCCGTTCTTAACTATGCGTCGTTTGTAAGTAACTCTGAGATTGCCTGTATGGCATTCTCTGCCCAAAATAGCAGCCAGGAAGAGAGCTTTGCATCCATTCTAAACGTTTGTTGGCTGAATGTCTTCTGTCTAAACAACATGGTTTGGATTACCAAAAAGTAGGGATGTAGATTTTACTTTTTATCAAGTCTTTTAATTTATTTTTGTTCTTCCTGGAACAATGGTAGGAACATATTTACCTCCTGCTTTTGTTTAAACAACTTGCTTTGATTATTAGGACAGCCAGCATGTCCGCGTGGTTTGAGTGTTGAAGTGTGGCTCTGGAGACCAAGGTTGGTTTGGGTATGAGGATCCATTGGACAACCTTGGGCAAGTGAGACACTCTCAGCCTCCAAAAACACTGTGATGGGGCCACCTTAGGATCATCATGAGTTCGAAATGACTTCAAAGCACACAACAAGAACAAATTTTGAGAAAACAATCCATTCTTTTTTGCGGAGAAGAATCTATCTTTGGAAAATACAAAATATATCTTTGGAAAATACAAAATGCATTTTAGGCAGATCAGTTTTGAAAATTCCTACTTATTCTTTCTGTATTTGCTGTAGCTGGTACAAGCCCTGTCCAGCAAGTCCACATTGAGAGACACGTTGGTAGCATTCCAGGCACATGAACTTTTGGATGAATTCAGCCTGTGCTCCTAATTGTGTGCTGTACATTTGAAACATCATTCAGACAGCTAAGAGAAAGCTGGAAAGCTTGATCTAAATCTGACATGATTGTCACTTTGTGATCCTGAGCCATTCACCCTGCAGCCCTTCCAGTGTTGAAACCCGGCTCCGAAACAGGTTTTGTGCTATTTAGTGAGCTGTAGGAAGGAGGGACAATAATACCATGTTTACACTTGCATTCACGAAAGTTGCTTTAGTAAGAACAATGGATACATTGGATGTAGGCTCCTGTACCCCAAAACATGTATACAGTGGCATACATTGCCATGCCAGTAGACTTTGACTCGTACTATGACATTTATCTCCTCCTTCAGTATCTTCCTTTGGGCTCCTGCATTGGAATTTCTCTTTCCTTTCAGTATCTGTCTTTGGAGTAATTTTTACTCATTTATTATGGTGCTATTATATATCACATTATTTAGATACTGCCTTTCTTCCACTATGGGACACACAAGGAAATTGACAAAAAGGGGAAAACAAGATGGTGATAATGATGCATTATAAAAATAAACTTTATATACTCATGTATAAGTTGACTTTGTGTATAAGTTGAGGACAGGGTTGGCAAATATTATGAATTTTGATATGACCCCTGGATAAATCAAAAATCATTCCACGGACAGGGGAAAGCACCAGTGCCAATTTAGGGCCAGCAGCTACTGCAGATATTTCCCCACTTAAAGAATGGGATTGTCCTGTTTTTTTTTTTGGTTTTTTTTTTTTTTTTTTTGCTAAGAGTTCATTCAAACAAGGTTTTTTTCATAAGACCTGTGGATAACTTGACCCAGTTTTTGGGGCCAGTTTTTTGACTAAAATTTCTAAATTTATACGTGAGTATAAAAATGATTATTAAAGTCACAACATGGTCAAACAAATGATGTTATTAAAACATTGGGTTTTGTTTTTTGTTTTTTTTTTAAAAAAAAGATTATTTTCCTGCTTTAAAGCAAGGAGTGGGCAAACTTAATTCTGCATTGGAGGAGGCAAAAGCTGGATTCAGCCCATGCTTCTCAGCCAATATGTATAAGAAAAACAAAGTCCTCATTAACACTTCACAAAGATACAATCTGGCTTTTGATATAAGCTCTTTTCCTCTGACATTTCCATGCCTTCATGAGAAAAATATTTCCCTTCAATTGTATGAAAATTAGTTACTGCTAGTAGTTTTTTTGCCAAAAATGTAGCTTTTAATTATGTAGTTTGTACTGCTTGATTTGGAAAACAAATTTCAGTGACCCATCCGCTACAGTGAAAGGCAGTTTAATTAGGAGTTTAACATATTGCCCATCACTGGTTAATTATTCTGACAACAGTTTTGAGTTGACTGACAGTGGAATGAATCAAAGCTTGTAAGTTGTAATGCATTAAATTCTTCAAGCTAAGGAAATGTGTTGTCCAGTTAAATGTAAGATAGAAAGAAATTCTGTGTTTCATGTTACTCAGCTTCCACTTTCTTGGGAATTTCAGTTCTACTGTGGTGCTGTTTCAACTTTAACCTTCAAGGCCTTTTGTAAACACACTATACAAATAAGTATTATGGTCCTTTGTGAGAAGGAGATGACCTCTGGTTTGATGTTATAGCAGAGACACCAGATGAAAACTGCTTTCTGTGAAGTTATACACTGGTCTATCAAACTCAGTAATGTGTATACACTGATGGGCAGAATTTCTTTCTTTTAATTCTATTTTTTATTATAATTTACAAACTTGTTAGATTTTTAAAAATCATGTCAGAAGCAACTTGAGAACATATTGCAAGTCGCTTCTGGTGTGAAAAAATTGGCCGTCTACAGAGACGTTGTCCAGGGGACACTCGGATGTTTTAGCATCCTGCAGGGAGGCTTCTCTCGTATTCCCGCAAGCTAGAGCTGACAGACAGGAGCTCGCCCCATCTTGCAGATTCGAACTGGCAACCTTCAGGTCAGCTGGCACAAGGGTTTAACCCGTTGCGCCACCACTACTCTTAACGTGATAGATACACACAGTACACATAACACACACGACAATCTACCCTACAACATATAAGATATCCCTCATGCCCACATTCTACACAAAGTTAACCCTTATTCCACGCACCATGACTTCCACCTCAAGTCACGGTGCCCATAACATTACTTATTTACCCTTCTATTGTGTTTGCTCATAATTTCCTCTTGGGATTATATATCATTTACTTCTTTGACTCTCCTTCCAGATATGCCATCACCTGTTTCCATCTCTTTAGGAACTCTTCATTGTTTTTACCCACCAAATTATTGGATATCTTGACAATTTGCATGTAATCCATTAGTTTATCTCTCCAATACTTTTTAGTTAATGCTTTTTCCCCTTTCCAATTCCTAGCAATTATCATTCATGCTACCACAAATCTGTAATGGGCTATTTCTTTATCATCCCGGTTGAAGACTTCCCTGAATAAGCCCAGCAGACACATCCCTGATTTTTTTTCCTTATTGCACAACATTTTATTTGTTTCCTTAATTACATTTCTCCAAATTCCTTGAATATTCTCACATGACCACCACATATGGAATAAGGTTCCTCTATGCGTTTTATATCTCCAGCACCTATCTTGTTGAGATTTATCTATTTTTTTTAGTAGGACTGGTATTGTATAATTTTTATAGAAGATTTTGCATAAATTTTCCCTAGTTTACCCTGCTATTCTAAATTGCAATTCTTTCTTCTAGAGTAGTTCCCAGGTATCTAGATCTATAATTCTCCCTAGGTTCCTACCCAAATGATCATTATTGATTTTACTCTATTGTCTTCTAGGTTGTAGCCTAGTAAATATTTGTATAGGCTGGAAATTAATCTTTTGCTCCCTTTTCCCAGTATACTTTCCAATTCTGATTTTATTACAGTAAAGCCAACTCCCACATCCTTTTTAAATCTTGGATGTAGTTGATGATAGTGGAACCAATCATTAATGCTTAAGTCAGTGGTTCTCAACCTGGAGTCCCCAAATGTTTTTGGCCTTCAACTTCCAGAAATTCTAACAGCTGGTAAACTGACTGGGATTTCTGGGAGTTTTAGGCCAAAAACATCTGAGGACCCCAGATTGAGAACCGCTGGCCTAAGTAATCTTTTCCTCTTAGTTTTCATTGGCCTTTTTCCTTAATTATATGATCTCTATATGGAGCCCTGGTGGCAAAGTGTGTTAAAGTACTGAGCTGCTGAACTTGCAGACCGAAAGGTCCCAGGTTCAAATCCCGGGAGCAGAGTGAGCGCCCGCTGTTAGCTCCAGCTTCTGCCAACCTAGCAGTTTGAAAACATGGCAATGTGAGTAGATCAATAGGTACCGCTCCGGCGGGAAGGTAACGACGCTCCATGCAGTCATGCCGGCCACATGACCTTGGAGGTGTCTACGGACAATGCCGGCTCTTCGGCTTAGAAATGGAGATGAGCACCTACCCCCAGAGTCAGACATGACTGGACTTAATGTCAGGTGAAACCTTTACCTTTACCTTATGATCTCTATACCTTCTGATTTCTTCTCTTGAGGTTGGTCTCAGTATTGCTTCTAATGTCCTTAGCCATTGTGTTTTTGGCTCTATACCGTATTTATATCTTTTCCATATCTCTAAAAGACTTCCTCTGATTACATGTCTGTTGAAATCTTTATTTAATTTATCCCCTTCATATACCATAGGTATGTATGCCAACCGTACCTGAGGCTATAGCCCTCTAGATTAAGTATATTTTGGTTCTCTAATGTTACCTAGTTTTTCAACCAATTTATCCATGCTGCTTTATGGTAGTGTCTGTGATCCAGTAGATTCAAACCCCTCTCTCTTTCGCATCTGTTCAGTTTCTGAACATCCTGGTTCTTTTCCCTGCTCAAATACCATCATTTTTATCACTGCAGTTCTACCGGACCAAGTTATTAGTAACCTTTGCCATCTAGCCAGGTCTTTTTCTACTCTGACCACACTCTCGTGTAATTGTCTCAAAATAGGTTACTGTTTTTGCTCGTGAGCCATATACCTAAATGTTTGACCTTCGTGGCTACTTTACATTCTGAAATTTCTTCCAGTTTCGTACAACTATCAGTTCCTATGTTTTTAATTGAAATGTTAGGTTTGTCCTTATTCATTTTAAGTCCTGATGAGCAGAATTTCAAGGGGAATCTTTTCCGGTCTTGCCTTTAGATTTCAAAGGTTGAATTTGGAGCTGTTTTTAAGCAAAGCATGTGCTGCGTCATGGAGATATAATGCTTCCTTGCACCTAAAAAGGGGGGAAATTCTTTCCATGTTTATTTCATTTTTCAAGTGCCATCCACGCAAGTGTGAACTAGGGAGGTATTACAATAAGCTATTTATGGGGAATATAGACATGGGGGAGGGAGCTACTTAAGGTTTATCTGATCTTCTGCTATTTTAAAAAAAGTGACACTTAAAGTAGTGCTAGGTTCTAGGGATTTTTTAGAATATCTACACAGTAACAGCAATGGTGGAAGGCACTGAACCTGTGAAAGTGAGCTGGACGTTTTCACGGTATTATTATTATTATTATTATTATTATTATTATTATTATTATTATTATTATTATTATTATTGCCCCGCTTTATCTCCCCAAAGGGGACTCAAAGAAGCTTGACATAAAAGCATTAGTATACAATTTAAAATATACAAATATACAAACATCAAAACAGAATTAAATATATATATAGTTATATACAGTATAGTCTCACTTATCCAACACTCGCTTATCCAACGTTCTGGATTATCCAACGCATTTTTGTAGTCAATGTTTTCAATATATCATGATATTTTGGTGCAAAATTCGTAAATACAGTAATTACTACGTAGCATTACTGCGTATTGAACTACTTTTTCTGCCAGATTTGTTGTATAACATGATGTCTTGGTGCTTAATTTGTAAAATCATAACCTAATTTGATGTTTAATAGGCTTCTCCTTAATCTCTCCTTATTATCCAACATATTCGCTTATCCAACGTTCGGCCGGCTCGTTTATGTTGGATAAGTGAGACTCAACTGTATATATAGTTCTAGTTCTAGTTATTCTCTTATTTTTGCTAAGTATGTCTTACTCATTGAAGTTTGATTCTCATTTGAGATGGGTAGTGATTAATGGGACTGTGTGGCTGTTATTCCTCAGATTTTGTGGTTTTCAAACAGTAGGAAGAAGGAACATAGTAGCCTCTAGCCCTATTGATGTGAAATGAGAGAGGAAGCAATTTTTTTAGTTGAAACCGCATCAGCAAAATGTGTGGCAATTGGAAGGCATAGAACAAGGTTTCATAAAAAGCATACTTCAAGACCTTATTTTATTCAGGTAAATTCATAAAATATATTATTGAGTCCCATTGTTTTTGTGTAAATGTGACATTTGTGAGTTTGTGTGAAATTGCTTTTGAGCTATAAAACCCCTACTAGAGATCAATCTTGCCAGGTGATGTGTTGGTTTGAACACTGGACTACAACTCTAGAGGCCATGGTTCGATTCCCCTTTGACCCGTGGGTGGGAATGACATACTTTCAGTTCCAAAAACTGTCTAATAGAATCACTTTAGGATCTCACCCAAAAAAATCAACAGAGATCAATAATCTTGTCCTTTCCTCAACATTATACAGCTTGGGAGATATTACTTTGAAAGCTCAACCATTCACTTAGATGCTGAAATATTACATACTTGTGCAAAGCTCTGATGATATGAACTGCCAGATCACTAGAAAAGCCTACAGATCCCAATGTGTGAATATGTGCAGCTTCTACATGATTTTGATCCTAACTTGTATGTACATAGTGCCCAGGGCTCTTATTTTCTTGTCTCTGCAGAGTCTGGATTTTTTCAGCAACTAAGTTCGTATAAGAAGTAATTGTTAAATGGAGTTGGAAAGAGTCCTGACTGAACAATGTACTTTCTGTGAGCAGCAATTGATATTCAAGAAATTGGTGATGTTTCTCAAGGAAATGAAGCTGGGTTGAATAGTTCTGGTTTTATTTTTAAAACATGTGCCTCTTCTTTTTCCTCCCTTTAGGTCTACAATGATAAATGGACTTGTGATAATTCCTGTCCTAGTGATGGTGTTCTTTCCTTCACCCAGCATGGAAGGTAAGTACTTAGGGTGGGGGGGACGGACGGACGGACGTACCTGTGTTGATAATACTAATGGTTGCAGAAATCCTGGTTGAGTTATAATGTTTATTGGTCATGGTGAACTTGATTATGTTGTTTTCATTATTGTGTACCCATTAACCAGTGTGGGACACTATAGAGTTGTGTTTGTGGGATAAATAAGGAAATCTGTAGAAGAGAAGCCAAAAAGGAGGAAGACTAAGAAGTTTACACTCAACAGTATATCTGTTTTGAATCTATCATCATATTCTGACTTAGTTGGTTTTGGCATAGCTGATATCATTGACCTCGCTGGCTTCATTGGCTGCATAATATTTAATAATAATTTTAAATGAATGTTAAGTGTTGTTTATATAACTTATGTTTAATGTTGGTTAGGTTAGATGTAAATTAAGTGATAGATTGTTATTATTTATTTTTTGGGTTATAATTGGTTGTGGATACCGTTTTTTAGAACTTAGCTGGTTTGTTTTATGTCTTTTATTTATGAATTGCATCTGGCATTGAATGTTTGCCATCTTTTGTTGGAATCCGCCCTGAGTCCCCTCAGGGAGAGAGGGTGAAATACAAATATTTCAGATGAAGGCCCTGCTCGCGGTCCCGTCAGCCTCACAGGTGCGGCTGGCGGGGACGAGAGACAGGGCCTTTTCAGTGGTGGCTCCCCGCCTATGGAACGCCCTCCCCATTGAAGTCAGGCAGGCTCCCTCCCTCCTGTCTTTCCGAAAGAGGACAAAAACGTGGTTATGGGACCAGGCATTTGAGCATGAGTAGCAGCAAAAATGAGATAAGAATATATGACCTACTGACAGACCCCACATGAACATGGAAAGCGCCTTAAATGTATATTTAAATGTATAATTATGTATATTTTAATGGATATTCTTAATTTTATTGTAATTTTTAATCTTGATGGATTTTTAAATTTGATGACAACTGTTTTTAATGTGTATGGTTATACTGTAAGCCGCCCTGAGTCCCCTGATGGGTGAGAAGGGCGGGGTAGAAGTGATGTAATAAAATAAATAAATAAATAAATAAAGTTTTATTATTATTTTATTATTATAACATTTATGTTAAATACTATTTTTTGTATCACTTTATGTTGCTTTCCAAAGTGTTGCCTTGATTGTGTGTACATAAGTAAAATACATTATTATCTTTACCTTTTCCCCAGTTTTCGCACTTAACATGGCTTACCACAATTAAACATTGTTCAAAATTAACAGGATACAAATGTTAAAAAGCAATTAAGCCATCAGGAAATTAAAACCAGTTGCAACAAATTAACAACCAAATCCCAAAACAAATAAATGTCCATAAAAGGCCTATTCACTCTGAAAAATCAATCCTCAAAAACATGTCAGAATAAAGAGGTTTTAATCTGTTTACAGAAAGAGGGCAAGAAGTATGACAGTTTAGCTTCTCTGGAGAAGAGTCTCAGAGCCTGTATATATGAAGGGGAAAGGAGTTGCATACTCGTTGGATTGTAACTCCCATAAGACTCTGTCAATATGGCTAATGATCAGATGTTCTTGAGTTTGTAGTCCAAAACATCTTGGAGGTACTGAGTTTTGCACTTTTGATGTAGAAGGGAAAGAGGTGGTAAGAAAGGCATGGCATTTTTTCATAACAGATTTGCTGCCATCCTGAATGAAGTATGTGAGAGGGAATAAGGACTTTACATGAGGGTATGCATTTTAAGATAAAGTGTGGCTGAAGGAGCAGTGGAAAACAAAGTGAGAGTTTCCGCCTTTCTGACACATCTGTTCCACCATAACCCCACTGACTGTAGATGTTGATTTCACATGGTCATGGGATGGCAGAAAAACAGCTTTCAAAAATATGTTTTTGGAATAATCTAACTAGAATTTTATCCAATTAATCTTGGAGTAGTATTTCCAATACTCCAACTTGACAATTACAGGCTTCTTCTGATTGATATGCCATTTTGCTTCATGTCCTTACTTAGGCGATCCCTCGTAGTTCGAGGAGGATTGTCTTCCATTTCTGGTGTTTTGGGGGTGGGTTCTTAGGTGGCTGAAGAGACCTGTTCTTGATTCGCAAGTTCTCCCGCAGTGAGGATATCGGTTTCCAGATGGAAGGCGGTCCCGGTCAGGGTTAGCTTGACGGGCCTTCCTCTTGGCACGTTTCTCCCTTAAGCCCGCCATTCGTGCCTCTTCGAACTCCGCAGCACTGCTGGTCACAGCTGACCTCCAATTAGAGCGCTCAAGGGCCAGGGCTTCCCAGTTGTCATTGTCTATGCCACAGTTTTTAAGGTTGGCTTTAAGCCCATCTTTAAATCTCTTTTCCTGCCCACCAACATTACGTTTCCCGTTCTTGAGTTCGGAGTAGAATAGCTGCTTTGGGAGACGGTGATCGGGCATTCGGACAACGTGGCCAGTCCAGCGGAGTTGATGGCGTAGGAGCATTGCTTCAATGCTGGTGGTACTACTGTCCTACTGTTTTGTTGATCTTTAAAATAGATGTTTTAGTTAATGTTAAATGCTAACTGTCCATGTTCATATCCATATGATACTACAGCGAGCTTGCCAAATGACAGATGTCAGTTTAAAAGGGTGGGATGGGAAATAGTAAAAGGTAAAGGTTTTCCCCTGACCTGAAGTCTAGTCATGTCCAGCTCTGGGGGTTGGTGCTCATCTCCATTGCTAAGCCGAGGAGCTGGCATTGTCCGTAGACACCTCCAAGGTCATATGGCCGGCATGACTGCATGGAGCGCCGTTACCTTCCCGCCAAAGTGGTACCTATTGATTTACTCACGTTTGCATGTTTTTGAACTGCTAGGTTGGCAGAAGCTGGGGCTAACAGCGGGCACTCACTCCGCTCCCCGCATTCAAACCTGCAACCTTTTGGTCCACAAGTTCATCAGCTCAGCTCACGCAGTGCCAATGGGGGGCCCTTGGGATGGGAAATAGGTGAGACTAAAACAGCCATAGGGGTTAGGTTTTTTCAGCATAGTAGAGCAGATAGGTTGTTAGCTTTAGTTCCTAATTTTGCAGTATTTGTTGCTGAGCAGTTGTGAGAAAGGCTTGGGTGTTTATTCCTGATTTAGATGTCTGTCTGCTTTGCTCCAAGGACTTCCCATGCTACATAGGTTATTAGTTTAAGTGTCTCTTGTAGAGCCCTATATTTGTGGGGGATACATTCTGTCTCTGTCTCTGTCTCTATGTTCATATGGCATTGAATGTTTGCCTTGTATGTGTACATTGTGATCCGCTCTGAGTCCCCTTCGGGGTGAGAAGGGCGAAATAAAAATACTGTAAATAAATAAATAAATCCCATATCTTTATTTATTTGAGATGGGGAAAAATGTCATTAAGGCCGTAAGCCATAGAAAGGAGTGGATAATATATGAGAATGTATGTGGCTGTCTTACAGGGTATGATCAAGGTCATAGACATTCTCCATTTCTGCCAGTAAAAGAGTCCCAATAATGCTGCTTGTTAAACAAAAATATGGGAAGGACAAAAGTTTAAAATACTGTATGGTCAGCCTTACCATATGATACTTTAAAATATCTTTCAATATCCCAGTCTTAGATCCCAGGGCCTCATTCTCTTTGTTCATCCTAACCAGATTCTAGACATCTTTATATACCATATTCCCATTAATTCAGTCAATGTTCTTCAGTTGGTATGAGCAGTTGTATTTAGACCAGGGATGGGAGTTATGCATCCTCCAAGTATTTAGTAGGACTGCAAGTCACATCCCCCTAGCCAGTATAACTATTGGTAAGGAATATTAGGAGTTGCAATCAGAAAATTTATTTATTTATACTGTGCCTTTCTCTTCATGGGGACTCAAGATGGTTAACAACCAAACAATCTGGTCACAGTTTAAAACAAAGCTAATACAATATTTTAAAAAATACAATTAAACAGTACTGTATGGATTCAAGTTTAAAGTACAGTTAAAAAATAATATATACAATTAAAGTTACATTTAAAACTCACTACACCTCCAGAATCCCATCCCCAACCTCCCAAAAGCATGCCCCTCATCTTTTCTCAAATGCCTGCTGGCATAGAAAGGCCATGGTTTCTACTCTTGATTTAGTCCCAGATTGTTCCCTCGTTTCATACCTTCATTGTGGGTTTGTTTTATTTGGAATTAAAATGCTATTACACTTATGTTTATTTAGTGGACTTTGTGTTCTCATTATCCTTTAAACAGTCTACAGTGAATAGCTTCCTTTATAGCCTAACATTTAATATTGCTTCCTCTGAGCCAAGAGACCTTGTGAAGGTTAAGATGAGTATGATGGTGTCTTTTTCTAGAGTTTGGAAGCAATAAATTATGGGGAAACAAACACATGCAAACAATAGCCCCTCTTTGGTAACAAAGAGAGTTAACAAGATCACATTTCAGTGTATCAGCAGAAGGAATGTTTCTAATTATTTTTCAAATTACAGTAGAGTCTTGCTTATCCAACCTTCGCTCATCCAAAATTCTGTGTTATCCAACGCAGTCTGCTTCCCGCTTGGATCCGCAGCTGTTTCTCTAGGCAGCAATTCTATCTTTATTTGTAGTCAATTTTTTCAATTGTGATATTTTGGTGCTAAATTTGTAAATACAGTACAGTAATTACTACATAATGTTACTATGTATTGAACTGTTTTTTCTTTCGATTTGTTAATAAAACATATTTTGGTGCTTAATTTATGAAATCATAACATAATTTGATGTTTAATAGACTTTTCCTTAATTCCTTCTTATTAGCCAACATTTTCACTTATCCAACGTTCTTCCGGCCTGTTTATTTTGGATAAGCGAGACTCTACTGTACATTGAAATAGCATTTCTTGATATTCTGATAAGAGTTATGCAAATCCTATTCATCTTAAGGGTTTTTAAAAATAAAAAACAGGCAATAAAATTAGTTGCTTTAACAAATATTAATGATTGGAATATAAGAGAAGCATACGTAGTGTTTCAAGTGTTGGGTTCGGACACTTGGAGACCCGATTTGAATACCCACGCAGCTGTAGTAACCCTGTAATTAACCATGCACAGGTCACACCAACTCAGCTTCAGATGAAGGCAAAGGCAAAACTCTTCTTAACAAATTCTGCCAAGAAAAACCCCATGATAAGTTCATCTTAGGGTTGTCGTAGGTCAGAAATGACTTGAAGGCAGACGACAAAAACAAGTGATTGGAATAAATTGGTTTTAAACACTTAATTTCCCAAGTTTTGCCTGTTTCTGTTACTCTGCAATTGATGTTGCTGACTGGAGTTCCCATCAGCCCCATGTAGCCTAGCCCTTGGTGGAAAAAAGGGAAATTTGACAGCATCTGCAGGACTACATGTATCCATCTCTCCACATATAGCTTTTCTTGTGTCATAGGCTTTATTAGGCCAAATTTAGATCAGACAGCAAAGGGATTGTGGTTGCAATTTGTGTTTGTCTGTGCTGATTCTCCTGAAGGACAATTGTTTTGGGGAAAAGATGAGGTTATCCAACCTCAGTAAGACTTCCAAGCTGTATAAACAGATAACTGACACAAACATCGCTTTTGCACAGACAAAGCTGCAAGGAAAGTAGGAGACCTCAGGCAATGGATTCTTGGTTTGTTTGCCGTCAACAGCAGTGGAAAAGTAGACGGAAAATGTAGGTCAGTGTGAGTCCAACATTGTGTTCTGTTTCCAGACAGTCAATTTCTGTGGTGTGAGCTGAGCTCTGTATATCTTTATTTTCCCCTCTCCACTCTGCTTTTAGCGATAACACTTACTCTTTGGAGTGCAGGCTTGTTTTATTTAGAGGTGAACATAAGTGAAAGTCTTTGATAGGCCAAGAATGTGTAGTGCATTCTCTTATACTGTCTTTTTTGCTATCTTTATAGATATTTTATGTTTCCAAGGTCAGGGATTACTTAACCTCAATAAAAGACACTTCTGTGAGAGATGCCTTTTTAAAAAAATTAAAAAACAAACCATCATGAAGTTTTATGATGAGAAAATGTTATTCATAAAATGATTCTAGAAAAAGACACTTTGAGGAGTATGAAGAAGGCAAAGAGCACTACTTGGAGGATGAAAAATTTTGCCACATGGGCTAACATCATTATTTGGTATCAGTTTGAGAAAGAGAATTGTCCTGTCTGGAGGAATGAATTGTGTTGTAATGATAGGTGCTTTGAAGCATGTCTGCTTCTAGTCCAGTATTTTCATTATCCACAAGTCTTTGTAGGAAAGAAACCTCCTCTTCCTTGAATTATTCCACCATCATTGAAATATGCCTCTAGACTGCTCTGTTCCTATGACATCATTATATTTGAAAGCATGAGGTTGTTATTGTTCTAGTCATTCATGATCATGAAGTTCAACAGGGACAAATGCACGATACTCCACTTAGGCAAAAAACAAAACAAAAACAAAACTGAAATGCACAGATACAGAATGGGCTCGATAGCAGTACATGTGAAAAAGAACTTGAAGTCCTTGTGGGCAATGTCATGCAGCGGCTAAAAAAGCCAATGGGATTTTGGTCTTCATCAATAGGAGTTTAGTGTCTAGATCGAGGGAAGTCATCCTCATGCTACGCCTCTATTCTCCCTTGGTCAGACCAGACCTGACTTGTTAGAAAAGACAATAATGCTTGGTAAGGTAAAGGTAGTAGTAAAAGCGGAAGGCTACATTACAGATGGATATTCAAACAAGGAACAGACCTTTTGATGATAGAGTAACATGGAGGCTTCTTATTCATAGGGTCACTAATAACACTAGGTTGATTTGATGATAGTTAATACAACAGTCATGTATTTGTTGCATGCTTATTGTATAAACCAATGTTGTATATACCAATTCTTTTTGTAACTGCAAAGTCATAAGAGTGTTAGCCAGACAATGAATTCAGACACTCAATATGCACTGTCCCTTAAATCATAAAAGGCTAAACAAAATAGAAGAGGTACAGTTTAGTTCTTATCCTGGTTAGAGCTGTAACTCGTATATTGAACTTCATGGTTTCGCATTGATGTGGCATTGGAGGCTGTGCAGTGGTGGTTGGAGTGTGTGGAGGGATGGATGTGTTGCTTTTGTGATGTTTGTTGGGGAAAGCATTTAATTTCATTGTACAATGACAATAAAGTTATTCTAGCCCAGTAGTTCTCAACCTGTGGGTCCCCAGGTGTTTTGGTCTACAACTCCCAGAAATCCCTGCCAGTTTACCAGCTGTTAGGATTTCTGGGAGTTGAAGGCCAAAACATCTGGGGACCAACAGGTTGAGAACTACTGTTCTAGTTGATTCTTCCTTCTTTCGTCTACTTCTTAAGGCTGCAACTGGTTCTTCTGGAACATTGTATTGAATGTTCTGTGACTGCCATTGACTATAAAGGTAAAGGTAAAGGGTTTCCCCTGACATTAAGTCTAGTCATGTCCAACTCGGGGTTGGTGCTCATCTCCATTTCTAAGCCAAAGAGCCAGCATTGTCCGTAGACACCTCCAAGATCATGTGGCTGGCATGACTGCATGGAGCGTCATTACCTTCCCGCAGGAGCAGTACCTTTTAATCTCACATTTGCATGTTTTCGAACTGCTAGGTTGGCAGAAGCTGGGGCTAACAGCGGGAGCTCACTCTGCTCCCTGGATTCGAACCTGCGACCTTTCAGTCAGCAAGTTCAGCAGGTCAGCGGTCTAACCCGGTGTGCCATCAGGGAATCTTGTATTGAATGTTCTGTGACTGCCATTGGCTGTAGTATTTGCTATTTTTATATAGCATTATGAACTAGCAAGCTGTTGAATGGTGAATCAATGCAAGCAAATCCCATTGATCGAATGGGTCTACTCTAGCCAGGACTAATGACATCAGGCGTTAAATTATGGTTCTTGTACTCCTTAGGAAGGCACTAAAACATATGCTGGTGATTTGTATCCTTTTTGCATTCTGCACATGTGTTTGAATGTTACAGACAATTTTACCAAGCTGAATATTAAGATGACTTCAAAAAGAAAAAAAAACCCTTTTATAATTTTCCTGCTTAATTTTGCACTCTCCCACCTGTGGTTCTTTATGAATCCGTTGAGAGATTATGCTACAGAACAGTGCAGGATTTTGTAAAAAAATTCCTGCTCCCAAGATAAACTTCTCCTGCTTTAGGACTAACATTACTTATCATATTCAAAAGTTCTTTTAACTTGAGCTTTCCCTTTGGGGCACTCAATTCCTCCAATTTACAAACACAATATATCTTCCCAATCTTGATATATCTATTCAGATTCCTAGAATTTTGATGAGGACACGTAATAAAAATGTACTTACAATGAACATATAATGAATTGTGTTGTGCCCTGACATCTGTTTCCCAGGTGATGAGTTAAATAATAGTTTCTTTGCTCTATTTCTTCCTTCCTTTTTTCCCTTAATAAAAGAACACCTGGAGAAGTGTTTAACCACTTCTCCTAGGTGGCGGGAAGTTGTAAAAGGCATTCCCCTTGTGTTTATCATGCTAGTAGTATATGGAATGCTAAAACTAGGCTTAAAAAACTATACGACTTGTTCTAACATACCATCTGAACTCTTAAATGTCATACAAAATAACACAGCAGGCTGTGTGAAAGATTACTTTAGCACACATGCTGTGACACAGTTTACAGTATTCCTATGTACTTCAAAGTTTAGCCTTTTTTTTGCTTGCAGTTGTCTTCTGTCTCTGTAAATCCACCACTTTTTTTGAAGCCGATGAGTGTCTCCAGGAATGTAGTAGGAAAAGAACAAAGTAGAAATTGATGTCGAAAGTGTCCTAATACAAAATAACCTTTGAATAATTTTGGGAGTAAGCCTAGCCCTTGAAAATAAGTGGTGTATGTAAGAAAAGTGGGTGGATAAGAAATCAGAAATGCATTGAGTTTTACATAATAATTTGGTTTTGGTAAAGGACCTTATTGTTTGAGGGAGGCCCCACTGGTCCTTCATCTGACTTGTGAGTTGATGTTTCTACACCATTTGATGTGGTTTCACATCTCTAGCCTAACAGGATTCCAGTAGTTATGGGTCATGGAATGGAGAAATGAAATCAAAGAGGAACATATTTCATAATTTCATTTGCATAGAGGTTTATGGTATGTTTGTTTCATGTTAAGACATTTATCTTCATGTTCCTCATCTAAGATTCTCATTGATATCTTGTTGATCTCTGGGAAATGGAAGAGAACTTCTGGTCTGATTAAGCACCTGTCATCTCAAAATAATAGGGCCGTTGTGGTGTAGTGGTTTCAGTGTTGGAATTCCAGGATTCAAATCTTCACTCAGCTATGGAAATCCACCTTGGGCAAGTTACATTCTCTTAGCCTTAGTGGAAGGCCAAAATAAATATTGCCTTGAAAACCTCGAGGTCATAGGTTGCCTTTGGGTTGCCATAAGTTGGAAATGTGTCAAAGGCATGCAACATGCACCACCACTAAACAACAGTTAGAGGGGTTGTATTAAAATTTGGAATTTGGTGGCATCAGCGTGATGATGAAGCCAAATTTCACCTCCATCATTTCCATCAAGTCCTGTTGAGGCTTTGGAAGTTCTGAAGCTGGGTCTGAAGCAGAGCTTGGAAAGTTTACTTTCCCCCCTAGTGAAACAGGTCTTTTTCACACTGCAAAATTAGAGCAATATGATTTTAGAATCATAGAATCATAGAATAGTAGAGTTGGAAGAGACCTCATGGGCCATCCAGTCCAACCCCCTGCTAAGAAGCAGGAAATCTCATTCAAAGCACCCCCGACATATGGCCATCCAGCCTCTGCTTAAAAGCCTCCAAAGAAGGAGCTTCCACCACAGCCTGGGGGAGAGAGTTCCACTGTCGAACAGCTCTCACAGTGAGGAAGTTCTTCCTGATGTTCGGGTGGAATCTCCTTTCCTGTAGTTTGAAGCCATTGTTCCGTGTCCTAGTCTGCAGGGCAGCAGAAAATAAGCTTGCTCCCTTCTCCCTATGACTTCCCCTCACATATTTGTACATGGCTATCATGTCTCCTCTCAGCCTTCTCTTCTGCAGGCTAAACATGCCCAGCTCTTTAAGCCGCTCCTCATAAGGCTTGTTCTCCAGACCCTTAATCATTTTAGTCACCCTCCTCAGGACGCTTTCCAGCTTGTCAACATCTCCCTTCAACTGCGGTGCCCAAAATTGGACACAGTATTTCAAGTGTGGTCTGACCAAGGCAGAATAGAGGGGGAGCATGACTTCCCTGGATCTAGATGCTATACCCCTATTTATGCAAGCCAGAATCCCGTTGGCTTTTTTAGCTGCCGCATCACATTGTTGGCTCATGTTTAACTTGACTCCAAGGTTTTTTTTCGCACACACTGCTGTCAAGCCAGGCATCCCCCATTCTGTATCTTTGATTTCCATTTTTTCTGCCGAAGTGAAGTATCTTGCATTTGTCCCTGTTGAACTTCATTTTGTTAGTTTCGGCCCTTCTCTATAGTCTGTCAAGATCATTTTGAATTCTGCTCCTGTCTTCTGGAGTGTTAGCTATCCCTCCCAGTTTGGTGTCGTCTGAAAACTTGATGATTGTGCCTTCTAACCCTTTGTCTAAGTCGTTAATAAAGATGTTGAACAGAACCGGGCCCAGGACGAAGCCCTGCGGCACTCCACTTGTCACTTCTTTCCATGATGAAGACGACGCATTGGTGAGCACCCTTTGGGTTCGTTCGCTTAGCCAATTACAGATCCATCTAACCGTAGTTTTATCTAGCCCACATTTTACTAGTTTGTTTGCCAGAAGGTCGTGGGGGACTTTGTCGAAGGCCTTACTGAAATCCAGGTACGCTACATCCACAGCATTCCCTGTATCGACCCAACTCGTAACTCTATCGAAAAAAGAGATCAGATTAGTCTGGCATGACTTGTTTTTGGTAAATCCGTGTTGACTATTAGCAATGACCGCATTTGTTTCTAAGTGTTTGCAGACCACTTCTTTAATGATCTTTTCCAGAATCTTGCCTGGTATCGAAGTGAGGCTAACCGGACGGTAATTGTTTGGGTTGTTCTTTTTTCCCTTCTTGAAGATAGGGACCACATTCGCCCTCCTCCAATCTTCTGGGACTTCTCCCGTTCTCCAAGAACTCTCGAAGATGATTGCCAGTGGTTCTGAAATAACTTCCGCTAGTTCCTTCAATACTCTTGGATGTAGCTGATCTGGCCCCGGGGACTTGAATTCGTTTAAAGAGGCCAGGTGTTCCTGGACAACTTGTTTCCCTATTTGGGGTTGGATTTCCCCCAATCCTTCGTCCATTCCATGTTGCTGAGGTTGAAGATGGCTTTCTTTTTGTGAGAAGACCGAGGCAAAGAAGGCATTAAGCAGTTCTGCCTTTTCCCTGTCCCCTGTCGCCATCACCCCATCTTCTCCTTGCAGTGGCCCTATCGCCTCCTTGTTCTTCCTTTTTCTACCAATTTAAGCAAAAAAGCCTTTTTTGTTGTTTTTTATGTCCCTGGCAAGCCTGAGCTCATTTTGCGCTTTAGCCTTGCGAACCTTTTCCCTATAGGAGTTGGCTATACGTTTGAATTCTTTTTTGGTGATTTCTCCCCTTTTCCACTTCTTGTGCATGTCACTTTTGAGTCTTAGCTCAGTTAGAAGTTCTTTGGACATCCATTCTGGCTTCTTTGCACTTGTCATATTTTTCTTCTTTGTTGGCACTGTTTGCATTTGCGCCTTGGTTATTTCATGTTTTAAAAACTCCCATCCATCCTTAACTCCCTTGTTTTTTAATATCGGCGTCCATGGAATGCCGCTCAGTAATTCCTTCATTTTTTGGAAGTCAGCTCTCTTAAAGTCCAGAATGCGTGTTTGACTTGTGTTAGTTTCAGCCTTCCTTTGTATTGCAAACTGCAGGAGCACATGGTCACTTGCCCCTAAGGATCCAATCACTTCGACTGTATTGATCAGGTCTTCCACATTTGTTAAGATTAGATCAAGAGTAGCCAATCCCATTGTTGCCTCTTCTACCTTCTGGACCATAAAATTGTCTACAAGGCAAGTGAGGAATTTGTTGGACTTTGTACTCCTGGCTGAGTTTGTTTTCCAGCAGATATCAGGATAATTGAAATTGCCCATGACTACTATATCTCTTCTTTGTGCCTGTTTGGTCAGCTGATTTTACTTTAACTGCCATGGTAATATCCTGTGAAATCCTGAAATTTAAACTACAAATCCCTGGATTCCACAGAAAGCAACAATGATAGTTTGCAGAGATATTGTTGAGGTATAATTATGTAGCATGAAAGGCTCACAGCAGTGGCAGTGCTGAATGGGAAATTCTGGGAATGCTAAGTGGGCAATTTTTTGTAATCTGCATAAAAGGAAACAAGATATTGGTTAATAAGATGGCTAATTCAGAGAGTGAGTATCCAAATTAGAAATTGTCTTTCTCTTAGGGAATCCGGTACGTGGTTTGGATGTGCACATGATGACTGCAGCCAGAAGTGCTTTTATAGCAGTGGTGCTCAATCTGGGGTCCCCAGATGTTTTTGGCTTACATCTCCCAGAAATTCCAGCCAGTTTACCAGCTGTTAGGATTTCTGGGAGTTGAAGGCCAAACACATCTGGGGGCCTTAGGTTGAGAACCATTGCTTTATAGGCTGATGGGCTAGCAATAATAATTCTTGGAAAGACAGGCCTAGCTGTGGACTTTTCTAAACTATTCGAAAGCTGAAGTTGGTGCAGAATGCCAGAGTTGTGATCAGAGCTGGTTGTTCACACTTGTTGGGAGTTTTGGCATGCTATTTCATAGTTCTATTTGTTTTATTTGGTTTTTAAATGGTTTATGAGTTAAGTTCAAAATGTTGATGATTTTCCTTAGAGCCCTGGAGAGATTTGAAGGTTGAGGTTTTGCCATCAGAACCCCTGGTCTACTCAGACAATCAGAAGAAGATCTCCTGGTTTCCCTCTGCCTTCTGCTTGGCACTTGCCGGACAGCCTCCCCTGCAGCAGTTTCTGGGATATATAAGTCTCTGGGGTTCTACTTAGTTCTTTCTCCGCTGATTATTAGGTGCTGCCCGAAACCTTTCAAATGTTTGAAAGCTTTTGGCTTTGCTGGCTGGCTTGGGAATATTTTCTCTACCAAGTAGTATACATAAAACATTCATATCGCGTGATGTCTCTTTGTTCTGAAAACATTATAATTATTAAGATTCCTGTGTTGCTTAAAGTAATATTTCATCTCCCTCCCCCCTGTGCATAATGAACAAAACAGGAAGGAGGCGCATAAGATTTTTCAAGGAAAAATAATAGAGCAGGTTATTCAGGTTTGGTGTTGAGCCATTGTTTGGTGAGATAGATTGGTAGATAGATAAATAGATTGCATTTAGCAACATGAATTTCTTCCTTCCATACTTCCAAGATGAGTATCTGGTACATATAGCAGATCTAGGGAAAGGATGGATTTTGGAATGGGAGGATTTTGTGTTCATTATGTGTGTTGAGGTGCCATTGTGAGTGTTTGACTCCATTAGGGTTGTATACTTTGATCCCTGATGATATTGTCTTATACAGTGCAATCATGATCAGACATTCTTGAGTAGGTGCTGTCATACCTCTCCCCACCCCGACATTTTGGAAGACCCAGATATCCACCTTACTGATTCAGTTCCCAGCAGACTTTCAGTTTGATATGTGTTGGTTTCCATATTTACTCATGCTTCAAAGCACTCAGGACACTGCCATTTTTGTGGGCCACCTTGTTGGCAGGTACATTGTTTAGGTAGTTTGCTATAGTTGCAACCTGAAGCAAAAAATATGTTCAATAGGTAAATAGTTTTCTATAGTACAAAAGGACCAAATTGAGAAGAAAAATGACTTATTTGTAGGTGGTGCTTTTTCTTGATCTTATTGCATTGGAGAAGGATTCAAATGTATGGTTTCATAGGTTACTGAACTTCTTTATTCAGTAACCCAGCTAAATGAGGTACAGTAGAGTCTCACTTATCCAACGTTCTGGATTATCCAACACATTTTTGTAGTCAATGTTTTCAATACATCGTGATATTTTGGTGCTAAATTCGTAAATACAGTAATTATTACATAGCATTACTGTGTATTGAACTACTTTTTCTGTAAAAATTTGTTGTATAACATGATGTTTTGGTGCTTAATTTGTAAAATCATAACCTAATTTGATTTTAATAGGCTTTTCCTTAATCTCCCCTTATTATCCAACATATTCGCTTATCCAACGTTCTGCTGGCCCGTTTACATTGGATAAGCGAGACTCTACTGTATTCTGGGAGCAGCGTTTCTAAGCAATACTTATATGTAAATTTAGTCAAATCTGTGAAATGTAAAGACTGGGATTAGAGTGATTACTGAATTTGCTAATCTCTAGTGATCAGGTGGAATGGGAAAGTCTTATGCTGCAGCTAAAAAGTAATGTCTTCAAACCATAGCTGTAACCATATGCAAGGTTAGTCAAATGTGTAAAATGGAAAGACTGGAATTAGGGTAAAATAGCTGTCCATCATAATATCCCAGTGATAGCTTGTGTCATTGGGTATTTAGTAGAGGCCTTGATTTTTAAGCAATTAGGGAAGCCAGTGTATGTAGAAAACTCTGAGCCAATGCATATAAAATTTGCACAGAATTAGTATGTACTCCTCTTTCTAAACTCATATTAAATTCTTAACTCTGTTATAATTTTAATATGAGCTACACAGCTTGTATACATGTCATGTCATGAAAATGTAGTTTAAATGGAACAGTTTTGTACCAGACTGTTTAATCTTAAACGGCATGGAAATAACCGTCCTTTCATCTCTGTTTTGGACTCATAATTTTGCAATAGGCACATTCTGATCTCCACAAAATGTTCTTCTTGTGACTTATTTGGGAGGAAATTCTACTCTGTAAAGGTTCAAAGGGCAGTTTTTGTGCATATTACAGAGCTGAGCCCAGGCACAGAGAATAACAACCAGATTCCTACTCCAGATCAAATGTATGCAGTGGTGCATAGCACCATACTGCACCATTGGGCTGTAATTAGCCCGTGTTACTTTCTGTCCTTTTCATTTTCCCACTTAATTGACTAAAAAGAAAGGTGTTTTTAAATATCTGTAGTAGCTTTGGGAAGGAGGGGAGGAGATAGATGACCAAACTATGCAATTCAGCGATTTTTCTGTCTAGATACTGGCTTTTTGTTGGAGGCTTGTAATATGGAGAGGCAGCTTTGGATAGATAGTTGGTTGGGTAGTGTGGATTCCCATGTATCAACTTAAATTGGCCCGAAGGTGGCAAAAATCTGGCAAAATCACCCAGACATTTCTATATGATATTTGAAAGCAAAGGAATTTTAAATAATACAAACACTATTGTATTGCTAGTACTGGGGAGCCCCTGATAGCACAGTGGGTTAAACTGCTGAGCTGTCAAACTTGCTGACCGAAAGGCTGGCAGTTCGAATCTGGCAAGTGGTGTGAGCACCCGCTGTTAGCCCCAGCTTCTGCCAACCTAGCAGAAAACAGGTACCGCTCTGGCGGGAAAGTAACGCTGCTCCATGCAGTCATGGCGGCCACATGACATTGGAGACATCTGTGGAAACGCTGGCTCGTCAGCTTAAAAATGGAATAAGCACCAACCCTTAGAGTCAGACACGACTAGACTTAACGTCAGGGGAAAACCTTTACCTCTATCTTACAACCACTACCGTGTTTCCCCGAAAATAAGACAGTGTCTTATATTAATTTTTGCTCCCAAAGATGCTCTAGATCCTATTTTCAGGGGATGTCTTATTTTTCTATGAAGAAGAATTCACATTTATTGTTGAACAAAAAATGAACATTTATTATATACTGTACAGTAGTTGTCATCACAAACCAACATAACCAGACAAACTGTGAATCCTATCAAGAATTTCTTGTTACTACCATTATTTCCATGTACAACTAGTATGTATATTTACCAATCCTGCATGCTCTGGTGTTCTGTTTGGCAGGCGCTGGGCATGCTTCCAAACAAAAACTTTGCTAGGTCTTACTTTTGAGGGAGGCCTTATATTTAGCAATTCAGCAAAACTTCTACTAGGTCTTATTTTTTGGGGATGTCTTATTTTCGGGGAAACAGGGTATATCTGAGGGGGCATGTTCCAAGACTCCACATGGATACCTAAAACCATGGATAGTTGCGAATCCTATATTTTGACAATACTTGGAAGAACCTAGTATAAAAAGAAATGTTTATTTTTTGTGGGTAAGTGAATCCATGGATAAGGACATCATACTATATTCTCTGCTAGAGAATTCTGGAGCTTTCTGTGGATCTTTAGCATCAGGGCCCTCTTGCAACAAAGAAGGCAAAGTACTTCAACCAAACCACAAATCCCGGAATTTCATAGGACAGAGTTCAAGTGGTATCAAACTGCTATAACTATTTTGTGTATGTAGCTGCTTTGAGTATTTTTGTGATGAAACCTTTAGTACTGGAATTTTCTCCTGTCACATTCCAAAATACTCATTATTTAAAAATCATCTCCTGCTATGTGAGTCTATTTCTCTCCATAACTTATATAAATATGATACACCCCCCCCCCCCATTGTGACAGAGATTAGGATTACAAAGTGAGTTTAGAGAGAGGCGTATGTTGTCAGACCCAAGGCAGCGAGGCACCAAGAACCATACACGGAGGCCAATCTCTATCTAATATCTTTATTAAGTAAATATATAAAAGCAATAAAAAAGTGAAGAATATAGTTCAGAGGCAGACCTTTCAAATAAGGTCAAATATAGTCCAAAAATGTATTGTCCAATAAATGATATTAGAGTTCAAAGTTTTAATCCAATAACCGAAACACACACTATTGCCAAGCAATAGTGTGGGGAGATGCCAGAGTCTTAGGAGTCCAAGGTAGCTTGACAACAAGGCTGGATACAATCTTGATTCTTTAACAAGGTCCGTGACTAGGAACAAGGCAAACAGTGATTCTTGGAACAAGATCCGTGGTTAAAACAAGGCAAGGCAAATCTTGAATACTTGATCCGGGAAGCAAGGAACTGGGGTTGCGAAATCCACACAAGATCTTACTCCTGAAGCTACTCTGTTGACTCCGCAAAGATTCTCTCGTGTCAGGCACCTATATTGGGGTCTCGTTTTCCCGCCAACAACCTCTTTCCCTAGAGAACGGGAAGCGAAACCCAACTTTGTCCAGATGCAAGACTCCTTAGAATTTCCCAAGGGAAGCAGGTCTAATCAGCCTGTTGTTTGGCTGCAATCCGTAAACTCCTGCGATTCTGTTCCCTCACTCCTCTGTCTGCAGAATAGGACTGTCTCCTAGGGAACGGGGGCGAGGAATGCCCAAGGTCTGTTTTACTGAGTTCTTGGGTACAAACATCAACATCCGGCAGGTGAAAAGATTCCGGCTCTTGTTGAACCGGCGAAAACCCCATGTTTTCGTCTTCATCTGCCACAATGGCACTAGGAACAGGACTACAAGGCCCATGAGGCATCACATATGTTTTGGTTTATCCCTTTGGAAGGATATTATTGGAATCATATCATGCTGTCTTGTGTAACACATGAATTTGGTTCTGCTGGTTGAGCCCATTACAGAAACTACTACTTAGCAATAAAGTAGCTTCTTTCCAAACCTAGGTTATCTTTGTGGTGCTGGTCTTATAGAAGAATCTGAAGAAAAGGGAGAATATAGAAGTTCTTTAGGATATTCTGGTGGCTTTGGAATATGAGTGCATTTGTGGAAATGGAGCCTAGACAGCCATAGAACAAGTGGTTTTCTTTGGATGATGGTTAGATTTTAGATCAGAAAAACCAACCTCTTTTTCAAAACAGTGTCTCTTATTATTTTTGGCCGTGCCAGTGGGATGTTGGAGAACTGGTCCAAAACATCTGAAGGACAATCCCTCTTCTAAAGTTTGGGGAAGTTGGGTGTGGCGGCTATGTAAGCTGAGTATTTATTACCTAAGAAAATCCTGTGATTCATGAAGTTGCCATAAGTTGATTTGAAGGTAGATACACATTCTCCTTTTGCGTGCAGTTCTCCAAGCCTTTCATATATTTTGCAGGTTGAGGAAAGAGGTCAGCATTCCCAAGTTTTCGTGTAGAAATCTGTGCAAACAAAAACATATAAATGTGGAGTGGAATTGCACACAATTCATCAGAATACACTGGGCCCTCTTTTGTCCTGTGCAGATGCTGAACAGCTTGCAGTTTCTTCTCATTATAGTGTTTCTGGAGGGGCGGGGGAGAAGTGAGAAGTGCTGCCAAAGTTGCTGAACCAAAAAAAAATTGTTGAAAATGCACTAGAATGCATTTGTTTGCTTCTAGTGGGCTTGCTAAAATGGTAGTTTCCTCTTCTTTCTACCCTGCAGATGATGAGCTCAAACTAATAACGGACTATGAATGTGTGTGTGAAGGGATGTCATGTGGACATGGGGTCCGCTGCAGGGGCCACCAGTGCTTTGCGTCCCTGAGCATCAATAATGGTGCTAAAGTGTCCCAGAAGGGATGCTTCCGAGTCTACGAGCAAGGGAAGATGACCTGCAAAACTCCTCCATCCCCTGATCAAGCAGTGGAGTGCTGTCAGGGAGACCTGTGTAACATGAACATCACAGCACAGCTGCCAACAAAAGGTGAGCATTTTAGTCTTATCTCTCTCTCCTGTCTTCTTTTTTTTTTTTTAGAGGCTCCATTAATTGTTAAGGCTAGTTTTAGAAAGCCGTAATGTTGGTGTTAGATCTGGGATTTGGGGACGATACAGAAATTGATGGGTTATGTGTAAGTGTATTTGTAAGAAGGAAAATGTTGGCAGTAAGATAAATATTAGAATTATAATCTTGGTATGACATTCAGGATTCCAGCTACAGCATGACACCCCTTAGGAATTGTGCAAGAGAGAACCAGGGGGTAGACTTGTGGCTCTCTAGAAATTATCAGACTCTAGTTCCTATCAACCCTAGCCAGCAAGGTATAATGAAAGGAATAGTTTACCAAAATCATGACAGGCAAAGATTTTCCATCTATGACCTAGCTTGAGACAAGAATATGATGGCTACAGAGGAGGGTGGTACCAGAATCTTTACTCATTACAACTGAGTTTGTATGTGCCTTCAACTTGCTTGTGAACGTATGGTGACCCCCTGAATTTTTCATAAGGTTTGCCTAGGCAAGGAATTCTCAGAGGTGGTTTTGCCAGTTCCTTCCTTTCAAATATAGCCAACAGTAGCTGATAGTCACAGCCTCCCATCCACATACTAACTCTGCTTAGCTTCCAAGATCAGATGGCATCTGGTGCCAGAAGACAAACGAGAGAATTATGGCCATTGTCCATTTAGATTGTATTGGAGGTGGACCAGATGCTTAGAGTAACAAAATGAAGGATATGAGGCAGGGACCTGTAAGCAGCAAGCTGTCATGGATCTAAATATGGAAAGCAAGATGGGTATAGGGATTGCTCCTTACGATATAGAGACATCAAGTATGAGAAGTCATACACATAGGTTGGTTCTTTATATGAGAGTGAGAATTGTCTTCTAGTTCACGGATCTGATCATCTACTTGTTGGATTACTGCTTACATTGTGTCCCACCATTTGCTGTGTTGGCTAGGCTGATGGGAGTTTCAGTCCAGCAATGTCTGCAGGACAACATGCTCCCTGTGCCTGTTCCAAGTTCAAGGCTTGGCACGGACACAAGAAGGGAATGTTACAGATTGAATTCTGTCAAGATGCAAGAACTGTTCAGGACATTTGGTGTTCACATGGAATTTAGGGCAAGTTGGAAAGAGCAGGCAATGCTAAGATCAAGGACTGCTGCAGGACTCATTTTATTTTGATAGTCTGTTTAGTGTTTTTGGAGTCTCATGGAGACATTGCCAGAGCTGAAACAAAATATCTTGTGCTTTTAGATTTTGGTTTCTCTCTCATGCTTTCTTTGTTTTTAATGGTCAGGTGCCTGGACTCCCTCTTTTCTTTTAATCATCATGACTCATTCAGAGCCAACTAAATTCTTCATGTAAATAATGTTCACAGGCTTTACAAGTGAATGTTTGTTGTCTGTCCTTGGATTTACCTTTCCAGCTTAATGCTGACAACTTTGACTAACTTTGATTTTTTTTATTCTCTTATGAAGGGCAACCAATTCAAGGAGAAGCTGTGGGTTACACCCTGGAAATGCTAATCGTTTTTATAATGGCTGCGATTATGATGCTGCTAATACTTTCCGGACTAGTGCTGCTGATTGTCCGGAAAGTGCGGCAGCGCTATATAGAAAGGTTCAATTCAAGGGATGCAGAATATGGAACCATCGAGGGACTCATAGCCTCAAACGTTGGTGACAGCACACTGGCAGTAAGTAAACAGTGTCTTGTGATCGGTTGTTATTCATGTAACTGCAATTCCCTACTTTAGTTCCTGATGGAACTGCCAAAAATGTGACTCGTGAAATACTATGTAGCTGACAATCTTCCTTTGTACTCCGTTTATAGAAGATACATAGGGAAGCTAATATGAGGTAGTGCATAAAATCCTGGAATTCTTTTCGGCCCTTATTTTTTAAAGGGATGACCGTTTTCAAGGGGTCTTGCAAGGGTGAAAAGAAGTGACATGTCCACTGTCACTATTTTTTTTTGTGAAGGAAGAGAAGATGTTCCACATTTATAGATTACAGGGATGAGAACAAACTAAATCATAGGAAAACCGCATCATGGCAAAAATCACAAATGATTTCAAAGCACAGGACAATCAAAAAGAAACTTTGTAACTCTGGATTTGATTTTAAAGAAAGGACAGAAGAACAATAAGATTCACAAAGCTAAATGAGGACAAACAGATAGCTCAGTTTTAGAATTTCAGGATAATAAGGCTTTCACCCAACCACCAAAAGATCCCAATGTAGTCACTCCCAAAAAAGTCCCCTTTACTGTGACTGATTGGGACTTGATTGGGGAAAGCATATTCTTTCACAAAGTTAGGTCCTGTACACAGTCATAACTGTAGAGCTCTATTGAGTGCAAAATCAGCACTTTAAATAGGGACCTGGATGTAAATGAAGATGTATATTTGTGGTAAAGTTGCTCTCTGTCCAATTTGTAAGCAACAGGGTGCAACAAAAGAAGTGATACTTCAGTTCCTTGAGTGGGACATGGTCTCCCTTCGTCTCATCCCTCTTCTGCCTTTTTTTTTTTTTTTGCTTCCTGTGGCAGACTGGATAGCTCATCTGGGTAATCAAATCCCAAAGTGGATTTCTTAAACTTGTCCTCTGTTTGAAAATGAAAGAACTGGTTAAAGATGCATGACTAGGAGAGGAAAGTTGGTTCCAGTCAAAATTAGGAGAGAGAAATAAAACAATAAGAGTATTTTGTGGTAGTATTAGGTTATTAAAGGAGATAGGATGAATGCATCTTAATATCATGGGAGTTAAACTGCAAGTCACATGAATGCTCATAGCCTGTGTGTATTGTGGCCTGGCTAATACGGTTTCTTGCAGAAGCAAAGTGGGGGTGGGGGTGGGGATGTTAAACAAGACCCTGGAGTGTGTGCCAGTATATTACAGGTATAGTGCAATACTTGCCATTTTAGCCTCTTGTCTGGATGAGCAGGCAGATGCTCCCTGGAGTCCCCGGGCTTTCCTCCTTGTTCCAAGCAGACTCTTGATTTCATGCCAGAAGGTTGTCTCCCCTCTCTCTGCCACATCCTTCTCCCAAAGCTAACACAACACAATCACTTGCTTTCTGAGCTGGTGGAGTGGGTGAGACTGGAGGAGGATAATATTACTTCTGAAGAGGAGTTCTTCTTGATGGGAATGAGGAATCTTTAGCCCCTTATGTACTTGAGGTCACGTAAACATTTCTGGGATGGAAAGAGGTTGTGAATGAAAAAAGTTTAAGAAGCCCTAATTTGGTCCTGTCACGTTGATTGGAATTTGCTAGGAAATGGCTTTAGGCAATCTCTGGTAAGGCAGAAATATAGGCATATCTCAGTTAAGAAAATTCATTTTTTCGGAAAAAAAATTCACTAGAGAGCTTGCTTTTCTCCTCTTAACTTTGCCTAGTTAGAGGGTTCTTCTAAAATTTATTTATTTTTAAAACAGCATTGGTGCTGGGAGAATGGTAAAAGTGGCTGGAGAAACACAGACTTTGGAAAGGAAAGACTGGGAATCTCTATTCAGTCCAACTGTATCTGTGTGTGTGTGCCTGCATACAGCAAGCAAGGTGGACATCATCAGCCTACAGATTCCCTAGTGGATATTATAAACAGGTTTCAGGTAGTATTTAGGCCGTTCAAGAAGTTTTTCTTTACTTATTCAAGGTAGTTTCATGGACACTTTGTTCTGGATTAAAGATTTGCTGAAATATGTTGAACTGCTGGGTTTTGTGTGTGTGACATAGGACATGTATCCCTATTCTTTGCATGTTATTTGTGTCTCTGGAACCAACTGTTCTTCTAAATAAGTTATGCTTAGGAATGTATTTACTTTGCTAACTCGGGTATATCTACATATGCCTGGGCCAAGATTCAGCCATTAACAAATTGAATGAATATATCTGGACCTCCAGATTATCCCCTTGTGCACCTTAGTAACATGGCTGCAAAGTACTAAAAGCAATTTGAATTTTCATGTAGCGCTGTTTGAAGCATGACATGGTTTCAAGTATTTCTATAGAAACAGGGGTGTGGGTGGGAATTCTTGAACTGAGAGCCATTTCTAGGAAAGAAGTACATAAGAACATTGACCTTGCTTCAGCACAGGATTCTGATAAAGACAAAATGTGCTTTTTAGAGATGAAATTTGAAGGAGCCAAGGTCTTGAGCAGGGATCAGAAGGCATTCAGTATCAAGAAGCAGAGCCAGATGTTCAGTACTTACTGAACTAAATTTAATAAGCCACACAATAAAATAATACAAATACTTCTCAGGTGAATTGTGGCCAGGATGTAGATGTTTTGTTTTGTTTTGTTTGAGTTCCATTTCTTTTTGACAATTCTTGTTAAGTCAAGTCAGGGATGAAGTGAGTGGAGGTTTGTTTTTAGTTGCATTGTATGAATACCATGAATACTGTTGCAGTGTAAGCCTCTACACTATTATATATCCTGAAAGTAGTATTAGTAGTATCTGCATCACCCTTTTAGTGTATTTTCTGTTAAATTGGCCTCCTAAATTGTTTTGCTGCCATCTTGTGGCCATACCTATGCGATTTAAAAAATAGAAAATTACAGGCAGTCCGCAAGTTACAGGCAAGATAGGTTCTGTAGGTTTGTTCTTAAATTGAACTTGTCTGAATGGGTACATTTTTAAGTGTAACTACAGCCAAATACAGTAGAGTCTCACTTATCCAACATAAACGGGCCGGCTGAATGTTGGATAAGCGAATATGTTAGATAATAAGGAGGGATTAATGAAAAGCCTATTAAACATCAAATTAGGTTATGATTTTACAAATTAAGCACCAAAACATCATGTTATACAACAAATTTGACAGAAAATGTAGTTCAACACGCAGTAATGCTATGTAGTAATTACTCTATTTACAAATTTAGCACCAAAATATCATGATGTATTGAAAACATTAGCTACAAAAATGCGTTGGATAATCCAGAACATTGGATAAGTGATTGTTGGATAAGTGAGACTCTACTGTATATAAGTTTTGGATACCATAGGGAAGGGTTAACGCTCCTGTGGTGTTTGTTTTGTTGTCTGTGCCCCTGTTCAGAAGATTTCACTTCACTTTCTGTCCCTGTGAGAAATGGATTTTGCAAACAAGAATTGGTGAAAAAGCTATAGTAGAGGCACCTTTTCCCCATGATAACTTTTTAAGGAGTGAATTTCCCTTCTGTGGGATAGATTTCTCTCACTTCCTATTGCCGCACCCCCATTCTTAACTAGTAGTTGGATGTAAGTCGGATGGTTGTAACTCGGGGACTGCCTGTGTATATATGGCATACAATGAGCCTCAGTATCCACTAGCTTTTGGTTCCAGTGGTTACCAAAATCTGTGTATGTTGAACATCCACAATGGAATAGCAAAATAAAATAAATAACAAAAAACTCAAGCTAGAGATAGCTTGAGGATTTGTGATATGTCAGGAGGCTACAGCAGGCTATTTCTACAAATTAGTGTAGAGATCAATGTGCAGTAAAATAAAAGTTTGCTTTTGGGATCCCCTCCCCACCCCCAATATATTTCTTAGTCATGGTTGATTGTACTCATGGAATCCAGAACCTGTGGATATGGAGAGCTGTCTGTATAGCAAAATATGTTTGTATTATGAAGTAAATAATTTGCATTTACAATGAGTAGTAGTTCTTCTAAATAAGATTCACTTAAAGCTCTGAAATAACCCCATGCTAAAACTAAAACAAGATCTTTAATACTGGCAAATTTCATTAGCTTTTAGTTAATTTGCAAGGAATTCTGCAATTTGGCACATTTTAACAGTACTGTTTTCATTGATCTGACAAGCCAGTTAAAACTATGCTGTCCAGGAGTGACATTCCTTTCAGGGGCATTCTTACATGTTATTTTCCCTTGAAGGGAAAATAATTAGCTAATAATTCCCAATGAAGAAATTTGTACTTGTAATCTAGTTATTTTAAAAGGCAAGGCCCCCTTACATTTTCTAATGCAAATGTGATAGTCTACTAAAGAATTATTGTGTAACTCAGCAACCAGCTGTATTTAGAACAACAACAACAACTTTATTCTTATTAACCGCCTCCATCTCCCTGGAGGGACCCAGGGTGTCTTACATGCAGACCAAGCCCAGAGAACAAGGAATTCAAAATACAAAAAATTAAAACACAATACAAAATTAAAACACATAACAGAGCAATATAGTTAAAATCCTTGACCAAAAACCATAACATAAACATCTTAAAATACATCACAAAACATTGTCATCACAGAACCAGAATGGGACTGTTAAAATTCTGAATACAATTTTCATATTAACCATACATTACCACCCAAAATATATTGGAGTTGAAGGAGAAACATAAATTTAAAATATAAGACTAAATGCAGATTGTTGGTTCATGAGAATTAAGTGCCACGCAGCCTTTAATAATGAAGCTAGAGCAGCCCCTTTCAAATGCTTTAATGAAAATATTTCAGCATCTTGCATAACTGGTATTTGACACCTTGAAAACTGAATAAGAAAAGAATTTTGCAAAACATTTATGCTGGAGATGTGTGGGCCTAAGAGCAGACAATTTTTATATGTGTTTTTTTCTGAGAGAAATGTGCCAACATATTGGAAGGTGTTTGGTATCTGAAATAGAATGACTACATGCTCCCCATAGTACTATGAAGATTAATTATTGGATTAAATGTTTTATTGTGTCAAATAATAAACAGGAAGCATCTGACGATTAGCAGCAAGAACAGAAATGGATACAAAAGCTACATGGACTATTTAATACATTATTCACCAAATACTGTATACAACAAAGTTTGGACTTTGTTGTGTATAGTAACATCAGCTTCTTTAGTTTGCTTGGCTTTGTAAATGAGTGTTTAAGTGTTAAAGGATTCATTCCTTGTCATTAACACTGACAATTGAAATAGCTTAGGTTGTTGAATTGCATTCATTTATGTGTTAGTTAAATTATCAAAGCAAGCAACAGGTGTCTTTCTCAACCTGCCACTTTCCAGATGTGTTGGGACTACAGGAGGCTGGGGATGGTGGCATTTTGTAGTCCAGTTAAACTGGAAATTGCCAAATCAAGGGTGTTTAAATTGGATTAGATTTAGAGTCTAAAGCATCCTTAATTTAGCAACTTCCTATTTATGTATTGTACATCCTAATCTTTTATTGTACTGTTTTCCTTCTCTTGCTATGCATACTGATCACGCACCCTTCAAAGATCATGGATCATTAATCTGGATTGAAATGATTGGTATATTTATTCCAGTTGGGTGGCACTAAACAACTGTGGCACTGAAGTGCAGCAGTAAGGAATATCAAAGATCAGTTGGTGAATCAAAAGTCTTTATCAGAAATATTTGACTATTGAATAATTGCAATTTTCTATCTAGGGTGCAACTGTGCTATAGAAATAATGCAGTTTGGCACTACTTTAACTTCCACATCTCAATGCTATGGAATCTTGGGAGTTGTAGTTTTACAAGGTCTTTAGTTTTCCCTGCTAAAATTTACTGGCACCTCACCAAACTACAACTCCTAGGATTCCAGAGCATCAAGCCATAGCAGGTAAAGTAATGCATTAATTCTGCATTGCAGATGCACCCTTAATATAAAGAAGCATGCTCTGCAAAAGGGTAGTAAAAAAGGTAGGTAAAGGTTTTCCCCTGGCGTTAAGTCCAGTTGTGACCGTCTCTGGGGGTTAGTGTTCATCTCCATTTCTAAGCCGAAGAGCCGGTGTTGTTTGTAGACACCTCCAAGGTCATGTGGCTGGCATGACTGCATGGAGCGCCGTTACCTTCCCGCCAGAGCGGTACCTATTTATCTACTCACATTTGTATGTTTTCAAAGTGCTAGGTTGGCAGGAGCTGGGGCTAACAGCGGGCGCTCATTCCGCTCCCAGGATTTGAGCTTGGGACCTTTCAGTCTGCAAGTTCAGCAACTCAGCGCTTTAACACACTGTGCCGCCACCAGGGGCCAAAGGGTATTGTAGTCAATATATATATAGTACGTGTCTATTGGTAAAACTTCAGTAGCTGAAAATTTGGCATTCGGCTACAACAGTTCACTTTCTCTGCCCCTCTCTGTGATATTTAAAGACAAGCTTCCCAATTCAGATTACACAGAAGTTTAAGTGATTTGTATAAATCGTGCTGAGTAGGAGTGGTTTTTCCCCAAAATAATTCTCTGGATTTAAACCTGAATAGGCAGCGGGAAAGGGTTAGATGTCTGCACTCAGTGTTTTAAAAAGGCGGCTTTGTTTCTTTTCTGGCATGTGGCCTAAAACAAAGCTTAATAGTTCAATTTTCTGATACATTTTCTAGTAAAATGCCCTTGTTTGAACATTCCCATAATTGCAGAGTCATTGTAGCTTTCTGTTTTGGAAAGTCTACAGATATAATAGTCTCCAATTCGCTGGAAGAAAGACTCTGACTGTAGTCTTTAAAAACCCATACCATTGATTTTCCAGTGAGTTTGAGGTGAGAAGATAGAGGGCTAAACACTTAAACTCTCAGGCCTGGCAATACAATATTAATTACACTATGTAGCAAAATTTGAAAAATTTGCTGTTCTGTTTGAAAGTGTCTTTTCCTGTTTAATTGTGTAGTACTTACTTTGAAAGTAGTTGTTATATTCCAGAAACTTCGTTTACACAGCAGCCACAAACTATGTTGAATTGGTTGAGACTCTATGAGATATTTATTTAAAAAACTATGGCAAAATGTGCTGCAGATGTCCCACAAAAACAAAGTTTTTGCAGTTTAATAAACATTTTCCATGTTTTTATGATAGAATTGATTAGTAAATGACATGTATAACACAGGAACAAAATTTTTGTTATGTAGTGTTACTGAAATGTCATTTTTCATTAGCATTGTGAAGGATTTTGTTAATAAAGGACTCTTTTCTGTTGCTAATACCAACTAGAATTAGACTCATTGAATAGTTAGCTCAGTGGATCCTCTCAATTGGATTTATTCCTTAAACCAAGTACATTAGTAGGAGCAGGAACTGATAATTAAACAATATGGTAGCCATTAAAATAAATGTACACTGCTATATACCAGTCCCCTAAGAAATAAACTCAGTTGAAGACAATGGGATCTTTTCCTACATCAGGGTATACAGGACTTGTAATCCTTTATTGACTTTGGGGAAACAGTGCCTGTTTGTTTGTCTTGTTGTTCCTCCCAGCAGCAAGTGTTCTTGTCTTTGAGTTTAATTTTCCGATGTGTCCAGGAAAATCTGGGTTCATTGAAGTAGCCAATTGATGGGATGTGTCTTCCTTCCATTTGAATACTAATACCCCAGTGTGTGCTTTTTTCTTTCTCCATAGGACTTGTTGGACCATTCCTGTACATCTGGGAGTGGTTCTGGCCTTCCTTTTCTGGTACAAAGAACAGTCGCTCGCCAGATCACGCTGCTGGAGTGTGTAGGTTAGTAATCGTTTTCCTCTTCTGTTTCTGAAATGTCCTTTATGCATGTGGTGGAGTGTGTGAAATAAAACCCGTACAACTCCCTAGAAGAATATTGTTACATTCATTTTCAGAATTGCTGTGCACAAACTGCAAGTTTCACCACTTAAATTTTTATATCACAAAGCAGGAGTTCTGAGCGAGTTTTCCTTTCTTGTTTCAAGCGTGAAATTCTATTTTGCAGTAAGGTTCATTCAGGCAATGGGAAGGAAAAACATAGTAAAATGAGATGATTAACTAAGGGGAAAAAGAAAACTTGCTCATTACAATCCACATTGGCTAAGCTTCTGAGACAGAATAAAAGAATGTAAGGGAAAGATTTCTAGCCATTGATTGCATTTCGATGTGCAACTTATGCAGCTAAATCATTGCCTGTATTAATTGGAACATAGTTAGGAACTTGAAGTGTATCCACCTAGGACCCAAATGGAAACCATGTGTGGCATTCACGGCTCCTTGCTTGCTTCCCTTGCTGAGTAAGTTTGTACATAATTTTGACGTTTCGAATCTCAGCAATCAACAGCTGTTTAGACACTTGCTTGGAGGGCTTCTAATTATGTGCCATATAAACGTTGGTGCTGTATACTATTTCTCAGAAGAAGTTTTAGGCAGGAATCCAGGATCCTGGTATGAACAACCATAACCAGACTGCAGTCTAAGATGAGGAAAGTCATGGCAGCTAAAATTAAGTGTGTCTCTCCCCCCACACCCACCCCCCTCATTTTCAGTCTTGTTTATGTGCCCCTTTCTCACCTTGGTTCAGTTGGATATATCACTTCTGCCACCATCATAGTACAAGGGCACCTTGTTTCCAGGATCATAGGAATGGCACGGACGTCATGCCTGTAATGTTTTAAAGTGGCAGGTGACATGGGAGGCTCAATGAGTCAATTTCCTAGAACTAGAGCCACAGTTTTTTCTGCTAGAATAATTTCGTTCTAGATATGATAAGCATTACTGAATTATTATTTTTATTTATTTATATCCCGCTTTTCTCCCAGATGGGGACTCAAAGCGGCACACAATATATAAACAAAAGAATAATTACATACCATAAAAACATAAACAAAACTGCAGCATATATAAAAAAATCAACAGATTACAACATTATGGACCTACGACACATATAATAAAAACTAGCAAAAAACATAAATTAAAACAATCGAAGTCAAGTTAAAGTTACAACCACCAAGTATGAAGCTATATATTTAAGCTGCTTTAACTGGGAATAGTGTTTATCTCTCCTCTCTGTTTATGATCTGCTCACCAAATGGCAAAACTCTACTTGTAGAAATTGTGAAGGTTGAATAGCGTTAAATTTTGTATTATTTATGCAAATTGTCTCTGATAGTCTTAATTAGTCTTGATGTTATTAGCAGAATTCCCTGTTGTGATTACTGTTTTCTCTCTGTTTAAAATCCTTATTGTGTATGCATTTGTTTGAAACAAACTCTTCTAAAGAGAGGGAGGTATCTCTTCTAAAAGGCCAGACAGTTAAATGGCCAGCCTGTATTACGTTGCAAGTTGGAATTTTTGGACAGGAAGTCCCTTCTGTGTAACACCAATGCCTCATAAGTGTCATGTGTCCCCTTTACCCTGGATTACACCTGTCACTGATGAACACATGCCAAAAATGAGGTAAAGAAATGAGAGATCAGCTTCAGGCATGTGTTGCTGCCAAGGAGAGCAGGTGGCATTGCACTGAATTAAATTTATTTTAGATCCTTAAGGTTGCACACAGGGTCTCTTGTGGGCAGCTCATATACTACTCATACACTACAGTGCCATTCTCTCACACTGGAGAGATTGGTACATTTTCCCTCACCTGCCCTTTTTATGTGCAGAATAGACACCACAGTATTCTTGGCTAAATCAGTGAGTCCTATATGACTTCATCTGGCAAGAGACAGACATGATTCAGTCTGAGATCATCAACTTTTCAAGCATAAAAACCCATCTGCAGTCCTAGACCATCCCAGTTAAAAGAACTTGAAGGTGCAGAAAGGAATTACATTGAATGTTGGATACTGGATTAATAGATCAATACCTTGACAAAATATAAAACAGCATTTGTGTGTGAGAGATTGAAGCTCTAAATATAATAATAATAATAATAATAATAATAATAACAACAACAACAACAACAACAACAACAACAACAACAACAACAACGGAGCCCCCGATGGCATAGTGGATTAAAGCCTTGTGACTTGAAGGTTGGTCTGAAAGCTGCCAGGTTCGAATCCCACCTGGGGTGAGCGCGGATGAGCTCCCTCTATCAGCTCCAGCTCCATACAGGGACATGAGAGAAGCCTCCCACAAGGATGATAAAAACATCAAAATATCCTGGCGTCCCCTGGGCAATGTCCTTGCAGACGGCCAATTCTCTCACACCAGAAGCAACTTGCAGTTTCTCAAGTCGCTCCTGACACACACACACACACAAAAACCACTACTTTATTTGTATTCCGCCCTATCTCCCCAGGGGGACTCAGGGCGGATTCCAACATACAATGGCAAACATTCAATGCCTCTATAAAAACAAACAAATACTGACATAAAATCCCAGAAAAACTCATATATGAAAAATCCCACATATAAAAATAAAGTTAAAACCTCACATCAGATTAAACCTAACATCAATGAATTAAACCCAACATCAATAAATTGAACCTAACATCAATAAATTGAACCAAATGTAGTCAAACAAAAATTATATGATGACGTAGAGTCTGCACAAACATCCGCATTAATCTCGTACAGATCCAACTAGAGTTCACAAAGTTGTGTGTGTTAGTTGTGTGGCCAGTGATGGTAACTGGGCTGACATGAACATCTAGGCAATGACTACTATTCCAATTTTTTCTTAGGATCTTATAACATGGTGCACACTAAATATTGATGAATTTTTGTCCAGAATCTCTTTGGAACTGTAATTACTAGCTGGGGCCTGTTTGCACAGCAAAGCGAGATTGAGAATGCAGCATGGCCGTACCTTGTTCTAACTACTCAGGCTATAGGTCTGAGTCTCATTTATATGGAATTTGTAAAAGCTAGCGTCGCATATCCAAGACTTGTGGATTTCCAAGGTTAGGCAGTGGGTTCAAACCTCTCTCCCTCATTTCTGCACTGCCTAGGAAGATAAAGCTGGCTCTGGGCACTGAAAGTGCAACCTTGAACCAAGTCTTTACTCATGTTGTAGTTCATACCAGATACTTAGGCTCGAAGATGATGGTCTTCCAAGTGTAGTGTCTTGATGGTGGATGCGTAGGTGGCTGTGGAGACCTATTCTTGACTTGCATGTTTTTCCACAGTGAAGACATTGGTTTCCAGGTGGAAGGTGGTCCCAGTCGGGGTTGACTTGACACGCCTTCCTCTTGGCACGTTTCTCCCTTAAGCCCCCCATTTGTGCCTCTTTGAATTTTGCAGCACTGTTGGTAACAGCTGACCTCCAATTAGAGCGCTCAAGGGCCAGGGCTTCCTAGTTCTCTGTGTCTATGCCACAGTTTTTAAGGTTAGCTTTGAGTCCATCTTCAAATCTCTTTTCCTGTCCACCAACATTACATTTCCCATTCATGAGTTGGGAGTATAGTAACTGCTTTGGGAGACGGTGATCGGGCATTCGGACAGCGTGACCAGTCCAGTGGAGTTGATGGCGAAGGAGCATCTCTTCAATGCTGGTGGTCTTTGCTTTTTCCAGCACGTTGACATTTGTCCACCTGTCTTCCTAAGAGATTTGCAGGATTTTTCGAAGGCAATGCTGGTGGAATTTTTCCAGGAGTTGAGTGTGATGTCTATAGACAGTCCATGTTTCACAGGCATATAGCAAGGTTGGGAGGACAATCCTCAAACACTCTCTGCTTCATTCGGAGAAATGCTACACTCGCAGAACTCAGGCGGTGTTGTATTTCATTGTCAAACTATACCAGATATAGTGCAATAGTATCTAGGGTTAAACAGCTTCAGGCCTGCATGTTGCTTCCATAAGGAATTTGTGGGCAAAGGTTCCTGATATCAACAGTCCCACTTCCTTCTTGCATTCACACACACATCCAAGTGCATACATGTACATGCATGCCATCCAACAGTGTTCTGAATGGAGTGTATTTAGTTGGAGTTTGAGTGTTACAGTTATTTTTAGAGGTTTGTGTATTTCTGCTTCTAGGTGTGATGCTATTGGTACTGCTCTTTGCATGATCAAAATGTACTCTTAATATCCCTTGTATCTTCTTGCACTTTCTAGGGAAAGGCCGATATGGAGAGGTCTGGCGAGGACATTGGCAAGGAGAAAATGTGGCTGTCAAGATCTTCTCTTCCCGAGATGAAAAGTCCTGGTTCAGGGAAACAGAGTTATACAATACAGTGTTGCTGAGGCATGAAAATATTTTAGGTGAGGAGATCACACAATATCATTACATTGATAGGTGGGGGAAGGATTAAACAAACTTGGGCACCATGTCCACAGAGTATATATATTGCAATAATTTGTCTTTCAGTTTTTATAAATGGAGAAAAATCTAACAGCCAAAGTTATATATTAGGTTAGACCAATCTCGGCATCAAAGTCTCCATTAGAAAAAACATACCCTATGAACATGACTTCCTTAGAAAACAAAGTCTGCCATGTTATCTATATATATAAAAGAGTGATGGCATCACGGCGACCCACAAAACAACAAAACTACAGGCCCCCCAACCTCGAAATTTGACAACACAACCCATCATCCATGCCTCTAGGTTGATACAACAAAAAGAAAAGAAAAATAAAGTCCTAATTAGAGAGAGAGGAATAATTGCTTTTATCTAATTGCTGCCAGTTAGAAGGCTAAGCTCCTCCAACTTGGTCTCCTAGCAACCCAATAAAAATAATAAAAAACACTAAAAAAATTAATACAATAAAATACTATAACAGAAAATAACTAAAAATAATACAAGAAAGTAATAAAATATAATAAAAAGATAACTTACAATAAAATTTATAAAAAAATACAAATAACATCAAATAAAAATTACACAACAATTTTAAACCAATACCACCACCACTTTGCCACAGCAACGCGTGGCTGGGCACAGCTAGTGTGTGTGTGTGTGTGTGTGTGTGTGTGTGTGTGTGTGTGTGTGTGTGTGTGTATGTATGTATGTATATATATATATATATATATATATATATATATATATATATAAACATTTTTTTTGTAATTCCGTGTGTTTAAATTGTAATTATTCATTGGGAATAAGTGCTTATTTTGCAGATAAAATTGAATATTTATTGGTTGGCTAAATAGCCACCAAATGAACTTGTGCTCCAGACCTATCAGATGTCCTTTAATAAAGTGGAGTATTTCAGATGAGACTCTTCAGGCACAAAGTATTGACAATATTAAACTTATGTGGTTTTTGTGCTGTGTCTGTCTTCAAATTTCCTTTTTTGATGCCAATATGCTGTAGGCTGGGAAGAGAGTGGAGGGGAATTTCCCCCTCCTAACCATGTAGGATTGGAAGTAAAAGCTAAAATTGAACATCAGTTCAAGAAGACTTTTAATTCTTGTGGGCTTGATAAAAAACTTTCCAATTACATCTTGTGTGAGTGATGTTACAATCCCTGTGTCACTGTTCTACTTCCTTGCCATTATGCACCCATATTTGGTAGTGAGTTTTCCCTGGTGGCAAGCTGTTACCTGTTGTTTTTCCTTTTCTTGTGAGATAAGGAATTTTGCAGTTCCACAGAAAGGACAATGGGAAAGAAGAGCACTGAAAAAGTTGGCTACTTCCTCAGACCTTTCTGAGATTTTTGTATTGTGTTTCTCTCTTTTCTTCTTTTAGGCTTTGTTGCTTCAGATATGACTTCTAGGAACTCGAGTACTCAGCTATGGCTAATTACACACTACCATGAAATGGGCTCTTTATACGACTACCTACAACTCACTACTCTGGATACCGTGAGCTGCTTACGAATAGTTTTGTCCATAGCTAGCGGCCTTGCGCATTTGCACATAGAGATATTTGGGACCCAAGGAAAGCCTGCCATCGCCCATCGAGATTTGAAGAGTAAAAATATCCTGGTGAAGAAAAATGGACAGTGTTGCATAGCAGATCTAGGTGAGTGGGCACTCCTATATTATTTTACTCTCTTTATCTGTTTTAGATAGAACAATGCACAATTTAGAAATAACCTCATTTGATTCTTGAGGGCCTTTGGGTAGCTAGAGTTTCTAAAGAACTGATTCGAAAAAGTATTTCAGCAACCACTGGAGGGCACTATATTTTTAAAAAAGGTCCTGTTCCTATTCACTATTTTTTTACTACTATATATATGCTCAAGTGTAAATGTAGACATTTTAATAATAATTAAAAAGACTCCAAAAACCTAGGTCAATTTTTCCATGGGACAATGTAACTCTCTTCAAAAAAGGAACCATCTCTAAGGACAGTGGTGAAAGGCAAGAGCTTGCTCCCTCTGAGGAGAACCCACTCACATTTAGACATGGTATGGTATGGCTGTCTGTGAATAACATTTTAACACTACTTCCCTGTAGCAGGAAAGCCTGTGATCCTGACTATTGGATTATCAAGTTTTCCCAGTTTGCCTGTTGCTTCACTCATTAGTGTATGATGGAACAATTGTAAGACATAGAGATTGAAGTGTGTAGCACCATAGGCAATATAAGGACCATTAAATTCCCAGCATATGGAAAAAAATGTTGTATCTTTTAGATATCTGTTTCATGCCTTCAGTCTCTTCTGTTTTGTCCATTTTTAGTAGCACTTTTTATGAAGCTTTCATCACTATGTTTAAAAGATCCCCACCAAATTTCTGCTCCTTGGCCTGCTGTAACCATCTAAAAGCCCTCCTAGATGTAGACAGTGACTCACACTTTATCTACACTACAGCATTAATGCAGTTTGGTATTGATTTAACAATAGTTCCATGCCATGGCATCATGGGAATTGTAGTTTGATGAGCCACAATCGCTCTTTGGGAGAGAAGTCTAAAGGACCTATAACCTATTTTTTAAGAGTTTATGAGAAAAGAAATTAGGGAAATTGATAACCCAAGGTTGAGTAATGTATTAGATATATGGAACAAATATAAGAGAAAGTTAATAGTGGATGGTTCATTAATAACCCCAATTATAATGGAAAGGAAATTTCTAAAAAACATAATGGATAAAAAATTAAGGGAAAAAATTATGGATAAAATAGTGAATTGGATAAAGGTTGAAATGAAAAAGGAAAGAATTATGGAAGACTTCAGGGAAATAAAATTGTCATGGTTCCATTGTACAGTGTTCCCTCACTTTCGCGGTTCACTTTTCGCGGATTTGCTGTTTTACGGTTTTTCAATAAGCTCTAAAAGACTATTATAAATAATGAAAAATTACAATTCACAGCCTAAGAAAGGGAGGAAGGAAGAAGCCAAGGGGAGAGAAAAGGAGTCCAAATGGCAACAGGAGGAGAAGGAGGCGATTTATCAACAAACGATTGGTTGATAAAGACTTAAATAGTGTATAACTACTAAAATAATGTATAAATATTAAAATAAATATAGTGTCTCTACTTTACGGATTTTCACTTATTGTGGGTGGTCCTGGAACCTAACCCCTGCCATAAGTGAGGGAACACTGTATATCTAGAGCAATTGATCAAAAACTGGGTAAAAAACAATAAAAATGACAGTAAGCTTAAATAGTTTGAACAATTAATACAAAATAGAAGAGACAGAGAGGAAGATAAATATTTGAAAGGAATAACCAGTAAAATATATAAGATAATAAATGAAATCAGTGAAGGAAAAACAAAAAATAAAAATTTCATGGAGATTTGGGAGGAAGATATAGGGATGAAAATAAATGAAATGGAATGGACACAGTTATGGAGACAGAGACATTTGAAAAATGTATTGATACGGGTTAAAGAAAATTATTATACATTGGTTTTATTTAATTTATTTAATTATTTATTATGTAATTATTGAATTGTGTTTTACGATTGTCTGATTTTACTACATTTTGTATTATATGAGGCATCTAATGCTGCCATTGTGTAAGACCACTCTGAGTCCCCCTGGGGGAGAAGAGCGGTATATAAATTAAATAAATAAACGAATATGGAAATGGTACTTAACACCAATAAAAATTGCAAATATAAACAAAAACTATTCAAAAATTGTTGGAGAGGATGCCAAGAAGTGAGCACATATGTACATATGTGGTGGCAATGTAAATATGTAAGTGAATTTTGGTAAAAGGTATTTAAAGCGATAGAGAATATAATGAATATCAAGATAGAAAGAAGCCCTAGTATAGCTGTATTATCTTTATATAACCATAAACAGTTGAAAAAAGAAGAAAAAGATGCAATATCATGTTTATTAACAATAGCAAAACTGCTGATAGCAAGGAATTGGAACAGTGAAATAAATATACAAAAAGAAGAGTGGTATAAGGAAGCATGGAAATTAGCAATAAATGATAAGTTGACATGTGAATTAAAAGTTAAAAGAGGGATTTGGAAACAAAATGATTTCGATGTTGTATGAAGAAAATTATTGAAAGAGGATTTAAAAAGAAGGATGGAAAATTACTGTCACAAGAGGAAAGGAAATTTTGGACAGATGATGTGTAAAAGAAATGGCTCTGGGAGAGGGGACCACAGTGGTATGGGATTATATAACAGTGGATGCAAAATGTATTGTAGAATTGTATTGAATATTGAATATGGAATATTATAGTATTGATTATTGAAAATTGAATAGTGAATACTATGGGTCTGATGTATAACAAATGTTTTAATAAATAGTATTAAAAATAATTAAAGACCTACAACTAACAACATTTCATAGCATTGAGCCATGGCAGTTAAAGTGGTGCCAAACTTCATTCATTCTGCAGTGTAGATGCACCCTCAGTTTCCATATAATACTAAACTAGAATTTAAGAATGTGAACGCAACCCTCATCAGGCATCAGGTCTGTGCACATATCTCACTCCATCTACTGTAGCAACAAGAAAGAAAGCCTCTGCTCCTATTTAAGATAAACTACAATTGAGTCGTTAATCCTACTAAAGCCTGTTTGTACTAACCATAATTGAGATCAAGAGCAATTTCTTCCCATTTGCCATGCTATGTTTTCATCTGAAATGAAGGGAAGACTTGCAGGCTTAGAAAAGGGGGGCAGGGTCTGAACATGATTCCGTAGTTTGACTGGGCTTTGTCCCCATAATAATAAATTGCACTTCTGCTTTACATCCACTCCAGCCCATTAGTCATCATTAGCCTCTGTTCTGCCCTGATAGTTTTTGGCAGTTCTTTATCCACTTTTGTAGTTGGCAGAATTCCAAAAACTCAGAAATTTATGACATTCATAAGCTCAAAATAATGCAATAGTCATTAAAAAGGCATCATGGGCTGAAAGAACAAATTATCTTTTTGTAAATTTTTGCTAAGGAATACCTGTTGTCTTCTTCATCTAAGTAACTGATTAGAAATTGGGATAATAACTGATGTAAGTTGCTTTCCTACATAGAAGCATGATTGAAATTATAGCATTGGCATTAACTGTGATTCTTGCTTGCAGGCCTTGCAGTCATGCACTCCCAAAGCACCAACCAGTTGGATGTGGGGAACAACCCTCGTGTAGGTACCAAGCGCTACATGGCTCCAGAGGTCTTGGACGAGACCATCCAGGTGGACTGCTTTGACTCATACAAAAGGGTTGACATTTGGGCATTTGGACTCGTCCTTTGGGAGGTGGCCAGGCGCATGGTTAGCAATGGTACGTAGACAATTATTTCTGGAAAATATTCCATTCATTATCCCACCAAGTAGGAAAACATATATTGAATCCACATTGTAGTAACTGGTTTATAGAGGGCAAAGTATGTCTCTTGAGGCCATTTTGTTACCCTGAGGGGTTTTTTTGCAAAAAGAAAAACCATATCGGCACATAGTGAGAATGCCCTGAACTAATGTAGGTATGGAAAAGATTGCTAAATAATAGGTAGATATGACTTCCACATACTTCCTGTTGTTTGAAAACTTCACCTGTGCCTCATATGGCTCAGGTCCTAAACATGGTAAAAATGCCCCCTAGAAGGTTTTGGGGTGCATTTGAGAGCAAAATACTTACTGATTCTTTTGCAGAGGCGGATGTAATGAGAAGGTGCAATCCTCCAGGGTCTCTTGGGGGACCAAAGAGGCCCCCTAACATTGCCTCCCTGTATTAATATATTTACTTTTTGTGTGGCCTGAATTCCAGTACTGCCACTATGGTTGACAATCCTAATATTGTTGCCAATTTTGTTTGTGCTGATGTGAAAATAAGTACTTATCATGTTCAGAGTAAAATAAATGCTATTTGTGATTTGAATAACTTTAAAAATGTATAAAGCAATGTTCAGAAAAAAAGTGCAAAACTAATTTCTTACCTTCCATAATCCTTGTGATTCAAAGATGTCTAGATCACTTAACTTTTTTCTTCGTGTACTCTGTGAATGCACACTAATGGAGAAGCTGCGCCTGCGCAGGTTCCGACGGAAACTCTTCCAAGCTGAAGTTCAAATTTTGGCGGTAACCACGCCCCCCTTCCCAAGGGGCATATAAGGCAGCCCCAGGTGCCCGCTCTCCAGTTCCTTTTTTTCCGCCGCAAGGTTCACTTCGGACTCTTCGCATGTCTACTACTCGTTTCAAACGCTGCACGCAGTGCGCTGCTAAAATTCCTGATTCAGACGGCCACGCCAAGTGCCTCTTCTGTCTTGGCGAGGCTCATGTGGTCGGTACCTGCCGCTTCTGCCTAGCTCTCACGGCTCAGGCCAGAAAGAACAGAGCCGCTAGGCTCAGAGCGGCGCTCTACGAAAGATCTCTCGCGCCAGAACCGACTCCGTCGACGTCGGGTACGTCGTCGTCTTCAGCTCTGAGAGCAATGTCGGCGCCACCAGCTAAGCCTCCGACAGCTAAAGCCTCCTCGGTCTCGTCCAGGGCGTCCAGGACCTCCAGGGCCGCTAAACCGGTCAAGCCACCGTGTACTGTGACGACGGCTACCGTGTCGACCCGCTCCGGAAAGGTGGGGCCTTCCTCGACGTCGAGCTCTCTGGCTTCGGTGACCTCGATCCGCTCTCGTATCGGCTCCCCTCCGTCCTCCTCTGCTATCAAAATAGCCTTTAAGAGGGCTCACGAGGAGTCTCGTCGAGCGCAATCTGACTCAGCTGTGGTTCCTCCAACACCAGGCAAATCCTTGAGGGTTGCGTCCAAGCAACCGCCGACAAAAAAGCGGCTGACTCAGCGCTCCTCTTCCTCGGCTTCCTCAAGGAGGGACCCGCCGTCCTCCTCGGCAACCTCCTCGAGAAGGTCTTCTCCAATTGTGCCAGCCCAGAGGCCTAGAGATGTTTCTCAATCTCCGTTGCACCCCCTGTCTGACGGGGAGCTGCAGGACTCACCCCACCACTCTACCCAAACGGTGGTCAGGGTGCCGGTGCCGGAGCCTCTTGCGCCGCCTCACTCTTCGCGCCAACAGCTCTTCCCTCCCACCTCGACACCGGAGCGTGGCAGACAAACGGCTCGCCTGGCTCGAGCAGCCCAGGCCTCAGCCTCTAAAGATCCTCGGCTCCCGGCCCTCTCTTCCCATGAGGCCATGCCTCCCCCCGAGACTGTGCTTTCTTCTCCCCCTCAGTCCCCCCAAGGGGCTGAGGAGGAAGATGTTGACATTGACCGCCCAGACTCTGTCCTCTCGGCTTCGGTAGTCTCTCTCGGACTCGACCTCTCTCCTCCTCACGATGCGTATGAGGCGGACCCGCCTTCTCCTACTGACAATATTCGTGCTTTCTCTGATCAAATGGTCAGAATGGCCGACGCCCTGGGTTTGGAGATCAAGCAGACTTCCAAAGCAGTGTCTGATCCAGTTTTCAAAAGGGTGCAGGCCCAAGCTCCGCCGGCCACGCTACTCCTTTTCCTGCCTTATCTCTTGGACGTTATCCAGGCCTCCTGGAAAACCCCTTCCTCCATACCCCCGACCTCGAAGAGGATCGAGACTTGGTACCGTACCGACGACGATACCTTGGAGTGGCTGAAACACCACCCCGACCCCAACTCCCTGGTCGTCAAGGCCTCCCAGTCCTCAGGTCGTCAGTCGAACACTCCGGCCGACAGAGAAGGGAAGCGCTTCGACGCTGTGGGTCGAAAGCTTTACTCCGGAGCCCTTTTACTTTGCCGGATGGCAAACTATGGAGCCTGCATGGGTGCCTACCAGCAGATTATCTGGGAGAAGGCACAACCCTTCTTCGCTAAACTGTCAGACGAAGACCGCTCCGTCCTTACCACCCTCCAACAGGAGGCTGACTCGCTTGCCCACCATCAAATCCAGATGGCGAAACATACCGGGGACACGGCGGGCAAGATGATTGCTCACGCGATCGCCATCCGTCGCCACGCCTGGCTGAGGTCATCAGGTCTCTCCTCATCTTCCAGACAGGTCATTGAGGACCTCCCCTTTGATGCACTCGGACTATTTAACTCCGGTACCGATGACAAACTCAAGTCTAATCATGACTTTAAAATTCTTGCGTCTAAATGTGGCGACCAACCGCAGCCACAGCGCACCCGCTGCTTCCCTCACCGCTTCCGTCGCTTCCCGCCGCAATCCTTCCGGCACCAATCTTTCAAGCGCCCCTCGGGCTCGAGCAATCAAAGCCATCACCAACCCCGTCGGGGACCTCATCCGCAAAAGCAACGGGGTCGAACCACCCCCGCTCCTCCGCAGGCTAACCGGCGTACCTGACGCCATCCCCTTTTGCCAAAGCTCCTCGTCCGCTACCGATGTAGAACCCACGCTGCCTCGACCCTCCTGTGCCTTCGCCGACCGCCTGGCCCCCTTTTACAATCAATGGGAGTCCATCACTTCAGATGCTTTGGTTCTTCGCATTGTCCAAGAGGGCTACGCCTTAGAGTTCACAGAGCTCCCACCTACAGGTCACATTCTCTCTTCAACTCCTTCTCCAGAGATACTGGCCGAAATCGATGCCCTCCTGGCCAAAGGGGCCATCCATCCCTCTCCTCCCGAACTGGATCCTCAAAGTTTCTTCTCCAGATACTTTACAGTCCCGAAGAGGGGGGGCGGGCTACGCCCCATTCTGGACCTAAGGGCCCTCAATATCTTCATTCGCCCTTCCAAATTCAGAATGGTCTCTATTGCCTCTATTCTCCCGATGCTGCAGCTGGGAGATTACTTTGCCTCCATAGACTTACGAGACGCCTACTTCCACGTGGCGATACAGGAGGCTCACAGACGTTTCCTCTGTTTCAAAGTCCTCGACCAAACCTACCAATTTACCGTTTTACCCTTCGGTCTTGTCACGGCTCCAAGGGTCTTTACCAAAGTCGTTGCCGCTGTAGCGGCCCACCTCAGGCTGCATGGCATCACGGTCTTTCCTTATCTGGACTTCTGGTCGGGCCCGACCCTGTACTTCTCGAAAGCCACGTCTCCTTCACGCTGCGTCTCCTAAACTCTCTCGGCCTTCAACTCAATGCCGAGAAGTCAAATCTCTCCCCGTCGACCAAAATCCGATTCATCGGAGCTCTCTTCGACTCCGTCACAGAGACTGTCTCGCTACCGCTCGACAGATTCCTAGCTCTCCGCCACCAGATCGCCCTATGTCGATCCGCCCGGAGGGTCCGAGCCCGTGCCATTCAAGTCCTTCAAGGCCATATGGCCTCCACGGTTCTCAGGACCCCCTTCGCCAGGCTGCGTCTTCGGGTTCTACAAAGGTGGTTTATAGACACTTTCAAGCCGCTCTACCACCACAACTCCAAGTACTTGTCGATACCGTCAAACGTTCGCCAATCCCTCTCATGGTGGACGTCTCACCGGAACGTGTGCAGGGGTCTTCCATTTCATCCAACCCTACCTTCAATAACCATAACCTCTGACTCCTCCACCTACGCATGGGGAGCCCACATGAGCGGCCTGACGGTCCAAGATCTTTGGTCCCCATCCGAGAGGACCAACCACATAAACTTTCTCGAGCTTCTCGCCATCCTCAAAGCCCTGAAAGCTTTCTCCCGCCTCATCTGCCACAAATCCATCCTCATTCAATCGGACAATCTGGTAGCAGTGTTCTACATCAACAAACAGGGCGGTACGGGTTCGAGAAAGTTGATGCACCTCTCCTCCCGCCTCTGGCTTTGGTGCATAGCCCACGACATCCAGGTTTCCGCGATTCACCTTCTGGGTGCCCAAAACGACTTGGCAGATGCCCTCAGCAGGATGACATCCTCCTCTCACGAGTGGAAGCTCGATCCCGAGATCCTCCACAATCTGTTCCTCGACTGGGGGCGACCTACTCTGGACCTTTTTGCCTCCCCCCAGAACGCTCAGCTACCCCGCTACGGAGCGAGGCTTCCCCCGAACTCCTTTCCCGGCTGCCTAGGGGACGCCTTTCTGCTAGACTGGTCAGCGGAGATGCTTTATCTTTTTCCCCCTATTCCCCTCATACCAAAAGTCCTCGAAAGACTCCTCTCGATCTCGGTCACAGCAATTCTCATAGCTCCGGCCTGGCCCCGCCAACCGTGGTATCCAGCCCTTCTTCGTCTCTCCAGAGGAACGTTTCGCCCTCTGCCTCCCTCGCCGCACCTTCTCTCGAGAGAGGACGGTCAAATTCTTCACCCGGACCTTCCTTCTCTTCATCTCACTGCGTGGAGGATTCTTACCTAACCTCCCTTCCGCAAAACCTCCAAGATGTTCTTCGGGCAGCCCATAAGCCGTCTACAACCAAAGCTTATACCTACAAACTTTCTCGCTTTCACGCCTTCCTTCGATCCCGTAATATCGACTCCTTTCCAACCTCGGTATCGGTGGTCCTCGACTTCCTTATGTCTCTCGTCGAGAGGAAACTCTCTCTCGCTTCTATTAAGGCTTACCTCGCAGCTCTCTCCTGGTCTTTTCAACGCCATGGTCAGCCGTCTCTCTTCTCTCACCACCTGATCAAAACATTTCTCCGAGGCTACAACAACATCTGCCCACCGTCGCTACCACCTACGCCGGGCTGGAACCTCGAACTTGTACTCTCTCAACTCACTTCTGCTCCCTTCGAACCACTAGCCTCAACTGATCTCCGCTTGCTTTCATGGAAACTGGCCTTTCTAGTGGCAATCACTTCGGCACAACGGCCATCCGAGCTTGCTGCTCTCAGGGTCGATGAGCCTTACCTACGTTTCCACCACGACCGTGCTGTCCTTCGCCCGGACATTACTTTTCTCCCTAAGGTAGTGTCAGCTTTCCACCTCAATCAAGACATTGTTCTACCAGCTTTCTTCTCTAACCCCTCCTCTCCTCTCGAGCGAAAACTGCACCTTCTCGACGTTCGCAGGGCGCTCCTCTTCTACAAGGACCGTACCAAGGGCATCCGTAAGACTCAGAGACTCTTTGTCGCCTATGCCCCGGACAAGTTGGGTAATCCCATCTCCTCCCAAAGGTTGTCCCATTGGATTGCTCAGGCCATTGAGTTGGCTTACGAGCTGGCCAAACGCCCTCCCCCTCCATCCATCCGTCCGAGATCAACGAGGGGCCTTTCGGCTTCGACCGCCTTCCTCAGAGGTATCCCGCTTGACTCCATCTGTAAAGCGGCAATCTGGTCGAACCCACTTACGTTTGTCTCTCACTACAGGCTAGACAATAAAGCCCTAAAAGACTCGGCCTTCGCAAGATCAGTTCTCTCATCTTGCCTATCCTGACTCTCAAACGTCCTTCTTCTCCCTATACTCACCCGCAGGTGACTCTCTATACCTCTCCTTCAAGTTATGGGCCAGTTTTTCTCCCCATACCTACCTCTGGGGATATGTTTTCTCCCTGATTGTGTTGGGCAGTTGCTCTGTAACACTTTATTGACCCTGATGGGTGTGTCAAGTTGTGTGATGTTTTTCCCCTCTTCCCTCGGGAGAGCGTTTATATGCACTGTACTCAATTTCTGTGTTTCTATTACGTTTATTCAGTATTTCCTAATATGTTCTGTTTTTCTTGTACTATGCTCATGCTGGCATTGCACTGGTCCTTTCGGACAACTTATTGCACTGGTCTCTTGGGACTGTTATCTCAATGTGTCCTAATAAACTTATGTTTGGACATTCACTGGTTGTCGAGTTTGCCTTGTCCCACCATCCGGGACCTTAGCGTGTCAGTCTCCATTAGTGTGCATTCACAGAGTACACGAAGAAAAAGGACAGGTTGCTTACCTGTAACCATGTTTCTTCGAGTGTACTCTATGAATTCACACAAACCCGCCCTTCCTTCCCCTCTGGCAAACCTCTCCCTTTCTCGTTGCCTTGGCGGCGTAGGAACTGGAGAGCGGGCGCCTGGGGCTGCCTTATATGCCCCTTGGGAAGGGGGGCGTGGTTACCGCCAAAATTTGAACTTCAGCTTGGAAGAGTTTCCGTCGGAACCTGCGCAGGCGCAGCTTCTCCATTAGTGTGAATTCACAGAGTACACTCGAAGAAACATGGTTACAGGTAAGCAACCTGTCCTTCTTTTACATATTTTATTTTTAAAATGGTCTCTTGCTGTCACTTAGATGATGTAGAAAAGAGCAACTCAAGTAATGCATCATTGCAACCTTCATGAGAAGAAAGACCAAGGCCTCTTTCACACTACACCATTTTAGCAGTGTGACAAAAACTCTCTGTTCATATGTTCTGTAATTAGGATAGGTAATAAATGCAGTAATCCTTCTCCTCTCTGTTTCACTTTCATCACCTTTCCAACTAGTGGGACAGTTTTCCAAAGAGAAGAGCATTTTTGTCCATTGAAAAATTCTGTGCAGTTCAAAACCATGGAAAATTGCTGTTATGAATTGCATGGAAACATATTTGGGGAAACTGTGTTGGCCATGATACAAAATCCACAAAATATTGATCCCTTTATTGGGACAACTCAAAAGCACAAAATATATCATAGTAACTGTCAACTTCACTAGATTCTTCATCAGATAAAGATATACAGGAGAAGAAAGGAGAAGAATGATGTTGGGTTACAGGCCTACATTTTGTCTCAGATGGCAGCTGTGTCATCAGCTAAGATGGCATGGAGGGATCTCAATGCCAGCAGAAGCTGCTTCCCTTGTTGGCCATGAAGGGACTGGGACAAAGGGCATTAAAACATAGGCAATAACATTTCAAATCCATTAGCAGCGTCAAAATCATTTCCATTGAGATACAGCCTTATCTCTGTCCTGCACAAGTCTTATCTACTCTCTTTAAAGGGATGTTACTTGATCTTAATTAAAGACTTCTAAAAACCTAAGAGTTCTTTCTCATATAGCCCAAAGGCACTAGATCCCATTTGATCTTGGAAGCTAGGCAGGGTCAGCACTTGAATAGAAGACAGGCAACAAATACCAGGTGTTGTAGGCTATATTTCAGAGGAAGGAACTAGCAAAACCACTTCTCAGTATTCCTTGCTTAAGAAAACTATATTAAATTTATGGGGTTGCCATAAATCAGCAGATAACTTGAAGGAAAGGAGTCAAGGTGGTACAGTGGGTTAAACCCTTGTGAACTGCTGACCTGAAGGTTGCCTGTTTGAATCCTCAAGTCAGGGTGAGCTCCTGTCTGTTAGCTCTAGCTTGTGGGGAAATGAGAAAAGCCTCCCAGTAGGATGGTAACACATCTGGGCAATGTCTCTGTAGACAGCCAATTCTGTCACACCAGAAGCAACTTGCAATATGTTCTCAAGTCGCTTCACACGATTTTTAATTTTTTTAAAACACTTGAAGGAACATACACACACATACATGTGAGATAGAAGCATACAGTACAAGCAGCAGTCTTTCATGTTTAGTGGCTGAAATTTTGTTTTATGGTCATAGCTAATAAACTTGTTTCTTAATTCTTGGAATCCTTGGGGAATTGTTGTGTGTCACTGAGAGACCTATGAAGATTTTATCTGTAACATTGGGAGGGAGTGTTGTGGGAGTGAGAGAAGCACTCAAGAATTTTCTGTCAGTATTGCACACTCTACAAAAAAATGGCATCATGATTTTGAGACATTAGACATTCTCACAGACTCCTTATTTATCCCTGGTTTTGCTGCAACACCTTCTCTTCCCAAAGTGGATAAAAGGACAGGGCGGTTGGGTTCTTCCTTATCTTCATATTGAAGAATGCTTCTCTGGGGGCAAAATGGACTGCTATTGAGAAAAAACTGAACATGGTAGCTCAAATTCATATGCGACTTCAGATGTACTTTTTATTGCTGGATATATATAGAGCTGCCCGATATCTCTGGAATCTTGACCTGAACAAATGTTAGAGGGAGAGAAAGAGATGCAGAGCACAGAGATACTTTGACTAAAGAGTTTAACTCTTAAGTCAAATGTTCTTATCTCAAAGCAGATTTTCCAATTGAAATGCTATTCATATGTTCTAACCCTCGACCCCCCATATTTGTTATGTGCTTTTGAATAATAAAATGTACTTTATAATTAACAAATAATGTATATGCACATTTCCATGGAACAAATAAAAAGAAAGATCTACTTTAAAATAGTAGAAGCACAAAGTTGTGGCAGGGAAGCACATTTGAGACAACAAAATGTGTGTTGGTCAGTGTAACACAAAGTGAAGAGGCAGAAGCATTTTCTTCATACTGTACTCATTTCAGCATCCCTCTCTCTCTTGCTCCCTCTCTCTCTTTGTTGAAGCCAAACATACCAGGAATAAAAACCACACAAAATCAACTAACCTAAAGTTCCTCAAAGCGGACAAGAACAAAGCAGACAGTAATCCCCCAAAGCAGACAAGAGCATGAAGCATGGAGGCTGCTCCCTTGAAGCCCTAAAGCCCTGTACTCTTTCTCTAGTGCTCCCTCTGGTGCTCGATCTTAACTCAAAATGCAGCTCATATGTCAAAGTGAAACCTAGGCCAAGCAACAGCTCTTAACTCAAAATGCTCTTAAGTCGGGATGCTCTTAAGTCAAGGTTTCACAGTTGTAAACAATGCGCTTAAAATTTGTAGTTGCTCCTTCCTGCTAGGACCAGTTCCAAAAGAAGTCTAGCTTTGAGCAAGGCAGAAAAGCTTTTTTTTTTAGTATTTATAGCAGTCTTATCAGAGCAAGAGTTGAGTGGTGAATTTTATGCTATGGCTGGTGCTCCTTTGCTTCCAAAAAGAAAACAGAGTGTAGAGGAGATGGGTTGGGAGAGAAGGGAGGGGGAAGAAGGGTGGCCATCCATTTCCCTCTGGATTTTCCAGTTGATAGAACAAATGCTGCAATCCTTTCTGTGAAATCAAAATCCTTAGAGGAGCTTGAGGATGGGCCAGAAAAGATGCCAATACTGTTTAGCTGCCCTCCATCCTTAGATGGCCTCAATTTTGGACTTTGCATTATGTTAAGTAGCCTCTCTGGAGTAGTTAAGAAATGTTTGGAGATGCAGAAAACTTTAGACCTTTGTTTAAAGAATAGCATTGTTGCCTATAGGATGGTTGAAGGGTTTTTTTTTTTAAAAAAAAAATCATGTTCTTGTTTTCTGGTGGAACAGAAAGAAAAGATGTGTCAAAGGTTTGTAAAGGCTGTGGAGATCATAGTTCATGGTGCCTCTCTGGCTTTTGTTTGTAGTTCTGCATCCAAAATCAGTCCCCATAGGCTGCATAAAATTTTGGCTTTGTTAATTGTTTCTTCTTAAATTAGAGTAAAAGTTAGACAACTGCTTCTTTTAACGTAATACACTTTTGTACAGTGGCATTTATTTCACATGCTAGTAAGGTCATGCTTAAGATCCTGCAAGGTATATACACGGAGCAAGAGTTGCCAGATGTACAAGCTGAGTTTAGAAAAGGCAGAGGAACTAGTGACCAAATTCCCAATATCTGCTGCATAATGGCGGAAGTAAGGAGTTTCAGAAAAAAAATCTATTTCTGTTTTATTGACTATTCTAAAGTCTTTGATTGTGTGGATCATAATAAATTGTGGCAAGTTCTTGGTGGTCTGGGGATACCAAGTCACCTTGTCTGTCTCCTGAGGAATCCGTATAATGGCCAAGTAGCAATGGTATGAACAGACCACGGAACAACAGACTAGTTGAAGATTGGGAAAGGAGTATGACAGGGCTGTATCCTCTCACTCTACCTATTTAACTTGTATGCAAAACACATCATGCAATGTGCAGGGCTTGACAAACCCAAAGCTGGAGTTAAAATTGCTGGAAAGAACATTAACAACCTTAGATATGCAGATGATACCACTTTGATTACTGAAAGCGAGGAGGAGCTGAGGAGCCTTCTAACCAAGATGAGAGAAGAAAGTGCAAAAGCTGGGTTGCAGTTAAACATAAAAAACCCAAGATTATGACAACCAGACTGATTGATAACTCGCAAAGAGAAGGAGAAAACGTGGAGGCAGTGACAGACTTTGTATTTCCAGGCATGAAGATTACCGCAGACACAGAGTGCAGCCAGGAAATCAAAAGACGTTATGACCAATCTCGATAAAACAGTTAAGAGTAGAGACATCACACTTGCAACAAAGGTCCGCATAGTTAAAGCAGTGGTATTCCCCGTAGTAACCTATGGATGCAAGAGCTGGAGCTTAAGGAAGGCTGAGCGAAAGAAGATAGACACTTTTGAACTGTGGTGTTGGAAGAAAATCCTGAGAGTGCCTTGTGCCCAACTGCTCACTGGAGGAAAGGATATTAAAGGCAAAATGAAGTAGAAGGCAGGATACCTTGGAAAAGATAATAATGCTGGGGAAAATGGAAGGAAAAAGAGAGAGGGGCCGACCAAGGGCAAGATGGATGGATGTTATCCTTGAAGTGACTGACTCGACCTCAAAGGAGCAGGGGGTGGTGATGGGCAACAGGAAGCTTTGAGGTGGGCTGGTCCATGAGGTCACGAAGAGCGACTGAACGAATAAACACACACACATATATAGTTATATAGGAATAACTTGTGTTTGTAGTTGTCCAGGTTTTCATGGGATGCCAGGTGTCTGGGTTTCATAAAAATATAGTTTGCTTCACCTGCCTCCTTCAAGCACATAGGAAAGAACATATGGCAAACTCTGTCAAAATTTGCAGTGTAAACTGATAAAGCTACATGTTGATATCCATCACAAACAAACAGAGAGTTTTAGCAAAGTTTATTATGAATTGTAAGTTTTGAAAGGCAGTGATAACTAAAAAACAAACAAACTGCTGTTTCCATTTTACTAAGGTGTTGATTTTGTTTATAACTAGCTTTTCAAAATATGGATTGGTTAAATGCTCATTGTTAAGATATTGCTCAAGAGTTAATCTCGAACAGATTCTGAACTATAGAGAAGTTCTCCAAGGTGTTTAACGTTTTGGGGGAATAGGATTCCGTATCTTGGACTAATCATTTAAAGCTTGGATTAAAACCTGTACAGCACTGATAATAATAATAATAATATAACCATCATCATCATCTTTCAGCAATCCAGCATATATATCCCGTTTGCTATGTCGTAATATGTCTTTGTGTCAATAATAATAAACTTTATTTGTATCCCGCCCCCTCTCCCAAAAGGGATTCAAGGCGGCTTACAACAAAAATACAATATACATAGTAATAATAGCAACTAAAACAACACAGATCAACAAATCATAGTACAAAAACAAAAGTAGCAATAAAAATTAAATTATAACAGCAAAACATTAGCTTCACTCAATGTCATTGCCTGAAACTGTTGAGTTTGTCTTTCTTTTGATTCATAGTAATATACACTGACGTATACATCTCAACAAAATTCTTGAAGGCATTCCAAAATGGAATGCAAGATACATTGGGAACATTGATGATGGATTACAGGAAGTGCCTTGAGGTAGCAGCCTGTACTACAGCAGGGTTTCCCTTCATATTTGGCACATCAGTGAGAATAATTATGGATTGCAGGCTCCTTGTCAGGTAGCTTACAGTGTTGTATTTCGTGCTATCTTGTGCAGAGGACCAGCAATCCCCCCCCCCCCCCAACCTGTGTGCCATGACTTGGTACCACATTTGTGCACATTGGCTACAATAGTTTATTTCTTTCCTGGAAACTTGTCAGGGACCAGCAGCTGTTCCGGGACTAGTATCAACCCACTGACCACCATTCGGAGTGGCACTTGTGTACAACTTGCTGTGTTTTGTTGAACAGGAGTTCATTCTGCTGCTTTTTAATTGTTGAAATATAATGGTGTGTGTGAAATGGCAGAAATCAATTCTGTTTTTGCTTCGAATTTTGAGTCGGTGTTCCCCCCGCTCCCCCAGATCTGTTTGTGGGAAGATTCTTCCCGGAACGGAAACAACTTCATATCCCAAATTACAAATCTGAACAGCCCCCCTCCTAATCTCCTGAATCTTCCCAAAAACAGGACGGGGGGCATGGAACAGAACGGATTTCTGCCGTTTCGTACACCCCTAGAATTTAATTGCCTCTGCGTTGTCCTGTTTAGGTTTTAAACAATGCAAAAGTATGCATTTAGAGGTTGTGGACTCTTTCTATGTTTTTCTTTCTACCAAGGTTTCTTAATTGATTGAGTTGTCTGCTGTACATGTGGCTTTGTTTCATTTGGCTAGCAGAATAACAAGCGATGTTCTAACCCACAGGGAGAACTGGATGATGAATGCGTTAACTGTATGAAGGACTTTATTTCATAATACTGGCGAAATGTCACAAGTGCTTCACTTTGGCTGGACTTACTACTATCGTAATAATATGGTGAACTTTATCTTGCTAATGAGCACTTTAAAGCCTACCAGTAGAATATAACCAATAAGTTTGCTGTGGCATTTTATATTTTGCTTATAGGTATTGTTGAAGATTACAAACCTCCGTTTTATGATGTCGTTCCTAATGACCCTAGTTTTGAAGATATGAGAAAAGTCGTCTGCGTGGATCAGCAAAGGCCAAACATTCCCAACAGATGGTTTTCAGATCCTGTAAGTGTTCCTGGCCATAATATCCAACCATATTTTCTTCTACCTAAACTTCTGTTAAGAATTAAGTTTTCAAACACACATACAATCAGCTATTATCATCCTATTATATTATGGGCCAAATCTGATGTTACAGTGGCAGTTAGGTTTATTTAACTGCCTATCTGCCTCCCTTCATATAAAGCAAATAACCTTTCCTTTCTTTTGGAAGCATTGTGAAAGGAAAAGTCATTTGGGGAACTGAGAACAGAGATAAGCTTGGTGTCCCCTACCCATCTTTGAAAAAACAGTTGTAGTTCTAAAGGAAATGTGTATTTCTTTACTAGCTTTTATTTGCATGCACCTTGTAGTCAGGTCCTGAAGAAGATGGCATACTTACACAAAAAGAAGCAAGCATCAAGGTGGTAGTAAATGAGGAAATACGTTTACAAAAGTCCAATACATTTTTAAAAAGACTATTTTCTTGGTTCAAAGAGTACAAATGTCTTTTCCCCCCAAAAGAAAAACTTTCCTGATAACGTTCTGCATTTCTGTCATTTTAAATCTGAACTGCTTAGGGTTTTAAGCCATTTTTTGTGACTTGAGTACCTGACATTAACTTCATCGTCCCCATTTCAGCAGTTAAAGGTTCTTCTGTGATGCACTCCGAAGATCAGTTGTCTCTTTTATATGTAGATATTCCTAGTTTCTTCATTTGTTCCATTTCACTGTTAAATAGCCAGAACCATCTTCTGTTTTTGTTATATGTTTTCCATTTTCTTAAGTCCTTGGGCAAAGACAAGAGGGCTGGCCAAACAAGAGCTCCCTGTCCTCCCCAGAGACTCCGTTCTTCTCCACCTTTCACAGTGGAAGGCAGAGATATGAGCAACAAAAGTAAAACCGCTTTCTCCTTCCTTATCCATGGAGAATAAAGGAACCGCTGTGTGCGCCAAGTAGCCAAATGGCACTCCAAGGCATTTCAGGAAGTTTTATTCTAAGAAAAGGTATTACATTAGGTTTCTGAGTACCATATCTTGGAGTATCCTTTTCTGGGCATGAACCATGTTGCATTCCAAAGACAGTTTGGAGCTGACAACCAGCTAGGGAAATAACTAAACTGAACTCTAACTAAAACATTCCCTCACCACTTGCAGAAAGGTAGATATTTTGTTCTGAGGTTTTCCCTGGAGTAAGAAAGGAGGAGTCTGGCCCTTTCAAGATGAACTTCTACCAGCCTTCCTCATGCTGATGGTCAGCCTCCCAACAGGCGGGCTTGAAAGAACAGACCAAGGGATATGAACACAAAGGCAGCCAAACTTTTATACTCCTGACCTTCAAAGGTTACAGATGTTTTAGCAACTTTATTCCCACAGGAAACTTGATTGGCAAATGGTATCTCCCCATATCTTACATTACGCTTTGCCATCCTAAGTGCTTGTTTCCTGTCCTCTGCCAACTTATGATGTTGCCATGAATTTCATAGGGCTTTCAAAGGCAAGCAATACTCAGGAGGTGACTTTGCTAGTTCCTTCCTCTGAAATATAAGTGTAATATAGCCATTGGACAATGTATGGGTAGCATTATTACACACTTCTATGTCCCTCTTTTCTATCCATTTTCTTTTCCAAATTATTCTACAATTAAAGCTGAAGAATACCATTTGAGATCTTCCTTCTGAATCCACTGAAGTTTCTAAAGACCACATTGTGGTTTAGTTAATGCCAAACCATGGTGTGATAACAATAGTTTTATTTGTTCAAATAATATTTGATACCTGCAACATTGAGAGAAACCATAGTTTAGAAGCACTGATTTTCTGTTTTCCATTAGTTTGTCAGTTCAGAAACCATGCCAAATTTTGGTTTCTCATACTGGTTTCCAAGATGGTCATTCATCTGGATTATCCAGATCAGGGGTCCCCAAACTAAGGCCCGTGGGCTGGATGTGACCCTCCAAGATCATTTACCTGGCCTCTGCCCTCAGTTTTAGACTTAGGCTCGCCCAAAGTCTGAAATGACTTGAAAGCACACAGCAACAACAACAACAATCCTAATTAACTTGACTATCTCATCAGCAGGAAGCAGGCCCACACTTCCCACTGAAACCCTGAAAGGTTTATGTTGATTAAAACTGTTTTTATTTTTAAATATTGTATTGTTCTTTCATTGTTGTTGGGTTTGTTTTGTTTTGTTTTGTTTTTTGCACTACAAATAAGACGCGTGCAGTGTGCATAGGAATTTGTTTGTATTTTTTTTCCAAATGATAATTCTGCTCCCCAACAGTCTGAAGGATTGTGGATCGGCCCTCTGCTTAAAAAGTTTGAGGACCCCTGATCCAGATAAGTCAGCTATGACAAACTATAGATTTGTTAAGCATAGTTGGCACCATGTGTGAATTAAGCTTAACATAGTTTTTTTGCTGTGAAATTAATACTGATCATGATTCAGAAATCTGAATGTGTACTCAATGCGTATGTCTGTTTCGTTTTCAGACACTAACTTCCCTTGCCAAGTTGATGAAAGAATGCTGGTATCATAATCCATCTGCCAGATTAACAGCTCTACGCATCAAAAAGACCTTGACCAAAATTGACAATTCCCTAGATAAGCTCAAAGCTGACTGTTGAAAATACATGACCTGGACAAAGACTTAAAGGTTGTGCCCTGCCTGCAACTACAGCATGAGGAATTCTAGGATTCACTCTTATGTGGCTTCAGGTCTAGATGAAGTTGTTTACCTGAACCAGTCATTTGAGAGGAAATGGAACTATGGGAGCCTCCGTTGGTGACTGTCCACCACATTCTCCAAATGGCTGGTCTCTAAAGACTTAATGCTGAATCTCTTGTGGCCTATGGGAGGAAGACAGAAAGGTCCTAAGACAAAACTGGGGCATTACAACCGTGGCTTTTAAATGTGGCTTTTAAAATTTTCATAAAAAGAAACAAAATGAAAAGTGTGTCCTTGTTGCTCCCAAGTTTTAAAATACGCGGAAGCGGTCAATTCTAATCAACGACATTGCCTGCGCTTCTTTTCTTTATTGCACTAGGGATTTTTTGCATTCCTTACTTGCACTGTTACTGTTTAGTTTTTAAAGACATGACTTGCCAAAAAATGGGATTGGCTGTGTACTCATTGATCTGTGTTTTTGAATAGCGGGAAGTCAACATGGGGAATTGAATTTGTAACTGACTCTCTTTATCTTTCTCTCTTTAATTTTTGTTAAGCTGCATTTTACATACGTGTACTGTTTACAATATTGCTGGACACTAGGAATTATTGTTTATAAGGAAACTTGCAGATTTTATTTATTAGCCGTGCACTTAATGTTTTTTTTTTAAAAAAAAACTGAGGAAAAGTGCAAACAGTTAAAAGCTTATTTTTATGTGGCTTCTATCATTATTTCTTACAGACTTTTTTATTGTGACATGGTTATAATCTGAAGCAGTCTCACTTCTTTCCCCTTCCCTCCACCCATGTTATCAATTAGACATTTTAATCACCCTTTAAGTGCTTCACATTTTTTATGCGTGTGGTCTGTAACATATATTTTCAGTTCAAAATATACAGAACATTTATATATAAATATTATTATTATATATACCTATATCTCACAAATATAAAAACCATTACCCAAATGATGCCACATCTAGTACCTTATTGATCTTCTAGAGGAGGGGAGCAACAAAGGAAAATGGTAGAATTGGTAGATCTTATGGGAAAGTGCATTTTCTTCTACACTATATATGAGATGCTTTTAAACTCTTGTTAGGGGGGAAAGTTATTTTTTTAATTTTACTTTTTGTATTTAGCGGTTATTTGTACAAAAGAGAATATTTTCATGTCAAACAGATGAAAGTGCTCCCTAGTTCTGTTAGTGCCTCTTTAACGGCTAAAGGGAAACGCCGTACAGTTTTGCATCACCAGCATATATCAGCGTATGATTCCTGATTTTTGCAATGTTGGCAAGTCAGATGTCATGCCAATAGACCTGAGTGGTAAGTGGAACTTCACTGAGGAAGTCCAGGACAATCCTTTGTACCTGAGATGATAAACTCCTGGAGATGTGACCTCGTAATGACATGAATTCTTGTGTGATGATGATGATGATGATGATGTATGGATCATATTGTTCTCACCATGTGTTTTTTTTAATCTTGAGTTTCCTGAGTAAAAAAAAAATTGATCCCAGTGCCTTGCCTTGCCTTATACTGCAGAAGTTGTTCTCCCCATGGAATGTCCATAGGAAAAAAAACGGGGACTCTGAATCTTGATTGTGGCTGGTTTACACGTTTTAAACTAAGTGCCACAAACTTGTTGAAAAGCAAGCTGGACAAGCTTTATTTCCAATAGATTTGTCTTAAAAGAGCCAGGTCATTTGTGGCTTCTCTTTTACCTGTTCTCTCTCTTTTGTGCTTCAACTGCCTTAATGGGAAGTGTATGCAAGAGTATAGTTCTCTTAGATGAAACAATGCTGTTTGTTCACTGGACGATGAATTCTTGGCCTAGGTATGCAGGTCATGAGTTTCTGTTCTGAAGTATCTGTAATCTTTCATTTGAATCTTCAGTGGAATCTGCATGTTATTGCTGCAGTTTGTAATATAGCCATGTGGACCCAAAGCATCAAAAGGTAATGACTGAACTGATTGAACATATTGGCATGAACGCTCATGTGAAAAACTCCCATGTATAAAGAAATGTGACAAAACCATCCCTTCCTGTTAACTTAGGTTCTGTGTTCAAGACATTTTTGAACATAAAAGATTATAATTTTGATTTATACAGTCGTTGGAAGGGCATGGTTGCCTTTTCTGCATGCCAAAAGCTCAAGTCCTTTCACTCGATATAAGTGTAGTGTTGTAGTTCCACTTGAACTGCTTTAACCCGGTCCTATGAAAGGCTGAGCTTTGTAATCTAGTGAGAGGCACCAGAGGAGATCTCTGGCTCGTCCCTAAACTGCAAATCCCAAGATTCCTTTGGATGTTGCCATGGCAATTCAAGTGGGATAATAGCACTATAATTATGTAGCGTGGCAGCTTTTTTATTTTCCAACACATTTCAGGCAACTGGCACAGGTAGGGAAAAGTCATCTGGAGGAAAGCTCAAGGAATCTTAGAGTTGATGTTTAGAGTCCATGCTTTTGATATGCAGCTCATTGTTTTTGTGGAGAGAGAGATGGCCTGTCCAAATAATTCTGTTACGTATTTGTTTGTTTGTTTTTTTGGTGAAAATTTAACCAAATAAAAAAAGTTGAAATTATCCCTTTAAAATAACCTGTCACATTAATAATAATGATATTTTTTTTGAAGTGGGGAGTTGCTGTCCTTATAATAAAATTTTAGTTTTTAACTTGGGTGAATGGTTATTGGATTTGGAAACAAACCTGTCACTCTTCCAAGATTCAGTTTATATTAATACCCATTTGCTTTAGGAAAGGGACTGTTTCTGGTAGAGATAAAACTGCTAGAACTGATTCGTTCACATGAACTATTCAAGCTGCTCCTGTTTTTTTGGATTTAGAACAGGTATGGCAACTGTCACAATGAGCACCAGCACATCAAAATGTATCATATTATCACTACTGATATATGCCTTTTTGGAAGCCATTTCTCCAAATGAGCACATCTTGCACATACATTTGGGGTGGGGTAACAATTTGCATTGTAAAATTCAGAAAAGTGGGATAGTCAAAGGATAACTGCATTGCAGACATTACACATGAATTTGGAATGTGTTCATTAGGCTAGTTTGAATTAAAATCACAACCATACGAATTTTTCCATTTCAAGTGTTTTATGTAAATTGGTGCTAACTGAAAATGAACTTACACTTGTTGCAAAATCGGCTCTTTTTTTACCCAAGAGAACATCTCTCTAAGAATCTTTAACACTTTCAGTGTGACTCTGGTCACTTTCCCCTGGATGTTGACTATAGAGTTGTACTTGAGGACCTAGAGATTCCTAGAGACATCTTATTGATCAGTCCTGCAAATAATCAAATCAACAAAAGTTTAACCACAAATGTGGGGGGCTGACTGTGACCAAGCATTCTTTTAAGTTCTGTGTTCTTCTGCATGCTTTGGCTTTCATCTGAGACACTTCTTCAGCTCCTTTGTAGCCATGGCAATACCAGGATAGAATTGTTTCTCTAGTGATTCCTCCAGTGGAAATACTTCGCCATTTGAGATCTGTCAAGTCCTACTGTGATAAAAGCCTTTTTTTAAAAAAAAGAAGAAGCTTTTAGCTGTTCTTTTGATCACTGAAGATGTTCACTTTTATTACTGCATTCAGATGAAGTACATTTTCCATATATTAAAATATGATTATATTATGTTTGTATGCGCATTCAAGTTGCCTCTTGACTTATGGCAACCCAAAGCATTTCACAGGATCTTCTTTGGCAAGGAATACTCAGCAATTGTTTTGCCAGTTCCTCCTTTTGCAGTGTGTATTTTGTTGACCATCTCACCTCCAAGTACTAAACAGGGCTGAACCTTCTTAGTTTCTACAAAGAAATGGGATCATGTGCCTTTGGGTATTATATTAGATAGGAGGTTTTCTCTGGAATTTGATTGAAGCAAGATTTTGATATGTTAACCTTAAGTATTTCTGTGGGTTGAGGGTTCTTATCTGTCTTGCACTGCTGCTTTGGAAACAAGATGAGATCAGAGTGTTTAGAACACATGAATAAATGCCTACTAAGGTTGATACAGTCACTTTTAAATAAAGCCAGACTTCAGGAGTTCCCATATTTTGCAATCTGGGATGTCTGTGTGACCAGAACTTAGTGCTTTGGTGTATGGAGTGGCCAGTCATTAATGATGACCCATCCTCTATGTATTTAGAGATATTAAAGCTTCCCTCCATTCAAGTGACTAGGAAATGGGATTCTCCATTAAAGGAAATATGAAGTTGGTCTGATTTTAAATTTGAGAGATAAAGAAGTCCCCCCTTGAACAGAGCCTCCTTTGGGCAAAAATTGTTGGAGGGAAGCAAAATGTCTTTGCCTAAATAAGGAATCCTATAGCAATGGAGTCAATGGTTGTTGTTGTGTTGCTTTTATAATCCATGCTTCCCTGTAATTTTCATATAAGTTGAATGATTCCCGTCTTCACTTGAATGAGAAGTGAATACTCTGAAATTGATCCATTTACTAGCAAAAAAGGAAAGTTAAGGCCTTTCCCCGAAACTACTCCTAATTATTTTTGAGATGTTGTGGTTTATCTCTCTGTATAAACATCAATGTATGTATAGAATCATAGAATCATTGAGTTGGAAGAGACCTCATGGGCCATCCAGTCAAACCCCCTGCCGAGAAGCAGGAAATCGCATTCAAAGCACCCCCAACAGATGGCCATCCAGCTTCTGCTTAAAAGCCTCCAAAGAAGGAGACTCTACCACACTCTGGGACAGAGTTCCAGTGCCGAACTCCAGCACCAACCACAAATATGCAAACATACTTTGACCCCATAAGGAAGGAAATAATGAAAATGTATTTTTTGGAAGGGGTGTGTGTTCACATATGTGCTATGCTCTGAGGCTGATAGACTGTGACTTCCAAGAAAGGTCAGCATCTGGTGCCGTTTAGGTGATTTGGGTCATTTTTTTTTCCGTGTCAGGAGCGACTTGAGAAACTGCAAGTCGCTTCTGGTGTGAGAGAATTGGCCGTCTGCAGGGATGTTGCCCAGGGGATGCCTGGATGTTTTGATGGTTTTACCATCCTTGTGGGAGGCTTCTCTCATGTCCTCGCATGGAGATGGAGCTGATAGAGGGAGCTCATCCGCACTCTCCCCAAGTTGGATTCGAACCTGCAACCTTTAGGTCAGCAACCCAACCTTCAAGTCATCAGTCCTGCCGGCACTAGAGTTAGTTGAGTCATAAAAAGGCAAAAAAAAAAAAAAGCAAAACAAAAAAAAAACCAACCCACAAACTTGAGGGCTGGTATTTCTTCACCAATCAAGGAAGCAATCAATGTATTCAAAGTATTTTAAAACTGGAGACAATGACAGAACTTCCACTGAGGCCGAGAGAGTGTGACTTCAAGATCAAAAGCATTTATTTAAAAGGGAATTGTCTGCACTTTTTTCTGAGACCAAGACTGTGACTTGAAACCGAGAGAATATGATTCACCCAAGACAAATATTTATTAATAACTAGCTTATGTACCCAGTGTTGCCCAGGTATGCATTTTCTAATGCTATTCATTAGAAGTATTCATGGTTAGCTTTACAATTGTATGATTTGTCTGATTAGAAAATTTATACTAAGGCAACACTAGACACTTAAGCTATGAAACAAGATTTTCCTAATGAGGACCACTCTCGGAGGGAAAATGTCCTGAGCTGTGTAGGGCAATCAGAGAGTTATTCTTCCTATTTACAAGAAGTCTTCAGTCAGAGCAGAATAGTATTTCTCTCATTGTAAGAACTGCAAAATGAGTGGCAACATACCATCATAGGTCTATTAACAAGTGGGAACTGCTTCTGATTGTTAAGGGAGAAGGATAAATGCTGATGAACACACTGCTAGCTAGAACGTGTGTGTTCTGCAATTTTCCTTTTATCTTGCTTCTTTTTTAAGGGCCCCGGGGGAAAAGCATGGTCATTAGTATGATTTGTACACACTGAAATTGCAGCAATTTAATTCCACTGTTAGCGTAGTAATTATTGTGCTGTCTAGTTATGACATACCAGAGGTTGGAAATAATATGTTAACGTACAACAAGTTACTTTGGTGACTGCTTGCTTCTTGCAATAAAAGAGCTGGAACACTCTATTTTTTTGGTCTGTAACCATCAGGGCTGTAATTCACAACCTCTCAGTATCATAAAGTGTTTTCTGCTTATTACTGGGTATGTTATAACCATTAAAAGAGTTTGAGGGAAGGTGGACAGCCCGCAATGATGGCTACCCAAGTGACTTTTCTCTATGAGGTGTGTTAGAGCTCTGCCAAAGGAGGTGAGAGGGGTTGGTACCTTGAAAACATAAGCCGCATTGGAGACACAAATTAGTTTTTAATAATAATAATAATAATAATAATAATAATAATAATAATAATAATACAAAATCACCATCTCCCAGCTGCAGAAGGCCACTTTACTGGAATCTGCACGCATTCTTCGCTGATACATCACACAGTCCTAGGCACTTTGGAAGTGTCTGATGTGTGATCCAATACAACAGCCAGCAGAGTGTCTGCTGTGGACTCATCTTGTTGTGTTTCAAATAATAATGATAACAACAACCCATTACTAAAGCTGAGTTGCAGTTAAACATCAAGAAAACCATTATTATGGCAACCAGACTGATTGATAATTGACAAATAGAGGGAGAAAACATGGAGGCAGTGACAGACTTTGTATTTCTAGGCTCAAAGATCACTGCAGATGCAGACTGCAACCAGGAAATCAGAAGACGTTTACTGCTTGGGAGGAGAGCAATGGCCAACCTCGATAAAATAGTGAAGAGCAGAGACATCACACTGGCAACGAAGGCAATGGTATTCACCTATGGGTGTGAGAGCTGGATCATAAGGAAGGCTGAGCAAAGGAAGATAGATGCATTTGAACTGTGGTGTTGGAGGAAAATCCTGAGAGTGCCTTGGACTGCAAGAAGATCCAACCAGTCCATCCTCCAGGAAATAATGCCTGGCTGCTCACTGGAGGGAAGGATATTAGAGGCAAAGATGAAGTACTTTGGCCACATCATGAGAAGAAAGGAAAGCTTGGACAAGATCATGACGCTGGGGAAAAAGGAAGGAAAAAGGAAGAGGGGCCGACCAAGGGCAAGATGGATGGAGGGTATCCTTGAAGTGACTGGCTTGTCCTTGAGGGAACTGGGGGCGGCAACGTCCGACAGGAAGCTCTGGCGTGGACTGGTCCATGAGGTCACGAAGAGTCGGAAGCGACTGCACAAATAAAGAACAACAACAATAAGGTTAGATTTTACTTTCTGACTTTTGCTGTTCTGACCAAAAGGAAGAGGCAGGCTACTGATACAAGAAAGAGGCAATATGAATCCATGAAGGTGTGAAGGAGGGGCTGCCTTGCCAAGCTGGTTGCTCCGAACAGCAGTAAATAAATAAATTGGTTGATGTGAGGTGTGTGAGAAAGTGATACTCCACTCTCCTTAAGTCTATCCAGGCATAATTTTAAATGGTAGTTGCATGTGCTCCCAAGAATTATGATGATCTGGAAATTAGGTAAAGGTAAAGGTTTCCCCTGACGTTAAGTCCAGTCGTGTCCCACTCTGGGGGTTGGTGCTCATCTCCATTTCTAAACCGAAGAGCCGGCGCTGTCCGTAGACACCTCCAAGGTCATGTGGCTGGCATGACAGCATTGAACACCGCTGGAGCGGTACCTATTGATCTACTCACATTGGCATGTTTTCGAACTGCTAGGTTGGCAGAAGCTGGAGCTAACAGCGGGCGCTCACTCCGCTCCCCGGGTTTGAACCTGGGACCTTTCGGTCTGCAAGTTCAGCAGCTCAGCGCTTTAACACACTGAGCCATCAGAGGCTTCGATCAGGAAATTAGTGAACCAGAAAACATTCTCCATTTCCTATGGCTCAATACTAATATATAAACAGTGACGTGTTAATAACAATCAAGTGATCTCTTTCTGAACTGTGAGTTCTGATTTAATTTCTGGATTACAACAATGTTTCATGTGTTTGGTGATCACAGCGACGAGCAATGTAACTAAGACCTTTTAAAACGTCTTTTTGCCCATGTAAGATTTATATGTGAGCATCAACGATGTCTACAATGTTTCTGTTATAATTACCTATCTCACCTTACTGGTTCAGGCCAGAGTTATAAAAATGCTTTTTGTGACTACATCTTCCTGAGTCTCTACTGGGCTCTAGTTCAAACTTTTCTCAAATTTGCTTTTGAAAAAATAGAAATTGGTGAGGGCAATATTTGCCACACTGTTCTGTCTGCTGAAGCTGGTGGCAAAACACGGAGGGTATATTTCTGTCTAGCCAAGGATCCTAAATTTTGTTAAAATCACCAATAGTCAAATAATTGTATTCTAAGTCATTGAGGTTATTAAAGAAAAAGGTAAAGGTTTCCCCTGACATTAAGTCTAGTCGTGTGTGTTGGTGCTCATCTCCATTTCTAAGTTGAAGAGCCAGTGTTGTATAAATATGTGTTGTATAAATATATAAATATGTGAGGGGAAGTCATAGGGAGGAAGGAGCAAGCTTGTTTCCTGCTGCCCTGGATACTAGGACGCGGAACAATTGCTTCAAACTACAGAAAAGGGATTCCACCTGAACATCAGGAAGAACTTCCTCACTGTGAGAGCTGTTCGGCAGTGGAACTCTCTGCCTCGGAGTGTGGTGGAGGCTCCTTCTTTGGAGGCTTTTAAGCCGAGGCTGGGTGGCCATCTGTCGGGGCTGCTTTGAATGCGATTTTCCTGCTTCTTGGCAGGAGGTTGGACTGGATGGCCCACAAGGTCTCTTCCAACTCTGAGGAATCCTAGGATCTATTTAAGAGGCGCATCACTATTCCTGGGGGCTGTCAGAGCAGGCATATTCATCTTTGTTCTTAGAAAAATCATGCAGCTATAGAAACCCCCTGTCCACAAATAGCTAATGTTTTGAAAAGTAAATTCTGCTGGAGCATGTTTCCAAATTGAAGAGAGGTGTGTGGAAAAAAATGCCTTTTGACTCCACAGCCTTGACCCCATTTTCCCCATAGTGCTATTGACTCTAGAGATGGATATTGCAATCGCTAATATTGCAAAACAGTTCTAAAAACAAAATGCAGCTTCAGTGAAAAAGAATATATATATTGTAGACTTAACTTGAACAGTCCCTTCTGCTGACTGATGCTTTTTTCAATTCTCCCAGCTCAACCAATATTCTCTGAAATCAGTGGAACCTTTGTTGTGAATAACAAGCCTTTTGTTAATTGATGTAAGTCTTCTTAAATAGGAATGACATTGGACATAGTAAAGGTAAAGGGTAAAGGTTTCCCCTGACGTTAAATCTAGTCGTGTCTGTCTCTGGGGGATGGTGCTCATCTCCATTTCTAAGCCGAAGAGCCGGCGTTGTCCGTAGACTCCTCCAAGGTCATGTGGCCGGCAGGATTGCATGGAGCGCCGTTACCTTGGATTACCATGACTCCTAGGTAGCTGAGCTCTCTCAGAAACTATCTATCGGATATGTAGTACTAAGTGATTGTTGTTCTGATATGACTTTTAACAGCTTTCAGATTGTTCCCGCTTTCAGTTGGATGATAATTGTTTTATAGTTATGTGTGTTGAAACGTGTCCTATAAAACATACCTGTCCTAAATACTGTAAATCACTGGATGCCTTCAACTTATGGCAACCCCATAGATTTCACAGGCCTTTCTTAGGCAAGGAATACTCAAAGGTGGTTTGCCGAGGCTGGATGGCCATCTGTCGGGGCTGCTTTGAATGCGATTTTCCTGCTTCTTGGCAGGAGGTTGGACTGGATGGCCCATGAGGTCGCTTCCAACTCTACTATTCTATGATTTCCTCTGAAATACAGCCTATAGCACCTGGTATTTGTTCGTGGTCTCCAACCCAGTACTGTGCTAACCAGAGCGAATCCTGTGTAATATAATTTGCCCATAATTTGGATTCTGATGAAGTTTTCTTGATATGATGTAAAGTGCAAAGTGCTTTAGTTTTAGCTTTTTATTGGTTGTTCTCCCCCCCAAAAAAAACCCTTCAAAAATAGTTGTGGAACAAAAACTCATAGACCTGTAATGACAACGCTCTTCACACTCACTGGAGGAATGAATGGGCTGAAAACTGGTCCCTGACCCATAGGAGATGCCAGCCCTGATGTATATGGATGGCTTAGTATGGGCAGTCAACCAATATTCCCTGAAATGCCTAATAGTGCTGCCAGAATTTATTCCCTGGCTCCTGGGTGTGTTAAATGCTATGAAGCAAGGAAAAAAACAACAACATTAAAAATAAAATAATGCTTTTATGCATTTGCTCATGTTTACCAATGTGTGTTATTGCTCCAACCTTATTTTCTGTCTTCATCACTATGATAATTCATCTTGTTGATGGGAAGCTTCCCACTGGAGTAGAAATCATCTATCGGACAGATGGCAAGCTATTTAACCTCAGCAGATTGAAAGTCAAAACCAAGGTCACAACAACATCTGTTATAGAACTCCAATATGCTGATGATAACGTTGTCTGTGCGCATTCAGATAAACGTCAACATTGACACTGAAACACAACACTGCCTGAGCTCCGCGAGTGCAGCGTTCTTCCAAATGAAGCAGACAGTTTGAGGATCAGGACATCTGTAGAGATACCAAGGTGCTTATTTATAAAGCCATTGTCTTCTCAACCCTGTTATATGCCTGCAAATCTCTTAGGAAGACAGATGGACAAATGTCAGCATGCGGGAGGAAGCAAAGACCACCAGCACTGAAGCGATGCTCCAACACCATCAACTCTGCTGGACTGTCCATGTTATCCGAATGCCTGATCACCATCTCCCAAAGCAGTTACTGTACTTCCAACTCACAAATGGAAAACGTATTGTTGGTGGACAGGAAAAGAGATTTAAAGGTGGGCTTAAACTGTGGAATAGACATTGAGAACTGGGAAGCCCTGGCCTTTGAGCGCTCTAACTGGAGGTCAGCTGTGACCAGCAGTGCTGAGGAATTTGTAGAGGCACAAATGGAGGGTGAAAGGGAGAAACGTGCCAAGAGGAAGGTGTCTCAAGCCAATCCTGACCGGGGCCACCTTCCATCTGGAAAATGATGTCCTCACTGTGGGTCAAGAATAGGACTCCACAGTCACCTACGCACCCACGGCCAAAACACTAAACTTGGAGGACCATCATACTTGGACAACAAGGGATCGCCTAAGTAAGTAAGTTTACCAATTCTGCAAAGATTTATCTTATTTTTAAAAAGTTCTATCTTGAAAGTGTTATGGGTCCAATGTATCCACATTTCCATTAACAGTGTACCTGTAGTAATCCAGCTAGCCCGCTATAGTGTTTGCCAATCAAACCGATTGACATATGCCAGAAATAGTTGGCTTTTTTCCTTATTCTTATGAAGGAGTTGTATAGAATACCCGTGGTCCTATATAAATGTTCAGCTAGATCCCTCTCATTTGTGTTAGTGCCATGACAGTATAGCTTGTTTCCCTCACCAAAGCATTCCTTCTGGACTAATATCTTGCCATTAGGTAAAAGGTAAAAGTTAAGTCCAGTCGTGTCCGACTCTGGGGGTTGGTGCTCATCTCCATTTCTAAGCCGAAGAGCCGGCATTGTCCATAGACATCTCCAGGTCGTGTGGCCGGCATGACTGCATGGAGCGCCGTTACCTTCCAGTCAGAGCGGTACTTAGTGATCTACTCACATTGCATGTTTTCGAACTGCTAGGTTGGCAGGAGCTGGAGCTAACAGCGGGCGCTGATTCCGCTCCCGGAATTTGAACCTGGGACCTTTCGGTCCACAAGTTCAGCAGCTCAGCGCTTTAACACACTTCGCTATCGGGGCTCCCATGCCATTAGACTTTGTCTAATTATTTTTCTTTGCATAATGCAATGGGCTCTTTTAATTACGGGCATTTCCAAAATCCCTCTCCAACTCCAAGATTATGCTCTCCCATGGGGAGAGCCTGCTAGCAGAAAATGAATTGGCCACCAAGAAACTTTTCAAAACAAATACACTGATAAGGAATGTGTCTCAGAGGGGAAATCAATATATGATTATTTCCAAGATGCCAGGCAAACGTAACAGTTCTGGGTTCCAAAGTCCAAGCTTGATTCCCTTTGCTAGTTGGAGCAGATACACAAAGCTGTAAATCTTGGGGAGTGACATTCTCTGGGAGGGAAGTTTGCAAACAGCCACTCAGGAGGCAGCATTTTAAGAACGCCTCTTGGGTGGCACAGGGAAGCTGGAGTGATCTTGGAAAATCAGGAAGGCTGCTCCAAAGGCAGTGGTTGCCAAAGAGAAAGAGGCACCATTTAGGATCCTTTTCCTCATTTCATGGAGCAGATAGACACACACATACTCACAAGATGCGTGAACACTAAAAGTGTAAAGGTGTGTGATGAGTGATATATGTGCTTAACAACCACAGGTGTTAGATAGCTATCCTGATAAAACATGAGCTATTGCTTTGCCTCTGCTTAAGACAAGAGTGGGGAGATTCCAGCTTCCAATTCCCCCCTTTTGGGGCTGCCAAACTCCCAAAGACACCCCGTGAGTCCTTGACCCCCAAATGTTAAAAAAAAAAAATCCTCCTCAAATTGCTGAAAGTGCACTGATGCATTTGGGATTCATCGATTCCTACAGTTTCCCTCAGGGTCCATCTAGGTGGGCTCCTAAATCTGGGATTGATCCAAAGCATTGCTACTTCAGTCCGGTGCCGGATTCTACCCAGGTGATTTCATCTATATGTCTGTCTGTCTGTCTGTCTGTCTATCTATCTATCTATCTATCTATCTATCTATCTATCTATCTATCTATCTATCTATCTATCTATCTATCTATCTATCTCTATCTACAGTATTTATATTCCGCCCTTCTGATCCTGAATGGGACTCAAGGTGGATTACAATGCATATATACATGGCAAACACTCCATGCCATTAGACATATGACATATAGACAGACACGGAGGCAATTTAACATTTTCCAGCTTCTGGCTTCATGAGGGTATGCTCGATTCTGGCCACAAGGGGAGCTGTGGCTTCATCATCAACTTGTGACACTGAATCCTTGATGGTAGTACTTCCTCATTCCTTTCCATACACTGCTGGAAGTTTTTATGCTGCCGTAAATTAGTTAAATTAGCCTCTCCGCATAAAGCAGTACCTAGAATTTTCTATTCAACAGATGCAACTGTTTTTCTTTTTTTTCTTTTTTAAAATGATCTTTATTGAATGATTTATTAAAACAAAAGATAAAAAGAAGATAAGAGTCTAATCAGGCTTGGAAGGATCAGGGAAAGATGGGTGAGGGAGGGGGGAAGAAGGGGAGGGATGGAAGGGGATAATGGTTAGTGTGGATGAGGAGTAGGGTGGGAAAGAAAAGGGAAGAAGGGGAGGGAATAATAAGGGGGGTTTCTTGACTTCCACTCTTCTCCTTAACATTTTCCTCCAGTTCTTTTGATTTTGATTCCTGCCTTATTTCTTTGAATAACAGCGGTGTAATTCCTCTTCATATTAATATTGGTATGTTTTCCTTTCTCAGCCAGTCTTTAACTGGCTTCCAAATAGTGGTCATCTTTGGTTTGTTCTGGGCCTTTGAGTAGGTTAATTGGTCCATGTTCATGACGTTGATTATTTTCGTTATCCATTCGTCTCTTTCTGGGGTGTTTTTTTGTTTCCATAATCTCACATATACTATTCTAGCGGCTGTAGTTAGATATGTGAATATTTTATCTTCATTTTTGGACCATTGTAAATTTACCATTCCCAAAAGGAAGAATTCTGGCACTAGTGGTAGGTTTACTTTCAAGATCTTTTGACAGGAGTTATGTATTATTTTATTAATTAATATAATTAATTAATATTATGTATTAATTATTATTTTCCAATAAGTTCTTGCCTTCTCGCACGTCCATCACATATGAAAATATGTTCCCTCAGATGCAACTGTTTTTCGAGCTGCTTAGGTCAACAGCGAGCTAGGCTATTAATGGTTGGGAGCTCAATCTGACCCAGGCTTCGATCTCATGACCTCTCAATCAGTAGTGATTTATTGAAGCTGCATCACAGCCCGGCCTGCTCCTGAACCATGGCAGCAGTGGCAGTGGGATCCTGATTGTTAAACTTAGTTCATCCCCTCTGGAAAGTCACCCTTATTTTGTCCATTGTCATCACAGCAACAGCCACAGGACTGAAAATCTCCTGGCCATGGCCAGATGGCTTTACAAACAGATCTGAAGGCAGTCATTCACTTTCAATAGCAGTCAATATTTGTGACCTGGTCAAGGTGGCCTCCACAATATACATGGGACCATTGACTATTAACTCATTAAGAGTATCCAGATATTTAGAATTCAAAGCAAAGCCCGATCTGCCAGTGAAGCTGGTCAGTTTGGGTTGGCCAACAAAACTGCTAGACTTTATGGCCAATTGGCTGCTGTTCAGATGGGTCACAGAACTTTGAGGTGTATCCTCAACACCTGGACTGAATCCATCACTGGATTCCACTAGACAAAGAGAAACATAACAGTGGTGGTAATGCTATAGCTTTTCAGATGATAGTAGAATGCAGTTATCAGCATTCCTCACCATTGCCTATCTTGGTTAGGGCTGTTGGGAGTTTCAGTTTGACAATATTAGGAGGGCCACATGAGTTCTTTCTCCCGAGTATAAGAAGACTCCCTACTCCTTTCTAAAATTGCCCTTTCTGGGCAATGGTATTGTTTCATGGTATCCTTCATGACTCCTATTGCTACCGCTTTGTCTTTTTTTGTTTTTGTTCTTGACATCTCACTCTTGTATCATAGCTCTCCTCAGCCTTTTGCTTATGGGATAGTGATGAAAGTAAGAACAGACCATGGAACAACAGAATGGTTCAAGATTGGGAAAGGAGTATGGTAGAGCTGTATCCTCTCACCCTACCTATTCACGTTGTACACAGAACACATCATGCATTGTGCGGGGCTTGATGAATCCAAGGCTGGAGTTAAAATTGCTGGAAGGAATATTAACAGCCTTAGATATGCAGATGATACCACTTTGATGGCTGAAAGCGAGGAGGAGCTAAGGAGCCTTCTAACCAAGGTGAAAGAAGAAAGTGCAAAAGCTGGGTTGCAGTTGAACATTAAGAAAACCAAGATTTTGGCAACCAGACTGATTGATAACTGGCAAATAGAGGGAGAAAATGTGGAGGCAGTGACAGACTTTATATTTCTAGGTGTGAAGATGACTGCAAATGCAGATTGCAGCTAGGAAATCAGAAGAAGTTTACTTCTTGGGAGGAGAGCAATGACCAATCTTGATAAAATAGTGAAGAGTAGAGACATCACACTGGCAAAGAAAGTCCACATAGTTAAAGCAATGGTATTCCCTATAGTAACCTATGGATGCGAGAGCTGGATCACAAGGAAGGCTGAGCAAAGGAAGATAGATGCTTTTGAACTGTGGTGTTGGAGGAAAATTCTGAGAGTGCCTTGGACGGCAAGAAGATCCAACCAGTCCATACTCCAGGAAATAATGCCCGGGTGTTCACTGGAGGGAAGGATATTAGAGGCAAAGATGAAATATTTTGGCCACATCATGAGAAGACAGGAAAGCTTGGAGAAGATCGTGATGCCGGGGAAAATGGAAGGAAAAAGGAAGAGAGGCCGACCAAGGGGAAGATGGATGTACGGTATCCTTGAAGTGACTGGCTTGACCTTGAAGGAACTGGGGGCGACGGCCGACAGGAATCTCTGGCCTGGGCTCATCCATGAGGTCACAATGAATAAATAACAACAAATAGTTATGACAATTTTGCATCAAGATTAGAAATTGCATGACCAGTCTCTTAAAGTAGAACGATAGAGACATGACCTTAGATATCACGAATGCCACCCCCAACTTCAGCCAAGAGACATCTCCATTTGATACAGCTTGCCTTCTTTTTTATTAACACAGACCCTCAGTCTCACATTTCTTTACTAGACCCATGGCAAAATGTGGGAACATCTTATTGCCAGATTAGTCTGGTTGTCTCCCCTGCTGTCCAAATATTATTTGTGAAACAGTAACAGTGAAGGAAACTGATCCTTAGCTGCAGTATTGGAACATATTAACCCCATTAGTATTTGAACTTAGTAAATTAGATTTTCACGTGTTCCCAAATTTGTATGACATCTGAACTTTTTTTAAAACGCAGAAGACATCAAATGGCATCTGTTCATTATCTGGCAGATAAGTGCTTTAGATGGCTCAAGTATGTTAGGTAACTCCAGGCAATTCTGAATTTAGTATAGTCCAGTGAAAGTAAGGGTAAAGGTTTTCCCTTGACATTGACTCTGGAGATTGGTGTTCATCTCAATTTCTAAGCCAAAGAGCCGGCGTTGTCTGTAGACACCCCCAAGGTTCTGTGGCCGGCATGACTGCATGGAGTGCTGTTACTTTCCCGCCAGAGCGGTACCTATTTTTTTGAAGTATTTTTTATTCAACACACACATAAGAAATATTTTGCTTATGATATAAAGTAAAATAAAGGAAATACTAGGAGGAGAGAACTAGGAAAAAACAAAAAACATAAAAGCAGCAATAAACAGAAGAAAAGATATTAATACTGTAATAGCAATGCACTCTCACAAAAAAAAACGAACAAACAATGTGAGTAGATCAATAGCTCTTAAGCTCTACAGAGCAGTACCTATTGATCTACTCACATTTCCATGTTTTTGAACTGCTAAGTTAGCCGAAGCTAGGGCTAACAGTGGGAGCTCACCTTGCTCCTCGGATTCAAACTGCTGACCTTTCGGTCAGCAAGTTCAGCAGCTCAGCGGTGTAATCCGCTGCGCCACCGGGGGCTCCTCAATAGTCCAGTAAGAACCCCATATGTAGATCTGATCTCTACAGTTTCATTTACCCACACTCCAAAATACATTGAACACTGGAAGTGTTTCTGGGTCTTCGTCCTGCACTGTCATTCTATGGTATGCTTCCACTGAAGTATTATTCAAAATATAGGATTTACTATTATTCACAGCATATCTTGGAACGTATCCCCTGCAGTATAGGGTGATACTGTAATTCAAAACCAAAAAATTGCAAATATCAATCTCTAGAAATGTCAAGCAGTTCTTACCCTCATTGCTCTCATTCTGCCTCTTTGGCTAGAGCAATCGGCAGAGGTGGAGGTCTTCAGGACATAGCTAATGTTTTCAAGGTGGGTGAAGGAAGGAATGGCTTGTGTTGCCATCCCAATAAGTTGACATTGCACACTCCTACTTTCCATACATAACTGACAGCTTAATTCTCCAGATAACAAGCTCTGCCTTCTGCTACTGCATGTAAGCAAGTCACAGAGGACAGTCTTGGAAGGCGGTAAGATGTTGTGAATCACCCAACAATGAATAGCAGAGGAGCTATGGAGTTTCAGTAGATACAGATGTAATGTGCTGTTTAGGTAAAGGTTTTCCCCTGACGTTAAGTCCAGTCGTGACCGACTCTGGGGGTTAGTGCTCAACTCCATTTCTAAGCCGAAGAGCTGGCGTTGTCCGTAGACACCTCCAAGGTCATGTGGCCGACATGACTGTATGGAGCGCCGTTACCTTCCCGCCGGAGCGGTACCTATTGATCTACCCACATTTGCATGTTTTCGAACTGCTAGGTTAGCAGGAGCGCTCATGTGCTAACAGTGGGCGCTCATGTGCTGTTTACCCCTTCTCAACTCATGTTCTGCTGTGCATGGATCCCTCATTCTTTCCACTTCCTATATGTGTCTTCCTCATTTTACAATGATTGGTGAGACACGTATGCATGTGTTTTTATTGCTCCTCTACAAATACATGATGGGAATAAACTGGCAATTGGAAAGATGCACTTACATGACTCACACATCTCTTCTTCTCCAATGAGTAATCTGTATTAATCTGTTGCATCAAAAACAACAGAGGGTCTAGAGCAGGGTTGGGGAATTGTACAAGGGTTTTTTTCGTAGCAAGAGCAACTTGAGAAACTGCAAGTCGCTTCTGGTGTGAGAGAATTGGCCATCTGCAAGGATGTTGCCCAATGTTTTTGATGTTTTTATCATCCTTGTCCCCGCATAGAGCTGGAGCTGATAGATGTTGCTCATCCGCGCTCTCCCCTGGTTGGTTTCGTACCAGCAACTTTCAGGTCAGCAACCCAACCTCCAAGTCAGTCCAGCTGGCACAGGGGGTTTAACCCACTGCACCACTGGGGGCTCCTATTGTACAAGGTGCAAGGAGTCTAACATGATGTGTGGGAAAGTGGCTGTTGTGAGAAATTGCATCATATTGGAAGTACAGTAGAGTCACTTATCCAAGCCTCGCTTATCCAAGGTTCTGGATTATCCAAGCCATTTTTGTAGTCAATGTTTTCAATATATCATGATATTTTGGTGCTGGGTGGTATTGGGAAGAACATGAGTTTTAAAGGCCATTTTATTTATTTATTTACTTATTTATTTATTTAGTATTTATATTCCACCCTTCTCACCCCGAAGGGGACTCAGAGCAGATCACAATGCACATATACTTGGCAAACATTCAATGCCATTAGACATACGACATACAGACACAGACACAGAGGCAATTTAACATTTTTCAGCTTCCGGCTTGATGAGGGTATGCTCGATCCCAGCCACAGGGGAGCTGCCGCTTCATCAGCCACTGTGAAACCGAGTCCTTGATGGAGTACTTCCACATTTTTCCACACGCTGCTGAAAGTTTTTATGGTGTCGTAAATTAGTTAGCCTCCCCGCATAAAGCGGTATCTAATTTTTTTAGTTGACAGATGCAACTGTCTTTCGAGTTGCTTAGGTCAACAACGAGCTAGGCTATTGTAGATTGTAGACTTTTACCTTTCTCTCTTTTCCCTACTTTTCTATACCTTGGTTGTTCTCACTCTTTCAATGTAGTATAAAAAATTTAATACAATTCTTTAAAAAGAAACAACGAGCTAGGCTATTAATGGTTAGGATCTCAATCCGACCCGGCCTGGCTTCGAATTCATGACCTCTTGGTCAGTAGTGATTTATTGCAGCTGGCTATTAACCAGATGCACCACAGCTTGGTTAGTAAATACATTTTAGTGTATGTACTGTATTTTAGTTCTGTTTTTTGATAAAAGTTAGGTAATGGTTTTCCCTTGATGTTAAGTCTAGTAGTGTCCGACTCTGGGGGTTGGTGCTCATCTCCATTTCTAAGCCGAAGAGCCGGCGTTGTTCTCCAAGGTCACCTCCAAGGTCATGTGGCCGGCATGACTCCATGGAGCGCCATTACCTTCCCGCCGGAGCAGTACCTATTATTCTCACATTGGCATGTTTTTGAACTGCTATGTTGGCAGAAGCTGAGGCTAACAGCAGGAGCTCACCCTGTTCCCCAGATTTGAACCGTTGACCTTTCGGTCAGTGGTTTAACTTGCTGTGCTACCGGGGGCTCCTATTCTGTATTTACTGCACAATTATTTGTTTTTTAACTTTTACAGTGGACCTTTTAAACTTGTTTAGTGTGCAATGTTAGCTGTCTTGAGTTCCCATGGGGAGAAATGTGGGGCCGAAATAATAATTAAAACTTCCACAGCCATGAAAATGGAGCCACCATCAGGATTGGGAATGTGGTAGCCCTCCAGATGTTGTCAGACTGCAACTCCCATGAGCCCTAGCCTGCAGAGAGAATAGTGAGGAATGCTGAGAATCAGAGTCCGACACAATTGGCTGAGCTGCAATTGGCCCAATTCTGTTCTAGAAAAAGGTTGATCTGATGTGGGCAAAACGTCAGGAGAGAATGCTTCTGGAATTTGGCCATATGGCCTGGTAAAACTCACAACAACCCAGTTGATCTGATGACATGAATACATTCAGGATAATAATAATAATAATAATAATAATAATAATAATAATAATAATAATAATAATAATAATTATTATTATTATTATTATTATTATTATTATTATTTTATTTTTTTACCCCGTCTCTATCTCCCCACAGGGACTCAGGGCGGCTTACAAATGCAAAAGAATATACATACAAAAACATCAAATACCAAAAACGCACAAATGAAAAATTAAAACATACGATTAAAAATCAAACCATTAATAAGACAAAGTTAAAACACATCAATAAAACATAAGGATGGGCTGATCAAAGTGCACTAAGTAATAATAATAATCATCATCATAATTATAGTAATATAGTAATATAATATAGTAATATAATATAGTAATATAATAACGGTGCTCCATGCAGTCATGCTGGCCACATGACCTTGGAGGTGTCTACGGACAACGCCGGCTCTTCGGCTTAGAAATGGAGATGAGCACCAACCCCCAGAGTCAGACAAGACTGGACTTAACGTCAGGGAAAACCTTTACCTTAATATAATAATATATAAAACAATATTATATAATGATAATAATATATAATAGTAATATAATATAATACAGTATATAAAACTATATAATAATAATAATAATAATAATAATAATAATAATAATAATAATAATAATAATAATAATAATAAAGCTTTATTTATATACCGCTCTCTCTCCTCGAGAGGACTCAGGGCGGTTTCCAATGTGTGTGCAAAACTCTCAGTCTATATAATATATATTATAATAGTAATATAATATAATATAATAAGAAAAATTAATATAAGAATATATTATAATAATAATACTTTATTTATAACCTGCCCTATCTCCCCAAGATCACTCAGGGTGGTTTCCAGTAGAAATAACATAGTGGCAAACATCCACTGCCAAAGCAACATAGAACAAAACAAATCAAACAGTAGGATTGCAACCTGAAAGTACAGTACCACTTTTAACATACAAGAAACTTTTGTTTGAGCTCTATTCTGATTTTTTTTCTTTTTTTGAAACGGTTTGGTTAAATTGGCTTGTTTCCAAGCAGCAGTAGAAGCAGCGGTGTCCAGAGAGACTTCACACTTTCCTGGGGACTTGGATCCAACCACCAGTCTCTTAAGAAAAATATGTGCACATTGCCCTCCTGAGATGGAAGCCAAAAGAGAGTCTGTGGAGATGGAATATAAAGTGGCTTTTGTGTGACAAGTATAGGAGCTTAATTCTCCAGATAACAAGCTCTACCCTCTGCTACTGCATGTAAGCAAACCACAAAGGACATTCTTGGAAGGCCGTAAGATGCACAGACCTAAGAGAGAGTACTGGCGACACAGATTTTAATTCGCTAGTCTGGTAGTTCTTCCCTCTATTTTCAGGGTACATTTGAAATAAACACAAGGGAAATGTCATAAAACCCATGGTAAGGGTCAAGCTTAGCTTAAACATCAACAAACAAAGCAGTGAAAAAGGGACTTTTAGAAGCTCCATAGATTTCTGTGCCAACAGAATATAGCTATACTTGCTCTTCTACTAAGCAACAAATATATTGTAAAAAGGTAAAGGTTTCCCCTGACGTTAAGTCCAGTCGTGACCGACTCTGGGGGTTGGTGCTCATCTCCATTTCTAAGCTGAAGAGCCGCCGTTGTCCGTAGACATCTCCAAGGTCATGTGGCCGGCATGACTGCATGGAGCGCCGTTACCTTCCCGCCGGAGTGGTACCTATTAATCTACTCACATTTGCATTTTTTCAAACTGCTAAGTTGGCAGGAGCTGGGGCTAACAGTGGGCGCTCATTCCGCTCCTGGGATTTGAACCTGGGACCTTTTGGTCCACAAGTTCAGCAGCTCAGCGTTTTAACGCACTGTGCCACCAGGGGCGCCTACTGAATATACTGTACAGTAATTCTAATACAAAATATTAAAAATAATATAAATAATATAAAATTCTAATATAAAATTTCAGCATTTCAGAAAATAAACTACTGCACTTTGCATCAACTCAGTTAAAAGGGATAGGCAAATCAGGACCTTCTTAGGGCCCTTCCACACAGCCCTTAGAATATCAAGGCAGGAAATCCCACAATATCTGCTTTGAATTGGCAGTATGGATTCAGATAACCTAGTTCAAAGCAGGTATTGTGGGATTTTCTGCCTTGATATTCTGGGATATAGGGCTGTGTGGAAGAGCCTTAAGAAGATCTGAAGGTCCTGATCTGCCTATCTATCCCTTTTAACTGAGTTGATGAAAAGTAGAGTAGTTTACTTTTCTGTAACAGCTGTGTGGAAGAGCCCTTAGAATGAAGCTACCATCAACGCTCAATGTACAAGAGTTGAATGAAAAGTAATGCCTCCACCTTCGTAACTCCTCAACAGATGGCAGTACTGGTATTCGGCAGGTACTGGCTTGTTCAGTAGACTCTCCTCTACAGTTCCATTTGGCGGGAAGTCTTAGCATTGAACGATTGTGTTGTTAATGTGTGAAGTATGGAGCCCTGCGCAGACGGTTATTCAATGCGACTTAAGCATGAAAAGTAATGCCTCCACCTTCGTAACTCCTCAACAGATGGCAGTACTGGTATTCGGCAGGTACTGGCTTGTTCAGTAGACTCTCCTCTACAGTTCCATTTGGCGGGAAGTCTTAGCATTGAACGATTGTGTTGTTAATGTGTGAAGTATGGAGCCCTGTGCAGACGGTCATTCAATGCGACTTAAGCAACGTGCAGTCATTGAATTCTTGACAGCAGATGGTGTCACCCCAAAGGAAAAAGGTGTCACCATTCTCGTAAACCGAGAGGAGTTCCTGGCAAATTTCAAGTCTGTGTGCTTTCAGTTAGTTAGGGCCTTTTACCCTAGCACTTAAGACCTGGCTTTTTACTAGAGCTTTTGATCTATGTTGATTTTATCAATATTTGTATGTATATATTTTTATCCTTTACAATTTAGCTTGTAAATCGCCTAGAGCATCTTGGATGGAGGGCGATTAATAAGTAATTAAATGATGATGATGATGATGATTTCAGGCGTCTGCATCCTGGGTACCTATTGTGCACAGATCTTCTGATAACCATGCAAAGCAATAATATGACCCACACATTCTTGTGAAATGCTGATAATGCTTAAAATTTCTCTCTGAGTGATACGATGATCGTCCTGAATCAATCTGTCAACCTTTTGCTTGTGAAACTCGGTGGTTGCTGTCACAGGATGTCAAAGTCTTTGTTTGTCACACAAGTCAGATGTTCCCACATCAACATCTTCAAACTTACTCGCCCAACGACGCACAGCACTCATATCAACACAATCACCATGAACAGTTTGCATTCTCTGATGAATCTCCTTTGGGCTGACACCTTCTGCTGTGAAGAATTCAATGACTGAATGTTGCTTAAGTTGCATTGACCGACTGTCTGCTCAGGGCTCCATACTTCGCACTTTAACAACACAACCGTTCAATGCTAGGGCTTCCCACCAAATGGAACTGTAGAGGAGAGTCTACTGAACAAGCCAGGACCTGCCGAATACCAGTACTGCCATCTGTTGAGGAGTTACGAAGGTGGAGGTATTACTTTTCATTCATCCCTCGTAGTTAATGTGAGTGGTAATGGGATCTGGCAGGTTTCAAATTAAAAGCACCATCAAAAGCAGGCCTTGAAAATACCTTAGACATTGCAGTACTGCCATCTATCAGATTAGACATTATTAGGCTCGTTGGTCCAATGTCCAACCTGGTCACAAGTTAACTGAGATTTCTTAAGGCACATTTACAACAATCCAGAACTGATGTTCTCTCCTTCTTATTTATCTATGGCATTTTTGTAGTACAACTTCTTTGTGTCTCATAAACAATGCTAACTTAATGTTAATCAAACTTAAAACTAACAACTAATTAATACTAACAAACATGTTTTAAATGTCAGTAGCTCCCAAGAGGGGCCTTGATGGCGCAGCGGGTTAAATCGCTGAGCTGCGGAACTTGCTGACTGAAAGGTCGGCGATTTGAATCCATGGAGCGGGGTGAGCTCCCATAATTATTTATTTATTTTACAGTATTTATATTCCGCCCTTCTCACCTCGAAGGGCGGATCACAATGTAAATATACATGGCAAATATTCAATGCCATTAGACATTAGTATATACGACATACATACATCAGACACAGAGGCAATTTAACATTTCCCAACTTCCCACTTCATGATGGAATTCTCGATTCCGACCTGAGGAGCTGCTGCTTCATCTTCCACTTTGACACCGAGTCCTTGATGGAGTACTTCCTCATTCTTCCGCACACTGCTGGTAATTTTTATGGTGTCGTAAATTACTTAAATTAGCCTCCCCGCATAAAGTGGCACCTATATTTCCTACTCAACAGATGCAACGATCTTTTGGGTTGCTTAGGTCAACGACGAGCTAGGCTATTTAATAGTGGGGTGCTCAATCCGACCTTGGCTGAATTCGAACTCATGACCTCTCGGTCAGTAGTGATTTACTGCAGTTGGCTACTAACCAGCTGCGCCACAGCCTGGCCTAGTTTTTGCCAACATAGCAGTTCGAAAACATGCAAATGTGAGTAAATCAATAAGTATCACTCCAGTGGGAAGATAACGGTGCTCCATGCAGTCATGCCAGCCACATGACCTTGGAGGTGTCTATGGACAACGCTGGCTCTTTGGCTTAGAAATGAAGATGAGCACCAACCCCCAGAGGTGGTCATGACTAGACTTAATGTCAAAGGGCAACCCTTTACTAACTCCCAAGAAAAACCATTACATGGATACAGGCGAAAGCTGTGGCAACAATTCCTGTGTAAGTAGATAAGATGAAAGACAAGCTCTCTAGTAATTGCTAATTAGTAAAAAAAATCACTTGCATGATTACCCATGCATAATCTCTAGGAAGGAGTTATTGTTGTTATGGCTGTCAAATGAACTTTGATTGATGGTGATCCTATGAATGTGAGATCTTGATGTCAGCATCGATAGCCCTGCTCAGGTCTTGAAGACTCAGGGATGTGGTGTCCTCAATTGAGTCCATCCATCTGGAATGTCGTCTTCTTTGCTTCCTACTGCCTTACATTTCTCCAAGCGTTATTGTCCTTTCTAAGCAAGTCAGGTCTTCTTGTGATATGACCAAAGCACGGCAGTCTCAGTTCAAGTCATTTTGGCTGCTAGGGAGAGTTCTGGCTTGATTTGCTCTGGGACCCATTAATTTTAGTGAGTTACTATCACATTCTGTAACAACTAGCCATGCATACGTAAAGATTTTATGTCGAAATGGAGCTTGATTGGTTCAATAAACTCTACAAAATGAATTCAAACATTTTAAAAACTAATGAAACTTGACCATTCAAACGACTTGCATTCAATTACAGTGGCTCAGATCTCACAATATATTAACAAAGCTAATAGTAGGATTTTCCCATTCCCATTAGCAACACTCAGAAAACAGGAGAATTCCAGACAGGAAACAATCAGGGCTGGCTAACACCTCCCAACAAAGGATTCCGCCAGGTAGGAAGCAGCCAGGCTTTGAAACTGCAAGGCCATTCAATGCTAATCAAGGTGGAGAATTGCAACATTCACACAGACAAGAGTTCTTTCTCCCACCCTGGACTTTCCACAGATATATAAACCCCACATGCCTAGTTTACAACAGACCTCACGACCTCTGAGGATGCTTGCCATAGATGTGGGCGAAACGTCAGGAGAGAATGCTTCTGGAACATGGCAATACAGCCTGGAAAACTCACAGCAACCCAGTGATTCTACAACATATTATAGCTTTACTCATGGTCTTTCTCTGACTGTCATCAAAGCTTTCTATTATGGAAAGCGGTATTGAATGGGATGAAAAGACTGCTCCAAAACACACCCCAAAAGACACATCACTGGCACAGAGGACAAGCTGCAGACATCACACACAAAAAACTGCACTTTTGACATGCATGGAGAAATTAAAATAAATTAAATCAGTTGTGTCCTGTTTTACAAAAAATACGGCAGATCCTTTTTCTATGGGTGCTTGACAAAATGGACTTTGTGCCGTGTGATAGGCTCCATCGGCACTAGTAGGCAAAGAGCATCATTGACAGGGTATAAGACTGTGTGATAAAGTCCCCAGGGTTTGTGAGATAAGAAATTCCAACTTTTATTTTCATGATGCTATAGCTGGGAGGCTGGTGTGAATCCCATTTTTATTTCCATGATAGTGGGCTTCGCACCAGATTTCAAAGCAATGAAACTAAGCCATTTAAAGACACATGTCATTGTTTTGAAAGGGAACACAATTGTTAGGTTCGTTGTCATTGCTTCCTTTCCTCTGCGGGTCCATTTTAATACAATTGGTTGTGGTTACAGCTCATGGTAACCTTGTTGAGTGTTACAGCTTGCTTCGTTTGACGTAGAGCGCACTGGGAAGGAAAACAATGTCATTGATAACTAATCTGATTCCATTGTTATATAGGAACAGCGGTGACTTGGATATTAATTTCCACTTAGCTTTGGAAGGCAGAATAAAGAAGGAGAGCAGCAAATGATTACACTAAAGTTGGTATTCTTGTGATGATTTCTCCACCGACATTAACGATTGATCACAGCCTTCTTTCTGGAGGCAAAAGACATTACATGAGGGCAGAAGAGGAACTAAACATAGTGGTGATATTTTGGGTGAAATAGAAAATAGTTTTTCCTAGGGTGAATCTTCACTGTAGAATTATTGCAGTTTGGCACTTTACCTGCCATGGTTCAACACAATAAAATCATGGGATTTGTCATTTTTAAGATCCTCTGCCAAAGAGTGCTAGTGCTGCATCAAACTACAAATCCCAGGATTCCATAGCATTGAGCTGTAGAAGTTAAAGTGGTATCAAACTGTGTTAATTCTACAGTGTAGATGCAAAAGGGGCCCCTGGTGATGGCGCAGTGTGTTAAAGCGCTGAGCTGCTGAACGTGCAGACTGAAAGGTCCCAGGTTCAAATCCCGGGAGCGGAATGAGCGCCTGCTGTTAGCCCCAGCTCCTGCCAACCTAGCAGTTCGAAAACATGAAAATGTGAGTAGATCAATAGGTACTGCTCCGGCGGGAAGGTAACGGCGCTCCATGCAGTCATGCCGGCCACATGACCTTGGAGGTGTCTACGGACAACGCCGGCTCTTTGGCTTAGAAATGGAGATGAGCACCAGAGTCGGTCACGACTGGACTTAACGTCAGGGGAAAACCTTTACCTTTACCTTAGATGCAAAAGTACGTCTCATTTTCCAGTAGGGTAAATCCTGTGCTTGAGCGACCATTCAGTCACTTGGGATGGAGTCTACCACTGCTGGCTGTGATGTTATATGAATTACAGTAGAGTCTCACTTATCCAACATAAACGAGCCGGCAGAATTTTGGATAAGCGAATATGTTGGATAATAAGGAGGGATGAAGGAAAAGCCTATTACACGTCAAATTAGGTTAAGATTTTACAAATTAAGCACCCAAACATGATGTTATATAACAAATTTGACAGAAAAAGTAGTTCATTACACAATAATGCTATGTAGTCATTACTGTATTTACGAATTTAGCACCAAAATATCACGATGTATTGAAAACATTGACTACAAAATGCATTGGATAATCCAGAACGTTGGATAAGCGAGTGTTGGATAAGTGAGACTCTACTGTATATCACCTTGATAAGAAGGTGGCCATCTGTCTGGGGTGCTTTGAATGCGATTTCCTGCTTCTTAGCGGGGGGTTGGACTGGATGGCCCATGAGGTCTCTTCTAACTCTATTATTCTATGATTCTAAGACCACTCCTTGCTTTGCCTAAATGTTGGTGGTAAAAGACTATCTCGAATCATATGACTATCAGTCAGATTCACTTTGGTGCATCTAATTGACATTTCCAAGGATCCTGAAGCACCTTTTAATGAAGAATATTATAATGACTATTACTGACTGACTTACTTATTTACTTAGGTGATCCCTCGTTGTCCAAGTATGATGGCCTTCTAAGTGTAGTGTCTTGGCGGTGGATACTTAGGTGACTGTGGAGCCCTATTCTTGACCCACAGTGAGGACATCGGTTTCCAGGTAGAAGGCGGTCCTGGTCAGGATTGGCTTGACATGCCTTCTTCTTGGCACGTTTCTTCCTTTTGCCCATTCATGTCTCTTCAAATTCCACAGCACTGCTGGTCACAGCTGACCTCCAGTTAGAGTGCTCAAGGGCCAGGGCATCCCAGTTCTCAGTGTCTATGCCACAGTTTTTAAGGTTGGTTTTAAGCCCATCTTTAAATCTCTTTTCCTGCCCACCAACATTATGTTTCCCGTTCTTCAGTTTGGAGTAGAGCAACTGCTTTGGGAGATGGTGATCAGGCATTCGGACAATGTGGCCAGTCCAGCGGAGTTGATGGCGAAGGAGCATTGCTTCAATGCTGGTGGTCTTTGCGTCTTCCAGCATGCTGACATTTGTCCGCCTGTCTTCCTAAGAGATTTGCAGGTTTTTTCGGAGGCAACGCTGGTGGAAACATTTCAGGAGTTGAGTGTGACGTCTGTAGACAGTCCACGTTTTGCAGGCATATAACAGGGTTGGGAGGACAATAGTTTTATAAGCAAGCACTTTCGTATCCCTATATATGTCCCGGTCCTCAAGCACTCTTTGCTTTATTCAGGGAAATGCTGTACTCGCCGAGCACAGGCGGTGTTGTATTTCAGTGTCAATGCTGACTTTTGTGGAGAGGTGGCTGCCAAAGTGGTGGAAATTGTCTCCATTTTCTAATGTTACACTATTAAGATGTATTTCTGGCATTGTAGAGGGATTGGCTGGTGCCTGCTGGAAGATCACTTTGGTTTTCTCAATGTTGGATGAGAGGCCGGGCGTCTGGTATGCTTCTGCTCCTCTCTCATACATAATTATGATGTATATGTGCTTTAATGTAGCTAACACTTGTTGGATGAAACAGGCTGTTTAAAAAGAAGCACAAGTGGCACAGTGTGTTAAAGCACTGAGCTGCTGAACTTGCGGACCAAAAGGTCGCAGGTTTGAATCCGGGGAGTGGAGTGAGCACCTGCTGTTAGCCCCAGCTTCTGCCAACCTAGCAGTTCAAAGACACGCAAATGTAAGTAGATCAATAGGTACCGCTCTGGCGGGAAGGTCACATTGGTCCATGCAGTCATGCCAACCACGTGACCTTGGAGGTGTCTACGGACAACGCCGGCTCTTCGTATTTTAACACGCTGCGTCATTGGGGACCAGCTTGGCCTTGAAAACCCACTCTCAATCCCATAAATACTTAGAGTCACCATAAGTTGGAAACAACTTGAACATGCACAACAAATATTGCCATTCAAATACAGTAGAGTCTCACTTATCCAACGTTCTGGATTATCCAACGCATTTTTGCAGTCAATGTAGTCATCGTGATATTTTGGTGCTAAATTCCAAAATACAGTAATTACTACAGAGCATTCATGTGTAATGAACTACTTTTTCTGCCAAATTTGTTGTATAACATGTTTTGGTGCTTAATTTGTAAAATCATAACCTAATTTGATGTTTAACAGGCTTTTCCTTAATCCCTCCTTATTATCTAACATATTCGCTTATCCAATGTTCTGCCGGCCCGTTTATGTTGGATAAGTGAGACTCTACTGTATTGCCGTTGCCATTCAAATACTTGAATATTTGTATTTTAAAATTATTTATAACTATAGAATGAATGCAGTTTGACCCCACTGGGATTGTGATAGCCCAGTGCTATGGAATCAGGGTCTTTACAGTCCAAAGGACAACTTCAAGGAGCCCTAGCAGTTCAAACTGGATTCATTCCACAGTGTATAGATCAAGCATGGGCAAACTTGAGCCCTCCAGGTGTTTTGGACTTCAACTCCCACCATTCCTAACAGCCTACCGGCTGTTAGGAATGGTGGGAGTTGAAGTCCAAAACACCTGGAGGGAAGGCCCAAGTTTGCCCATGCTTGGTATAGATGCACCCTGAGAGGCAAGCCCTCACAGCTGGGCAAAGGGTGTGTGTGTGTGTGTGTGTGTGTGTGTGTGTGTGTGTGTGTGTGGTGGCAAGGCGGAGCTGGAGGCGCAGTTCCCTCCCTCGCTTCCCTTTGAGCCGGGAGAAGTGCCTCCTGCCTCCAGAGCTGGGCAAAGGGGCCACGGGGCCACGGAGGAGAGCAGAGCAGAGCAGAGGCAGAAGGGCAGCCAGGGCTCCTCCGGGCTTGCTCGGCCTCCTCTGCCCTCCTGCTCCGAGGCGCGCTCCCACCTGCGGGCTTCTCCCATGTGCGGCCATGCGGACAGCGCTCCCGTCCCGGCTCTGCGCCGCCGGGCTCCTGCTCCTCTCCGCCGGCGCCTTTCTTTGCACAGGTAACGCTTTGACTCGAGTTGGTGCTGCTCCTGGCCCCTTGGAGAGACAGGCATCGGCGCCCGGCCCGGAGCATTCGCTCTCTGCATATGCTCAGAGGCAGCCCCTCCTTTGGCCAACACAAAAGTCTTATGTCCCCCTCCTCCTCTTCCTCTTCGTCCCCCTTCTTTTCCTCCTCCTCCTCCACCTCCTTTTCCATTTCTTCCTTTCCGGCCTCTTCCTCTTTTTCTTCCTCCTCTTCCTCATCCTTCTCCATTTCTTCCTCTTCCCCTTCTTCCTCTTCCTCCTCCTCTTTTTCTAGTTCTTCCTCCTCCCCTTTTTCCTCCTCTTTCTGCTCCTCTTTTTCTACTTCTTCCTCCTCCCGCTCTTCCTTCTCTTCTTCCTGCTCCTCTTTTTCTACTTTTTATCCTTTTTTTCTACTTCTTCCTCTTTCTCCTCTTCCTGCTCCTCTTCCTCTCTTCTTCTTCTCCTTCTTCTTCTTCTTCCTCTTCTTCTTCTTCTTCCTCCTCCTCCTCCTCATCCTCCTCTTTTTCCTCCTTTCTTCTTCCTCTACTTCCTTCTCTTTTTCTACTTTTTCCTATTGTTTCCCTTCTCTTCCTCCTCTTCCTTCTCCTCCTCCTTCTCTTTTTCTGCTTCTTCCTCTTCCTCCTCTTTTTCTTCCTCTTCCTCTTTTTCTACTTCTTCTTCCTCTTTTTCCTTTCTTCTTCGTCCTCCTCATCCTTCTCTTTTTCTTCTTCCTCCTCTTCCTCTTTTTTCTTCTTCCTCCTCCTCTTTTTTCTTCTTCCTCCTCTTCCTTTTCCTCCTTTCCTCTTCTTCCTTCTCTTTTTCTACTTCTTCCTCCTCCTCTTCCTCTTTTTTCTTCTCCTCCTCTTCCCCCTCCTCTTCCTCTTTTTTCTTCTTCCTCCTCCTCTTCCTTCTCTTTTTCTACTTCTTCCTCTTCCTTCCCTTCCTCCTCCTATGGCTCCTCCTCCTCTTCCTTCTCCTCTTTCTCTTTCTCTGCTTCTTCCTTTTCCTCCTCTTTTTCTTCCTTTTCCTCCTCCTTTTCCTGCTCTTCCTCTTTTTTCTTCTTCGTCCTCTTCTTTTTCCTCCTCCTCCTCCTCTTCCTTGTCCTTTTCTACTTCTTCCTCTTTTTTCCCTTCCTCCTCCTCCTCCTCCTCTTTTTCTACTTCTTTGTCTTCCTCTTCCTCCTCCTCTTCCTCTTCTTCTTGCAGTAGACTCAGTTAACTGTAACTCAAGCAACTAGAACTCCCAAGCAAGCGGCACAAAGCCGAATGCATTTTTTAAAATAAAAAATCCCCTCTTTTTACAATACGTTAATTTAAATTTGTCTTTATTTGCATTCAGTTCCTGTATTTCAATATTAATATCACGTTAATACAGAGTTTATGCTATGGTATAGCACAGGGCATAGTGTTATTTTCTCTTTTTAATAGTACAGTAGAGTCTCACTTATCCAACCTTCGCTTATCTAACATTCTGTATTATCCAACACAGTCTGCCTTTGTTTTTGTAGACAATGTTTTCAATACATTGCGATGTTTTGATGCACAATTCTTAAATACAGTAATTACTACATATTGTATTGAACCGCTTTTTCTGTCAGTTTGTTGTAAAACATGATGATGTTTTTGTTGCTTAATTTTTAAAATCATAATTTGATGTTTAATTGGCTTTTCCTTAATCCCTCCTTATTATCCAACATTTTCGCTTATCCAACATTCTGCCGGCCTGTTTATGCTGGATAAGTGAAACTCTACTGTAACTCTCAAACAATCAGAAGCTACATTTATCCGGCAACTAGCAACCACATGGGTGCTGGTGATCTTAGAACCTATTGCTCTGTTGTTGTTGTTGTTATATTGATTTATATCCTGCTTTCCTGTCTTAAAAAGACTCATGTGGGGGAACTCCATATGCAGTTTGACAGCACTTTAAAAGTCATGGCTTCATGCTATGGAATCCTGGGAGTTGAAGTTTGGTGTAGCATCAGCACTCTTTGGCAGAGAAAACCCGGTGAAACTATTAACTCCCATGATTTCATGGAACTGAGCCATGGCATTTAAAGTGCTGTCAAACATCATGAATTCTACACTGTAGATGCTCCTACATCACAAAAGAGAAATAAGTACAGGACTGGCCAGGGGGGCATTTATACTATAGAATGAATTGCGTTTGATATCACTACAATCACTATGGCTCAATGCTATGGTGTCATGGGAGTTGTAGTTTTGCCAGGTCTTGAGCCTTCTCTGCCAAAGAGTGTTGGTCTCTCACTAATCTACAGTCCCTAGAATTCCATAGCATTGAGTCCCAACAGTTCAAGTGGTGCCAAACTGCATTCGTTCTGCAAGAAAAGTTCAGGATTCTCAAGGTATTGTTGGTAAGTAAACTCTCTCTGACAACGGCACAACTTTCCGTATTGAGGAACCAATCCAGATTGGATCCTGATGAAATTCATGTAAATATAAACTCAGGGCGGCGGCAGTTTACAGCTTTGAGGGCAAAGGACAGCCGCAGTTGGCAGCAGAAAGAGTTTTTTTTTTTAAAAAAGGACCTTTTGCAAAGCTATTCAATGCTAATCGAGGTGATCAATTGAAACATTCACACTTGCGTCCAACAGACAAGAGTTCTTTCTCTCACCCTGGAGATTATTCCAGAGATATATAAACCCCATTTGCCTAGTTTCCAACAGACCTCAAAACCTCTGAGGATGCCTGCTGTAGATGTGGGTGAAACGTCAGGAGAGAATGCTTCTGGAATATGATCATACAGCCTGGAAAACTCACAGCAACCCAGACCTGTCTTTGATTTCAAAACTGCTCCATAGCTGCTTTCAATGCTAGGGGTTACATCCCCAGGTACATCTACACTGCAGGATGAATGCAGTTTGACACCCTTTTGATTTCTATGAACCAATGCTATGGAATCCTAAAGCTGGTAGTTTAGTGAGGATACAACTCTGAGGATACCCAGGCATTGCGGCAGGGCAGTTAATGTGTCAAACTGCATTCATTCTACAGTGCAGAGGTGTGCAGAGCAAGGTGTTGGCTCTTGCTAAGTGGTAATGATGCACTGCATATTTTTAGAGATTGTGAAGGCTATTACTGCTTCACATTGGAATCAAAAGCATAATTTGGAACAACCCCCCCCCCCCCAAAGTGTTAGATTTCCTGCTTTATTAAAAAGCAATAAGACTATGTGTGAAAGGATGGGCTGATTGGTCTGGTGGAAGTGAATTTGGTTCTCTAGTGCCAGTGGCAGTCAGGCGGCTGAAAGAAAATGGGATATGTGTGGGTCTGTGTGAACAAAAAGTTTCTTATAGGGCACTTATAAAGTATATTGAAAATATACATGTGAGGCCGTAGTGATCTATCTTAGAAGAGAGCTTTTTAAAATCATCTCAGAAGTGACTTGAGAACATACTGCAAGTCGCTTCTGGTGTGAGAGAATTGGCCGTCTACAGAGACGTTGCCCTGGGAATGCCTGGATGTGTTACCATCCTGATGAGAGGCTTCTCTCATGTCTCTGCAAGCTAGAGCTGACAGACAGGAGCTCACCCCGTCTCGTGGATTTGAACCGGCAACGTTCAGGTCAGCAGTCCAGCTGGCACAAGGGTCTAACCTACTGTGCCATCGCAGCTCCATAGAAGAAAGCTGTCTAAGGAGATAGAAACCAGCATAGTGTAGTGATTTGAATGTTGGAATAGGACCCGGAAAGAAACTCAGAGGAGGACTTTGGGCAAGTCAAACTCTCTCAGCCTCTGATGAAGGCAAGGGAAACCCTATCAAGAAATAGGAAAATCCTAGGATAAGTCAGAATCAAGGCACATAACAACATCAATAAAGGACACAGAATGTCAGATCAATAGGTAAAGGTAAAGGTTTCCCCTGACGTTAAGTCCAGTCGTGACCGACTCTGGGGGTTGGTGCTCATCTCCATGTCTAAGCCGAAGAGCTGGCGTTGTCCGTAGACACCTCCAAGGTCATGTGGCTGGCATGACTGCATGGAGCCCCATTACCTTCCACTGGAGCATTACCTATTGATCTACTCACATTTGCATGTTTTCAAACTGCTAGGTTGGCAGGAGCTGGGGCTAACAGCGGGTGCTCATTCCGCTCCCGGGATTTGAACCTGGGACTTTTTGTTCTGCAAGTTCAGCAGCTCAGCGCTTTAACACACTGTGCCACCATAGAGCAAATGCAGTGAATGCATATTTTTTGTATTGTAGTGAATGTGTATGCTTCTTGTAATGCAGATGAAATAACTCAGCCAAGGCTCTGCCAGGAGCGAAATCACCTCTTCCCTTGGTATCACTGGAAAATTTCCTTGAAATGAAATTAACAACTTTGTAGAAACAAACCCATCTTCTTCCAAGCTTGGCAGAAGTTGCAAGATATTGCACATAATTAATTTTACTGCCTTACCTCCAATCCTGCTTATGCTCACTGCATCTAGAAGGCTATTATTGTGGATATGTTTTTATTGTATTTTATATGCCTTTGATTTTATATGTTCATATGTTTTAAATGTACCTTGTTGTATTTTGTGGTTTATTTTGATCTTGGTCCCCATGTGAGCTGCCTCGAGTCCCTTCAGGGAGATGGAGCAGGATACAAGAATAAAGTGATGATGATGATGATGATGATTATTATTATTATTATTATTGGCAGTAGTTCCCAACCTTTGGTCTGCAAGGTGTCTAAGACTTCAATTCCCAGAAGCCTCAGCCAGTTTGGCCAACTGTCAGGAATTTTGGGAGCTGAAGTCCAAAGATTGGGTCAAAGATTGGGAACCACTCATGATGTATGTATGGAAGTGAATTATGTACAGTCATTGGAGTGACAGTGGTTTATGGACAGGCATGGGGTGTGTGTTGGTGGGTACACATGCTTCTGTGCCACATTATCCAAAGGCTAGTCCTCCTTGAAGGATCAGTTCCTCCTAGATCTCTTCTGCTTCAAGCAGCCACTTCTGTTCTCTTATTACTTGGTCTGGTTCTCTATTCATGGCCCTTGTATAAAATTGGACAACACATGCTACAGCTAAGTGATTGTATATTGGTTACGGCATGCTTTCAAAGTCACTTCTGATATATGGGAACTGTAAAATGATCATATCACAGGCAAGATTTATTCAGAGGGGGTTGCCTTTCTCTGAGGCTAAGAGTTTGTGACTTGTCCAAGGCCATTCAGCCCCCTTCCACACAGCTGTATAAAATCCACATTGAACTGGATTATATGGCAATGTGGACTCAGATAATCCAGTTCAAAGCAGATATTGTGGATTATTTGCCTTTTTTCATGTCAGGAGCGATTTGGGAAACTTCAAGTCGCTTCTCACACCAGAAGCGACTGGCAGTTTCTCAAGTCGCCCCTGACACACACAAAAAATCTGCCTTGATATTCTGGGTTATATGGCTGTGTGAAAGGACCCTCAGTGGATTTCCACGGCCAAGTAGGAATTCAAACTCTGGTCTCCAGAGTCATAGTTCAGTGCTCAAACACTTCACCAGACTGACTCCCCATGACTCCATATATCATTTTTTAATCACTGTTGGTTTCTGTGCATTAAGATAACTTTTATTCTGTGCTATGGCCCCTTCCACACAGCTGTATAAAATCTGCATTGAATTGGATTATATGGCAGTATGGACTCAAGATACTCCAGCTCAAAGCAAATATTGTAGATTATCTGCCTTGATATTCTGGTTTATATGGCTGTGTAGAAGGGCCCCAAGAAACAAATCTGTATCCTGTAATAGATCATATAAATTTGTATTGTTATTTTATTTACCATATTTATATCCCACCTCAACCCCTGGTGGGGCTCAAGGCAGCTTACAAATGGCACTACATAGTAGTGCCTACAACATAAAACATAAAAAGTTACATTAAGATTAAAATAAGCATACATACAAACATATTTAAATACAATCCAATGTTAAAACATAGCATCCAAAGACTAGGTTTAAAACCGATCCAGAGTCAACTGCACGATTTCAAGTAAATTTATTGCCCAACTAGAAAATCTGTAGATTTTTCCTTATTTTGCATAAGTGTTGGGAACACTGGCTTCTGGAGATTTCACTAAGTATTTTCCCACTTTGAGGTCTACTGAGTCTGTTGTCTGTCTGTTCTGCCTATCTCAGTGGTTCCCAACCTTTTTTTGACCAGAACCCATTTGACCAGAAATCACTTTGACCAGTGCCCACTTGACTGGGACCACTCTCTAACATTAGTACCAAAAGGGTTACGAATCAGTTTTTGGTCAACTTTAGATTCGGTTTGGTTATTTGTGGTGCCGATTCAGAAAATTGCATTGGATAGACCACATCAGTTTCATCTGTGCTGACGATCGTGCCATCACCGCCCAAGCAGGGAGCTTTGAAATGGTTAAACAGAAGCTCTCCGAAGCTTTAGGTGCTCTTACTGCCTATTATAGGGAAAATCAGCTGATCCCTAATCTATCTAAAACACAGATGTGTGCTTTCCACCTTAAGAACAGACAAGCATCTCGAGCTCTGAGGATTACCTGGGAAGGAATCCCACTGGAGCATTGCAGCACACCAAAATACTTGGGAGTTACCCTGGACCGTTACAAGAAGCACTACATTACTACCAAGTAAAAAGTGGGCTCTAGAAAAAAGTTCGTACAAAAGCTGACTGGCACAACCTGGGGATCACAACCTGACACAATGAAGACATCTGCCCTTGTGCTTTGCTACTCTGCTGCTGAATACGCATGCCCAGTGTGGAATACATCTCACCACGTTAAACAGTGGATGTGGCTTTTAATGAGACATGCCGCATTATCACTGGATGTCTACGTCCTACACCAAAGGAGAAATTATATTGCTTAGCCAGTATTGCACCACCTGACATCCGCCGGGAAGTAGCAGCCAGCAATGAAAGGACCAAGGCATTGACATCTCCGGCCCACCCCCTGTTCGGATATCAGCCAGCATGTCAACACCTTAAATCAAGAAATGACTTTCTAAGATCTACAGAGATACTTGTAGATCTTAGAAAGTGGCAGGCTAAAACCCGGAACCTTAATCAGTGGCCGACGCCAGATGAGAGACTTTCCCCTGGGCACACAGAAGGCTGGGCAACTTGGAAGGCGCTGACCAGACTGTGCTCTGGCACCACTGTCAGAGTAATTTACACAGCGCAGCAGCAGTTGAATGGAGTCAGTGGAACAGAGAACGAAGAGACATCAGAGACGATGGTAAAACTATATATAAGTTTTACTGAAAGCAGTAATAAAGACAAATAGACTTGCAGACAATGGACACAGGACTTGACTCTCAGCAGATAGCACCCGACTCAACTCATAAAAGAACAGAACAGAACTGATGCAATCAGCAATGCGCACACACTTGTGTCTGGACACTCCCTGGTTCCAGCCACACATCAAGGACATCACAGCTTCTTAGTAATTAACTCTTTCCAGACTATGTTACACTCTGGATGATGCAATCAGTATGCAATACAGGCAAGACACACATTTCATTTAAACACTGCCAATACACAAACCCCACATTAACAACCACGAGATGCAGAGCCAACCTTAAGAAATGGGGCTACAAAGTGGAGTCCACCACATGTGACTGTGGAGAAGAGCAAACCACAGACTACCTACTGCAATGCATTCTGAGCCCTGCTACATGCACAATGGAGGACCTTCTAACAGCAGCACCAGAGGCACTCCAAGCTACTGGGCAAAAGACATATAGTATTAATGCCATTTTTTTTCTTTCTTAAAAAAAATCTCTATGTTTGCAAATCCATTACAACTTGTACCCTCGGTTTGCTTCTGACATGAGAAATAAACAAACCACATTGTTTCTCATGCAGAACATATGCTATTCAGTAGTCACCATCTGCTTGCCCACTTAAAACCATATTTAATAATCTAGAGTTGATGTGGTCTGTGAAAAGGAGCGGAAATAAAATAAATAAATAAAGATTGGATTTTTGTTTTCGCGGCCCACAGGTTGGGAACCACTGGTCTATCCCTATCTATCTATCCATTTATCATCCTGCCTTTCTCCCGATGTGGAAGCTTGCCTTCTCACCTTTTAAAAAAATATGGCAGCTGACATCTGCAGAAGTATGGTATCTTTCCCCTAGTTCAATATTTCACACTTCTGTGGGGACGACAAACCATTAAGCTGCGATGAATGGTCCGGGTGTTTCTGTGGCCAAAGGTTGTCATGCAACGTAGACAACCTTTGCATTGCCATTCACAGTTAAAGTAAGAACACCAGACTCAATTACATTGCTTCTAAATTTATATCCTAGCTGCCTCATTGAGAAAAGTTTGAGACAGGGCCACGTGGCTCAATTTTTGGAGAGAAATTTTATGGATACACTTGGGCAAGTGTTTGTATATGAGTGAGCTCTGAGCTTCAAGTTAGACTGGGGGGTGTCTCTTGAGAAATCATTGCGCTGGCAAAGGACTGCCTCCTCTTGCCGTTGCTTAGCTTCATTCGGCATGTTCAAATTCTAATCTTCTTAAACAAAAGGTGCTACATAAAGGCCAGAAAGCATGTTTGCCTGTGAATGTACGTGACGAGCCTGTGTCCTACAGAGAGTTATTGCATAATTCAGCGGGGTCGCTAAGCCTGACTTTTTTCTCACTCACAGCTCACCTGGACTCATTCATAATATTTCCCATTACAATGTGTTTTAACATTTTTATCTTTAACAAACATATAATCCATGCATCCCCCCTATCCTTTCTTTAACATATTGTCCCTGTAGCTTTGACAGCTGTTTGTGGCTGCTGTGCCTTCATTATTGTTTCTCAGAGATGTTAAGAAGCTTAATGCACTTAATTATTATCAATGAATATATAATAGAACTAGGTCAATTAGGTTTTAGTGGTAATAATCAGGCAAAAGCTATTAAGTGGACTAGGCCAGTCCCAAGTTGTTATCATATTAGTGTCTTGGGCAGAAAACACAAGTTCATTTAACTTTACCTCATATGGAGTAAAAACAGTATGAGTTAGAAGTTACTATTTGAAGGGGTTTATTTTGTAGGAAATGCAGGGTATTAATTATTTGGAAAAAAAGAAGGAAAGCAGGAAGGATGGATAAATAAATGAACAGAGATGGCATCTTTTTAAACACACACATATACTCAGGGATGATTCATTGGACACAGAGATAACCCAATGTTGTGTTATAACAACAACAACAACAACTTTGTGTTGTCGAAGGCTTTCATGGCTGGGATCACAGGGTTGTTGTATGTTTTCCTCATATGGAGTAAAAACAGTATGAGTTAGAAGTTACTATTTGAAGGGGTTTATTTTATAGGAAATGCAGGGTACAGTAGAGTCTCACTTATCCAACGTAAACGGGCCGGCAGAACGTTGGATAAGTGAATATGTTGGATAATAAGGAGAGTTAACGATGCATGTCTTATTTCAATATACATAATACCAAAAGTAACTAATGCTTAAACGACATTTTAAACGATACTTTGGAATGTAATGTAACTAACATTTTGTTAATTGTTGGAATGTAATAAAATTGTTGGAATGTAATAAAATTGTTAGAATGTAATAAAATTAAAAAATTAATTTAAAAAAACCTGGAAAAAAATAAGGAGAGTTTAAGGAAAAGCCTATTAAACATCAAATTAGGTTATGATTTTACAAATTAAGCACCTGTCAGGACCCAGGCTGCAGAGCACCAATAACCATACACAGAGGCCAGAATCTATCTAATATCTTTATTGAGGAAATATATAAAGTTAATAAAAGCAAGTGTAGGAAATAGTTCAGAAGTAGACCTTTCAGGAAAGGTCAAAATTAGTCCAAGAAAACAATGTCCAATATGAAATATTAAGGTCCAAAGTTGTAATCCAATAACCGAAACACTCACTTTGCCAAGCAAAGTGAGGGGCGATGACAAGGTCCTTTAGTCCATGGAGCTTAATGCAAGGCTAGGAAGCAAACTAGATTCTTGGCAAACAAGGCTTGATTCAAGGCAACAAGAAGCGAGGAGCAAGAACAGGGTCCGTGGCAAAATCCGTGGCGAGGTCCGGGGAACAAGGCAGGGCTGGAATGAGAGCAAGGTCCTGGAAACTGGAGTAGCGTAGTCCACACACAATCTACTCCCGAAGCTGACGAATTGACTCCGCAAGGAATCCTTGTGGCCAAGCATCTATATAGGATCTTGTTTTCCCGCCAAAGCAGACTTTCTCTGGGGAACAAGAACCGAAACCTAAACTGTCCAGATGCAGGACTCCTTAAACTTTCCCAAGGGAATCAGACTTAATCATCTAATTGTCTGGCAGCTATCCGGGCGCTTCGGCGAGTCGCCTCCCGCGCGTGTCTATCTTGATTATAATAAAGGCGGCGAGAAAATGGGGGAGATTTCTCCTCAAGGCTTGTTTGTGTGACTTCTTGTGGGCAAACATCCTGCAGCTGCAAGGGCTCCAAAACTGGCAAAAACGGTGGGAAACCCAAGTTTTCCTCTTCATCTGTCACAACAGTACTAGGAACGGGACTACATGGCCCATAAGTCATCACAGCACCAAAACATCATGTTATACAACAAATTTGACATAAAAGGTAGTTCAATATGCATTAATGCTATGTAGTAATTACAGTATTTACGAAGTTAGCATCAAAATATCATGATGTATTGAAAACATTGACTACAAAAATGCGTTGGATAATCCAGAACGTTGGATAAGTGAGACTCTACTGTATTAATTATTTGGAAAAAAAGAAGGAAGGCAGGAAGGATGGATAAGTAAATGAACAGAGATGGCATCTTTTTAAACACACACATATACTCAGGGATGATTCATTGGACACAGACATAACCCAATGTTGTGTTATAACAACAACAACAACAACTTTGTGTTGTCGAAGGCTTTCATGGCTGGGATCACTGGGTTGTTGTATGTTTTCCGGGCTGTATGGCCATGTTCTAGAAGTATTCTCTCTTGACATTTCACCCACATCTATGGCAGGCATCCTCAGAGGTTTACTAAGCAAGGAAGGTTTATATATATCTGTGGAAAGTCCAGGGTGAGAGAAGAACTCTTTGTCAATTGGAGGCCAGTGTGAATGTTGTAGTTAATCACCTTTATTAGCATTGAATAGCTTCATCTCCTGGCTTTTTCCTGCCTGGGGGCATCCTTTTTTCGGAGTTCGTTAGCTGCCCCTGGTTCCCATGTCTGGAACTCCTCTTTATTCTTATATCCCGTCCCATCTCCCCAAATTGACTCGGGGCGATTTATATGGGAATCAAGCCCTAAAAACACAATGATGCATAGCATAGAATTACATTCCAAAATTAATACATAAAATATATAAAAACATTGAACATCATAATTCAATAATCCAACAACTAATCAGTGCCATGGACATATTCAGAATTGGGGAGAGGGATAAAATCTGTGTATAGTAGGAATAAAAGCCATTGCTAAGGAGAGGCATAAATCAGTGCAAAGCTATAGGTGAGGTAGAGATGTGCCGATTTAATCGAAAGCACATCGGAATAGCCAGGTTCTCAAGTTTTTCCGGATAGAGTCCAATGTGGGGAGTTCCAGAGCAAGGAGGCCACAATTGAGAAGGCCATTTTATGTTCCATTTTCTCACAAAACTCCCTTGGAGTCCCAGTGGTGCAATGGTTTAAACCCTTGTCCTGGCAGGACTGCTGACTGAAAGGTCGGTGGTTCGAATCCAGGGAGTGGGGTGAGCTCCCGTCCGTCAGCTCTAGCTCCCCATGCAGGGAGATGAGAGAAGCCTTCCATAGGATGGTAGAACATCAAACATCCAGGTGTCCCCTGGGTAACATCACTGCGGACAGCCAATTCTCTCACACCAGAAACGACTTGCAGTTTCTCAAGTCGTTCCTGACACACACACATACACAAACCAGAACTCCCTAGAACTTGTGGGAGAAAGTGTAACTTACTTGCTCTAGCTTTTTCCCATCTCACCTCCTGAACTCCTTTCCAGAGTGCTACTGAATATGCTCATGTTCCCCCAGCTATTTAGAGATACCCAGAAAGTAGATGCGGGAAGAGAAAAGGCAAGGCATCGGTAGCAAACAATCTTTCTGCCTCTCATAAACTGATAGATTTGAATAGCTTGGAAATGCCTACAGCTTGGAAATACTCTTGAAAAAGTGAATATGTTAGTGGGTTGCTGTGGTTTTTCTGGCCTGTATGGCCATATTCCAGAAGCATTCTCTCCTGATGTTTCACCCACATCTATGGCAGGCATCCTCAGAGGTTGTGAGGTCTGTTGGAAACTAGGCAAGTGGGGTTTATATAGCTGGTACAAAACATAACAGAGGCAGTGGAGGTGTAAATGAAACTTGGGGTGAGTGGCAGGCTCTTTTTTTCTCTGTGTACTCTTTATGCCCCCACACTACAGCACTTTAGAAAAGAATGAAAAACGTGGCTGTTTCAGCAGGCTTTGCATACTGTTTAGACAATTGTGAATCTAATTGCCATTATAATAGCACCTTACCTTGTTTAAGGTAATACAGTTGAGATGCTGAACTGCTGTATGGATCTTTCAATTATGGCTACGACCATATTTTATTGTCTCTACTTAATTGAGGTTGCTTTTATTAATTTTATATGTCGATTTTTTTCTATTGTGTTCTGAGTGATATATTGTCGTATTGTATTGTACATGTTATGGCACTATTATGTGTCATTGTGCAACCTGCCCCGAGTCCCTATGGGAGATGGAGGCGGGGTATAAAAAAGGCTTATTATTATTATTATTATTATTATTATTATTATTATTATTATTATTATGCTTTCTCTCCCTCTTTCTGGCTCTGTTTTCTGAGGTGGACTGTTTATCTCTCTCTCTCTCTGTGTGTGTTTTCTGTGAGATCCAGGACCATAACCAGAAAAAAAATTCGAGGGGGGTGGTTGAAACTTTTTTATTGAATCATGAAGAGTAGTTCTATAATGCAAAATAATTTAGAAATCAGGCTCCATCAATAAACTTAAGTGGAAACTCAAGACAGATAAACTTCAGTAGACACTCATGGGGATTTGGTTAACCAGTTAAAATTCATGAGTAAACCAGATTGTTTTTAAAACCTGAAAAATTTCGGGGGGGGGGGGGGGGTAGGGGTTCAACCTACAGGGCTACAGCCCTAGTGAGATCTATGACAGAATGGGGGCCAGGGCAGCTCAAGACTAGGCTGGGGAGAGCTGATCTCTCCCAAATATAACCTGGAAAAATTGGACCACCAAGACTCTTGTATAGATGAGCTTCCTGGGAATTAATCTGTCAGAGGTATACTTCATGATCATGCATCAAGAAATACTAAGGCAAGAACTGATGTTGAGCTCTCAAAGAATAATGAAGGGTGCCCTATGCAGTTTGTGAGTAAACTACACTCATCACATGGAGAGTGATCTGGGGACACATTGTAGCTTGTCCAATGGCCAGGGATTCTGAGAGCTGAAGTCCAAAACATCTGGACAGCCAGAAGTTTGGCACCACTGTCCTGAGCAATCTGGCCGTTATTTTTGTATGGACATGAATTACATAGGAGTGTTTTCTAGGTATCTCCCAAAGGGAGTGAATTCTACATTTTTTTTTAGAATTTGCTGTTGCCAAATCTAGAAATTGTGGTGCTGGTGCTTTTTGTTGTTACATTACCCAACTATAATGCCACCTGCCAGTTTTGCAGGCACCCTCTTTTATTTAGTGTCTATCCCCTATTGCAATGAACTTCAAACAGAAATTGTAATTGGCTCCTAAGCTTTTGTTCTGATTTCATATTTTGCGCTCTTGGGATGTATGGTGCTTTAAATATATGAAGTGTAATAACTTTTGTGTAATGCTCTTTCATTGCAAGCAGCGACATTTTTAATTCAGTACTTCTGTTCAGTTTATGCATACTTGACAGGCAACTTGACAGCACATACATATATACTTATATTCATTTGAGAGCCAATTCATGTTATTACCAGCCCTGTGGGAAACTGTCTTATACTACATCAAACTAGTGGTCCACTATGATGAATAATAATACAGCGTTCCCTCACTACTTTGCGGTTCGCTTTTTCCGGATTCGCTGTTATGTGGTTTTTCAATAAACTCTAAAATAATATTATAAATCATAAGAAATAACAATTTACAGCCTAAGGAAGAAAGGAAGGAAGAAGCCAAAGGGAGAGAAAAGGAGCCCAAGTGGCAACGGGAGGAGAAGGAGGTGATTTATCAACACATGATTGGTTGATAAAGACTTAAAATAGTGTATAACTACGAAAATAACGTATAAATATATAGTGTTCCTACTTTGCGGATTTTCACTTATTGCAGGTGGTCCTGGAACCTAACCTCCGCGGTAAGTGAGGGAACACTGTAATATTATTGATAATAATAATATTTATTATTTTATGTGCGTTAAAGCGCTGAGCTGCTGAACTTGTGGACCAAAAGGTCCCAGGTTCAAATCCCGGGAGCGGAATGAGCGCCCGCTGTTAGCCCCAGCTTCTGCCAACCTAGCAGTCCAAAAAAATGCAAATGTGAGTAGATCAATAGGTACCGCTTCTATGGGAAGGTAACGGCGCTCCATGCAGTCATGTCGGCCACATGACCTTGGAGGTGTCTACGGACAACGCCGGCTCTTCGTCTTAGAAATGGAGATGAGCACCTACCCCCAGAGTCGGTCACGACTGGACTTAACATCAGGGGAAACCTTTACCTTTTTACTATGTCAAGTCATGTCAACTATGGTTTCTCCTTATCTACCACTTTATCTTCTTTTTGCCCTATTTTTAAAAAATAGTCATGCCAGTGAATTTGTCATCTTCTGTGGCCAAAGCATGATCTTTCCTGCTGAACTATATCCTCTCCCCTGGTGCTAGGACTCTACCTAAAAATCCTGTACTTGTTGGCTCCTCTCCATGTTAAGTAGTCCCATGTTAAGATCCTTTTCACACTACACAATTATAGTGCTATGATCCCATTATTACCATAGTTCTGTCCTATGGAATCCTCAAATATGCAGTGTATGAAGGGACATTTAGAATTCGCAGCCAAAGAGCTGCAATGGTGCCTCACTAGATTGCAAATCCATAGGATGTTAGAGGCATTTAGTGTGGAATCATAGTACCATACATGAAAGGGCACGAAGATTAAGGTTTCTGTATGTATTGTGGAAAACCTAGGCTGTATGAAGTATAGCCCCCGATGGCGCAGCGGATTAAACCACTGAGCTGCTGAACACGCTGAATGAAAGGTTGGCGGTTCGAAACCGGGGAGCGGGGTGAGCTCCCGCTGTTAGCCCCAGCTTCTGCCAACCTAGCAATTTGAAAACATGCAAATGTGAGTAGATCAATAGGTACCACTTCTGCGGGAAGGTAAGGGCGCTCCATGGAGTCATACCGGCCACATGACCTTGGAGGTGTCTACAGACAACGCCGGCTCTTTGACTTAGAAACAGAGATGAGCACCAACCCCTAGAGTCAGACATGACTAGACTTAATGTCAGGGGGAAATCTTTACCTTCACCTATGAAGCATTGCTCTTCCTCCATGGAAGGGAAGGATCCAGTGTAAGTGGGTTGGTATGATCTCTTTTTCTTGCTGCAAACCCCTTTAAAGCAGCAGGCAGGGGGAAAATAAGATGTTCAGTCTAAAAGACCCCAATCCCATGAGTTTCTACAACTTTCCCCAATCTTCTGTTCAATCAGCAGGAAGGGTCTTTGGGTGGAAATTGTAGGTTTTACAACCTGCAATTACAAAACAATTGTACAAAACAATTACAAAATTGTAATTGTGTTGAAATCTATGTATGATTGAATTTTGAACAGAAAGATGCTGGAAACTGTGGTCGGCCCATTTTCTGTTCCAGTGTTTGTCTGTATAAAATTTTAACAAGTACAGTAGAGTCTCACTTATCAAACATTAGCTTAACCAACGTTCTGGATTATCCAATGCATTTTTGTAGTCAACGTTTTCAATACATTGTGATATTTTGGTGCTAAATTCGTAAATACAGTAATTACTACGAAGCATTACTGCGTATTGAACTACTTTTTCTGTCAAATTTGTTGTATAACATGATGTTTTGGTGCTTAATTTGTAAAATCATAACCTAATTTGGTGTTTAATAAGCTTCTCCTTAATCTCTTCTTATTATCCAACATATTTGCTTATCCAATGTTCTGCCGGCCCGTTTATGTTGTATAAGTGAGACTCCACTGTAATACACATTTAAACGGCACTCCATGCAGTCATGCCGGCCACATGACCTTGGAGGAGTCTATGGACAATGCTGGCTCTTCAGCTTAGAAATGGAGATGAGCACCAACCCCCAGAGTCGGACATGGCTAGACTTAATGTCAGGGGAAAACCTTTACCTTTACCTAATACACATTTATGTACTTGAATGTTACAAAGATATAGAATCATAAAGCTGGAAGACGCCACAGGGACCATCACGTCCAATACTATGTTAAGCAGGAATATTCCGTCAAAGCACTTCAGCCTCTATTTAAAAACCTTCCTAGATGGAGACTCCACCACACCGCAAAGCACATTGAGCCGAACAACTCTATCCACAAGAAAGTTTTTTTTCTAATGTTTTAGTGGAAAGTCTTTTTCTGTAGTTTGAATCCATTGCTCCATGTCCCTGGCTTCAAAGCAGCAGAAAACAAGCTTGCCTCATCTTCAGTATGACGTCTTTTCAGATATTTAAACAGAGCTGTCATGTCACCTCTTAATCATCTCTTTCCCATGCTAAATATGCCCAGCTTACTTTAAAGCCAGATGAAGAATCATGAAAAAGCTTGGTCATATCAAAGGCTTGATTTTGTCTTTGCCTTTTCTTTAATTGACCCCAAGTATACTGTTCCTTTGAGATTATTTAAAATGTTGCTAAACGTTCCAAGTTCTCCTCAAGGATATATATAATTTCTAATTATAGAATTCTTTTGTTACAGAGCAGTTATGACGGCAAATGTGTAGTTCATAAAATTTCAGATCAAAAACACTACCCACTATTTCAGCTTGCTTTCATGAACAGATAAATGATTAACCAGCTGTAGTTCAAAGGATTTTTAAATGCAGGTGGTGGTGCAGCGGATTAAACCGCTGAGCTGCTGGACTTGCTGACCGAAAGGTCCGTGGTTTGAATCTGGGGAGCGGGGTGAGCTCCCGTTGTTAGCCCCAGCTTCTGCCAACCTAGCAGTTCGAAAACATGCAAATGTGAGTAGATCAATAGGTACTGCTTCAGCAGGAAGGTAATGGCGCTACTTGTAGTCATGCCAGCTACATGACCTTGGAGGTGTCTACGGAGAACACTGGCTTAGAAATGGAGATGAGCACCAACTCCCAGAGTCGGACAGAACTAGACTTAATGCCAGAGGAAAACCTTTACCTTTTAAATATATTATAAACTAAAATGTTACAATGTATTTAGTTAGGCAAATATTTTCCTATAGAGGAATTTACAGAGAATAGCCCTATTAGTAGCTAAGAGCCTGAGATCATAAGAGGAACCTGGCTGAACTAGACAAAAGTATTTTTCAACATTTTTTAACATGCACACAGTAGAGAATTAGAGGCCAATGGGAAACTCACATGTAGGACATGGCGGCTATATAATCTAAGAGTAATCTGCTGGGAAAAGGGAAATGTGAGGGATAGTAAATTGATCTGTTTGGAAATGTGAGAGATACGTAATAATCTTGCAAGCAGACTAATGAAACTGGCAAGGCAGAAGCTGAACAACAACCAGCCCCACTCCTACACAGAGTGCCTTGGGAAAAAAGGATTAGCATTCTTTGTCAAACATATAAAAATAGCTGTACTTGCAATAAATTGTGCAAAATAAAAGATATGGTCTAATGCAGGAGATGCAGAGAAGACAAAATGGCAATAGGTGATGTAGCAATTTGCACATTTGTATGAAGTCAGCAATTGTGCAAATTCACAATTGGTATAGACACACAAGTTTACTAACTCTATCTAGCCGTGATGTCATTAAGACTGGTGTCAAGCAATGCGGTAAGTGATGATGGACCTCCCATTCCAGACCATATCATATCACAATATTGTAGCTAAAATACCAAAAGACACTGTAAAAAAAAGCGGCAATAAAAACAATAGCATGCACTTGAAGCACAGGCAGGTAAAACCACATGATTTAAAGTGTCATTGTAACTGGGTAATAATGGTAACTGACTAGATTGCATGTGCTTTAGAAGGTTCAAAAAGTAAATTAGAGTTTTACCTTTGTACGTATATTGATACAATACATATATGCTGGGTTTATGAAACAGGTTTTTGTGGCTATATCTTACTACAGCGGTGGTTCTCAACTTGTGGTGTTTTTGGCCTTCAACTCCCAGAAATCCTAACAGCTGGTAAACTGCTGGGATTTCTGAAAGGTGTAGGCCAGAAACATCTGGGGACTTCAGGCTGAGAACCACTGTAAGGTAAAGGTTTCTCCTGACATTAAGTCCAGTCATGTCTGACTCTGGGGGTTGGTGCACATCTCCATTTCTAAGCCAAAGAGCCGGCGTTGTCCATAGACACCTCCAAGTTCATGTGGCCGGCATGACTGCATGGAGCGCCCTTACCTTCCCACCGGAGCAGTACCTATTGATCTACTCACATTGGCATGTTTTCGAACTGCTAGGTTGGCAGAAGCTGGAGCAACAGCGGGCGCTCACTCCGCTCCCGGAATTTGAACCTGGGACCTTTCGATCTGCAAGTTCAGCAGCTCAGTGCTTTAACACACTTCGCCACCGAGGCTCCTATAGTAGTAGTACAGAACCACTGTACTACAGGGTAATGTCTTACGGCAGCTAAAATGTGGCACAAAAGTTTTACAGATGATCATTTTAATGTCACACCCTCTGATAGGGCCACCTGCTGCAGTTGCTATCTAGCAAATGACACGGGTATCAAACATAAGGTCATAGGTACTATACTGAGGACTCTGCTAAACTGTCCATCCCACATGGCATACAAGTTATTGAACTATCATGACTAGAATGTCATCTAGGACAAAGGGTCAGATTCCGCAAGCAATACTACAGTGCAGTAAGTATTTAAGAGGTTCAATTTCTGTTTTGCTCACTGACTTTGTACAAGGGATGGACAGGGCTGAGAGTGTAGTTTACTGATTGATAACTGGCAAATAGAGGGGGAAAATGTGGAGGCAGTGACAGACTTTGTATTTCTAAGTGCTAAGATTACTTCGGAGGCAGACTGCAGCCAGGAAATCAGAAGACGTTTACTTCTTGGGAGGAGAGCAATGACCAATCTCAATAAAATAGTGAAGGGTAGAGACATCACACTGGCAACGAAGGTCCTCATAGTTAAAGCAATGGTATTCCCCGTAGTAACCTATGGATGTGAGAGCTGGAACATAAGGAAGGCTGAGCGAAGGAAGATAGACTCTGTGGTGGAGGCTCCTTCTTTGGAGGTTTTTAAGCAGAGGCTGGATGGCCATCTGTCGGGGGTGCTTTGAATGAGATTTTCCTGCTTCTTGCAGGGGGTTGGACTGGATGGCCTGTGAGGTCTCTTCCAACTCTACGATTATATGATTCTATGATTCTACTTTTGAACTGTGGTGTTGGAGGAAAATTCTGAGTGTGCCTTGGACCACAAGAAGATCCAACCAGTCCACACTCTAGGAAATAATGCCCGACTGCTCACTGGAGGGAAGGATACTAGAGGCAAAGATTAAATACTTCGGCCACATAATGAGAAGACAGGAAAGCTTGGAGAAGAGAATGATTCTGGAGAAAATGGAAGGAGAAAGAAAAAAGGGCCTACCAAGGGCAAGATGGATGGATGGCATCCTTGAAGTGACCTTGAAAGAGCTGAGGATGGCAACGGCTGACAGGCAGCTCTGGCGTGGGCTGGTCCATGAGGTCACAAAGAGTCGGAAGTGACTGCACGAATAAACAACAAACAAGACATAACATGGCAGGTTGATTGTATAAATAGTTCGATGTAATTTTCAGATGGGACTGATGTTTTTTAAACACACACACATTCCCACTGTTATTTTACAGAGGGACACTTGGCTGCCAGGTTCGAGAGCGCAGATGAGCTCCCTCTATCAGCTCCAGCTCCATGCGGGGACATGAGAGAAGCCTCCCACAAGGATGGTAAAAACATCAAAAAAACATCCGGGCAATTTTCATTTTTCTGACCCGCCGGGTTTGGAAAATGATGAAATTTTCCAGAAAAAGTGACCTCTGCCAAATCTGGAAAACTTGCCAAATTTTCATTTTTCTGACCCGCCGGGTTTGGAAAATGATGAAATTTTCCAGAAAAAGTGACCTCTGCCAAATCTGGAAAACTTGCCAAGTTTTCATTTTTCTGACCCCTGGGCAACGTCCTTGCAGACGGCCAATTCTCTCACACCAGAAGCAACTCAGGTTGCTCCTGACACAAAAAAAAATAAAAATAAAAATAAAATTGGCTGCTCATCGCTCACCATAGATGTCTATTACCATCTGCTTGTGAAGGGCCAGCAGAAAGTCACAAGTCTTGCCCCGTCTTTCAGATGGTAGAATCAGCATGCTCTGTTTGTCTTGGTAGACTTTCTTTGGTTTATATTTGTTCAGCAAAGCTGTATTACAGTAGAGTCTCACTTATCCAAGCTAAACGGGCCTCCAGGACCTTGGATAGGCGAATATCTTGGATAATAAGGAGGAATTAAGTAAAAGCCTATTAAACATCAAATTAGGTTATGATTTTACAAATTAAGCACCAAAACATCATGTTATACAACAAATTTGACAGAAAAAGTAGTTCAATACACAGTAATGTTATGTTGTAATTACTGTATTTACGAATTTAGCACCAAAATATCACGATATATTGAAAACATTGACTACAAAAATGTATTGGATAATCCAGAACCTTGGATAAGCAAGTCTTGGATAAGTGAGACTCTACTGTATTGAGAAACTATTATTTAAGATTTGAGACTTCTGTAGCCTCTGTAGCCAATCTGAAAGTTACATTATCTGCAGAAGTGTTTGAATCACATGGAAATTAGATTTGCAAAACCCTTGTATAATCAATTCTATACAAGATAAGACAAACAAGGAACATAAAAAACTGCAATTTTGTCTCAATGTTTTGTAGCTGTACTTTAATGTGCTAATATAGTAAAACATTTTTTTGATATTTTTGTTTAATATGAACTAGGTAAACATGCTAAATTGTAAACAACATGGAAATAGGCTTGAGTCATTTTATAAGTGGCTAAAACGGAGAAAAATAAATGTTTATCTCAACCACTAAATCATGGTATAGAAAAATGTAGTAAACAAGCACATGATCATTGCTGCCTTACTCTGACAGGTCATTTCAAAGTCCATTAAACTTATCTGCTGACCTCCTGGGGAAAGCCAAGCAAATATCTTTGGATTGAAGATCACTTCTAAGTTTAAGGCTTAAATAGCATGCTGCTGACTTTTACAAGAAAAATATGCATTTTCTATCTCTTTTCAGAAACCTTTTTATTTCTATAACAAAATCAAAGAGAGCACAGAGAAAATAAACAGATAAAATAAAATAAAATAGTGTTGTTTTTTTCCATGCACTGCAAGTGACGTCTTGTATGTCTGCATTTGGCCAGATAAATAAGGGCCCTTCCAGACAGGCCCTATATCCCAGGATCTGATCCCGGATGATCTGTTTATCCCAGGTTATCAGGCAGTGGGGACTCATATATTCCAGTTTAAAGAAGATAATCTGGGATCAGATCCTGGGATTAAGGGCAGTGTGGAAGGGCCCTTGGATTGCAAGACTGGAAGGTGGAAGGAACTGGCAAAACCACTCCTGAATATTTCTTGCTTGAAGGTCACCAAAGATGAGTATTTTCTGTTGGTCATGGGGGTTCTGTGTGGGAAGCTTGGCCCAATTCTATCCTTGGTGGGATTCAAAGGACTTTTTGATTGTAGGTGAATTATAAATCCCAGCAACTACAACTCCCAATTGTCAAAATCTATTTTCCCCAAACTCCACCAGTGTTCACATTTGGGCATATAGGGGTATTTGTGCCAAGTTTGGTCCAGATCCATCATTGTTTGAGTCCACAGTGCTCTCTGGATGTAGGTGAACTACAATCTCAAAACTCAAGGTCAATGTCCATCAGGGCTGTAGCCAAGGGGGGGGGTGGTGGTGGTGGTGGTGGTGGTGGTGGTGTTGTTAGGGGTTCAACATCCCCCCCAAATCTTTCAGATTTTTTTTAAAAAACTGCTTTATTCATGAATTTTAACTGGTTAACCAAATACCATGAGTGTCCACTGAAATTTATCTGTCTTGAGTGTCCATTGAAGTTTATCGATGGAGCCTGATTTATAAAATTATGGAACTGCCTTTCATGATTTGCTAAAAAATGTTTCACCCCCCCCCTTCGAATTTTATTTCTGACTATGGTCTTGATGCCCATCAAACCTTTCCAGTATTTTCTGTTGGTCGTGGTCATGCCAAGTTTGGTTCAGTTCCATCGTTGGTGGAGTTCAGAATGCTCTTTGATTGTAGGTTAACTATAAATCCTAGGAACTACAACTCCCAAATGACAAAAATCAATCTCCCCCCCCCCCCCCCAAACCCCACCAGTATTCAAATTGGGGCATATTGGCTATTTGTGCCAAATTTAGTCCAGCGAATGAAAATATATCCTGCATATCAGATATTAACATTACAATTCATAACCGTAACAAAATGACAGTTATGAAGTAGCAGCAAAAATAATTTGATGGTTGGGGGTCACCACAACATGAGAAACTAACTGTATTAAGGGGTCACAGCATTAGGAAGGTTCAGAACCACTGATTTAAGTGGATTATAAATAAAGTTCTAAACATCTTCAGCCTGATCTGGAACTTTATTTTTTGTTGTTCAGGACTTTTCAATTTTCTGTTCTAATAACTCAAGCAACATGGACTAGGTTCAGACAAATTTGTTTTGCTTCCCATTGTTTTTTTTAAACAAATTCTTAATTATCTTTTCAGGTCTAACATGTGTGTGCCAATTGTGTGAAAAAACAAACTTCACATGTGAAACAGAGGGAGCCTGTTGGGCTTCAGTCATGCTAACAAATGGTCGGCAAGAGGTAACCAAGGCATGTGTGACCCTACCGGAACTGAAAGCACAAATCTTCTGCCACAGTTCTAAAAACATCACCAGGACAGAATGCTGCTATACTGATTTCTGCAATAACATCACCATTCACTTGCCCACAGGTAAGAACGGCAGGGAAATGCAAGGAAATTTACTGTGACTCTAAGATCTTATTATACTGCAATTCTCTTTAGCCATAACTAACATCAGGCCCCTGGTGGTGGCGCAGTGTTAAAGCGCTGAGCTGCTGAACCTACCAAATCCGGGGGACTCCTGAAAAAACAGATCAGGACCCCCACTAAAATCCAGGACACCAAAACGGATAGCGGTTTTTCCGGATTGCACAAGCCACTTCCTAATGTTAATGTTTAGATAGAACCTCATTTCTTCTATTTTGAGTCCAATGTGCATATATTTAGCTGCCATATGTGTGGACGCACTACTCAAGAATTGATTGTGTTACTTTAGTTTGGAGTGTAACCCATACAAAATCAAAGAGTCTGGCATTGGTAAGTCCAAACTGGAGCCCCTGATGGCTTAGTGGACTAAAGCCTCATGACTTGAAGGTTGGGTTGCTGACCTGAAAGCTGCCAGGTTCGAATCCCACTTGGGGAGAGTGCGGATGAGCTCCCTTTATCAGCTCCAGCTCCATGCGGGGACATGAGAGAAGCCTCCCACAAGGATGGTAAAAACATCAAAAAAACATCTGGGCGTTCCCTGGGCAACGTACTTGCAGACGGTCAATTCTTTCACTCCAGAAGTGACTCAAGTTGCTCCTGACAAGAAAAAAAGTCCAAACTAGAGTAGCTTCTCAGTCACTATTCACTTTTTAGGTGCTATTGGTAGACTCTGAGGTTCTATTAAAATTAAATCTGCAGGTCCAGCCACTGTTAATGTGTCTGTATTGCAAGAGGGCTTCATGTTTCTCATCCTCTCTCACTGCCATATGAAGACCCCAGTGGCAAAGATGTAATGCAAAGCAAGTTTACACCTGCTTTACTTCAGAGTAAGTCCTATTGGACTATAAGTAGGCATTGCCTTGGGCAGATGGATTTCGCATGATAAAGACTTCTTTATTTTGAAGTTTGTGCAGTTGCCAACCAGCCTTAGCTCATGCCACACAGAAGCTAGTCTGCCCAGAACATGGAAAATGTATGTACTTGTTAGACAAGTATGTCAGAGTCCCCTAGTTAATCTCACTGTTGTCCTTGGGAGTTGAGGGGTTCTGGGAGTTGTAGTTCAGAAAGTGTCTTTTCCACGATTTGACAACTTCTAACCATGTTGCATTGCCTACAAAATCTCTGGTTGTTTGATTATCATACTGTGTTGATTTTACTGTTAATGTTTAATACTTTTTGGCTTCTTGTTTCCACTTTGGGCTCTTGCTTGATGACAAGGGAATAAATTTGTCAGTTTTTATTTTCATTTGAGAAGTACAAGGTCTGTAAGCTGCCTTGAATTTTGGCAGACAGCATTTAGACATATCAGGCCACAGGGGTTATAAAGTGGATTGGATTTCAAATAGCGTTTATTTAATGCTGGATTATGTTTTTCCTATTGGATAAGCATAGCCTAAAGTCAATGTTCAGTGTAATCAGACAGAAGGTGAAGGAAAGGAGGATTGTTTACCTGACAAACAGTGTATTGGCCAAGCCGTGTAGCTGGATGCATGAATCCCCACCATAGATTAGCATGAATTAGAGAATTGGAAATGCCAGTTCTGTAGTTTCTGTCAACGTTTTACGAGGGTTGAATGAAAAGTAATGCCTCTACCTTTGTTACTTGGTTTTGGATGGGAATATTTTAATAAATCAAATGCAGAAATAATCCCTAGAATGTGCTCTTTAACTACCACTATTCACTTTTCCACATAATCACCAGACAATTGGATACATTTCTGCCAACAATGAACAAGTTTTCTGAAGCTGTCACGGAAGAAGTCAACACTCTGTTTCCTCAACCAGCATCTCACAGTACCCATCGTGCACAGATCTTCCGATAGCCGAGCAAAGCAATAATGTGACCCACACGTCCTTGTGAAATGCCAATTATGCTTGAAATTTCTCCCTGAGTGATATGACGATCGTCCTGAATCAATCTGTCAACCTTTTGCTTGTGAAACTCAGTGGTTGCTGTCACAGGACGTCCAACTCTTTGTTTGTCACGCAAGTCAGATGTTACCAACTCAACATCTTTAAACTTACTCGCCCAACGACACACAGTACTCACATCAACACAATCACCATAAACAGCTTGCATTCTCTGATGAATCTCTTTCGGGGTGACACCTTCTGCTGTCAAGAATTCAATGACTGCATGTTGCTTAAGTCGCATTGACCGACTGTCTGCATAGGGTTGTATACTTCACACTTTAACAACACAACCGTTCAATGCTAAGGCTTCCTGCCAAATGGAACTATAGAGGAGAGTCTACTGAACAAGCCAGTACCTGCTGCATACCTGCACTGCCATCTGTTGAGGAGTTACGAAGGTGGAGGCATTACTTTTCATTCCACCCTCATAAAAGGCTAAAAATAAATAATTTTACCAAAAAATCACTCTCAAAAACTGAATCTATTTATATACAAGGCACAGTGCATTAAAGCGCTGAGCTGCTGAACTTGCGGACCAAAAGGTGCCAGGTTCAAATCCCGGGAGCGGAATGAGCGCCTGCTGTTAGCCCCAGCTCCTGCCAACCTAGCAGTTCGAAAACATGCAAATGTGAGTAGATGAATAGGTACCGCTCCGGCGGGAAGGTAACAGCGCTCCATGCAGTCATGCCGGACACATGACCTTGGAGATGTCTACGGACAACGCCGGCTCTTCGGCTTAGAAATGGAGATGAGCACCAACCCACAGAGTCGGTCACGACTGAACTTATTGTCAGGGGAAAACCTTTACCTTTACCTAGGTGCTGGAATAGGAACCCATTGTGAAGGCAGTGACAAGAAACAGAGCATATAAACTTCTACCCATTGCCCGTCTCTTGTTTAAATAAGAGGGAAAAAAGGAAGCCTTCCCTCTTTCCTCACCTTTTTTGCACAAGAGAGGAGTAATTGGGTGCCTCTAATCTGCTGAGCCCTTGATGGCGCAGCGGATTAAACCGCTGAGCTGCTGAACTTTCTGAACGAAAGGTTGGCACTTCGAATCCGGGGAGTGGGGTCAGCTCCTGCTGTTAGTTCCAGCTTCTGCCAACCTAGCAGTTTAGAAACATGAAAATGTGAGTAGATCAATAGGTACTGCTCTGGCGGGACGGTAATGGTGCTCCATGCAGTCAAGGAGGTGTCTACTGACAATGCCGGCTCTTCGGCTTAGAAATGGAGATGAGCACCAATCCCCAGACTAGACTTAATATCAGGGGAAAACCTTTACTTTTTCACTATTGCCTTCACAATGAGTTCATATTCCAGCACTGACCTATATACAATTAGATTCAGGTTTTTGAAGATATCAAATGATATAACTCAGTGAGAATGTATATCACAGGTCAGAAGAAATAGCACTAAGAGTTCTAGATGTCACACTGGTATGGTTGACATGAAGTGCCAAGGAAACTTTTTGAGAGAAAGAAGACTTCCCCTAGAAATTGAAAGTTTGAGTTGAATAAATCAAATGAAAAGGAACACAGACTTGAACAAGGAAATGCACGTGAACAAATTGGGAGATTTAGAGGAGCCCATTGCAAACAACACAAACAAAACATAATCCTTTATGTTTAGTAATCCTTATGTACATGGATCCTTTATGTTTTGATAAACAGGAAACTGGCTAGGAGACAACTAGACCATTAGGAGTTCAAAGAATACTAAAGGAGACTAAAGAGATTACACAGAAGCTGTACTAATTGTATCTGTCTTCATTGCAGAAGACATGGTGCATCAGCCTGTGTTAAGGAAGGTAAGGTAAAGGTTTTCCCCTGACATTAAGTCTAATTGTGTCCGACTCTGGGGGTTGGTGCTCATCTCAATTTCTAAGCCAAATATCTGGCGTTGTCTGTAAATGCCTCCAAGGCCATGTGGCCGGCATGACTGCATGGAGCACTGCTACCTTCCCGCCAGAGCGGTACCTATTGATCTACTCACTTTTGCATGTTTTCAACTGCTAGGTTGGCAGAAGCTGGAGCTAACAGCGGGAGCTCACCCCACCCCCGGGTTTGAACCGGCAACCTTTCAATCAGCAAGTTCAGCAGCTCAGCGGTTTAACCCGCTGCACCATCGGGGGCTCCTTAAGGGAGTGGTTATGAAAAAATGAAGTAAAAGGGGATTGCAACAGATTAAGCGATATACTTTATTAACAAATTGAACATTGAACAAATAATGGGGTCCAGATGGTATCTGCCTTGGTAAAAATGTGAAATTCACAGACCTTCAAGTAGCATGTGCCAAAATTGTCCTGTGTGCCAGAGAAGTGAATAGTAATCAATGTAAAGCTAAGCTTCACAATATGTTTAATATCCGCACTAGGAAAAATTGTGGAAAGCCACATTTTCAGGCAGATAGAAGGACAAGTTCTTCTGGAAAAAAAAAACTCCAGGAGGTTTAAGAAGCCGAGGGTGACTCAGGCCCCTTCCGCACAGCTGAATAAAAGCCCACATTATCTGCTTTGAACTGGAATATATGGCAGTGTGGATTCAGATATCCCAGTTCAAATTAGATATTGTGGGATTTTCTGCCTTGATATTCTGGGTTATATAGCTGTGTGGAACGGCTCCAAGTGGACACTATTTAAGGACTTTCAAAAATCTATGGAGTTTTAAAGGGCTTTTGATCAAAGTCCCTCACCAAAGACTGTCCTGAACAAATGCCAGAGTTATATGATAATGGGTTTTTGTTAGGCTTGATAGCTGTTTAAAGAACAGCAAGTGAAGAGCAAGCATGGAAAATCAGTGTAATAAGCAGTGTAAACAGTTGGACAATGCACGGATTGGTGCATTTTAATATATTCCTACATTATCTGGAATTTACTGTGAGCTATGAAGTGGCTGAGTGTGGTGACAGGAGCAAATAGTTTAGGATAAATCTGATAGGGTAGTGCAGTGGTTAGAGGTCCTGATTAAAGAGCAAGACATCAATTGTTTCTGGTGTATCTGCACTGTAGAATTAATGGAGTTTTAGTCCACTTTAACTGGTGGAGTGGGATGTCCTCCCAAGTGGGCTCAGGCAAAAACAAGCTGCTGCAAACTCTCTGTTCTTCCTCATTAATAACTTTTGTCATCTTGACCACACTGGTGTTGCTTAACCACACGTGCCTTGGTTTCCATCAGTGAAATATTGGGAGGGTATGCAATTAGTCATGAATCTAGCTTTGTGAGCATCGTAATTATAACACAAGGGGAAAGATGTCTCTGCAAAGCAGTGGTTCCTCAACCTTTGAGCCTCCTGGTGTTTTGGACTTCAGCTCCTGCAATTCCTAAGAGCTGGTAAGCAGGCTGGGATTTCTGGGAGTTGACGTCCAAAACACCTGGAGTTCCAAAGATTGGGAACCACTGCTGTAAAGTAAGAATAGACAACCTATGGCTTTTGACCTGATTTCAAAAGCCCCTTGGCAAGTGAACAGTTTGGAAATCTTGTAAGAATTATTTTCCCTTTTCCAAAGCGCTCAGAAAGAAGAGCAGAAGTCGGAGTCAGGAAGGAAAGCTGGAGAAAGAGGGTAACAAAATAAGTGAGAATACGGGTGGTACCATCCACAAAGGACATGTGGCCATTTCCTCTTGTCACAAAAAAGTCATTCCAAAAGTAGCCTTTCATCTCAGCTGAGGGAAAGTGTGGTAGTAAATATTTAGCTTCTGGAAAAGTTGCAAAGGATATAACGTGAAGCACCTAAATCTGGAAGTGCAAATGAAACCTGCTAAACTCAATTCAAAGTAAGTGTGCTTAAGTCTGGGATAAATCTGGCTTCAAATGAATGCACTAGTGGGTTGCATAGTGATCTTTCCAGCATCAAAATTTCTTATGTTAAAGTAATACTAGAATTGATGATGATCTAATCCAACAGAAGGAGCCCCCAGTGGAGCAGCAGGTTCAACTGCTGAGTTGCTGAACTTGCGGACCGAAAGGTTGGCGGTTCGAATACGGGGAGCGAGGTGAGCTCCCGCTGTTAGCCCCAGCTTCTGCCAACCTAGCAGTTAGAAAACATGCAAATGTGAGTAGATCAATAGGTACCAATCCAGCGGGAAGGTAACGGCACTCCATGCAGTCATGTTGGCCACATGACCTAAGAGGTGTTTACAGACAATGCTGACTCGTCGGCGTAGAAATGGAGATGAGCACCAGTCCCCAGAGTTGGACACAACTAGACTTAATGTCAGGGGAAAACCTTTACCTTTACTTTACCTTATAATCCAACAGACCTGAAATGTATGATGACTCCAAATGAGTAACCCAGAAGTAGATGAGCATTTAACAAGACTCTTTTTTTTTTGCAACCCCTCAGTGCTACCCTTTCCCAAATTTGTTTTAAAAGAAGAGTGATTATTTCCATGCTTCTGGAGGCTTCATGGGGTTTTACATGGAGAGATTTTTGTGGCAGCGATCACTTTCAGTATACCCAGGCAAAACCACTATATACCCCAAAATCCAAACCAAAAATCTACCATTTCCAGAAATGTGGGGCATTATTTCCTCAATTAAATCTTACTTGGATTACTACGATGCACTCCCTTTAAAAGGCTCATCCACTTCAGATGGCCCAAGAATTGCAATCAGATATTAACTTGAGATAGCTATGGGACCTATCTACTCTCTCTGATGTTTTGTGCTTGTCTTAATGTTTGTCTATCACCTTGGGTCCCATTATTGGAAAAAAGGAGTGTAAATAAAAACAAATATATATTATAATAATTGAAGTGCATCTCCAATCAAAGCACACACGTCTGGTTGATTAGAACAAATTGCATGTGACCCCCATGCCAAAATAATGAATAACAGCTTAGCTTCCTTTAGTATTGTTCAATAAAATATGCCAGTCTCTTCTGGTGGTCTCTCAAGGCAAAGTGTTAGCTTAAAGTGCAACCTGCTGCTTTTGCTGCTGTATATGTTGCAGGAGAAATAGCTCCACATGTCCCCAGTATGTTATACAAGCTATTCTGAGTAGGTATATTCTGAGAACCCTACCCACAACCGTTCTCCTTTTACAACACAATGCTGTGCATGTATATCCAGAAGTACGTTCTGTGGACTTAAGTGGGGTTATTCCAAGGCAAATGGGTATAGGGTTGCACTGTAAGATATTTCACGTACTGTATGATCAGTTTCCAGTGCTGTGGGTTCTGCAGTTTGGTAGTAATGCAAAGTAGTTTAGCATTGAAACTGTAAGAAGGTTTGAGAGGATGACTGTACCATGTCAGCAAAATTACTAGTGATTGTGCTTAGGAAATATTGAAGGATGCATGACACAAGGCTGGCAAGATGACTACTTTTGAGAGTCTATTTTGTCATTTTTAAATTGGCCACATTTTAAGTTTGTCGGAGAATGTAACCCACATTGTTGGAGCCTCCAATAGCATAGTGGACTAAAGCCTCGTGACTTGAAGGTTGGGTTGCTGATCTGAAAGCTGCCAGGTTTGAATCCCACCCGGGGAGAGCACAGATGAGCTCCCTCTATCAGCTCCAGCTCCATGCGGGGACATGAGAGAAGCCTCCCACAAGGATGGTAAAAACATCAGAACATCCGGGCGTCCCCTGGGCAACGTCCTTGCAGACGGCCAATTCTCTCACTCCAGAAGCGACTCAAGTTGCTCCTGACATGAACCCCCCCCCCCCACACACACACATTGTTCTATTCCTTTTAGGGAGATACCTTGATATGGCTTTGTGTGACGGCACCCTTTATTTTCAAATGCATATCTTGTGATGCCTTCTGATCCACAGAGGAGCCATTACTTCATGGCAGAGGATGCTTTTGTCTTGCGTGTTGAAAGCCACAAACAAAAACTTTAGTATCTCTACAATTAAATATATATTTTTTAAAGATTTTCAAGTATTTTAAAAACTACATCAGCTCACAAGACAGTTGCCAGTCAAATACAGTTGGAACACATGGGTTGTTGGTCTTAGACATGGTACAAAGGAGCTTCCTCGAATTAATGAGAGGATTTATTTGCTGGTGGGATGCATGACAATGAGTTAAAATCAGGTGTACTTCCTACCATTCTCTAAAGCACTCCCTTCTATTTTGCTGTGTTATACTATGCTGGTGGTGGCACAGTGTGTTAAAGCGCTGAGCTGCTGAAATTGCAGACCGAAAGGTCCCAGGTTCAAATCCCGGGAGCGGAATGAGCACCCACTGTTAGCCCCAGCTCCTGCCAACCTAGCAGTTAGAAAACATGCCAATGTGAGTAGATCAATAGGTACCGCTCCGGCGGGAAGGTAACGGTGCTCCATGTAGTCATGCCGGCCACATGACCTTGGAGGTGTCTACGGACAACGCCTGCTCTTCGGCTTAGAAATTGAGTTGAGCACCAACCCCCAGAGTCAGACATGACTGGACTTAATGTCAAGGGAAACCTTTACCTTTACCTATAACTATGCTGATTTTCAGTAGGAATTGGTATTTACCAATATAACAGCTGGGATATCATTTTGTGGACTATAAATGCTTGTGTTATCAGCTAAGGATGTCCAATATACTCTCGAGATTCCATGAATGATGGATACATCTGTTTATTCTGGTTTTGATGCAGCAGGTCAACAGAAATGTGACAGTAATGCTGGTTTAAGGTTTTTATTTGTCACAGCAAGTTTGATTACTGCCCGTTAAGCAAATCTATCATTATTTGTTCTTGGAAATCTGTCTTTCTGGACCCGCTTTTGTAGTCAAATTGTATGGATTTCATTCCGTGTTGATCCTAATGGAGCGCCCCCTCCCCAAAGTGTAAACAGGATTTCCTCAATCTGATTAGAATAATGAGATGATTAGATGTGTAGCAAACTGTTGCCCTTCTCTCTGGTTTAGTGTTAATATGTTTTGAATTAGATCTTAGAAAAGCTTGAGGAGTCTGACTAGCTGCTTACAGTCACACGGGGAGTGAAGAGATGGGAGTCTAAAACTTGCTGTTATGGCTGCCTTCACCAAGTAAGATGATACACAAAACTTACTCCTCCATTAAAGAACTCTGATGTCTTCTGCTTCCAGAATAATGCTCAGCAGCAAGAGGGATGAGGATTTCTTTCCCCATTGCATCAAACCACCATATTGGGCTGGTGCAGAGCCAAGCACATTTTATATAGGTGACATGTAAGAACCATGCTTCCACTGGTGACATTTTAAAAACTGGACAGTGTTGTGCTTTAATTTCTAACTGTGGACCAAGAGAAGTTTGTTTGCATCATTATATCACAATGTGGAAGTAATAATTAAACACTGAGGTGTAGAGTTGGCCCTCCACAATTGCGGGTTCAGCTTTTGCTGATTTGATTATTGATGGATTTCTTTAATATATTCTCACTAGGAATCTTTTGCAGTGGAAGTTGATCATAGAGTTGCAATGGAAGACCTGGGGATTCCTGAAGAGGAAGCCTCGCTAGAGTCTTAATAGAGCAGAGCTTCTAAAACAGCATTTCTTAACCTGGGGGTCGGGACAACTGGGAGGGGGGTTGCGAGGGGGGTGTCTGATGAGTCACCAAATACCATCAGAAAACACATATTTCTGATGGTCTTAGGAACCCCTTTGGCAGAGAAGGGTGAAGATCTCTACACCTGTCTTTTTCTTCAAGGTCTACTTTCCCCAAACTCCACCAGTGTTCAGATTTGGGCATATTGAGTATTTGTGCCAAGTTTGGTCCAGATCCATCATTGTTCGAGTCCACAGTGCTCTCTGATGTAGGTGAACTAAAACTCAAAAACTCAAGGTCAATGCCCACCAAAACCTTCCAGTATTTTCTGTTGGTTATTGTGCCAGTTCAGTGTGCCAAGTTTGGTTCAATTTCATCGTTGGTGGAGTTCAGAATGCTCTTTGATTTTAGGTGAACTATACTCCCAAATATCAAGGTTTATTTTTCCCAAACTCCACCAGTGTTCAGATTTGGGCATATTGATTATTTGTGCCAAGTTTGGTCCAGATCCATCATTGTTTAAGTCCACAGTGCTCTCTGATGTAGGTGAACTAAAACTCAAAAACTCAAAGCCAATGCCCACCAAACCTTTCCAGTATTTTCTGTTGTTCATGGGAGTTCTGTGTGCCAAGTTTGTTTCAGTTCCATCGTTGGTGAAGTTCAGAATGCTCTTTGATTGTATGTGTGCTACAAATACCAGCAACTACAACTCCCAAATGACAAAATCAATCCCCACCAGTATTCAGTTTTGGGGATATCAGGTATTCAAAATTTGGCCAGTGAATGAAAATACATTCTGCATGTCAGATATTTACATTACCATTCATAACAGTAGCAAAATTGCAGTTATGAAGTAGCAATGAAAATAATTTTATGGTTGGGGGTCAGCACAACATGAGGAACTGTGTTAAGGGGTCATGGCATTAGGAAGGTTGAGAACCACTGTTCTAAAACTTTTTCCACTTACAATCCTTTTCTGCCTGAGAATTTTTTACATGATCTCAGATATATAGATATCTATAAAAATACAACATTTACTAATAATAAATCAACATTTTCATATCTTGCTGGACAAACTGATTTTCCTTTTGTGGAGTATAGCTGAAGCATTTTCTGTTCACTGTAAACACTTCACATTTTTGCTAACAGATTTGTGTAAATGGGTGACATTCAGGAACTTTTCAGTGCTGTCAATTTTTTTGTGATACTAACATTGAGCTAAGAAGACCTCATTTGGGGTTGGGGCCCATAGTTTAGTGACCTCACCCACGCTAAGGTGCCTGTCTTATGCTGGTTCCTCTCTTTTTTTGCCATGGAGCCCATTACACGATGTACATCTAACGGTGGGGCTCTGTAGCAAAAAGGGAGAGGAAGCGGCATACACTGCCGCTGCAGCAACATGCGAAATCTAAGCAATGCCTCAGGTAAAAGTGAATTTATTCGAGAATGAAGCATGTAAACCCTGCTTTGTCCCGAATTCATTTCATACCCCATTAGATCTGGACCTTCCTGAAAAGCCCAGGTCTAAAGAGGTATAGGGCCTGTGGGGACTCACCCACAGGTACCGTGTTTCCCCGAAAATAAGACAGTGTCTTATATTAATTTTTGCTCCCAAAGATGCTCTAGGTCTTATTTTCAGGGGATGTCTTATTTTTCCATGAAGAAGAATTCACATTTATTGTTGAACAAAAAATATATGAACATTTATTATATACTGTACAGTAGTTGTCATCACAAACCAGCATAACCAGACAAACTCTGAATCCTATCAAGAATTTCTTATTACTTAAATGTATATTTAAATGTATAATTATGTATATTTTAATGGATATTCTTAATTTTATTGTAATTTTTAATCTTGATGGATTTTTAAATTTGATGACAACTGTTTTTAATGTGTATGTTTATATTGTAAGCCGCCCTGAGTCCCCTGATGGGTGAGAAGGGCGGGGTAGAAGTGATGTAATAAATAAAATAATAAATAAATTACTACCATTATTTCCATGTATATGGTACATACATTTATTGATCCTGCATGCTCTGGTGTTCTGTTTGGCAGGCATGCTTCCAAACAAAACCTTTGCTAGGTCTTACTTTCGGGGGAGGCCTTATATTTAGCAATTCAGCAAAACCTCTACTAGGTCTTATTTTCTGGGGATGTCTTATTTTAGGGGAAACAGGGTAGTTCCATGAGTCACCATTTCCTATTTCCCACCTCACTTCTTCAATCTTCCAAAAGCCCGAAGAAGCAAAATGACACCCTCCAACCCCCCCTCCCCACAAGCTCTTAAAAGAAAAAATAATTTAGTGGGCCACAATGAAGATACTACTAGAGTCCTTCTGGGGGTAGAAATGATGCACCAGGAGACAAGAGAGTTATTTTATGCCAGATGTTAGGGATTCCTCTTCTTCAGAAGAGGAAGGGGAGCAGGAAAATGTTCATGAATCTGAGGGTGAGTTGGAATCTGAGGAGGAGACTTTGCTAATACCCTCATTTCAGGAGAGGTAAAAGTCAACAGAGCAGAGATGTCGTTCAGCTAGATTAGCTGCCAGAAATGCAGCTGAGTAATTAGGAACTGCCCTAGCAGCTGTGAGGGGACTCAGGGCTATAAAGCAGAATCAGGTGCAGCCCGCTCTTGCAGGTAACAAACTGACTCTAATGCCTTCGCTCTCCTGGTGCCTGCTTCGAATCTGCATCTGGATTTATTTCTGTTTCTTTGTCTGAAGTAAGACTGCTGTTTGATTTGGGAGTTTATCAGAGACTAAGAACTGTGCTTGCCCTATGACTTCCTTGCTTCCTTTTGCATTATTCCACTGAGTGTGCTGTACTTTTATGTTTTGCTGAAGTAAAGCAGTTTTCATTTACTTACCACAGTGTTTTAAGGCTGTTCTTGAAAGACAAAACAGGACACCAGGAGACCGAGGGAACCGTTTTTGGGCACATATTTGATTGCTGTCTGGAGGGGCCCTTATGACCTCATCAGACGGCAACCGGTTCATAGAGGGGCATGAGGAACCTGGCGCCCCATGCTCGCCTCGCCCAGCTTAAGCTGATGGTGGGAAGCATGAGCGCACATCTTCCCCCCTTGCATTTTGATGGCAACATGGGAACCCTCCTGCATTGGTCTGGCAGTGGCATGCACCAGCTCCATCCTCCTTCACCCACGGAGCTGCATCGGCATCATCAGAAGGGAGCTGGCCGGCTAAATTGGCGCATGCTGCTGAATTTAGCCCCATGTAAAGAGCCCCCCCCCAAGTGACACAGCAGGTTAAACCGCTGAGCTGCTGATATTGCTGACCGAAAGTTTGGCAGGTTCGAATCTGGGGAGCACAGTGAGCTCCCTCTTTTAGGCCCAGCTTCTGCCAACATAGCAGTTTGAAAATATGCAAATGTGAGTAGATCAATAGGTACCATTCTGGCAGGAAGGTAATGGCACTTCATGCAGTCATGCTGGCCACATGACCTTGAAGGTGTTTTGGAGCCAGCTCTTTGGCTTAGAAATGGAAATGATCACCAACCGCCAGACACGACTAGACTTAATGTTGGGAAACCTTTACCTTTACTAAAGAGGTCATAAGTCTTAGGACACAGTGGGACTTAATTCTCAGCAAACTTGCATCTGCTTGCATTGCTGGTTTAGTGAACTTCTCGAGGCAAGCTCAGGGCCTCCTTTAACATATGCATGTTAAAAGCAGTTTTATATACTAATGTGTGTTTCCCCCTACTAATTACAGAGAAATTACTGCTGCTGTGCATTGTACCATGTTTTTGAATTATTATTTTGAATTGCTTAGCAACTAAATAACATCATTGTCCACTATTGAAAAAATGGTCTTCATTAGGAGAGCACAGTCAATGCTTTATGTAGTATTTTGAATCCACCAGGCACTTCTCAGATTGTTGAATTGATTGCAAATTAATTTTTGAAAAGCCTCTATTTTTGAACCAGAAATAACGGGATGGTTTTAAATCCAGAGCTGCAAAACCTGTCTTGTTTAGTGATGTCCATTAGTGGCTTCAATTGATGAAATAGAGATTGATTTTATATTTCCGATAAAAGAAACATAGTGATGATGGCACAATGTTGAGTCTCATTTTGGTATGACTTGAATCGTACCATATCTCTTAGTAGCAATGCACTATTAATGTTTTCTTTGCATTTCCAATAGAGTTCATGAGTTTATGCTCCTCACATTTTGGTGCCTCTGATGACCTGCCTCTGTGTCAGGGTACAGGCTTAAAAATAAACTTTGTGTTCAGTAGGCAGAAAGTTGTTTTTCAGGACTTTCTTGTGTTTTCTTCTTCTCTCCAGACAGAGCCATCAAACTCTTGATCAAATTCCCAGGAGACTAATGTCTGACATCTTACCTACTTACTTGGAAATGTATTCAATAAAAACCAGTGGTCTATGTTTCCAAGTACAAGCACTGGGATGTAAGGAAAGAGCAACGGTCAGATTTCTAATGTGAAATGTAGTCCTCATTGGTCCAACATTTGAGGATACTCTGATCATGGTTAAGACTTAAAATGAGATCTGTCGGATCAGACCAAAGTTGTTTTTTGGCTAACAGCATGCTTCATATCATAATAATGCCATAGAGAGCCATGAAAGATTGTCGCAGACACTAGTTTATGGTGGTTTTGTTCCAATTGGGGACTACATGTTTGACCCCTGGCAGTTTTGCTATATTGTATGTGTTGGTTTTTTTTTAGGACGGGGACAGGGATCTCCAATACTCTTTAGAATCTGTATCAAGCTACTAGGTATGGCCATTATCTGTTTGGGGAGACATGCTGTTTGTATGCTTAATGACATTCAGCTGTATTTTCCCTTTATTTCTCAATCAAGAGAGGCCTTGCATGACCCAGGCTGGGATCCAAATGAGTATTTGTTCTGATTGAGAAAGCTTGTCAGTGGATCTAAGAGGATATAGTTTCCCTCCCCACACAGTCTATGTATGCTTACAGTTGGATGCTCTCCTTGTTCTTTCCCCCCAACAATTGACTGTATTTTTAGAAACTGCCCTGAAGGGTATCCCAACCTTCCAGAACCAATACAGAGGACACGTGGGATTGCTTCCTTCTAGATCCACTGTTGGGCTTAGTCAATTAATTCAAATACCCACTTGAGGCTTAGTTCTTCAGTGAGTATTGGTTCAGTGATGGGCTGGATGAGAAGAAATATGTCAAAGCAAAGTAGTAGAGCAGACACTGGGTATGTGGGTTGGAGGTTTACTGAATCTCCCTGGATCAACAATCTTGTCATTTGGAGGTGTTCCAGTATCAAGGAGAGGGGGAGAAAGAGATGTTCCTGAACTTACCATGGAAGCAGAAAACCATGGATAATAGTGGACCCCAAAATGCTGTAAATAAATTTCCACAGTAATTCTGAAGAGGCAGATCAATTGGTGGTACAAAATAAGACAAATGCAACCACATAGACTCCCAGCCATATTTATTTATTTATTTATTTACAGCATTTATATTCCGCCCTTCTCACCCCGAAGGGGACTCAGGGCAGATCACATTACACATATAGGCAAACATTCAATGCCTTTTAACGTAGAACAAAGACAAGACAAACATAGGCTCCGAGCGGGCCTCGAATTCATGACCTCCTGGTCAGAGTGATTCATTGCAGCTGGTTGCAGCTGGCTTGCTCTCCAGCCTGCGACACAGCCCGGGCCCTATAATAGCCATATGCCTATTAGAGCAAGAAAACCACAAAGAATGGTCATCATGGCTAAGCAGACTCGGCCACACTGTCGGTAAGTTAGGTTTTGCCCCTCTCGAGCTAATAAATAAATTTGGGGCTAAAGTGTGCTCAATTGTTTACCAAAGAGCCCTTGACATTGCTGCACAAAATGATCTTATGATCATAGCGTAAGCTAAAGCCACTCCATACCTGGCTAAATTTAAATGCAAGGTGGGCATAGAAACCTACCTATTTTTTACACTTCCTCTATATATTAGAAAACTTTTTACCCAGGCTAGATTCGAGCAACTCGACATTAAGTCTAAGCTAGGTAGACATCAGAATATCTCCTATATGAAGAGAACCTGTGGGTGCCGTGAGGTCAATGCAGAAGTGGAGGACTCAGAACACTTTTTCTTAAAATGCCCCTATTACAACAAGATTCAATCTTTCTATTTAGAGCCTCTGCTGGAGAACCATACTCATTTAGAGAATAAGGAGAAATTGAACACCCTTTTACAGGGTTCAGATAAAAACACTATTTTAAAACTGACCCTTTTTACGCAAAAAGCGCTGCCCATCCGCAAAAAGATGGAAGCGGACAGCTGTGATATTAATGCCAGTCACAAAATCCAAATTTAAAATTTACTATGGACAAGCCACTAGTTTTACTTACCCTTGCCCCCGCTTAAAAATAAAAAAAGATTATTTATTTATTTATTTATTTACATTATTTATATTCCGTCCTTCTCACCCCGAAGGGGACTCAGGGCGGATCACATTATATACATATAGGGCAAACATTCAATGCCCATATACACATAGAACCGAGACAGAGACAGATGCAGAGGCTATTTAACCTTCTCCTGAGGGGATGTTCGATTCTGGCCACAGGGGGGAGCAGCTGCTTCATCATCCACTGTGACAGCACTTCCTCATTCCAACATCGTAAATTAGTTAAATTTGCCTCCCCACTTTATAAGTGGTACCTTATTTCCTACTTGATAGATGCAACTATCTTTCGGGTTGCTAGGTCAGCAACGAGCAGGGGCTATTATTTATTTTTTAATTGAAAGGTGCTTACCCCGCCATGGACTGGCCTCGAACTCATGACCTCATGGTCAGAGTGATTTATTGCTGCAGGCTGCTCACCAGCCTGCGCCACAGCCTGCCCCAGTGGACTCTATTGAAATGAATGACTTCTGCTGGAAGTTACTATTTTTCTCTTGAGACGTAGAACTTATAAATGACTGTTTGTTCACTGATGCGTCTATGAACCATAATAAAAATTGTTGTTGTTATTGTTGTATTTTTTCATGTATTTTGTACTTCAAATAAGATATGTTCAGTGTGCATAGGAATTCATTCATTTTTTTTCAAACTATGGTCTGTTCCCCCCCCCCCCCCCCCAACAGTCCGAGGGACCGTGAACTGGCACTCTGTTTAAAAACTTTGAGATCCCCTGATCTACACTGTAGAATTATTGCAGTTTGATAGCATTTTACATGTACACTGTTCCCTCACTTATCGCAGGGGTTATGTTCCAGGAAAATCCGCAAAGTAGGGACACTATATTTATTTTAATATTTATACATTATTTTAGTAGTTATACACTATTTTAAGACTTTATCAACCAATTGTGTGTTGATAAATCGCCTCCTTCTCCTCCAGTTGCTACTTGGGCTTCTTTTCTCTCCCTTTGGCTTCTCCTTCCTCTCTTCCTTAGGCTGTAAATTGTAATTTTTTAATGATTTATTATATTCTTTTAGAGTTTATTAAAAAACCGCAAAACAGCGAATCCGGGAAAAGCGAACTGCGAAGTAGTGAAGAAACACTGTAATGGCTTTTGTTGGAGCTTGGTCCCTGCTAGCACCCTTTCCCTATAGGGGTAAGAATATGAGTGCAAACAAAAGCCAAGCTCCAACAAAACACAACAAAACAAAACATTAAAATCAAACAATTGAGGGAAAGTGTGGATCACTTTTTTCATGTCAGGAGCGACTTGAGAAACTGCAAGTCGCTTCTGCTGTGAGAGAACTGGTCGTCTGCAAGGACATTGCCCAGGGGATGCCCGGATGTTTGACGTTTTGCGATCCTTGTGGGAAACTTCTGTTATGTCCCCGCATGGGGAGCTAGAGCTGACAGAGGGAGCTCATCTGTGCTCTCCCCGGATTCAAACCGGCTACCTTCAGGTCAGCAACCCAACCTTCAAGTTAGTAGTCCAGCCAGCACAAGGGCTTAACCTATTGCACCTCCATGGGCTCCAGTGTGGGAAATGTTAGGCAATGTTGACGGACCCTACCGTAGAAAATTTTTAAAGCAGTTTCTCTAGGCATTTGCAAAGTTCTTTAGCACAAACCTATGGTAACCTCTGGGGAAGCATGCCACATAATCATCTTTTTTTCTCTTTTCTGATTCCTTCCTCCCTCCCTCCCTCCCTCCCTCCCTCCCTCCCTCCCTCTTTCTCTCTCTCTCTCTTTCTTTCTTTCTCTCGTTCTCCTTTTTTTCTTGTCACCCTCTCCCTCCGCCTTTCTCCCCCCCCACCACACATTGATGTAAAATATTAAAAGTAAATAAAAGTTATATTTTAAAAAAAGAATCAGCTGGATAACCTAGGAAACGCTTAAAGAGGATGTATTTTGTCAGATGCGGGTACTGGTTCTGTAGGTATGCGGGTGATACTGTAAATGGGATCTTAAGTGACGTCCAAGGTCAATTATTAGTTTAGGCTTATAACTTGACTGAACTTCTTCCTATATAAGGATATTTTTATTAAATTGCTGTAATGCTGTTGGATTGCTGTAATGATGTATATGGACCTATCCCTAAGTTGTTAGCTAGTATGGAATGTGGACCTTAGGTTACTGACATTTAGTTGCATGCGAGCAGCAGCAAAGATGCTGAATAAAAGGAGTAAGTGAAGGCTAGGATTTGATAGAAGGCACCATATGTGATAAAGTGGAAGACAAAGTTGACTTAAAAATCAGCTGAATCCAGGGAACAAATAGACTATGACTCTTGAATGGAATGAGAAATAGGATACTAGGGGTATCCTATTACTATGAAGAAGCACAACAGAAATAAGATGATGATCAGACAAAGGAAATTTAACTGAAAAGTGATATAGAACAAGAGCAAGACAATAGCTAAGGCAGTGGTTCTCATCCTGGGATCCCCAGATGTTTTTGGCTTACAACTCCTAGAAATCTCAGTCAGTTTAACAGCTGTTAGGATTTCTGGGAGTTGAAGGCCAAAAACATCTGGGGACCCCAGCTTGAGAACCACTGAGCTAAGGGACTATGCAGATGAATAAAAAAATATAAGACACCAAGATCATAGGAATCATTGGCATGAAGACAGGGAATATGATCTGAGATAAAGAAAATAACTCAGGGATCAAAATTAGGAATAAAAGTTGAAAATGGACCAGGTGGATGGTAAATGTCTGCATTCTGCAGGTGAAGAGGTAAAAAGGGCTTCACAGTACGGAAAAGCATATCCCCTAGCTTTAGTGACAAGCTGTGTTATGTTTTCAGTAGATTGCGTCATCTTTTTATGGCGATGTTGTGAACCACTTGGGCAAATAAGAAGTGGTATGCAAATATTTCTAATAAATAAACCAATTAATAATACCGAAGAGTGCTACTTGAGCACTCTGCCTGGTTACTCATTGCCTGAAGGCTCTTCTCCATCTGCTGCACTTTTCATTCATTTACTCTGTAACAGCTTGTTCTGCATCTGTTTTTGAAGCAGTGTGTATTAATAAAGCTGCCATAGCACCTTCCATTAAATAAAATAATAATAATAATAATATAATAATAATACCATATTAATAACGATACATTTAGTGTTACATGCATCTGTTTAAACTTAATATAGGCTAGAGCTTTGAATTAACTTGTTGATTAGCTGTCACATTACCAACACACTAGTTTTCCCTAGTGATTTCACCTAATTGAGGTTCCCCATTTAATGTTGAAGGTAAATATGCTTTAGAGAATTAGATAATTATTTGTATTTGTTAGGGCAGGATTTTCTCTTCTGTCATTTGTATTAAAATAGAAAGGTCTGAAACCTCAGGAAAAGAAATATTAGCACTGGAAAAGAAATATTCTGTTGAACAAAATAATCTGTGTACTTTCTTTGAAGAGATAGCAGGAGGGGATGGGCGAAAGAGAATTCTCTGTAGCCCAGAGTGAGGTATTTATTTATTTAATGCATATCCCTCCTTTCTCCCAGTATGGGGGTCCAAGGTGGCATACAACTTTTGAAAAACACATAATACAGTAGAGTCTCGCTTATCCAATGTAAACGGGCCGGCAGAATGTTGGATAAGCCAGGGGTCCCCAAACTTTTTAAACAGGGGGCTAGTTCACAATCCCTCGGACCATTGGAGGGCCAGACTATAGTTGGCCACCAAGCAACAATAATAATAATAATAATAATAATAATAATAATAATAATAATATCAGGACCTCAAGATCAAACTTCAAAGGCTCTGGCAGAAACCAGTGCAGGTGGTCCCGGTGGTGATTGGCACATTGGGTGCCTTGCCAAGAGATCTCAGCCGGCATTTGGAAACAATAGACATTGACAAAATCACGATCTGCCAACTGCAAAAGGCCACCCTACTGGGATCTGCACGCATCATCCGAAAATACATCACACAATCCTAGACACTTGGGAAGTGTTCGACTTGTGATTTTGTGATATGAAATCCAGCATATATATCTTGTTTGCTGTGTCATACAACATAATAATAATAATAATAATAATAATAATAATAATAATAATAATAATAATAGAGAAGAGGAGAACCCTTGGGTCATTTAGCCCAACCCCCTTCTGCCTTTGTGGCATGGGGGCACGATAAATGGCTTCGATGGGCCACATGTGGCCCCCGGGCCTTAGTTTGGGGACCCCTGGGATAAGCGAATATGTTGGATAATGAGGAGAGATTAAGGAAAAGCCTATTAAACATCAAATTAGGTTATGATTTTACAAATTAAGCACCAAAAAACCCATGTTATACAACAAATTTGACAGAAAAAGTAGTTCAATACACAGTAATGCTATGAATTGTATTTACGAATTTAGCACCAAAATATCACGATGTATTGAAAACATTGACTACAAAAATGCGTTGGATAATCCAGAACATTGGATAAGCGAGTGCTGGATAAGTGAGACTCTACTGTATAACAAAACAACTATCCAGACTATCTCATGGGGAAAATTTGGGGGCAGCCATAACCTATGTTTCTTCATTCTCCCATGGTGGTAATACAGGTTATCGAGCACCTGTGGTGATTGGAAGATATCAGATAAATGTAGTTTCTGGTTGCTTGAGGGTATCCAGCAGTTGAATCTCTTCCAGCAGCTCATTCAACAAGCATCTGAAGAAAAAGTCCTATCGTTGACAGTTGCCAGCCTGGTCCTGGCTGATTGAAGTAAATGCCACCCAGAAGACCTGAATGTAACAGAACAAATTATGCAGAGGGTGATCCTGTAGGAAACCTGGACCAAAATCATATAAGGCAGTGGTTATCAACCTGTGGATCCCCAGATGTTTTGGCCTTCAACTCTCAGAAATCTTAACAGCTTGTAAACTGGCTGCAATTTCTGAGAGTTGTAGGCCAAAACACCTGGGGATCCACAAGTTGAGATCCACTGATATAAGACCATTACTAGATCAAACATTAACATGGGTCCCTTCTACCTGAAAATGCGGGCTTGATCAGGCACCCCATCAGTCAAGTGAGTTTTTCAATGTCAATCCCAAGCGATCAGCTCGATCTAAAGAGCCCATCTCATCAAGGTCAGCTTGCTCATTTTTTCGCTGAGACTCATTATCAGGCTGAGAACATTCCATCCTCCCTTCCTCCTTTCCCGAGTCAGTGTGCACCTGGCTGGGTTCAGTAGTTTCAGAGTCATCAACACCAACCCTCTCTGTGGGAAATTGAACTTGCATTCTTTGTTCCTCATCTTCTAAAGTTACAGGCCTTTCGGGGATATTCTGAATCTGAACCCCTGTTTCCTCATCAGAGTCAATCCTAGATTCTAGCTGAGTCACAAAAGTTTAGCATCATTTATTATTGGAATGGTTGGCTTCAGGGATAAGAACAGACAAAAATATATACTACAAATGCCATAGGGTTTATATGCATATCAGGACCTCATCACATGGGGCTAGAGCTCTGTCGTATGACGCTCCCAGGATGGAGCCAGAATGGACCTTTCTGGAGCCCATCACATGACGCAGGGCTACTTTTGGTAGGGCCCCATCCGGGCATAGGACGGAGCCCTGACAACATGATGACTACCCATGTTCTCATTAGTTAAGCAGGGGATGGTACGGGGGAAGCCAGGCAGCAACAGTTTTCCCCATGTGATGGGGAAGGAGGTGATGTGGGGTACTTAATTCCGGTTTCCCCTGCTGCCCGACAGATTTGTCCCGCTGTCCCCCAGCTTAAGGACCTCAATGTGATGAGTTCCTTCCTTAGTCAAGGTACACCTGCATCAGATGATCTGAAAAGATGCTGAACTTCAAAAAAAAAATATAGTACGTATGCACACAGGAATACTTGTTTAAGAAAGCACCCCATATCTGTCTCTAAAGGCAAAATTGGAGTCTTGTTTTTCTAGGTGGAGATCAGATACAAATTAGGTGTTGTCCTTGTAAATAGGGGTAGTTTGCTCATATGATGCAACATATCTGGATGAGGATTCTGGATGAATGGATTTTAATCTTGGACATTCTTAAAATTTTATATAATGTGATTTTATTTTGTAATGGTATCTGTTTTATATGAACTGTTGTTTTGTAGATTGTTTTATATGAATTGTTGTTTTTACATTGTTTTTAGGCATTGAATTTTTGCCTATTTACTTTAAGCCGCTTTGAGTCTCCTTGGAGAGAAAGGCAGGGTAAAAGTGATGTAAATAAATAAATAAAATAAATTATTGTTGCATTTGCTCCCAAGGTATCCTGAGAGCACAGATGATTTGGGTTTCATCTTACATGCTCTTGGGTTTTTTGAGTGGCAGAGGAACATTAGAATGCCTTCTTAATTATTGGAATATGTAGATTACAGTCTTCTATTGTCTGTGTGAATGTTATTGGATTGATATGTGGGGCTGGTTCTGATACACTTATCAGCATAAGCCTTCTACATGCTGTTCTATGTTTATCTAGGGCTTTTATGCCAACAGTGTACCAGTGCTATGTGCAGATAATCTACTTTGCGTCTTGGTTGTGAGAAAAAAGTGGGATACAGATGATGATGATGATGATGATGATGTAGTATAAGATGTGATAGTAAGGAGGCAGCCCTGCCCTGACATTAATGTGGCCTTCCTCCTCCTTCCAGGATTTATTCACAATTAATGTGGATACTATAGAAAGGTGAATCCTACCTTTTTAGACTTCCTTAAAAGAAAAAAAAATACATCAAAACTCAATACATGGCTGAGGAGTGTACAGAAAAGCTAGTAGTGCTCTTTACAACATGTGAGCAATGTATGAATAAGGTCCATACTAGTGTCCTTGGGACATTTCTTTTTCATGAAGCACTGGGCAACAGGTCTCAATGCTCATCTTATCAACTGTGACATTCCATTTACTGGGGGATTTATTGACAGAAACTCAGTGCTTGCTTGCACACAACAGAGCAATTGGCTAAAATTAGGGCAGTAAGTGTCACTTTATCACTGTGTATCTTCCAGTTGAAGTTGACTTGTGACCTTTTGGCCTCCCTATATTTATTATTTCAGTGCAGTATGCAGTGTTTTTCATAGGTAATAAAACATGTTTCTTACCATTTCAGTAAAACATTATGCATGCTAATGTGGCATATAATCCCACTCCCTCTCCAAACATGTTCATCAGGTGTACGTATAAAAGGAAAATATATTTAGCCAGTTGCTAATGTATCGCCAAGCAATGTCAGGATTTGGTCAAGATGGCAAAGATGATTAATGAGAAAGAACACATGGGATTGAAGAGTCTGAAGGCAATTTTAAGGAAAATATGTTTGAAGCAGTTTATGTACACTGAACCATCAGAAAGAAAGGTATTGTTGACAGTTTCAGATTTTGGAGTACTAGTATTTCAGATTCAAAATTCAAGATAAAAGATGCTCAGTCTATATCAAAGCATGTAGTTTTACTACTTCCCATGGTGCTGCTGAAACATGACATCTTCAGCATGGAATTACTAAGTGTATGGTCTTTCCTTACTTAACTAATCTACATTAATTTTATATATGAATTTTCCCCTCATATGTTTGCAGGTCTTTGCAAATCCTTTATACATATAGATCCATGTACCTGTGTATCTGTAGCCATACACATACATTATTTTTATATATGAATTTACCCTCATATGTCTGCAAGTCTCTGCAAATATCTATATAAAGAGAGATGTCTGGATAGATATGAATATATTCTTACCTAGCTATGTATAGGGCTTGGAAATATTACAGGGGGGAAATGAACACACACACACACACATATATAGACATATCTAGATAGATATGAATGTGTGTGTGTGGCTTGCAAATATTGTAGGGGAAATGCACACACACACACACACATAGGGGGGTTTGCAAATGTTTCAGGGGGAAATGCATATGTGAAATTAGTATATATAATTATAGATTTATATCTAGCTCTGCATTGTTTATGTAGGCTTTGAATGTTTACCTGTTACTATGTTGGAAGCCGGCCTGATTCCTCATGGGGAGATAGGGTGGGATCCAAATGATGTTTATTATTATATTATTATTATTATTATTATTATTATTATTATTATTATTATTATTATTATTGATACCATATTTTTGTTGCCCCTACTTTTCCACTTATAGAGCTAGTTTATTGTTTTTCTTTGAAATACGGTAAATATTCAAAAACATTTAACCTACTGATGCCTCGATTAATGAAATTTTATTGGTATCTATTTATATTTTGAAATTTACCCATAGCTGCTACATTTCCCACCCTCGGCTTATACTCGAGTCAATAAGTTATCCCAGTTTTTTGTGGTAAAATTAGGTGCCTCGGCTTATATTCGGGTCGGCTTATACTCAAGTATATACGGTAGGTGGTTATGGCCGGTGCCTATGTATGTTAATCCTTGATGGTGTTTGTTTTCAAACAACATCTTATAGGAATGGAACAGATGAACAAAAACGTATTTATTTATTCGGTGCTTCAGCTTCTACTAAGGAACATATAAACTTAATAAACTTAATTTAGTGTCCCACTCACTGCTCTCATTGTTATTCACTGCTTGGAAGATTTCCTTTTAACAGTAATAATTAGTTCCTGTAACAGTGATGTAAAAGGATTCTTGGTAGCTCAGTCCTTTGAATGCTATAAAATTATTTTTATTGTTATTTTATTGTTTTATCCCACTCCCACCCTCCCCTCCTTGTATATGCAATTTATTCAGCAAACGACAGAAGTTATATTTGAAATATCAATCTCAATCTTACTTTTTCCACTCCACATCTTTGCACATTCTCAAAATAATTCCTAACTGGTTCCCACATCCTCTTAATTATTGTAACAAATTGGTATAAGTATATAGTTAATATGTTAAATGTGGAAATAACAAATTGCCAATGGAACAATATGGATAAAATTGAAAAGGTTAGAATGCTATAAAATTCTTACCAAAAAATGTAAAATGTCCTGGAAAAGTAACTTTGAAAGGTAACTGAAAACCATGAAAAACATTTCATTAATAAAGCCATGCTGTTCTCCTTCATTTTGCGTATTTTGAAATATAACTTTGTGATACTTATGTGAACAAAAGGTCACAGAGGGAATACAAAGGACACTGTGTTACATCATCTCACTCATTTTGAGTTCTGCTGTCACCCCTGCACTCACAGACACCAAAATAGTTCTTCCTATGAAAGTCTGTTTCTCATAAACAAACTCATCTCATGGTTACATGCCACTCACCAGAGGTCCCTTCTCAACACATTCAATTTTGTAGTATTCTCCTCTCTCACTAGAGGTCCTCTATGAACCATCCAGCCTCTTTTTTCTCTCTTCACTGTTCAAGATGTTTTCAATATTTCATTACATATTAATAGATATAAAAGGTTGTCGCTCTTGATCAGAAACTTGAGAGACAAGTGTTTTTATACAGAGGTTTTACCGTGTAGTTGCACTGGTTCATTCATGGAATTTTATAAATGTTGCGTGACTTTTACATGATGCCACCTACCCATGATTTATGGTTGTATCTTCAGATCATTTCTGATTTATGGAGGTCCTAATGCAAACCCCTATGATGGAGTTTTCTGAGGCTACAAGTTCATGACTCACCCAAGATCACTCAAGAAGTTTCCATTGCCAAATGGGAATCTGAATCTGGACTCCAGAGTAGAAGTCCAGTGCTTGAACCACTGCACCACAACCTCCTGTATTTTCCAGCTAATTCTTCTGTCTCTTTTCTCTGGTGGAATAGCTGTTCAATGCCAGGAGCTCTTTGTCTGTAATAACCCAATGATTAAAGTGAACACCCGTTCCCTGTCTTTTTTTTTTTTACTGAATCATTTGAAGTTGGGGTGACACAGAGGTCTTCATCAAGCTGATGGCCAAGTTCACTTTTCTTTGTGAGAAGATAGTGAATTGCATGCTGACTCTGTTTTGTCTTTTTTCAGGTCCAGATACTTCGATCAAACCTAAGCTGGGTCCTGTAGAGCTAACAGTGATTATAACTGTGCCGGTATGTGTCTTGTGTGTGGTTTTAATGCTGGCTGTGTACACATGCCAAGGCCACAACTGCAAACTGAGGAAGAAAAGAAGGCCCAATATTGAAGAACCACTCTCTGAATGCAATCTAGTGAATCCAGGGAAAACCCTCAAAGATCTCATTTTTGATATGACAACATCTGGTTCTGGATCAGGTACATGTGTGCATTTGGAAGAATCAGAACTTGCATGAGTTCCATATCCATGTGTAAATGTATGCTCCAGATGGACGACAATAAATAGCCAAAACCCAATACATCCCAAAATACATCCCAAAACATCAAAACTTACAAAATCAAGGCAGACCTTTAACCATCTGTATCAAGGAGAAGGGAATGTACAGCAATTGTGTAGTAATGTGTGCAGGTTGAGTACCAAAACCTATCCTTCAATTCTAAATACAGTAGAGTCTCACTTATGCAAGCTAAATGGGCCTACAGAGGCTTGGATAAGCGAATATCTTGGATAATCTGAATTAAGATTTCTCATTCTTTAATGCAGAACTTTCCAAACATTTCATGTTGGTGACATGCTTTTTAGACATGCACAATTTCACAACACAGTAATTGAATTTTTCTAGCAAACGAGATGAAACCAAACTCTTATAAGAGATACAGACACATACATAATTTGTAATCACGAAATGCATGGGGTCACAACATATTTCACAAAACCTTTCATTTATATTTTTAAAAATATGATTTGTAAGAAAATAACCTACAGTAGAGTCTCACTTATCCAGGCTAAACAGGCCGGCAGAACCTTGGATAAGCGAATATCTTGGATAATAAGGAGGGATTAAGGAAAAGACTATTAAACATCAAATTAGGTTATGAATTTACAAATTAAGCACCAAAACATCATGTTATACAACAAATTGGACAGAAAAAGTAGTTCAATACGCAGTAATGTTATGTTGTAATTACTGTATTTACGAATTTAGCACCAAAATATCACGATATATTGAAAACATCGACTACAAAAATGGCTTGGATAAGCCAGAAACTTGGATAAGCGAGGCTTGGATAAGTGAGACTCTACTGTAATGGGAGCTGCTGTAGACCTGTTTCTTCCTGTGTTGTGAGATTCCAAACCCAAATAAAAATAGGGTTGTTGTATGTTTTCTGTGCTGTATGGCCATGTTCCAGAAGTATTCTCTCCTGACGTTTTGCCCACATCTGTGGCAGGCATCCTCAGAGGTTGTGTGTCACAACCTCTGAGGATGCCTGCCATAGATGTGGGCGCAACATCAGGAGAGAATACGTCTGGAACATGGCCACATTGCCTGGAAAACATACAACAACCCTGTGATCCCTGCCATGAAAGCCTTCGACAACACATCAAATAAAAATGTGTCATTGAAAGAAATCCCTCCTGTGATACAATTGCCTCATCAACTAGGCAGGAAAGATGAACTAGAATTGTTTGTTGATTTTCTCCCTCCCTCCCTTCTTCTATGCCATTTCACATGTTAAGAAGTCCAAAAGTGCTTTTCAGTGAGCTGGGAGGCATTATATATACAATTTTATAATAGAAGAAACAACATAATAATTTGTGGTTGTTATTGTTTTGTGCCATTCTTGCTATGAATAAGGCAACCCTATCATCAGAATTTGTCCAGAGGAGGTTTGACTTTGCCTTCCTCAAAGGCTGAGCACCACGTTATGGTTAACCAACCTGACACTTGACTAGAGCATGAGTAATAGTTCCTCAGCTAGTTCCTTCAATACTCTTGGATGTAGCTGATCTGGTTCAAGTCCCCAGGGCCAGATCAGCTACATCCAAGAGTATTGAAGGAACTAGCTGAGGTTATTTCAGAACCACTGACAATTATCTTTGAGAGTTCTTGGAGAACAGGAGAAGTCCCAGCAGATTGGAGGTGGGCGAATGTGGTCCCTATCTTCAAGAAGGGAAAAAAGAACGACCCAAACAATTACCGTCCGGTCAGTCTCACATCGATACCAGGCAAGATTCTGGAAAAGATCATTAAGGAAGTGGTCTGCAAACACTTAGAAAAGAATGCGGTCATTGCTAATAGTCAACACGGATTTACCAAAAACAAGTCATGCCAGACTAATCTGATCTCTTTTTTCGATAGAGTTACTGGTTGGGTCGATACAGGGAATGCTGTGGATGTAGCGTACCTGGATTTCAGTAAGGCCTTTGACAAAGTCCCCCACGACCTTCTGGCAAACAAATTAGTAAAATGTGGGCTAGACAAAACTACAGTTAGGTGGATCTGTAATTGGCTAAGCGAACGAACCCAAAGGGTGCTCACCAATGCGTCGTCTTCATCTTGGAAAGAAGTCACGAGTGGAGTGCCGCAGGGCTCCGTCCTGGGCCCGGTTCTGTTCAACATCTTTATTAACGACTTAGACGAAGGGTTAGAAGGCACGATCATCAAGTTTGCAGATGACACCAAACTGGGAGGGATAGCTAACACTCCAGAAGACAGGAGCAGAATTCAAAATGATCTTGACAGACTAGAGAGATGGGCCGAAACTAACAAAATGAAGTTCAACAGAGATAAATGCAAGATACTTCATTTCGGCAGAAAAAATGGAATGCAAAGATACAGAATGGGGGTCGCCTGGTTAGACAGCAGTGCATGTGAAAAAGATCTTGGAGTCCTTGTGGACAACAAGTTAAACATGAGCCAGCAATGTGATGCGGCTGCTAAGAAAGCCAATGGGATTTTGGCCTGCATCAATAGGGGAATAGCATCTAGATCCAGAGAAGTCATGCTCCCCCTCTATTCTGCCTTGGTCAGACCACACCTGGAATACTGTGTCCAATTTTGGGCACCACAGTTGAAGGGAGATGTTGACAAGCTGGAAAGCGTCCAGAGGAGGGCAACTAAAATGATCAAAGGTCTGGAGAACAAGCCCTATGAGGAGAGGCTTAAAGAACTGGGGATGTTTAGCCTGCAGAAGAGATGGCTAAGAGGAGACATGATAGCCATGTACAAATACGTGAAGGGAAGTCATAGGGAGGAGGGAGCAAGCTTGTTTTCTGCTGCCCTGCAGACTAGGACACGGAACAATGGCTTCAAACTACAGGAAAGGAGATTCCACCTGAACATCAGGAAGAACTTCCTCACAGTGAGGGCTGTTCGGCAGTGGAACTCTCTCCCCCGGACTGTGGTGGAGGCGCCTTCTTTGGAGGCTTTTAAGCAGAGGGTGGATGGCCATCTGTCAGGGGTGCTTTGAATGCGATTTCCTGCTTCTTGGCAGGGGGTTGGACTGGATGGCCCATGAGGTCTCTTCCAACTCTACTATTCTATGATTCTATGATTCTAATAGACACACTGCCAGCTCCTTTCTTACCCGTGTTGCCTGAGTTGGGTAAGAAAAAGTGCAGCTGCGTAAGTTCTTCTGATGATCTAAAAATAGACTCTTCACTTGTGCTCCAGTTCATGAGATGTTGCAAAGGTTGGCCACAGTTCAGAACACACTGGTGTCATGTGAAAAATTCTGTTTGTTATTGTGTGTTTTCGAGTTACTTTTGACTTATAGGACAAACCTCTCATGGATTTTTTGGGGGGACCTGAAAGTGTGTGACTTGTTCAAAGTCACCAGTGAGTTTAATACCTGAAAATGGAATCAAACTCTGATCTTTAATTGCAGTCCAACATTCAAGCCTCTATGGCACACTGGCTTTCTATTACAGTAGAGTCTCACTTATCCAACATAAACGGGCCGGCAGAACGTTGGATAAGCGAATATGTTGGATAATAAGGAGGGACTGAGGGAAAACCTATTAAACATCAAATTAGGTTATGATTTTACAAATTAAGCATCAAAACATCATGTTATACAACAAATTTGACAGAAAAAAGTAGTTCAATACGCAGTAATGCTATGTAGTAATTACTGTATTTATGTATTTAGCACCAAAATATCATGATGTATTGAAAACATTGCCTGCAAAAGTGCGTTGGATAATCCAGAATGTTGGATAAGCGAGTGTTGGATAAGTGAGACACTACTGTACCTTGTTTTTAAATCCTACCTCCAGTACAATACCTGTCAGGGCTTTAGCGGGGGGCAGGCGGGCGGTTGAGGGGTTCAACCCCCCCCCCCCGAAATATTTCAGGTTGTTTTTTTTTAAAATCCTGATTTATTCATGAAATTTAACTGATTATCCAAATCCCCATGAGTGTCCGCTGAAGTGTATCAGTCTTGAGTGTCCACTGAAGTTTATCGATGTAGCCTGATTTCTAAATTATTTTGCATTATGGAACTATTCTTCATGATTCACTAAAAAAAAGTTTCAAATCCCCCCCCCCCCATTTTTTTGGTTATAGCCCTGCCAGGCTATAAGGATTATAGGTAGAATCTCATCTATTAATGGTATAATAGACACATCAGTGTATATTGTACAGTTGTTTGGATTTATAGTGCCATACCAAATAGACTTCTAATTTGTCATGAAGATTCAATATGGTATATTATCCAGAACAGTTGTGTAGTATTGTACATCTCTTGTTTCTTCTCTGAGGCACATCCTGTTCTTGAAATGTATATAAATACAACCCCCTCTCTCCCATATCTATGGATTCTGCATCCAAATAATCTTAAAACAAACCTTGATTTTGCTATTTTATATAAGGGATGCAGTTTACGGCACCATTGTACAGTAGAGTCTCACTTATCCAACACAAACAGGCCGGCAGAATGTTGGATAAGCGAATATGTTGGATAATAAGGAGGGGTTAAGGAAAGGCTATTACACATCAAATTAGGTTATGGTTTTACAAATTAAGCACTAGAACATCATGTTATATAACAAATTTGACAGAAAAAGTAGTTCAATACGCAGTAATGCTATGTAGTAATTACTGTATTTACGAATTTAGCACCAAAATATCATGATGTATTGAAAACATTGACTACAAAAATGCGTTGGATAATCCAGAATGTTGGATAAGTGAGACTCTACTGTATATGATAGGACTTGAACATCTACAGATTTTGGTATCCATGAGAAGTCTTGGAACTCAACCCCAGTGGATATCAAGGGCTCTCTGTACATATGTATTCCTTGCCTCTTAAATAAGTAACAAGAAAAATGACTTAAAGGCAAACAAATAATATCGACTTCTTAGAACCACTGTAATTTGGGGGAGAAAAATTATTAGTCAGGACAAAAACATCCCAAATGCCCTTAGTTACAAATATCTGCCTTTAACATAGTCTGTGTATATCTCCATTGACATCACATTTACCAGGAAAAAGTATTGTCTTTCCAGTGATATCTGGCTCTAAGCCAAATATGGAAGAGGCCCATGATTATTCAACTATAGCAACTGAAGTCTTTGCAGGATTTCTAGACTGTTTTATGTATATTTGTGAAATACAGATGTTTGTTTCAAAGATCAGGGTCATGCTGACAGTTCATGGGTGTTTCTTGAGCCAGAAATTTGAAAATGGTTTTGAAATAAGTGTAGATTGAGATTAATGTTCTTGCTTCACGCCATGCCTTATGTGTCTTGAGGACAGGACTTGACATTTCATTTCTTCTAGGCTGAATATATCTTAAAGTTCTGGCCTCCCAGAGGACCAATTGGTCAATTGTCTTTCTTAAAATAGAATTAATTTTAATGGCACTATTTGTTAATCTTGATTAGCACCTTCAACACTTTCCATAGCCACTGCCTTTATCAGGCACCAATAGGGATTTGGAAAGAAAGAAAAAAATATATATATATATATATATATATATATATATATATATATATATTTATTCATTCTTTCCTTTCCTTTCCTTACTTAGTTTATCCATACCTCACAACCTCTGAGGATGCCTGCCATAGATGTGGGTGAAACGTCAGGAGAGAATACTTCTGGAACATGGCCACAACCCCCCCCCAAAAAAAAACCCTCCCCAAAGCAGGAAAAAAGACCCCCACCATTTATTTGCGAGCCTTCACAACTACAGCCCTCATTCTGGATGCTATAATTTTATCAGTCCCACATTTTAAATAATCGAAGATTGAAATGACCACAACAAACATTCTCTATCAATCTCTGGAGAGTCAGATAAAATTTGCTGTTGATATGAGATGTGATCCCATAATATGTGATTAAGATGGGTGGGTATTTTCCACCATTAACGTTCATAATATACATTGAATGAATGTATCAGTACATACAGAAAATCTATAAACACTAGCTGTGCCTGGCCACGCGTTGCTGTGGCGAAGTATGGTGGTATGGGAAATAAAGTATTGAGGAATTTGGTGGTAGTTAAGGTAAAGGGTAAAGGTTTTCCCCTGACATTAAGTCCAGTGGTGTCTGTCTCTGGGGGTTGGTGCTGATCTTGAGTCTACACTGCCATATAATCTAGTTGAAATCAGATAATCTGTATTTTATAGGCAGTGTGGAAGAGGCCGGATTGAAGTGGCCCTGGGCTGAGTGGGTTGCTAGGAGACCAAGTGGGTGGAGGTTAGCCTTCTAACTGACAGCAGACCAAGTGGGTGGAGCTTAGCCTTCTAACTGGCAGCAATTGGATAAAAACAATTATCCCTCTCCCTCTAATTAGGACTTTATTTTTCTTTTCTTTTTGTTGTATGAACGTAGAGGCATGGATGACGGGTTGTGCTGCCAAGTTTAGTGTTTCTGGGATGTGTAGTTTTGTTGTTTTGTCCTAGGCCAAAATTTCATTTCCCTTTTATATATATAGATGTCTTTTAAAATGATGCATTTGAATGACAGACAACCCTAAACCTTGTCAGCCCACTTAATGAAATTAGATATTTTTAATTCCCACAACTGGGAATAAGGCTGTTATTCTAAGGCCCCTTCCACACAGTTGAATAAAATCCCACATTTTCTGCTTTGAACTGGGATATATGGCAATGTGGACTCAGATAACCCAGTTCAAAGCAGATTTTGTGGGATTTTCTGCCTTGATATTCTGGGTTATATGGCTATGTGGAAGGGCCCTCAGTTCTCATTAGGGTGCTTGTGGGAATAATTTTTACCCCATCAGGCCCACAATGTCCCTGTTATATTTCTGCAAGCCTCAGAAGACCTCCATGTCAATAGAAGGCATACAACTGAAGAGGAATCTGCTTTATGCAATGAGGATTGTCCTACTAATTTTAACACATTATGAATTTTATAGATCAGAGGTAGCTTCTGTACTGGAAATATTGTGAGACACTGATATTTCGTAGGTTTTAATGAAATTTTAAATAGTGAAGACTATATTATACAAACATTTGTATTTCTGTGTTGTCGAAGGCTTTCATGGCCGGGATCACAGGGTTGTTGTATGTCTTTCGGGCTGTGTGGCCATGTTCCAGAAGTATTCTCTCCTGACGTTTCGCCCACATCTATGGCAGGCATCCTCAGAGTTTGTGAGGTATGGATAAACTAAGTAAGGAAAGGAAAGAATATATATCTGCATAGAGTCCTTTGTCACTGGGAAGCCAGCATTAATGCTTCAATTAATCACCCTAATTAGCATTGGAAAGATTTTGTCTCTTGCCTGGGGGCATCCTTTGTTCAGTCATTATCTGTCCTCTGCCCTCAGAGTGTTGGTTCCCATCTATTGTTTTGATTTTAGAGTTTTTTAATACTGGTAGCCAGATTTTGTTCATTTTCATGGTTTCTTCCTTTCTGTATTTCTGTCGACAGGTTTACCTCTGCTTGTGCAAAGAACAATTGCCAGGACTATTGTTCTCCAGGAATTAGTAGGAAAAGGTCGATTTGGTGAAGTCTGGCGTGGAAAATGGTGTGGTGAAGATGTAGCTGTGAAGATCTTCTCCTCAAGAGATGAGAGGTCTTGGTTTCGTGAAGCAGAAATCTATCAGACAATCATGCTGAGGCACGAGAATATCTTGGGGTTTATTGCTGCTGATAACAAGGGTAGAGTACTTCCAAACAGTTTCACAATGTTTGTCCGGTGCTGGATTTGCGTGGTGGATTTTTTTTTTCTTGGGCGCTCATGGGAGAGAAGGATTTATGGAAAAAGATTGAGATGCGTAATTCTACTTGTACAACAGATTAGGAAAGCCTGATTTATGGATATCTGGAGTTAGTGAAGAAAGATAAGTTGCATTCCGTGGTACTTCAGCAAACTCCTCATAGTTGACCCTAACATTACACAGAATCAGGCAGCTGTCTAAAGGATAACCTCTGGCCTGCTTCTCCTGAGCTCCCCGGTCATTCTTCTCTGTCTGGGGATGGAGCTGTGTTAGTCACTTAATAATGTCCACTTAAACTCTTCTGTTCCTTCAAGTATGCAAAACATCATTCCACTATCATATGGTAGTTGTCCCTCACAGGGAATGGAGAAAGGGTGCCATAATAATAATAATAATAATAATAATAATAATAATAATAATAATAATAATAATAATAATAAAAGATCTCAGCCGGCATGGAGTTTGGCTTGGACAAATGTTCGACAGTGGCATTGAAGAAGGGAAAAATCATTGAAAGTGAGGGCATAAATATGCCTAATGGCCAAACAATAAAGTGTCACCAGCCAGAGGCCTATAAATATCTGGGCATATTACAGCTGGACAACATCAAGCATGAACATGTGAAGACTGTGGTCAGTAAAGAATACACACAAAGGGTCAGAAAAATTCTCAAAAGCAAACTCAATGGAGGCAACACCATCAAAGCCATAAACACCTGGGCCATACCTGTCATAAGATATACTGCTGGCATCATAAACTGGACACAGATGGAATTGGACAATTTGGACAGAAAAACAAGAAAACTCGTGACCATTCATCATTCACTGCACCCTCGCAGTGATGTTGACTGGCTATATCTGCCTAGAAGATCAGGGGTCAGAGGACTCTTACAAGTAAAACAAGCAGTCAAAGAAGAAGAACATGCCCTGGCAGAATATGTAAAGCAAAGTGAAGAACCTGCTCTGATTGAAGTAAAAAATCAGAAACTCCTCAAAGAACAGCAGACAAAAAACCTGTACAAGAAAATCGCACTACAAACTAGAGCTGACAGCTGGCACAACAAAACATTGCATGGAAAATTCCTTGACAAAATTGAAGGAAAAGCTGATAAGGAGAAGACCTGGCTCTGGCTCACGAATGGGACCCTGAAGAAGGAGACAGAAGGCCTGATCCTTGCAGCCCAGGAGCAAGCCATCAGAATAAATGCAATTAAGGCCGAGATCGAAAAATCAGCTGATGACCCAAAATGCAGACTGTGCAAGGAAACCGACGAAACCATTGATCATCTCCTCAGCTGCTGTAAGAAAATTGCACAGACAGACTACAAACAGAGGCACAACTACGTGGCCCAAATGATTCATTGGAACTTATGCCTCAAGTACCACCTCCCAGCAGCAAAGAACTGGTGGGATCACAAACCTGCAAAAGTATTGGAAAATGAACATGCAAAGATACTGTGGGACTTTCGAATCGAGACTGACAAAGTTCTGGAACACAACACACCAGACATCACAGTTGTGGAAAAGAAAAAGGTTTGGATCATTGATGTTGCCATCCCAGGTGACAGTCGCATTGACGAAAAACAACAGGAAAAACTCAGGACCTCAAGATTGAACTTCAAAGACTCTGGCAGAAACCAGTGCAGGTGGTCCCGGTGGTGATCGGCACACTGGGTGCCGTGCCAAAAGATCTCAGCCGGCATTTGGAAACAATAGACATTGACAAAATTACGATCTGCCAACTGCAAAAGGCCACCCTACTGGGATCTGCGCGCATCATCCCAAAATACATCACACAGTCCTAGACACTTGGGAAGTGTTCGACTTGTGATTTTGTGATATGAAATCCAGCATATCTATCTGGTTTGCTGTGTCATAATAAAATATAATAAAGATCTCAGCCAGCATTTGGAATAATAGACATTGACAAAATCACGATCTGCCAACTGCAAAAGGCCACCCTACTGGGATCTGCACGCGTCATCCGAAAATACATCACACAGTCCTAGACACTTGGGAAGTGTTCGACTTGTGATTTTGTGATACGGAATCCAGCATATCTATCTTGTTTGCTGTGTCATAATAAAATATAATAATAATAATACTAATAATAATAATAATAATACTTTATTTTTATATCCTGCTCCCATCTCCCCCAGGGAGACTCGGGGCGGCTCACATGGGGAACAAGCCCAATGTCACATGTAATAAACAGTCATACATTAAAAACAATATAAACAATGTAAACAATAAAACCATAAAACAGGATAGAACAGCATATCAGAACAATGAGTCTGAGCATAGTGCAATATATATAGAGGCAAAAATTATACAGGTGTTTCTCTCAAGTTACAACTTTATTTGTAGAAAACAAGGTCAGGTTTATAAAATGCAGCAACACAAACTGTATTGTAATCTAGATGTTTAATGCTGTCAAAAATCTTGTCCTTTGTCTGAGATGGCAACATTGTCTTGTGCTCTACCTGGTATTGTCAGTACAGTAAAACCCCATAACTGTGGGACCCATATCTGTGGCTTCCAGGGGAAAATGGTCTCTTTATAAATTTGCTTGGCTTCCCCTGGAAATCACCATAGAGCTGTGTTGGAGGGTCTAGCATATTTCTAGACAGAATACCTCTTCAAGATAACTCTTTGGTATGCTGGGACTCGAGGTCAGTAGCTTAATGGTGTTTGGTTATATCCAGTTTCAGATAGCCATGGCCTAGGATGGAATGTACCTTTCATGAATATGGGGGTCTTATGGTATTCTCATATGAACGTGGTTGATGGTCATGGTTACCATTTGAGACCCCTCATGGTTTTCCCTTCCCAAACGGACATTGGATGGTCACCAGAGAGAAAACCTATTCTCTGGTTATGCCCTGATGATCGAATTCACAATCAAGGAAATTCCTATTTGTTGCTTTGCTCATTATTCTCTAGGAGCTGGGCAATGTCTACTCTGTGTATTTGGGCTTTGGGGACATCCTTTGATAAGACTTTTTAAATATTATTTCTCATGCGAAGCCCTACTCCCTATGGTAATGGTTTTATCACTGATTTTGATACTGTATTTCATTAATTCATTGCATTTTCTGTCTACGTGCCCTGTGAAATACACAGTAAAACATTCAACATAGTGTTCCTCAACCTGGGGGCCGGGACCCCTGAAGGGGTCACAAGGGGGTATCAGAGGGGTCACCAAAGACCACCAGAAAACACACATATATGATGGTCTTAGGAACCCCTTTAAGGAGCCCCAGTGGTGACGTGTGTTAAAGCACTGAGCTGGAGACCGAAAGGTCCCAGGTTCAAACCCCGGGAGCGGCCGCTGTTAGCTCCAGCTTCTGCCAACCTAGCAGTTCGAAAACATGCAAATGTGAGTAGATCAATAGGTACCGCTCTGGCGGGAAGGTAACGGCGCTCCATGCAGTCATGCCGGCCACATGACCTTGGAGGTGTCTACGGTCAACGCTGGCTCTTCGGCTTAGAAATAGAGATGAGCACCAACCCCCAGAGTCAGACATGACTGGACTTAACGTCAGGGGAAACCTTTACCTTTACCTTAGGAACCCCTTTAGCATAGAAGTCTGAAAATTTCTCCACCTGTCCAGGGTTCTCTGGATGCAGGGAGAACTACAATTACCATCATGCTGGGTCAGTCCACTCTCCCCCAAACCCCACCAGTATTCAAAGTTGGTCATATTGGGTATTTGTGCCAAGTTTGGTCCAGATCCATCAATTGGGTGCACATTGCTCTGTCGATACGAGTGAACTATAACACTTAACCTCTGAGGTCAGTCCCCTCAAAATCCCACCAGTATTCAAAGTTTGACATGTTGGGTATGTGTGGGTATATGTGGCAAGTTTACTAGTTCCATCACCAGTTTGGTACAGAGTGTTGGTGAACTACAACTCTCAGAATTCAAAAACAGCTCCCCAAGCCCTCCAGTATTCAATGCTGGCCATGTAGGTAGTGTGCCAAGTTTGGTGCAAATCCATTGTGGGCTGGGTTCTAAGTGCTTTTTGATTGCTTGTTGTTGCTTATTTGTTCAGTCGCTTCTGACTCTTCGTGTTCTCATGGACCAGCCCATGCCAGAGCTCCCTATCAGCCGTCTCCATCCCCATCTCCTTCAAGGTGAAAACAGTCATTTCAAGGATATCATCCATCCATCTTGCCCTTGGTCGGACCTTCTTTCTTTTTCTTTCCATTTTCCCCAGCATCATTATCTTCTCCAAGCTTTCCTGTCTTCTCATGATGTGGCCAAAGTACTTCATCTTTGCCTCTAATATCCTTCCCTTCAGTGAGCAGACAGGCATTATTTTTCGGAGTATGGACTTGTTGGATCTTCTTGCGGTCCAAGTCACTCTCAGAATCTTCCTCCAACACCTCTTTGATTGTAGGTGAACTATCCCAGCAACTACAACTCCCAAATAACAAAATCAATCTCACCCAACCCTCCCAATATTCAAATGTGGGTGTATCGGGTATTTGTGCCAAGTTTGGTCCAGTGAATGAAAATACATCCTGCATATCAGATATTTACATTACGATTCGTAACAGTATCAAAATTACAGTTATGAAGTAGCAGCAAAAATAATTGTATGGTTGGGGGTCACCACAACATGAGGAACTGTATTAAGGTGTCACGGCATTAGGAAGGTTGAGAACCACTGATTCAACATTTCACTTAAAGATAATGGTGTCAGGAACAACTGTAATCATAATATACTGATGACTGAGAGCAGCATTACAGTTGAAGAATGATGAAAGGTTTAAAGTACAGTAGAACAGCATTGCCCATTTCAAACAAATTAAGGAAGCAAACAATTCCTCCTTTTAGCTTTTCTTTGGGGATTCCACAAAACTAGGTTTTGCTACCAGAAAGATTGCATCTTAAATATCCACCACCCTGGTCCTTTGTGTTTTTGGGACATGTAACTCTTTGAGTGTCTGTGTCTAACTGTAAATGGTATGGGGATTACTTGGGCATGAGATCAAGTCCTGTTGAAGGCCTAATCAAATAGAAAGGTAGGCCAATCAAATCTGAATTAGGATTTCTCATTCTTTAATGCAGAACTTTCCAAACATTTCATGTTGGTGACATGCTTTTTAGACATGCACAATTTCGCAACACAGTAATTGAATTTTTCTAGCAAACTAGATGAAACCAAACTCTTATAAGAGATGCAGACACATACATAATTTGTAATAACGAAATGCATGGGGACACAACATATTTCACAAAACCTTCTGTTTATATTTTTAAAAATATGATTTGTAAGAAAATAACATACAGTAGGTGGAGCCCCGGTGGCGAAGTGCGTTAAAGCATTGAGCTGGAGACCGAAAGGTCTCAGGTTCAAACCCCGGGAGCAGTGTGAGCGGCCGCTGTTAGCTCCAGCCCCTGCCAACCTAGCAGTTCAAAAACATGCCAATGTGAGTAGATCAATAGGTACCGCTCCAGCGGGAAGGTAACGGCGCTCCACGCAGTCATGCTGGCCACATGATCTTGGAGGTGTCTTCGGCTTAGAAATGGAGATGAGCACCAACCCCCAGAGTCAGACATGACTGGACTTAACGTCAGGGGAAACCTTTACCTTTAACATACAGTAGAGTCTCACTTATCCAAGATAAACAGGCCGGCAGAACCTTAGATAAGCGAATATCTTGGATAATAAGGAGGGATTAAGGAAAAGCCTATTAAACATCAAATTAGGTTATGATTTTACAAATTAAGCACCAAAACATCACTTTATACAACAAATTTGACAGAAAAGTAGTTCAATACGCAGTAATGTTATGTTGTAATTACTGTACTTACGAATTTAGCACCAAAATATCACGATATATTGAAAATATTGACTACAAAAATGCATTGGATAATCCAGAACCTTGGATAAGCGAGTGTTGGATAAGTGAGACTCTAGTGTATTTCTAAAATGTTTGTCGCATCTTGTTACCTTTATGCAACACGCCTACACACTTCAGCCAACACACTAACATTTCGTGATATTGTTTCAATAGCTTTGCTTTAATGTATTGATTTTCCAAACAATTCAGTAAGTCAGATTTGGTATGTAAAATTTCATTCTGATATAATTGATGCTTCCATTTAAAAATGCTGTATTACCAGATAACACTCCTTTGAGCAATACATAGTTTTTTTGCAAATCTAGTGAATGTTGTATTGATCAAATTGTTGTGCCTTGCTGTGCTGCTCTGCCTCTGCCTGGTTTTAAATATCAATATGTCTCTTTCTGCAGATAATGGTACTTGGACTCAGTTGTGGCTTGTATCTGAATACTATGAACAAGGCTCTTTGTTTGATTACTTAAACAGCAATACTGTCACGGTGGATGGGATGATTAAACTGACCTTCTCCATAGCAAGTGGTCTGGCACATCTTCACATGGAGATTGTCGGCACACAAGGTAGAGAGGTTCTTTCATACAGATGTGGCCACAATAAATTCACTGCAGATGGGAGCAGAGAGTGACTTGGATGGATTTAGCTTGTAAAGTTTGCACAATATTCAGTTAATTTAATTAACATCTTAAGTGAAGCTGGGACTTAAAAATGCCTGGGGAAAAACAAGAAAATTGGGATGTTTTAAGTGGGATTTTAAAATATCATATATACTCAAGTATAAGCCGACCCAAATATAAGCCGAGACATCTAATTTTACCACAAAACCTGGGAAAACTTATTGCCTCGCGTATATGATGAGGGTGGGAAATGCAGCAGGTACTGGTAAGTTTCAAAAATAAAAACATACCAATAAAGTTACATTAATTGAGGCATCAGTTGGTTAAATGTTTTTGAATATTTACATAAAATTTTAATTTAAGATAATAATAAGGCTTTAGTAAGATAAGACTGTCCAACTCTGATTACCTATATATTCAAGTATAATAATAATAATAATAATAATAATAATAATAATAATAATAATAATTTTATTCTTGTACCCCGCCTCCATCTCCCTGTGGGGACTTGGGGCGGCTTACAAATGCAGAACAAAAGTACAATAACACCAGGAACCGAACAACAACGCAAATAAAAATTTAAAAAGACATAAATAAAATGACAACCATTAATAAAACACAGGTTAAAATACAGCAATAGAGTCATAAAAATGGACTGGGCAAAAGTGCACTAAGTAAGACTTGTAAACATGGTGGAAGTTAAAGTGCTTTAAGATCATGGGAGAGAAACCTTAAAAAGGGTTTAATATAAGCCGGCCAGAACCCTCACTCGAGTATAATTCTAGGTGGGCTTTTTTAGCCCTAAAAAGGCTGAAAAACTCAGCTTATACCCAAGTATATAAGAACCTTCTCACCCCAGCAAGTGCTCACTTTTATTGTGCAGTAAATTCCTTTGTGTTCCCATTATATTCAAAAGGAATTACTTATTAATAAAAATATTCATATGTTAATACTGTAAATGAGTATCACTGCTGAATGAGATTTGAAATTTGGGAATCTAAAGTTTTATATTCTGTTCACAACTTCACAGTACCTTATTCTATCAGCATGAGGGATAGTACTTTATTCTCTTAGAATATTTAAAACAATGTTTTAAAAAACTAATGAGAGACATTTTTAAAGTCCTGTGCACTTTGGTCTTAATTTCATGAAAAAATACACCAAACAGCTACATCCTTATACTAATTTGCTGCACCATGGGAAGGTTGTTCAATAAATGTGTAATATATATTTATTTGCATTTTATATGTAAATATGTGGCATACACTTAAAGGAGGGGTGTTTATAAAATTGTAAAGATTGAACTGGATAATTTAATTGAGGGGAAGTAATATGCTAAACCAATATAGCCGAAGAAGTGCAGTGAAAAGGTATTTCTGACATTTCTGGTGTTGTCTTTCTGTTTCTCTCCTATCTCCCTCACTCTTATGAACACAACCAGCCCTCTACGTTAGTGAGTTTAACTTTTGTGAATTTGATTGTTCATAGATTTGATGAATATGATATCTTGGGTAATCTTAAGTCATTTAGTACTACTCTGTGGTCAACTTCTGCCAGTAGAATGTATTTTAATCTTAATACATTTTATGCTTTGCAGGCAAACCAGCTATTTCACATAGAGATTTGAAATCTAAAAACATTTTAGTCAAAAGGAATGAAACCTGTGCCATTGCTGACCTGGGTCTGGCTGTGAAACATGACTCTGCATTAAACACAATCGACATACCTCAGAATCCTAGAGTGGGAACCAAGAGGTAAGGCAATCTATTTATCACTGGTTGCAGAACAATATTTCCCGTTTCAAAATGGTGTGCTTAACAGGGTTGATCTGAAATCTCAGGCTGTATTCAGTAAACCCCCACTCACCAACCAGAGTTCATGGCCCTTATGACAGGTGAAAAAGTTGGCTGGCTCCATGTTGAAAGCATCCTATGATGGAGCCCTGAGAACATAAGGGAAATAGGAGAGTTCAGGGGAAGCTAGATGGTGACACTTCCCCACATGGGATGGGGAAGGGGGCGATGCAGGCGATGCTCAGTGACAGGTTCCTACACTGCCCACTGGATTTGCCTTGCTGCTCAACAAATGTCCCAGCTGTTCCCTGACTTCAGGACCTCAATGTGATGAGGTCCCTAGTCCCATTCCCTTTACTCTGACTTGGCTTAGTGCCTTCATTGTGTGGAAAAATCTGAGCCCCTTCATAGGCAGAAAAAACAAACACTCATAAAGGCTCTCTTGACTTGTGTATCACATCTCCTTTTGGTTTTCCCATTCAGCATCAACTACATTCCAATAAATCCCTCTACCATTCATATAGTTATCTACTTATTTGGTCTTTAGGCAACATCTTTCTTTCTGCTTTTGTCCCCCAGTAACCATCATAAAAACAGAACTTGTCATCTTAACTTCACTCCATCCATCTGTTGAAGCAAACTTATATCTACAAAAGCTTATACTACCAACATTTTCTCTGAGTTTGTCCCAAAGGCACCACAAGTTTCCTTTTGCGAAGATGCAACCACCAAAGACTCAGAGAGGAGAACTTTTAATTTTTTTTCTTTCTTCTTCTTATTCACTTTAGATGGTAACACAACTTGGTTTATAATATATGCGAGAGGCTTAGATGTTAGAGGAACAATAACAAGTTTATTCAGGCACAGAGCTTAGTGGTTACAATGTTGTTTCTCACTTAGAGGCACTTTTATTAACAGTTACAATACTAGAATGAGGTGAATCAAGCTCCCTAAAGTGTCACTTCTTTTACTTAAAGTAGTTAGAACTTCTTCCTCTGCTAAACCGCAGTCACCCTGTGATATAGGATCACAGATTCTCTGTTCCTTACCAGGACACAGACTACATTAAATAAGTCACCAAACTTATTTTAAACCGACTCAAAAATGAACAATTGAGTCTCCTTGATCCCCTCAACCTAGGATCAATCTTCCCTGTGCCTCATCAGAGCACAGACTGAATCCCCTTTTTAAACTCTGCACTTTTTCAACAAAACGGCAGTTGGCTCCGCCTACTTCTCCATGGCAACCAGCCTCCGAGTGCTGAGATGCAATAACTGTAATACTTACCCCTTTAAAACACAAACACACAATTAAACATAACATCTGCGAACCAAAAATTCATACTTCATTACACCTTTGACTCCTGATATTCCACACAAATATGTCTGTGTCTTTGAACTGGAAATATATGACAATCCAGATGTTTTGGAAGTTTCTTTTGTATTACTCAAAATGTATTGCTATGTAGTATGTTGGAGTGCCTCAGTATCAAATTAAGGAATTCTTCAGACTGAGCCCCTCTCTTTTGTTCCGTTTTGCCTGCAATAACCTGCAAAACAGAAGGCATGTGTGGAGCCTTGTGGAGACTCACAGACCGTCCCTCCTTCTCCCATCACATGGCAGAATTGTGGCAAGACACTTGCCACATTTGTGCTTTACCCATAAGACAGGAAAACATCAAAACCGTGAAAGAAAACAGAGTACTAGCTAGTGGCAGGCTTACCGTAGTGGCGAGGAAGCCTCTTTGCAACACTTCTCGCTGCTACGACAACTGATGGGGAAGGGCCATGGCCTGTGTTGTCTGATGGGATACATCTGGAGCTGTGGCGGAAGAGGAGCCACAACATGGTCAGGGGCAAAAAAAGCCCCTGTGTGATGAAGTCCTAAGTGTGTGGTTTGCTGTTTCATGTTAGCCTTTCTTTTGTTTTTCTCTTAAAATAGTCAGTAGATGATGAAAGTATCATGTTTAGGTGTACCTGAAGTTCACTCGTTCCTCTATGCTCATGCACAAGCACCCCTTCATTTAATGTCTCTGAAGGGAAGGTGATATTTGTTCTGATATTTGAGACAAACTACCGCTTCAGGGCCATGGCTTTCATTAGACATGAATTTCTTCTCCCTGATGTCTTGAGTATGATCACCCATCATCTTCATTTTAGCCTCATCATCACTGTTAATTTTTATACCCTGCATTTCCCCACTAAATTAGAAAGTGGTGCCCAAATACATACACTATAATCAAAGCATGCAAAACTGCAAACTGCAGATCCCAGTATTCCATAGGATGGAGCTATAGTACAGTAGAGTCTCGCTTATCCAATGTTCTGTATTATCCAACATTCTGTATTATCCAACACAATCTACCTCCCACCCAGATCCACAGCTGTTTCTCTAGGCAGCAATGCGCCATCATGCACAAAAACAACACAAGTGCAGCCACGCTCCCAAACAAGTGGCAGACTTGTTGTAAAACGTGATGTTTTGGTGCTTAATTTTTAAAATCATAACATAATTGGACGTTTAATAGGCTTTTCTTTAGTCCCTTCTTATCTAACATTTTCGCTTATCCAACGTTCTGCTGGCCCGTTTATGTTGGATAAACAAGACTCTACTGTAGTTAGACTAATATGAAACTATGGCAACTATACAGTGTGAATTAGAGAGCACATATAGTGTGGAAACAAGCTTTCTCTTCTTCTTAAAGGGTAGTTTCTTCTGACCAGCCCCTGAGCCTTTCCTCCTTGGCTTATGTGTGTTGAAACTGTACACATTAATTATATGAAGAGAAGTGAAGCCCAGCATTATTGGCAAGATATTTGAATAATGAACTTAACTCCTTTCTCTCAAACAATTCAAGTTCATAAAGCAATATAAGTGAATATATACTATGTTATAGTCCTTTTTAAATTATCATTCCTTCATTTTAATCTTTGTTTGTGGTGATTGCTCCTCTGATAAATCTCTAAATTACACTTTTCCTGTATTTGGAAGGTACATGGCACCAGAAATACTTGATGACACAATGAATATGAATATCTTTGAATCCTTCAAGCGGGCAGATATCTATTCTCTTGGGCTGGTGTACTGGGAGATATCCCGAAGATGCTCAGTTGGAGGTATAATCTCCCTCTGTTATTAACAGCATTAAGGCTTCACAAATTTTGGATGTAGAATTCATTTAGTTAAGAACTACAAAGGTTGAATGAAAAATAATGCCTCCACCTTTGTTGGGTTTGGATGGGAGTATTTTAATAAATCAAATGCAGAAATAATCCTTAGAATGTGCTCTTTAACTACCACTATTCACTTTTCCACATATTCACCAGACAATTGGATAAATTTCTGCCAACGATGAACATGTTTTCTGAAGCCGTTACGGAAGACGTCGACACTCTGTTTCTGCAACCAGCGTCTCACAGTACCCATCCTGCACAGATCTTCCGATAACCAAGCAAAACAATAATGTGACCACATGTTCTTGTGAAATGCCGATTATGCTTGAAATTTCTCTCTATGTGATACGATGATCATCCTGAATCAATCTGTCAGCCTTTTGCTTGTGAAACTTGGTGATTGCTATCACAGGATGTCCAACTCTTTGTTTGTCATGCAAGTCAGATGATCCCACCTCAACATCTTTAAACTTACTCTCCCAACAACACACAGTACTCATATCAACACAATCACCATAAACAGCTTGCATTCTCTGATGAATCTCCTTTGGGGTGACACCTTCTGCTGTCAAGAATTCAGTGATTGCACGTTGCGACCGTCTGCGCAGGGTTCCATACTTCACACTTTAACAACACAACCGTTCAATGCTAAGGCTTCCCGCCAAATGGAACTGTAGAGGAGAGTCTACTGAACAAGCCAGTACCTGCTGCATACCTGCACTGCCATCTGTTAAGGAGTTACAAAGGTGGAGGCATTATTTTTCATTCAACCCTCGTATGTTTGCCACACTGTTGAATCTTTATGAGATCATGAACTAGATTTAGGATCTCATAACTTTTGGGATTCACGGATATGGTCACAAATACTTATGGTCATTATAATCATGGCCCCCAAAATGTACCTCATAAGCTAGGTAGAACCTTACCTGAAATGTTTCCGAGACACTGCAAGTCAGGACTCTGGGAATTTTTATGACTGCAGCCATGCTCTCCCAGTCATAGGGTGCATTGATACTAGTAGTTGCAAGAGAAGCACAAGGAGTCTCTCCAGCTGCCCATCTCAACTTATTTATTTATTTACAGTATTTATATTCCGCCCTTCTCACCCTGAAGGCGACTCAGGGCGGATCACATTACACATATAAGGCAAACATTCAATGCCTTAACATAAAACAAAGACAGAGACAAACGCAGGCTCCGAGCTGGCCTCGAACTCATGACCTCTTGGTCAGAGTGATTTGTTGCAGCTGGCTGCAGCTGGCTGCTCACCAGCCTGCGCCACAGCCCAGGCCTTGCCCCAGAACCGAAGAATGCTAGAAATGCCATTTTTCAACACCTTCATCTGCAATGCTTTGGAAACCCTTTGGTTTGGGTTTCTTTGGCTAGGCTGAAAAGAAAGGAGGCCTTAACAGAAATAGCTATGACAATGGAGAGCCATTGTCATAGCAATGCAGGATCACTGCCAGGGTGTTGAAAGTATGAACATACAGTACTAACAAAAGACCTTTAGAGTGATGTTCCAGCAAGCTGATGATTGATCAGGGTTCTTTGCTACATCTGTATGTTTTTGCCAACTTGTTTCCCATGAGGTTTAAAATGGTCCTGATAAAATGATACTTGTACTGTGTATCCTTCTCATAGGGATTGTTGAAGAATACCAGTTACCTTATTATGATGTTGTGCCTTCTGATCCTTCAATAGAAGAGATGAGAAAGGTTGTCTGTGAACAAAAACTGAGACCTAACATCCCCAATCAATGGCATAGCTGTGAGGTATGTTTTTTCCCTTCATCATCTTCTCATTGCAGCTTTTACTGTATATAATCTGAAAAACGTACATTTAAAATCAAACTAAAGTATAGAAGCAAATCAGCAAAGAACATTTTCTTAAGTGGTTACACATTCATTTCTACTGATGTGAAAGGATCAGTGTGGGGCAAAATTAGCTCTTTTCTCTTTTCCAAATTGCTGGGCTTGTTATCAGCTGGAGCTGTACTTTTCTTAGCGTTGTGCTTTCAAATGTTTTAAATATGGTTTAATCTAATTTCTTTATTAATCATTTTGTTTTGTGCTATAATTATGTACTTCATTTATTTAATTTGAGCTCTCTTGAAAACCTTAAAGTAGAGCTTTCCAAACTGTGTGTCATGCCACATTAGTGTGTTGGCCGCAGTGTATCGGTGTATTGTGTGAACATAACACAAAACCCGAGTCTATGTGAAATAAGCAATATATCATTATATATGGTGCACCAGTGGCGCAGTGGGTTAATCCTTGTGCCAGCAGGACTGTTGACTTGTTAATGGGGCCCCAAAGTTGCCCCCCTCATTAAGCATAAGAAGGAGGTGATGCTCCCCCTCCTGAAGAAGAAGGAGACTCTTCCTAAATGCCTCCCTTCCCTTCTCTGTCAGTTAGCCATCCTCAGGCCTCAGGCCTCCCTGCAGGCCTCTTCCACCTCCGCCCTTGCCTGAGAGGTGATTTCCATTGTGGCCTGTCTCCAAGGTGAAGGGAAAGGCCCTTCTTCCCCTCCGAGGCCGCCTTCTCTTCTCTTTCCCCCACCGCTTCCAGTTTTCTCCCAGCCCTCACCATCTCTGTGTGCCCTTCTCCTCCTTCCCTAAACAGTTGTTTGTAGTACAGCAACCGTTGCTTGTTTGTCCAGCAGATGGCGCTATTTGTGAACCAAAGAATGATTTTACCTGTCTCAGGTGTGACAGGTGTGTAAAAGTTGGTATGTGAATACCTTAAAACACTTGCCAGTTCGAATGTTACATTATGGCCAAATTGTGAAGAAATCGGTGAAGTTGTTTGGAAGATATGAGGTCCCTTACAAATGGACATTACATTTTTTATTTATACGGATAGTTTAACTTTTCTTTATGCTTTAATTATTGCAATTTAAATTGGATACTGAATTCTTTGCTGTTCATGGTAGACTTTTCTACCTCAAATTCCCTCTGTCTGCTCTTGGGGGTTTGGAAGATTATCTGGAATATGATGTCCTATTTCAAATGGAAGAGGTTACATAAGGAAGGAGAAAATGCTGAAAATTAGAGCCCCCCTCCCCCCCCCACTGGTGCATACATTTATAGTTCCAGTTAGTGTAGATAGATGTCAATACAACTTAGCTTTGAGTTGATTTATCAAATACCCATTGATTCTATGACTCCAGCTTAGACTAACAAGTGGATGGGGGAATGCCTTTAGGGCAAAGCTTTCTAAGCATTCCATGTTGGTGACTCACTTTTTAGATATGCATAACTTCACAACACAGTAATTCAGTTTTACTAGCAAACTGGAAGTTAAAACAGTTTATAATGACCATCGGGGATACAAACATGGTGCCAGATTCAGAACAAATGATGCCATGTGCTAGTTAGGTTATGAAGCCCCTTCCTTGGGCCCTGAAGGAGGGAGGCCCGATAGGCCTACACTGCCTGTTTTGTGACACACTCCCATAGACTATCAATCCCGTCTGAATCGCTCTGAAAAAGAATGCCTTCAAATGTAGAATTGTACCACATAAGCAAAATCCATCATAATTTTTTTTGCCAGGAAGATGGGCCCCCCTGGCCAATGTGATTAAGCACACCTAAACACAATGGTAAATCTAGCACTGCAAATACATAAATTGTAGTGATGAATTGTATGAGGATATATCTCATAGAAATTTCTCTCTATAGATAGATAGATAGATTTAACCAATAAATAAAAACAATTTCAGTCACACCCTTGGATGATTCGAGAGCCAATGGGTATAATATATAAAGTGAACAAGATGGCAATATGGGCCAGGATAAAACTAACGTAATAAAAATAGGCATAAGACAGGGGTAAAGTGTGGCTGATAGCAAAGCAAACCTGCTCTTTATCTGTCCTTTCTTTCCCATTGAACCAGACTAGGCCACAGCAACGCGTGGTTGGGTATAGCTAGTAATAAATATAAGTTCATTTGATTTTGGGGCACTTAAAAACCTTCTCTTGGTCACTTACCATTTTTATACTGTCTTGAAATCCTATAACGATTGTGATTATCCTTTTTTGCATTGTCTTTGCTTTTTCTTTAGGCTCTCAGAGTAATGGGCCGCATCATGCGTGAGTGCTGGTATACCAATGGGGCAGCTCGTCTGACAGCGCTTCGCATCAAGAAGACCATTTCTCAGCTCTGTGTGCGAGAGGAGTCCAAGGCTTAAGTTTGCACACCCTGTAGAAAAGTAGAAGGAAGGAAACATATTGCCTCTTCTTTGATTTTGCTCTACCTCACATGATGTTAAGTACAGTATTTAAGTGCCCAAATCCCAGAACAGAAGATACAGAAAAGCAGCTTCTTTAGTGATTCCACTACATTATTTTTGTCTTTGAAGGAGGATTATGGGTGAGCAGCTTGACCGATAAATTAGAAGTGTTTTGTAAAAGGAACATGACACATTATCCAGTAAAGGGCCATTGGCCTTGGGTTTTCTGGTGTTTTCTGCTATCAGCATCACAAAACCCTAGGACTTATCTAAGGACCAAGTATCTAATGGGTAGGCTGTGTCACTATTGAAAAGGCCTATTGTGGTCTCTGCTCATGGCGTATCCTTCAGGATTTCACAAATGAAAACCAGGAGATATATGCCCAACTATCATCAGATGGCTAAAGATATTAAGATGGCAAAATATATTAATGACACACGATTTAGAAGAGACATAGCAGTTTTATTTTGCCTGAGCCTATTGGGAAGGTTCTGCTCTTCCTCTCCTCTTTCTCCTGTCAACTGAGCGCAGTTGACTTTTGCACTTTGAACTTAGTTTGCAGCAAATGAAGTAAGCTGAGAACAAAAAGGGAGAGTAGAAAAAGGAGAAGAGAAATGGGACATTTTAGAAGTGGCACAGAGCATCAGGACTGTCCTTCCAAATTGAGGCAGTTGGAGGGGATGTTGTGAGAAGTAAAAGGGAACAGGAGCATTAATTGCTTTAGGTGGTGCTTCCATGCTGACTGTATTGGCTCTACACTAACTGATCTCATTTGCCTGAACCTTTTATCCATTCTGGACATCAAATGAATATATTTTCAGCTCAGATGAATAACTGAGATCTACCCCATGAAATCTCCCATGGTGTTAAGAGAACTTACTTTATTATTGACCTTTTGGATCACAATTCCCAGAAATTATCCAGTGGCCACACTAGTGATTTTGATGGTGTTTTGGGATGTTAGGCCTGGCTCCATTCTCATGCCAACTCATGTACAGATCAGTGGGCATTTACCGAATAAGACATAGGATTTTGAAAATCAGTGCACAGCCAGAGGGATGTGTTTAGCCTTCCATATTCCTTCTGGTCTGCTGAAGGGTCTTGGAGGAGTGATGTACCTCCATTCTCCCTCACTTCACAAGTTGTTGCCAGGGAGGACAGGCGCTCCTGCTGATGGAAATCAGAATCTACTACCCGTCTCTGTACTGAACTAAGGGTGCCTCTACACTGTAGAATTAATGCAGTTTGACACCACTTTTAACTGCCACCATGATTCCACAGCACTGAGTCATGGCAGTTGAATGAGGACAAACAGTATCAATTCTGCAATGTAAATGCACCTTAATATATATAAGTCACATTTGATGACCAAAGAAAATGTGTGTTAAGTCAACCACATATTCCTTGCATCTTTGATGAAAGGATCAGGCAGAAGTTGACCTGAAAATTTCCGCCTAAGGCCTCTTCCACACTGCCCCAATATCCCAGGATCTGATATCATATTATCTTCTTATCCCAGATTATAAGGCAGTGGAAATTCATATAATCCAGTTTAAAGCAGATAATCTGGGATCGGATCCTGGGATATAAGGCAGTGTAGAAGGGGCCTAAGATTCAAGAGGGAGTCAGTCAAAACAGGCAGAACTTGAAATGAACCAGTCGTTTGGACTGGAAGAGGAGGCACAGTAGACCAGTGGTTCTCAACCAGGGGTCTCCAGATGTTTTTGGCCTTCAACTCCTAGAAATCCTAACAGCTGGTAAACTGGCTGGGATTTCTGGAAGTTGTAGGCCAAAAACATTTGGAGACCACAGGTTGAGAACTACTGCTTTAGACCTCCAAAACAAAGACCAAATGAATCATTTTTCACAGCTATTTGTAGAGTAGTTGGTGCCATGTGTGTATAATTCATTTGTGCATATAATTAATATAGCTCATTTTTGTTTAGCCCTTTATTAACCAAATATGAGACATTGAATGGAACATAAAAACTGTGAAGTGAAACTTTCCCTTTTTTGACTTGCCTTCAAAGTAGCCATTGATTCAAACCTTAAAGCGCAAAACATCAGAAAGTTTGTGTTTCATGCTTTTTGTATTTAGACATCTAGTTTCTAAGTATTCCAGAATCGAAGCTAGGTACCAGCATTGTTCTTTTAGGCTTGTGTTGCATCTTTTGTGGTGTTGTTTCCTGGCAAAGGGAAGACACAATGTTGAAATAGCCAGTGGCCTTGCTAAGCTCTTTTACACAGGGTTGCATCAGTCCATAATGAACAAAGGAATGGCAGATATAATGCAAACTTGGGCAATGAGATAAATATTTTTAAATATTTTAAAAAGAAATCAAGTCTGTAAGGATCAGTAAGAATCAGGGAGCACTCCAGATGTCCTGGACTACAACTCCCAGTATCTTTCATCACTGGTTGTGGTGTCTGGGGCTGATGGTGCTTGCAGTCCAACACTATTTGGAAGGTCATATGATTCTCACCCAATACTGAATGCCGAAATATGAAATATGAACTTTGTTTTAAAAGTTCTTGTCTTTGGAGTAATTCCATTTTTTCTAGAGGTTGCTGTGTTGTATATGGCTCAATGAAGGACTGACTCAATAATAGCAATAGGGCTGCACCTTCAATGTAGTTCAGGGCTATACTCATGCATCTATCAATAAGGATGGCTTTTTATCACCTGGTTATGTGCAACTGCAGGTTTTGTGATATTAATGTGGACAGGATAGAGCAATTCCTATGCCATCAGTACTCTCCCACCAGTGGGATTCTCAATGAGTGACAATAGCCATTGTGATTTTCCTTACTCAGCTCCATATATTAGTCACACATGGGCTCTGTTGCTGTGGGATTACATTGCCTAGTGCAATTCCCACATGACTCTGGATATACTGGATATTCCACATGTTCTTCTTGCCTAGTTTCCAACAGAACTCACAACCTCCGAGGGTTTTTTTTCTCATTGAAATTGAATGTTATGAGTTATACAATTCCAGTTGCATAACAATATAATTATTGGATACTTAATTTAGAATATATGTTGCTTGTTTGGAACAAATTCTGCAAATAGATTAACATTAGTTGTTGGATATACAACAGGGACAGGGTTATGGTTTATCACTGACTTCATTTAAATCCAGTTCAGACTTAAGTAGGTACGTCACCACAATCCCTTTCTTAAACAAGTTGGATATGAGTTGGTGTTACAGATTGGATATATAAAAGATTATATCACTATAGAAATATAGAACTCATAAATTAGTTACTTTAAACTATATTATATACCATACTTTTCCTTTTTTAAAGTTTTTTTTTTATGTCAGGAGTGATTCGAGAAACTGCAAGTCGCTTCTGATGTGAGAGAATTGGCCGCCTGCAAGGACGTTGCCCAGGGGATGCCCGGATGTTTTGATGTTTTACCATCCTTGTGGGAGGCTTTGAGGATGCCTGCCATAGATGTGGGTGAAACATCAAGAGAGAATGCATTAGTAACATGGCCATACAGCCCGCAAAACTCACAGCAAGCCAGTGATTCCGGCAATGAAAGCCTTCGACAACACATTGCCTACTGGAACTTTAGATGTCTAATCTGTCTAGAGAGAGATGACATATAGTTTAACAAGAAGGTAGTGCTTGTACAGTGAGCTACATGCCGGCTTTAGAAAAGTGAATTTTTGAATAACACTTTCAAAATACTCTATAAACACTCTGTTATGTGAGTATGTAAGTTATAACTTAGAATATAAGGAGGAGAGAGCCACCAGTGGCATTACTGAAATGCAGGAATGTACCTTGTACCAAGTCTATATAAAGCCAAAGTTTGCTCGAGAATCGCCATCAGTCACACATATGAATATCTGATATCTATCTGTCTGTATGAATAATGTGGATTATTGTTAAGCATAGCTTCTTTATCCGTTATCTTGATTTTTGTCAGGTAGGCACAAATTGGAGGTGCTAATTAACTTGTTACAATGAACAAAGTGAAAGAAGAACTTGGCAAAGTCTTCTCTCTTTGCCTCCCTTCTCAGAAACACAGATTGGACCATTTCTGAACATTAATAAATAACTTTCCACATGTTATTCAGTGATTTTCCTACATTGAAAGGTTCTTTGATAATCTTTCTCCCACACTGATTAATAGTGAAACATTAGCGTGGGCCCAGATATTATGCATCTATAAGTATGGCTGTGTGTATATATGCTTTTTGGCTCCCATACCTCTCCATACCACACCTTGCACCATTCTCTTTGGATCTCATGACTGTTTAAGAACAAGGGCTCTTGAGAAAAAAGAATGGAATGGAAGTTAAGATGAGAGTGATTATTATTGGTACTGTTTGCTTTTAGTTTAAGATTCCAAAAACTGTACACAAATATCTTTAATATTCTGTCAGAATTTTTTTTTAAGAAAAGAAGAATCTGTACAGATCTATGCACTAAAGAAGAGATAGGGTATGTATGACCTTGCATATGTTTTTGGACTGTAGCATCCTCCATCCACCCTCACTGACCATGCTAGATAGGGCTGATGGGAGTTTCAGATCAAAAATAACTTGGGGATCTGTATTTCCCAACTCTGCTTTACACTCAACACCTGAGAGTATGATTTTCAAAGAGGTTTGCTTCTTTCTGTAACTTATCCCATACAACAATAACAGTATGAACCTGTCGGTTGTCATGGTCCCATTGATTCATCAGAGGCCCAGCTACACTGTCATATAATGCAGTTTGAATATCAGTTCACGGAAGTTAAACTTTATTATTTGAGTCTATACTTATATAGATGGTACCTAAGAGCCAAAACAGATGTTAATGGTGTGGTTAGCAGTTATTTCTTTGTTTCTGTTTTTCTTGAGAACCAATGTAATGTGAAGACTTCAGTGTTGGGTGAAAGACATCATCAGATGGAGGTCCATAAGTTGGGGGATAGTGGGGGAAGTCCGTGCGGCAGCAGGGGAAAGCGTGGGGCTACACATCACTTTATCCTTTTACCTTCATATGACGTTTTCTGGCTGCCCCTGGCTTCCTCCCGCACTGTCCCCAACTTAGTGAATGAGAACATGGATAGTCACTTGTGTTCTCAGGGCTGCTTCTAACCATGCTGCTGAGACGGAGCTGGGACAGAGACCCGCCAGAAGTAGTCCTGTCTCTGTCCTGGCTATGTCTTGGCAGCATCCTAGGATGGGGAAAAAACCCCGTGTGATGAAGTCTTAAGTCTGTAAGAGGCAAAGGTCCAAATTCTGATTTGGCTATGCTTTTTCACCTTTAGTGGAAGGTAGTAGCAAATCTCACCTGAAGAAATTTTGCCAAGAAAACCCTATGATAGGTTCACCTCAAGGCGGTCAAAAATCAGAAATGATTTGAAGGCTCCTAACAACAAAGCCCTGGTGGCAAAGTGTGTTAAAGCACCGAGCTGCTGAACTTGCAGACCGAAATGTCCCAGGTTCAAATCCCGGGAGCGGAGTGAGCGCCCACTGTTAGCTCCAGCTTCTGCCAACCTAGCAGTTCGAAAACATGCCAATGTGAGTAGATCAATAAGTACCACTCTGGCGGGAAGGTAACGGCGGTCCATGCAGTCATGCCGGCCACATGACCTTGGAGGTGTCTACAGACAACGCTGGCTCTTCGGCTTAGAAATGGAGATGAGCACAAACCCCCAGAGTCAGACATGACTGGACTTAACATAAGGGGAAACCTTTACCTTTATATTTAACAACAAAGTGCAGCCCCCTTTCCTGATCTCAGCACAGGCCCTCATGCGTGGAAGAAGAGGGATTTCATCCTTTGCCTGGATTGGTATAGGTCTGAACAGAACCACACAATCTACAGACAGTATTGCAGAAATGGTGGTTTGTTGCTCTAATGCAGTAGTTCCCACCCTTTTTTTAACCAGGGCCCACTTTGACCAGGGACCCCTCTCAAACATTAGTACCAAAAGGGTTACAAATCAGTTTTTGGTCAACTTTAGATGTGGCTTGGTCATTTAGGGTGTTGATTCATAAAATTGCATTGGATAGACCACATTAGCTCTAGTTTCTGATGCAGAACATATGCCACCCAGTAGTTGCCATTTACTTGCCCACAGAAAACCATATTTAATAATCTAGAGCTGATGTGGTTTATCCAATGCAATGGTCAGCTTTGTGGAAAGGTGCGGAAAATAAAATAAAGAGGAAGGAGGTTCATGGGCCAGATTTTCGTTCTCGCGGCCCACTGCTGAGCCGCGGCCCACAGGTTGAGAACCACTGCTCTAATGTCTGATTTAGTCCTGAATCCTTCTAGCTCGGGATAATTCTTGGCATTGTGTTGTCAACCCATTGTCCTATACCAGCATGAGAGTTCATATTACTTTGTGTGCTTGGTGAAAATGTAGCAGGCTGTGGTATTTATGTAGACAGGAGGGTCATTTTCCCCATCTGAGAGTTGGTTCATACTTACACATATAATGGCTGATAACTCCCACTGTCTTCTAATGTGTAGACCAATGATGCAAACAGTTTAATCTTCAGTATTTATCTGCAAAAGGTGCATTCATACATGCAGGTCATTGTTCAATGCTTGCAATCTAGAGTGCAGAAATATTACTTTGCGGGCTACAATTCCCATGCTGGATTGAGGATTGTGGGAGTTATAGTTCAGTGGAGAAATATTTCCAAACTCTGTAAGCAGCCAACAAACGGTAAAGACTGCATGTCTGAACTGCATTAGTGGGTCTGAAAGTAATTGAAGCAGCCCACACTTTTTCTCCTCCGTTTTCTGAACTGGATGGTCGCCCATCTGTTTGTCATCTTTCCATACTTTTGTTGTGGCAACTAGTGAAAATCCCAGAAATAAGAGGTGCCTTTTATGTGACAAATGCTGCTTCTCTTCCTTAGTTTTCAGTCATTATTGGTAGAATCTGAAATAATGTTTTATTCAATGCTTACACCTATCAGTTCGATTATTATGCCATTTCTCATGTGAATAGTAAACTGCCTTGTAGAAAAGGATGCATATCAAGCTGCAGATTTGTTTCTGAAATAGTTTTTTGTTATGAAAAAATACCCTGTGCCATGATATTGTTATTTGTATGAAGCTTTTTGAAAGGAAGATAAAAACATTCCATCCCGACAGGCACTAAACATTTAGGGCTCTGTTGGCAGGAAAAAGTATTAAAACTTACAAGATATTTGTGAAGAATATGATGAAAGTGCAATAAACAAATCTGAAGAACCTGCTGTGTTATTCAGTTGTACAGGCAGTCCCCAAGTTACAAACAAGTTGAATTTGTAAGTCAGAACAGGCTTGTTGTGGAAACAAGGATTGGTGATAAAGCTGAAGCTGAGACAACTTTCCCCCATGATAACTCTTTCAAGAGTGAATTTCCCTCCCTAGGGGTAGATTTCTCTTACATTTTGTTGTCTCAGCTTCATTCTTCACTGTGAGTCACTTGCAAATTGAATGTATGTGACTCGGGGACTGCCTGTATATGTCTTATGTCAGAAGAAAGCACATGTCTTTAAAAGAAATGCTTTCTGATGGGGCAGAGCTCCTCTCCAGAGGGGACAGTGTAGTATTTTGAGTCTCCACAAAAGCTGTGCATTTTAGAAAAACTGGATTTTTAAAAAATCTTCAGTTACAGATTAGTTTCCAACACAGTTATGAAACTGAATTATGAAGTCAGTCTTCATATTGTACATGGTATAACCTAGTCTGTACTGTAACAAGAAAAAATATTTATTTTTTAAAAAACATTGCTTTATTATTGCTGTTGCCTTTGTTTGTAAATAATGTATTTGATGATTGTATTTTTGTATACCTGCTTATTTCCTCCTGAAAGTGTATTTTTGTAAAGCGTTTATATTTACTACATACATTCTCCTTTGCCATTTGTCTTTGTGATGCTTAACTTCACTTAAATAAAAAAAATGATATTTAGGATATGTGTTCTTTCCCTCCTACAGTTTCTTCTGAAGTACCTCTGATTGTAAGATAAGAGTATGTCTCACTCAAGAGTGTGGACGCAGAGAACACCAGCAATTCTGTGTTCACTTCGAATTCTGTGATAGCACTTCAATTGCTATGACTCCACTCTACAAAATCCTGGGATTTATAGGTTAGTGAGATTTTTTTTTCGTGTCAGGAGCAACCGGAGTTGCTTCTGGAGTGAGAGAATTGGCTGTCTGCAAGGGCGTTGCCCAGGGGATGCCTGGATGTTTTAATGTTTTACCATCCTTGTGGGAGGCTTCTCTAATGTCCCCGCATGGAGCTGGAGCTGATAGAGGGAGCTCATCCACACTCTCCCAGGGTGGGATTCGAACCTGGCAGCTTTCAGGTCAGCAACCCAACCTTCAAGTCACGAGGCTTTTATCCCCTAGGCCACCGGAGTAAGATAATTATCAAGGTACTCTGGGACTTCCGAATTCAGACAGGCAGGGTTTTGGAGCACAATACTCCTGGCCTCGTGATCATGTTAAAAGACAAAGTATGGATTGTCGATGTTGCAATCCCAGGTGACAGCAGGATTGAGGAGAAACAACTGGAAAAGTTGACACGATATGAGGATTTAAAGATCGAACTACAAAGACTCTGACACAAGTCAGTCAAGGTGGTCCCAGTGGTGATCGGCATACTGTCCTTGGCCTGCACTTAAACACAATCAGCACTGACAAAATTACCATCTGCCAGCTGCAGAAGTCCACTTTACTGGGATCTGCTCGCATTATTCGCCAATACATCACATAGTCCTAGACACTTGGGAAGTGTCCGACGTGTGATCCAATTCAACAGCCAGCAGAGTGTCTGCTGTGGACTCATCTTGTTGTGTTTCAAATATTATTATTATTATTATTATTATTATTATTATTATTATTATTATTATTATTAATAATCCAGACTGACAAAGTTCTGGAACACAACACACCAGACATCATAGTTGTGGAAAAGAAAAAGGTTTGGATCATTGATGTCACCATCCCAGGTGACAGTCGCATTGACGAAAAAACAACAGGAAAAACTCAGCCGCTATCAGGACCTTAAGATTGAACTTCAAAGACTCTGGCAGAAACCAGTGCAGGTGGTCCCGGTGGTGATGGGCACATTGGGTGCTGTGCCAAAAGATGTCAGCCGGCATTTGGAAACAATAGACATTGACAAAATCACGATCTGCCAACTGCAAAAGGCCACCCTACTGGGATCTGCACGCATCATCTGAAAATACATCACACAGTCCTAGACACTTGGGAAGTGTTCAACTTGTGATTTTCTGATACGAAATCCAGCATATCTATCTTGTTTGCTGTGTCATAATAATAATAATAATAATAATAATAATAATAATAATAATAATAATAATAATAATAATAATAATAATGTGCAAGTATCCCCAAATCTAATCGCCCCCCAACACAAAATATGTAATACTTCTGGTACCAGGAATGCTCAATCTTTATCATCTGACTGCACTAGTACTGTAATCTTCTATATAATATCACTGCAAAATGTTTAATTTTCACAGATGTGGCTTTATAAACATACCAAAATATCTTTGTAAGTCGGATAAATGACTTAGAGCAGCGGCTAAGCTTTCTTTTAGTCTTTTAGCAGGAGGGCAGTTTAGCCCACCTACGGATATGCAACTGCTGATTCTCTTTTAATGAGAATTGTATGCCATCTGCTGGAAACAGCAGGAAGTCTCTCTCCCTCTCTCTGTTTAATGAACCAAACTTGTTCAGGGACAGGTATAGGAGGTTTCAAAAGATGGGGCTGCTGCTTAGTTTATAGGAGTTTTAGTCCAAATAATCTGGAATGCATAACGTTGTTCCAAAATCTGTTCTATGCACAATGTGATTATTTAATAATCTCTTTTGTGTTTATGAATCAGTTATTTCTCTGGGTTGTTGTGTGTTTTCCGAGCTGACCATGTTCCAGAAGCATTCTCTCCTGATGTTTCATCCACATCTATGGCAGGTATATACCTCACAACCTCTGAGGATGCCTGCCATAGATGTGGGTGAAACGTCAGGAGAGAATGCTTCTGGAACATAGCCATACAGCCCAGAACACACACAACAACCCTGTGATTCTGGCCATGAAAGCCTTTCTCCCTTAGTCTCAATCTAATCTCTTTCTCTCTGGTGGCCTGTAAAGGAGGGGAGAGTAAAGTCCTACATGAATGTCACTGCATGACTAGAATGAGACACCAGCAATAACTTGAAATCATAAAAATGACTACAGTAGAGTCTCACTTATCCAACACTCGCCTATCCAGCGTTCTGGATTATCCAACGCATTTTTGTAGTCAATGTTTTCAATACATCGTGATATTTTGGTGCTAAATTTGTAAATATAGTAATTACTACATAGCGTTACTGTGTATTGAACTACTTTTTCTGTTAAATTTGTTGTATAACATGATGTTTTGGTGCTTAATTTGTAAAATCATAACCTAATTTGATGTTTAATAGGCTTTTCCTTAATCTCTCCTTATTATCCAACATATTCGCTTATCCAACGTTCTGCCGGCCCGTTTACATTGGATAAGCGAGACTCTACTGTATTTGTTGTTGTGTCATTGTTTGTCATCAACCCAGCTTTATTTTATGCCGACCCTATGAACAAGATATCTCCATGAGCCCTGATCATCAACAGCCCTACTCAGGTTTTACAAACCCAAGATCATGACTTCACTAATTCCTCAAGGTATCTACAATATAGTCTTCCATTTTTCCTGTTGCCTTTAACTTTGTTGTCATATGTCTTCAAGTTATTTCCAGCTTATGATGAACCTTGCTTACAGAAGAGGTCTATTCAGCAAGCTAAGCTATAGTCCAATGGTTCTCAACCTATGGGTCCCCAGAAATTCAACTCCCAGAAATCCTAACAGCTGGTAAACTAGATGGGATTTCTGGGAGTTGTAGGCCAAAACACCCAGGGACCCACAGGTTGAGAACAACTGCTTGAGGGCCCTTCCACACAGACCCATATCCCAGAATATCAAGGCAAAAAATCCCACAATGTCTGCTTTGAACTGGGTTATCTGAATCCGCACTCAGATAATGTGGGATTTTCCACCTCGATATTCTGGGATATAGGGCTGTGTGGAAGGGCCCTCAGATAACCCAGTTCAAAGCAGATATTGTGGGATTTTCTGTCTCGAAATTCTGGGATATAGGGCTGTGTGGAAGGGCCCTCAGATAACCCAGTTCAAAGCAGATATTACGGGATTTTCTGTCTCAATATTCTGGGATATAGGGCTGTGTGGAAAGGCCCGTAGTCCCTAAGAGTTACAGCACTGGAAGAAACGGGAATCCTAAATCACAGGTGGCAAATATGCCTATGACTCTGACCCTAGTAAGTTATACAGAGCTTTTAAGTAATAAAGAGATTAATGCTAATCTGCTCATGGGGAAGTTTGTTCTAGTTGACAGACAAAATATTTCTGTTGGAGACCGGCACACTGTACGTTCTCCCTGTGGCTTCTGCAGACTCCAGTGCCTGGAATTATCTATAATGGAAGAAGCTTTTGTTTGCTTTGATTTGATATGTCTATGGCACTTTTCTAACAAGAGGTTGAGCTCAAAGTGGCTCTTGACAAGAACAAAACATTCCATAAATAGTAGCACCGTCAATACAGCCATCTAATCATATCAAAATCACAGTAACATATGAGTAAAGCAAAAACAAGCCATTCAATTAAAACAATGGAGTCCAAATAGATAATAATTAATTAGAAATGGTTGCTGAGCACCAACCCTGGGCCTGCTAATGTAATATCTGAGGAAGGGTTGCTTCCTTCACTCCAGGCAGATGAATTGTAGAGCTGGAAAGGACCGCAAAGGCCATACAGCTCAACCCGCCAGCTAGCTAGGAATTGACTGCAAAAGCATCTTGACATGTGACTATCTAATTTCTACTCAGAAACTTCACCATCAGAGTAAGCTATTGTTACTGCCAGAAAGCTCTTCTCAAAGTTTATTCAAATTCTTCTTTCTTGTACAATATGCCCTCTACCTTTGCAGAGGTTAGAGTAGTAAGATTCCAGTGAAAGTGGAAAAAACATGAACTAAAAACACTATTTTAATTAATCTGAGAGAACAACTGCTTAGGAATCTCTAGGTCTTCAGTACAATTCTATGGTAGACCTGGCTCTTCCAAAAGGCCTTCGACGATTAATTATTAGGCTGAACTATCTGCCCATCCAACTACAGGATTTTCTGCCACTACTATTTTGCACTTTACTGACAAACTACCTCTCCCATTTTGATATATTCTGCACTTTGGCCCAGATCCTTGTTTTACTCTCCCGCTTTTAATACTTTATGCTGTATGTTGATTACTATGATGGTTTTATTGATATTGATGTTTTACTGTGGGAATAATTGTTTTATCATTTTATTGTTGTATGTTTCGGGCTTGGTCCCCATGTAAGCCGCTCCGAGTCCCCATTGGGGAGATGGGGCGGGGTATAAAAATAACATTATTATTATTATTATTATTATTATTATTATTATTATTATTATTATTATTTCCACTAGAACAGTGGTTCTCAACGTTCCTAATGCTGTGACCCCTTAATACAGTTCCTCATGTTGTCGTGACCTCCAACCATAACATTATTTTCATTGCGACTTCCCAACTGTAATTTTGCTACTGTTATGAATCGTAATGTAAATATCTGACATGCAGGATGTATTTTCATTCACTGGATCAGATTTGGCACAAATACCTGATATGCCCAAATTTGAGTAACTGTGGGGTTGGGGGGTGATTGATTTTGTCATGTGGGAGTTGTAGTTGTTGAGATTTATAGTTCACCTACAATCAAAGAACATTTTGAACTCCACCAATGATGGAACTGAACCAAACTTGACACACAGAACTCCCATGACTGACAGAAAATACTGGAAGGGTTTGGTGGAAATTGATGTTAAGCTTTGGAGTTGTAGTTCACTTACATCCAGAGAGCACTGTGGACTCAAATAATGATGGATCTGGACCAGATTTGGAACAAATACTCAATATGCCCAAATTTGAACAAATGGTGGAATTTGGTGAAAATAAACCTTGACATTGGGGAGTTGAAGTTGCTGGGATTTATAGTTCATTTACAAAGAGCCTCTTGAACCTCAGCAATGATAGAATTGGGCCAAACTTCCCACACGGAACTCCCATTACCAACAGAAAATACTGGATTCCTAACACCATTAGAAATATGTGTTTTCTGATGGTCTTTGGCGACCCCTCTGAAACCCACCTCGTGACCCCCCAGGGGTCCCAACCCCCAGGTTGAGAAACACTGCACTAGAAGATGACCATGGAGTCACGGTGGAGGTGCCTAGAAGAATATGACAATCATATTTAGAAATACAGTAGTCTCTCACTTATCCAAGCTAAATGGGCCGGCAGAACCTTGGATAAGCGAATATCTTGGATAATAATGAGGGATTAAGGAAAAGCCCATTAGACATCAAATTAGGTTATGATTTTACAAATTAAGCACCAAAACATCATGTTATACAACAGCTTTGGCAGAAAAAGTAGTTCAATATGCAGTAATGTTATGTTGTAATTACTGTATTTATGAATTTAGTACCAAATATCACGATATATTGAAAACATTGACTACAAAAATGCCTTGGATAATCCAGAACCTTGGATAAGCAAGTCTTGGATAAGTGAGACTCTACTGTAATCGAATCCAGAAAAGTTAAATCTGCAAATATAAATGGCCAACGGTAATCTGAATCTATTGTTTCCAATGATTCCACCTTTTGGGACAGCAGAAAATAACTTCAGTCCACCATCTACATGACAGCCATCATTGCTTTGAGCCACTGCCTAGCTTTTCAGCAAAATGTGAAAGCTGTTGCGTTGATAAAGCCAGTGTTAAGAACCAAACCAGTGCAACAGCCTTATACAAAGCTGAATCAATGGCTTATCTATTCAGGGACTGCTTACTCATTGACAACAATTCTCCAAAATCTCTTATTTAAGGTGAACCTTGCACATGTAAAACCTGTGCACCACTAGTAAATTATATCTCCTGCTTAGTTTTGATAGGCAAAACAGCCAGCCATTAGTTGGAAGCATCTCTAAGGAGAAAAATAGTAGAATTTTGTGCATGCTGCTTTATGACTTTTCCATTCTCAAACGAGATGGCTAATAATCAGCTGATTATTTTGAGTAGGTTGTATGACCAACATAGGGTTCAGAGAGGATACATTTTATTTTCAATGTTTTGTGATTATGTTTTTTTTCTCCCCCACCATGTCGGTAATACCAATCTTCTCCTGTTGTCTACTTCCATCTCCTACTATGCTATCCCACAGCGAACTTCCACCAATGAGTCACCAACTCACTGACTCAGACAAGTCTTTTTGGTCCACGGCGTCAGTGTTGTAAGATTATTGTCAATTCTTTGCCGACTCCAGTATGGGCAGACATACACATTGAGCAATAATTGCATATGTACATCCACACATTGAGTAACCTGCTTTTGTTTTCAGAAGCCTAGGTAAAAACAATAATAATGCATCAAACTGATTTTAAAAGTTGCCTTTTAATTCAAGACAAGAAATGGCAGTTACTTCAAAGGTATCCCAGCCTCTTGCTTGCCAAAATCAAGATATCGAAGGTCATCAGGGGCAGGGCATGGCATCTGATCGTTTCCAAGAGTGCATCTACACTGCAGAATTAATGAAGTTTGGCACCATTTGAACTGCCATGGCTCAATTCTATGGAATCCTGGGATTTGTAGTTTGAATGGGGCACCAATACTCTTTGGCAGAGAAGAATAAAACTACAGTTCCCACGATTTCATAGCATTCAGTCTTAGCAGTTAAAGTAGTGTCAAACTCCATTCATTCTAAAGTGTAGTTGCAACCCATGTCAGTAGGATAGAGAACTCACTCTGGTTTCTGCCCAAATATTATGGAAGTAAACCAAGGCCCTTTCTACACTGTCATATAAAATCCAGATTATCTGCATTGAATTGAATTATATGGCAGTGTAGTTCAAAGCAGATAATGTGGATTATCTTCTTTGATAATCTGGATTATATGGCAGTGTAGAAGAGGACCAAGGTGCTGAACTTTCTTCCCTAAAGGGGTTTGATACATTGGAAAGCACCTTTAAAGTTCAGGCTAAAGCAAAGATCAGATTCAGCAACCCAATCACATGGAAACTACCAGCTTTCACTGAAGTTTGTTTGTTTCACAGAAAGGTGAAATGCAGTGTATTGGACTGTTCTTTACACAGGATTTTGCTCCTTCAGCTACGTATAATAGCAGCATTATTAACATGATCAGGTTTTTTTCCCCCAGCATTCTTTACTGACTTAGCTTAGTTGCAAGAAATACACTGTGAATTTTTGCTAAGGGAGGGGAGGATGGGACTGGTGATGCCCATAACAATCCCATCCCATCCTCTGGCTGAATGTGTGAAATATTGCAGGATAAAAGATCTTGACAGTGTGCCCTTGAGATTCAACTGAAGATATTTGCTTTAGCCTGAGGTTGGGGGTTTCTTTTTTGGACTTCAATTTCCGGTATCCTCTAGTAGCCAAGCAGGCACAGGATTTCTGGGCGCTGCAGTCTAAAAAAGCAAAAAAATAATATAAAAAGCAAACCCCCCAAAAAAACAAAAACAAAGATAAAGCAATGTTCTCCAGCTCTGGGCTCAATGCAAGTTGATGTTTTGCAGCAAACCTTAATAATAATAACAACAAAACAACAACAAGAACAACAACTTTATTTTTGTATCCTGCCTCCATCTCCCCAAAGGGACTTGGGCCGCTTACATGGGAAGAATCCCCACAACATAGCTAAAATGTGACATTAAAATTCATAACAACATCTTAAAGGTAAAGGTTTTCCCCTGACGTTAAGTCCAGTCATGTCTGACTCTGGGGGTTGGTGCTCATCTCCATTTCTAAGCCCAAGAGCCGGCGTTGTCCGTAGACACCTCCAAGGTCATGTGGCTGGCATGACTGCATGGAGCACCGTTACCTTCCCGCCGGAGTGGTACCTATTGATCTACTCACATTGCAATGTTTTCAAACTGCTAGGTTGACAGAAGCTGGAGCTAACAGCGGGCGCTCACTCCGCTCCCGGGATTTGAACCTGCGACCTTTTGGTCTGCAAGTACAGCAGCTCAGTGCTTTAACACACTTCGCCACCAGGGCTTAGGCCAATATAAAACAAAAACAACATGACACAGTATGAAACAGTCATCATCAACAACCAGTGAACCTAGGCTTGGGTGGGTGAACCAGTGCAACTCAATTGTGAGGACAGGGCTGATGGATAAAGTGCAGATGTCAGATGGGAAAATTTAGGGATAGAGTGCATACAAAGTAAAGGACTATAACTCTGGGTAGGATACAATAGTAAAATGCAAGGACAAGATTTTAGGTCATAGCTCATAGCTGGGGCGAAGATCTTCTGGGGAACCTTTATTTAATTTTCTGTGCAAAGTAGCCTCTTCATGTCTGAGTAACCTGATGATTATCACAACATTTTAAAGCATTAAGCAAAGTGCTTTCTTTCTCATTATTATTAGTTCATTGAGAAGGAGTTGCATTGCACTTCCATGGGTGAGGACATGAAATGATGAGGCAAGGCTGCTGAGTTCATGGTTTCACATCCTCCTTCCATATGTAGCACCATGTGATGGTGGGATAAAATGCCTCACTTTGGAATAGGCACCTGAGGAAGGAAAACTTTACAATTTTAAAGAGAGACAATCTAATTCGCTATATGTTGACTGGCAAACAACGAAGAAGAGTTATCCTTAGACTGTGCCCATCTTTGAGGCCGACACAAAAATCCCTTTGTTTATAGTTTTATTGATTCAAGATAGGATGGCGGTCAGCACTGAGCATGTTGCATTTTTTTTTATGTCAGGAGCGACTTGAGAAACTGCAAGTCGCTTCTGGTGTGAGAGAATTGGCCATCTGCAAGGACGTTGCCCGGGGACGCCCGGATGTTTGTTGATGTTTTTATCATCCTTGTGGGAGGCTTCTCTTATGTCCCCGCATGGAGCTGGAGCTGATAGAGGGAGCTCATCTGCCCTCTCCCCGGGTAGGATTCGAACCTGGCAGCTTTCAGATCAGCAACCCAACCTTCAAGTCACAAGGCATTAATCCACTATGCCACCGGGGGCTCCAGCATGTTGCATTACAGTCACCCTTTTCCTGCACATGTAAGAAAAATATATATATACACACACCATTATAAGGAAAGTGCAGTGTGACAGCTTATTTCAGTTCCGGAACTAATATTCTTCATCATTTTAACTACAGTGTTCCCTTACTTATCACAGGGGTTAGGTTCCAGGACCACCCACAATAAGTGATAATCCACGAAGTAGGGACGCTATATATTTATACATTATTTTAGTAGTTATACATTATTTAAATATTTATCAACCAATTGTGTGTTGATAAATTGCCTCCTTTTCCTCCTGTTGGGCTTGGGCTCCTTTTCTCTCCCTTTGGCTTCTCCTTCCTTGCTTCCTTAGGCTGTAATTTGTAATTTTTTTATGATTTATAATATTCTTTTAGAGTTTATTGAAAAACTGCGAAATAGCAAATCCACAAAAAGCAAACCGCGAAGTAGTGAAGGAACACTGTATTTTATTTTATATCCTACCTTTTTCTCAGGGCCATTCTAGACAGGGCCCAAAATACGAGGCCTGTCGGACTTTTCCTGGAGGTGTTCAAACGATGCCTCTGGCAAAAGACAGGAATAAAGGAGACTTAACCTGTACTACTACTTAAAAATCCATATAATTCTAAAGTTGGAAGTGAATTTTAATTATTATTTAAATTTTAAGATTTGAGCCAGTTGGAAAAAAAAACCAAAACAGACACTGAGCAAGACCCTTGCTTCCTGAGGAATCAGTTTGTGAAAAAGGTCTTCCCCTGCCTACAGAAGAGAGCAAGGAGGACACCAATCTAACCTCTCTAGGAAGGATGTAAAACAAAACTCAGCCCTGGAGTTGGCCGTAATTCATGTCCTTAGCCTCAAGTCTTTTTGCATGAGAAAGGGCGCTGGGAAGGGCTGTCTCTGTGTTCCACCAGATGTACTTGGGAGGGTGCTGGAACAGAGAAAACTGTCTTCCTTAGAAGACTTCAAAACATGGAGAGGCTCACATGGGAGAACACAATTCTGCACATTCCTCCCAACGATCCCATTATACATTTTAAGTAGTATGGAAGACTAACTGTTGAGAGAGCTACAGGGCTGAATGGAAATCCCCAAGCACAGCTTTCTGGGTTTATCCGTCCAAGAAGAACCATTATGACAAAAGTGTCCCCAAGTCTCATCCTAGAGAAGCAGCCCAGAATGCCATGGTCAATGGTATCAAAAGCCGCCAAGGAGCCCAGTGGAAGCCACAGGAGCACATTCCTCCAGTTCCTGGCATAGATAAATCTGCCTTTTGTTGAAAAGTAAAATGTCATATACAAAATATGTTTCCCAGTAAGAATCTTGGGCTTTTCTTGTAGGCTGTGGGTCACAATTTCTGTGTAGAACAGACTTAAACTCATTACAAATTGACCCACATATGCAGGGCCATAGCCAGAAAAAAATGTCGGGGGGGGGGGGGGATTTGAAACTTTTCATTAGCGAATGATGAAGAGTAGTTCCATAATGAAAAATAATTTAGAAATCAGGCCCCATCAATAAATTTCAGTGGACACTCGCAATAGATAAACTTCAGTGGACACTCATGGGAATTTGGTTAATCAGTTAAAATTCATGAGTAAACCAGTTTTTTTTAGGGAGGAGGGTTGGACTCTTAACACCTGCCACACCCCTGGCTACAGCCCTGCACATATGGGCTAAATAAATTTCTAACTGACATAATCATATGATAAAATAATATTTTGTGCTTTTTTTTGTATTTGATAGGAGCCCCGGTGGCGAAGTGTGTTAAAGCACTGAGCTGCTGAACTTGCAGACCAAAAGGTCTCAATTTCAAATCCCAGGAGCGGAGTGAGCGCCCACTGTTAGCTCCAGCTTCTGCCAACCTAGCAGTTCGAAAACATGCCAATGTGAGTAGATCAATAGGTACCACTCCAGAGGGAAGGTAACGGCACTCCATGCAGTTATGCCGGCTACATGACCTTGGAAGTTTCCACGAACAATGCCGGCTCTTTGGCTTAGAAATGGAGATGAGCACCAACCTTTAGAGTCAGACATGACTGGACTTAACATCAGAGGAAACCTTCACCTTTACCTATCGAGAGCAAATGATGCTATTGCCTGTTGTTTTGTTGTTGTTGTTGTAGTTCTCTAAAGCTAATCTGGATATATCACAGAAAAAAGGACTTCTATGGTTTAATATTTGAGTACATACTAGACTCCTTGGCTATTCCTCACTCCTCTTCACAGAATAGGAAGGAAACAAAGAAGGTTCTTTATGGAGTGTAAAGTTTTTAGAACGGTGTTCCATTAAAAGGAAAGGTGTCGTCATGTGAACCTCACATAGTCAATAGCAAGCAAAGGCACTGTAGAGCTCTGAATGATAACTGGCTAGAACTGCTGACAGCATCATAACATCTAGATCAGTGGGTCCCCAGATGTTTTGGCCTACAGCTCCCAGAAATCCCAGCCAGTTTACCAGCTGTTAGGATTTCTGGGAGTTGAAAGTCAAAACATCTGGGGATCCACAGGCTGAGAACTACTGACTGTCCTAAATGATAACTGGACAGATTCCTAGCCATGACATAGCTTCCTTCATTCCCTTCTATCACTCCCCTCAACTTCTTCAAGGACTGGAGGCTCCAGCAGATGTAAAAGCATCAAGCGATAGTGAACTAGTAATAAGTGACATTCTCTGTGTGAACTAGTAATAAGCGACACCCTCTTTGATGTAGCCTGGAAGAGCCCATAGTGTACATGTTTTACATAGATGGAACAATCATGTATGACACAGTTGTCATACATGACTTTTACTAAAATCTTTTACTAAACCTGACCCAGATCAAGAAATCAGATATAAGGCCTATCTAATATATTTATCTTATGTAATGACGTGGCATGTTAAAAATCTAAGAGAATACTCCCCTGTTACTCATACAGATAATCTAATTTGAGTCACCACACGGTTCAGGAATTAATTTGTGAGACAGAAAACACCAGATGATGCTTTCTGTTTCTGATGCATGTATTAAGTCATATAAAAGTCAGCTTTTTAAAGTTGCTTCTTGAATCTACCTGTAACGAACCACACAAATACTTCCAGGATTTATAATATAGTGTTCCCTCACTACTTCACGGTTCACTTTTCGCAGATTCGATGTTTTGCGGTTTATCAATAAACTCTAAAATAATATTATAAATCATAAAAATTTACAATTTACAGCCTAAGGAAGAGAGGAAGGAGAAGCCAAAGGGAGAGAAAAGGAGCCCAAGGAGCAATGGGAGGAGAAGGAGGCGATTTATCAACACACAATTGGTTGATAATGACTTAAAATAGTGCATAACTACTAAAATAAAATATAAATATTAAAATAAATATAGTGTCCCTACTTCACAGATTTTCACTTATTGTGGGTGGTCCTGGAACCTAACCCCTGCGATAAGTGAGGGAACACTGTATTTAGTTCACTGATTAAAGAATTTATACCAGATCAATTTGTTTCCTTTTACTTACTTACTTACTTACTTAGGCGATCCCTTGTAGCCCGAGGATGATGGCCCTCCAAGTGTAGTGTCTTGGCGATGGATGTGGAGACCTATTCTTGACCTGCTTATTCTGCAGTGAATACATTGGTTTCCAGACAGAAGGCGCCCTCAGTCAGGGTTCGCTTGATGCACCTTCCTCTTGGCACATTTCTTCCTTAAGCTCTCTATTCATGCCTCTTTGAATTCTGCAGCACTGCTGGTCACAGCTGACCTCCAGTTAGAGCACTCAAAGGCCAGGGCTTCCCAGTTCTCGGTGTCTATGCCACAGTTTTTAAGGTTGGCTTGAAGCCCATCTTCAAATCTCTTTTCCTGTCCAGCAACATTACGTTTCCCGTTCATGAGTAGGGAGTATAACAACTGCTTTGGGAGACGGTGATCGGGCATTCGGATAACGTGGCCAGTCCAGCGGAGTTGATGGCGTAAGAGCATCGCTTCAATGCTGGTGGTCTTTGCTTCTTCCAGCACGCTGACAGTTGCCTTTTAATCACTTTCTTGACAAATGAGATGCAGCTGCTGGCTGTTGATAGACTTGAGCTGTTGATGAGGAGATAATACATATTTCCACATCATTAAAAAAGCATCAGTCAAAAGCAGATCACCTTTCTGCCATTGAAGGGCCTCTCAACACAAGCAGCCAACTATCCAAAAGCCCCTTGGAAGGAAAAGGTCTTCAGCAGAGTTCAGAAATTTTACTCTTGGGGCCACAGTTCTCAGGATCCTCTAGCCACATGGATAGTGATCATGTATCAGGATGTGATCGTCCAGCATTCACACTAGCTGAACTGTTCCCATCCTGCCAAAGCAACTGGGGTGGAGATAGCCTAAATGATAAGGGCCATCTGGCTAGGAGGATTGATTTATGACCTGCTCTGGTTTTCAAGCCTGGGAAAGGACTATCCGACAGATAGGTGTGAATGTGGAAGGGGGGCTGGGGGAAGTAGTAGATATTCTGGGGTCTGGGCAGGAATTGGTTAGTAGTAGCTTTGTGCTCATCTTGGCAAGAAGGATTTCAATAAAGTGTTTCCACGGAACTACCTGTGTGAGCTTGCATTGTGTCCTATAGCTTCCAAGGACTGACATCATGCTAGCTGAAATGTTCTGTGAGTTATAGTTAAAAATATCATATAACATCATGCAGGGCAAATCTACTCAAGACACTTTGTTGTGACCACTTAATGGAACTTCCATGTTCAAGAGCAATGTACTTCAAGGGGAAAGATCCCTATGATGTTCTTTGTGTTTTGTTTATTATAGGAGCAGATACAACATGAGGCACTGCTATAGTGCTCCAGGAAAAGCATGAACTTCCTTAAAAAGTGTCCACAAGACAGTCTGTTCTTGTGCCATTAATTTTCCACTTTCACCTTATATTTGCTTGTCTTCATTTGGGTTGCTCTTTCTGATGTATATATAGAACTATTAGGTGCTGAACTTTCTGATATCCATGCTCGAGATGAATTTGAAGTGTTTTTTCCCCCCCTGCTACTGTTAAATCTTAAATGTGTTTTTCTCTTGTGGCTCACAATGTTAAAAGCCTCCCCATTTTAACATTTAAGGGATGGAAATGCACAATGATTGTTGTCTGGGATACACAACAAAACAACCTCAAAAAAAGGGGAAGACGGCCTGAGTCATTGAGTGCATTAGTCATCTCACTTAGGCAAGTAGAGAGGTGATGATGTATCCAAGAGAACAACCTAGTTGGTGTTCAGCAGAAAAACAAGCAACAAACACATGGTTCACTTTTAGCCTACAAACACAGCTGTGTGTCTTATACCTCTGCCATTTTGTGCATCTGGCAATAGCATAACTTCTAACATCATAATAATAATTGTATTTCTTGTCCACCTCTCCTCATGGCTTGAGGTGGGCTACAACATGTCACAGATGGAAACTGGATTATATGTGCCAAACAACATCAGAAAAAAGTATTAAGAGGCAAAAAGAGCAAGATTTCACCTGTTGTTTCTGCTCTCGCTGCTCCACAACTGTGATCCCACTGAGGCCCCTTCTACACTGCTATATAAAATCCGTATCATCTGCTTTGAATTGGATTATATGGCAGCGTAGAGTCATATAATCCAATTCGAAGCAGATAATATTGATTATCTGCTTTGATAATATGGATTATATAGCAGTGCAGAAGGGGTCTAAAAAAACTCAGTAGTATCGGAGAGGATTAATTGACACCATCCCTGGGTGCATCTACACTGTAGGATTAATGCAGTTTGATGCCACTTTAACTGACATAGCTCAAAGTATGGAACCAGAGCCAGTCCAACAATGAGGCGAATTAAGTGGTCGCTTGGGGCGCAAAACATACGGGGCGCAGTCGAGACTGCTTTTTCTGTTGATTTGTTGTAAAACATGATGTTTTGGTGCTTAATTTGTAAAATCTTAATGTAATTTGATGTTTAATAGGCTTTTCCTTAATCCCTCCTTATTATCCAACATTTTCGCTTATCCAACGCTTTTATTTTTCAGTGATTGGTTTTTTGGGGGGGGGGCGCCAAAATTCTGTTTGCCTACACTTGAAAAATACCTAGGGCTGGCTCTGTATGGAACCATGAGAGTTGTAGTTTTACAGGGTATTTAGCCTTCCTTCCCAAATAGTGGTGGTGCCCACTAAACTACAACTCTCAGGATTTTTTTTAGCATTGAGCCACGGCAAAGTGTTGTCTAACTGCATTAATTATACAGTTTAATGCACCCTCAGTCAAATTGGGACAGCTGTAGGGTAGGAGCCCCCGGTGGCACAGTGGGTTAAAGCCTTGTGCCAGCAGGACTGATAACTTGAAGGTTGGGCTGCTGACCTGAAGGTTGCTGGTTTGAATCCAAACTGGGGAGAGAGCGGATGAGTTTCCTCTATCAGCTCCAGCGGGGACATGAGAGAAACCTCCCACAAAGATGATTAAAAACATCAAAACATCCAGACATCCCAATTTTCTCACACCAGAAGCCACTTGCAGTTTCTCAAGTCGCTCCTGACATGAAAAAAAAAATGGAGGTTATGTAATTGCAAGAGGTCAACCTGTAACTCAGTGGCAGTTTGTGGGAGTGAGTGACAGTTTGTGGGGGTCAAATCTGCTACCCCATCCTTTCACCATGGACCTGGATTTCTACTGTTTAATTTGCAGTTTCCTGGATTTAGCTACTGCTGATGAGTAGGTGGTTTTTTGCAGCTATGGCAGCCAGCCATTGATTGTTGCTTTCTGGAGGCTGGCAGTAGGGCTGATAGCTACAAGGATTGATTTGCAAGGCTGCTAGACATGTTCTCAGCCTGAGTTATAAATAACAGAGTGGATGAAAAGAAATTGAAAGAAAATGGCTTCAAGGCAGGAAGACAGGAAAGAGAGGAAAAGAGAGGCGAGAGAACTTTTTTTTGTGAAAATGTTATGCATTATTTATTTAATAACAATTATACTGATCCATATACATTTCCTTCCTCCTATATAAAATACTGTATTGTAATTTTTTTAAAAAAACATCTCTCTCTACTGCTTCCTTCTACCCTCCTTTTGTCATAAACCTTATCCCTGCCAAACACCATGAATATAAATTGTATTCCAAATCATATGTTGTTTGCATCTTAATCATAATCCTCCATAACAATTTTTTCCAAAATCTCTCCTGATCTAAAAGAGGTTTAAATCCAATATTGCCTTGATTAATATAAACAACAAATTGCTTCCAAATAATCTCAGATGTTTCTTTTATGTCTCATCTTGTTACTCTTACTTTATATGTTAATTTTTCTGCAAGAGCTATAAACCATAACTTATTTAACCACTTCTGAACTGAGAGATTTCCATGCTTTAGCCATTTCTACTCTTGCCGCATACCTTTTGCTGAGTTTTTATTTTCGCTTTCGAGTTTAGAAATTAGTAATAGTGTCTCTCTGAAGTAGACCTTTTGGCATGACATTTAAATTATCTATCCGAATCTAGGCTTGCAGGATCCATATATTTTTGACACATTAACCACACATTCTTCCAGTCACCTATTTTGCCACAACTTCTTCAACATAGTGTTGATACTTCATTATTAATCTTACAGGGTTTGTGGGGATAAAGTAATGGTGAGGAGGGTGGAGGTCAGAGGATTTTTTTTTCGTGTCAGGAGCAACCGGAGTTGCTTCTGGAGTGAGAGAATTGGCTGTCTGCAAGGACGTTGCCCAGGGGACGCCTGGATGTTTTGATGTTTTACCATCCTTGTGGGAGGCTTCTCTCATGTCCCCGCATGGAGCTGGAGCTGATAGAGGGAGCTCATCCGCTCTCTCCTTGGGTGGGATTCGAACCTGGCAGCTTTCAGGTCAGCAACCCAACCTTCAAGTCACGAGGCTTTTATCCCCTAGGCCACCGGATGGATGAGGGAATAAAAAGTCAATGATCCAGAATAACCTACTGGCATTTTTTTAATATATATATTTTTTTGCTTAGAGAAGCAAAGCAAATGGGTGTGATGCTTGTAGGCAGAAAATGACAGTTCACCCACGAGGTTGGGACTTCCTCTTGCTGTACATGATCCAAGATTTGGGTGGATGGGTTGTCTGATTCTTGGAATGTATGATGAGGCTATATTTCAGGGGAAGGAATTAGAAAAAAAACCACCTCTAAATATTCCTTGCCTAAAAATACCGGATTCGCCATAGGTTGACAGAAAACATGAAGGCACATGCATACGTATATTCCACAACTGTCACACAACTTTCAGATCTCTGAAAAGATTATTGCATCCACCTCAATTGATAGACGGTTAATTCATCTCATCTGTCAACTTCACAAAGGGATGTCTCTCAAAATAAGATGCAACCCTCAAGGCCACCTCACCAATGCTGTTAGAACAGAGAAAGGTGTTAAGCAAGGCCGCATCCTGGCCCCATTATTATTTAATCTATACATCAGCTCCATGGTGGACCACTTGCTTAACATGGACTTCCACCCACCAAAACTTGCAGGTAGACTCCACGCTATGTTTTGCTGATGACACTGCTCTACTCACAAGAACACCAACTGGACTTAAAAGAGCACTGAGAGCTCTGGCATGATATTGCACTGTAGACCAGCTACAACTCAACTACCCAAAAACTAAAATCATGGTGTTTGTCCAAAAAACAAAAAACAAAAACAAAAACAAGCTTAACCTCTGGAATATAAATGGAAACAAAATCAAGCAGGTCCCATGCTTCAAATATCTGGGGATAATTCTCCATTCCTCCAGCAGCAGAAAAGCTCATGGAACCCATGTGGCACAAAGAAGCTCGTCTGCTATACTAAAATATCTCAGGTCAAGAGATGAGACATACCCGTGACACTCAAACTATTTGATACCAAGCTAGTTGCACAACTCCTAGATGGTGCCCAGTTAGGCCCCTTTTCAGACTTCACCACATTGGAGAGTGTACAATCCAAATTCTTAAGATTGGTCCTCCAGGTACCAAGGTGTGTTTCTGGAGACGGACTTCCTGAGAATTGAGGCCAGGGTGTGGGTGGTTATACTGAATTATTGGCTTGGATTATCCCTCTCTCCCCTTGGCCTAGCACCAGATGAGAAAAGGCAATAGCAGTCAAAATTTCATCCCTGGGCTTCTTTCCAGGACTGCTAACCAGGATAGGCAATAACCAGGCCCGGCCCAACACGGGAAGCCGACCACATCCCCGCGTTGGGCGCCATGTTCCTGGGGGCGCTATCAAGCCCCCAGGAGGCGGGGCCAAACCTGGACCCGCCTCCCACACCCTGGCCCTGCCTCCCATGCCATGCACCCTGGCCCCGCCTCCTGCTCAGCGTGAGAGGCGGGCCCAGGGCACGCAGCATGGGAGGTGGGGCCAGGGCGTGCAGCGCGAGAGGCAGGGCCAGGTCTGGCCCCGCCACACGTCCTGGCCTGGCCGGCCTGGCCCAGCCAGGCTGCGGTGGGAGTCTTTCCAGGCCACAGCCAGGCCTGGGAGGACTTTTCCGCCGTGCCCTGGCTCCGCCTCCAGCGCAGCGTGAGAGGTGGGGCCAGGGCGTGCAGCACGGGAGACGGGGCCAAGTTTGCCCCTGCCTCCCACGCCGCGCACCTTGGCCCAGCTGGCCTGGCCCAGCCAGGTTGCGGCGGGAGTCTTTCCAGGCCACAGCCCGGAAGGACTTTCCCGCTGCACCCTGGCCCCGTCTCCCGCACAGTGCGAGAGGCGGGGTCAGGGCACGCAGCATGGGAGGTGGGGTCAGGGCACGTGGCATGGGAGGCGGGGCCAAGTCTGGTCACACCTCCTGCATCGTGTGGCTATGCCTCCCGCGGCACAGGGGGGGCACAATTTTTTTTTTGCGTAGCCTTTTTAATTACCTTGGGCCGGTTCTGGCAATGACCAAGCCAAATCCCTGATTAAATAACAGATATTGAGTGCCAATCAGACTTAGTCAGTGCCCCATCCTTTATCATCAATGTAGTCTGTAGGTTTTGTACCTCCCCTATGAAATAGCTAACCATGCTGGAGATTTCCAGTCATCGGAAAGCCTTCACTCTGGCACGTTGCTATGCCCTCTGCCGTATTGAAAGGCCGTTACCGGAAGAGCCCATACTCCGACAGACTGTGTCCCCATGACTCAGGACACATAGAGACAACCAAACATGTGCTTCTTCAGTGTCTGCTCTATAGAGATATTCGATCCCGTCTCATTACGCCATGACTATACAAACACCCAGGACACTCTGGACAATTTTACATCTCCCTGCTGCTTTCAGACATTGACTTGGCTATAACTTATAATGTTGCCAAGTTCTGCACCCAGCTATGCTTGCACGGGACTATGTCCCTCTACTCTTGACCTGGGCATTGATGGTAATAAAGTGAACTTGAACTTAATTGCATGATTCCACTGAAAGAAAGCAGGTTGTTTCTCCCAATGTGATCATAAAGCAGGTCGGCCAAGTGGTCCTGAATCATGTTCACTTACTGAAGAGTGCCCATGACTTCAGGAATGATAAATGTATTGACATCCATACATGAAATGTTAATAATAAATAAAGAAAAACAAGGAAGGAAAAAATAACCCTGGCTTTTTTTGGACCAGTATTTCAAACACACCTGAAATATTTAGTAAATATTTAGCAATAATAAATACCTAGACCTGAACATTGCTGTTGAAAATAGGGTGACTTGGAGAGCTCACATTCATGGGTGTGCCATAAATTCAAGTTGATGGCAGTTAAAACAACAGATTTTTAGCACTTTGTCAATTGTTTCTGTATCAAGGAATGTACACTATACGAGACATAGTGGACAAAGAGTAAATCTGTTCCAAGGCTTTAGCAAAAACTAAATGTCACATTAAAAACTTGTAACAAAAAGAGTTGAAATTAGTTGGAAATCCCAGTGATTGCTGGTAGGTCACAAAGAGCTGCTTCTATCATACAGATGTGTGCTACTGCAGAAGAGCCTTCTGAAAGGTGCACAACCACATCCCCGCTGATGGTCAGATATCCGGAGTTTACAGGAAAGAGACAAGCAAATGAGACATGTCTTCTTCATGCAAAGGTAGATACAGGAAACCATAGATGAGCAGGGAACAGGAAATAAAAAGGACCGACTTGACTAAAAGCCGATTTAAAAGAACTGAAACTAAAGGTGTCATCTTCAAAAAAAATGTGCCAACCCTAATTTTTCGACATTTGGGGGACCTTCCCAAAAATGATGTGAATTTTTTTTTCATATAACAACACCCCAATCGTGGGAAATTGAGATGCAGTTCCTCAATCTTCTGCTGTGGGAATATAATAAGAGCCAATATCTTAGGCAGAAATATTTTGCTACTGGGAAAATGTGAACTTCACTACTTAGTACCAAGGAAGGATTCTTTGGCCATTAAGATGTTTTGTATCTTTCTCTCCACCATGATAATCTTTATACATCACCATGAAGATGAGAACGGAAGGCCAAACCAGGGCCAAAAGTCCCTCATTCTTGATCTAATGCAGTGATTCTCAACCACTGTCATATTTAATTCTCACCAATCACTTTGTCTGAGGCCCCATCTACACTGCCATATAACATCCAGATGATCTGCTTTGAACTGGGTTATATGGCAGTGTAGAAGAGCCCTGAGTCTTGCCATAACAGAAACAGAAACATCTCAAAAGGACATTTACAGGTGCATAGGAATTTTTTTCTTTATTTCAATTACAGTAAATTGCTTCAAATTACAGTAAATTTTAAAGCATTAAAATTACAGTTGTATTGTTGGAAATAAAGTAAACAATACGGATTACATTCATAATGGGAAATTGTACAAATTATGTCTTGATTTGTAAAATTTATGTTGGCATGCATTATACGCCTAAAGGTAAAGGTAAAGGACTTTTCCCGGAGAAGTTCAAATGATGCCTCTGGCAAAAGAGAGGAATAAAGGAGACTTAACCTGTACTGGTAAGGTAAAGGTAAAGGCTTTCCCCTGACATTAAGTCCAGTCATGTCTGACTCTGGGGGTTGGTGCTCATCTCCATTTCTAAGCCGAAGAGCTGGCGTTGTCCATAGACACCTCCAAGGTCATGTGGCCAACATGACTGCATGGAGTGCCGTTACCTTCCCACCGGAGCAGTACCTATTGATCTACTCACATTGGCATGTTTTTGAACTGCTAGGTTGGCAAGAGCTGGGGCTAACAGCGGGTGCTCATTCCGCTCCCAGGATTTGAACCTGGGACCTTTCGGTCCGCAAGTTCAGCAGCTCAGTGCTTTAACACACTTCGCCACCGGGGTTCCCCATTATACGCCTAGTGTAACTGTAAAACAAAAATAATGTGAATTAAAAATGAAAGCATAATTATTGGGAATAATTTTACTGCTAGTACAATCTGTGTCTCACCGAGACTGCTTCTGTCTCTCAATGGTTGAGAAACACAGTTGTGTGCAGAATGGAATATAACTGTACAAATGTGACTGACAGGACAGCAGGCAACAAAGGTTGGGCTACCTCTATGCAGATACCCTCACTGATTGATTTTGCAAACTTCACGGCTACTTAAATGCTAATTCAAGCTTGCTAATTATAACATTCACACTGTCCAGAGTGGGGTTCTTTCTCCCACTCTGGATATTCCACAGGTATATATACACCCCACTTGCCTCACTTAATACTGTATCTTGGCCCCAAGGCCAGTCATACTATCTGTCTTCATCGTGCTGCAGCCATGAAACAAAGTTCTGGTCATCCAGCCAGGCAAAGCCATTCTTACCTTTGTCAATCAGAGAGTGTGTGTATCTCTCTGATTTTTTCTAATGCGGGTCAAAACCATGTTAACTGGTTTTACCCTACATGGGGGTTTGCAGGCCCTGAGCACTTCAGGGATGCTCCAGAATAAATTTTCACCCATTTTGTGGGCCCTTAGAATCTGTTACACATGTTTACTAATTGTATCAATTTTAACTTTTAAAACCCTTTAAAAGATACAAAGCGAAAAAGTTCAATTCTCATGCACTTGACCCTATTGAAATTGTTCACCTCGGCCCCCAAATGGACTTTGTTTAGCATACTGTATAAATGCGATTGTTAATACTAAAGTTAAAGGATGATTAAATTACAGCTCTGCATTTAGAAAACTAATGGGTTAATATTAGTTAATAAAGTATATTAATTTTATAATGTTTATCACTTCAATATTTTATTTACTTTAATAATCTAGTATTATTAACACTCAATTATTATTGCTGACTGAAAGGTCAGTGGTTTGAATTTGGGGAGCGGGGTTGAGCTCCCACTGTTAGCCCCAGCTTCTGCCAATCTAGCAGTTCAAAAACATGCAAATGTGAGTAGATCAATAGGTACCGCCCTAGTGGGAAGGTAACCACGCTGCATGAGTCCTGCTCAAATGGAGATGAGCACTAAACCCCAGAGTCGAACACGACTGGACTTAATGTCAGGGGGAAACTTTTACTTTTACCTAATTGAATATTAACTTATTACCCTTAATGTTAAAATTCCCAGTCTGTTCCACTGGATTTCAGTGTTTATATATTTAATTGTTAAAGGTAAAGGTTTCCCCTGACGTTAAGTCCAGTTGTGTCCGACTCTGGGGGTTGGTGCTCATCTCCATTTCTAAGCCGAAGAGCTGCCGTTGTCCGTAGACACCTCCAAGGTCATGTGGCCGGCATGACTGCATGGAACGCCGTTACCTTCATGCCGGTGCAGTACCTATTGATCTACTCACATTGGTATGTTTTCGAACTGCTAAGTTGGCAGAAGCTGGAGCTAACAGCGGGTGCTCACTCCGCTCCCCAGATTTGAACCTGGGACCTTTCGGTCTGCAAGTTCAGCAGCTCAGCGCTTTAATACGCTGAACCACCTGAGGCTCCTATTTAATTGATATAGAGCCTACTTTTCTTTCAAAATGCAATCATGATAAGATTAAGAACAAGTGGAATTAAAAGGCTGGTGCAATGTAGACATTCTTTTGTAAACTAGTATCCCGAGGTCCTCTGGAACTGACCAAAGAACTCTAGGAGAGCAATTCTCACCTATGTAAAAGAATCACTATTCAACATTTAAGTAATGCTTTAAATCCATTCATTATGTTTAACCATTTTATTAATCTGAACCACACTATGGAAAATGATGTCTTTGTTTTTATAAGTAAACTAGCATGTATAAAAGCAGTGGGCGGGGGGACCATCAAATTCAGGGACACTTGAAACTAAAATTGTTTTTGGTCACCAAGTATCAAGGGACATAAAACAAATCTAGCATAATGAGAGTTACTTCTGTTTTCCTCAGTAAAGGCTGGAAGGCGGGAGAAAGGAAGAAATAAGCAGATTGCTTAAATTGCAAGATCCAACTCTTGTAAGCTTAAAAAGAAACATTGGGTAATATTGAGGGCTCAGTGAGAAGAGATTTATGTAACCTGCACCTAAACCACAAGTCACATGGGCTCCCCCCTCCCTCCCTTTGAGACTTTTGCTCAGAGCAGAGGTTATGTTTTTAACTTGCTTCCTCCTCAGTTATGCAGTGCCAGCCTGGGGTGAGTGACTTCAAGCTGAGTCCAAGATGTCCTTAAAGAGGCTTATTCAGCAGAATCGCAAGGCCAGCTGCGGGAGGTATGGAGTGAGTTCAGCTTACAGCCCCGGCTTGGAAACCATTGATAGCCCAAAACTGAACAACAAAAGCACCGAGATCTTCCCAAAGTCAGTGGAGACTTTGTCCAGGGACCTCAAGCAGGTATGTTCCACTTCAAAGTTGTGCTGGACCTAATCCGCACCCACCCTTCAATCTCCTATATTGTTGGATCCACATTCAGTTTTATTTTCAAGGTTTGGCTAATGAGAGAATGAAGATGCCAATGACCATCAGACAACCTATTGTGTTTCTTCAGTTCTAAGATGTGCTTTCCCCTATCTATCTATCTATCTATCTATCTATCTATCTATCTATCTATCTATCTATCTATCTATCTATCCATCTATCTATCTAAAATAATAGGCACTGCCAGTCTGATAAATATTTTGATAATACAGTAGAGTCTCACTTATCCAACATAAACGGGCCGGCAGAAGCTTGGATAAGCAAATATCTTGGATAATAAGGAGGGATTAAGGAAAAGCCTATTAAACACCAAATTAGGTTATGATTTTACAAATTAAGCACCAAAACATCATGTTATACAACAAATTTGACAGAAAAAGTAGTTCAATACGCAGTAATGTTGTGTTGTAATTATTGTATTTACGAATTTAGCACCAAAATATCACGATATATTGAAAACATTGACTACAAAAATGGCTTGGATAATCCAGAGGCTTGGATAAGCGAGGCTTGGATAAGTGAGACTCTACTGTATTTGACAAATAACGTTAGTGGCCGGGCGTTATGTATATCTTTTAATGGTGCTTGCTGTACGTTTTTCAATTGTTTTATTTGATACGTTAATTGGGTTTTTATATTGGGATATGATGTTTTAACTGATTATGTATTGTGGTCAGATGTATTTGTATGAATTTTATATTTGTATGAATCCCACCCACAGGAGAAAAATGGGATAGAAATGAATAAAAAATAGTAATAAAAACGGGCATGTCTTAAAATCGTGGGTGATACCTTGTTTCCCCAAAAATAAGACAGGGTCTTATATTAATTTTTTGCTCCAAAAGATGCTTTAGACCTTGTTTTCGTGGGCAGTCTTATTTTCCAAATTGCCTTTTGAAATGAACTATACCTAGGCTCAGTGTGTTAAAGTGCTGAGCTGCTGAACTTGCGGACCAAAAGGTGCCAGGTTCAAATCCGGGGAGCGGAGTGAGCGTCTGCTGTTAGCTCCAACTTCTGCCAACCTAGCAGTTCGAAAACATGCCAATGTGAGTAGATGAATAGGTACCGCTCCTGCGGGAAGGTAACGGCATTCCATGCAGTCATGCCGGCCACATGACCTTGGAGGTGTCTACGGACAATGCCGGCTCTTCGGCTTAGAAATGGAGATGAGCACCAACCCCCAGAGTCGGACACAACTGGACTTAACGTCAGGGGAAACCTTTACCTTTACCTATACCTAGGGCTTATTTTTGAAATCGGCCTTATATTTCGAGCATCCTCCGAAATGCTGAAAAATCATGATGGGTTTTATTTTCGGGGTCGGTCTTATTTTGAGGGAACCAGGGTATATATATTGTTGGTGGTGCTGAAATTAGTGTGCATCTTGCAATCAATTGTGTCTCAGAATTGAAGAAATATGTAATATGCCAGATTAAATTCTATGCTAATCTTACACGCTGTCAGGTCTGGCCCTGCCATTAGGCAGAGTGATGCAAGAGCCTTTTGTCAGCAGATTTGGGGTGTCGTGAATGGGCAGCAAATTCCTAGTTAAATTACTTTGGTCTCTCTGTATTTTTATCTCCAGGAATAGGGAGAAGCGCTTGTGAGATATTGTTTTGCATGCCGAAGTAATTTATTTGGGTTTGTGTTCATGGTGCGCAGCCTCAATAGCAAATTTTCTGGGATCAGCCCTGCTTCTTGTGTCTGTAACATTTGCCTGAATCCCCAAAATCTGGCAGAAGAAACTTTCCTCCACTGTTTATTTCAACACCTGGGGATCAAGGATGGACCCCCTTGCTCCATATCCATTCATCTGAGTGTTTCTGGGCCCTTTCACACAACAGTACAACCCAGAATATCAAGGCAGAAAATCCCACAATATCTGCTTTGAACTGGGTTATCTGAGTCCACACTGCCATTTATTCCAGTTTCAAAGCAGATGATGTGGGATTTTATTCATATGTGTAGAAGGGGCCTCTGATAGGCATAGACTGGCACAGGGCCAAACCTGCCATAAATCAGAATAAGTAAGATGCTCTGGCAAATGTTTTGCTGTGTCCTGAGTGGGTGGCAATTTATTACTTTTCAGTCTGTTGTTGTTGTTGTTGTTGTTGTTGTTGTTGTTGTTGTGGCGGAGAAAATAACCTAGGGGATTTGTCTCAAGTGCCAAAATAATTTGAGCAGTTTCAGGCAGTGATGGAGCTATGAGAAGGCAAAATGAACATTGCCCCCCATATAAATTCTGCCTCCCCCAGAGGACACTTTTATTCAGTTCTTTAGAGGGACATAAAAATTATTCACATGTAGACCATACCAAGAATATTTGCTGTGTTTACATTACCCTTGGTAACTTTGCCCGCTCCTTTTCTTTAGACACAAAAACTCCAGTTCTAAATGCTGAACTGAAAATTTAAGTTACTGAATGCTAGAAATTGGGGAGCTTGCAGAAACTGTCATCTTGGGAGGCAATGTCCTCATTTTACCCCCATCCTGAAGTAGCGTAAAGCATCAGTTGAACATCCTAAGATAAAGGCAGGAAAAGTGAATCTGAACAAGTAACAATAATAGTTTTGAACATGAGTGATTTTCAAGGTCTTACTCTGGCCCCTTCCACACAGCTGAATAAAATCTCACATTTTCTGCTTTGAACTGGAATCTATGGCAGTGTGGACTCAGATAACCCAAAACAGATATTGTGGGATTTTCTGCCTTGTTATTCTGGGTTATATGGCTGTGTGGAAGGGCCCTCTCTCCAATGGTAAAAATTCAGGGGTTCAAGGGAATTTTTATGGGGGTTATTCTTATGGGAGACAATGCCCTCTTTCTGCACTCGCCTGGCTTTAGGCATAATATCCTCTGCTTATATGTGGTTATGTGAGTTTGTGGATACCATAGCTGCCTTGGATCTCAATTTAAAAAGGAGATGGGATATAAATTCAATGAGGCAACAAAGGATTCAGAGGACCCTTCCACACAGCCATATAACCCAGAATATCCAGGCAGAAAATACCACAATATCTGCTTTGAATTGGGTTATCTGAGTTCACTCTGCCATATATTCCAGGTAAAGCAGAAAATGTGAGATTTTATTCAGTTGTGTGGAAGGGGCCAGAGTTTTCTCTGGCTCACTGAAGACATGGCAACTCTGGGTGATTTTAGTGGTGTCACTGGGAGAATGATCAGCAAAGACGGTAGGATGTGCTTTCACTCTGGATAGATCTTCAAAACAACCAGTCACCATGGAGTTTGAAATCAAGATCAATGTACAGTTCAGACAGTCACTAACAAGAAGCTCAGCAAGTTCTGTTGCTGCTGCCATTAGCAGCAGCTATCATTTTAAAATGTGCTCCTTTTTCAAATCAAGAGATTTTGTTGCTTTTATAGTAGAGCTCTGGACAAAATAAATCTGCTATTACAAAGCTAACTAAATATTCCTATTAACATCACTAATAGCCATAATTGCAGATTATGACATCATTAGGTTTACTGTTTCTAGTCTTTATTTTTTTTTACTGTTTATGTGTTTGGCCCAACACAGCAACTTTAGCAATCTGATCTCCTCTTGACGATGCTTCCAAGTTTGAGCAAACAGTATTCGTGCTGAGTTGTTGTGCATTTTCCGGATTGTATGGCCATGTTCCAGAAGCATTTTCTCTTGACGTTTAGCCCAAATCTACGGCAGGCATCCTCAGAGGTTGTAAGGTCTGTTGGAAAACTAAGCAAGGGAGATTTATATATCTATAGAAGAAAAGCAGAATCTGAAAAAAAACAGAAAACTAAGTTCATCCCCATTGGTACATTCAGCAGTTGGCGTCCAGCTTCTTAGAGGGACAAGTGAAGGTCCAGAGTGGGAGAAAGAACTCTTGTCTGTGGGAGGCCAGTGTGAATGTTATAATTAATCACCTTGATTAGCATTATTTATTTATTTATTATTTATTTACAGTATTTATATTCTGCCCTTCTCACCCCAAAGGGGACTCAGGGCAGATTACAATGAACACATATATGGCAAACATTCAATGCCAACAGACAAACAACATATATAGACAGACACAGAGGCATTTAATATTTTTTCCAGCTTCACGATTCCGGCCACAGGGGGAGCTGTTGCTTCACTGTTTACTAGTGGCATTAATGGCCTTGCCAGCTGCATGGCCCGGCTTCTTCCTGACTGGGGAATCCTTTGTTAGCTGCTCCTGATTTATTCATGTTTGGAATTCCTCTGTTTTCAGAGTGTTGTTCTTTATTTACCATTCTGATTTTAGAGGGTTTTTTAAATACTGCTAGCCCGATTTTGTTCATTTTCATGGTTTCCTCCTTTTTGTTGAAAGGTGGATTTTAATGGCTTCTCTGTGTCGTCTGACATAGTGGTTGTTATAGTGGTCCAGTATTTCTGTGTTCTCAAATCATATACTGTGTCCAGGTTGGTTCATCAAGTGCTCTGCTATGGCTGACTTCTCTGGTTGGATTAGTCTGCATTGCCTTTCATGTTCTTTGACTCGTGTTTGGGCAATGCTGCTACGTTTGGTGGTCTGTATGTAGATCTGTCCACAGCTGCATAGTATACGGTAGACTCCTGCAGAGGTGAGAGAATCTCTCTTTTCAAGTGGATCTGTAGATAGTTTGTAGGTTGTGTTTCTTCATCAGCTTCCCTATGTGGTCAGCTGCTGTTATCATGACTCAAAGTAGTAATTGTGCTGTTGCGCCTGGGGCTATAATTCTTAGTGAAAGAGGCATGGACGTGACATCTTTCCCCAGGGGATTGCTTCTTGCCCTCCTTTAGGGAAACTGGAACTCCCAAGGACCAAAACACTGTAGATAACTCAAAACTGGTTTTATTGTTCACAAAAGGTTATCTCAATAAGCTGGAAGTTTCAAAGGGGTAAAGGAAAATATACATTACAGTCTTTGGTTGTTTTAAGTTCAAGGAGCTCTGTAGCTGAGAAGCTTTTCCAGGTCCCACTTTCTCAATGACTGTGAATGCCGGAGCAAACTCAGCCTCAGTTCAAATGGCCTATGTTTGAAGACACAGTCTTCCTCTGTTGCCAAAGGACTGATTTGAAGGCGCTTGAGACTCCTCAACGTCATTCAGGTTGGCCCTGAACATGAAGCGTAAGTCTCAAGGGTAAGAACCTCAGAATTGGTGCTGAGAGGTAACTTAATCAAGGGCTTTTAGAGCCAAGTCTCTCTCTCACGTCCATCTGGTAGAAAGCTTGATGGTGGAATGAAAAGAAACACTGTCCTACTCCAGGAAAGGGTGGAGTCAAACAATTGAGCTGAGTGAGCAATATAACAGGTGCAAACAACATTGATTGACAGATATAAATAACCAATCCAACTACATTTACAGGGTAAAGGCAAAATCAGGCATAATAAAACAATTCAAATCTTGCAACTTACAGATCCATATATAGATGGCGCCACTCGCGCCGTCACAGTAATCTATATTTTTTTATTCTTCATCCATAACCATTTCTGGGAGAATTACAAACTTTATATGTAAATATTTTGAATTTACATATGAATCAGACCAGTAACTTTTTTGCCTCCTTAAAAGTCCACCCCATATAAAATACAGAACTTTCCTTATTTTGAAATAAGAAGCTCTTCATATTTTTTAAACCAGCAACAGTTTGAAACATTCAGGGACATTTTTGTTAGCTTGTTTGGATGCCATATATGCCATCTTCTATACAAGTTTTATTTTAAATGGCTGCATTAAGCAAACTTTATATTTGGAGCACATTTCCTCCCATATAGATATTATGCTCAAATGTTTGGGCTCATCTTCGCATGTATTCTTTGTACAGGTTCATTTTCTGTCTCTAGTTTCAAAAACAATGTACTGTATATCCTTTTGTTCAGAGCAGAGTCTTTAAACAACTCTAAACAGGACTCTAAACAGAGTATTTACACAACTCTAAACATGTCCCATCTACACTGCCATATAATGCAGTTTAAATGAATTCAAAGCGAGGTTCTTGTTTTTTTTACCTCAGGGAGTTAAGGTTTCTTTCCTTTAACTTCAGGCAGTGGAGACATTGATGGCCCAAGAGAGGCTGTTTCACAATTATAGCAAAAGCTGATTAACATTACCCAAGTTTTCATACAATAATGTGGCATTAGACAAATTGTTGTCTAATATCTCATCCCAATATTCCTTTCCTCATTTTTAGGAATATAGTTTTATATCTGTCATAAATGGCATGAATCACCCCCTCTGCCTCCCACACATTTTAGTACAGTAGAATCTCACTTATCCAACACTCGCTTATCCAATGTTCTGGATTATCCAACACATTTTTGTAGTCAATGTTTTCAATATATCGTGATATTTTGGTGCTAAATTCATAAATACAGCAATTACTACATAGCATTACTGCGTATTGAACTACTTTTTCTGCCAAATTTGTTGTCTAACATGATGTTTTGGTGCTTCATTTGTAAAATCGTAACCTAATTTGATGTTTAATAGGCTTTTCCTTAATCCCTCCTTATTATCCAACATATTCGCTTATCCAAAATTCTGCTGGCCCGTTTATGTTGGATAAGTGAGACTCTACTGTACTTTAATTGTGACCAATCTCTGCTTATATTAGTTGTATCTGACCACAGTCTAATATGAACAGGTAATTTCACTGCTGGGAATGATAAGAAAGCTCCCCGTGATAGAAAAGGAAAATGTTTGCTAAGTCAGAAGAACATTTTTCATGAAAAAGAGTCTTGTATGAGAGGCAAAGAACCAAGAATAAAGCAACCCACAACATACATGTCATCCTATCTACCATAGTTACTCCACTAGATGGAGTTAAAACAGTCTGTTTACTTTGGAAAACTTTTTAAAAAATAATTAATAGTAGCACCTTGTGATACTTATTAATAAACCAGAGCCAAATTCAGTCATGTTTAGATTTAGATAGATTAATGGTATTGGTTGTTACTTGGTTCTGGAATAAATTTTTGATCACTATTCGGGTTGGGAACAAGGATTGTGGAGTGAATTACAATGCTGGGCCATTAATTTATTTGCATACTTATTTAATTTGTATATCCCTTTTCTCCTTGCAAGTGGATGTTTTACTACCCTTTAGTAGGTAGTTAGAGATGTTTGATTTTCCTGGGTTTTTCAGTAGAAGATCTTGTGGATATTGGCAACCATTGACTTTGACCAAGGAGTGATTTATTGTTTATGCAGCTAAACCTTTGACAAACCCATGACTATTGTCTGGGTGCATTGGATTTTTCTTTTTCAGTGATGACCTTGCCTTGAGCCCTCAGAACAATGTGGGTAAATCTGCATGATGAAAAGAGAAAACTGAATATAACTGCCCATTATAAGTTCTCTACGTGTTGAACTGCAAACCTAAATGTTTGTTCAACATTAAAACCCCCACATTGTCCAGTACACAACACAGTACAAAACAGTGCTCTTTGGCCAGCATAAATGTGACAAAACAAGATGAGTCACTAGTTAGTCCTGTCTGTGGGTGTTTAGTCCTTTTTGAAATGTTTCCAAAACATGCAAAACCTTTGTTTGGTTACAATTCAGTCACAACAACAGGACAAAATAGATATGTGTACAGTGGCCCCTTGGTACTGCTCAGTTAAATGACATTCTCACAGCAGGCCACACAGCCCGAAAGACATACAACAACCCTGTGATCCCGGCCATGAAAGCCTTCGACAACACATGGTATTTAAATTGTTTTTATGTTTGGAATTGTTGTTTTTGTTTCCAGTTTTATTGTCTTATATTGTAAACTAGCTGGCCACGCGTTGCTGTGGCGTTGTCTGGTGGTGTCTGTATTTTATAGGCAGTGTGGAAGAGGCCTAAGTGAGGCCTAACTTTGCCTGTCCCCCTGGGCTGAGTGGTTTGCTAGGAGACCAAGTGGGCAGAGCTTAGCCTTCTAACTGGCAGCAATTGGATAAAAACAATTATTTCTCTCCCTCTAATTAGGACTTTATTTTTCTTTTCTTTTTGTTGTATCAAGCTAGAGGCATGGATGAGGGGTTGTGCTGTCAATTTTTGAGGTTGTGGGGTGTTTAGTTTTGTTGTTTTGTCGGTCGCCAGGATTCCATCACTCTTTTATATATATAGATTGATAATTATGTCAATGCCAACTCATGATGAACAACAGTGGGAGAAAGCCACTACTCTAGTGTTCTACATGTGGGAATTGTTAAAAGGATGCTTGACTTATACTTTCTATACATAACTGAGCAAAACATGGCTTGCTAGCAGCCAAGGTCCCTCCCGATGAACTATTACTCCCCTCTTCTCTCACTATTGGCAAGACATGCTTTGACTGGAAAAGAATGGATTCCAGCCTCCGGCAGGCCACAAAATCTCCGACTCGGATCCATCATAGGAATGAATTTTGTTTTATAGAGAACATTAAATTGCTAATAAAACTGACTGTCTTCTCTTTATGCCTTTCTCTAGCTTGCTTTAAGCAGAACAACTTCTTTGGGTGACTTTTCTGGCCCACAAAGGTAAGGAGCATTTCACTTTTCCCCATTAATACCAACTGATTTCACTGTGCAATATTTGCACCCGCCTTTTGGCCAAAAAAAAAAAAAAAAAAAAGGAGAATGTGACTATTATGTGGTGGTGACTATTATGTGATGATGACTATTATGCCATGAAAAACTTTCCAGCTATGGGGCATCACAAGGCTGACTGCTGAGTGAAGTCCTGTTGTTGCAAAGGGGGCAGGTGTGTGGGCAAGTCGCATCCTTCATTCACTTGCCCAGGCAAGTGAATAAAGGGTACGCCTATTATGTGAGGAACAGCTAAAAAACCAATTTTGCCACTGAAAAAATGGTGGTGTGACTATTATTGCGGTGACAACTATTATGTGAGGGGCCGGGCTGTGGCGCAGGCTGGTGAGCAGCCTGCTGCATTAAATCACTCTGACCATGAGGTCATGAGTTCGAGGCCAGCCCGTGGCAGGGTGAGCACCCATCAATTAAAAATTAAAAAAAATAGCCCCTGCTCATTGCTGACCTAGCAACCCGAAAGATAGTTGCATCTATCAAGTAGGAGATAAGGTACCACTTATAAAAAGTGGGGAGGCAAGTTTAACTAATATACGACGTTGGAATGAGGAAGTGCGGTCAGAGTGGATGATGAAGCAGCTGCTCCCTGCTCCCCCCTGTGGCCAGAAACTAACATCCCCTCAGGAGAAGGTTAAATTGCCTCTGTGTCTGTCTGTCTCTGTCTTGGTTCTATGTGTATATGGGGATTGAATGTTTGCCCTATATGTATATAATGTGATCCGCCCTGAGTCCCCTGAGAAGGGCGGAATATAAATACTGTAAATAAATAAATAAATAAATAAATAAATAAATAAATAAATAAATAAATACAGTATACTACTATTGATAATACAGTACAACCACTGTATCCACAGGAATATGTTCTTGAACCTAGCATGGGAATAGGAAGCCATTGATAATAGTGAACCCTATTGAAATGAACAACGTTTGCCAGAAGTTATTACAGAATTATGCTGAAAGACTTAAAAATTTCTGGAGAGGTATCCTCTTCAAGAATTTGCCGGTGTGACTTTATGGCAACATCTGACACAAGCATATCATAGAATCGCTTGGAGAACTCTGCAAATTCCTATATTGCACATACAGTAGAGTCTCACTTATCCAACATTTGCTTATCCAACGTTCTGGATTATCCAACGCATTTTTGTAGTCAATGTTTTCAATACATCGTGATATTTTGGTGCTAAATTCGTAAATACAGTAATTACTACATAGCATTACTGCGTATTGAACTACCTTTTCTGTCAAATTTGTTGTATAACATGATGTTTTGGTGCTTAATTTGTAAAATCATATCCAAATTTGATGTTTAATAGGCTTTTCCTTGATCCCTCCTTATTATCCAACATATTCGCTTATCCAACGTTCTGCCTGCCCGTTTATGTTGGATAAGTGAGATTCTACTGTATATAGTGGGATAGGTGAAAATATGGATACTGGTCATGTGGGTCCAGGGATCATACTGTTTAGTTTTTGTTTAGTTTTGTTTTGTTTTTCGTGTCAGGAGCAACCAGAGTTGCTTCTGTAGTGAGAGAATTGGCTGTCTGCAAGGACGTTGCCCAGGGGACGCCCGGATGTTTTGATGTTTTACCATCCTTGTGGGAGGCTTCTCTCATGTCCCCGCATGAAGCTGGAGCTGATAGAGGGAGCTCATCCACACTCTCCCCGGGTGGGATTCGAACCTGGCAGCTTTCAGGTCAGCAACCCAACCTTCAAGTCACGAGGCTTTTATCCCCTAGGCCACCAGAGGCTCCTGTACTGTATAGTAATTAGTTATCTAAGCATACTGAGGCATGCATATTAAAATGAAAAGATCCAAATGTTAAACAGCAACAACAGTGAAATCTTTGAGATGGAGAGTGATGGGGAGACTGAAACAACTCAATAACCATGATCAACTATCATACTAGACAGCAGTGTTGTGAAATGAAGTATTAGCAATAAGACATCTGATAATTTCACCTGTCCACACCATTCTAGGGTACATAGGAAAAGGCTCCTCACTCTTCCTGTCTAGTGGTCTAGTTCACATAGTTAAAGAGGAAAACTAGATGTGTGAACCTTGCCCAAAAGAAAGCCTTTGGAAACTACAGTCACAGTGCTAACTTTCCGCTGGGAAAATAGCTTAGACAGAAGATGTGCGAACCAAATGGATGTGTGAATCAAGCAATTGTTAATGCCACAATGAACCCACAACTCAACATGTCTTTACACCAAAGCTGCTATTTGAAATGATGTTATGGAGGTAAAATGTAAGCTACAGAAGAGCACACCATGACTGTCACCATGGGCTCAAATTCCATTTAATTAGCATTATCACTATAGTCTGTTAGTCATGTATATATGACTTATAGGAGCCACCGGTGGTGCAGTGGATCAAACCGCTGAGCTGCTGAACTTGCTGACTGAAAGGTTGACGGTTTGAATCCAGGGAGCAGGATGAGCTCTTGCTGTTAGCCCTAGCTTCAGCCAACCTAGCAGTTCAAAAACATGCAAATGTAAGTAGATCAATAGGTACCGCTCTGGTGGGAAGGTAACGGTGTTCCATGCAGTCATGCCAGCCACATGAACTTGGACAACGCTGGCTCTTCGGTTTAGAAATGGAGATGAGCACCAACCCCCAGAGTCGGACATGACTAGACTTAATGTCAGGGGAAAACCCTACTCAAAAACCTAGTCCAAGTGATCTTTGGAGAAGTGCGGCATGGGGTAGCGAGTTCTGAGATTCATAATATTTCCATAATACCATAGCTGTTGTTGTGTTACCATATACAGTAGAGTCTCACTTATCCAACACTCACTTATTCAACTTTCTGGATTATCCAACGCATTTTTGTAGTCAATGTTTTCAATACATTGTCATATTTTGGTGCTAAATTCGTAAATACAGTAATTACTACATAGCATTACTGCGTATTGAACTACTTTTTCTGTCAAATTTGTTGTATAACATGATGTTTTGGTGCTTAATTTGTAAAATCATAACCTAATTTCATTTTTAATAGGCTTTTCCTTAATCCTTCCTTATTATCCAACATATTCGCTTATCCAACGTGCTGCCAGCCCGTTTATGTTGGATAAGTGAGACTCTACTGTAATTACAAAAAGAAAAATTTTCCAGGGCAATGCTGGTGCATGTGAATGGTATATTTATTTTAAATTACATCTTCAAAACGTTGACTGTACTGTTACTAACCTTGATGCTTGTTTGATTCTCTGCAGAAAGTCACTTAAAATCTTTAAAGAAGATAATGAAACGTTTGGATTTGAAATTCAGGTAAGGCATTAACACTGTGAAAGGAGGAAAACTGTGGCTTTGACCTATTAACCTGAATAGACTATGAAACAGAACTTAGCAGGTTCTTTGGAAAATTGGAATAAATGTTCAACCTCCCCCAGTGTCATGGTCCTGATCAGACTTTCCACCTCTTTTTCCCACCTGGCAAATGACACTATGGATTTTCTACATTCTAGTAATAACAAGTGCATAAAGAGCCTAAAGTTGCCAGATCCTGCCTGATCTTGGAAGCCATGCAAGGTCAGCTCTGGTTAGTACTCAGATGGAAGACCACCACCAGCTGCTGTAATAGACTATATTTCAGAGGGAGGAACTAGTATTAAACCACCCCTGAATATTCCTTTCCTAACGAACCCCATTAAAGTCCACTGGTCGCCATAAATCAATAGATTTAAAGGCTTGTGCACACACAGTAATGATGTTTTGTCGATCTCTTTTTTCTGTATTGTGATGAATAAAAAGGAAAGTCATTCTTTCTGAGAAGAGGGTGAACGGAGCCTATGAGTCTGGGTCTTTTTACCTTTTTGTTTCCCTGAATTGGGGGAAAGAGAATAGCTTCCTCCAAGTGCACTTTCACGCAGTTTGGTAACTTTAGAAAGAGAACTGCCTTTTTGGGTGGGAAGCTTAAAAAAAACACACACACATAATAAAAAGGACAAAGAGGAAGTGCTTCCTTTCACATGAGGAGGGTGCGTGCAATTTGTGGGTACGTAAAACAAGCCCACGAGCTCTGCTGGTAAATGAGAAAAGGAAGATGTGCACTTACCCATTGGCAAAAAAGAGGAAATGTGTTAGCAAAAGAAGATTTTTCTCAGATTCACATAAACATAGCATCTACTGGCATGGGGGAAATATGGCTCATAGCTGTGTGCAAACTTTGAGACCCCCACTGAAGCCCTCATTCAGCTGTCTAATGCTCATAGGTAAAGGTAAAGGTTTTCCCCTGATGTTAAGTCCAGTCATGTCTGACTCTGAGGGTTGGTATCATCTCCATTACTAAGCTGAAGAGCCGGCGTTGTCCATAGACACCTCCAAGGTCGTGTGGCCGGCATGACTGCATGCAGCGCCGTTACCTTCCCGCCGGAGCGGTACCTATTGATCTACTCACATTGGCATGTTTTCGAACTGCTAGGTTGGCAGGAGCTGGAGCTAACAGCGGCCGCTCCCGGGGTTTGAACCTGGGACCTTTCGGTCTCCAGCTCAGTGCTTTTACACACTCTGCCACCGGGGCTCCTTAATGCTCATAGACCTCCTATTTTTAAAAAATCTTAAAAAACCCTTTCTTGCAAAAGAAAAACAAAAAACCAAGAAAACAGGAAATTATTACCGTTTTGCCCCCAACCCCTCTGCCTACCATGTCCCCAAAAGTAAATAGATAAATAGTGGCTGAAAAATAACTAAAATCAAAACTGGAAGTAAGGTCAATGTCACTTTTAGTTGTGCAGTTGCATCCTGCTATGGAAGGCATAGGACTGAAAATTTTCTCCCGCTCCCTCTGCATTAGCCCATCTTGATATAGAGATATATGTGGAAATTCAGAAACATATTGTATCTTTAAATGGAAATGCAATAGATAAAGGTAAAGGTTTCCCCTGATGTTAAATCCAGTCGTGTCTGACTCTGGGGATTGGTGCTCATCTCCATTTCTAAGCCAAAGAGCCAGCGTTGTCCATAGACATCTCCAAGGTCATGTAACTGGTATGACTGCATGGAGCTCCATTACCTTCCCGCCGAAGCGGTACCTGTTGATCTACTCACATTTGCATGTTTTCGAACTGGATCTGACTAAATTGAATGGGGGGGGGGGGGGGTAGGATGACGAGAATACTATAAACGGATAACCTGTGTGCCTGTTTGGTTTCTTCCTATGTGCCAATTCTTGATGAGCAATGCCATTGCTCTTGGTCTTTAAACTAGACTTAGAGTGGAGTTCCCATCAAAGAGAATGCTGTCATGTGTAGCATAGCATACATGCCCACCATAACACAGAGGTAAGACTCTGCAAAATCAGGTTCTCCAACTAATACAGTGCTTCTGACTATTTACAGATATTGCCTTTCCAGTGGCACAGTAATCACTTATTGGAAACATGTGTTTATGTTTGCAAAGTGAAAGAAGGAAGCCGTGCATCACTTTCTGGACTTCAAAATGGTAATTACTCTTTCCTTCTCCCACCCAGCCGAAGCCTAACCTGCTTTTTGGGGAAAGAGAGGGATCACAGGAAAGAGTCTCTTTGGTGGTTGCCCCCAAATTCTGAAACTCACTCCTCAGGGAGTTTACACTGGTGGCCAATACCCTATCTTTCCACGGATATAGTGAACCTTGTTGAAATGCATTACTTCTGCCAGAAGTTCTCATAAAGTTGCATTAAGGTAAAGGTTTTCCCCTGACATTAAGTCTAGTCGTGTCCAACTCTGGGGGTTGGTGCTCATCTCCATTTCTAAGCCGAAAAGCTGGTGTTGTCCATAGACACCTTCTAGGTCATGTGGCAAGCATGATTGCATGGAACACCGTTACCTTCCTGCTGGAGCAGTACCTATTGATCTACTCACATTTGCATGTTTTCGAACTGCTAGGTTGGCAGAAGCTGGGGCTAATAGTGGGAGCTCACCCCGCTCCCCGGATTTAAGCCACTGACCTTTTGGTGAGCAAGTTCAGCAGTTCAGTGGTTTAACTTGCTATGCCATATGAGGTGTTAGAGGACCTAAAATTCATAAAGATCTATTTTTGTAGGAATGTGCTAGGCCCCCTAATGCAACTCTATAGTAACTTCTGGTAAAAGTATGCCATAGTATCACATGGAGGCCTGAAAAAATTCCTAGAGAGGGCATATTTTGTCAGATGTGGGTACTGAACCCATAAGTATGGTGGTCATTTTGTACAAATATGCCAATTCCACTAAAAACAACAACAGTAATATGCTGAAAATACAATATCTCACTTCTTCTGTTTTGCCGTGGTTGCAGGCTACATTTTGATGACTATCAACGGAGTGAGCACGTTGGGCCTCAGTCTCAAGCAAATGGTGGACATGTTCAAATTATCAAGGAATCTTTTAAGGTAATCAAAAAGCTTTACATGTATGAATAAAAAGGCAAAAGGGAGGCTATTTTGGGAACTGTTAATTATTAGTGCTTTTGTTACATTATTTTTTCAGTGCTGAGTAAGGAATGAAATTGCTGCTGAAAAGAGCAACCACTCCCATGGTACAAAAATTGTAAAATATCAAAGGCAGAACAGAGTTTACACTGATGGATCAGTCAACTTGGTCATGAAACATCTGGAAAGATTTGGAGCTTTACAGATTTTCTGGAGATTCTGGGGAACACAACACAGCCTGGAGAGTTTATTGATTCTATGGGACATGTCAATGAGATTGAAGCCAGTGGTAGCATAGTAGCTGGGTCCAAAAAGAGAGTTGAGTAATCTCTTCATTGTGGAATATAGTTTTGAGGATCCCACAGCCAGAATGGTTGGTGGGCATCCTAGTTGGGGAAGTCTGAGAGCTAACCATCCAAAAAATAACTTAACGTTCCCAGAAAATAATACTTTTTCTCCTAGATTTTCTCTCGTTACATCGCAATCCTAGAAGATCATTTCCCCATGGCCATTCTTGGGGAGTTGTTGTATATCTTTCGGGCTGTGTGGTCATGTTCCAGAAGTATTCTCTCCTCAGAGAATGCCTGCCATAGATGTGGGCGAAACATCAGGAGAGAATACTTCTGGAACATGGCCACACAGCCCGAAAGACATACAACAACCCTGTGATCCTGGCCATGAAAGCCTTCGACAACACATTCTTGGGGGCATTATTCTCTTGCATTTATCTACAAATGATGCTTGTGCTGCTTTGTGTTATTAAGAATTTATCTTCAAGCAACTGACTGACTGGCTAGGAGAAATTGACAATCAAGTAAAGCATCATACTTCTAATTTCTCTGAACTAACAGAACTTCCATTTACTCAGGAATGACAAATATGTAGCCTCCAAATGTTGTTCAAGTCTAGCTGTCTGACTGGCCTGGTAAATCGTGAAGAATGATGGGAGCTGGAGTCCAACCGCATCTGAAGGACCGCAGATTTCACATTCCTACATAAGCCTGTCATCCCAGTATGCCTGTGCCACTTAATAATAAATATTTAAATACTCTGTGCAATGATTCACAGAAAACTAGATTTTCAAAGAGCTAGGCACACATTCTGTTGGAGTTTTACACATATATCAGTTCCCTTACACATTCAGTTGTACTTTTTTGGCTGTAAGTATTCAGTTTGTAGAGTCCCGGTGGTGAAGTGTGTTAAAGCACTGAGCTGCTGAACTTGCAGACTGAAAGGTCCCAGGTTCAAATCCCGGGAGCGGAGTGAGCGCCCACTATTAGCTCCAGCTTCTGCCAACCTAGCAATTCGAAAACATGCAAATGTGAGTAGATCAATAGGTACCGCTCTGGCGGGAAGGTAACAGCGCTGCATGCAGTCATGCTGGCCACATGACCTTGGAGGTGTCTACAGACAATGCCAGCTCTTTGGCTTAGAAATGGAGATGAGCACCAACCCCCAGAGTCGGACACGACTGGACTTAATGTCAGGGGAAACCTTTACCTTTACTATTCAGTTCGCAGTTGTGTAAGCAGACTTCCACAAGCATAATAATTGTCTATGTATTCTTGGATAGTGTGTAATGACTCATCAGTGTATCATTTGAATTACCAAAGACAACAGTTGTACATCCCCCTTTTTCACATGGGGCATAAGCAGGCACATTTGGAAAAAACACAATTGCCTGCACAATGCCAGTATTCAGCAAAAAGGTAGTATATATAAGTGGAGATTTGCAATATGGAAGCACAGTGTAGTGTTTTGGCCAGAGTGTGTCCATATAAAAATAAAAAGGTGGTGCCATTAAGAAAAACGGATTTATGCTAGCCCAAGATCTTGTGCATTAGAATCTATTTCCTGAGATGGACTGACTTCTGTCTTCAACTTTCTCTTGTGAGCTACTCATGAGCATTTGTTTAAAACAGAGTGTGCACAAAAAGTAAATTTGGATCACTTCTGTTGTTAAAAAAAAAGGTTTCTCTTGAGCCAAAAATCTGATGAAAGTGATGCCACTAAAGCAGTGGTTCTCGGCCTGTGGGTCTCCAGATGTTTTGGGCTTCAACTCCCAGAAATCCAAACAGCTGGCAAAATGGCTGGGATTTCTGGAAGTTGTAGGCCAAAACACCTGGGAGCCCACACATTGAGAACCACTACACTAAAGACTGCTGAGGGTAAAAATAAATATTTTTTTCAAGATGTGTGTAGTTTAAGTGTGCAGTCTTCTGAGATTTTCTGCAGGCGGCAATTTGGCCTCTAAACTTTTGATAACAATATGTAACAAAGTTTAAGAGATTTTCTGTTCCTGGCTTGAAAGTGTTAATTCCTGTTTAATTTTGTGGTACATAATTTGTAAGTAGTTGTTATACTCCAGAAACTTTGTATCTGTGGCTGCCACAAACTATGTTGAATTGGTTGAGACTCGAGATATTAATTGAAAAACGATAGCAAAATGTGCCACAGGATGTCCTGCAAAAATAAAGTTTTGCAGTTTAATAAACCTTTCCCATGTTTTTATGATAGAACCAATTTGGAAATGACATTTATAACCCAGGGACAAAAATCATGTTACATAGCATAATTGTCTACCTGGCTTAAAGAAGGGGTGGACATATTTTACCCCATTTTTTTTACCTGATGCAAGCTGTTCTGTACATACATATATACATGAGGTAATTGCAGCAGAGGTTCTGCTTCTGCATAATGCACTGGAGAAAGTTCACTTGGGATGACAGGAACATCATTCAGCTGTTTCATGATTGACAAGGGAACAGCTGTTTCTGCTGAGTAGTGCAGAGGAATTGGGGAAGTTGGGTTGGGATTCACTATATAGCAGTGGTGGTTCCCAACTTTTGGGTCTCCAGGTGTTTTGGACTCCATTTCCCACATTTCCTAACAGCTGGTAAGCTGGCTAGGATTTCTGGGAGTTGAAGTGCAAAACATCTGGAGGCCCAAAGGTTGGGAATCACTGCTATATACCTTTGCAACTACTGTGATTATGTAGCAATTCTAGCCAACAACAACAGAAGCAAGGATTAAATAGATCTTTGACTTGAACCAATGCAGTACCTTTAAATTCTTATATCTTGTTCATATGTCTTTGTGAATACGTAGTTATTTTTTTAAAAGTACATGTATCTCATCATAATAGCAATAATCATAAATAATAATAATAATATGTTTGCTGTTTACAGGTTAGATGTTGTGAACGAAGCCTTGATCATAAAGCAAATGGAACTTGAAACTAAGTTGCAATTATTGAAGGTACTATTTCTGCATAAAATTGGAGAAAAAGTCACTATTTCACTATTGCTTTGCATTTAACAATTCTTTGGTTGCCACTGCAAATAATAATAATAATAATAATAATAATAATAATAATAATAATAATAATAATAATAATAATATTTTTGGACCTTCTCACTCTGAAGGGGACTCAGGGCGGATCACAATGTGCACTTATACCGTAGAATCTCACTTATCCAAGCCTCTGGATTATCCAAGCCATTTTTGTAGTCAATGTTTTCAATATATCATGATATTTTGGTGCTAAATTCATAAATAAGGTAATTACAACATAACATTACTGCGTATTGAACTACTTTTTCTGTCAAATTTGTTGTATAACATGATGTTTTGATGCTTAAATTGTAAAATCATAACCTAATTTGATGTTTAATAGGCTTTTCCTTAATCCCTCCTTATTATCCAAGATATTCGCTTATCCAAGCTTCTGCTGGCCCGTTTAGCTTGGATAAGTGAGACTCTACTGTAATGGCAAACATTCAATGCCATATAACATAGAGACAGAGACAGAGATGCAGAGGCGATTTAACATTCTCCAGCTTCCAGCTTCCTGAGGGTATGCTCGAATTCCGGCCACAGGGGGAGCTGCCGCTTCATCATCCACTTGTGATGCCTATTCCTTGATGGAGTACTTCCACATTCCAAACACTGCTGGATGATTTTTATGGTGTCGCAAATTAGTTAATTTAGCCTCCCCACATATTTATTTATTTATTTATTTATTTACAGCATTTATATTCCGCCCTTCTCACCCCGAAGGGGACTCGGGGCGGATCACATTACACATATAGGCAAACATTCAATGCCTTTTAACATAGAACAAAGACAAGACAAACATAGGCTCTGAGCGGGCCTCGAACTCATGACCTCCTGGTCAGAGTGATTCATTGCATCTGGTTGCAGCTGGCTTGCTCTCCAGCCTGCACCACAGCCCGGTACCGGTAAGCGGTACCTAGATTTCCTACTTGATGGACGCAAGTATCTTTTGGCTTGCTTAGGTTAACAATGAGCAGGGGCTAATTTTTTATTTTAATTGTCGGGTGCTCACCCTGGCATGGGCTGGCTTCGAACTCACGACCTCTTGGTTAGAGTGATTTATTGCAGCTGGCTACTTAACCAGCTGTGCCACAGCCCGGCCCCACGGGCTGCCACGGATGTAGTTGGATGAGAAACTCTCTAGCTGAAGACTCTAAATGTCAGTTCTAGGTTTCCCTAGGATGAAACCACAATGATTAGGGTGGAATCGTAATGGTATCTGTGCAATATGTATGGGTCCTTAGTCTTGCGTTATTTCCCCTTGCTTCTCTCCTGAGTTGATTGAATAGATGATAATTGGGCAGGAACGGGGTTAATGTTTTCTCCAGCACAATTGTTCCTTCATCCTGTTTGGAGCATTTAGTTGTTGCCACCAAATGATCACAAGGCGCCACCCCAGGAGGACTGCCAATACCTAGTAGAGTGTATAAGGGAATGGTACATCCAGCCACTGCTGTTGCTCGCTCCAGTGTTTCCCTAACCTGAAATAAACCCTTTAAGAGGGGCAAAGAGGGATGTGTCTGCGGAGGCCACATGCTCAGCTAAACCCCTTATGTAACATGGAGGTACCACCTGATATTGACCTCCAACTGATCCTGGTGCCTAGGATGGTTGCAAGCAAGCACACTTTGATTAAAGCAGCTAAGCAGGCTAGGATCTCCCGTCTGCCGTTCGGCCCAGAAACTGCTAAAAGCAAGTTGAACTGTGCTGCCAGGTCTTTCCTTGCTGGGATTAATGAGAACACAGCATTTGATTATCATGAGGCTTGGCAACTAGTTAGAATGCTGTGCGGATTCCTGACCATTCAGTTGTCCAAGCTTGGACAAACTGCCAGATGATCTTTTCTTTTCTTTGAAAGAAAGCTTTTCAGAGGCGCTGGGAATTTGTTTGAAGGGAGCAAGCCATTTGCTACAGTTTGTGATAGACACTTATTAACAAAACTTTTAATACAGTTGGCCCCAATGCAGAGAAATCCAGAGGATCAGCTACTCACAATCCCAACTGGTTCAATAATACAATTACAGTAGCGGTATTAGGGAAAAGAGGAAATGGGAAATAAAAGAAGCAATAATTGAATGTGCACAAGCAGTAATAGTATTAGGGTGGAAAGATAAATCCAAATGGTCAGTAAGTAAATGGTACCACTATATGGTGGAGCAAATGGAATTTGAAATTATGAATGTGAAACTAAATGTTGTAAAAAACTAATGAAAATAGAACAAGAGAAATTGAAGAAAGATGGACAAGGGTTAAGAACTATATCATGAATCAATCTGGAGATCAAGCCATAAGAAATAAGATACAAATGTTATATAGTATACTAGTTGTGCTCGGCCACGCGTTGCTGTGGCGAAGTATGGTGGTATGGGAAATAAAGTATTGAGGAACTGGTGGTAGTTAAGGTCAAGGGTAAAGGTTTTCCCCTGACATTAAGTCCAGTCGTGTCTGACTGTTGGGGTTGGTGCTCATCTTGAGTCTACACTGCCATATAATCCAGTTGAAATCAGATAATTTGTATTTTATAGACAGTGTGGAAGAGACCTGATTGTAGTGGCCCTGGGCTGAGTGGGTTGCTAGGAGACCAAGTGGGTGGAGCTTAGCCTTCTAACTGACAGCAGACCAAGTGGGTGGAGCTTAGCCTTCTAACTGGCAGTAACTGGATAAAAACAATTATTCCTCTCCCTCTATTGAGGACTTTATTTTTCTTTCCTTTTTGTTGTATGAACCTAGAGGCATGGATGAGGGGTTGTGCTGCCAAGTTTAGTGTTTCTGGGATCTGTAGTTTGGTTGTTTTGTCCTAGGCCGAAATTTCATTACCCTTTTATATATATAGATAGGATGGAAATGGATAAAGATAAAGATATAAAGATTGTCTCACAAAGAAACAAATATGTAAAAAGAAAACAATCCTCGTGTTGGTGGTGGGAATTGTAAATGTTTTGTATGTCTAAGGTATATATTTTTTGTGTTTTAAAAAATAAAAAAATTGTATAAAAAAAGAATACAATTACAGTAGAGTCTCGCTTATCCAACGTTCTGGATTATCCAACTCATTTTTGTAGTCAATGTTTTCAATACATCGTGCTATTTTGGTGCTAAATTTGTAAATACAGCAATTACAACATAACATTATTGCGTATTGAACTACTTTTTCTGTCAAATGTGTTGTATAACATGATGTTTTGGTGCTTAATTTGTAAAATCATAACCTAATTTGATGTTTAATAGGTTTTTCCTTAATCCCTCCTTATTATCCAACATATTCACTTATCCAACATGCTGCCAGCCCGTTTATGTTGGATAAGTGAGACTCTACTGTATATTAACTTTTTAAAAAATGTATAACATCCCAGATTGATCCAGGTGTGATCATGATCACTGTTTGCTTTTCACAGAAAACTTTGCAAGAAAAAGTAATAGAATTCCAGTCTCTGTGTTTACAAGAACAACGCCTTGCAAATGGTAAGTCTGAATATCCTGTTATAGGAAGTACAGTGTTCCCTCACTTATTGCTGCGGTTAGGTTCCAGGACTACCTGAAATAAGTGAAAATCCGCGAAGTAGGGGCGCTAAATTTATTTTAATATTTATTTTTTTGGGGGGGGGGGGATCTCTGGTGGCACAGTGTGTTAAAGCGCTGAGCTGCTGAACTTGCGGACCAAAGGTTCCAGGTTCAAATCCCAAGAGCGGAATGAGCACCCGCTGTTAGCCCCAGCTCCTGCCAACCTAGCAGTTTGAAAACATGCAAATGTGAGTAGATCAATAGGTACCACTCCGGTGGGAAGGTAACAGCGCTCCATGCAGTCATGCCGGCCACATGACCTTGGAGGTGTCTATGGACAACGCTGGCTCTTCGGCTTAGAAATGGGGATTAGCACCAACCTCCAGAGTTGGGCACGACTGGACGTCAGGGGAAACCTTTACCTTTTATACATTATTTTAGTAGTTATACACTATTTTAAGTCTTTATCAACCAATTGTGTGTTGATAAATCGCCTCCTTCACCTCCTGTTGCCATTTGGCTCCTTTTCTCTCCCTCTGGCTTCTCCTTCCTCCCTTCCCTAGGCTGTAAATTGTAATTTTTATGATTTTAGAGTTTATTGAAAAACTGCAAAACAGCGAATCCGTGAAAAGTGAACCGCAAAGTAGTGAGGGAACATTGTAATAGGTCATTGAAATGACATGAATAATGGCAATGTATCTGAGGCAATTTAATAATAATAATAATAAAACTTTATTTATACCCCGCCACCATCTCTCCGGCGGGGACTCGGGGCGGCTCACATGGGGCCATGCCCAGAGCAAGACAATATAACAAGTATAAATACAACATAATAGAGAGCAATAAATGATACAGTAAATAATAATATACAATATACACTACAACGCAAATCACAAAAACAGTAAAAACAGGGCCGGCCGCATGAATACAAAAATTAAAACTCGGGTGAGAAAGATAAAGGGAATGGAGACCACTGGGAGCAGGGATATACGAAAGTGGAACCAACTAGAGGAAAGATGTTGGAGAGGCGCAAAAGAAGAATAAAAACAGTTACTCTCCAAAAGCACAGCGGAAGAGCCATGTTTTTAAATCTTTTTTAAAAGCTAACAGAGTGGGAGCTTGCCTAATTTGATTCCAGTTTTGGTCTGCTGTGCTCCTGCCCCACCCCTGCTCTAACCACTACAACACCAGTTGTCATGTTGGCTTGGCTAAAATAATGCCTGAGTCTTGCAAGTGTTTCACACAAAGTGCCAGTACTTGGCTGTGCATAGCTATGGAGAGTGGTGGTCTTGTAAGTTCCTTCACTGTATGGATTGAGGAAGCCCTACATTTACTTACCCTGCTGCTCTACCATTCAAAGTGACAAGCTCACAGAGACACAAATTCATGGCTGAGACTAGATTTTAACCAGGAGCTGGAAACTTGTTCAATAATTTATGTATTTATTTAGTATTTACAGTATTTATATTCCGCCCTTCTCACCCCTAAGGGGACTCAGGGTGGATCACAATGCACATATACATGGCAAACATTCAATGCCATTAAACATACAACATACAGACATAGATGCCATTTAACGTTCCAGCTTCTGGCTTCATGAGGGTATGCTCAATTCTGGCCATAGGGGAAGTGGCCGCTTCATCGTCCACTTGTGACACCGAGTCCTTGATGGAGTACTTCCTCATTCTTCTACACGCTGCTGGAAATGTTAATGGTGTTGTAAATCAGTTAAATTAGCCTCCCCACATAAAGTGGTACCCATTTTCTACTTGACAGATGCAACTTAGGACCACAGCGAGCTAGGCTATTAATGGTCAGGGGCTCAATCCAACCTGGGCTGACTTTAAACTCATGACCTCTTGGTCAGCAGTGATTTATTGCAGCTGGCTACTAACCAGTTGTGCCACAGCCTGGCTGCAGCTGGTTAGTAGCCAGCTGCAATAAATAGTTACAGAGTCATAAATCTGCCTTAAACCATTTCAGCTCATTTTAATGGTAACTTCAGATTCAACAACCAAAAGTCTCCCAAAACCTACTTTTTCAGCAGTTTATTAATCCCTATCACCACCCTATACATGGCTTTCTGTGTTCTCAGAGAAGTGGAGGATGAGTGGGGTCATGTCCTGCCCTTTTCCCAGTAAGATATACTGTTGAAAAATAGGGTTTGAGGGACCGGTGGAGTAGTGGGTTAAAGCCTTGTGACTTGAAGGTTGGGTTGCTGATCTGCAAGCTGCCACGTTTGAATCCCACCCGGGGAGAGCGTGGATGAGCTCCCTCTATCAGCTCCAGCTCCATGCGGGGACATGAGAGAAGCCTCCCACAAGGATGGTAAAACATCAAAACATCCAGGCATCCCCTGGGCAACGTCCTTGCAGACGGCCAATTCGTTCACTCCAGAAGTGACTTGCAGTTTCTCAAGTCACTCCTGACACAGAAAAAAAGGGACCTATGAGAATGTAACTATCTCAACCAGTGACTTCTTGATTTGTAATTTAGACTTCTTAATTGCCGCTCTGTTCCACACTGTCATATTTGTGTAACATGTACCTGGTAGAAGACGAAAATAAAATACAGTAGAGTCTCACTTATCCAAGCTAAATGGGCCAGCAGAAGCTTGGATAAGCGAATATCTTGGGTAATAAGGAGGGATTAAGGAAAAGCCTATTAAACATCAAATTAGGTTATGATTTTAGAAATTAAGCATCAAAACATCATGTTATACAACAAATTTGACATAAAAAGTAGTTCAATACGCAGTAATGTTATGTTGTAATTACTGTATTTACGAATTTAGCACCTAAATATCACGATATATTGAAAACATTGACTACAAAAATAGCTTGGATAATCCAGAAGCTTGGATAAGCGGAGCTTGGATAAGTGAGACTCTACTGTAAGTCCTTTCATTCCCAGAATTTCAAATAGCCTTTTCTTTTCCCAATGATATTCTAGATCAGTGGTTCTCAACCTGTGGCTCCCCAGATGTTTTGGCATTCAACTCCCAGAAATCCTAACAGCTGGTAAACTGGGTGGGATTTCTGGGAGTTGTAGGCCAAAACACCCAGGGACCCACATGTTGAGAACCACTGTTCTAGATAGATCAATACTGATACTTTGTTTTGGTTTGTAAAACTAAATTTTCTGTGATTTTTCTGTTCTCTCTCCCCCCCCCCCCCCCCCGCTTTCTCTAGGTGAAGAATACTCACCTGTTGATTCAGCGTGTTTAGAAGAATCAAACTTACTAGTAGATTGCATTGGGTTGGAGTCAATATGGGCAAACAAACCTCGCTATTCCAGTGAAAGCAGTTGTTTGAGTCGCTTGAGCTCCATGACAGTGGACAGTGAGGACAGCTTCTATCAAACCTGTGTTTTTGAGGATACTTCCAGTGAGCGGTGTAGCCGGCAGTCAAGTATGGAGGATGACTGCTTTTTGCCAAGGGACATTGATGTCATTCCTGGGAAGACTTCACTCCGAAGATCCAGGAGCATTAGTGTGTCTAGCAATGGACCCGGCTCACCCTTGCCCCAGGATAGAGGGAGCACCTCCAGTGTTTTTGGGACACTCCCACGGAAAAACAGAAAGGGAAGTGTTCGAAAGAGGCTGTTGAATTTCATCCCTGGCCTTTACCGAGCTGTGGAAGAGGAAGAAAGCCGAGTCTGATGGCTGAAGCCACTTTGGAACTCTATTCACAGGTGGACATTTGTAATGCCAGCTTATAGTAACTGTACTTCAGACTTTTGTTCAGCGAAATCAGCATATGTCCAACAAACATTTCATACTGAGGGACTTTCATATTTCCTGAAACAGTACTGACAACAGTGTTGTTGTATACATTTTTTTAAAAAAATACATATTTTTGAAGACAAGTGTGGGGATAGGCGTTTACTATTTACTAATAAAATTAGTACTGTGGGTTTGGCAGGAGTAATATACTGCAATGACAAGAAATGCATACCCCGTTTCTCCGAAAATAAGACAGGGTCTTATATTAATTTTTGCTCCCAAAGATGTGCTAGGTCTTATTTGCAGGGATGTCTTATTTTTCCATAAAGAAGAATTCACATTTATTGTTGAACAAAAACTGATAATTTATCATATACTGTACAGTAGTTGTCATCACAAACCAGCATAACTATACAAACTGAATCCTTTCAAGAATTTCTTGTTACTACCATTATTTCCATATACAACTACAGTAGAGTCTCACTTATCCAACATAAATGGGCCGGCAGAACGTTGGATAAGCGAATATGTTGGATAATAAGGAGAGATTAAGAAAAAGCCTATTAAACATCAAAATAGGTTATGATTTTACAAATTAAGCACCAAAACATCATGTTATACAACAAATTTAACAGAAAAAGTAGTTCAATACGCAGTAATGTTATGTAGTAATTACTGTATTTATGAATTTAGCACCAAAATATCATGATGTATTGAAAACATTGACTACAAAAATGAGTTGGATAATCCAGAACGTTGGTTAAGTGATTATTGGATAAGTGAGACTCTACTGTATCTGTGGTACGTACATTTACCGATCCTGCAAGCTCTGGTGTTCTGTTCATTGGGCATGCTTCCAAACAAAAACTTTACTAGGTCTTACTTTCAGGGGAGGCCTTATATTTATCAATTCAGCAAAACCTCTACTAGGTCTTATTTTCTGGGGATGTCTTATTTTTGGGGAAACAAGGTATATCTTGACTGTACTATTTCCCCAAGTATTTTTAGTATTAACAAGAAAATTAGACATAGTTAGCCATCCCATATCTATAAAGTGTTCAGACCACAATGACATAAAACTGCAAATATTGAATACCATTACATTACGTGATTTCCAGTAACAGTGTTGCACAGAAAGACCTAAGATTTATAGAGAGGTATCATATCTCTACAGAGATTATTTTTTCTGGGCACAGGTTTCACTATATTGGGGGGTCTTAGTGTATTATTTTTTAGGCTGATTCTATACTACCACATAATGCAGTTTGAACTGCATTATGTGGTTTACACTGACCATATAATGCAGTTCAAACTGCATTATATGACTATGTAGATCCAGTCATAGTCCACTCAACTGGTATTAGCACTGTATATTCTTTCTGCTATTGTTAAGGACTCATGACTGTCCATCCTTGGTTTTCATATCATGTGGAATAATCAGGACTAACTGTATTCCTTGAGCCGCAGGGAGAGGCGGGTAAGAAATAAAATTATTATTATTATTATTATTATTATTATTATTATTATTATTATTATTATTACTATTATTACAAGGCAAGGTAAAGAAGTCATCTTGGATATCATACACCACACTGTATATGTTTGTTTCACCATTTACTCCTCTAAGTCTTGAGCCATTTTCCTTTGTTAGAAGTAGAGTGTGATACTTGGCTTGGCCAGAGTATTGTTAACTGGCTGCTGCTCTCAGGTGCAGTTGCTGCCAGTGTGGAAGTAAAATTCAACTATTATCTGATGGTGGTGAAATGCTATATTGTTCTTCACCTTAAGCAGCAAAATGCTTTGGCCATGGGGAAAGTTACACGTAGATAAAAAGTACACACGTATTCTCAGGAATGAGTTAATTTCAGAGAAGGCAAAGAAAACCCACAAGGAAATTGTACTGTAAGCATAGAAAATAATACAATCTCGCAAGCAAAATTCACATATTAATTTTTCCATGCAAGTCTGAAAACGTGTTAAGGAAACATGAGCAGTAGTACTGATCTCAGTGCATAGTTACAGCCATATTTAGCTACAAGACATGTTCTGTAATATCCACAGAAACACACCACCACCACAACTGCACTGTAAGATAAAATGATTAGCTATAAAGATTGATTTCTTCTTTTGTTTTCTGTTTGAAGAAGAAGATTGATATGGTATTTCACATGTGTGCTTACATATCACACTGTAAACATTTAAAATTGCATATAGCATTATATAAGGAGGTCAACAAATGACAAATACATTTGGGCATTCATCAGAAATATTAAAAATTGGAAATATTTTAAATAATGAAATATGGAGTGCATTCCAGTACACCATGATAGGAGTTCGATCTCATTTATAAATATATTTATATTTATATAAATATTTATAAATATATGCATGCTTATCTAAGGATTTAAAATATTTCCTAAACTTGTTCTAGAATAGTTTACACCGATGGTTCTCAACCTTTTGTTGAATTTCAATTTTCAGAATCCTTTCCCATTTACAATATGGTTTGGAGCTTCTGGAAATGTAAATCCAAAGCATCTAAAGCAGTGGTTCTCCCAGAAATCCTAACAGCTGATAAACTGGCTGGCATTTCTGGGAGTTATTGGCCAAAACGCCTGAGGACTCACAGGTTGAGAACCATTGAAGTCGAGGATGAAAAGTTGAGAACAAGAATATCCTGTACTGCTTAACCTTCCTTTACTCACTCCATCCATGAAGTCAAGGCTGCTCTAGAAATTGGAGTGGTCATCACCTGAGTCTTCTTGTTCTATTGAGCAAATCATTGCTTGCTAGCTAAAGCAGTTAGATCTGACAAAGTGTTTGTATGTGTGTGGACATTTTCTGCCCTTGCCTTTTTACTTGTATTCAGAAGTCAAAATTAGGGGGAGGAATGCGGCTCTGGCTTCCACAGATTTGCCCAAATCCCATTTTTTAAAAAAAGTAAATATATATATAAAAAAATCACCCTAAAATCTGGATTTGGCCCAGTAATTGCACACTGAGGCTATAATTTTGTTCCTAAACATTCTCTCCACAGCAATAATAATAATAAAATAAATTAAAACATTAAAATTGACTTAGGAACTGGAATATTCCTGCTGTCTTCCAAAATGGCACCAGTGCAGTTTGGGATAGAGAGGTGCACAAAAGAACTTCCAGTCATTTGTACATACTTACACCAAGTTAAACATACAGATCCATATACTGGAGTCCTGGAACTGGGTAAACAATTTGGAAAAACCCAGAAGTGTTGTATCTGGTTTAATATCCTTCAACACCTCTAAAAATTACATTTTAGACTACAGTTCCCCAAACAATCCACGTGGCTAGTGATCCAAGTTGTGATATCACCGCAAGATAGATATGACTCACCATCCCTGACTGTAGACAGCCCTGGTGTTACATTTTGGTAAGAACATGATTTCTGTAGAAGCATTCTCGGTTTCTTGCTTAGAATAGCAGGAGAAAGAGAGGAAGTGGTTTCCTGCCACATCACTATGCAAACGTCAACTGATGCCACAATCTCACCCGCCTTACGATAATGAGCAGTGCTGAAATGAGGGCGGTCAACTGTAAGTTTCCCTTACTGGGCAATGGTCCTTTGAGCAAAATCATTCTGGGAGGGGAAGAAGGAGCTCTGGGTAGTTGCATTAACTCAATCTCTACAAACCTCTTTCTAAGGAAGACCAACATGGTTCCAATCTGTGGTCGAAGGCTTTCATGGCCGGGATCACAGGGTTGTTGTATGTCTTTCGGGCATACAACATGGTCACACAGCCCGAAAGACATACAACAACGCCATGGTTCCAATCACATGTAAATGGGGTGAGATGGTTCCCTCTGCTTTCCCCTGCTTTCTCCCCACCCGTCTGATGAGGTTCTTGGTCTGTTCAAATGTTATATAGTTTTCATCTTTTCCTACTCACTTCTACTTTATTAAACATTATCTGCCTAGACACTGCATACTTCGAGTTCAATTAACAAGTAAACTCCCTCCCTCTCTTCTCACATATACACACGCTGAGAGACAGAGCTTTCCCCTGATTTGATCCCCAAAAACCCGTGATCTGGGTTTGGCTGAGAGGCCATTATTGGTCCAGGAAGTTCACAGAGTAAATTTGATGGCTGATAGGGTCTAGAACAGTAATTCCCAAACAATAGTCCTCCAGGTATCTGAACTTCAACTTCTAGGAGCCTCAGCTACTTCTGGCCAACTATAAGAGATTCTCAGAGTTGAAGCCCAAAACATATGGAAGTACAGAATTTGGGAGACATTAGTTTAGAACCTGGATGTCTCTGGTCCTAGGCCAACATAGGGAAAGGTTTCCCCTGACATTAAGTCCAGTCATGACCAACTCTGGGGGTTGGTGCTCATCTCCATTTCTAAGCCGAAGAGCCGGCGTTGTCCATAGGCATCTCCAGGTCATGTGGCCGGCATGACTGCATGCAGTGCCGTTACCTTCCTGCCGGAGCGGTACCTATTGATCTACTCACATTGGCATGTTTTCGAACTGCTAGGTTGGCAGGAGCTGGGGCTAACAGCGGGCGCTCATTCCACTCCCAGGATTTGAACCTGGGACCTTTCGGTCCGCAAGTTCAGCAGCTCAGTGCTTTAACACATTTTGCCACCAGGGCTCCCAGTCCAACATATTCATTGTGATATCAGGGTTCTATCACCCGTTAATGCTAGGAAAGCAAGCTAGCTAGCAAGTGTGTTGTTTATTATTTATTCGTTCAGTCGCTTCCGACTTTTTGTGGCGTCATGGGCCAGCCCACACCAGGGCTCCCTGTCGGCCGTCTCTGCCCCCAGTTCCTTCAAGGTCAAGTCAGTCACTTCAAGGATACCATCCATCCGTCTTGCCCTTGGTCGGCCTCTCTTCCTTTTTCCTTCCATTTTTCCCAGCATCATGATCTTTTCCAAGCTTTCCTGTCTTCTCATGAAGAGGCCAAAGCTAGCAAGTGTACTGGCCAGCAAATAAACACAGTTGTCAAAATTCAGTATCACAGATGCATTACCTGGAATTATTCATCCATAACTGATTCTTATTCATGATCTCTATATGGTTACATGACATTATGGCCAAACATGTAGCTCTCCTAACTTACTTTGCTGGGCATCAGCTGCAATAAGACATGAAGGTTCATTCTGCTGGCAAGGATAAGGAAGTTTCTATGCCTCTCCTGAAAGCCAGCAATGCTGTGACAATCAGAAACAGGACTCTTGTTTTGTTTTTGTGTTGTAGCCTCACTGGCTGGCAGGAGGACTACAAAGAAGGAGGCTCCTTCTTTGGAGGTTTTTAAGCAGAGGTTGGATGGCCATCTATCAGAGTTGCTTTGAATCCAGTTTTCCTGCTTCTTGGCAGGGGGTTGGACTGGATGGCCCATGAGGTCTCTTCTAACAATATCATTCTAGGGAGGTGGAAACATCATTCATCCACATCTACTTTTCTTGGTGTGCCTGGTAAAGTAGGTTTGAGGTTTGGGGCATATCTAACTGAGAAAACCATTAAGAATTCTGGGCATTGTTTGAAATGCGTTACACTTATTTAAGTGAAAAAGAACATGAAAATGTGAACAGTAGCCAATCGGTGGATAGTATGACCATTGTTACTGATTTTTCTCAAATATGTAAATAAAATCTACCTATTCCTACCCATAATCAAAAGATTCACAGCAAACTAGGTTAACAAAAGCATCACTCTTGATTTTTTCTTGCATTGTCGCATGGGCTGCACATCAAGATATTTAGTGGTTTTGATGTAGCTGGCAAGACAAACAGGAAGTGGGTGTTAGCTATAACAGGGGCTGCTAAAAATGGTTCACAAGAAAAACGTGGCTTAACCACAATAGGGAGTATGCCTTTATGTGCTCTCTTAGACTAGAGGTAAGTGAGCACATGTTGAATCTGATATGTTTTTCCCTATGGATGGATACATACCTCATTGAAATCCCACGTGAATGGTATTTTCAACTTTTTTAACTACTTCAAAAAGTTGCAAAATCTGCTTTGGTCAGAAAATAAAATTGGTTTCAGACTGTTAAAAATATTTGACACTATAGGCACTAATGCTTCTATCATAGCACACCATCTTCAGCAATCTAAAATTTTATTGCCTGTCTAAATCATTAGTATCAAACAGCTAGGAAGTCATGTGTATCACCCTTTTGACTATGTAGTATGATGACCTGTCCTTAATGGTCGTGGAATTTCACATCAGATCCTAGGCCAGTAGTTCCTAACATTTTGGGGATTATGGACCCCTTTCCTCCCCACATAGACACGAATCATAGAATAATAGAGTTGGAAGAGACCACATGGGCCATCTAGTCCAACTCCGTCAACATATACAGTAGAGTCTCACTTATCCAACACTCGCTTATCCAACATTCTGCATTATCCAAGCCATTTTTGTAGTCAATGTTTTCAATGCATTGTAATATTTTGGTGCTAAATTTGTAAATACAGTAATTACTACATAGCATTATTGCGTATTGAACTACTTTTTCTGTCAAATTTGTTGTTAAACATGATGTTTTGGTGCTTAATTTGTAAAATCATAACCTAATTTGATTTTTAATAGGCTTTTCCTTAATCCCTCCTTATTATCCAACATATTCGCTTATCCAACATTCTGCCGGCCCATTTTGTTGGATAAGTGAGACTCTATTGTACATACAAAATTTTGCATACAATTGCATACACTAGAAACTGATTTCCTTCATATAGGCCCCTTCTACACTGCCATATAAAATCCAGATTATCTTCTTTAAACTGGATTATATGGCAGTGGAGACTCATATAATCCAGTTCAAAGCAGATAATGTGGATTAACTGCTTTGATAATCTGGATTGTATTGCAGTGTAGAAGGGGTGATAAACTTTACTGGCATGAACATTTTTCAATTAATTCATTGTGGCAGGAAAAATCCAAACCAACAGGAAGAAAATACAGTAGAGTCTCACTTATCCAACACTCGCTTATCCAACATTCTGGATTATCCAACACATTTTTGTAGTCAATGTTTTCAATATATCATGATATTTTGGTGCTAAATTTGTAAATACAGTAATACTTTTTCTGTCAAATTTGTTGTATGACATAATGCTTTGGTGCTTAATTTGTAAAATCATAACCTAACTTGATGTTTAATAGGCTTTTCCTTAATCTCTCCGTATTATCCAACATATTCATTTATCCAATATTCTGCTGGCCCGTTTACGTTGGATAAGCGAGACTCTACTGTAAAATTTATTTACATTTATTTATTTACAGCATTTATATTCCGCCCTTCTCACCCCGAAGGGGACTCAGGGCGGATCACATTACACATATAGGCAAACATTCAATGCCTTTTAACATAGAACAAAGACAAGACAAACATAGGCTCCGAGCGGGCCTCGAACTCATGACCTCCTGGTCAGAGTGATTCATTGCAGTGATTCATTGCAGCTGCTCTCCAGCCTGCGTTCACAGACATCCAAAGTCAAGGAGCCCAGTTTAAGAGTTTCTTTTCTGGTTCAGTTCTCCCTCCCCTCCATGAAGAAATAGCTCATTCTTTTCTTTCAATATACAGGCAGTCCTCGGGTTATAAGCATTGAACTTACAAATGAATCATAGTTAAGAATAGGCGTGAGACAAAAGGGTGAGAGAGACCTATCCCTCGGAAGGGAAGTTCATTCCTGAAAGAGTTCTCATTGGGAAAAGGGGCCTTCACTGAAGCTTTATCACCAATTCTTGTTTCCATAACAAGCCATTTTTTTTTCAAAATCCAATTATCACAGGGAAAGAAAGTGAGGCGAAATCTTCTGAATAGGGGCACAGAGAGCAAAACTAACACCAAAGTGGTGTTAACCCTTTCCTATGCTCTCCAAAGCTCTCTCTCTCTCTCTCTCTCCCCTATATGTTTATGAGTATGAACACATCATTAGACATTTTTCAAGTCCTGGCAAAAATCTTGTAAGTATGCGCACAATGGGTATGCTCTTGCACTGAGTAATTCATTAAATTGTACGCTCTGCATGTTTCACTCTTGCAGATTGGAGCAATTGCTAGTCTGAAGGCATATTTTGGAATCTTCTCTTCTTGCATTCCAATGGCCACTTAAGCCTTGTCTGTTTTTAGCCAAAATTGGCCGCCTGATTGTCCTTGCATTCAATCATTTAGTTGATTTTGTAGAATGCTGTTCCCAAGCTTGTTAGTAGGTGACGTATTAAGTAACACATTTCCAGCTAGAGATGTTTCTAGTTTCTTGCTATATTTTCAACTGGATTTTTTTGCCTAAGAAGCTGTCTTGTATCAGGTCACACTGTATGTCCATCTTGCCCATCATCAAAACTTGTAAATGCCACCTTTCTGAATGACAACCCTATGCAGGCAGTCCCCAAGTTACAAACATCTGACTTATAAACAACTCCTAGTTGAAAACAGGGCCGAGACAACAGAAAGTTGGAGAAATCCACCACTAAGAAGGGAAATTCACTTCAGGAAGAGTTATTATCATGGGGAAGCTTTCTCACCAATCCTTGTTTCCACAACAAGTCACATTTTTCAAATGCAATTCTCACAGAGACAGAAATTGAGGTGAAATCTTCCGAACAGGGGCACAGACAGCAAAACAAACATCACTAGGGTGTTAACCCTTCACAGTGCCATCCAAAGCTAAAAAAATTGGCTGGAGTTACACTTTAAAAATTTACCTGTTCCGACTTACAAACAAATTCAACTTAACAACAAACCTACAGAACCTATCTTGTTTGTAACTTGGGAGCTGCCTGTATGTTGTATATTGAAACTACAAAGACAACGTAGAGAAATGAGAAACAGTCCAACGGGGACAGGAAATTGACACCAATTTAAACTTTCCTACTTGCAACATTACACAAGAGATTTATAACGCAGTATTAAATTTTTCTCCTTGCCATACCCAGTCATTCATTGGCTGGAATCATGTTGGTTAATCTTAACTACAGTAGACCTATTGGATGAATGGTTGAATTGCATGTTAACATGTAAGTAAATTCTAAATACGTGAAGGGAAGTCATAGGGAGGAGGTAGCAAGCTTATTTTCTGCTGCCCTGCAGACTAGGACACGGAACAATGGCTTCAAACTACAGGAAAGGAGATTCCACCTGAACATCAGGAAGAACTTCCTCACTGTGAGGGCTGTTCGGCAGTGGAACTCTCTCCCCCGGACTGTGGTGGAGGCTCCTTCTTTGGAGGCTTTTAAGCAAAGGCTGGATGGCCCATGAGGTCTCTGTTGGGGGTGCTTTGAATGCGATTTCCTGCTTCTTAGCGGGGGGTTGGACTGGATGGCCCATGAGGTCTCTTCCAACTCTACTATTCTATGATTCTATGATTCTATGATTCATTTGGGCTATTGTCTGGAATATAGCAGAGCTGGATAATAGTGCACAGGCAAGCCACTGGTGATGCACTAGTCAACAGCTTCTTAGGCCTGGCATTTGGTCAGGTGTGGTGCCCAGCAGTGGGATTGTCAAAATGATTTATGTTTATGTATGTATGTATGTGTGTGTGGAGCCTCTGGTGGCTCAGTGCATTAAAGCGCTGAGCTGCTGAATTTGCAGACCGAAAGGTCCCAGGTTTAAATTCAGGGAGTGGAGTGAGCGCCCGCTGTTAGCTCCAGCTTCTGCCAACCTAGCAGTTCGAAAACATGCCAATGTGAGTAGATCAATAGGTACCGCTTTGGTGGGAAGGTAACGGTGCTCCATGCAGTCATGCCGGCCACATGACCTTGGAGGTGTCTACGGACAACGCTGGCTCTTCAGCTTAGAAATGGAGATGAGCACCAACCCTCAGAGTTGGACATGATTGGACTTAATGTCAGGGGAAACCTTTACCTTTAGCTTATGTATGTATGTATGTATGTTTTTTTTCAACTTTTTATTTATGGGTTTTTTGAAATACATAACATTAATAAGAACAAGACAAGACAATACAAACATAAAGAAGCAAAGCCAAAAGGAATTTTTTTTAAAAAAAAGAATAACAACAATGGGACAACAATAAACTATACATTGAACATATACTTCTCCCTTCACCTTAATCCACTTCCAGATCTTTTGCATAACCACAAATTGTATCTCTGTTCTGCGGCGCCCCTGAGTGCATTTTGTCCTCAGATGTTTTCTTACCCCCCCCTTTTTTTTCTTTTCTTTTTTTTACATTACCTTAATTAATTCATACTTTCATTCTGTACATACTCTTTTAATTTGGACCAGTTTGTTTCTTGTCTTGGGACATTGTCCTGTTTTATAGTTTGTGTCAATAAATCCATATTTTTAATGTCTAAAAGTCTCAATAGCCAGTTTTCTTTTGTTGGTATCTCTTGTGTTTTCCACATTTTTGCCAGACATAACCTGGCTGCCGTCACCATATAGGTAAATAGTTTTTCCGTATTGTGGTCCATCTGAAAGTCTGTCATTCCTAATAGGAAGTATTCCGGTTTTGTGTCAAATTTCTTTTGGAGTATTTTCTCCATTTCTTTGTGTATGATCAACCAGAAATTTTTGACTTTCCTACATCCCCACCACATATGCATAAAATCACCTATATGTCTCCCGCATTTCCAACATTTCCCGTCTCCTTTTCCTTTACTCATTTTGGCAAGCTTGCTCGGCGTTAGATACCATCTATAGAACATCTTATGCCAATTTTCCTTTAGTTCTACAGCATATGTAAATTTAAGATTCTTTTTCCATATCTTTTCCCATTCTGACATATTTATTGTCAGAATAAATATGACCTCCTTTGCCCATTTAATCATAACTTCTTTGACCTGATCTTCTTCCGTTTCCCAGACCAATAGTTGCTGGTATATTATTTTTATTATTTTCTTATCTATTTTCATTATCCTATCCCAGCAAGTGTCTTTATTTTCGAATCCTGTCTTTAAGTCTTCCTTGAAGCTTTCCTTTATTTGCCAATAATTGAGCTATGTCATCGATGGTTCCATAAATTTTATCTCATCATATCTTTTCAAACTAACTTCCTGATTTTTGACATTCAACAGTTGTCTGTATGTTAGCCATCTTTCCCTTGGTATTTCCCTCATATGTTCTGCTTCGAGTGGAGAATACCACATCGGGACCCTTGTATAAAATCTTTTCTTATACTTATCCCACGTTCTTATTAAGGCTGCTCTTATATAGTGGTTGTTGAAATTTTCTCCTTTTTAGATGTCTCTTTCCACAAATAGCTGCGCCACCCTTTGTTTATGTTATATCCTTCCAAATCCAATGTTTCTTTTTTCTTCAGTGTGGACCACTCCCTGATCCAACTCAGGGTCGCTGCATCGTAGTACAGCTGGAGATCTGGAAGGCCTAGGCCTCCTCTCCTCACATCATCCCTTAGATGCTTAAAAGCAATTCTGGCTTTTTTGCCCTCCCATATAAATTTATTTATTTCTTTTTGCCAGTTATTTATTAATCTTTTATTTCTCAATATTGGTATGTTTTGAAACAGAAATAATACCTCCGGTAGGATCTTCATTTTGACTGATGCTATTTTCCCAAGTAATGAAAGTTTGAGGGATCCCCATTTTCTCATTCTTTCCTTTATTTCCCTCCATTTCTTTTCATAGTTGTTCTTTTGAAGCTGGGCGTTACTAGCCGCTAGCTCTATCCCTAGATATTTTATCTTTTTCACTACCTCTATACCTATTTCTTTTTGTAGATTTTCCTTGTTTGTCTGCGTCATATTCTTGGAAAGTATTTTGGTTTTTTCTCGATTTATCTTCAAGCCTGCCACTTCCCCAAATTTGGTAATAGTCTCCCACCATAAGTCGAACTGTGATAGAGGATTCTCTATCAGACATACTACATTGTCCGCAAAAGTGCGGATTTTGTAGTTATGATTTCTTATTCTCAATCCTTTGAGTTCTTTATTTTTCCTTATTGCTTCTAGGAGAACTTCCAATGTCATAATAAATAACAAAGGGGAAAGTGGGCACCCCTGTCTTGTTCCTTTCATAATATTTATACTACTTGACTGCTGACCATTTGTTATTATTTTTACCGTTTGCTCTGAATATATCGCTTGGACTGCGTTTAAGAAATAAAAGCCCGCATCCATCTCTCTAAGAATTTCTTTGATACAAAACCAATTGACATTGTCAAATGCTTTTTCTGCGTCGAGAAATAAGAAGGCTATTTCCTTCTGTGGGTTTTTGTCGTAATATTCAATAGCATTCAGAATATTCCTGATATTTTCTTTCATGTGTCTACCTGGCAAGAAGCCTGTTTGATCTTCTTTGATCCTCTCTGTTAATACCTCCTTTAATCTTGCAGCCAAAATGCTTGTGAAGATTTTATAGTCTGCGTTGAGCAGTGATATTGGTCTATAGTTCTTCACATTGGTGGTATCTGCTTTATTCTTGGGTAACAATGTTATATTTGCATTCTTCCATGTGGCTGGAATTTTTCCCTCTTCCAAAATTCGATTCATTACCTTTTGTAATGTATGTATGTATGTTTATATGCTACATCAGTGCAATATAGTCACTAAATAACAACGTTATCACATTAGGCAAAAGATTCACTACGCACTGCGGCAAATCTATGGGGGTCCTGGTGGGGTGTGGGATTCAACCCACGCCCTGGGTGGGATTCAACCCACGCCCTGAATCACATGACTTACCCTGACTCCCATCCCATGGGGGGAAGCATGACTGCCTGGCTTCCCCTCCTTGCTCCTAAGACAACACGGGAAGCCTCCCATGTTACGGTGGCAGCAGCGTGTACTGTTTCCGCTCCTCTTTCACCATGGAGTCTGGCCGGAAGTTGGTGTGTGTCGTGGGAAGGGCTCCATGGCGAAAGGGAATAATAATAATAATAATAATAATAATAATAATAATAATAATAATAATAATGTCGCACAGACAGACTACAAACAGAGGCACAACTATGTGGCCCAAATCATTCATTGGAACTTATGCCTCAAGTACCACCTCTCTGCAGCAAAGAACTGGTGGGATCACAAACCTGCAAAAGTATTGGAAAATGAGCACGCAAAGATACTGTGGGACTTCCGAATCCAGACTGACAAAGTTCTGGAACACAACACACCAGACATCACAGTTGTGGAAAAGAAAAAGGTTTGGATCATTGATGTTGCCATCCCAGGTGACAGTCGCATTGATGAAAAACAACAGGAAAAACTCAGCCACTATCAGGACCTCAAGATTGAACTTCAATCACTCTGGCAGAAACCAGTGCAGGTGGTCCCGTGGTGATGGGCACACTAGGTGCCATGCCAAAAGATCTCAGCCGGCATTTGGAAACAATAGACATTGACAAAATTACGATCTTTCAACTGCAAAAGGCCACCCTACTGGGATCTGCACGCATCATCTGAAAATACATCACACAGTCTTAAACGCTTGGGAAGTGTTCGACTTGTGATTTTATGATATGAAATCCAGCATGTCTATCTTGTTTGCTGTGTCATACAATAAAATAATAATAATGATATTTCTAACCCACCCTCTCTCCCCAAAGGGACTTGGGGTGGCTTCCAAACAAAGTCTCATACAATATAAAACAACATCTTAAATTAACAATTAAATAAAATTAAAAAAAACATAAAAATAACCCTCGACAAGCAAACAAGGAAATAAAACAAAGAAGTAATGTAGGATGGGTAAATCAGTCCGTCTGATGAGGTTGAGAGTACAGAGTGAGTGTGGTACAATAGCTTGAATGTTGGACTACAACTCTGGGTACCAGGGTTTGATTCCTCACTTAGCCATGGAAACCTACGAGGTGGCCTTGGATGAGTCACTTAGCTCAAAAAAAGCCCTCCATAATAGGTTTACCTTAGGGTTGTTATAGATTGGAAATTATTTGAAGGTTCACAACAACTGTGCTGCATTTTTATGAGAATTGATTTTGGTAAAGGATAAGTCTACCATGGCTAATTGCCACAATGACAAGATATTCCCTCCATTGCCAGAGGAAATATCAGTGTGAATATCAGAATACCCATGGCCTATGCTCACAGATATGTGCTTTGAAAGTGTCAATCATGATTAGCATCATCAAAAAGCATAAAATAGAGCAATATATATTTACTGATATGCTGGTATATCTGTCTCCATTTTTATTGTGGATGCTCACTGCTTTTCTTCACTGTTCCTTTTCAGCCTCTAGTTTAATAGAATTTAATTGGATTAGTCTGTTGGACTGAATTCTTAATTACATTCTCAGCTACCAGACTTTTTCATCTCTCTTGTAGTCTAGATAATTTGGGCTACAGTCAACCAAGTAAGTCATGAAAAAAGGGCAGAGCCTAGAAGGATAAGCAGTTGTTTGCAATTATGGTTTTCAGGGTCACAAAATATTAAATATTTTATTTTATTTTTTATTTTATTTATTTTTTATTTTTCATTATGTATATATATACATATCTATATATATAAAAGGGTAATGAAATTTCAGCCTAGGACAAAACAACAAAACTACACATCCCAGAAACACTAAACTTGGCAGCACAACCCCTCATCCATGCCTCTACGTTCATACAACAAAAAGAAAAGAAAAATAAAGTTCTAATTAGAGGGAGAGGAATAATTGTTTTTATCCAATTGCTGCCAGTTAGAAGGTTAAGCTCCTCCCACTTGGTCTCCTAGAAACCCACTCAGCCCAGGGAATAGGCAGAGTTAGGCCTCACTTAGGCCTCTTCCACACTGCCTATAAAATATAGATTATCTGATTTTAACTGGATTATATGGCAGTGTAGACTCAAGGCCCTTCCACACAGCTATATTACCCATTTATAATCTTCCCATACCCATACTTCGGCACAGCAACGCGTGGCTGGGCACAGCTAATATATATATTTTTTTCTTTCTTTTCCATCACTATCATTCATCACTATCATCCTCTTTCTCTCACTTTTCCTACTTTTCTATAATAAAAATATTGTTCTCCCACTTTCGATGTATACTAAATTTTTCTCATTTTTTCTTGTGGTATATGAAATTTCAATAAAAATATATTTTTTAAAAAATATTAAAGTTCCAATTTCTCCATAATAACAGTTACTTTATTAAAAAAATATTGTCTGAATGTTATAAGCTACTGGTCTGGGCAGAGTATGAAATGTTAGGTTTAGACATCAATTTGATAATGTTAGGTGCTGGAAATTGGAAACCAATTCCTTGCGACTGTAGCAATAACAGAAAACTATATTTACAAAATTATAATTATTTGATGTGATGTTATTGAACACATTACAGGCAAACCCTGGTATCTTCAGTGAAAAGCTACTGTTGATCCAATTGGCACATTTTGGTACATATGCACTATGTAAAAGCGTAGTCAACCCAAAATTTCCTTCACATTACACAATTATATAGCATCTTGATAACCTGTTGAATGACCACAGCTCCATCCTACGGAAAAATTGGATTTAGAGTTTCATGGAGAATTTCTTTATCAGAGAGCTCTAGTGCCTTAACAAACTACAGATCTCAGGATTCCAAAGGATCCAGCCATGGCTGTTAAACTAGTCATCAGTTTAAAACAGTGGTTCTCAACCTGTGGGTCCCCAGGTATTCTGGCCTACAACTCCCAGGAACCTCTGCCAGTTTACCAGTTGTTAGGATTTTTGGGAGTTGAAGGCAAAAGTATCTGGGGACCCACAGGTTGAGAACCACTGGTTTAAAGAGACAAAGAATAAACATGTCCAGTTAGAGTCATAATCAACATGCACTTATACCTTTATTACTAGTAAAAGAAATCAAATCAAAAGTAATATGTGATTTTTAAGACATTGCTGGCAGGTTCTGCCCTCGAAGGGAATGGAAGATGGCCTGATTGTTTGGTCAGAGGACACTGTGAGCTTATCTATCTTTAGTAAAGACCCAGTGAGAAAAGAGAAATCTAATTTCTTCCTTGTTTCTTTTCTAATGGATAGGCATTGAATGGGTTATGGTAGAAGCAGGTGACCTATGGTATATTCCCAGTGACTTTCTGGTCTAGGCTGGAAATTTCATCCAGTATGTTGCCAAGTGAAAATGTTCTGTGAATGGAATGAACAGATGTTTCTTACTTTCATGATATCACTGATTGTTGGTTCTTCAGTTTCATTAGTTTTAGATGATATATTTTGACTGTGGTTAGCAAGGCTAGGAGCAAGCTAGTTGTTCTCTCACATGAAGCACATAATGTGTCTTCAACAAGAGCTTTCAACAGAAGTTTTCTGTGATCCTAGGTTTTAATGGTTCTCTTGATGTCCTACAGATTGAGAGATTTTTTTATTCCCTGTTTAATCTCTAGGTAAAGAGGGCAGTTCTTGTTTATTAACAAAGTAGAAAAGGGTCATTACTGAGAAAAAAAGTGCACTTTTGTCAAAAAAAAATTGTTTGTATACTGATTCATTTTTTAATGAGTCTCGCTTATCCAACCTTTGCTCATCCAACGTTCTGTATTATCCAATGCAGTCTGCCTCCTGCCCGGATCTAGAGCTGTTTCTCTAGGCAGCAACATGCAACAGGCCAGCACACCCAACAACACAAGTGCAGCCATGCTCCCAAACAAGTGGCAGACTTGTTGCAAAACATGTTTAATTTGTAAAATCATAACGTAATGTGACGTTTAATAGGCTTTTCCTCAAGCCCTCCTTAAACAACATTTTTGTTTAACCAACGTTCTGACAGCCTGTTTATGTTGGATAAGCGAGACTCTACTGTATTATAATAAATCATTATGCTTCAGATAACTTGTCTCTGTTATATTGTTTAATCAGTTATAAGAATTGTGCTGATATTTGTTGAGCAACCTTTTCACTCTTTCAGTTTAGAACATATTGATAGGGCTGTACAAAAAATCGTAAGATAGTCCCAAATCAAAAGTGTTTCATTAAATCCATATGCGAGAGACCATTAACTTAAAGAGGAATGGTAGCCTTTTTGGCTTCGCCTTGTGCTGAAAATGAAAATGACTTTGATAGGCTTCCAAGCATTACAGAATTCAAACAAAAAGGTTTTTGCATGGGCACCCCCCCCCCCCCATGTTTCTTAATATCTGTTTGTATATACTAAACTTATGAATTAGATATGACTAATTAAAAGTGAAATTATGCACAGCCCTAAGCATTAGCTTAACTCTTGCAGGGTTTTAAAATAATATAACAAAAAACTAATGATTTTTTTGGAATTCCGTGATAGATATTACACAGACCCCGTATGAATTTCTCAAACACTTTAGAATCAAAACAGGAATTGCACAGATTTCGTAAATACAAACTAAGCAGATTTTTGGCTTTGTGCACACCTCTAATTTATGCGGACATGCTGCTCACCAATGTGCTTTATAGTTTTCTACCAATAGGTGGAGCTACCAATAGCAAAAATGGCTTGGAAACCAATCAGGTCTGAAGAAATACATTGATTCTAAGAAGCATATTTTATATTTTATATATTTTATATGTATAGCCTTCTTCACACTTTGTCTAGGCAAAATTATTTTGATTTCACTTCTGCAAGACAGAAGAAATGCACAGATCGGTACTGCCACAATATGAAGAGTCAACTGTAAAATTATAGTTACCATTTTAACAGGGAGGAAGAAACTCAGGTCCTGCCTGGGAACAAATCTGGCCCTCCATATAATCCAGTTCAAAGCAGATAATCTGCATGGCAGTGTAGAAGGGGGTCACTGTTTTTCTCATCATATAAATGCCTCTTGTAAATCTTAGCTCCTGCCAGTAACAGCTTAAAGAAACAAATGCACATATTTATTTGGGCATTACCTAATGCTGAAATGCATCCTTCAGTAATTTTTCTGAAATTGATTTTTTTCACTTTAAAAAAAAAATTAAATTATTGAAAAATTGTTACATATTCGGTACTTAAAACTTAAAACTTCTTTAACAAATTTGCAATACAGAGTTATGTATACCATAGCTCCTATAGTATTTTCACTCTCTAACTATACTACATACTCATATTATTTACCTTTTGTTACCCTTCACCTAGTGCTATCCCTACACCCCAGACCAGCCAATTACAATACTTATTTCCAAAATTCAATCGTTTCTTTTACAGGTTTATTCCCCTTACCTTCTACATATACAAACTCTCTAAATTTTCCCCATATCTTCCCAATATCATCCTTTTTAAATAACCCTCTTATAATCTTAATATTACATGTCAATTTATCATTTATTGCAATATCCTAAATCTCCTTATACCATTCTTCCAATTGGCACTCCCCACCCCCTCCTTTCTATTTTTTTGGCTATTAACAATTTTGCTGCTGTTACCAAGTTGGCAATTAGTTCCTTTAACTCTTTTGATATTTGAATATTTTCCATAAATTACAACAGTGCTAATTCAGGCTTTCCTATCATGTTTCCCCGAAAATAAGACAGTGTCTTATATTAATTTTTGCTCCCAAAGATGCTCTAGGTCTTATTTTCAGGGCATGTCTTATTTTTCCATGAAAAAGAATTCACATTTATTGTTGAACAAAAAAACCGAACATTTATTATATACTGTACTGTAGGTGTCATCACAAACCAGCATAACCAGACAAACTGTGAATCCTATCAAGAATTTCTTGTTACTACCATTATTTCCATGTATATGGCACGTACATTTACTGATCCTGCATGCTCTGGTGTTCTGTTCGGCAGGCATGCTTCCAAACAAAACCTTTGCTAGGTCTTACTTTTGGGGGAGGCCTTATATTTAGCAATTCAGCAAAACTTCTACTAGATCTTATTTTCTGGAGATGTCTTATTTTAGGGGAAACAGGGTATTATTTCTGTTTTGGTGATTCCCTTTATTTCTTTAAAAACGTTCTCCCAAATTTTTTGAACATATTTACAGGACCACCACATATGTATATATATACCGATTTCCTGACAGTCCCTCCAGCACTGCTTAGAGTATTTCTTATCAATTTGATTGAATATGGCCCTTAGACTAAAAGAAGTCCTCCAACCATGTGTTATATCTTGTTTTGTCTCCAAAGAACTCCCAGTGAAACATATGGCATGCTTTATCTTTTTTCTTTATCCTCACAGCAACTATATGAGTAGATCAAGATAAGAGAGCATGACTAACCTGGGAATTTCATGGCTCTATGGAGTCTTGAGCCTGAATCTCCAAAATTCCAGTCCCACTGCACTTATTTCTTCTTTTACCTTAGCCCTATCTAGGTATGGTATAAATGTGTGAAATATGGGCAGGTATGCTAACTATCTCGGTGTGAAGAGCCACTGCCACATTTGGATTTTGGAACCATGGGGCTCTGAATTGTTTGATTCTTCACAGTAACCGAAGGATCTCATCAGATCCATTGTATTTGACTCAGAAGGGCGGGATGCAATGATAATAGAGGAGGAAGGGCTTACCCACCATCCCACCTTGCATTATCAACTTGTGGCTTATTTCTAAACATGCAAAATAGATACCCCCCCCTCCCCAAATGTCGGTTGTTACCTTCAGTAACAATGTGTCTTCAGAATGCATGTGTTTTCTCAGTGGCTGTTGCGGGCAAGAATTTGTTGTACCATTCACCATTGTATTGTAGTTGAAATTAGGACATGAGGGTCTCCCAGGCCTCCTTCCAGACCCATTTCAGCTTCAGAAAACTTGTTATACAGAGAAATATTGGAAAATGGTTCATAATGAATGTAAAAAAAATTACTACAGATTGACTTCCCAATGAAACCAGAAATATATTCGTTGGGAATGTTCGTCTTTCAGCTCTTTAAGGACCCCAACAATGACAAATTGTTTACTTTTTTTGCTACGGCAGCTAGAATGTCCTTTGCAAAATTAATTCCAACAAAGACACAATAGCTAGACACAATTTTGGAAATAAAGAATATGGATAAACTGACCTTTTTATTAAAACAGAGTAATGGTAAAGGCATAAAAATGACAGATTGGTAAATCTTTGAAGATTATATAAACAGGAGCAAATAAACATTTCAAAATACACCAGGAGTATCAAGAAGGGAGGAAAAAAACTGAAACAACACTATTATGTACTTTTTACTGAATTTAACAGGGTTATGGATTTATACCCATAGCATCAAGGGCATAAGGAGAAAGAACGGAAGTCAAGGTTTTATTATTATTATTATTATTATTATTATTATTATTATTATTATTAATTTCATTTTATTATTCTTTTTTTGTATAATTCTTATCTTTATTTTTTATTTTTATTTTTTAAATCAGAATAAACTGTCGGTGTGGGGTTTTCTCTTTTTTTTTTCTTTTTTTCCCCTTTTTTAATCTTATTCTTGATCTAGGAGCCTCCAGTGGCCAAGGGGATAAAAGCCTCGTGACTTGAAGGTTGGGTTGCTGACCTGAAAGCTGCCAGGTTCGAATCCCACCTGGGGAGAGTGCGGATGAGCTCCCTCTATCAGCTCCAGCTTCATGCGGGGACATGAGAGAAGCCTCCCACAAGGATGGTAAAACATCAAAACATCCGGGTGTCCCCTGGGCAACGTCCTTGCAGATGGCCAATTCTTTCACTCCAGAAGCAACTTCGGTTGCTCCTGACACGAAAAAAAAAATTATTGATCTACTCTATCTTTTCACTCACCTTTACTATTGGAAAATTGTTCTCACACTTTCACTGTATTTAATATATGAAACTTTAATAAAATATATCTTTAAAAAAAAGAAAACTTGTTATACCACGTGTCTTCAGATCATGCTATTTCTCTTCATGACATACACTTTCCTAAAGTTTCCCCTTTCCTGGTACTCAGTGATTGTAGTCAGACACGTACAAGTTTCATTGGATGCCTCTATTCATCAAGGCTTTATAAGTCTCGTGGCATGCCAAGTGGCAGAGTAGAGCAGCCTGATTCTCTCTCTTTTTGAATGTGCATTTCCAATTCAGTGCTAACATAATTGGAAAGTTTAGAATTAGTCTTTTGTATTTTGTGGTCACAGAGATTGTGGGCTGCCAAGCTCATGAAATGCACTGCAGTTTTGTGTGCATCCTTTATAAGACCAGGATGGGGAGAAAAAAGGAAAAAAATGTGGCATCAAGGTAAAGCAAGATTCTCAAAGAAGTCAAAGACAAGAGCAACACAAGGGAAGGGAGGTGGCAGTTAGGCTCCAGGAGGCAGTTCAGAGAGGCCCTCTCAACTGCAAAATGGGCTGGAACTAGCGTTTGACTTGTATGAGCGGTTATAGCAGTGGTTCTCAACTTAGGGTCCCCAGATGTTTTTGTCCTACAACTCCCAGAAATCCCAGCCAGTTTACCAGCTGTTAGAATTTCTGGGCATCCAAGGCCAAAAACATCTGGGGATCCCAGGTTGAGAACCACTGAGCTATAGCAATAATTAACCACTTTCTCTCAGATCACTTTTATGACTGCAGTGGCAGCTGTTAAGTTTGAGAAAGGTGCAAGAATGAGAAATGTAAAAGTTCACTGCCTACAGAGCCAATGTGGTGTAGCACTTTGAGTTTTGGATGATGACTGAAGGCTATTGAATCCTTGCTCAGCCATGGAACTTCACTAGTTGATCCTGGACATGTCACAATTGCTCAGGGCCTTTTCACACCGCCATATAACCCAGAATATCAAGGCGGAAAATCCTGCAATATCTGCTTTGACCTGGGTGATCTGAATCCAAACTGCCATATATTCTAGTTCAAAGCAGAAAATGTGGGATTTTATTCAGCTGTGTCGAAGGGGCCTCAACCTCAAACGAAAGCAAAGGCAGAGCTTCCTCTGAATAAAACTTATCAGGAAAACAGGGCCATGCAACACATATTCTGCCTACATGGACAACATTGTCATTAAAGGGGCTGGGCTGTGGCGCAGGCTGTTGAGCAGTTGCAATAAATCACTCTGACCATGAGGTCATGAGTTTGAGGGCAGCCCGTGGCGGGGTGAGCACCCGTCAATTAAAAATAAAATATAGCCCCTGCTCGTTGCTGACCTAGCAACCCAAAAGATAGTTGCATCTATCAAGTAGGAAATAAGGTACCACTTATAAAAGTGGGGAGGCAAGTTTAACTAATTTACGATTTGGAATGAGGAATTGCCATCAGAGTGGATGATGAAGCAGCTGCTCTCCCCTGTGGCCAGAATCGAACATCCCGTCAGGAGAAGGTTAAATTGCCTCTGCGTCTGTCTCTGTCTCGGTCTCTGTTTGATGTGTTTATGGGCATTGAATGTTTGCCCTATGTGTGTATAATGTGATCCGCCCCGAGTCCCCTTCGGGGTGAGAAAGGCAGAATATAAATACTGTAAATAAATAAATAAATAAATAAATAAATAAATAAATAAATAAATAAAATTAAAATCTCACATTATTGCCCTGTTTATCTTGGGATGCTGTGCTGGTGAAGGAATCAAAACATAGAAGCAATAATCTCAGAACAGAAAAACAATTCCTGTTATAGTCAGACTAGTAGTTTAGCTTTAGACTAGTAGCTGGACCACTTGAACTTAACTACTTTTGTTCTGTGGATGGGATCTTGAGACACAACATGTACAACATGTTCAGCTCCAGTGTTTGATGATCCCAGTGCAGTTGATGGTTTTCATGTTTTCATAAGAAGCTATCTAAGGTGCTGAACCTGAATCTAAATGGGTTCAGCTGCTTGGAGAGTTTCTATAAAGGTCAGAGTAAAACTCAGAGTGTATTCACTATGCTCCACTTGGTTGCAACAGATGAAACTCCTTGTCAAGTGGCCCAGTAATGCGGGAAAGAGCTTCCCTTGGCAACCTTGGCTTATAAATTCTTCCATGTAAATTACCTTTAATAAATGTAAGCCAAAGTATTTCCCATAAGGATTGAGAAGTGTGGAAGTCAGGTAACTATAAAGGGAAGTGTGTAACTGACAAATGTTTCTGAGTAACAAATGCCTTTGAAGAACCTACTGGGTTAATTGCCATTTGCCACATTTTTTCTGCTGAAGTGGTTTGAAATCTTTCCATTTGAGCCACCATTGAAAACACAGGCTCTGTACACTGTAAAGCATGTGATCTCTATCTTTTAATTGCTGTCAATTACTTTGTTGTTTACAAACATGTTTATCATCTCTAGACCTTTTGGATCAATTAAAAATGGAACTACATAAGGGGTACAGGGACAAGAGAAATTATTGCCCAGAATCAAGGATAGCTGAAAGAAAGTGGCACCATCACATGTGAGATTAACACACACTTCCGCCACCATGCCCACTTTTATTCTCCCACATATTTCAAACGAACTCTTTGTATGACTACTGAGAGGTTTAACCAGAACATCTAACCTGTTTGGGAATGTTAAGCTGGTTACACGCAGCTAATGGGACTCAAGGTGGTCACTCACTGTGGCTTAAAGATTGAGAACAATCGCCACTCCTGTTACAAGGCCAGCAGACAAAGAGCCTTTATGGGATCAGGACAACAATCTCTGTTTATTAGCGTTGGGCTGACATGCTGAAAGCCCTGCTCTGCATGCCAGCACAAAAAGCTTTGTTGCTTGTAGATTGTTTGTTTATGTAAATGGAAATGGTGCATTTTATTATGCAACGGTAAGACTCCTTGTCACAAGAAAGCCGCTGATTGGATCGGCTTCCTGGAATGGGAACGCTGGCAAAGCGAAGACAAATCCTGACATTGTTAACTCTCTTCTCTGTTTTGGCTACACGAAACCTTAGGAGACGGGAAGGTCATTGACTGATTGCGGCTATATCGACCGATCTAAACAAATATATATACTTTTTTTTTTTTTTTTTTACAAAGCAGTGCTTATAGGAGATCAAGTAATAACCGGATACATCTCTCCAGTTGAATGACAGACATCATGACAGAAGATGTCCAGGTTCCAACCAGCATGTCTGAATATAATGGCAATGTGTCCCCGGAGAAACCTCAACTCCAGGTTATTGATATTATTGACCAGATAGCAAATTCTGTTGAGATATTTCCTTATGACTCCGCGGCATCTCAGCCTGCTTTACTACTTACACAAGAAAGTCAAGGAGGAGTTGGGCACTTAGTGGAGAATTCAGTCTATGAAGCATGTGACATCTCCACATATGAAGATACCATTGGGATGAAGGAACATCAAGGTAAAAATGCATGTATTATTTATTCCCATTTTTACCATGGGAAGAAAATCAGATTGTTTAAAAATGTTTTATGATATACCCATAAATTAAAATATTGTATTATTTTGAAAGTTTACTGGCCCGTAAAGGGAGTTTTGTTACTACAGTAGAGTCTCACTTATCCAACGTTCTGGATTATCCAATGCATTTTTGTAGTCAATGTTTTTAATACATCGTGATATTTTGGTGCTAAATTCGTAAATACAGTAATTACTACATAGCATTACTGCCTATTGAACTAATTTTTCTGTCAAATTTGTTGTATAACATGATGTTTTGGTGCTTAATTTGTAAAATCATAACCTAATTTGATGTTTAATAGGCTTTTCCTTAATCTCTTCTTATTATCCAACATATTCGCTTATCCAACATTCTGCCAGCCCATTTATGTTGGATAAGTGAGACTCTACTGTAGTTTTATTTTCCATTCTTTGGATCGTATGTTGTGTATTTATGTTTACTATTTGTATTATTTTAAATTGTATGGTTCTGTTTATTATGTATATTGTATTGTATTGTATTGTACTTTATTGTTTCTATCATGTTGGAAACCGCCCTGAGTCTCCTGAAGAGATAGGGTGGTATATAAATAAAGTTTTATTATTATTTATTATTAAAGTTCTTTTATGTTTTTATTTCCACTTGTAATATTATAAAGTCATTCTTTGTGAGTAAGATCGGTTAATATTTGACGATGTAAAAAGAACTCCTTTCAGCTATCCAAACTGATATTTTTTAAAGTAAATATAGCCTTACTCTTAAACACAGTCTAGCAAAAATTACACATATACTTTTAATTCTGATTCATTTCTAATGGGAAAGACTGAAGCATATGCTCAATTCAGTGCCTGAAATCAACATGATTTGAAATGGCTTAATTTGGGCTGGATTGTGCCCAAGGCTTGGATGTTCCATTAATTTTAACTGAGTTTTCTTCTAAGTACTTAGTGTGCCTACAAAATGTGTTTAATTGGATGACCATCTTTGGACTGTTTGTAACATGGATTTCTACCATAAGTGGCTCAAGATGAAAATCTAACTTAAAGGATAACTCCAGGCACAGAGATTTAACTTACATTATGTGGCTGGAAAGATTAGTAACTACAGCTGTGTAATCACTAATCACTTTTTAGGAGTTGGCATTTTTATACTCTCTTATCTTCTGAAGGAAAGCCAGAGGGATTCAAGGAGAAAAATACTGGTAGCTTTGCCCAGGAAAGAAGAGACTGGGAAGAGGAATCTGGAGAAGGTGAGAACTATATTATAGTGTGTGTGTGTGTGTAAGTAGGCAGAAAAATTATGTATTTTTCAAAGTATATATACAGTCTTACCAGTGTAAAGTGCTATGCAGTCCAAATTACTCTAATTGGGTGCTTGAAATCAATTGAAGTTATACTCAACCTTTCAGTAGAAATTTGGCTTCAGTTAGATTTTGATGTACAAAAGCAGAACAGTTACTTGCACACAGAACTAAAATTAGGAGTTATTTTCCTGAGATAATGAGCATCTTTACAGGAATAATTAAACCTTCCATGACTGATTCATCGAGAATGAATGTGAATGGTGACTCGCAGCACAACAGAGGCTTTTATCTGCTTTTCCAACATTACATTACTTTATTTAGCTAACCATATACAGTAGAGTCTCACTTAACCAACATTCGCTTATCCAACATTCTGGATTATCCAACACGTTTTTGTAGTCAATGTTTTCAATACATCGTGATATTTTGGTGCTAAATTCGTAAATACAGTAATTACTACGTAGCATTACTGCATATTGAACTACTTTTTCTGTCAAATTTGTTGTATAACATGATGTTTTGGTGCTTAATTTGTAAAATCATAACCTAATTTGATGTTTGATAGGCTTCTCCTTAAATCTCTCCATATTATCCAACATATTCGCTTATCCAATGTTCTGCCGGCCCATTTATGTTGGATAAGTGAGACTCTACTGTATTTCCTTGTTTTTTATCTTAATTTCTAAAAATAGCAAGCAGAAAATCCAAATGGTACAGAAAGGAATAATAATTTTATTAGGACCAAGCCAAATTTCACATAAGTTGCAAACAAGCATTTGGGTTCTCCATAACTTTTCTTTTGGATAGATGCTCAAAGAACTAGTAAGCCCTTTTAACCCAATTAGCCATTCAAACATAGTGTGGCTGGCATTTTCAAGAGCCTAAACAAGGTAAAACAATCTGAATGACAACATTTGGAAAAAGAGAGAGGAAGAAGAAACAGAAGAACGACTTAGCAGGAGCATGATTTTATGGATACAGTAGAGTCTCACTTATCCAACATAAATGGGCTGGCAGAACATTGGATAAGTGAAAATGTTGGATAATAAGGAGGGATTAAGGAAAAGCCTATTAAACATCAAATTAGGTTATGATTTTACAAATTAAGTACCAAAACATCATGTTTTACAACAAATTGGCAGAAAAAGCAGTTCAATACAGTAACGTAATTACTGTATTTATGAATTTAGTACCAAAATATTGCAATGTATTGAAAACGTTGACTACAAAAACATTGACTACTAAAAGGCTGACTGCGTTGGATAATACAGAATGTTGGATAAGGGGAGGTTGGATAAGTGAGACTCTACTGTATTTGACTTAGAAATATGTAAGCTCTATTGTGTTAGGGGGGATGAGCATCTGGCAGCCTTCCAGAGGTTGTTGGACTACACATCCCAACATCCCTAGGCAACATAGCCACTGGTCAGAGTGCTGAGGGTTGCAGTCCAGCAGAGGAAGGATAGTCCAGCTGAAGGGACAGTCCTTATGAATCGTCTGTTGTCCCACTTTTTCTGCTTCTTTTAAAATGCCCCAGTTTTCTCTCTTCCCTTCATTTCTGTACATCAGCAAATGAAAAATGGGATCTCTCCAACATTGCATATTATCTACATCTAAGTTGAGCAACACAATCACTCATATTAAACATTATTTAACATCCTTCCCCCCGGTGGCGAAGTGTGTTAAAGCACTGAGCTGCTGAACGTGCAGACCAAAAGGTCCCAGGTTCAAATCCCGGGAGCAGAATGAGCGCCCGCTGTTAGCCCCAGCTCCTGCCAACCTAGCAGTTCGAAAACATGCAAATGTGAGTAGATTAATAGGTACCGCTCTGGTGGGAAGGTAACGGCGCTCCATGCAGTCACGCTGGCCACATGACCTTGGAGGTGCCTATGGACAACGCCGGCTCTTCGGCTTAGAAATGGAGATGAGCACCAACCCCCAGAGTCAGACATGAATGGACTTAAGGGGAAATCTTTACCTTTACCTAACATCCTTCCCAGCTCCACTTTCCACTTCAACACGAGGAAGAACTTCCTCACTGTGAGAGCTGTTCAGCAGTGGAACTCTCTGCCCCGGAATGTGGTAGAGGCTCCTTCTTTGGAAGCTTTTAAGCAGAGGCTGGATGGTCATCTGTCGGGGGTGATTTGAATGCAATTTTCCTGCTTCTTGGCAGAAGGTTTGACTGGATGCCACAAGGTTTCTTCCAATTCTATCTATATATAAAAGGGTAATGAAATTTCAGCCTAGGACAAAACAACAAAACTACACATCCCAGAAACACTAAACTTAGCAGCACAACCCTTCATCCATGCCTCTACGTTCATACAACAAAAAGAAAAGAAAAATGAAGTCCTAATTAGAGGGAGATGAATAATTGTTTTTTTCCAATTGCTGCCAGTTAGAAGGCTAAGCTCCGCCCACTTGGTCTCCTAGCAACCCACTCAGCCCAGGGCACAGGCAGAGTTAGGCCTCACTTAGGCCTCTCCCACACTGCCTATAAGATACAGATTATCTGATTTTAACTGGATTATATTGCAGTGTAGACTCAAGGCCCTTCCACACAGCTATATAACCCATTTATAATGGACTTAATGTCAGGGGAAAACCTTTACCCTTTACCTTAACTACCACCAATTCCTCAATACTTTATTTCCCATACCACCATACTTCATCACAGCAATGCATGGCTGGGCACAGCTAGTAAGTCAATGATTCTACCCCACCTTTAAGTCTCAGGCACTTTATCTCCAAATTGCAGACATTTTTATTACCTTCTCAGTTTAACTCAATTCTAAAGATACCACAGGAAAAACATTATATGAAACATTTTGTCTTAAAGTTGAATCACCAATTAATCCAGAGGATAGCTGTGTATGACAAGGGTGTGTGATGCCCATCTAAATGGTGCAGTGTACTATCTTTGTGTAAAGCAAGAAGAATGTCTGCATTGTCATGCTTGAGTAACAGCGGTAGTAGCAGCAACAATAATAATACAACTTTATTTCAGAAACTTTATTCCTTTCCATTTTGTTTTTTTTAATAACCCCAAAGGAAACAATATACAATAGCCATCCATTAGTCCTGTGCAATTAGTCCAGTAAGTAATTGGAAGCTATTGCAGAATAAAAATAAATACTATATGGAATAGAATAATAGAATCCATAGAGTTGGAGGATACCACAAGAACCATCCAGCCAAATCTCCTGCTATGTAGGAAAATACAATTAAAACACTCTTGACAGATGGCTATCCAGACTGTGCTTAACCACTTCCAAAGAAGGAGATTCCACCATTCACCAAGGCAGCATATTCCACTCCTTTTTTCATGTCAGGAGTAACTTGAGAAACTGCAAGTCACTTCTGGTGTGAGAGAATTGGCCGTCTGCAAGGACGTTGCCCAGGGGAAGCCCAGATGTTTTTGATATTTTACCATCCTTGTGGGAGGCTTCTCTCATGTCCCTGCATGGAGCTGGAGCTGACAGAGGAAGCTCATCAGCGCTTTCCTCGGGTTAGATTTGAACCGGCAACCTACAGGTCAGCAACCCAACCTTCAGGTCAGCAGTCCTGCCGTCACAAGGGTTTAACGCATTGCACCACCGGAGGCTCATTGAATGTTTTAGTAAGAGTAGAACACTAGGAATACACAGTAAAAACACAGAAGAGGAGGTCACAAATCAGTTGAAAACTTAGTTCAAAAACTCAGCAACCCAGAAATTGATGGAAAACAGGTTGACGCTGAACATTTAAAAGACTTGAATTCATGTCATAGGAGGTGGGAAGAGGGAAATCCACAGTTTAAATGGCTGTCACAAGAGCAGCCTATCTTGGGTTGCCACATTTCAAATCTCTGGCAGGAGCAGCACTATTAGGACAGATATAAGGGGAATGCCATGTAGGACTCTGTATATCAGCACAAGCACCTTGAAGCATATTGGCAGCCACCAATATGTGGTATGTGTGGTAACATTGAAAGGCAGGTTGTGTTCCCAGGGAAGGGCAAAATATTTTCTCCATCATGACTATTGTAAAATATCCTTAAACATATGACTGTTCTTATCAGTGCAATGCGCACATTTTACTTTTCATCGCATGTGCAGTGTAATTTATTTCCAAGTAAGTTCACATCCTACAGATTGCAGGAGGGCTCAATGATAGGAGCTGCCTTCATATTCATATCCGTATCATCACTGAGTACACTTGTGATTGATCTTGTATGAAAAGGCAAACCTATATGGAAGTCTTATTTATTTCAGTGTAATTTATTTCCAAGTAAGTTCACATCCTACAGATTGCAGGAGGGCTCAATGATAGGAGCTGCCTTCATATTCATATCCGTATCATCACTGAGTACACTTGTGATTGATCTTGTATGAAAAGGCAAACCTATATGGAAGTCTTAGTGGTCCAATTTTATGAAATCATTTTGTGGAGAGGATAATAATAATAACAACAACAACAACAACAACAACAACAACAACAACAACACACCAGACATCACAGTTGTGGAAAAGAAAAAGGTTTGGATCATTGATGTTGCCATCCCAGTGACAGTAGCATTGATGAAAAACAACAGGAAAAACTCAGCCGATATCAGGAACTCAAGAATGAACTTCAAAGACTCTGGCAGAAATCAGTGCAGGTGGTTCCGGTGGTGATGGGCACATTAGGTGCCGTGCCAAAAGATCTCAGCCGGCATTTGGAAAAAATAGACATTGACAAAATTACGATCTACCAACTGCAAAAGGCCACCCTACTGGGATCTGCGCACATCATCCGAAAATACATCGCACAGTCCTAGACACTTGGGAAGTGTTCGACTTGTGATTTTGTGAAAAGAAATCCAGCATGTCTATCTTGTTTGCTGTGTCATAATAATAAATAAATAAATAAATAAATAAATAAATACTCTGGTTTCTCGTCAGATCGTATAAATCTTTCGCCTTAATAATAAATCTTTATTTATATCCCGCTTTTCTCCCTCACAGCACCCAAAGTGGCTTACAGCATATTAAAATCACATAAACAACAATCAGAGTATATCAATAACATAAGCATAATAGGATAAACAGATTAAGAAAAACAACTAAAGTATACATTCAAGTTCGTGAGGCATCATTTCGAGACATATAAGTTCCCAAGCACAATCTTGTGGTAGCTCAACTCTATCCAGGCCTCCTTATTATGAGGTCTATGGCAGGCATTAAGGACCACAAGAATGTAAGGGATTGTACATTCTCAGGAGGAGAGATGGCAAGCCAAGTTTAATTTTACTTACTTTCTGTGCAGAATTAGATATTTTGTTCATATGAGTGATCTGGGGAGCCCTCGGTGGCACAACAGATTAAACTGATGAGCTGCTGAACTTGCTGACCGAAAGGTCGGAATTTTGAATCCGGGGAATGGGATGAGCTCCCACTGTTAGCCCCAGCTTCTGCCAACTAGCAGTTTGAAAACATGCAAATGTGAGTAGATCAATAGGTACCGCTCCAGTGGAAAGATAATGGCACTTCATGCAGTCATGCTGGCCACATGACCTTGGAGGTGTCTATGGACAACGCTGGGTCTTCGTCTTAGAAATAGAGATGAGCACCAACCCCCAGAGTCAGACACAACTAGACTGAATGTCAAGGGAAAACCTTTACTTTTACCTATGAGTGATCTGACTACCAATGAGGATGAGTTTCAAAGCAAGTTATAGACAGCTTTGGTGATTGGAACACCAAGTGTCAAGCTGTACCTATGGATTCTGTTGTGTAAATCCCATATTTCAGTTTGGGGGCTTTGTGTATGGATTTATAATCTGGATTGGTTTTCAGCGCCCAGATGTTAAGAAATTTCATTCTTGATCTGAAATATTTTTAAGTCACTTTTACTGAAAGAGGAATGCACTATCATAATATGCTGAAGCCATCTATAACTGAACAGTGATATGATGATGGTCTAGGTGATCGAGCATCATCCTTCCACTGTTTGATGATGGATAGCTTTGATGTGATAAAGATTATTAGTGAGCTATGACGTGTGTCATTTATTAGTTGAGTAAGTACAGAATGATCCATGTGAAGGAACTGGTTGAGAAAAACTTGACAATTAATTCATGTATAATCTTGTAGCAAGTCATATAATCTTTTAGCAAGATTATAATGTATAATCTCATATAATGCCTAATCATGCATAATCTTGTGGCAAGTTGTACAGAAAGTTCTCAACTTTGCAGCAAAGCAAAATAGGTGTAGAAAGTTATCTCAAACTTGGTGATCCGCTCTAAGATTTATTTTCCCGTATCTTCAGCATAGTCACCCAGCTGTCAAGAACATTTACAGTACACAGCGAAGTCAATGTTTGGATAGCTTATGCATATGTATGCTAGGTACATTTGTCATTTACCTTCCTTTTCCTTTGGATTCCCCAGAGACAGTTTGTGTAATGAATTAAGCAAGAGGGACAAAACCGTGATGTTTATCCTTTTGGACCAATGTCTTATTTGATAGGAGAAATGTAAATAAAGATAGCAATCGAACACACCAAATGAGAGCATGACAATATTTAACCAAGAGCAGAACCTTTGGCTTACCATGTTTATTATGAATACAATGACGAGGACCCCAGTTTTGGCAAGAGACTTTTGGGAAACAGTTAGGCAGCAGCTGGATGATAGGCAAGTAAGTTTTTTTTGGACTAAGGTCTGATGGAATTAGTGATAGAGACAACTACAATATTTCATTTGTGGATACCTTGAATTTCCACAAATAAGCTTTCATTGTTTTAGCCTCTTAATTAAACATGGTCTGGGTGTTCCTGTTCAGACACAGTGAACAGTTCAGTATCATCAGCTGATGGTACTGTGTTGCCTTTGCCAAAGTAAGCTACAATTCCTTTTACTCATAAACTTTTCTCTTCATATGTCTTAGGCAAGTGAAACCGTGCCTCTCCTCTTTGAACTGATTGAAAATAAATCTGTTGATGTCCCATTTTTACCTTAGGCTTTCAATAGAAAAAAGGTTATATTTATTTTAGGAGTCTTCTCCCACCCATTACCTACAGTGCTTGCTAACTGAGGCATTTCACAATACAGTAGAGTCTCACTTACCCTACATCAACAGACTGGCAGAACGTTGGATAAACGAAAAAGTTGGATAATAAGTAGGGATTAAGGAAAAGCCTATTAAACGTCAGATTACGTTACGATTTTACAAATATATTGATTTATTTATTTACAGTATTTATATTCCGCCCTTCTCACCCCGGAGGGGACTCAGGGCGGATCATAATGTACACATACATGGCAAATATTCAATGCCATATGAACATAGAGACAGAGACACAGAGGCTATTTAACCTTCTCCAGCTTCCAGCTTCCTGAGGGTATGTTCGATTAAGCACAAAAAACATCATGGAGTGCTTTGAATGAGATGTTCCTGCTTCTTGCAGGGGGTTGGACTGGATGGCCCGCGAAGTCTCTTCCAACTCTACAATTCTATGATTCTATGATTCTATGTTTTACAATAATTGACAGAAAAACCAGTTCAATACACCGTAACATTATGTAGTAATTACCGTATTTACAAATTTAGCACCAAAACATCACAATGTATTGAAAACATTGACTACAAAAACACTGGCTACTAACAAATTGACTACAAATAAAGATAGAATTGCATAAAGTGAACTTACAGTAACAACATTGTCAGAAGTTAAATCCGTAAAAAGTTCAGTCCTTGCTGCCTAGAGAAACAGCTGTGGATCCAGGCAGGAGGCAGACTCCGTTGGATAATCCAGAACATTGGATAAGCTAAGGTTGGATAAGTGAGTCTGTACTGTATATAGATTGCAGTATTGCTATTTTGCATAACAAGACCTAGCAAGTCATTCTATACATTTAGCTAGTGTAACCAGATGTCAAAAACCATTATTATCCAGTGCCATGGAAGGGCACACAGTGATATTTTGTCCAATTTTCAAATCCTATGGTTGGACATTGAATTTTTTCCAAGTAATTTCAGGCATCATCTGAATAAATCAGATTCCTATGTTCTCGGATATATCAGATCCCTACTGAGTGGAAGATGAAGTCTCATGTTCAGTTCTCCTCAGTATACTGTTTGTTGTAGTTATGATGCCAGATCTTAAATGTTTTCTGATTCATTCTATATAGACAGTAGAATAAAACACGTTTTCTGGCTTCCTTGCCATTTTCTGCCGGGCAAGTTTCATAGCCTCTCAAGGATAATATATATAACAAAGAGTTGAACAAATGAATGAGTGAAATGTATCCATGAGGGTGAATTTCTAGTGTTGCCTTTTCTGCCTGATTATTCCTTATTTTTGCTTTTGATCAAGTTGTTAGTTTGTTGAATTAACCAGCACAATGCCCTGTTTTCAATGGACAAAATAAAAGTTATACATGTTACAAATAAAGAAAGAAATAATGGGTTTAAGTCATTAAAATGTTATTTCTGTTTAAAAAGCAAAGCAACATGAACATAATTTATTGCTCTTAATAGTATTTTTAATACTTTTTTTCGTGTCAGGAGTGACTTGAGAAACTGCAAGTCTCTTCTGGAGTGAGAGAATTGGCCGTCTGCAAGGACGTTGCCCAGGGGATGCCTGGATTTTTTGATGTTTTATCATCCTTGTGGGAGGCTTCTCTCATGTCCCCGCATGGAGCTGGAGCTGATAGAGGGAACTCATCCGCGCTCTCCCCGGATGGGATTCGAACCTGGCAGCATGCAGATCAGCAGCCCAACCTTCAAGTCACAAGGCTTTAACCTACTACGCCATCGGGGGCTTCTATTTTTAATACTATTTTAATACTATTAAAAATAATAATATTTCTAAATGCTGCTTTAGGAAGGATTTTACCTCCTCCATGTATTTTGTAAACTTATTGCAGAGGTTAGTATGAGAAAGTATAATTTCTAACTATGTGTAGGGATTGTGAATATAATTGTCAACACGTAACTCTACATCATGCATTCATAACTGGCTCGGTGTATTCTGACCATTGTTTTTGAGGTTGGAAAGTACAGGTAGGAGTTTTTGAGCTGTACAGTTTTTTTTTTCCGTATCAGGAGCGACATGAGAAACTGCAAGTTGCTTCTGGAGTGAGAGAATTGGCCGTCTGCGAGGATGTTGCCCAGGGGACGCCCGGATGTTTTGATGTGACCCTCTAGATATTTCTAGACTGCAAACTCAAGAGAGCCAATAGTAAAGCACGCTGGGAGCTATAGCTAAGGCAAGACCCAGAGGACTGCATGATTCCCATCCTTGGAAATCAGAAGAGATTTTCAGAATGGAACAAATGATGTTCCAACCACATCTCTCCTTCCATCTATGAAACAGAGAAAGTATAAGCGCAAAATCAAAAACTCAAGGTAGTGGTTGTGAATTGTGGCCATTCTCTGTTTTGCCAAACCGACAAGGAAAGCTGAAAGGGGAAGCATTGTTTTCATTTCTAGTCCTATGAATGTCTGAATGAATCCTTCAGCCAAAATATAAATGGAACAGGAACATTAGACAAAAACCTCCCTGTTCTGTAGGAATCCTACTATTGCTGCTATTACCACTATTTAGAGTTGTGTACATTGTTGTCATCGTTAAAGTCTTAGAGCCATGTTGTCTCAACAACTGCTGTTGTTGTCACCATTATGGAAGTCTTACAGGACACTAGTCAGGTGGCCAGACAAAAACATTATTGTCTTTTGGCAGAACAGACATTGGAAATATCTGAATCAACCCAGACACAACAAAGTGTTGTGCATCCTCCGCCTGCAATCCCCCTATCCTATACTTTTACTGTCCACACATTTACTATATTAATTTGTATTAATGTGGCACTTTAGAGCTCAAGTTTGATGTCTTCAGGCTCCAGACCTTGCAGACTCTATCTTGTCAACTTTTAAGATAGTTTGACCCTCCCTTTTTTTTCAAATGGTTTTGTTTAGCAGGTTTTTGCTATTGCACCATCTTCATTTCCTTATTTTTTAAACATAACTCTGTACAGGGCCATAGCCAGAAAAAAATGAGTGTGTGTGTGTGTGTGTGTTTTTTAGCAAATCATGAAGAATAGTTCCATAACACAAAATAATTTAGAAATCAGGCTCCATCAATAAACTTCAGTGGACACTCAAGACAGATAAACTTTAGTGGAAACTCATGTGGATTTATTTAACCAGTAAACCAGGTCCCCCCCAATGATTTTATAGCACTTTTAACTTCATGTTTATAAGACTTACTTAGCACACTTTTGCCCAGTTCATTTTTATGACTTTATTGCTCTGTTTTAATTTGTGTTCTATTAATGGTTGTGATTTTATTTTGTGTCATTTTCCTTTCTTTCTTTCTTTCTTTCTTTCTTTCTTTCTTTCTTTCTTTCTTTCTTTCTTTCTTTCTTTCTTTCTTTCTTTCAAAATTCATTCACATGTTTTTTTGGTACCTGATGTTATTGTATGTTCGTTTTGTCTTTGTAAGCCGCCCCGAGTCCCCTTGAGGAGATGGAGGCGGGGTACAAAAATAAAAATATTATTATTATTATTACTATTAAACCTGAAAAATTTCAGGGGGGGATTGAACCCCTAACCCTGCCACCCTTGGCTACAGCCCTGTCTCTGTACCCCATTTAGTCCAGTAGTATTGTTGTGGAATAAAGATGGCAAGCCAGTGCATGACAGTAGTTTCACCTTACAGCACATAAGGCTACACAGAAAACAAACAAAAAAATTCCAGAGGAGGAAAATCAGATAGAGACGAAAATGATCCTTACCTTGCTTATCTCTTAAGCTTGGGAAAGGTGTGCACGCATGTGTGTGTGTGTGTAAGACAGAGAGAGTTTGAGAGAGACTCTGTGTCTTAGGAAGATGTAGAGAAAGTTGCAGGACAACTGAGAGTAGGGAGGTAGACCATGAGAAACCTTGTAAGCACTGGGGAAGGTAGCAGGAGTAGGGATGGAGATCAAGGAAAAATTGAGCATCTGTTTCTGTCATTGGTAAATGGGATGAATAACTAGAACACTGGAGGGATGAAGATGTGCTGCAGGTGAGTGCATACTGTATGCAATCTGGGGTATGATTTTGAGATGGTCTTCCTATTAATTTGGAAAATAAATTAGATGGATTATGTTCAGTTTAGCAGTGCTTTGGAAAAATCAGATGGATGGCTTTTTCTATGAAATGGCTGTACTATAGGAATAGAACATATATTGTTCATTATATTGGGCAAGTAACATGCCACTGTGAGTAGATCAATAGGTACCGCTCCGGCGGGAAGGTAACGGCACTCCATGCAGTCATGCCGGCCACATGACCTTGGAGGTGTCTACGGACAACGCCGGCTCTTCGGTTTAGAAATGGAGATGAGCACCAACCCCCAGAGTCAGACAGGACTGGACTTAACGTCAGGGGAAACCTTTACCTTTACCTAACATATTTTAGTCTCATTTTTGGTATTCCTGTGAAAATCTGCACCATAGGTATTTTGTGACTGATTATCACCATGATGGCAGCTAAACAGCTAAAAACATGGTTTTTTTAAATGTGCATTTGAACAATCAACAACATGTTAGACCCCTCTCATTGACATATTGTTTTCTTGCAATTTATTTTTCCTCCACCTATCCTAACCCAAATTATCTCAGGAAATCTTTGACACTTGTCCAGGCACTTTATTAACGGTCTTGAAATCACACACTTTTTGACCTGATTGGCCCCATTTTATCAATTGATGGTGATGTTCGTTTTTATTACCTTCTCTATCTGGTCACTATGGTGTTTTGTATGTTGGGTTTTTAATTTGTTGATTATATCTGAATGTTATATTGATATTGTTTTATTTGCTTGTATTGGTTTTAACTGTCATATTTTGTTTTTGCTTTGGGCTTGGCCCCATGTTAGCCACCACCCCAAGTCCCTTTGTGGAGATGGTGGTGGGATAGAAAAATAAAGTATTTTTATTATTATTTATTATTATTTATTACTGAGGAACCCCGGTGGCGAAGTGCATTAAAGCACTGAGCTGGAGACCGAAAGGTCCCAGGTTCAATCCCCAGGAGCGGCATGAGTGGCCGCTGTTAGCTCCAGCTCCTGCCAGCCTAGCAGTTCGAAAACATGCCAATGTGAGTAGATCAATAGGTACCACTCCGGCGGGAAGGTAAAGGCGCTCCATGCAGTCATGCCGGCCACATGACCTTGGAGGTGTCTACGGCTTAGAAATGGAGATGAGCACCAACCTCCAGAGTCAGACATGACTGGACTTAATGTCAGGGGAAAACCTTTACTTTTACCTATTTATTATTAACTATTGTGTGGCGTTGGCCCTGGTACTTGGTCAATGTGCTAGATGCACAAATGGACCAAAGGATTGACTTCCCCTATGTTAGAAGAGCTTCACACATATTACCTAATTCTCCAAAAGCAGGTGTGTGAGTATCTAAGTAATTTTGGATTTTGGAGCTATTGACTTTATAGGAATCTCCTTTGAACAGCCATGTGCATTAATTCAGTGTCAAAGCACAACAGTAACAGCCCCACTCTACTTTAATCCCATGCTTTACTGCTCTTCCATATTCCCAATTTGTTGCCACAATAAACTCAAAAACATCCAGTTGGCTAACCTTGATTTAAAAAAGAAAAATTGAACACATATGGAGTTTCACCTTTTAAACTCACTGAAATCAATATGCCGTCATCATCATGACTAGAGGATAAAATAGATTTTGCTTCTGCTGCCCTAATGCAAAATATATTTATGTGGCAATAATCTCTGTTTTGTTATACAAAGGGGACATTTATGAGCCTCTGTATAAATGGCTTTGATATAAAGTTTCAAAAATAAGGGGAAAGGCTGTTGTAATGACCAGTGCCATATTCCATGGGTAGCAGCATGTCTAAGCCATCCTGGTGCTGATGCTTGTTCTTTGATGTTTCATATTTTATTTTATCATTGTTTTGTATCTGATTTTGCCGTGAGCCGCCCCGAGTCCCCTTCGGGGGAGATGGAGGCGGGATATAAATAAACTTATTATTATTATTATTATTATTATTATTATTATTATTATTATTTTGTCCATTAGCCTGGAGCTTTATCTATTCTTGTTGACACTTGACATATGTCTCTGGCACTTAGGGTGAACTTTAGTCTCTGCTTATGGGGAGACGGTTATTTTCTAGGCAGAGTGTATTTTGGAGCTATATGCACACATTCTGCCTGTGATCATATATTTTCCTATTCCTATTTTTAATATGATTACATTCAATATATAGTTTCCGATACAAGTATTATATTTTCCCAATATACCTTCATCAAATCTAATTATTAGTTCCAATTACAGTAGACCTGTTGAATCAGCGTGAACTGAGTAAGTCAACATTACCTGTACTTTCATTGATATACAGTACCATGTTCTTGGGGAGTATATTCCCGAACCTTGTGTGGATATGTGAAACCAATGGGATCAATGACAGAAGAGTGAAAATGGGGTGTAACTTGTACAAGAGGGCCTAAGTGAAAAAGTGAAACAACGGATAAGTGAAATTGTGCATATTGCTTCCGCACTTATCATGGGAGTTACATTCCAGGACCACCCGTGATAAGTGAAAATCTACGAAGTAGGGATGCTAAGCGTCTCCTTAGGAAGGAAGTAGAAAGAGAGAGGAAGGGAGGGAGGGACGGAGGGAGGGACGGAGGAAAGAAGGGAAGAAAGAGGCAGGGGAACATGGTGCTGCCTACTTCTCCTCCCACTGCCATTTGGGCTCCTTCTCTACCCTGCTGCCCACACCCAACTGAGTCCACCGCCACTGTAAACCATAATTTTTATGATTTATAATATTATTTTTATGTTTATTAAAAAAACGCGAAACAGCGAGTCTGCGAAAAGCAAACCGCGAAGTAGTGAGGGAACACTGTATATTTGTACTATGGTTGGATATTTTTCCTAGGCACTCCATTAGCAATAGCTCCAATCTTCTCTTTGTTATTTGTTGCAGAACTCTGTCAGGAAAGCCACCCAACAAGCTCCAGAGAACAGGACATACCTGAGGAGGAAGAATGGGATGCCGAGCTCTGTCAGGGTGAAAACATTGACGACATGGCTGAGGAAGAACAGGAAGAAAAAAAGGAAGCGCAGTTGAGTGAGTCCACGGAGAAAATCAAAGAGGGAGAGCAATCAAAAGCCAGTGAGAAAACAGCAGTGAAAGATGCAGTTGGTACAGGAGGAGGAGGCGTATTGAAGACAAATAATGAGGATTCTCATAAAAAAGGGCAGGAAAACAACAGCAAAGAATTTCGTCCCATCCACCCCAGCTGTAATGCTCAGACTGAGAAACCTGATGAGCTGACAGGCACGCTGAGAAAAAATGATATCTCCAGGCACAGCTATTCTCGGTACAATACAATATCTTATCGGAAGATCCGGAAAGGAAACACAAAACAGAGAATTGATGAATTTGAATCCATGATGCATTCATAAAACTGAGGCGGAGAATTCGATCAGCATGTTGCAATTCCTCTCTCCCCACTCTCATTACAACATCAGATTTCCCTATACCTGTAATACCAAGCTATCGATTCTTTTTGTGTGGCTTTGAACCAGCTAAAAATGACTAAGAGTATAATTCTTACTACTGGGGAATAAGTCCCATTGACCATTTGAAGATTTACTTCCAAGAAAATATGCATAGGATTGGGCGGCAATCTTATTTGAAATAAGGTCCTCTTATTACAATGGGACTTTCTCCTGTGTAGACGTATGTACATTTGGGTTGTATCTCCGAGTGAAGCCATTAGAATGACTTCGTTATGGCTACCTTCAAGCCTATATCTGTCAGTGGGATGTAGTAAAAATTAATTTCACCTATCTTGACATCGGTATAAGTAATTTAACTATACGCTTCAAAAAAAAAAGTAAATATTTATGCTTCATTCTGAAATAACAAATACACGTAAGCTCTAAATCAGCAATATGATAAATTTAGCATTGGTTGATTTCCATTTTTGGTACTGCAGTTGAGGAAAGCGACAGTTGTAGATTACTGGTAATCTTTCCAAAGCATTCAGAATAATTAACACTACAGCCCATTCTGCTGATTTTCTGACAAACAGACTAGAGTTGAGAATACCATTACAATACAGTATAAACCATAATGTTGCAATTACTATGTTCGTTGTTTTAATGGGCTTTCATAACGGAAATGCGGTATCTTGTACAAAATGTATCCGTTTCTCTTTAGGGCCACTGAAGAAGTATAACAACTGCATAATTTTCACTAGCTAGCATAATAAGGCATAGTCTTATTATCCTGCCCAGTTAACACTTTTAAGTGGTAGTCTGTTTACACTTGGGAATTAATTTTATTTTAACACTGGTGAAGAGGTGACATCCTCTACTTTGTCTGAGGGCAGCAGGTCAATTTAAGTTGTGGAGGACTGGTTGGCTAGAAGATACAACTCTGTTCTTCAACAGAAAAGAAGCAGACAGTTTCTGAAATACCAAGTTATACACCACTAATACTATTAACCTTACATTTACTACTAGACCAGTGGTTCTTACTCTGCGGGTCCCCAGATGTTTTTGGCCTTCAACTCCCAGAAATCCTAACAGCTGATAAACTGGCTGGGATTTCTGGGAGTTGTAGGTCAAAAACATCTGGGGACCCCAGGTTGAGAACCACTGTACTGGACTGTTTTTCATTTCAAATGTTTGTAATCACAAGTGATCAACTTTCAGACAAAATTGTACATCCACTACTCTTGCAAAACCGTCTGCACTGTTTTGGATTTAATTATACGCATACAGTTTCATCACAGTGCAATCAGAATAGCATTTGTATTCTAGGTACTCCAGCTTTTACCTTGTCACAGTTTGTAAAATAAGATTAATTAGGAAATGTAAGATCATGAACTACACAGTGGTATCTCATTTCAACCAATTTGTTTAAAGGGTTATAAACTGCTACCCCTGAAAACAGGTGTTTCTCCCCTCTTTCCATCCCCATGGTTCAGCTAATAAAGACAAATAAAAAAAACCTTTTAAAGACTACTGAAGATTATTTCCAGAGGAGAAGAAAATAGAGAAACTGCTTAGTTTGGGCATGGTCCCTTTGTAAGCCGCCCCGAGTCCCCTTGGGGAGATGGGGTGGGATATGAGAATAAAGTATTATTATCATTATTATTATTAACACAACGACGTTGTATGACACAGCAAACAAGATAGATATGCTGGATTTCGTATAACAAAATCACAAGTCGAATACTTCCCAAGTATTATTATTATTATATTTATTATTATTTATTATTATTATATATTTATTATTATTATTATTATTATTATTATTATTATTATTATTATTATTATTATTATTTATGACACAGCAAACAAGATAGATATGCTGGATTTCATATCACAAAATCACAAGTCGAACACTTCCCAAGTGTCTAGGACTGTGTGATGTATTTTCGGATGATGCGCGCAGATCCCAGCAGGGTGGCCTTTTGCATTTGGCAGATCGTAATTTTGTCAATGTCTATTGTTTCTAAATGCCGGCTGAGATCTTTTGGCACGGCACCCAGTGTGCCGATCACCACCGGGACCACCTGCACTGGTTTCTGCCAGAGTCTTTGAAGTTCAATCTTGAGGTCCTGATAGCGGCTGAGTTTTTCCTGTTGTTTTTCGTCAATGCGACTGTCACCTGGGATGGCAATAATAATAATAATAATAATAATAATAATAATAATAATAATAATAATAATAATTTGCATTGTTGTGAATGGGAACAAAAGTGCTTGACCAGTGGTCTGAGGTTCTGTGACTTCAAGTCCAAAAGGTTTGGACGGTCCAATAGCTGAAAATCATGGATGTAGGAGAAAGGTCAAATGGATGTCTTTCTTGAGTCTTTGGCTGGATCTTCAGTGCCGTATGATGCAGTTTGAACTGCATTATATAGTCACTGTAATTGCATATCATGCAGTTCAAACTGCATTATATGGCAGTGAAGATCCAGCCCATGAATCACTCGGAGGGACCTCAGCAAATAGGGTATGTAGAGCATACTTTAGTGACTATTATAATGCAATAAAAGCTATGTTTCTGTTCAAAAACATCTGAGACATTGAATAGAATTATGAAACTAATTCTTAGTTTCTACCAGAACATAAAAGTAATGGTGCCATCAGTAATAAAACATTGCTTTTTGAGGATAACAGTGCATAACAATTTCCCTTTTGCAAAAAAACCAATATTGTTGTTGTTATTATAGTGACAGTTTTTATGGACCAATCTGATGAAATTGTGTGTGAGTTAATACCTCATGGTTGTATATTTGTATCTGCAATATAAAGTAAAGATTATGTAGTTTTCTGGAGCCCCGGTGGCACAGTGGGTTAAATCCTTGTGCCGGCAGTTCGAATGCGGGGAGCAGGGTGAGCTCCCATCTGTCAGCTCCAGCTTCCTGTGCAGAGACATGAGGAGATGGTAAAACATCTGGGTATCCCCTGGGCAATGTACTTGCAGACAGCCAATTCTCTCACACCAGAAGAGACTTGCAGTTTCTCAAGTTGCTCCTGACACACAAAAAATGTAGTTGTCTATCTCGGAGCCCTGGTGGCGAAGTGTGTTAAAGCACTGAGCTGCTGAACTTGCAGACCGAAAGGTCCCAGGTTCAAATCCCGGGAGCGGAGTGAGTGCCTGCTGTTAGCTCCAGCTTCTGCCAACCTAGCAGTTCGAAAACATGCCAATGTGAGTAGATCAATAGGTACCGCTCTGGCGGAAAGGTAACGGCGCTCCATGCAGTCATGCCGGCCACATGACCTTGGAGGTGTCTACGGACAACGCTGGCTCTTCGGCTTAGAAATGGAGATGAGCACCAACCCCCAGAGTCAGACATGACTGGACGTAACGTCAGGGGAAACCTTGACCTTTTTATAGAGTATCTCTCTAAAAAATTAATGAAAAAGCCTTTGGAACCTGTGATCTCTGGTGGAAAAAGGGTGGATATGATGGTACTGTTTAAATGTGTTTTCTGTCAGCTGCTTTATCTCCCAACTTTTACTTCTATTGGAGAAAAAGGTGAAACTCGATAGTTAGAATCAACACCTCATCCTTGTGAATACCAGGCGTTGTAGACTCAATTTCAGAAGAAGCAACTGTCAAAGCCATTTCTGAGTACAGTAGAGTCTCGCTTATCCAACATAAATGGGCCGGCAGAACGTTGGATAAGCGAATATGTTGGATAATAAGGAGAGATTAAGGAAAAGCCTATTAAACATTAAATTAGGCTATGATTTTACAAATTAAGCACCAAAACATCATGTTATACAACAAATTTGACAGAAAAAGTAGTTCAATATGCAGTAATGTTCTGTTGTAATTACTGTATTTACGAATTTAGCACCAAAATATCACGATGTATTGAAAAAATAACTACAAAAATGTTTTGGATAATTCAGAACGTTGGATAAGCGAGTGTTGGATAAGTGAGACTCTACTGTATTTCTTGCCTAAAGAAAACCCTATGAAGAATTAATGAGATTGCGGTAAGTCAAGAGGTGATTTCAAGACACAGGATCTTATCCCATGGACCTTGAGTAGCATCAGAGATCGTCTGTTTATCAAAGGGAATTGTTCCATTAGATCCCCAAGCCTCCTGTTATATGTTCTTCTCTCAGTTTTCCCCGCATTGTTGCCCACATTCCAAACGATTACAAGGAGAATTGTTTTCTCTGCCTTCTCTGTATTGCTTTTTTTTAAAATCAGAGAAAACTTCAATATCGAAAGCCAAGATTACTATGGACCTCATCACATTTCATTATAAAAAGGTTAAAGGTAAAGGTTTCCCCTGACGTTAGTCCAGTCATGTCTGACTCTGGGGGTTAGTGCACATCTCCATTTCTAAGCCGAAGAGCCGGCGTTGTCCGTAGACACCTCCAAGGTCATGACCGCATGGAGCGCCCTTACCTTCCCGCCAGTAGACCTATTGATCTACTCACATTGGTATGTTTTCGAACTGCTAGGTTGGCAGGAGCTGAAGCTAACATTATACCAGTGTAATGCTAAGCCACGGTGCCTAGATTACTATTAAGGAGAAAATGCAGTGGAAGCAAAGTGGTGAGGAACCATTCCTCCACATCATTGAAACAATTCAGCACAGACGAATCTGTCAGATCCCATCCCATGTGTTTTTGGCACATGGAATACCATGCATCCTAGGCTCCTGAGACGATTTCTGATCATCTTCTCCCCGCTCCCCTTGAAAAGACTGTTTTAAATATTTACATTATGGAGCTTGACAGGTCCAGATAGGAAGTCTCCTTGCATCATGGAATGGGCTTCGTCGCTTTCCATTCTGTGCTACAAAGAGGCAGAATTTCATTGCTAGCCACGCAGTGGCTGCTTAAAAACACAGGTAGTGTATTTTCGAAGGCTTTCATGGCTAGAATCACTGGGTTGCTGTGAGTCTTTCGGGCTGTATGGCCATGTTCCAGAAGCTTTCTCTTCTGACGTTTTGCCCACATCTGTGGCAGGCATCCTCAGAGGTTGTGAGGTCTGTTGGAAACTAGACAAGGGAGGTTTATATGTGTGAGGCCCAGGGTGGGAGAAAGAACTCGTTCTCTGTTGGAGGCAGGTGTGGATGTTATAATTAATCACCTTGATTAGCATTTGATGGCCCTGTGTCCTCAAGGCCTGGCTTCTTCCTGTCTGGGAGAAACCATTGTTTGAAAGTGTTAGCTATCCCTGATTGTTCCAGAAAAGCTTGGAGAAGAGAATGATGCTGAGGAAAATGGAAGGAAAAAGGAAGAGGGGCCGAGCAAGGGCAAGATGGATGGATGGTATCCTTGAAGTGATTGGCTTGACCTTGAAGGAGCTGGGGGTGGCCGTTAAGTCCAATAATGACCGACTCTGTGGGTTGGTGCTCATCTCCATTTCTAAGCCAAAGAGCTCGTGTTGTCCATAGACATTTCCAAGGTCATGTGGCCGGCATGACTGCATGGAGCGCCGTTACCTTCCTACCGGAGCGGTACCTATTGATCTACTCACATTGGCATGTTTTCGAACTGCTAGGTTGGCAGAAGCTGGAGCTGACAGTGGCCGTTTACGCCGCTCCCGGAGTTTGAACCTGGGACCTTTCGTCTCCTGCTCAGTGCTTTAACACACTTCGTCACCGGGGCTCCTTACTACAGGGTTATTTGATAGTAAATTTCATATTTATGCCAGGGTCAAATATTGTTTGGGATTTTTGTTGTTGTTCACTATACAAGCCAATTCTTTATTGTCTATATAGAAAAGAAAAGAACAGTTCAGCATTGTGCAAACCAAACACTACCTTCATTGTACTGACGCAAGTTGTTTATTTGCCCCTCTGGGTTTCAGAGCCCCGGAGAATATCACTCCCTGCATTATAGTATTGTAATAATTATTACCGTTGTCCTACAGGCAAGTCTGCGATCCTCAGGGGGATCACATAGTTAAAGCTATTTCCTTCTGAAAACATGCCTCCTATTATGTGGCATTTTGATCAACCAGAAGTAGAAAAATGTTGATTCTTTCTCTGTCCCTAATCCCTCGGGGGTTAAATATTTGAGAGGAAATTATGTTTCTGATTAGTAATGACTTCACTATTTATTTTGCTCCTTGAAGTGAAATGGTGAACAAATAGCTCTTTTTACTCCAACATTACAGAAATTCTGCAGGTGCGACTTCTGCCATCTGCATGCATGAAATAGCTGAACCTGTTGAATGTAAGTCATGCAACTATTAAAGGCTGGGAGCCTTTCTTCAAACTAAACTTGAAAAAGTTTTAAAAATGCATAAACCCACCTACAGCTGAGCAGACTTGATTAGGTAAATGTAAAGGTTTTCCCCCTGAGATTAAATCTAGTTGTGTCCAACTCTGGGGGTTGGTGCTCATTTCCATTTCTAAGGCAAAGAGCAGGCATTGTTCATAGACACCTCCAAGGTCATGTGGCCACAAGCATGACTGCACGGAGCATCGCTACCTTCCCACCAAAGCAGTACCTATTGATCTACTCACATGTGCATGTTTTTGAATTGCTAGATTGGTAGAAGCTGGGGCTAATGGCGGGAGCTCACTCCACTCCCCAAATTCAAACCGCCAACCTTTCGGTCAGCAAGTTCAGCAGCCCACCAGTTTAATCCTCTGTGCCACCAGGGGCTCCTTTTTGATCAGAACAATACAATTTTATTAACACAGCCTAAGATCGCATTGGGAGCCCCGGTGGCGAAGTGTAATAAAGCACTGAGCTGCTGAACTTGCGGACCCAAACGTCCCAGGTTCAAATCCCGGGAGCGGAATGAGCGCCCGTTGTTAGCCCCAGCTCCTGCCAACCTAGCAATTCGAAAACATGCAAATGTGAGTAGATCAATAGGTACCGCTCCGGCGGGAAGGTAACGGTGCTCCATGCAGTCATGCCGGCCACATGACCTTGGAGGTGTCTACGGACAACGCCAGCTCTTCGGCTTAGAAATGGAGATGAGCACCAACCCCCAGAGTCAGACATGACTGGACTTAACGTCAGAGGAAAACTTTACCTTTACTTTACTTTTAGGATCGCATTGTCTTTGGGGGTGGGCACTGAATCACACTATTGTCACACATTAAGCTTATGGTCTACCAAAGCCACTAGATCCTTTCTACATGGACTACTATCAAGTCAGGTAACACCCATGTTATATTTGTGAATTTTATTTTTTCTTCCCCAAAGAACCTTTAGCCCCGTTAAATCTTTTTGGCTCTGCTTTCCAATCTACAAAAGTTACTTTGAACTTAGCTTCTGTCTTCTATAGTATTGGTTATTATGTGAATCTGGGGCTAACAGCAGGAACTCACCCCCCCTTCCCTGGATTCGAACCACAGACTTTTCGGTCAGCAAATTCAGCAGCTCAGCAGTTTAACCTGCTGCGCCACTAGCAACACTTCAACACCTTCCAACATTTCAAACTTTTGAGACAACTTTTCACTTTTTTGTAGATTTTACTTCAAAATATACTTGTATAATCAATTTGATCCTAAAGTGCATGTTTTAATAATTTTCTTTTGAGCAAAGAATTATTTTGCAGTTCAGAAAAATGCAAAAAACCAAAGCTTGTGCCTAATCCACTTTGGTTGTTGGTGAAGCAGATCTGAAGAAATTCCTATCTTGACATTATTCCGATTCTTATAAAATATAGAAGTCTGTCAAATTTTCTAAGTCATAATTTTCAAGTTATATGGAGTAAAGGGAAAGGGCATCTGATCATAATTATTATTTTTGACCTCCTCTTTTGTAGAGTAACAAAGAAAGTGAAGTGGTGTGTCTGCCTGTTTCCTTCCCTCCCACTTGCGCAATGCATTTGTCAATGGCCACTCAGCCCCATGTTGCCAAAACTTTCATGTATTCCAAAAATTGCAAAAGAAAATAGCTATTGTGCACTAACCTGCCTATCTGTTAAGGAGATTTAAGTCAAGGAATGAGTTTGATGGGCACATGTTATCTGAAGTCATTTCAGAATGTATCTCTGAATTAGAGAAGACTGTGACTGAAATTGCAGTCAGGTATTCTTTCTGGCAAGATCAGAATGAAGGAATGTCCTGGGCTTCAGGAAAATGTCATCTTGATCAAAATGCAATTGTGAACTTTTCAATGTAGTCACCAAAGCAAGTCTCTTTTCTTCAAGAAAAGGCCCACGGGTACAATCTCGGTGTGCTTCCGCATACAGTTTTTCATACCAAGCATACGCATGAGACACAGAAGATGATTTCTACAAAACCAGCACTGAAGCAAACACATTGCATAAATGTAGAACGAGAGCGCAGCTGCTATGATGCGAAATGCAATGTGACTGCGACATATGGCCATTCCATGCCTGCTCAATGACAAATGATGGAATGGCAGCACACAGGATATAATGAAATTCAAGCTTCTGATAAAACATCAGGCCACAGACAACATCTGTGTAATTTTTCTGATGGTGACTCCAGGGTAGCAACGGGAAGGGAGAGAGACATTAGCAAGACAGTTGGGAGTGAAGCTGACTGTGAAATCTATTAGGCAAATCAATATTTTGGCAGGTTTGGCTTGTCAAACATTGTCAGTGTTGATAGGTAATGTGAGGATAACATTATATGGGAGCCCTCTTGGATATAAAGCAGACTTGTAACAAGCTGTAAACATTATGGAGGATGAAAGCCTGGCTGTCATTTAGGCCTGCGTTGTGCGGGATGCATTCAGTAAAAAGTAATGAGGTAGGATTGCAACTGACAAACCTTTTGCTTCAGATCTATCAGCCTTTCTTTGTGGATTGAGAAGACAATCCCATTAAAATGAATGAGACTTGTTAGTTACAACTCTTTTAAGTCCCACTGATTTCAATGAATATACTTTAAGGAGAATGAACACTGGATTTCACTCAATGGCTATGTGAAGCAAATTACCTACGTAGTTTTCAAATAGAGTCTCACTTATCCAACATGAACGGGCCAGCAGAACGTTGGATAAGTGAAAATGTTGAATAAGGAGGGATTAAGGAAAAGCCTATTAAACGTCAAATTACATTATCTATATATATAAAAGGGTAATGAAATTTCGGCCTAGGACAAAACAACAAAACTAAACACCCTACAACCTCGAAAATTGACAGCTCAACCACTCATCCATGCCTCTACGTTCATACAACAAAAAGAAAAGAAAAATCAAGTCCTAATTAGAGGGAGAGGAATAATTGTTTTTATCCAATTGCTGCCAGTTAGAAGGCTAAGCTCCGCCCACTTGGTCTCCTAGCAACCCACTAAGCCCAGGGGACAGGCAGAGTTAGGCCTCACTTAGGCCTCTTCCACACTGCCTATAAAATACAGATTATCTGATTTTAACTGGATTATATGGCAGTGTAGACTCTAGGCCCTTCCACACAGCTATATAACCCATTTATAATCTTATATTATCTACTTTGAACTGGATTATCTTGACATATAATCCACTTCAGTGTGCATTTTATCCAGCTGTGTAGAAGGAGCCTCATACTTCACCACAGCAACGCGTAGCCGGGCACAGCTAGTTATTTTACAAATTAAGCACCCAAACATAATGTTTTACAACAAGTCTGCCACTTGTTTGGGAGCGTGGCTGCACTTGTGTTGTTGTTGGACATGTTGGCCCACTGCGCATTGCTGCCTAGAGAGACAGCTGTGGATCCAGGCGGGAAATAGACTGTGTTGGATAATACAGAATGTTAAGTAAGTGAAGGTTGGATAAGCGAGACTCTACTGTACCTGCTCTGAAAGGAAAAGCTTGACAATGCTATGAAAAGGCATCAAAGTTTCTTCCAAAAGCTACTGAAAAGTTTCTATTGTTCTCACACAACAAAGAACCCGATAGTATTTCACACAATTTCCTCCATGAGTTTGGTCTACATTGGGAAGAGTAAAATAGAGACTTAGGACCTCTTCACACATGTCGCTGGAATTGCCATGCATTGTGGCGAATCTGGTGGTCCCGGTGGGGAGAATCTGTCACCCAACATCGCCCAACTCACTTGTTGCCCCATCCCATGGGGGAAGCATCAACCACACGGCTTTCAGTGTTGTAATTGCCTCCCACTTGATATTCACCTATCTTGTAGAATGCCAAAAAGAAGGAAGGCCATGTATACAGTATATAGTTTATGCTTGCATACAGATTGTTCACAAGTATGCTATCTGCTTAATCAAACAGGTTACCCACTGTGTGGACTATCTGTTCATGTACAGCTGTCTATGTGCAGGAACTTCCTTTTGGTACATCCCATTGAACACAAGGATGTTAGGGATGGAGCTGGACAATATTCCACTGAGTTTGAGGATAAAGCAGGCAACTCTCCCCAATCCATGTGAGCTAAGTAAGACTAAACGGCAAAATCCCTACAATGCGGAGTATACAATCAAAAACAGCCCATCCTTTTAACCTCTTACCAGATGGGGAATCAGGCAGTTCTCCAAATATTGTTGAGCTGCAACTCTTGTGCTGCCTAGGAGCAATGGAGCCACACTTCGTCAACGCTCCCCGATATACAAGAACACATGCTCCGGTGGCGAAGTGTGTTAAAGTGCTGAGCTGCTGAACTTGCAGACGAAAGGTCCCAGGTTCAAATCCGGGGAGCGGAGCGAGCGCCCGCTGTTAAGCTCCAGCTTCTGCCAACCTAGCAGTTCGAAAACATGCCAATGTGAGTAGATCAATAGGTACCGCTCCGGCGGGAAGGTAACAGTGCTCCATGCAGTCATGCCGGCCACATGACCTTGGAGGTGTCTACGGACAACGCCGGCTCTTCGGTTTAGAAATGGAGATGAGCACCAACCCTCAGATTCAGATACGACTGGACTTAATGTCAGGGGAAACCTTTACCTTTACCTATGCAATTTTGCCATGTTCTAAAAAATGTGAAACCATATTTAATTGTTTTATGAGAAAGGGTAACAATTTTCTGGTGTAGCAGAATGAGACTTGATATAGTGTTGAAAGACTTGCTTTGTGTACTTACAACTAATTTGTCCTGAAGAAATTATTTTATGAGAGGCACTCGTTGCTATTTTTGAAAAGTCAGAGATAAATGCATATCCCAGGATGTGAAAACCAAGATGGGGAGGGCTGATGGTCTCAATATTTTGGCCTGGGTTTGTCCCTGGTTTCTCAAAGGTGTCAGCATGAAAACTTTGCTTGCATGCTTCTGAAGACAATTTGAAGTACAGTAGAGTCCCACTTATCCAAGCTAATGTTCTGTATTATCCAAGGCTGTCTGCCTTTTAGTAGTCAATGTTTTTGTAGTAAATGTTGCAATGTTTTGGTGCTAAATTCGTAAATACAGTAATTACTACATAACATTACTGTGTACTGAACTGCTTTTTCTGTCAATTTGTTGTAAAACAGGATGGTTTGGTGCTTAATTTGTAAAATCATAATGTAATTTTATGTTTAATAGGCTTTTTTCTTAATCCCTCCTTATTATACAACATTTTCACTTATCCAAGGTTCTGCCGGCCCGTTTAGCTTGGATAAGTGAGACTCTACTGTATTTGTTTTATACCAGACTTTTGCTATGAATAGCTGCCAGTTCCTATGTTCAGGACATGCATTTTGGGAAGAAGATTTGAGATATAAAAACCCGCATATCCACAGGATGATTATCCGTAGTTTCATTTAGCAAAATCTGACAAAACAAGTTCTCTGTAGGCATTTTCTAGGTCTTCCAACACAACTTTATGGTTTTCTTGCTCCAGAGGTCCTTCATTTCAACACAGTTCACTATTATCCATGGTTTTGTGTATCCATTCAGAGTCTGGGGACATATCCCCACTGATACACTGGATATTTTGAGACAGAGAGAAAGAGAAACAGAGAAAGAGAAAAAAGAATGTCCACAGTTTTTAAAAAAATAACAAATCAATAAAAAAAACTATAATTCACAGATTTTATGTTATGAGCCCTGTTGTTTGACTCACTCTTTGGCAGCTGAGCTACCACAGTTCTAGCAAAAATTGGAATTAAGTTCTCTTTTCTGTCAGTTTTATCCTCCTCCCTCCCCCGATTCCTGCCAAGTGCCCCTTGAGGTGACACACCTGGCTAGCATCAAGACACATTAAATCAGTTGCGGTCTCGCTCCATCTTCTGATCTGTCCATATGCTTCTTTTAAATTGACGGGTTTCAACTGTGGTTTGGAAGTGAGCTGCCAGTTTTGCACTTGCTGCTATTAGGAGTTTCACAGCTGTCATCCTGGGATTCATTGGATTGCAAGGCAGCTCTCGTGTCTGGTTTGCTCATCTTTCTCTTCAGTCGGCATAGTAATTTCCAAACTGCCACTTCTGATACGGGTTGGAGGAGGAACAAATGTTTGCCCACAGGACTTTCTGAGACTGATCTGCTTCCAAACATGTGGCCCGTGGAATATTTTCTAAGACAATGTGATCCGTCTAAGGAGAGAAAAAGGCAACGTTTTTATATGTAGGACTGATAAAAGTGCTGCTAACTTGGCACTAGAGAAAAGCATTGCACATGATGTCCTCTCTAGCCACCTCTGTTTAATATGTATAGTTCACGTACAAGCTGAAGAGGGATCCTGGAAGGTAGCCAAGATATCCACCTGTTCTGAGACCACAACTTTGTTATACCTTCTGTGCTGCATGGCTTGTTAATTCTTTGGAAGTGCAGAAGACGCTTTCTTTCTGAACAGTAATTACTATGCAAAGGAAATAATCCCAGATGGCATTTGTAATATAGGATAATTTATAGCAGGAAATCTTGGCTTTCATATTGCATTATTTCTCAGAGGATGAAGTAGCACACTTATCATGATGAAAAGTGAGCTGGGCTTTGCTAATGAAGTCCGAGCACCAGGATACAAAAAAGGCGATGAAATTGTGAAAACTTTGGAATAAGCAGGGGTTGTATTCTGAATATTTTACAGTTAGATACAACTATCTTTTATCTAATTAGATGTGCATTGCTTTCAAGGGATGGCATAGGCTTATGTAAAAAAGCATGAGTTAATAACGACAAGTATTGAACAAAATGATAATTATCAAAGAATTGAGATACCGTGTTTCCCTAAAAATATGACAGTGTCTTATATTAATTTTTGCTCCCAAAGATGTGCTAGGTCTTATTTTCAGGGGATGTCTTATTTTTCAATGAAGAAGAATTCACATTTATTGCTGAACAAAAAATTTGAACATTTATTATATACTATACAATAGTTGTCATCACAAGCCAACATAACCAGACAAACTGTGAATCCTATCAAGAATTTCTTGTTACTACCATTATTTCCATGTACAACTGGTATGTACATTTACCTATTCTGCATGCTCTGGTGTTCTGTTTGGCAGGCGCCGGGCATGCTTCCAAACAAAAACTTTGCTAGGTCTTACTTTCGGGGGAGGCCTTATATTTAGTAATTCAGCAAAACCTCTTCTAGGTCTTATTTTCCGGGGATGTCTTATTTTCTGGGAAACAGGGTACATGGTAATTGAGGAAGCGCGGGATAATTACATTTTGAGATCTATGTTACAGGGAAAGTTCAAAATTGGTGATGGAAATCCAAGCTGAATATTCTAACATATATTCTTCCTTTTTCAGCTATAAAAAAGAGAAAGCTTGACAAGCCTAGTTGCATAGCCATCACTCTTTCCTGGTGTCATCAGATTTGAGACATTCACATAATGCATTGTTTTTCTTGTACTGCTAAAGCATTTCCAATATCCAACCTAGCATATCTTGATGATCTTGCACAGGGCAAATTTTAAGAGATTTTAGATTTTATTGAAAATCTATATATTAAAAATATTGATTTTAGATACAATATTTTTCAGTGTTGTCGGTCCATATGTTCAGATTTCAGCCATCAAATACAGTATTTTGCTCTAGGCCTGGTTTGCCCAGATACATTACTGCATTTCACTGTGCTCATTATTTCCCTAATTCTCTGGTTTGACACTGCCATGTCGCAATGTTATGGAATAATGGGAACTGTAATTTAACAAAGTCCTTAGCCTTCTCTGCCAAAGAGAGCTGGTTCATCATCAATCTACAAATCCCAGGATTCTATAGCACTGAGACATGGCAGTTAAAGTGATGTCAAACTGCATATAATTCTGCAGTGTAGATACACCCTATGATCCACTATATTGGTTTACATTTTCAATATGATTCCAGGTCATTTATCTATCAATCTGAACAGTACTAGGGAAACAAAAGATGAATCACAAGTAAACAACAGCTGTGTATTCCTGGCAATGACCAGCATGGTGGGGAAAGAAAGCATGACATAGCCTTTCTGTCCTATTTCGAGTCCTCCCTCATTAAAGCAAATCTCTGAAAAGAGTCAGTAACTCATCACGAAGTGGTAATCTCAGTAATTAATGACATACACAATTTCAGAAAAAGAACATATAGTTCCATGGCTGCATCTCCTATCATGATTTTTAACTGAAATGTTTCTATTTGCATGTAACCCAGTGGTGCCCATGGTCAATTTGGAGAAATATTAGCTTGTGTCAATATGCCATCTTCAATCTACAGCTATATTTAGTTATGACAGATTAATTTTGATTAGTTGACATTTACCAGAAACCTGATAAACACTGCTAGCAATACAATCTCTGAACTTGCTTGTGCCCCTGAAATCATTTCTATTTTCTGGAGAATGTTTCCTACATCGCCAAATGTTTATATTTTCTCATTCTTCTTATAACAAGGCTCAATCAAATAAAAGGTTTTATAGTTGCCTACTTAGGGAAGAACATGACTAATTTTCACTTAGAAACAGTTGGTACTAACAAATTTACGGTGATTAAGGATCTAGGTAACACAATTAATTGTCCCTCCACATTTCAGTTAAGCATTTGTGCCACCACCTATGCTATTGCCCTATATGTGACTATAAACATATGTTATCTCTAGGCATTTCTAGGTCCATCAGAAGTTGACCAATCATGCTACAGGACCTAGAAATGCCTAGATAAGTGTTCTCTAGAGGTGGCACAGTGGTGGCACAGTGTGTTAAAGCGCTGAGTTGCTGAACTTGCGGACCAAAAGGTCCCAGGTTCAAATCCTGGGAGCAGAATGAGCGCCCGCTGTTAGCCCCAGCTCCTGCCAACCTAGCAGTTCGAAAACATGCCAATGTGAGTAGATCAATAGGTCCGGTAGGAAGGTAACAGCGCTCCCTGCAGTCATGCCGGCCACATGACCTTGGAGGTGTCTATGGACAACGCCGGCTCTTCGGCTTAGAAATGGAGATGAGCACCAACCCCCAGAGTCGGTCACGACTGAACTTAACGTCCGGGGAAACCTTTACCTTTACCTTAGGGTTGAAATACAGCATTTGTTATTTTTTAATTTATATTCTGTTTTTTCACTTTTGATGGCACTCTGTGCTCCTAACCTTGGCAAATGTGGAAGGACTATTTCACATGAACAGCCTCACTGACATGCTGGTCCTTATGAAATTCAACATGTTGCCAATATGCCTGCCATACTGTATTTAGAAGCTGCTAAATGAGAAGATGAGAAAAATACAAATCTCACTGGATGGCCCTGATGAAGTTCCTCTCATAGGCTAACTTAACCATAGTGGCATTGTGATACAAAACCAATTCTGTATCTTACTGAATTCAGATAGACTTAATGTGCATCTACTCTGTAGAATTACTGCAGTTTATAAGGTCTTTAGCCTTTTCTGTCAAAGGATGTTGATGCCTCACTAAACTACAGCTTCTGGGATTCCATAGCATTGAGCCATGGCCTTTAAAGTGGTGCCATGCTGCATATTTTGCAGTGTAGTTGTGTTTTTACATTCTAGATAAATGTATATTGGCAGAGATGAGGCAACTATGAACCTTCAGATATTACTAGATTATAAATTTAATTATCCTTGACCATTGGCCATGATAGAAGGTGCTGATGGGCATTGGATAAATACATAATCAATGGAAACTTTATCAAGTAATTGTGCTTGTAGAGGATGTAAACGGCATGGTACATACAGTAGAGTCTCACTTATCCAACATAAACGGGCCGGCAGAATGTTGGATAAGCGAATATGTTGGATAATAAGGAGAGATTAAGAAAAAGCCTATTAAACATCAAAATAGGTTATGATTTTACAAATTAAGCACCAAAACATAATGTTATACAACAAATTTGACAGAAAAAGTAGTTCAATACACATTTATGCTATGTAGTAATTATTATATTTACAAATTTAGCACCAAAATATCACAATGCATTGAAAACATTGACTTCAAAAATGCATTGGATAATCCAGAACGTTGGATAAGTGAGACTCTACTGTATATCTGGTGCACCACAAAGGCATGTACAGATTCTGCACCCATATAATTATCTGTGCAACTATGGACCTGTTTTTCTAAACATATTTTGTCAGTCTTTTTTGGTTTTACTCCAAAGTCATTATATCTTTTTTTTAAAGAAACATGGACAATCAGGGAGTGGTACACAAACTAGTGAAGAGGAAATATTTTGATTTAAGCTGATTTCCAAAGGGATAAGTTAAATTTCCTCTCTATTTCACAGGCCATATATTGGCCACCAAAGACTCATTGTTCATGCTGGAGAGTTGCATGTCTCACAATAAACATGCGCATCAAAGCTGCAGTGAATCTTTGTTGTCACACAAAACCTAAATAGAGTTCTGTTGGATGAGTGGAGGCAGTCTTTTCTGGAGCAATGAAGTACAAAAGAATGAGAAGCTGTCATATTCAAGCCCACATTCAATTACTTCAGGCAGCATGAAATACTTATATGTCGGTGACCTCGTACAATCTCCATTCATTTCACAGAGGTTTGTGCTTGGTATATTGTGCAGGCCATAATGAATGTCCCTTGCCTGTATTTCCACATGCACGTAAGTGATCGTGTGAGTTTGTGTTGTGGCTGTGTTCCAGCATTCATGGTTCCACTTCTGAGATCCACGTTCATGTGTAACATTTGGAAACAGGCACTGTGGATGTATAAAGGTACTCTATATCAGGGTTTCTTGAACTTTTTAAAGTTGTGATTCCTTTTCGCCTGATAAGTTTTTATGCAACCCTGGGTATACAGGTATGCAAAACATCTCTCCTTCCTACCCTGTGCAACAGTTGCCGTGGGGAGTGTGGGCAGGTAGGTTAGTCAGTCTCTTCCCCAGAAGGAAAGACCAGAGAAAGAGCCACTAATGTGTGCAGGTTATAGGCAGCTGGAGCTGATGCTGTGATTACTCCAAACTTCTGGCCAAATTTTTCATGACCCCAACTATTCGCTTATGCAACTCAATTTGGGGTTGTGACCACAAGTTTAGGAAGTTTGCTTTATGTGATTGCATACCTTGGAGTTCTCAATGTGTGTAATAGTTTCACCTGTTCAACTGCAGAACACTTGTGCTGCCTTAAGCTCGTGTCTTGGCTCCTAAACGCACACCTACACACACTCAAGTGCACTGCCAAATCGGAATATGTAAAATGAACTCTGCAGCCCATTAGCTCTAAACATTGCTAAATAACAGAAGGCCAATCTCAATTTCTCGCTACCAACAGTTGTCAAAAGCAGATTTTTTGGAATTTCTAGAGTTTGCGCAAGTGAAAGCAGTGGCAATGAAATTACATTGGAATACCGTCAATCTCTGGGCCTGAATATATTGTAAAAGATTTAGCTAGCCTGAAATGACACTTTAATATATTGGGTTTATGGTTCCTGTCCCCTTGATCAGGTTGTGTGTTATTTATTGCTATATAATTGTATTGTTTTACCTTGTTTAATAATGTATTATTATACTGCTCCATGCAGTCATGCTGGCCACATGACCTTGGAGGTGTCTACGGACAACGCCGGCTCTTCGGCTTAGAAATGAGCACCAACCCCCAGAGTCAGACATGACTGGACTTAACGTCAGGGGAAAACCTTTACCTATGCTGCTATGTAATGTATGTGTTGTTTTATGATTGGAAACCGCCCTGAGTCCCATCCGGGAGATAGGAAGGTATAGAAATAAAGTATGATATGATGATGATGATGATTATTATTATTATTATTATTATTCCTCTCTATTATAAAAATTATATTATTTTCTTTTGCTTTGTTCATATGCAGGGAGCTCTGCATTAATGGCATACAGTAATTAAATGGAAATTGGAAAGGTCAAGTTTCTTGCTGCAGCGATCAAAACTAAATCACTAAGGTGCTTCTACACATGCATTATAACTCAGGTTAAATCAGGTTAAGGGGGGTGGTGGCTAAACAATCAGGAGGAATCAGAAGGAATTGGATTAAGGGCTGGAAAACATGTGTTCAAAAGTTGCCCTTCAAACCCGATTCCTCCTAAAAAGCGCACCTTTATATGCTTGATGCCCGAAACAGCTGAAACAAGAGGCTCAGGGAAGCAAAAAGGAAAAGGAAATACAAATTCTGTCTTTTACACTTTGTAATCTTAAAGAGAACCTGACTTAAGAATTGGGGAAGAAAGAGATGTGAGGGAAGTTTTTTAAAAATCGCTCCGTTATGCACTGAATCACATATGCGCATCTCCGGAGTGAATTAAAAAAACTTCTGCTGGATGTCGGCCCTCCATCTTAATCCAAATTAAAAAAAAAAAAGCTGTGAGGACAGCGGCAGAGGATGTACTGGATTCAGCTCTCTCTGTCTGGACTGCCTCTCAGGTACCACATTTTAAAACTGAGTTCCCTGTCCTGTGTTGTAGGGCTGTCTGAAAGCACTCTAAGTGAAATCAGGTTGTTCTGTGTCCATTCTATCATACTTTTTTTTGATATGTACACTGTTTCTGTTACAGCTGCCTCTGCTGTAGTATTAATTTAATAGTTATCCTTTATTTCAGTTTGAATTTTATATCTTCATTGTCTGTTTTATGGTCTATTGACAGGAATAAAAAATAAAATTATTAATTAAAATGAAACACAAAATGGGTTTAATGTAAATTTTGCTTCCCGGTCTTCCCTAAAGAACAGTTAGCAGTGTGGTTTATTTTTCTTCATCTCCAATAATGTGAATAGAAGGTAGGCCGGCAAAGGACAGACATTACGTCTGTAGAAAATAAATCCATCTTTTGGTTTCACATGACAGTGATAACTTTAGGCTGCATTTGTCCCACAGGGCCAGTGCTCTTTTCCTGCAGCATTTGAAGCTTTCATAAAAACTAATCTGATCTCTTACCTCAGTGGACAAAATTGTATAGCTCAAGCTTGCCACTAGCTCAATCTCATACAGGTGCAATCATCTATGTCCAATTTTGCTGAACTGGGTATTATGGTTTTGTGAAGAAAAAAGGAAACACAACTTTCTTTATTGTGGCAGAGACCAATCTGTTTTAAGACCCAAAGTTCAGCAGTCCATCAAAGAACATCAATAGAACCTGACATGCTATCTGGTAACTTAAATGGCCAATCGTTTTTCATATGCTTTCACAAAACCTCCTGGCCTCAAAAGAAGCATTTTCATTTTTAGGAGGCTTTGTGCTAAGATTTGTAAAAAAGAAAAAGAAAAAAGAACAAATAAAAGGAGTTGCAGTACCAGGATTTTGTACAAGATTATCGACCAGTGCAATTACTTCCACTGCAACTGTTCTCATCTTACACTGAAAGGCTCTGCTAAAAACACGCACATATTCTTTCTGGTAGAGAAAAAAGCTTTCTAAAACTTGCCTCTGGCACTCTGGTAGTATTTAAAAAAATCAGAAGACTTTAAATGATTGTTTTCTAATACCTGTTTATAGTCATTTCACTGATCCTTCTAATATAGTCATTACATTGACTTTCTAAAGCTAAACAGTTTAGAAAAACTAGCTTTCCTTACTGCAGTGTTACAAATATTTGATGGATAGCCTTCCAGAAAGATAAAGGTATCTGAGAAACTGAAGCCACAATACTCGTTAAGACAAAGCTTTAACCTTATATGAGAAAAAAATAAAAATGTATTTATTTATTTATTTACAGTATTTATATTCCGTCCTTCTCACCCCGAAGGGGACTCAGGGCGGATCACATTACACATATAAGGCAAACATTCAATGCCTTAACATAGAACAAAGACAAGACAAACACGGGGCTCCGAGCTGGCCTCGAACTCATGACCTCTTGGTCAGAGTGATTTGTTGCAGCTGGTTGCTCAACAGCCTGCGCCACAGCCCGGCCCAAAAATCAGTAGAAAAATCTGGTCATTTGAAAATGAGACTCTTCGGTGTCAAGCCCACAATCCAACACAAAGTTGGTGCTTAGATCTCAGAGGGACCAATAAATTTAAAAATATCAATGTATGATACAGTATAAGGAGTTGCTTCATACTGAAGGATTAAAATCCATCCCAGAGAAACTAAATACTATGGCTTCACAATTATGAAGGATATGTTTTATCCTTTCAAAACTACAGTATAGTCTCATTTATCCAAGCTAAACGGGCCGGCAAAAGCTTGGATAAGCGAATATCTTGGATAATAAGGAGGGATTAAGGAAAAGCCTATTAAACATCAAATTAGGTTATGATTTTACAAATTAAGCACCAAAACATCATGTTTTACAACAAATTTGACAGAAAAGGCAGTTCAATACGCAGTAATGTTATGTTGTAATTACTGTATTTACGAATTTAGCACCAAAATATCATGATATATTGAAAACATTGACTACAAAAATGGCTTGGATAATCCAGAAACTTGGATAAGTGAGGCTTGGATAAGTGAGACTCTACTGTACAACTGAAGTGATCAGTTTTTACCACCTCAATCATTCAACCATATCTATTCAAAGAATTCAGACTATGGATTTATAATCCAGAAAGATTGGTTCTATTGGACGACAGCATTGGTCCAAATGTTGAATATTTTGTGTTGTTAATTGCTGTGAAGTTGACTTCAACGTATTGTGATCCCATGAATAAGAGATCCCCAAGTTACAGTATTCTCCGCAGCCCTGCTCAAGTCTTGTAGACTCAAAGCCATGGCTTCCTTGATAGAGCCAACCCGTCTGTAATGTCTTCCTCCTTTCCTACTGCATTCTACCTTACCAAAAAACCATTATTATCTTTTCTAGTGAATCGTGTCTTCTCATAATATGCGCAGCTTTTGTATAGAATCACTATCTGTTTCTGTTTGTTTTATTCGTATGGCCCCACGAATTTTCATTTTCGAGCGCTGCTTCTAGAAACGTGGCCTTTCCGAATGAGCTGTTTCGTTCTTTTGTTGAAATGAACAAAAATTTTGTCCCACTGGCCAACATGGGAGGGCTTTCCATGCTCCACTTCCCTTCAGTTTTAGAGCTAGAGGGTTTCACCATTTCATTGATCCTCAGGCTCTCTCCAGCATTCATTTGAGTTGTTAGAGTTGGTGGGGTAAACCCGTCTCTGAATGTGGATAGGCAAAATGCAGTCTGTGGCTCATTGATGCTGTTTTTGCAGTTCTTGGCTCTTCTTCAGGCTCCATTATATTTTTAAATGGGTAGTAAGGCTTCCCGTACTTTTCAACAAACAGGGAAAGAGCGTGTGTGTGTGGCCTCCAGGCCCAAAGCACTGTGATTGCCAGGGTTTGCAGCTGAGCGCCGAGCAGAGGAGCAGATCGCCTCTTAGGCACTTGGCACTCGCCTGCAAGTCTTGGCAGTCACAGGCTCTTTGAGTGTGTGTGTGGCCTGCAGGCCCAAAGTGTTAATGGGGATTTGTGTATTGATAGTGTTTAAATGAAATTTGTGCCATGCTTGTATTGCAACTGATTGCATCATTCAGATTGTACCATAATGTGGAAAGAGTTAATTGCCAAGAAGCTATGATGACCTTGATGCGTGGCTGGAACTAGGGAGTATCCAGACACAAGTGTTTGTGCATAACGATTGCATCAGTTCAGTTCAGTTCAGTTCAGTTCTATCTGCCTAGAGTTCGAGTCAAGTTCTGTTGGAGAACAGAGCAGTCCTGTGTTCGTCTGTCGTCTGCAAGTTTGTTTGTGTTGATTATTGCTGCATACAGTAAAACTTTGTAAATAGTTTTACCAACGTCTCTGAGTGTCTCTTTGTTCTGCGTTCCACTGCTTCCATCCAACTACTGCTGCGCTGCAAATAATCTGACACAAAGAACCCTTGACTGCCAGGGCTTACAGGCGAGCACCGAGTGCCAAGTGCCTAAGAGGCACTCTGCTCCTCTGCTCGGTGCTCAGCTGCAAGCCCTGGCAGTCACAGGTACTTTGGGCCTGGAGGCCACACACACACTCTCTTAAAGAGAGTCACTTTGTCTGTGTATTGAAAAGTACAGGGGCGCCTTGCGACCCATTTAATAAATTAACAGAGCCTGAAGAAAAAGGCTGCAAAAACAGAATCAGTGAGCCACAGACTGCATTTTGCCTATCCACATTCAAAGGCAACTCAAATGAATGCTGGAGAAAGCCTGGGGATCAGCGAAATGGTGTGACCCTCTAGCCCTAAAACCGAGGGGAAGGGGAGCATGGGAAGTCCACTCATTGCCACCAATGTGAGACGAAAATCAGGCTACCAAACGGTTACTGTTCCCACTTTTCTTTCGTTTCACTGCTTCTTCTGCTTGGGGAGGAGTCTGTTGTGTCGTGCCAGATGAATGAACGGCACGAAACAAAAACACAGATGAAACAAACGAAACAGATTTTGGTCCCATCTCTACAAAATACAGCAGTAACATTTTAGTCATCTTGGCTTCTAGAGACAGTTAAGGCTTGACTTGCTTTAAGACCCATTTATTTGTCTTTTTGGCAGTCGATGGCATCCATAGAACCCGCCTCTGGTACCATATTTCAACTGAGTTGATACCCCAGCTATTAACTTCCTTCGGTGGCTAGCTTTCACAACCATACACAGATAGGCAATCATTTTGAAGGTACCCCTTGCTTTTTTTCTTATGTTTTCTGACAAGGGAAAAGAACTTCACTTCGTTTGGTTTCCAGTAATTAAATTGTTCCTCTAAATCCCTACTGGTCTCTTCTGTTTGCTTTTGAATTCAACTATTTTTTTAAAACTCTCTGCATAGGATTTGGCCCTGTTCTTTATTGCTGCATTCAGCTTTTTAACTAGTTTTCACTTGTTTGGATTAGATTTTTCTTTACAATAGATTTGTTTTCAATTGCCCTGTGACAAGTGCCCTTATCCAGGTATAAGATATAAAACCTTAACAACCAGAACAGCCGCCACAACTTAAATAACCCACTGAAATGAATGGAGAGGGATACAAACCAGGAAGGGCATAATGGTGATAAAAATACATAATAAGTAGAGTCTCACTTATCCAACATTCACTTATCCAACATTCTGGATTATCCAAAGCAGTCTGTCTTTTAGTAATCAATGTTATTGTAGTCAATGTTTTCAATACATTGTGATATTTTTGTGCTAAATTCGTAAATACGGTAATTACTACATAACGTTACCATGTATTGAACTGCTTTTTCTGTTAATTTCTTGTAAAACATGATGTTTTGGTGCTTAATTTGTAAAATCATAATGTAATTTGACATTTAATAGGCTTTTCCTTAATCCCTCCTTATTATCCAACATTTTCGCTTATCCAACGTTCTTCTTTATGTTGGATAAGTCAGACTACTGTACTAGTAAAGACTTACAACTTCTGATATTGCTTGCATTGGTGCTCATTTTCAGTGACTTGAGCACCGGACTATGACTCCCCAACCCAGCCATGGAAACCTATTGGGTGACCTAGGGTCACACTCTCTCAGCCTCTAAGGAAGGCAAATCCCCTTTGAATAAATCCCATTTGAACAAATCTTGCCAAGAAAAGCTGCAATAGGTTTACCTTAAGATTGCCATCAGTAGGAAATGGCTTGAAGGCTACACCACAACAACTGTCTCATTGTGGGTGGAAAAAATTAAAATGTTTGGTCTCTTTCATTCCCAGGCAAAGAATACAGGAGAATTCTATAATCAATTATCTATCACCAGCATCTTACTGGAAACATATTTGCAAAAAGCATCTCTAAAATTCCCCCAATCATCTTCTTTCAGGACACTACTCCAGAGCTACTTTTGCTTAGAACTTGTTACTTGAGGACAAGTGTAACAGAGTGATTAGAGTCTCAAACTAAGACTTAAACTCAAATCTCTGTGGAGCCTTAAAGGTTACAAGGTGAACTTGGAACATACCTTATCTCTCAGCCTAGTGTTTGTTTGTTTATTTATTGAATTTACATCCCACTTTCCTTCTGACATGAGATTTAAGGGTTTCTGTTGTTGAAGGTTTTCATGGCCGGAATCACTGGGTTGCTGTGAGTTTTCCGGGCTGTATGGCTATGTTCCAGAAGCATTCTCTCCGGACGTTTCGCCCACATCTATGGCACACATTCTCAGAGGTTGTGAGGTCTGTTGGAAACTAGGCAAGTGGGGTTTATAGATCTGTGGAATGTCCAGGGTGAGAGAAAGAACTCTTGTCTCTTTGAGGCAAGTGTGAATGTTGCAACTGGCCAGCTTGATTAGAATTGAATAGCCTTGCAGCTTTAAAGTCTGGGGGAATCCTTTATTTCCTTTGTTGGGAGGTGTTACTTGGCCCTGATTGTTTCCTGTTTGGAATTCACATTTTCTGAGTGTTGTTTTTTATTTACTGTCCTGATTTTAGAGGTTTTTTTAAATATTGGTAGCCAGATTTTGTTCATTTCCATGGTTTCCTCATTTCTGTCCCTGGCTTGTGGATTTCAATGGCTTCTCTGTATAGTCTGATATAGTGGTTGTTAGACTGGTCCAGCATTTCTGTGTTCTCAAATAATTTCCAACAGACCTCCCAACCTCTGAGGATGGCTGCCATAGATGGGGGTGAAACATCAGGAGAGAATGCTTTGAGAACATGGCCGTACAGCCTGGAAAACTCACAAAAACCTATCAGGGTGGTTGTTAGGATAAAATCAGTGGGATTATGAACAATTATTTTATTTATTTATTTACCATAATTATATCCCGCCTTTCTCAAATCCTTGGAAGAGAAGCAACATAAATAAAAAATAAAATAGATGGTCACAGTTACACTCAGCCCACAAAATGTAGCAAAAAGTATTGCATGCAGAGACCTTTTCTTTCCATCAATAAGGAGTGCCTGGTATTGAGATAAAATGGAAATGAAGTAAAAGGCTCCCTTTGTTTTGTACCATTTCTAGCATAGCCTCAGTAAGGGGCAAAAGAAAGCATTTGAAAATGCTGCACTTACGAGTTCTGGCTGAAAAGCCACAAGTGATTTATGCAACCATTTCAGGCTTTTGTTTCTTTTATCACAAGGGTGCAGGCCCAGTGTCCCTTTGGCATCAGTTGGTGCCACACAGGAGTCTCCATGCTGGATTAGTCGCATCCAAGTGTAGTTGAATTTTTGGTCCTGCAGGTAGGAAAGAACTTGTTATACTCCACTACATTTGCTGCAATCACATTTAATCCCCCCGCCCCAAAGAACATGGCAAAACACATCTATGTAGAAGCCCTATTGAATTCCATGGAATTTAAGCTTATATTATTTGGAATAGAATTACAGCCTAAGACTGCTATTTTACTGGTGATGTACGCTCATGTCTTCCCTGGTGAGTTATATATTCTTATCATATAACAAAATAGAACAGCCTCGGTTTAGTCATTGTGGGATTTGGGGATAGTACAGGCTTGACTTGCCCTAAGACTTTTTTTTTTTTGTCTTTTGGGTAGTCTATGCATCCTGAGTCACATGAGTATATGCGCTTCAATGTTTATGGCAGAAGGAGGTTTCAGTGCCTCCCCACTCCCTTCTTTGGAAAGGTAGGTTTTTGTTGCCCTTGCACCATATCACCACATTCAGGAACCAGAGAAGAATGGAATCATTGGAGTTGCCTTGGTAGTGTCTGGCTGAAGTTCTGTAGATGTTGGTAAGGGAACAATTCTTTATTTCTCCTAGCATCAAGTTGGATTATATCACTTCTTGCCCTTTTGATTAAGAAAAAGCCAAAGTAATCCCAGGCTCAATAGGGATAATTTCCTTAAACTGAAATCCCCTTTGAAAACAGGAAATGAGCCACAAAGCAGACTAGAGAAATAGAAATACACCTCTCTAGCTCATATTCTAAGACCAAAGAAGTATGAGATCTTTGTCCATTTGTTTCTTGTGGGATTCAGCAAATGATCCTGTATTCAGTGTTTGTGAACTGGGGAAGTGCTATAGCAAACCTATACACAGGTTATTTATTTATTTATTTCAATTATTTCTATCCCGCCCTTCTCACCCGGAGGGACTCAGGGCGGCGTACAATTGGCAACAATTCGATGCCAATACATTAATGGTATCAGATACCATTGGCTAATCCTAAAATATTTTTGTAGAGCACACTTCAGGCCCTTGTTTTTTTATGGTGTCAGAAGCAAATTAAGAACACACTGCAAGTCACTTCTGGTGTGAGAGAATCGGCCGTCTACAAAGATGTTGCCCAAGGGTTGCTTGGATATGTTACCATCCTTCTGGGAGGTTTATCTCATGTTCCTGCATGGGAAGCCAGGGCTGACCGACAGGAGCTCACCCCGTCCCATGGATTCAAATTGTCAACCTTCAGGTCAGCAGTTCAGCCAGCACAAGGACTTAACCCATTGCACCACCGTGGCCAGTATGAATGACTATTTCTGAACAGAGAGAACCATGACAAGCTTGGAAATAATTTCTTGTTTCTTTTCTCCCCTCTCCCTTTCCCTGACTCTCAATATTACCTATATTCTATGTCTGGTATACAACTATTTGGACAAAAAAGTTTTAAAAATTTGATCTATTGTTTCATATTTACAATAAATATATTATCGTAGTATTTCTATTTGCATTTCCATTCCTTGGATCTGATATGTATTATTTATTCATTCTATGAGAAATTGTATTTACAAATATTCTGTAACACAAGGAGTAATCCATGCTAGATTACAACCTAGAGGGAATTTTAGGTTCTTATGAGTAAGGACTGAATCCATGTGCAACTAATGGGTATCACAGTTACTGTTTGTTTAGCTCATGAACCCTAAAAAGTCTGACTCAGTGATATTTTCAGTAGCCCTTTGCAAGCTTAGTGAATTTTGGTTTGTATCAACGTATAAGTAATTAGCGCCGCAAAGATTTTTTCTCTAGGATCTTCAGGTGCAAACTGGGCCATTCTGGGATACTGACTTCCAGAGGATGGAAAGATGATCTTTGGGTTTGTTTGTTTCTTTTGGATTACGACTCAGAATCTTTTAGCCAGCCAGGTCAGATACAATGCAGGTAGCTATGTAATTTCTGGATCTATAGCCTAAAGAAAAGTGATTACAGTAAAGTCTCGCTTATCCAACCTTTGCTTATCCAATGTTGCTTATCCAGGGAGCGAAAAATGAACCACAAAGTAGGGAGGGAACACTGTACATGCAGTTGTGTAGTAAGGTTTATATGTTTACAAGATTAAAACAGCCAAATCCTATATGTATTTCTCTTATAGCAAGGGTGGCATCATAACCTCAGGAACCAGGTTAGATTTCAAAGACATTGGAGGCTGTATTTTACTAGGGGCCAAAGGCAAATAGCTGGAACAAAAAAAACCATCCTATTTTTGCTTAAAACTCTTAAAGTCAACAACAACAACAACAGCAACAAGACTTTATTATGGTCTATGACCAGCACAGAGAGCTCTTACAGTCAGTAACTTAACTTTTGCGAGTGGTATGATAATTTTTTAGAATGGGGAAAACACCTCCCCTAAAGAAAGGAAACCACCAAATGACATTGTCATAGGCCATCTGGGAAAGGCTGGTATATCAGGAGGGTAGGATTTAGAGCCAGGACTTATGGTTTCTCACCCTTGCATCTCGCAATACCATTAACGGAGATTTTTTCTTTGCTCAGAGCGGCAGCCATGCAGAAATTGGAAAACTCCAACAATGATGAATCAAAAACAAATTATAGATATGAATCAAACATTTACTGAAATAAGCAAAGCAAGATATCTAGTAAGCATTATACACAGGAGTCTTTTCCCCACTGCATTGTTTTAGCATTATGAATAATCCAGTTTAACTGCTATTACTGCATTCCACAATATCTTGAGATATTGAGTTTAGTAAGAGCTATTTTGCAGAAGTGAATCCTAAGGATTATACCAAGCTACAGATCCCACCCTTTCATGAGATGCAGCCACAGTCTTTAGTTATATCAAAGTGCTATCATTGTATAGTGTGACAGAGATCAGGGATTTTAGGCATGCAAGCAATGTAATAATATCTACTTTAAAATACTTCTGTCACATCTTGACTGGACAATAACTACTCTTTTCCTGCTCACAAGCAAAACCATCTGAGAAGAATGCCAGCTTCTGTCTGATAACTATCATTCTGTATTGTTTGGGGTATTAAAATATATCACTGGAAGATGCAAATGCAAAGGGAGTGGCAGGGGGCTCTGAAGAACTACATTCAGTGTTGGGCTCTGGTTAACTAGAGTCAAGTGGCCACTATTGGGATGTGAATCATTTTATGGGTTTTGAAAGCTGCAGGTGGCAGAAGGGTTGGGTGCTCCAGCCTGCAGAGTGTATATGTCTGTGCCTTTCAAGGCACCTATTGACTTATGGCGATCTCATGAAGGAACTGACATAACCACCTCCAGTTATTCATTGGCTGTCTCCTTCACTGGCAGTCTCCCATCCGGGGTTGTTGTATGTTTTCCGGGCTATATGGCTATGTTCCAGAAGTATTCTCTCCTGACGTTTCGCTCACATCTATGGCAGGCATCCTCAGAGGTTGTGAGGTACCTCACAACCTCTGAGGATGCCTGCTATAGATGTGGGCGAAACATCAGGAGAGAATACTTCTGGAACATGGCCATACAGCCCGGAAAACATACAACCACCCTGTGATCCTGGCCATGAAAGCCTTCGACAACACAGTCTCCCATCCGTGTTCTAACCCTGCTTTGTCTCCAAGATCAGACACAATCCAATGTCAACAGTTAGCATTTAATTGTAAGCTGGATCACAAATCCCTTCTTGTAACGGCTCTACTTTTTGTAGACACACATCACTCATGTATGTTTACACTTATATTTCATTTTTAAACGACCTTGGGAGTATGCATCTCCTTTAAACAAGACATGTGCCACCACAAACTTGTATGTTTTTAAAAAGGTGGAGATTTGTGGTAGTAAATTCAGGGGTAGTGTATTGGGAGGGTCCAATACCATTCACTCATCCATCCCTAGTCTATGACAGTGGCCCATTGCTGCCATTGCCTGTGCTTTGTATTATGATCACCCCCAGGATCCTTAAAGAGATGGGAGGAGAGGCAACATGTAAAACATACCTACTTTCCCCCCTCCCCAACACTGGTTCTGCAAACAGATATTTTAAGACATCTATTTGAACAATCCTATTTGGATTTTAGCATGAAGAGTGCAAAAGAAATGCTAGCAAAATCTTACCTTGTTGTTAACATCACATGTTTCAAAAGCCAGACTGGATTGATTCACGGTTATGCATTTAGCCAAGGCTATATTGATAATCTAAAACAAATAAACAATTGAAATAAAGGTTTAGAAAAGTGGTTTCTAAGTGGGAACAAAAACACATTGCTAAGGCATAGTAAAGGTAAAGGTTTCCCTTGATGTTAAGTCCAGTCATGTCTGACTCTGGGGGTTGGTGCTCATCTCCATTTCTAAGCCGAAGAGCCGGCGTTGTCTGTAGACACCTCCAAGGTCATGTGGCCGGCATGACTGCATGGAGCGCCGTTACCTTCCCGCCGGAGCGGTACCTATTGATCTACTCACATTGGCATGTTTTCGAACTGCTAGGTTGGCAGAAGCTGGAGCAACAGCGGGTGCTCACTCAGCTCCTGGAATTTGAACCTGGGACCTTTCGGTCTGCAAGTTCAGCAGCTCAATGCTTTAACACACTTCGCCACCGGAGCTCCTCTCTGCTAAGGCATACAAAGGTCTAAAAAGTCATTGATGAGTGGCTCACATGGGGGCAAGCCCAATACAATAATATAATATCATAAAAACAACAGTTAAGACATCAAATGCATTTAAAAAACAAATTAGCAAGTCATGATTTAAAATAGACATAATTAAAATATTAAACAATCATCAAAACAGTTCTCATCATCCCTCCTGCTTATATTTATTTATTTATTTATCGTGTCAAAAGTTAGAGAAGGTACAGTTATAACATATTTTAAAAAACACAAAGTTAAAAACTTTTCATTATACTAGATTTTCTTTGACCAGAAGCTGGCCACCTGGAGTTCCTCTGGTGTCGGTGCAAGAAGGTCCTCCATAGTGTATGTAACAGGGCTCAGACTGCATTGTAGTAAGTGGTCTGTGGTGTGGTCTTACTCTTCTCCACGCTCGCATGGCATGGACTCCACTTTGTAGTCCAATTTCTTAAGGTTCACTCTGCATCTCGTGGTGCCAGTCTGTTCAGGGATACGATTTGCAGTATCCCTCCTGCTGTCCAGAACAGATTGGATTTGAAATCATCACCTATAGAGTCACAAGTTACCTGCTCTGGATTAGGAGTAGTGGCTGGCTACCATCACGCTTAAACCTCTGCCTACTTTCTTCTTTTGTTAGGACAGGAAAGATACCAGGAAAGATGAGGAGTACAGACAGAAGCCTGAATCTTAAGTTCCTAAATCCTAAAGTTCCTGAATTCTAAATTAGCAGAAAGAGATCCATTCTTCTGGAAGGATCCCATCATACGAATGGACGAAAAACTTAGGACTGAAGCCTAGTGAATTATAAGCCATTCATTTGGGAAATACGTACATTTGTCCTTTACATTTCTCTTTTATACCCCGTGAACCTGCACTTGGGAATATTGCCACTCCTTCTCTTGTGGTCCTATGCATATTTCAGACTGTTTTTCAGTCCCCAAATCCAGCATATAGGGATGCATCTGCACTGTAAAATTAATGCAGTTTGACACAATTTTAAAATGCCGTATCTCAATGCTATGGAACTGTTGGAATTGTACTTTTGTTGAAGCTTCAGCATTCCTTGGCAGAGAAGGCTAAAGACCTTGATTTCCATGATTCCATAGAAGTTGACGACAAAGTCACACTGGAAGATCTAGAGATTCCTAGAGAGTGTTCTTTCACATTTGAAAAAAATAGCATGATTTAATCCATTTTTTCCACTTTTGCAGTGATCCTGTCCCTTTAACTCCAGCAAATGTGAAAGCTTGACTCTGTATGCATAGACTCATAGTCTAAATTGTTGGTCCCTTTATACTTTTGTTGTTATCTACAAATAGAAACTCATAAGAAAGCTTAGGTGAAATGCAGGTTTGAGGTTAACATTAATCAGCAAAATATCTTGAGTTTATCAAAAGCCCTAACTATCATGAAAACTTTCCTTTTACTTTAAATATTGCGATCAATTTTACATATGGAGTAGGGGGTGGGAAGGTATTTGTGCTCCCACCTAAGCAGGGAACAGGTAAGATTGCAATTCTCCACAGTTGACCTTCTGCAGTCAATTTGGTTGCCCAACCCATCATAACAGCAATCTTCCATCTTAAAATTAGCTTGCCTAACCAAGACGAATTCCCCATTTTAAACAAACTCTTCTGGGTTAATGATGTGAGCTGTAATTTGTTAAAGCAAAGGTCAAAAAAATAAATAGAAATACGTGGCTAAGCCCTCCTGCTGTCATCAGATCTGTGTTTGTTAATGGATTTGGGAGATGACTGACTGAGTGATTGCATACTGCATTTTTCCAGTCATATGCTAAATGGACTGTCAAACAGATCTTTCTAGGTTTTGAGCTTCACAAAATACATTCCCAGTGATCTTCATCTCCTGGCTGATGGCACAGAACTTGACTAGGCCAATACTTTGTCCGTAGCGTGACCAGATGCAAGATTGGACAGTGCCCTTGTATATTAAGCAACTAGTAGATGAAGGCATTTTAGTGCCTTTGTGTAACAAGTAAGGGAGCTCTGTCCTGCAAGGGTCCATCCTATTTGAATGTATTATTCTATGAACATTTGCCTTGCGGAAACAAGATTGGAGTTACTGTGACTGTATGCATTTCTTTCACTATATCAATGAATGCAGAGATCAACCCCAGAGCAGGAGAAGATCAGCACGTGAATGTGCAGAAAGGACATGCATGAATTTTTGGGTTGCTGTGAGTTTTCCAGGCTGAATGGTCATGTTCCAGAAGCATTCTCTCCTGACATTTCACCCACATCTATGGTAGGCATCCTCAGAGGTTGTAAGGTCTGTTGGAAACCAGGTCAGTGGGTTGTCGAAGGCTTTCATGGCCGGGATCACAGGGTTGTTGTATGTCTTTCGGACTGTGTGGCCATGTTCCAGAAGTATTCTCTCCTGACGTTTTGCCCACATCTATGGCAGGTTGTGGGGTTTATGTAGCTGGACATTCCACAGATATATAAACCTCACTTGTCTAGTTTCCAACAGACTTCATAACCAGGGTGGGAAAAAGAACTCTTGTCTGCCTGAGGCAAATGTGAATGTTGCAATTGCCCACCTTGATTAGCATTGAATGGCCTTTCAGCTTCAAAGTTTGGCTGCTTCCTGCTGGGGAAATCCTTTGTTGGGAGGTGTTAGCTGGTGGTTGTTAGAACACATTATTTGAGAACACAGAAATGTTGGACCACTCTAACAACCATGATGTCAGACTATACAGAGAAGGCATTGAAATCCACAAAGCATGTGGACAATTTCAATAGAAAGGAGGATACCATGAAAATGAACAAAACCTGGATACCAGTATGAAAATACTCTAAAATCAGGGCAGTAAATAAAGAACAACACTCAGAAAACAGAGGAATTCCAGACATGAAACAATCAGGGCCAGTTAACACCTCCCAAGGAAGGATTCCCAACAGCCAGTATTTGAAGCTGAAAGGCCTTTCAATGCAAATCAAGGTGGAAATTGCAACATTCACACTTGCCTCAGGCAGACAAGAGTTCTTTCTCCCACACTAGACATTACTCAGATATGTAAACCCCACTTGCCTAGTTTCCAACAGACCTCACAACCTCTGAGGATACCTGCCCTAGATATGGGCCAAACATCAGTAGAGAATGCTTCTGGAACATGGCCATAAAGCCGGTAAATGCACAGCAACCTAGTGATTCTGGCCATGAAAGCCTTCGACAACACATGCATTAATTTTGCTTCTCCTCAGGAGTGAGCACACATGGAGGACCAATATGTAACTGGCATTATCTCTAACCATTACATTTTCCAGAGCCAGAACTAACATTTCCAGTCACGGCTGGCAAAATTTCAGAGATGGGATTTTGACCTCTGAAATAAGAGAATGCACAGAAAAGTATAGATTCCTATAAAAGAGACAAAACTTCAATTCCCAAGTACTGTAGAGTCTTGCTTATCCAACATAAATGGGCCGGCATAACGTTGGATAAGCAAAAATGTTGGATAATAAGGAGGGATTAAGAAAAAGCCTATTAAATGTCAAATTATGTTATGATTTTACAAATTAAGTACCAAAACATCGTGTTTTACAAGAATTTGACTGAAAATGCTGTTCAATACATAGTAACGTTATGTAGTAATTACCGTATTTATGAATTTAGTGGGCCCCTGGTGGCACAGTGCGTTAAAGCGCTGAGCTGCTGAACGTACGGACCAAAAGGTCCCAGGTTCAAATTCCGGGAGCAGAATGAGCGTCCGCTATTAGCCCCAGCCAACTTAGCAATTCGAAAACATGCAAATGTGAGTAGATCAATATGTACCGTTCCGGCGGGAAGGTAACGGCGCTCCATGCAGTCATGCCGGCCACATGACCTTGGAGGTGTCTATGGACAACGCCGGCTCTTTGGCTTAGAAATGGAGATGAGCACCAACGCCTAGAGTCGGTCACGACTGGACTTAACGTCAGGGGAAACCTTTACCTTTACTATGAATTTAGCACCAAAACATCTCAATGTATTGAAAACACTGGCTACAAAAACATTGACTACTAAAAGGCAGACTGCATTGGATAATACAGAATGTTGTATAAGCGATGGTTGGATAAGCGAGACTCTACTGTATACTAAAGCTATCAAATATTAGAAAAATTGAGGAAGGCAAACTCTTGCAGTACAAAATTTGTAGGCCTTTTATTTCCACAATATTAGCTACACTATTAAAATAAAGTTGCTGTGTAAAGTTCACTAGGATGCATCTCATCATTTGATTTTTGGAGTAAGAGAAAATTCCAGTTTTATTCCAAAAAAAGGTAAAATGGATTTCTAGTGCCCTCTAGTGGTTGCACTTAGAATTATGGATCCCTAAAGCAGTGGTTCTCAACCTTCCTAATACCCCTTAATACAGTTCCTCATGTTGTGGTGACCCCCAACCATAACATTATTTTCATTGCTATTTCATCTCTGTCATTTTGCTACTGTTATGAATCATAATGTAAATATCTGTAAGGCAGGATGTATTTTTATTCACTGGACCAAATTTGGCACAAATACCCAATATGCCCAAATTTTAATACCGGTGGGATTGTAGAAGATATGATCTTGTCATTTAGGAATTGTAGTTGCTGGGATTTATAATTCACCTACAATCAAAGAGCATTATGAACTCTACCAATGATGGAAATGAACCAAACGTGGCACACAGAACTCCCATGACCAACAGAAAATACTGGAAGGGTTTGGTGGGCATTGACCTTGAGTTTTGGAGTTGTAGCTCACCTACATCCAGAGAGCACTGTGGACTCCAAACAATGATGGATCTGGACCAAAATTGGCACAAATACCCAATATGACCAACTTTGAATACTGGTGGAGTTTGGGGGGGGGGGGGGGGCTGACCCAACATGATGGTGATTGTAGATTTCCCTGCATCCAGTCACAACAGGAGGAGGGCTTTTGATGGGAGGATTTGCCATCTGTTTCTGAAAAGGAGGAGGAGGACAGGCGAGAGATCTTTTCTGCCAAAGGGGTTTCTAAGACCATCAGAAATATGTGTTTTCTGATAGTCTTTGGCAACCCCCAACACCCCCTTGTGACCCCCCCCCCCCCCCCCGGGTTTAGAAACACTGCCCTAAAGGAAATCAGGCTCACTGCTTTAAGTAAATTAGAAAAGTGGGTTGCAGTGAGCTTTCCAGGCTGTATGGCCATATTCCAAAAGCATTCTCTCCTGACATGTTGCCCACATCTATGGCAGACATCCTCAAAGGTTGTGAGGTCTGTTGTAAACTAGGCAAGTGGGGTTTATATATCTGTGGAAAGTCCAGGTTGGGAGAAAGAACTCTCGTCTGTTGGAGGAAAGTGTGAACGTTGCCATCAGCCAGCTTTATTAGCATTTAATGGCCTTGCAGATTCAAAGCCTGACTGCTTCCTACCTGAGGGAATCCTTTGTTGGGAGGTGTTAGCTGGCCTGGATCGTTTCTTTTGTGTTCAGAAAATTTCCACAGATACATAAACCCCCGGTGGCGAAGTGTGTTAAAGCACTGAGCTGCTGAACTTGCAGGCCGAAAGGTCCCAGGTTCAAACCCTGGGAGCGGCATGAGCGGCCACTGTTAGCTCCAGCTTCTGCCAACCTAGCAGTTCGAAAACATGCCAATGTGAGTAAATCAATAGGTACCGCTCCAGCGGGAAGGTAACGGCGCTCCATGCAGTCATGCCGGCCCCATGACCTGGAGATGTCTACGGACAACGCCGGCTCTTCGGCTTAGAAATGGAGATGAGCACCAACCCCCAGAGTCGGTCATGACTGGACTTAACGTCAGGGGAAACCTTTACCTTTTTATATAAACCCCACTTGCCGAGTTTCCACAGATCTCACAACCTCTAAGGATGCCTGCCATAGATGTCGGCAAAGCATCAGAAGAGAACATAGCCATACAGCCCGGAAAACTCACAACAACCCAGCGATTCTGGCCATGAAAGCCTGATAACACAAATTAGAAAAGATTGGGATTTAAGGAGAAAAACAAATTAGGCTGGAATTCAGTATTGTAGTTATGGGTGCATAACTTCAAGTTATAGATCTCTAAATGATCTGTATTCACAAACAGTAGTCAAGATGATAGCAAAAGATGAGTTTAGTTGATTCTGGAAAAATATCATAAGAAGCACCAAATCCTTATCCTTTCTCTAGTCTCTACCATGGTGTATTTTCTGGCCTTTTTAATGCCTGTGAAGGGAAATGGCAGTGGTGGCTTAGGGCAGTTGGCCTAATGCTCCCCTTCCCTGCAAAATGACTTTCAACTTATACATGGGTCTAATCCAGTGGTTCTCAACCTATGGGTCCCCAGATGTTCTGGCCTTCATCTCCCAGAAATCCTAACATCTGGTAAACTGACTGGGATTTCTGGGAATTGTAGGCCAAAATACCTGGGGACCCATAGATTGAGAACCACCGGTCTAATCAGAATCCATAATTTTGGCTCCAAAACCTGCCCTCAACTTATATACGATATTGATTTATATATATAACTCATGTATATAAATGAGTGTATAAGTTTTTGAAAGTTTACTCTCAGAATTGGTTAAAAAAGTAAAATTTCCAAAGCACTGGGTAGGAAAAAAAAACCCAGCCACCAACATCTCACAGAAACATTATCCCTGAACACAACATTTCTACTCAGCTGTCATATCTAACAGTAATTTCTTTAGATTCAACTCTTTAGAAGCTGGTATACTTGTCACTGCTGCAAACATAATGTTTATAGATAATTTCTTTGAAATGCAGAAAGTGTCAAGCATTCAGTTACTAGTATGACAAATAAATATTTGGTGGTGAGCAAGAGAAGGTTTGAGAATGCTGGAAAGAAAGGGGGAAAACTAAGGAAAATATATCTAAAAAGAATAAAATATATCTATCACTGCCTGTTTCCATAGCATCCAGCTTGCATGGAAAGGAAGCCTGCAATTAGCTAATGCTACCTCTATGGACTCATTAGAGGTGGGCAAATGTTTTCAAAAAGTGGAGATGCCACAAATCACAGATCTTCACCACTGCAAACTAACGGAACCGTTCAGGTGTCCCTAAAACAAATCCTCCAAACCCTCCAAATGTCAGCAGCATTGCAGAGGAAATCATCATAAGCCCACCTTTCTTATAACATATCTTAGGAAGCACCAAGCAACATCCAACACTAGACCACTATTACGAGGGTTATCCAAAAAGTACATTACGTTTTGGAATTAAAAATGAACAAAATATAGGAGAAAACATTTTCCATATGCAGTTGAAAGCCACACCCAAATATCATATCTCACGTAGTCACCATTCAAATCTAGGCACTTACCATAGTGATGAAGGAGCTTTGCAACTCCTTCCCCACTAAATTCTGCTGCTTGCTTCCTCAACCACATGGGGGTGTGGCTGGCAATGCAGTGTTTTGGCGATGCTGCGGAGCTGCTGAAAGCGGTGACCAGCTGGTTGAGGACAAGCGGCAGAATTTAGTGGGGAAGGAGTTGCAAAGCTCCTTCATCACTATGGTAAGTACCTAAATTTGTATGGCGACTATGTGAGATGTGGTATTTGGGTGTGGCTTTCAACTGAATATGGTAAATGTTTTCTCCTATACTTTGTTCATTTTCAATTCCAAAACGTACTTTCTGGATAGCCCTCGTACATTCAGATAACAAGACTTAGCATAAATTGCTATGAATAATTCTATATTACAAAGGAAGGAGATAAATCACATTTGGGTGTCAAAATCATGAATATGTTAAAGTTAGTAAAATGAACATACCAGACCACTAGCTTTAACAAGTGGGGCTTCTATATCAGGGTAGACGTTCTCCAGATACCACTTGAAACTTTTGCACTGAAGCCGCTTCCTCAGTTCTTTCTGTTGAGTCAAGTCCCCAACATCCAGGTTCTTCTGGACAAGGTGGTAACCATGCCCATAGAAAAGATCCTTGTAATCATCAAGCCAAACCTCTGCAACACGGGCCAAATTCCGCTCCACTGTAGTGAGGCGGTCCTTGGGGAAAGAGTAGGGGTTGTCACTCCTGAAAATGTGACCCACCCTGGAACATGGAATGATTTCAATTTCCCCTCCACACATCCAAACCTGGTAAAAAGAGGGAGAAGGTCAGATATTACTATTAGGAAATGTATTCTGTCATATAAATCACCACAGGGTACATATGAATTATGGATTTAATATAATATGCTAATGATAATTATGCAAGCAGATCCAATACCATATCCATTCAGAAAGACTGTCAGAGCATGGTTTGCAATGAGCACTGTTTACAGCTCAAACCATGATGTGCAAGAAACTTGTGGATTAGAGATGCCTCTCCATTTTCATTTTACATTTGCTCAACTTTTCAGTCTCCACTTGTTATTGTTATTTATACATTTTATAAAAGATCCTCAGGTGTGCAATTTTTTTTTATTGGTGCGTCCTGTGCCCCTAACCACATGTAAGTGAAAGGCCTGCTGTATTTTGATAAAATGAATTGTTTGCTCTGATTTAATTATTTTTTATCATTTATCTCTACTAAAAAGAATGGAAAGCCATTACATTTTCGGAATTCATCACAGATTTAATTCATTGAAACTGGATTTTGATGGCTGCTAATCTGATGATGTAAATTATGTTTTCCTTTGATATTGATGTATCTGTATTTATTGCAACATATGTATTGTTACATTACGAGTGCTTCTAAGCCTCCCAAGTCCCTTTTGGGAGATGGTGGTGGGGTAGAAATAAAGTTGTTAATTATTATTATTTTATTATGACACAGCAAATAAGATAGATATGCTGGATTTCGTATCACAAAATCACAAGTTTGAGATAACTTTCTACACCTATTTCGCTTTGCTGCAAAGTTGAGAACTTTCTGTACAACTTGCCACAAGATTATGCATGATTAGGCATTATACGAGATTAACCATTATAATCTTGCTAAAAGATTATACGACTTGCTATAAGATTATACATGAATTAATTGTCAAGTTTTTCTCAACCAGTTCCTTCACATGGATCATTCTGTAGTTACTCAACTAATAAATGACACACATCATAGCTCACTAGTAATCTTTATCACATCAAAGCTATCCATCATCAAACAGTGGAAGGATGATGCTCGATGACCTAGACCATCATCGTATCACTGTTCAGTTATGGATGGCTTCAGCATATTATGATAGTGCATTCCTCTTTCAGCAAAAGTGACTTAAAAACATTTCAGATCAAGGATGAAATTTATTAAGATCTGGGCGCTGAAAACCAATCCAGATTATAAATCCATACACAAAGCCCCCAAACTGAAATATGGGATTTACACAACAGAATCCAAAGGTAGAGCATGACATTTGGTGTTCCAATCATCAAAGCTATTTATACGCATAGCTTGCTTTGAAACTCATCCTCATTGGTAGTCAGATCACTCATAGGTAAAGGTGAAGGTTTTCCCTTGACATTCAGTCTAGTCATGTCTGACTCTTGGGGTTGGTGCTCATCTCCATTTCTAAGACAAAGACCCGGCGTTGTCCATAGACACCTCCAAGGTCATGTGGCCAGAATGACTGCATGAAGTGCCATTATCTTTCCACCAGAGTGGTACCTATTCATCTACTCACATTTGCATGTTTTCAAACTGCTAGTTGGCAGAAGCTGGGGCTAACAGTGGGAGCTCACCCCACTCCCCAGATTTGAAATAACGACCTTTCGGTCAGCAAGTTCAGCAGCTCAGCAGTTTAATCCACTGCGCCACCGGGAGCTCCCCAGATCACTCATATGAACAAAATATCTAATCTCTGCACAAAAAGTAGGCACCAGACAAGTAAAATTAAACTAGGCTTGCCATCTCTCCTCCTGAGAATGTAAAATCTCTTACATTCTTGTGGTCCATTGTGCCTGCCATAGACCTCATAACAAGGAGGCCTGGACAGAGCTGAGCTCCCACAAGACTGGGCTAGGGAACTTATATGTCTCGATATGATGCCTCACAAACTTGAATGTATACTGTAGTTGTTTTTCTTAATCTGTTTATCCTATTATACTTATGTTATTGATGTACTCTGATTGTTGTTTATGTGATTTTAATATGCTGTAAGCCACTTTGGGTCCCGTGAGGGAGAAAAGCGGGAGAAAAATAAAGATTTATTATTAAGGTGAAAGATTTATATTATCTGAAGAGAAACCAGAGTAATAATAATAATAATAATAATAATAATTATTATTATTATTGTATGACACAGCAAACAAGATAGATGCTGGATTTCGTTTCACAAAATCACAAGCTGAACATTTCCCAAGTGTCTAGGACTGTGTGATGTATTTTCGGATGATGCGTGCAGATCCCAGTAGGGTGGCCTTTTGCAGTTGGCAGATCGTAATTTTGTCAATGTCTATTGTTTTCAAATAATAATAATAATAATAATAATAATAATTGACAAAATTACGATCTGCCAACTGCAAAAGGCCAGCCTACTGGGATCTGCACGCATCATCCGAAAATACATCACACAGTCCTAGACCCGTGGGAAGTGTTCGACTTGTGATTTTGTGATACGAAATCCAGCATGTCTATCTTGTTTGCTGTGTCATACAATAAAATAATGAGAACATGAGAAGTTAGGGTCTTAAAAAAAATTCTATTATAAGATGCAACATACCTTGAAAGAAATCTCCATGTTTTCACCTCCCCAAACATCAAGTCCAGGATCATATGTCCCAAGTTCATAAAAATATTTCTTATCAATAGAAAATAAGCCACCTGCCATCACAGGACACCTAATAAACAGAGATGTTGCTATTACAGAACTCTTAAGAAAAATAGGTACATATGAATATTTCAATATTTCACATGCTTACATCAGAGCCTCTAATTCAGTGGTTTTTAAACCTGGATCTCCAGATGTTTTTGGCCTCCAACTCTCAGAAATCCTAATAGCTGGTAAACTGGCTGGGATTTCTGGGAGTTGTAGGCCTAAAACATCTGGGCACCCTGGGTTGAGAACCACTGCTCTAACTGTTATAAATCTTGAAACATATTTTTTATTACATAGGAGAAGTCTGGAATAAGATGTCCATAAGTTGCCTTACCAAGTCCGAAAACCATGAGAAATAGAGAGCTTAAGTTACAATTACACCTAAGATCAGAGTCCTTGCCCATATGGTAGCCCCCTGTTCATACTGATACATACTAGAAAAGAACATCTTCAATTAAGATTCCCACTGCTGTCTATTATGTGATACCTGTTTGGACCTAAGAAAGACTTAGGTATATGGTATGGTATATAAATATTATATATGTTTTGTAATCCTAAAGAATATATAGGTCCTCCTCAGATCCTTAGTCTGTAAGAAGCTGATTCTCTCAACAAAAACATTACTTTGCATACTTACCTAATCACATCAGTTTCTTTTATCTTATTTTTCTCAATGACATCTGGAGGAATTGGTTTCCATCCAAAATTCATTGGCCAATTAAAAATTCCTCGTTGAAAATTGTCCACAGTCATGTAACTACAGGAATGAATTCAAAGCAGCCATTAGCTTCAAAAAGATAAACTACATTTTGACTATAAAGGGGATGACATATTTTTAGAATGCAAGTAGTAAAGGTAAAGGTTTCCCCTTGACACTAAGTCTAGTCGTGTCTGACTCTAGGAGTTGGTGCTCATCTCCATTTCTAAGCCGAAGAGCCGGCGTTGTCTGTAGACACCTCCAAGGTCATATTGCCAGCATGACTGCATGGAGTGCCGTTACCTTCCCGCCGGAGCGGTACCTATTGAGCTACTCACATTTGCATGTTTTCCAATTGCTAGGCTGGCAAGTACATTAGAATGCAAGTACACGGTAATAATTTATAAAATTAAATAAAAAATTAAAATCTCCCTGCAAAATTGTGTAACAGTGAAATGTTTAAATGGTACAGTAGAGTCTCACTTATCCAACCTTCTGGATTATCCAACGCATTTTTGTAGTCAATGTTTTCAATACATTGTGATATTTTGGTGCTAAATTCGTAGCACCAATATAGCACTACTGCGTATTGAACTACTTTTTCTGTCAAATTTGTTGTATAACATGATGTTTTGGTGCTTAATTTGTAAAATCATAATGTAATTTGATGTTTAATAGGCTTTTCCTTAATCCCTCCTTATTATCCAACATATTCGCTTATCCAACATTCTGCCGGCCCGTTTATGTTAGATAAGTGAGACTCTAGTGTAATTGCATTTTCAAGTGAACATTCAGAAGGAGTTTAAGTAGAAAAAGGATTTGATACAGAAAGATGTTCCAAGTAAGTCCTTCTGGACATTATTCCTAAGCACAGAAAACCAATATGTGTCATGGGGAAAGTCATCTTTCTGTAAGAATCTTCAAGCCAGAATGTAACTTTTCATAGATGTGTGTGCTACCCCACCACCTCATGCTAAGGAAGAAGCTTGGAGGAAAGTGTCTATGTGTGTTTAACCAAGTGCAAAAGCGTTGGTGTAGTCAAGATGTTGGCTTTATCAAATTTCCACACTTAATAATAATAATAATAATAATAATAATAATAATAATAATAATAATAGTAAAGGTTTCCCCCTGACATTAAGTCTAGTTGTGTCCGACTCTAGGGGGTTGTGCTCATCTCCATTTCTAAGCCAAAGAGCGGGCATTGTCCGTAGACACCTCCAAGGTTATGTGGCCGGCATGACTGCATGGAGTACTGTTACCTTCCCTATTGATCTACTCACATTTGCATGCTTTCGAACTGCTAGGTTGGCAGAAGCTGGAGCTAACAACGGGAGCTTATTCCGCTCCCCGGATTCGAACTGCCGATCTTTTGGCCAATAAGTTCAGCAGCTCAGCAGTTTAATCCACTGCGCCACCAGGGGCTCAATAATAATAATAATAATAATAATAATAATAATAATAATAATAATACCGTATATACTCGAGTATAAGCCGACCCGAACATAAGCCGAGGAACCTAATTTTACCACAAAAAAACCTGGGAAAACATTGGCTCCAGTATAAGCCAAGGGTGGTAAATTTCAGAAATAAAAATAGATACCAATAAAATTTCATTAATTGAGGCATCAGTAGGTTAAATGTTTTTGAATATTTACATAAAGCTCAAGTTTAAGATAAGACTGTCCAACTCTGATCAAATCATTATTCTCATCTTCTTCAATGTAAATGTGCTTATGTATCCTGTTATGGTTGAGCCTTCGGGCTCCGGTAATGAAAGAAGGGGGTCGTAAGACTCCTCGAGAGTCAGACACTCTCGAGGAGCGTGAAAGGAAACGGCTCCGGGATTTGTTTGCAGAGCCGACAGATGAGGACTCATTTCAGGGTTTTTCTCAGGGTTTGGAGGAAGAGGTGGCCAGCTCGGAGGAGGATGATATGGAGTGGACTCGTGTGAAGGAGGATTTGGGTGTTGGGGAGGCAGGCAGTGAAAGGATGGGAGGTGATTGGCGGATTGCAGGATCAGACCCATGGACTGGTTGGAGGGATGGAGCGGGATCCACAGCTGGGGATGCTGTGGGGCGTAGTCGAAGGTGCTTAAGCTCTGATGAGGATGATGATGTTGGGGCGTCTGGAATTGGGATGGCAGCTGACAGCGATGATGAGCTTGAACTGTGATAAAATGGGGTTTGGGACCAATGTCTAATTGCGTTGGGCAAGGTAATCTGGACGGACGCTTGGGCTCTTGCTGGGGAATTTCCTGAAGACGGGTGTGTTTCATTACTGGATACGTAAGTTTACCAAGGACGGGGCATTGACGGCGGGAGGAACTGTGTGGGGTTTTTCTCTGTGCAACTTGTGTTTAATCTTGATAGCTTGGACCTCCGTCGTCTTTTTGATGGGCAATATCTACTTTCACTGGATTGACGCTGGACTGACTGACTACGATTCCGGATTAACCCTTCTGCTGGCTATCGGTGTGACCTTTGGATTCCTTGACGACTACGCTTGGCTTTTGATCTTCTGGACCGGATTGGGACCCTGCTGACTGCCGTTACCCTAAACCTGAATCTTGACTACAACCACGCTCTCGTTCGCTGCAGGAAGGAGTAAACAAGCCTGGTTTACTCCCCTGCTGTTCCTGAGTAGCAGAGAGGAATCTGCCGCCAGTCTTTTGTTTACATTCCAACTCCTGTTGATTCTCTTTTGTTTGCATTGTTTGCCAAGCTGAAGTAAGCTCTTTGATTTAATCCGGATTATACTCCTGTTTAATCCGGTTTTTCCCTTTGAACTGTTTAAGCTCAAACTGAGCTGCTTTTTGGTTATTTAGCACACTGAAGTCAAGTGTTTGCCCTGTTCTTTGTTCCTTACGGGCGTTTTTAGTTCTGTAACTTCAATAAACTGAGTTTTGTTTTACTTGCTGGCGTTCTGTCTATGACATATCCTTTTAATAATAATAGAGTAAAATAATACATGTAATAATGATAATGATAATAAATACATGGAAAATAATAATAAATAGAGTAATAATAAATGTAATAATAAATAGAGTAAAATAATAAATGCGATAATAATATGAGTGAAATAATAAATGTATTAATAATAATAATAATATAAATAGAGTAAAATAAATGTAATAGTAGCAACAATAACAGAGAAAATTAATGAATGTAATAATAGCAATAATAATAGAGAAAAATAATAAATGTACCATTTATTCTTGAGTATAAGCTGACCCAAATATAAGCCAACCAGGACCCTCACCCGAGTACAAGCCGAGGGGGGCTTTTTCAGTCTTAAAAAAAGGGCTGAAAAACTAGGCTTATACTCGAGTATATACAATAATAATAATAATAATAATAATAATAATAATAATAATAATAATAATAATAATAATAATAATATAATAATAATAATAATCAAATAAAGCATTTCTATTGTTAATAACAACACCACCACTTTATTTGTATTCCGCCCTATCTCCCCCAAGGGGACTCAGTGCGGATTCCAACATACAACAGCAAACATTCAATGCCAATCTTCTTTATACTAACATTCCTCTTCCATATGGGAAGGCCAATGGGACAAGGCTGGTTACATGTAGAGTCAGCACCTGGAACGCCATATCCTATGAACATATGGAGAACCCCTCTTCTATCTACAATAAGCTGGCCTGGACATGGGCAAATATGGAAGAGAGAAAAATAATCACCTCATGTCTTTGTCACTGATCACTTCAATAACAGGACAAGGAACTTTTTTTCTGTTCAAGTGGATCCTCTCCAACAACGGCTCCAGCCACCCTACATTGCATTCCACATGAGAATCTAAGAATGTCAGCACATCCCCTGAAGGAGAAAATAAAACAAGTTATTTGCATTAAGATTGGCAAGTTGAAATGGCCCTACAAGCCTTATTTGATGGGCTGTAATGGAGAAGGTTAAGTATAGATCCCTCCTTACAACAGAATCCTATTGTAAGGAGGGATCTAGGGGAAAAGTTATACTTGGAAGAAGGGAAGTCCACACAGGCAATGCCTAAGCCATTCACCAAAATGCCTTTATGGAGAAAACATCGAAGAACTACAAAGCACATTCATGCCAACAAATATCAACTAATCAGATTATACATGCTTTTCAACCTACTTCGTACACACAGCAGTGAAGGAAATATCGCTAAAAAGTATATTCCAGAGGCTATTTAAAAACAGTCATATAATCTTTCTCACATTAATGCCAAATCATAGCAATGCCTATGTAACTCTGAACTGCATTAATGCAGTAAAAAAACTCAACACTAGCTCAATTGTGTCAGCTTCTTCAATCATATGCGTGACAGTACGAATTAGCTCAGTTGGAAAACACTGTCATACCGTTTTTATCTTATTAATATAGATTTTCAAACACTGCAGCCGGCTGACATAATAATAAGATATTCTTATTAATATAAGGGAAATGTATCTACTGATGAGTGAATTTTCATCAGCATGAATTAGAATAACGTAGGAGAGATAAGCTGAACTGGATGTGAGCAGTCACTAGTGCCCAGAACAGCAGAGTTTCTGAAAACGTTTATGCTCTTTTGCACTTGATACTCTAAGCTTCGTAAGATATTTTAAGAGAAATAACAAATTTGAATTGCTTCCAACTATTTTAAGATGGGCAAATTTACATTAAAAACTAGGTATTTATTAATACAGTACACTGGTGTACTGAGAGAGCAAGTCTTTGGGGCAATTTATCAGGAATTTGATAACATATTAATATTATTAATAACAATAGATTATCATTTCATTTTCTGTATTATTAAAAATAATTTCAATACATTCTTAAAAATAAACAGAATTATAAGACACAGCCCAACAAAATAAATTCTTGGTGTCTTGCTTTTTAGGCCTGTTCCTAGAGTTATTTGAGGTGCTGATTAAGAAAATTGCATTGGATAGACCATATCAGTTCAATAAATAATAATCATACAGTAGAGTCTCACTTATCCAACGTTCTGGATTATCCAACGCATTTTTGTAGTCAATGTTTTCAATGCTTTGTGATATTTTTGGTGCTAAATTCGTAAATACAGTATTTACTACATAGCATTACTTCATATTGAACTACTTTTTCTGTCAAATTTGTTGTATAACATGATGTTTTGGTGCTTATGATTGTAAAATCATAACCTAATTTGATGTTTAATAGGCTTTGCCTTAATCCCTCCTTATTATCCAGCATATTCGCTTATCCAACGTTCTGCTGGCCCGTTTATGTTGGATAAGTGAGACTCTACTGTACCCAGAACCATGTCTAACATTTGAGGTACCAAAATGTGTGTTGGCTAGTGTACTATATTAGAAGCAACAACAACAACAACAAATGTATAGGGTGCAAAAATGCAATGAAAAGTGTATGATCTTATAGTTCGTAATACTGTTGTGGATCCTGGTTGTGCTTTTCCATGATATGCATTTGAATGCATACTACCCCCTTTCCTTCACTCTCAGAATACATGATTTGTGGGGTGTACAGTTGGAGCACAATAAAACTTCTGGAATCCATATTTATGGATTTACTTATCCACTGTCTAGGAATTTACTATGCCCGTCAGGTCATTCTATGGTATGCTTCCCCAGGAAGTTACCAAAAAGTTGCACTGGAGGACCTATCAAATTCCAAGAGAGATACCTCTCTAACAATCTCTAGGTCCTCTAATGCAACTTACAGTATGTTGGGAATGGAGGTAAAGCAATTTAGTGTTCAGTTGTATCCATGTTTTCAGGCAATCATGGATCCATCAAGAACATATTCTCTTTGGATACAACAGTCTTACAGTAAACTCTGTGTGTAACCTGCCCAGCTCCATGGACTGTTCAGGTATACTGTTAACTATTAATCAGTATTCTCATTGAACGAAGGTTGCATTTTTCTCAACTCCACTGGAAATAAGCAAGCATGACAGCCATAACACTTCTTTTCAGGACACATACGACATCAAAGTCTTTGTTTCATTTTTCTTTTTACTGATACAAGTTAGATGATCCGATTTTCACCTAAATATTCTACCGACATGTAGTATTTTAAAAATAATGGGATGCAAATAGCTGACCAACTATGCTCTGACAATGAAACACAAATCTGCTTACCTTTAGCAATCTCTGCGCCCGCCAGTCTTGCTCGTATTAACCCATACCGTTCTTTGAGATGAAGGATACGAACTTTGGGGAACTGTGCCATGTATTTGTCTAATTTGTCCTTGAGGTATTCTGCATCAGAATTGAGAAGGAAGTAAATGGACCAGATTGACCACTTCAAAACCCATTAATGAGGGCGTCAGAGAATTAACTGATATGTTTGACTGTTTATAGACCACTGGAAAATTATTTTTAAAAGAAGGCACAGGTTGTCTTCTTCTCATGGCTATGACTGTAGGTAGGAACTGTAAATTATTTTCAGTGCTCACAGTGCAACACTATCCTCATTATGCAGGTGTAAATTGTATGCTGCTTAGAATACCACCCATGGGAGAAAAGTGCGATAAAAATAAATAAACAAACAAATAAATAATAGGTGTGAACTATTGGTCAACTACTGGCTGGTGAATTGGCCTCAGTAAAGTGTTGATAGATTAGAAGAACAGATATTTTCAAAACAAACACAACTCTCTACTCATACCAACTGCTCACCATGTTTTTGTCTAATAACATTAAGAAATTAATTCAAGTTCATGTAATCATTTAGATGCAAGTATCTCTCAAATAGAATTACCATGGCAACTTCAGACAAGCCAGGGATGGCTGATGGCTTCCATATCAATGTAATTGCGAATCTTTCATATTTTCAAAAAGTAAATTCGGAAAGAGAATATATATTTGCTGTGAGGCTTACTTTAAAGAAGAAGACCAGCCTACCTTTTGTGCTGAAGTCATCTACCAAAATTATCTCTTTAATAAGTTGAGGAGGAGAACGGTTGAGGACACTGTGAACAGAGCGCAGGAGAGTGGACCAGACTTCATCCACAAAACACATGATAATGCTTGTGGTGGGAAGGTCATTGTGGACCAGGATATCAGAACATCTGCAGTGGAAGAAATAAAAGGAAAATCGAAACAACAGACATTTGCCTACAAGTGCCCTGGAAAGTCTGGAGGCTTGGCACTTTCTTATGTAACTTGCTGTGAAATATAAAATTAGTGATGTCTTCTACTGATAGAACTGGAGAGTATTTAAGGTCAAATTGGCACCACTAAATCAGATAAACAGTTGAATCACATTTCAGCATTGGCTACCCACAACCACACACAGCACCTGGGGGTGGGAGATGTACCCCGGGACATATACAGCTTTGATTTTTAGTTCCTCAACATTGCTCTTTGACTCATAGTATCCACTGTTTCAGCCACTTAGCTCATTCTGAATCCTGTGAAAAAGAATTAATACAAAAACAGAACCACAGTAATTAAAAGTACTGGGACAGGAGTCTGGAACTCACAGGATTAAGCTACAGTAGAGTCTCACTTATCCAACATAAATGGGCCGGCAGAACATTGGATAAGCGAAAATGTTGGATAATAAAGAGGGATTAAGGAAAAGCCTATTAAACATCAAATTATGTTATGATTTTACAAATTAAGCACCAAAACATCATGCTTTACAACAAATGGATAGAAAAGGCAGTTTAGTACACGATAACATTATGTAATAATTACTTTATTTATGAATTTAGCACCAAAATTTCGCAATTCATTGAAAAATTGACTGCAAAACATTGACTACTAAAAGGCAAACTGTGTTGGATAATACAGAACCTTGGATAAGCGAGACTCTACTGTATTACATTTGGACACTCGAAGAATGTCCAAATGTAATACAGATAAAAAAAGCATTTGGAAGAGCATGGTTGTAAGATTTCACAAGCTGTTTTGGAACCACAGAATCATAGAGTTGGAGGGGCCGTCATGGGCTCTTGGTTCCAACCAACTGCTCAATGCAGTATCTCCATCTCAACCTATGAGTCCATGGCAGATAGGCAATACTGGTACGTGACATTATTGAACAGCAGCAACCATGACAAGTTGAGAGCTTCTCCATTTCCTGTGCAGAAGATCAACTGCTAGCTATTGAAGAGTTCTTACTGCCTCCGCACTCTAGAATTGAAGCATTGGCACTCCACTGTCTGCCTTGCTCCAAATGGCACAAGGAACCCAGGCACATGTCTCAAACATTTCTCTTCAATCTCCTTCCCTGGCTCCTGATTTTTATTGTTTTCTGTTAAACTAGAGTAGCATAAAAGCGAAACACCTTTGTGCTGAGCCAGGGAGCCTGAGTGCCAAAACGGAATAGGATGCCCAGGCTTAAAGGAATCTCACACTGAAAATTCAAATGTTGTCTTTCTCCAGCTTGTCCTAAGACTTGTTCTTCTTGCTTAGACTATAGGAAGAATAACAGTTCCTTCAGACTTCAGCTAGCGCCATGAGACGTAGCAACCCTAATATTATAATATATTGTATATACATGTAATATTAATAATAATATTATGATGTAATACAATGTAATAATTATTATAATTCACTATTATAATTGTATATTTATATTACATGCAATATTACTAATAATATTGCAATATAGTCGTATAATATAATATATTGTACTAGCTGTGCCCGGCCACGCGTTGCTGTGGCGTTGTCTGGTGGTGTTGGTGAGAAATTGTTGAGGTAGTGGTGGTATTGAATGTCTGTTGTATGGTTGTCTTTATGTTTAGTATGCACACTGAAGTGGATTATATGGCAGTGTGGAGTCAAGATAATCCAGTTTAAAGCAGATAATATAAGATTCTAAATGGGTTATATAGCTGTGTGGAAGAGCCTTGAGTCCACACTGCCATATAATCCAGTTAAAATCTGATAATCTGTGGAAGAGGCCTAAGTGAGGCCTAACTGTGCCTGTCCCCTGGACTGAGTAGGTTGCTAGGAGACCAAGTGGGTGGAGCTTAGCCTTCAAACTGGCAGCAATTGGATAAAAACTATTATTCCTCTCCCTGTAATTAGGACTTTATTTTTCTTTTCTTTTTGTTGTATCAACCTAGAGCCGTGAATGATGGTTTGTGTTGTCAAATTTCGAGATTGGGGGGCCTATAGTTTTGTTGTTTTGTCCGCTGCCCTGATGCCATCGCTCTTTTATATATATAGTATGTATATATACTTGTAAACCGCCCTGAGTCCCCTTCGGGGTGAGAAGGGTGGGATATAAATGTCACTAATAAATAAATAAATAAACCCTAATCCCACAACTAGGTCCTCCAAATTCTATGATATGCAAGAGCTGATGAGAAACATAATTCAGCAACATCTAGAACAGTGGTTCCCAACCTTTGGTCCTCCAGGTGTTTTGGACTTCAGCTACCACAATTCCTTACAGCTGGTAAACTGGCTGGGATTTCTGGGAGTTGAAGTCCAAATTAACTGGAGGATGAAAGGTTGGAACCGCTGATCTAGATGCACACAGAATTCAAACCATGTGCAGGAATATTGTGAAAAATTATGAAGTGTTCTAAAGTCTTAATCAGCTGAGGCTAAGGAAACACTGCAGATAAGCTCAAAAAGGTCCATTGACAAAAGAAGAACCTATCTAAGGATGCCTTCCCAAAGTCTCCTCAAAGATAGTCAGACCTAGAGAAGGACAGTTTTCAATCATTTAAAACAAACAGGAAAAACTTGTCCTGTTAAATTTTCTTTAACTGAGAAGATTATTCTAAGACAAAGAGACCGATTACTGGAATTCTAGTCTCTTACTACTCATACAGTCTTGTTTCTGGCAAAGAACAACCCCTAGTGAGCAATAAAAATAAAAATAAACATCCAGGCTACTGCCTGCAATGCTATTAGTCAGTTTCTGGTTTTAAAACAGCATCTGCCTCCTCAGAACAGTCAGGGTGGCCAACATAGTATTGAAACACCAAATCCCTCAAATTGTTTTTCCAGAGGGAGAAAGAAAAAATAGCAATGTACTATAATGAACTGAAGCTGTTTGGGTGAAATTCTAAGCCATGGCAAATGCCGGCTTTCATTTCAGTGGTGCAGTGAACCCACTCTAGGGTTTAAACCCAAACTTGAGAACTATCCAAGGTGCTGAATGTATGATATAAATTATTGTGGGTTGCCTGAATAACCATCTTTCTTGAAATATCACTTGACAGCACCACCTGGGAAACATCAAAATGGACCACTGTTAACAAATTTATTCAATGGACTAAGGGAGGCATGATTCTGTTATGACTTTTGGTGTGTCATATTGCTGCTATTGCAACGATGGGCTCCTTCAGCCTACTTTGCTGTCAAGGCAGCTCTAAGAATACCATAGAAATGCCATATCTCCATTGCTACTATAACCACTGCCAGGTAAGTTCTGGTGAAGAAGGGAAAAGACTAAATTGCAGCACAAATGTAAACCAACTATGAAATGGGCTTGAACTGTGATGTATAGTAGAAGTAATAAAAAGAAAAAAAAAGGATTTAGAAGAGAATGCAGTGCCACTTTAATCATTCCCATCTAATTCCCTGATTTTATTCCAGATGGGAAGAAAAGCTGGATTTCTAGTGCACTCTAGTGGCTGCAGTCAGAAATAAGAAATCCTTATAAAGGAAAGTAGTCTCTATGATTTGAACTTAGTCATTGAAAACTACAAGACAAAAACGTGAGTTAAACAAACTGAAAATAAAAGTTTGGTTAAGGAGGACAACTTTCTGTAACATCTCTTTAAAATCAACAAATCTTGTCAACTTATTCCTGCTAATGGTTTTTAAAAAGGACATCCTGTTGAACATGGCTGTGATGAAGACTGCAAAGAATCAAAGCAACAGAATGAGAGGTTTTCTTAACTGGACCACTTATTTAACAAATGGGCAGTGTTTGATTTTTTTAAAAAAATAAATAAATAAAATCAGCATACAAAAGACACAGTACCATCAACTTCTGATGTTCTTCTTCAGGTTGTCCTGCCAAAGAAGGTGGAAGTGTTGGTGGGACACCTGAGTCATAGTCCTCAAAAATTGGTCTCTTCTATCTAGGGCAGTGGTTCTCAACTTGGGGTCCCCAGATGTTTTTGGCGTACAACTCCCACAAATCCCACCCAATTTACCAGCTGTTAGGATTTCTGGGAGTTGAAGGCCAAAAATGACTAGGAACCCTAGGTTGAGAACCACTGCTCTAGAGAGTCTTGGCTATTGTCCACTCTTATGCCTTCCCAATGCCAGTTAAATGCCTTATTATTTATGCAGCTTTATAAAATACAGTAGAGTCTCACTTATCCAACGGGCCGGCAGAACGTTGGATAAGCGAATATGTTGGATAATGAGGAGAGATTAAGAAAAAGCCTATTAAACATCAAAAAAGCTTATGATTTTACAAATTAAGCACCAAAACATAATGTTATACAACAAATTTGGCAGAAAAAGTAGTTCAATACACATTAATGCTATGTAGTAATTACTGTATTTACGAATTTAGCACCAAAATATCACAATGCATTGAAAACATTGACTACAAAAATGCGTTGGATAATCCAGAACGTTGGATAAGTGAGTGTTGGATAAGTGAGACTCTACTGTATTGTCAAACGCTTTTATGGCCGGAATCACAGGGTTGTTGTGTGTTTTCTGGGTTGTATGGCCATGTTCCTGAAGCATTCTCTCCTGATGTTTCACCCACATCTATGGCAGACATCCTCAGAGGTTTATATCTCACAACCTCTGAGAATGCCTACCATAAAGGTTCGCGAAACGTCAGGAGAGAATGCTTCAGGAACATGGCCATACAGCCCAGGAAAGACACATAAAGACACTTTATAAAATATTGTTTGAAATCAGAATCAAAACTTCTACAATGCCATGCAGTTCTTGTGGTTAAATGTTGTTTTTATCATTTGTTTTGTTATCTATTTCATTGAGTTCTGCTGAACTATGAGAATTGGAACACTGAAAAGCAGTATAGATATTCCCCAGAACACATCCATTTTTGATGCAAAGGGCCTGAGTGCCTGCATAAATTAATATGCTATGTGAGTAACTATTTAAGGGTAGCCACAAAACAGTGCACTATCCAAGAGATGCACCTTTTCAATGACACTGAGATTACTGTAGTATACACTGGGCAAATTATGACCCCTCAGATATGGTTGGGGTTTCATTTCCTATCCTCCTCCAACATTGGCTATGTTGGCTAAGGGTGATGAGATTGCAGGGTTGTTGTATGTTTTCTGGGCTGTATGGCAATGTTCCAGAAGTATTCTCTCCTAACATTTCGCTCACATCTACGGCAGGCATCCTCACAACCATAGATGTGGGCGAAACGTCAGGAGAGAATACTTCTGTAACATGGCATACAGCCTGGAAAACATACAACAACCCTGTGATCCTGGCCATGAAAGCCTTCGACAATACGGTGATGAGATTGGCAGGCTAAGAACATCTTAAAGGCCGCAAGTTGCCCATCACAGTTATAATATATTTGGGAATGTTGCAACAAACTCTTTATTTATTCTTTGATTTCAACCTCATCTTCCTTTGTCCCCAAGTAAGACTCACAATATTTAGTATATTGGTGTACTGTACACCTCCAAAATTATACCATGCAAACACTCTTATGCTGGCACCACTTTTCACAATGTCATAAAATGTGGTTATGAAGTCATGTTCTTGAACTTAGATGGCTCTACCATTACAGCATATGGAGTAGCAACCTTATGCAGTAAATTCTTGATGATATGACAACAACAACAACAACAACAACAACAACAACAAGCCTTTATTTTTACCTGTCCTCCATCTCCCATAGGACTCGGGGAAGTTTACACAATGACAGACAATAGTGCTATAACATATACAATATAATATGACAATCTATCACTCAGAACACAATAGATCAAAACCGACATGTAAAATTAATAAAAGCAATGTCATAGTCATAATTAAAAGATCTATAAAATGGTACAGCATCTCAACAGTATTACTTTAAACGATGTAAGGTGCTATTATAATGGCAGCTAGGTTGACAATAGTCTAAACAGTGTGAAAAACCTGCTGAAACAACCACATTTTAATTCTTTTCTAAAGTGCTGTAGTGTGCGGGCAGCAAACTTATTTAAGTTGCCTCTGACCTCTATCACATTGTTCATCCCAATTAAAGAAGACCAATTGAATCTATGTCTCCTTCCAAACTGCTCCTATATCCTAGGATCTGATCCCAGATTATATTCTTATCCCAGATTATATGGCAGTGGAGACTCATATAATCCAGTTTAAATCAGATAATCTGGAAACAGATCCTGGGATATAGGGCAGTGTAGATGGGGCCTATGTTTTCAGAGAGTCTATTCTAGTTGGGACTAATCTACAGGATTCAGACTATGATATTCTTAATTATAACTCCACAAAAAGGAAAATACGTTTGCTTCAACAAGCCTTGCAAATGCTGATTTATTTTCAGTAAATGTTTGCTTTTTATACCTATTTTATATACCTGTATACCCGGGGTCCTGTAAAAATTTCTCATGCGGAAAAGGGTTGTGAGTGAAAAATGCTTAAGCCCTGCTATAGAGAATATTGCTTCTGGGACTGTTTGATTCATACATCAAAACTGGTTGTCGAAGGCTTTCATGTTGTCAAAGGCTTGCATGGCTGCAATCACTGAGTTGCTGTGAGTTTTCCGGGCTGTATGGCCATATTCCAGAAGCATTTTCTCTGGACGTTTCCCCACATCTATGGCAGGCATCCTCAGAGGTTCCAAGGTCTGCTGGAAACAAAGCAAATGGGGTTTATATATCCGTGGAAGGTCCAGGGTAGGAGAAAGAACTCTTGTCTGCCTGAAGCAAGTGTGAATGCTGCAGTTGGCCACCTTGATTAGCAATGAATGGCCTTTAAGTTTCAAATCATAGAATCATAGAATCATAGAATAGTAGAGTTGGAAGAGACCTCAAGGGCCATCTAGTCCAACCCCCCGCTAAGAAGCAGGAAATCGCATTCAAAGCACCCCCGACAGATGGCCATCCAGCCTCTGCTTAAAAGCCTCCAAAGAAGGAGCCTCCACCACGGCCCGGGGGAGAGAGTTCCACTGCCGAACAGCCCTCACAGTGAGGAAGTTCTTCCTGATGTTCAGGTGGAATCTCCTTTCCTGTAGTTTGAAGCCATTGTTCCGTGTCCTAGTCTGCAGGGCAGCAGAAAACAAGCTTGCTCCCTCCTCCCTATGACTTCCCCTCACATATTTGTACATGGCTATCATGTCTCCTCTCAGCCTTCTCTTCTGCAGGCTAAACATGCCCAGCTCTTTAAGCCTCTCCTCATAGGGCTTGTTCTCCAGACCCTTAATCATTTTAGTTGCCCTCCTCTGGACGCTTTCCAGCTTGTCAGCATCTCCCTTCATCTGCGGTGCCCAAAACTGGACACAGTATTCCAGGTGTGGTCTGACCAAGGCAGAATAGAGGGGGAGCATGACTTCCCTGGATCTAGACGTTATTCCCCTATTGATGCAGGCCAAAATCCCATTGGCTTTTTTAGCTGCCGCATCACATTGTAGGCTCATGTTTAACTTGTTGTCCACGAGGACTCCAAGATCTTTTTCGCACACACTGCTGTCAAGCCAGGCGTCCCCCATTCTGTATCTTTGATTTCCATTTTTTCTGCCGAAGTGAAGTATCTTGCATTTGTCCCTGTTGAACTTCATTTTGTTAGTTTCGGCCCATCTCTCTAGTCTGTCAAGATCGTTTGACAGACTAGAGAGATGGGCCGAAACTAACAAAATGAAGCTTGACTGATTCCTGCTTGGGGGAATCCTTTGTTGGGAGGTGTTAACTGGCCCTGATTGTTTCATGTCTGGAATTCCCTTGTTTTCAGAGTGTTGCTCTTTATTGACTGTCCTGATTTTAGAGTTTATTTAATACTGGCAGCCAGATTTTGTTCATTTTCACTGTTTCCTCCTTTCTGTTGAGATTGCTTGTGGATTTCAATGGCTTCTCTGTGTAGTCTGACACAGTGGTTGTGAGTATTCCTTGCCTACTTATGAATATTTCTTCCCAAAGAAAATCCCATTAAATTTGTAATGTTGTCATAAGTCAACAGGCAAACTGAAGGCACAAAGAACTATATCATTTCAGGGATTTTTTTAAAAAAAAATACTGGTAGCTAGATTTTGTTCATTTTCATGGTTTCCTCCTTTCTGCTGAAATTGTCCACATGTTTGTGGATTTCAATGACTTCTCTGTGTAGTCTGACATGGTGGTTGTGAGTATTCCTTGCCCACTTCTGAGTATTTCTTTGCCTAAGAAAATCTCATTAAATTTATGAAGTTGCCATAAGTCAACAGGCAAACTGAAGGCACAAAGAACTAGACCATTTCAGGGATTTTTTAAAAATACTGGTAGCCAGATTTTGTTCATTTTCATGGTTTCCTGTGAGTATTCCTTGCCCACTTCTGAGTATTTCTTGCCTTAAAAATCCCCTTAAATGTATGAAGTTGCCATAAGTCAACAGGCAACCTGAAGGCACAAAGAACTAGATCATTTCAGAGACTCTAAGGAGATTCTAATGAATGCACAGAGAACAAAACCACAGTCCCCTGCTGCGGTGTTGTTTCCCAACCAGCATTCATTCTCTACAGAATGAATGGCTTTAAAAGGGCTTCATTTGTGCATGGCCCCAGGATCTGATTTTCTTACTACAGGGAACTCCATGCCTCATTTTACTCACCAAAAGAACCAAAAGAGGCAAAGCAAAGCTGCACCAATGAATAAAAAGACTAGACTTGAATCCTGAAAAGTCTGTAGGTGACTAGAGGGCATGTACTGTTTTTACATGCTTGCTAGAAGTGCATTTGTTTTGAAGTATAGTAATTTTTGGCAGCCTGGCTGGAAACTCCTTGCAGAACTATTTTTCTGTCATTTTATCAAAATAAAAGCTTCTCCTTGACAATCTCATTGACAGTCTGTAAAGCAACGAGCAAATTCCATCAAGACAGAACAGCAGAAAATCTGTAGATCTAAGGGGGGTGATAACAATTTTCCCCATTTCAATGATTTTGTCATTTCGATGTCACAGCAGTAAGAAGAAAAGAGAGACGAGGCAAAGGCCTAGGTCAAGGCTGGCTCTTCCTTGCATGAACAAAAGCCAAAGGAAAAGCATTTTTCTCAACTTCTATTTGCAATTCAACTATGGATTTGATGTGTGCCTTAAGGGGACTTTCACTCCCTACGGACTAATATCTGCAAGTGGATCTTGAGAGGGACAGACCATCCTATACCAAAATACGCCTCACAGAGCCACTCAATTCTCTCAACTGTTTTATGTGGTTGTTGACCCTCTCCCCACTTTCCATAAAACCCTTTTCTTGCTCTGTGATGTTTTGCTTGGAGAAATGGCTGAAATTCTAGTCTTACAGACAGGAGTTCACATATTGTGCACATGCTTTGTCGAAAGAAAGTCCTACATTCAGTCCCAGTGTCTCTTGTTAAAACAGATGAGGTAGAAGCAGATGGGAAAAATTCTTTTGCTAACACACCAGAGAATCACATTGTCAAATGGAACAGACAGCACTGAGCTGGAAGCTTCATTAATCTGACCAGGTTTAAAGGAAATTCCTTTGCCCCTATAATTTATTTAATAATTCTGCATTGCATCCGGACTTTTAAGTTGCAGTCTAAAGCTCCTTGATTTTATTTATCGTGTCAGAAGCGAACAGAGGATACAGTTGTAATGTATTTAAAAACACAAACAAAGTTAAAAACTTGGCATGATACTAAAAGTCCTTTGACCAGTCACTGGCCACTTGGAGTGCCTCTGGTGTTACTATAAGGGCCTCCACTGTGTATGTGGCAGGGCTCAGATTGCATTGTAATAGGTGGTCTGTGGTTTGCTGTTCTCCATACTTGCATGTCATGGACTCCACTTTGTGGCCCCATTTCTTAAGGTTGTCTCTGCATCTCATTGTGCCAGAGCGCAGTCTGTTCAGCACCTTTCAAATCACCCAGTCTTCTGTGTATCCAGGAGGGAGTCTCTCATTTGGTATCAGCCATGGCTTGAGGTTCCAGGTTTTAGCCTGCCACTTTTGGACTCTCGCTTGCTGAGGTGTTCCTGCGAGTCTTTCTGTGAATCTTAGAAAACCATTTCTTAATTTAAGGCATTGGTTTGCGGCATGATATCCGAACAAGGGATGGGCCAGAGAATGTCACTGCCTTGGTCCTTTCATTATTAGCTGCTACTTCCCAGTGGATGTCAGGTGGTGCAATACCAGCTAAACAGTATAACTTCTCCAGCGGTGTGGGGCGTAGACATCCTGTGATAATGCGGCATGTCTTATTAACAGCCACATCCACTGTTTGAAGAGCTCCTTGATGAAAGAATACATCTTATTGGAGAAAATACAATCTGTTTGGATGGGACATTTTATTATTTTCTTACTTACTTTACTTCTCCCCTGCCTTTTTCCTGATTCAAAGTGGTTAAATATGACTCGATGCAAATTTAAAACTAAGTAAATACATGAAATATGAATATATATATTTAAAAATCATTCTTTGTGTCATGAAGCATAAACATTAAAATACAATTTTAAAAAATTAAAGTTAAAAACTACACAGCCCCCGCCCCCAAATCCTATCCATATAAATGTGTACAGATTTGTTCTATTAACACTTAATCAAAAATTGCTGGAAGCATGAAAAGGCCCTTGACCTGAGACCAGTTGTTGAAAATGATAGCTCTGTCATAGGAATAATTATGGAGCTACTAGTTAAAACAGCAATAATGGCTGTTCCAGATGTGTTCTTCTTCCATCACATTGTCTGTTTGTTTCATGAAACAGCTATTATGCACAGACCCATACCATTTTGAATTTCTCTTGGAAAACCACCTTCAGTCATATAAGTCAACTGATTCATCTAACATGGTGTCTTCCATGTTAGTAAGATTGTGAGTTTAATCCAGGCTTTAATTTGAGCTTTAAAGGAAAATATCAAAGGTGCTGGCCATATTTGAGGGATATGAGCCATCACTTTAAATAGCTCCTTTAGGCCCTATCTAAAGGTAAAGGTAAAGGTTTCCCCTGACGTTAAGTCCAGTCGTGTCTTACTCTGGGGGTTGGTGCTCATCTCCATTTCTAAGCTGATTAGCCGGCGTTGTCCGTAGACACCTCCAAGGTCATGTGGCCAGCATGACTGCATGGAACGCCGTTACTTTCCTGCCAGAGTGGTACCTATTGATCTACTCACATTTGCATGTTTTCAAACTGCTAGGTTGGCAGAAGCTGGAGCTAACAGCGGGCGCTCACTCCGCTCCCCGGGTTTGAACCTGGGACCTTTCAGTCTGCAAGTTCAGCAGCTCAGTGCTTTAACACACTGAGCCACCAGAGGCTCCAGGCCCCATCTGCACTGCCATATAATCCAATTTCTGGATCCAGATGGCACATTGGATTAAACCCTTGTGCGGCTCAATTACTGATCGGAAGGTTGGCAGTTCGAATCTGCGAGAGGGGGTGCTCTCCCGTTTGTCAGGCTAGCTACTGCCAACCTAGTAGTTCGAAAACATGCAAATGTGAGTAGATAAATAGGTACCTCTTTGGCAGAAAAAGGCAAAGAGACGCTCCAAGCAATCTTGCTGGCTACATTTCCAGGAGGTGACAGTCCAGGCTCCTCGGCTTGAAAATGGAGAAAAAGCACCTCCCCAGAGCCAGAGATGAACACTGCCTGGAGAAGCCGGAAATGAAAGGAGAAGCCTTTGCCTTGTTTGTGTTTGTATGTCTCATTGCACTTGACTGTAAAGGCATTTAATGTTTGCCTATGTAAATGCTGTAATCCACTCTGAGCCCCCAGAGAAGAGTGAAATATAAACAAAATGTATCATTATTATTATTTACACAAAGACAGAGTATGACACAGCAAACAAGAGATATATGCTGGATTTCGTATCACAAAATCTAAGTAGAAAACTTTCCAAGTGTTCAGGACTGTGTGATATATTTTTGCATGATGCAAAATTATATTATTATTATTATTATTATTATTATTATTATTATTATTGACACAACGACATTGTATGACACAGCAAACAAGATAGATATGCTGGATTTCGTATCACAAAATCACAAGTCGAACACTTCTCAAGTGTTTATGACTATGTGACGTATTTTCGGATGATGCGCACAGATCCCAGCAGGGTGGCCTTTTGCAGTTGGCAGATCGTAATTTTGTCAATGTCTATTGTTTCTAAATGCCGGCTGAGATCTTTTGGCACGGCACCCAATGTGCCGATCACCACCAGGACAACCTGTACTGGTTTCTGCCAGAGTCTCTGAAGTTTGATCTTGAGGTCCTGATAGCGGCTGAGTTTTTCATTACAGTAGAGTCTCACTTATCCAAGCCTTGCTTATCCAGGCCTCTGGATAATACAAGCCATTTTTGTAGTCAATGTTTTCAATATATCATGATATTTTGGTGCTAAATTAGTAAATACAGTAATTACAACATAACATTACTGCGTATTGAACTACTTTTTCTGTCAAATTTGTTGTATAACATGAAGTTTTGGTGCTTAATTTGTAAAATCATAACCTAATTTGATGTTTAATAGGCTTTTCCTTAATCTCTCCTTATTATCCAAGATATTCACTTATCCAAGCTTCTGCCAGCCCGTTTAGCTTGGATAAATGAGACTCTACTGTATTATTATTATTATTATTATTATTATTATTATTATTATTATTATTACTACTACTACTATCTTCTTTGAACTGGATTATATGGCAGCACAGACTCATAATCCAATTCAATCAGATAAACCAGATTACATGGCAGTGTAGATCCAGCCTAAATGTCTGGACTAAAGCCTGGAATGGATACTTTTCCTTACCGACAATGGTAGCTGCCTTGTACCTCTGCAATGGAAGTTGTTTCACACAAACAGTAAATCACTAAATGTAAAGCAAATACCGACCACTGACATCTACCAGTATTGCCTTTATGCCATAATAAAGCAACATTCTTTAAACTTATATAATCAAAATGTAATTTTTTTAAAAAACTAAAGAAGACAACATCCTAGGATGACTTTTAAAAAATGGCTGTCAGATAGCTATGCCGACTTTGCAGTCTATTCACTGCAGGTGGAAACAATTTCTGGACGTGGAATGCCTTCATGCTTCCTTGTCAGCATATCAAGAGCAAACAATTTGGTTTGCTGATGTGGACGACAATTAAAGGCGAGGCCTCCACGTCGCCGATGGCTGCATGTTTGCTTGTGGTCCGTTGGCCCATCCCAACTGGAACAGGCACACGTTTCAAGCCTTTGTGTCATGTGAGCAGCAGCTGCTATCAAAGCAAGATTCTGTAAGCAGGAATGTTGCCCCTCAAAAGGCTAACTGTACTTTTTAAGCTAAGCAGAAACGAAATCCTTCTGCTCCACACTGAAGGCTACTGATGCAGTCTTTTTTTCCCTCTGGATCAACTCAAATGTGTGCACTTTTCAGCCGTTATGTGCACTGTGTAATCTGATGGGCATGTTTCCACTGTTTCCTTGTGTATTCCAATACCTGAATTAAGACTATAATAATTGCCGAGGGCATTTTCACCATAGTTACACTTCTCTGACATGCCACTGTAAATTCTGAAATAAGGCAAACTGAACATAAATTGAATATGATTCCACTGTAAAATAATAATAATATTAATAATATTAATAATAATAAATAATAAACCTCCAAAGTATTGGAAAATGAGCACGCAAAGATACTGTGGGACTTCCGAATCCAGACTGACAAAGTTCTGGAACACAACACACCAGACATCACAGTTGTGGAAAAGAAAAAAGTTTGGATCATTGATGTCGCCATCCCAGGTGACAGTTGCATTGACGAAAAACAACAGAAAAAACTCAGCCGCTATCAGGACCTCAAGATTGAACTTCAAAGACTCTGGCAGAAACCAGTGCAGGTGGTCCCGGTGGTGCTGGGCACATTGGGTGCCGTGCCAAAAGATCTCAGCCAGCATTTGGAAACAATAGACATTGACAAAATTACAATCTGCCAGCTGCAAAAGGCCACCCTGCTGGGATCTGCGCGCATAATTCGAAAATACATCACACAGTCCTAGACACTTGGGAAGTGTTCGACTTGTGATTTTGTGATATGAAATCCAGCATATTTATCTTGTTTGCTGTGTCATAATAAAATAATAATTTTATTCTTATACCCTGCCCCATCTCCCCAAAGGGACTCGGGGCGGCTTACATGGGGCCAAGCCCAGTCAACAACAATAAAATAACACCATAAAACAGATTAAAAACAATAAAAACCAGTCATAAAAATTCACATATAAGGACAAAAGGTAAAATCTAGATAAAATCAGAAGAAACCTGGGCCAAAGTGCTAATTACTATAAATATGTATAGTAATTAAGGATCTAGTGCTGTGTGTATGCTATGCATATGTATTTATTTTTAAAATTAGTTACCCACTTTCTCTTGTCAATATTAGATGCTTACAAAATGCAACAATTAAAATAATAAACAAACAAAATGATTGGAAAATCAGACCAAGTTAAGGTGCACAATTCTGCATGCCAGCCAAGTTATTTTGGTTTGTGCAGCCAAACAAAAAATCTCACATACAACATTTCTTAGCAGCTAAAAATAGAACAAGAATAAATTAAATATTTAACAATTTTCTGTCTTTCATGACAACCAAATTATTTTTCCTGAGTCAATCACTACACTCTAGTTCATACTAGTAAAGGTAAAGATTTCCCCTTGACATTAAGTCTAGTCGTGTCTGACTCTGGGGGTTGGTGCTCATCTCCATTTCTAAGTCGAAGAGCCAGCGTTGTCCATAGACACCTCCAAGGTCATGTGGCCGGCATGACTGCATGGAGCGCCGTTACCTTCCCGCCGGAGCAGTACTTATTGATCTACTCACATTTGCATGGTTTCAAACTGCTAGTTCATACTAGGCCTTTCTAAAACAAAACCGAATCTCCTATATTTCCAGTTATGAAATGCACCTGGCCTCAAGAGACCAGATATGTTCCAAATAAATCTTCAATAACACTACCACCTTGTAGTCCACTAAGTTGTCTCTCTGCAAGTGATTCCCTATGACACACAACAATCAGCCATGTATTTAGAAAGTAGGTATCATGATCCACACTAGATCTTTCCAAACTGTGTGTTGCAACACATTAGTGTGTTGGCTGCAGTGTGTAAGGGTGTCACGCGAACGTAATGACAAATATGCATTTTTACACAGTAAAGATATGCTATTATTTTGCAGATCATATATTTTAAAAATATAAATGAAATGTCTAAAAAGTGTGCCACCATTATAAAATGTTTGGAAAGCTCTGCTCTATTCTATAAAAGCCAAGCACCTTACAGATCAGTGCGGATCAGAAAATGTACTTTTATTTTTAGTCTGAACTTTAAGCTGCTGACGTGGTTCTTCAAAACAAGTTCAGCTGAAACCCTTACTAACGCTTGGACTAAAACACAGAGAAGTTTCATTACACCAGTAATACTGCAATTCCTTAAAATAATACCCCAGATGATGAGTAGCTGTAATGATATGATAATCATAAAATCACATAAAATGAACTGGGTAATTATTGTGATTCAGTGGACATTCTGTTTAGGGATTATTTGATTACAATGTATTAGAATTACTTTTCTTCTGTAAATGAAAGCAGAATGATAAGCAAATAAACATTTGAGTTTCTGTGAGTTGTCCAGGCTGTATGGCTATGTTCCAGAAGCATTCTCTCCTGATGTTTCACCCACATTTATGGCAGGTATCCTCAGTGGTTGTGAGGTCCATTGGAAACTAGGCAAGTGGGGTTTATATATCTGTGGAAGGTCCAGGGTGGGAGAAGGAACTCTTGTCTGTTTGAGGCAAGTGTGAATGTTTCAATTGGCCAGCTTGATCAGCATTGAATAGCCTAGCAGCTATTCAGGATGAACCAATCTGGAAAAAGCATATTATTGGAGAAATGCTAGAACACTCTAACAACCACCATGTCAGACTACACAGAGAAGCCACTGAAATCCACAAGCATGTGGACAATTTCAATAGAAAGGAGGATACCATGAAAATGAATAAAATCTGGATACCTGTATTAAAAAACTCTAAAATCAGGACAGTAAATAAAGAACAACACTAGGAAAACAGGGGAATTCCAGACATGAAACAATCAGGGCTAGCTAACACCTGCCAACAAATGCAGGAAACAGCCAGGCTTTAAAGCTGCCAGGCTATTCAATGCTAATCAAGGTGATTAATTAAAACATTCACACATGCCTCCAACAGGCAATAATTCTTTTTCCCACCCTGAACATTCCCTGGGAGAGAAGAGTAGTATATAAAATAAATAGATAAATATATAAACCCCAATTGCCTAGTTTCCAACACCTCACAACCTCTGAGGATGCCTGCCATAGATATGGGAGAAACATCAGGAGAGAATGTTTCTGGAACATGGCCATACAGTCCAGAAAACTCACAGCAACCCAGTGATTCTGGCCATGAAAGCCTTCAACAACACATTAAACATGCGAGTGCTACTATGGAGAATTTTGATCTAATGATCTAACGTTTAGATGGAATTCCTTTTCCTATAATTTGATCTGTTGCTCCGTTTCCTAGTCTCTAGAACAACAGAATGTGTTCTCAATGTGATATTCTTTCAAATGTTTAAACATGGTTATCATGTCCCCACTCCATGTCCCCACTCCAAGCTAAACATACCTATCCTCTCATACGGCTTGGCTGCCATGTTTAAATGCCACATGGTTACGGAATTATGACTAGAAATTAACAGATTAATACGTAAGTAGCTATGACGGTAGGTGCTAGGATTAAAATGCAGACTGAAAGAACAGAGTATTGTTGTAATCACAGTGAAACTATATTGAGACTAAACATTTCATAGAATCATAGAGTTAGAAGAGACCTTATGGGCCATCCAATTCAACCCCTTTCTGCCAAGAAGCAGGAAAATTGCAAAGCACCCCCGATAAATGGCCACTCAGCCTCTTCCAAAAGAAGCAGCCTCTACCACACTCCAGGGCAGAGAGTTCCACTGCTTAACAACTCTTTCTCACAGTGAGGAAGTTCCTCCTAATCTTCAGGTGGAATCTCCTTTCCTGTAGTTTGAAGCTGTTGTTCCGCATCCTAGTTTCCAAGGCAGCAGAAAACAAGCTTGCTCCCTCCTCCCTATGACTTTCCCTCACATATTTACACATGGCCCTCATCATGTCTCCTCTCAGCCTTCTCTTCTGGAGACTAAACATTGCCTAGCTCTTTTAGCCGCTCCTCATAGGGCTTGTTCTCCAGACCGTTGATCATTTTAGTCGCCCTCCTCTGGACACATTCCAGCTTGTCAACATCACCCTTCAACTGTGGTGCCCAGAATTAGACACAGTGTGATTCCAGGTATGGTCTGACCAAGGCAGAATAGAGGGGGAGCATGACTTCCCTGGATCTAGACATTATACTCCTATTTATGCAGGCCAAAATCCCATTGGCTTTTAAAGCTGCTGCATGATATTTTTGGCTCATGTTTAACGTTGTCCAGAAAGGACAAAGCCTATATGTGGAGAGCATCTTGCCAGTTTTTGTGACATCTCTTTAAAGTTAATGGGGATGTTTCTAGTATTGTTTCCATTGCTAAATGTACTCAGGCTGTGGCACAGTTGGTCAGTAGCCAGCTGCAATAAATCACTACTGACTGAGAGGTCGTGAGTTCAAAGCCAGCCCGGGTCAGAGTAAGCTCCTGATCATTAATAGTCTGGCTTGTGTTGATCTATGCAGCCCGAAAGACAGTTGCCTCTGTCGAGTAAGAAATTTAGGTACCGCTTTATGTGGGAAGGCTAATTTAACTAATTTACGACACTATAAAACCTTCCAGCAGCGTGTGGAAGAATGAGGATGTATCCCATCAAGGACTCGATGTCACAAGTAGACCATAAAATGGCAGCTTCCCCTGTGGCCAGAATCAAGCATACCCTTCATGAAGCCTGAAGCTGGAATGTTAAATTGCCTCTGTGTCTGTCTATATGTTGTATGTCTAATAAAGGCATTGAATGTTTGCCATGTATATGTGCTTTGTGATCCACCCTGAATATAAATAAATAAAAATAAATAAAACACTCAGAGAAAGAAAGAAAATTCATTTGATCAACAGAGAACTCACAATTGCCCCAATCTGTGCTGCACGATGCAAGGAAGCAAATCTTACCCAATAGGCCTCGTGTCATCAATGGCTCGGTCTATGGGGATCATGTCACTCAGGTAGACATTGAAATTTCCCTCGTTCCACCTTCTTTTCGCCTCCTCTTGCTTCTCATTCGGGACCACAGCGGGCCGTCCAAACTGACCTGCCGCATTGGGATCCCTTGGACCAAATGTTTTATCGATGCTGAACACCTTGTGCACTTTAGTGTTCTCTTTGAAATGGATCTCACTGTCACTGTGGTTGATTTTCCTTAATTGATCTTGGTCGACTAAACTGACTGTGTTGACATCCTTGAGTTCTTTTCCTCCAGTCAGAATTGCTTTCGCCTTAATAGTTGTCACTGTCTTAACAGTTGCTGCCTTGATAAGTCCGGCTGCTTTGGTTCCATTAGCAATGGCTTTCTGGAGATCTTTGCTCTTGTCCCCAGTCGGTCTTACATTCATTTCCATCCCTTCGGCGGCACCAGGGTGGCCTTCATCCGTGGGGAAGACCACTCGGGCCTCCTCTTTGGTTATAATAACCACTGGATCCCTTGCCAGCATTTCCTTGACTCGGGCCTTTTTTGGGTCATCAGCTTTGGCCACCTTTCCTGGAGCTGTCACTTTCATGGAGTCTCCTTCGGCCACCTTCACAGAGTCTCCTTCGGCCACCTTCACAGAGTTTCCTTTGGCCACCTTCACAGAGTCTCTTTCAGCCACCTTCACAGAGTCTCCACCCGTCTCTTTGCGGACTGGCAACTCCAAACTTTGGTTCACGCCAAACAGTTGAATAGTCCCATTTAATGGAAACTTGGTGACACTTGCGACAGGAAGAGGACCATCGTTTAGAAGATCGGGCCTACTTTTGGTGGGCGACTTCGATCCAGGCTCTTGTTTTTCTTTAGCGAAGGGTTGCTGCACTTTCAAAGAGATGTCGACCTTGGTGGTTGTGCCGTGGGCCACTTTGGCAGGAAGTTGGCCTTTTGGCATTGCAAGGTGAGATTCAGCGTCTTGTTTTCCCTTAACAAAAGGTCTCCATACTTTCAAAGAGATGGTGGTCGTGCCGTGGTCCACTTGGGCAGGAGATTGTCCCTTTGGCATTGCAAAGTGAGGCTCCAGGGCTTCATTGGGAAGTGGTGGCACTGATTGCTCCTTCTCCTGCCTTTCCATGGGTTGGATGTGTCCCATTTGGACCGGGACAGTCCTATGTGGGACTCCTGGGGGTGCTCTCCGCCAGCCTTGTTCTTCCCCCATCTCTTGGCCTTTCCACCTCCCCACTCCTTGGGGGTCCCGGGCCCCTCTGGCCCCTCTGGGTCTCTCCCTCTCCACCCGGATCCTCTCTTCCCGCAGGACGCGGGTGTTGATCTCGCTGAAGGAGATGCGCAGGGCTGCCATGTCCAGCAGCACCCAGAGGATGGAGGCGGCCAGGATGAAGGCGAAGGCGCGCCCACTGCCGCGGAAAAGCCTCCGGAGTTTGTTCATCGCGGGCCCTGGCTCCTGCCGGGCGCTGGATTGGGCGCCTGCCCCTGCCTTAGCTGCTACATTGAGCTTGGGGAGGAGGAAGAAGCGCCTGTTGCCGCTGCCTTTGCTTGCGTGGCAGCCTCGCAGCCCGGCTCCCGCGCCTCCTCGGCCTCATCCACGCCGGCCGAGACTTTCCCTTGACTTTTCTCTTCTGCTGCAGAAGCCTCTTTCTCTCTCTCTCTCCCCCCCCCCCCTCCCTCCACCTTCTCCTGCTTTTGGTGTAACCTAACACTTCCCCAACTTGCCAGACTTCTCAGTCGCACCTTCCCTTTTAGGCCAGCGCCTTTTCTTTCTTTCTTCTTTCCTTTCTTTTTAAAACTTTTATCGCCACTTCACCCGTGAGTCACTTCTGGTTCGTGGCTGCCTTGTTGTCAGAAGATAGTCCCTCCCTCCTCCGCCAGGCAGTCCCTCCTTTAGAAAGAGCAAAGAGCGCCTTGGAAGGCTTTCATGACTTTCTGGGCTGTATGGTCATGTTCCAGAAGCACTCTCTCCTGACGTTTCACCCACATTTATGGCAGGCATCCTCAGAGGTTGTGAGGACTGTTGGAATCTAGTCAATTGAGGTTTATATATCTGGAATAATGTCCAGAGTGGGAGAAAGAACTCTTGTCTGTTGGAGGAAAGTGTGAATACAGTACAGTCTCGCTTATCCAAGACTCTCTTATCCAAGGTTCTGGATTATCCAATGCATGTTTGTAGTCAATGTTTTCAATATACAGTATCATGATATTGTGGTGCCAAATTCGTAAATACAGTAATTACAACATAACATCACTGTGTATTGAACTACTTTTTCTGTCAAATTTGTTGCATAACATGATGTTTTGGTGCTTAATTTGTAAAATCATAACCTAATTTGATGCTTAATAGGCTTTTCCTTTATCCTTCCTTATTATCCAAGATATTCGCTTATCCAAGGTTCTGCCGGCCCGTTTAGCTTGGATAAGTGAGACTCTACTGTATTTCAATTGGCCACCTTGATTAGCATTGAATAGCCTGATAAACTTCAAAGCCTGGCTGTTTCCTGCCTGGGGGAATCCTTTGTTGGGAGGTGTTGTCTGGCCCTAATTGATTCATGTCTGGAATTCCCCTGTCTTTTGAGTGTTATTCTTTGGGCCTCATTGAAGGGACCATAAGCCAGAAATTAGTAGACTTTTGCATATACAGTAGAGTCTCACTTATCCAACACTCGCTTATCCAACGTTCTGGATTATCCAACACATTTTTGTAGTCAGTGTTTTCAGAACATCGTGATATTTTGGTGCTAAATTTGTAAATACAGTAATTACTACATAGCATTACTGTGTAGTGAACTACTTTTTCTGTCACATTTGTTGTATAACATGATGTTTTGATGCTTAATTTGTAAAATCGTAACCTAATTTGATGTTTAATAGGCTTTTCCTTAATTTATCCTTATTATCCAATGTATTCACTTATCCAACGTTCTGCCGGCCCGTTTATGTTGGATAAGTGAGACTCTACTGTATCATGATATTTTGGTGCTAAATTCGTAAATACAGTAATTACAACATAACATTACTGCGTATTGAACTACAGTAGAGTCTCACTTATCCAACATAAACAGGCCAGCAGAACGTTGGATAAGCGAATATTTTGGATAATAAGGAGGGATTAAGGAAAAGCCTATTAAAAATCAAATTAGGTTATGATTTTACAAATTAAGCACCAAAACATCATGTTATACAACAAATTTGACAGAAAAAGTAGTTTAATACGCAGTAATGTTATGTTGTAATTACTGTATTTATGTATTTAGAACCAAAATATCACGATATATTGAAAACATTGACTATAAAAATGGCTTGGATAATCCAGAAGCTTGGATAAGCGAGTGTTGGATAAGTGAGACACTACTGTATTAGCTTTTATATAGACAATAAGCTCTTTGTAGGACCAAAGTAACAAAGGACCTGTGCCCCTCCTTTTCTCTTGAGCTGGTAGATTTCTCCAGAAAGTTCCAAGGCCAAATGCTAGCTTGAGATCAACAAGTGAAATCATAGACACCACTTGTGCCAAAGAGGTGTGTAGGTGAAGAAGACCCTCAGTAATTGGTCAAATTTAGATAAGCCGAGATGTGTATCCTTTGTTTACAACGCCACGCTTCGTGGTAGCCATTTGCAAGTACAGTAGAATCACACTTATCCAATATAAACGGGCCAGCAGAATGTTGGATAAGCGAATATGTTGGATAATAAGGAGGGATGAAGGAAAAGCCCATTAAACATCAAATTAGGTTATGATTTTATAAATTAAGCACCAAAACATCATGTTATACAACAAATTTGACAGAAAAGGTAGTTCAATACACAGTAATGCTATGTAATAATTACTGTATTTACGAATTTAGCACCAAAATATCACGATGTATTGAAAATATTGACTACAAAAATGCATTGGATAATTCAGAACATTGGATAAGCGAGTGTTGGATAAGTGAGACTCTACTGTACAATCCTTTTGGGGTGTACGGCTGTCCCGCCTTCTTACAGCTATGTGAAAATAAACTTTGCTTTTGTACTCTCACGAGACTGGATTTTCTGTCTCATTGCCTCCTGTGCCAGAACTCCTTTTTGAGATAAATTGCCTTACATCATAACACTTGAGCATTTTTCCACTTTAAATCCGGTTTCTGCCTCCTGCAGAATTCTGAGGTTTGTAGTTTGGTGAGGCCCAGGACCTGTCTGGTTGAGCTATTGAAAGTCCACTCCCTAAAGTGGACTTAAAGTGGATCCAAACTCTAGTGTAATTAAGCCCTTTATTTACTGTCCTGATTTTAAGAGTTTTTTTAAAAAATACTGGTAGCCAAGTTTACTTCATTTTCGTGGTTTCCTCCTTTCTGTTGAAATTTATTATGGATTGATGATGATAAATGGAAACTCTTACATGTGCCCGCAAACCAGAGTTACCCGCAGAACAATAACATGCCACTCAGGTTTGCAGAACAAAAACACAGGAACTTTACTGATTCCAAGAGATCAAAACAGTAGTACAGTAGAGTCGCACTTATCCAACATAAACGGGCCGGCAGAAAGTTGGATAAGCGAAAATGTTAGATAATAAGGAGGGATTAAGGAAAAACCTATTAAATGTCAAATTATGTTAGGATTTTACAAATTAAGCACCAAAAACGTCATGTTTTAAAACAAATCGACAGAAAAAGCAGTTCAATACACGGTAACATTATGTAGCAATTACTGTATTTACAAATTTAGCACCAAAATATCACAATGTATTAAAAAACATTGAGTACAAAAACATCGACTACTAAAAGGCAGACAGAGTTGGATAATCCAGAATGTTGGATAAGCGAGACTCTACTGTTATTTACAATGGTCCCTCTGATCACTTACAGAAGTCCACAGTTATAAACAGTCCTTTCTCAGTCCACAAATCTGCTTCAGAGAAGAATACAGTCCTGGTTCTTCTCCCTTTTCTCAGCAGCAAGGTGAAAGGTAAAGGTTTCCCCTGACATTAAGTTCAGTCAAGTCTGACTCTGGGGGTTGGTGCTCATCTTCATTTCTAAGCCGAAGAGCCGGCGTTGTCTGTAGACACCTCCAAGGTCATGTGGCTGGCATGACTGCATGGAGCGTTGTTACCTTCCCGCCGGAGCGGTACCTATTGATCTACTCACATTGGCATGTTTTCGAATTGCTAGGTTGACAGAAGCTGGAGCTAATAGCGGGCGCTCACTCCACTCCTGGGATTTGAACCTGCGACCTTTTGGTCTGCATGTTCAGCAGCTCAGTGCTTTAACACACTTTGCCACCGGGGCTCCTCTCTCAGCAGCAAACAGGCCTCAAAATACCAAGGCCTCTCTCACCAGCAGTATTCAGTCAGCACTGAAAACCTGTCCAAACTGGTTCTGCAGCAGCAGAACAGAAACAGTATCAAATCAATCCCCAGATTGATTGGCTCAACCAATTGGCTTCATGCACTTCATTTTCCAGTTAACACACACAGCACAGTGCCTTTGCAAACCATGACGAATTTGTCCACATGCTTGTGGATTTTGATGGCTTTCTCTGCGCAGTCTGACATGATAATTGTTAGAGTGGTCCAGCATTTTTGTGTTCTCATATAAAATGCTGTGTCCAGGTTGATTCATCAGGTTTTTTTTATGGCTGACTTCATTGTTTGAGTTAGTCTGCAGTGCCTTTCATGTTCCTTGATTCGTGTTTGGACGCTGTGTTTGGTGGTCCCTATATAGACTTGCCCATAGCTGTATAAACTATCAGGGCCAATTAATACCTCCCAACAAGGGATTCTCCCAAGCAGGAAGCAGCCAGGCTTTGAATCTGCAAGGCCATTAAATACTAATCAAGCTGGCAATTTGCAACATTCACTCTTGCCTCAAACAGACGAGAGGTCTTTCTCCCACCCTGGACATTCCACAGATATAAACCTCCCTTGCCCAGTTTCCAACAGACCTCACCACCTCTGAGGATGCCTGCCATAGATGTGGACAAAACATCAGGAGAGAATGCTTCTGGAACATGGCCATACAGCCTCGAAAACCCACAACAACCCAGGTAACGTGGGTTATCTGATTTGATAATCTGGATTGCATGGCAATGTAGATCCAGCCTCAGAGTACTAGGTGTGTTAACTTGGAGAAAATAAGGCCACTTTTAAATATTCGAAAGGATGTCACATTGAGTCGAGGGCAAGCTTGATTTCCGCTGCTCTGGAGACTAGGGCAAAATGGAGCAATTGATTCAAATGGCAGGAAAAGAGTTTCCATCTAAATAATAGGAAGAACTTTCTGATGGTAAGAGCAGTTCAGCAGTGGAATATGCTGCCTGCAAGTGTGGTGCACACTCTTGGGAGTGCTTTGATTGTGTGTTCCCGCATGGAAGAATAGGGTTGGACTAGATGGTCCTTGTGTAAGACAATTACCTTCAAAGGGTCCTGGCTCAGGAGGGAAATCAGGCAGAAAACCCAGTCTCATGAGAGATGCAAAAAGCAAAGTTTATTATCACAGCTATGATAAGGCAGAACAGCCGTACATACCTCAAAGGACTGTATCATGGAAATGGCCGTTGCAACATGTGCGCAGTTAACAAAGAATATATATCTTGGCTTATCTAAAATTGACCAATGGCTGTGGATCTTCCTCACCTTCCACACCTACTTTGGCACAAGTGATACCAATGACCTAACTTGTTTACTCTGAGCTTTCTTCTCTCCTTGGAACTTTCTAAAGAAAGGCACCAGCTCACAGGAAGGGAGGGGCATATGCAAAGGCAAAGCCACATAAGCAAAAGATTATTATTTTCTGGCTTATGGTCCCTTCACTTGTAGTCTCTTTCAATTCTATGACTCCCAAGTGCCAATTTATCAGGTTACCATTCCTTTAATGTGTCTTATTCCTATGGTGACTACACTGGAGCTGTAGTTTTACAAAGTCTTGAACTTTCTCTGCCAAAGAGTGCTGCTGCCTCACCAAAATACAACTCCCAGGATTCCATAGCATTGGGCCATGGCGATTAAAGTGGTGTCAAGCTGCATTAATTCTGCACTGTAGATGCACCCACATGACTTTGGGAGCGGCAGAGGCTGCCATTCTGTGATGTTGAAAAAAGGATGCCAGGATTGTCTCTAGTGATAAATCTCTGAAAAGTGGCTGGCCAAAATAAAACAGGATGAGTTTTTGCCAGTCCTCTATCGAATGAATGAATTATTCAGAGTGAGTGAAGGGGGATACCCTCGCTGTTAAACTCCGCTTGCACATTATGAATCATGAAACATTTCACAGCTGGGAATGGCATGGTCAAATAGGCCCGCCGTAAACTTTGCCTTCTGCTTTTCCTGCTCCGCAAATATGAAATGAGCAGGGGTTTGTTTGAACAGACTAGCTAAACACGAGACAGGAGCATTTATGGGCATGAACTGATTAATTAACTCCGGACCACTCTAACATTAGAATAATATTGTGGGTCAGTCTCACACTGACAGGGAAATCTCCTCTTTAATAATGCAGGAGGGTTTCTATTCTTTCTCTTTTTAAAAATGCAGAGCCCTGGAAAAGGTTGTAACTCTACCCTGCTGAAGATCAGGTGCTTTAGTAACACAAGCGGGGTTCTATGAGTAGATTCACCACCGCTAGGCCATACATCTTAGACTGCCATTTAAACCAGTGGCTTGAATTCAAGTTTGTTTGTCCCAGGGTGCATCTACTACACTGTAGAATAAATACAGTTTGACATTGCTTTAACTGCCAAGGCTCAATGCTATGGAATCCTTGGAGTTGTACTTGGTCATACTCTTGGGCAGAGAAGGCCAAAGACCATGTGAAACCATGTGAAACTACAGCTTCCATGATTTCAAAGCACAGTGTCTGGATTAATTCTACAGTATGATTGCTCCTTAATTTATTAATTTATTTACAGTATTTATATTCCGCCCTTCTCAACCCGAAGGGGTCTCAGGGCGGATCACAATGCACATATACATGGCAAACATTCAGTGCCATTAGACATACAACATATAGACAGGCACAGAGGCAAAAAAAAGTAAAGGTTTCCCCTGACATTAAGTCCAGTCATGTCTGACTCTGGAAGTTGGTGCTCATCTCCATTTCGAAGCCGAAGAGCTGGTGTTGTCCATAGACACCTCCAAGGTCATGTGGCCGACATGACTGCATGGAGCGCTGTTACCTTCCCGCCGGAGCGGTACCTATTCATCTACTCACATTGGCATGTTTTTGAACTACTAGGTTGGCAGGAGCTGGAGCTAACAGCAGTCCTGGGGTTTGAACCTGGGACCTTTCGGTCTCCAGCTCAGTGCTTTAACGCACTTCGCCACCGGGGCTCCTGGAAAATTTAACATTTTCCAGCTTCCGGTTTCATGAGGATATGCTCAATTCCAGCTATGGGGGAGCTGCCGCTTCATCGTCCACTTGTGACACCGAGTCCTTGATGGAGTACTTCATCATTCCTTTCTGCATCACGCTGGAAGTTTTTATGGTGTCGTAAATTAGTTAAATTAGCCTCCCCACATAAAGCAGTACCTAAATTTTCTACTTGACAGATGCAACTGTCTTTCGAGCTGCTTAGATCAACAGCGAACTAGGCTATTAAATGGTTGGGTGCTCAATCCTACCCGGGCTTCGATCTCATGACTTCTCAGTCAGTAGTGATTTATTTCAGCTGGCTACCAACCAGCTGCGCCACAGCCTGGCGCACCTTCTGTTTTCACCAAGCCCATAGAATTAAGGGGGTGTACCTATGACCTGATACACCATTCAACCATTGATTCAACAGGTTTTGTTTATCTGGGATTAATCAATTATTTATTAAATCAATAACACGCCAATTTACATGAAACCACAATATACAGAAATTAACAAAGCTTAACTCAAGTTGAATACAGTGCACAGTAAAATGCGGCAGTAGTCACTAATTTAAAAGGGACCGTACAATCAATTGGACATCCCAACTGCGAACCAATTTAAGATGTCAAAGTGCCAAAGTAAACAGCAATCAGTTTAGCTGGTACCTAAACATTATCAAAAAGGAGCCCCGGTGGCGGAGTGTGTAAAAGCACTGAGCTGGAGACTGAAAGGTCCCAGGTTCAAATCCCGGGAGTGGAGTGAGCACCCGCTGTTAGCTCCAGCTCCTGCCAACCTAGCAGTTCGAAAACATGCCAATGTGAGTAGATCAATAGGTACCACTCCCACTCCGGTGGGAAGGTAACGGCGCTCCATGTAGTCATGCCGGCCACATGACTTTGGAGGTGTCTAGGACAACGCCGGCTCTTTGGCTTAGAAATCGAGATGAGCACCAACCCCCAGAGTCAGACATGACTGGACTTAATGTCAGGGGAAAACCTAAACATTATCAAAGACCTCCTTGAAAAGCCACATTTTTAACTTTCTCCGAAAGTGTTGCAGGTATGACAGGCCAGCCCTACATATATTCAGGAATAAATCCGGTTGCTGTCGATGTGAATTTACCTTTGCAACTCACAAATGGTTTTCGTTCCACGTAGTTCTCTCTCCACATTCACTGGAATTGATAATATGCTGGAGGAACTTATCTTTCTTTGGACGGAGGATGCACTAATGCATGAGTGAATATTAGGTTTGTTTTGAATATTCATGCAAATTCCATTAAGTATTTCAAGCTCACTGTTTCGTAATTGAACTTTGAATCCAATGCTTCAGATCCGTTCCATTCATGTGGAAAAATTGTCACTTTGCAACTTCACACTTTACCACTTTGCCAACATTTGCCACTTTACTAATGTTTTGTTAGCAATCACATAAGTGGTAATTAGATGTTAACATTCTTGCATGCCTAAAGACTTGTTATGTGACACGGAGCAACTAATTATAAGAATAGTTGTTCCGTCTTTCATACTTTCTGATGAATTGTCTAATGGCAAATATTAGCTGTTCCCTTTTGTAGGGGCACAAGTCTCAGCTTGAATATTTATGCAGCTTTTCTAATTTCAGTTTTGAAATCAGCTTAGACTACCTCACCCAAGGGTGCATGCTCAGCAAGAGATTTCAGTATGTTGTTTCAGTATAAATGCAAGGAAAAGCAGAGCTAGTTTGGGGACATGTTCTTTTGTTCCAACGCTGAACGCCCATGGTTGGATCACACCCTTAAGAGTGAAACAGACAAGAATACAAGGACAGGGAAGTTGCAAGCTGTATGATTCTTAAGTCGTGACCAATTCAATTTAATCTTGTGTCATAATACTTAATTGAAAAGAACTTTCCAAAAATGGTATGATGACATCAGATCATGATTTTTCATTTATATTAGCAACTCAGTAGTTCAGCCTGTTCATTTTATTGTCGGCAGGTTCAAAAGTGGTCTTTTTCTCATTTAAAATTTGTTTCCTCACAATCTTTTTTCCTTCCAGTTCCTGTTCCATATATGGTGGAGCTTATGCAGAGGCAAAGTTCTTTAAAGCCTTGCAGTAGCCATTCTTATTCTAAATCAGTGACTCCCAACTTTTTTTTTTTTTTAGCAGGGATCACTTTTACCAGGGACCACTCTCCAACATCAGTACCAAATCAGTTTTTGGTCAACTTTAGATTTCTTTTGGTTATTTGGGGTGCTGATTCAGAAAATTGCATTGGATAAACCACATCAGTTCTAATTTCTGATATAGAACATATGCCATCCGGTAGTCGCAATCTCTTTACCCACAGAAAACCATATTCAATAAGTGCTGATGTAGTCTATCCAATGCGATCTTTTGAATAAGCACCCCAAATAACTCCAGGAACAGGCCTAAAAACAAAGAAACCAAGGCACCCCCACTTCCAGGTGCCATTCCAGGGGGAGGGAGGAGGAGGAGAAGCAGCAGTCAGGAGGCTTGCTGTCATGCCTTTTGTGGGTAGTCAGCCTCTCCTCTCCCAACATCTCAGTTGCCTCTGCATTGTAAGAGAGTTTCACTTGACCAGTCGCTCTTGTTGCAACAGTGTAGTTATGATGAGACCATATTTTAGTTCTTATGGACCACTGGTCGTCCACGGACCACAGGTTGGGAACTGCTGTTCTAAATAATGGGGAGAGTAGACCTATGCCTGTATTCAGGACTACATTGGTCCATTGAACTGCAACTGTGGAAATTGGCATTGGATACCTTTTATGCTGGCATATGCGAAGTACAACCCTGAGTTACTACATAATGGTTTGACAGGATTCTAGCCATTATTATTCAATATTAATACTTAAGTCCATGTGAGAATTTGGACAAGTCTGTTAATCTGTATGTACAAATGTTATTTTCAAATTAAAACAACAAAAGTATTAATGTATGGTCAGCCCACCATATCTATGGATTCTGTATCCATATATTCACCCATCCATGGCTTGAAAATATTCAAAAAAACTCCAAAATGTAAACCTTGATTTTGTCATTTTATATAAGCAACATTTTACTTTGCCATTGTATATGATGACATTTTAATGAACAGTGGTACTTGGAACCAAACTCTCATGGATACCAATGACCCACTACAAAACAAAAAAAATATGCAGTATGTTTTTATAGAATAGTGGCTGGCATCCTGTACTACAGATATGGATTTGTAATCTGGAGTTACAGATCCATAGGTACAACAAAGTCAGTTAGATTATGTACTCATAGTTATGGCACTATTACCATATTCATAAATGCCCTTCTCCATCCCACAAAATGCACATCCCCAATGAGCACCCAGACAGAAACAGTGTGTTGAAAAATCTCACTGGAAAACCCGGTTCAAGCTATAAAATCTACTGCAGCTGATCAGCATATATCCCATTCAGAATAGGAACCCAAAGTTAGCACTGAAGAATTCGGGGAAGAAACCAGATACACAGTTCAGCCTGAAGGTAAACAAATACCTCAATCAAACAAACTTTATTACGGTCCAAAGACACAATTATGAATCTGTTATGCACTTTTTTTGGTTGAGCAAATTGGGTTTTTGGACTGTAATAAAGTTTGATTGAAACAAATACTTCCTTCTGGAGAGGAAATCATAGTGTTCCTATAGGAACACTCACTTTTCCTTTCTTCCTCTGCTCTGGCTGTGGCCAACACTGATTCTCATTGATCAGGTTGCTCCTTATTTGCGAGGTTGGGAAAAATATTTGATGGATTGTATTGATATGCAATAAGCGAATCTTTGTGGCCACCCAGCTTCCAGCCAGTTCATGGAGTGCCTGCATAGATACTCCACAGCAAACCAGATCTCTTTAATCCATGTCCTAATTCAGATTAAATGGCCACGTAGAGTTAGCCTTCTTGCCGGAGTGGTACCTATTGATCTACTCACATTTTGCATGTTTTCGAACTGCTAGGTTGGCAGGAGCTGGAGCTAACAGTTGGGAGCTCACCCTGCTTCCTGGATTCGAACTGCCGACTCGAGCTAGCGTCTCAGAAAAAAAAGAAATGGCAACCTTAATTCATCACTAAGATTATAGAATATATAAGAATTCAACTGAAGAACTAAGAACTCTGGCTATTCGTTGCCATTTCTTCCACATTCAGATATTTTTAAACTACAGTAGAGTCTCTCTTATCCAACATAAACAGGCCAGCAGAATGTTGGATAAGCGAAAATGTTGGATAATAAGGAGGGATTAAGGAAAAGCCTATTAAATGTCAAATTACATTATGATTTTACAAACTGAGCACCAAAACATCATGTTTTACAACGAATCGACAGAAAAAAGCAGTTCAATACACGGTAACGTTATGTAGTAATTACTGTATTTATGAATTTAGCACCAAGACATCGCAATGTATTGAAAACATTGACTATAAAAACATTGACTACTGAAAGGCAGACTGCGTTGGATAATCCAGAACATTGGCTAAGCGAATGTTGGATAAGTGAGACTCTCCTGTATAAGTATATTTCATTGAACAGGATTTTTTGGGGTAAATTTGGGGAAATCCTTACCAAAAGTGTACAGAAGCAACATTAACATCCTTCTATAATCTTGAAAAACAGGGGTTTTCTCTGCTGTAATTTAGGGTTCATGTACACCAAAGGCAGAATTTAATTTTAACAGCTATAGCTGAATGCTATGGAATAATGGGAGCTGTGACTGTACAGTTCTCTGCCAAAAATAGTGCTGGAGCCTCATTAAACTAAAACTCCTGTGATCCCATAACATTCATCCATAACAGTTACAGTAGTGTCAAAGAGCATTAATAGTAGTGTAGATGCACTCTGTGACTTCCCTAATGGACATGGTTTCTTGACTAGATCCCACGATAATATCCAATATTCCTTTTAAAAAGTCTAACTAAAGGCTTGATATTAAGGTAAATTTGGGGGAAAAATGCATTATGATCCAAATTTGATTTTCTTCTTCAGGAAAAAGAATATTGTAAAAGCAAAAGAAAGAAAAATCTAGATATACGTATATGTTTGCTTTGGAATATATTTACAAGAGCTTAGAATTAAAACAACATGAGGTCTCTTGCAAATGTGTGAAAGGGTCATATTTAGCAAATATGCATCTTGTAAAAGCAGACAGCATGTTTTAAACAAAAAATGATAATACTGACCTGGTGGTATTTTCAAATTTTCAAATTATGCATAAGATGTGCATTACATTAAGAACTTCATTAAGAGGAAAGGAAAACAACTAGGTAACCGTATATAGCATTCAAGAATCTGAGGAATTTTCTACGCATCTCTGCTAAATAAACATAATCTGCCCCCTAAAATGATCTTTGGTGAATTATTGTTGCACAATATTATATATGTAACTTATTAAGACTGCAATTAATGACTATTAAGGCAGAGAAGCATTGAAATCTGGAACACATATAAACAAATGCTGTAGCAGATGGTTGAAATTAACGAAACATGATCTACTGCTGAACCCGTTACTTAATTAGATTATTACATCAAAACAGTTAAACTGAATTTGTCAGGTTGTCGGGCATGAGTGAGGGATCCGGAGAATGTTTGAAATAATGCAACCACTTATTTGCACTGAAAAATTAGCAGTTGAGAAACTGGAGAAAAATACACAGTTCTTTTATAAATTTGAAAGAAAATCACATAATAGGGCAGATTTAAATATCTGTTGCAGAACAAGAACCAAAGGATAAAATGTGTAGGGTTTCAGCTAACTGCTAGAGTTGTTAATAGTAGAACAGATTGCTTTGAGAATACAGTGTGATTCCCATATATTTCTGGACTTTGCATAGATACATGAAATTGTGGATAATAGTGAATCCTTCTGAAGGGCTTCTGAAACAAGAATCAAGAATACCATAGAGTTACACTGGAGGACCTAGGAAATGCCTAAAGAGGAACTATTTGGTTGGGCATGGATGCATGAAATTGTGATACAGGGGCTGTATTTCACATAAGAAAATACTGCATCTGAAGAAGTGAATTTTATATCCATGAAAGCTCATGCTTAAAAAGCTCATGCTAAAAAACCCCAGTTCCTCCCACTTTTCTTTTTTCCTTGTTTACTGTGTTATTTTTGCAATGAAATAAGAAACCCCATACTCTGGTCTAATCAGATGAGGCGTTACTATATCCCTTTCATTCCCTGTTTATGATGTAACAGGTCACAAAATAGTTAGCCAAACACTTGGTGTCTTTTTACAAGATCTATACCAGTTTTCTGCTTATTTTGGGCATTCTAGGTATTACAGTCAGTCCTCCACATTTGCTGGGGTTAGGGGCACAGAACCCATGAAAGTGAAAGTGAAAAACTGTGAATAAAAAACATAACCCAGACCCCCAAAAGATAAATTCCACAGTCCTCTATAGAAATGAATTAAGGAGCCCACATTGACTATATTTCTAGTTCAAACTATTTTTGATTAACCCCCCCTCCCCCCAAATGTTGTGGAGGCATCGTACATACATCAGACCCCAGAGGATGACTACACATTTGTTAGCATAACTTCCTCACAATACCCAGGGAAAGCACATAGAACATAAAATGGTTTTAAGAAAGAACAGCTGGGTCTCTTCCTGTTTTTCCTGATATGATTTATTTCTGGGAATGTTTCCTCATCTCTGTTGCCAAATCGGACTCCCCTCCTTGGGGTGTCCATTAAAATAACCAACTTCCTGAGCACCCATTTGTTTACCTGACTGACGCCAATTGTATTGATCAGAGCAGCGATATCAAAACGCATTTCAGCCCATTATCTCTTGCACAACCAGATTCCTTTCCATTCGCACTCCACTCCTTGGCAGATCAATAAATGGGCACAAGCTTTGTCGAAAGATTTGAATGGAAATTGTTGGAAATGTGGCAAACTCGAAGGAACCTTTCACCACCTCTGGTGGAACTGTGATAAGGCTAAACTCTACTGGAAAGAGATACATGAGATCAGTCAGAGAATTCTGAAAACAAAAATCCCTCTAAAACCAGAATTCTTCCTACTCGGTTTAACAAACACCGATTGGAGTATGAATACAGACAAGCTTTTTACCTACATCATTACTGCCGCGAGAATCGTATACGCTAGAATGTGGAGACAGAAAGTGACACCAACAAAGGACCAATGGCTGGAGAAGATGCTGGACATCATGAACATGGACGAACTGACCTCACAGATTGCAACAATGCCATTAAAGAATAGAAAAAAGACCGACTGGACTTTATTTAAAGAATGGATGAAAGAAAGCAAGATTAAGCTGCTTATCTGAATTCGACATACAACAAATCTGGAGACACAATAGGATATAGTAAAGAGAAGCATGATGGACTTTTTTCTGTTCGCTGAATTTATCCCCTTATACTCTTCTGCATTTTTGGGGTTTTTTTTCATGCACCACTCCCACCTTAATGAAGAAAGGAAGCTCAACATTTTTTTTTAAATTTACTTTTCTTTTCTCTCAATTTTTTTTTCCTTCTCTCCTTCTTCTTTTTCCCTTCCCTTTTCCCCCCCAGTTTTTATCATATTGCTCCTCCTATCCCATTTGGAGGGTCCCCCCCCCCCTCCCCCCCTCCATCCCTAGGAAAATCCTTCAATAAAACTTATTGGCAAAAAAATAAAAATAAAATAAATGGGCACAAGCCTTCAAAATAATCAAATGAGAGTTTGTTAAATTTACCACCAGAACCTTAGCCAACCAATTCTGACAACAGACGGGATCCCAAACCAACTAGGGAGCGTGTCCTAGCTAGCACCAGTATGGACCAATCAAGTGCTAACACAGCAAGGTCTTCTATCAATGTTCTAAGATTATCTTCCATTGGAAGCTGACCATCAGATTTCACCAGAAGACCTAGCAATTCATGGGAAAATATTTTAATCTAATCTGTGAGTCATCAAATCTGCAAAAATGTGGAGGGTCAACTGTAGCTTGACCCATAGATCCTTAATTAAGTGAGATCCAAAATATTTGAAAGATTGAGCTAAAGGGACATCTCTGTACCCCTGCCTTCTGAGATGATGCAAGAAGGATGGGCATGTTTACCTGATTCTTACCTTGATATTTAGCAGGCTTTTGAAGACTCCTTTGTTCTTTCATGTTTCATCCTTAAAGATATGGTGATGGTAGGTGTGCTGCTATTTCTGTTATTGATTCTGGTTTGTAAATATTTAATATTTCACTTATGGCTTTGTGAATTTTTGATATATTGTAAGTGGCTTTGAACAATAAGATTGCAAAGTGAGGCTCAAATAAATATGGTGTGATGCGGAAAGGGCAATAGAGTCCTTGGAGTATATGAATCCCATAAGATATAGATGAGTTGAGATTCTTTCACTCAGTAAGAAACATTGGGTATGGATCCAGATTCCAATAGTCATACTTTAGTCCGATTGAAATTTGAAGTTATGACTAACTTGTTCCACTTTAAGTCCCATTGTTTGGGTTTCTTCAGGAACACAGCAATTGTGGTTTCCTGCATGGTGGAGGATTGGGCTAGATGGCCTTTGTGGCTCTTTCAAAATCTAAGATTCTATAATAATATAATTCTATATACAGTCAGCTTGCCGAATTGGGGGTTCATTTCCAGAACTCTCTGCAAACATGAAAAAAGTAGATGATTAAATTGTGACAATACACACTTCAGTGTGTGCCTATTCAAGTGGCCTCATTTCATAATATGAGACATGATGACACATGGTTGAAAATCATAGAACCATGGATCCACTGTAGTCTACACTGTGACTAATCGAGCTTTGAAACTGTTTTCTGGTACAGATAAGGTTTAAAATATTTGTGTCTATTCTTGTTAAGAAGCCTATTTTGCAGAATGCGAGAATGAGGTTTTGCCAACAGAACTCAAAAAAGTTACAAAATGGCAATAAAAACATTCATGCTAAAGTCTTGAACGTGTGACTTCAAAAATTGATGGGAGAGCTCCAGCAGTATGATATTCCTCCCCCAATATGTTCTTTGCAAATATTATCCATATAGCTCATATTAGTTTCCAATGAAAATCTGCCCTGAAAGGAATACTCTCTGACCCCAGTTTAGCCATTCTTCCCTCTCCAAGCAACATTGTGTCATCACTGAACGCGAATAAGACAATGGATTGCTTCCAGGAATGGTTAAGGAGGCTTTCGCTTTGTTTAGTCATTTTACTGATGTGTTTTCTATCTTGCCTTTCCCTCATGACTGGTATTCAAGAAGTTTACAATTAAACAATACCAATTATGTGAAACATTTCAACATCCATTTACCTTTCAATTTCACTTGAACCAGGAAGCCATTCAAATAGAAGATATCTCCAAAGCAAGGAGGCTACTCCCTGTGCAAAGGGTCATCGCATCACTTGTAAAAAAATTACAGAAATGGAAAAACCTAAAAAAGCCAGCACCTATTAGAGAAGACAATACTGGATGTGTTGGATGTATTGTCTGACTAGGTATAAATACACTTCTTGTGTGCTTACTACAAGGCATAAAACAAGAATTTACATCCAGAATAACTCAGCAGTGACAGACTTTCTTGAGTTCACATTGTAAAGCACAACAACAAATCCATGGAGCTTGATGGCAGAGGATTTGTCTTGTACACAGAAGTTTAAGGTTCAATCCCTATTTTCTGATATTGTTAGAAAAGAAATCTACTTGCGAAATCCTACAGAATTGCTATGAGTCAGAGTGGTAAGAATGGGCCCGATAGCTCAAACTATAGTGTCTGGCTTTACTCGGGGGCTATCTGTATACCTTCTGTTAAGATCAAGACTCTTAACACACAGAAGCACTTTAGGCAAGGTGAGAAGATTACCAGAATGAGTTTACTGAAAACAAGATGAATAAAGGGTTCACTTCACCGGGACTATTATAAGATAGCTTATGACAATGCATTACAAAAGGAGATTTTGCTGGTTGCAGTCATCTCTCTGGAGTACTTGAAAGTCTTGCCTCTAATGTAATGCAATGGTTTACAAGCTGGTGCTCATGAGCTTTCTCGGTCTTCTTTCTTGTGAAGCTTAAGCTGGTCAAAAGCTTCTGTTGTCTCTGGGACTGGTGGTATATGAATACTGGCTGAATGCAGGTGCTAAGGATGCCTGTTTTGGATTGCTTGGGCCTAGGATGACCAGAGAATGTAGCTCTGCAGCAGAAAGAGGAGGAGTCTAATGTCGCACCTCAGGGTAGCTTCACCTTCCTATATACACAAAACTGCACACAGGTTGAAGTATTTTTAGTTTGTTATAAAATAGAAGATAAAAGGTTCTTTAAAAGCAAAAGTTAAGTTCTAAAAAATTGTTACAAAACAAAGTCATAGAGAACAAATCCAGAAATCACGAGGAGTAAACAAGGTCCCAATAGAGCATGACAAAGTCCCAAGACCATGAACACAGAAGCTGCAAGGTAATCCAGGAAAACGAGAGCTTTCTTCTTGGTTAAATGAAAGTTGCTTTGACAAAGGTTTGTCTCCAAACACATTGCTTTAATACCCTTTGCAAAGCATGAAAGCATTTCTCTGGCCTCTAACCTCCCTCTTGTTTGCAATTCTCACACTCCTCCGAACCCTGAATTCCAAACTGTCAGCTCGATCTAAGGAACCTGTTTAGTCAAGGTCAGCCTGCTCGTTAGTTTGCTGAGCCTCATTATCATACTGAGAACTGTCCTCCTTTCCCAAGTCCATTTGCACCTGGCTAGTTTCAGTATCAACAACATCATTCCTTGCTGTGGGAAAATGAACTTGCACTCCCTGTCCCTGTTGTCCATCTTCTACAACAGGGACATTTGTGAACCTGAATCCCATCATCCTCATCAGAGTCAATCTGAGGTTCCAGCTGAGTCACAACATCTAGCAAAAGAGCTCTGTACAGGCAGATGGAATAGACCAACTATTGCTGGCCTCTAGGGTTTTTTTTTTATATGCTCCACCCAATACTAATACAAAGGGAGGTAACTACACTATTGGGAAAACCTATAAACAGGGGGAACTAAACAAAGGAGAGAAAAGGCAGAGCCAAGACTTCATAATAATAATAATAATAATAATAATAATAATAATAATAATAATAATAATAATAACAACAACAACAACAACAACAAAAACAACAACAACGATTGGATTGGTTCCCAAACGGAAAACTGATCACAACTGCCCACACTCTCATATTGCATTCCCCAGGCTCAGGTTGCTCAGAGACCTGGAATAGCAGTCCCTTTCCTCCTTGCTTTGGTGTTGCAGCAGTCTCTAGCCATGATCTAGGGCAGTGATGGCAAACCTATGACATGCGTGTCAGCACTGACACGTCTAGCCAATTTTGCTGACACGCGGTGGTCACCTCTTGGGTTGTTAAGTGTTTTGTGGCCAAACTTGGTGCCATTTCATCCAGTTGTTTTTTTGTTTACTCCGTCCTACAAATGAACAGTACATTTATATATATATATATATTTATATATATATATACACACATTATTATTATATCCTATTATTATATTATCCTATTAATATATTTTATATCATTATATTATATTATATTTTTATATTTTATTATTATTATATCATTCATTCTATTATTATTCTATTATTGTAGTATATTATCATATTATTACTATTATATTATATTATATTATTCATTATTCATGACTATATTGAAACTAGAATAGAGAGAAATCAGTGTGGAAACTTTGCGAAGCTTAAACTGCAAGAAGTACCATAGATTGTTGTACATGGAAATAACAGTAGTAAATAGTTTTTGATTTATTAAATACAGTTATATATTACACTTATACATTTTTGTTATTTAAACTATACTTATTGCGAAATTATGGTGTTTTTTTTCTCAAAGTGACACACCACCCAAGTCATGCTAGGTTTTTGGCGAATTTTGACACACCAAGTGCAAAAGCTTGCCAATCACTGATCTAGGGCCTCTCTGTTCCCCATTGCTTGCCCTGACATCAGCTGGGGTGAAGGAAGCACTTTGAAGGGACAAGTGAGAGGAGGGGGTGGGGACTCCCTCTTGCCTTTGCAGTGACCAGGAGAGTCCCTGGGGTGACATCTATCAGGGCTGATCCAGCACCCAGCTTGCCAGATTGGCCCCAAAATGTCAGTTTAGATGTGCCCTTGGAGTACAATGCACTTGCACGGAGTATAATATTCAACCTTTGGGTATACATACACAGGATTTGTAATTGCAGTTGTGGTCTGAGCAAAACTGGGTTCAAGATATTTGTGATATTTGTATGCAGCTATTGTTTATGCTAGTCGTAACTGGCATAAAGTGTAATTATCAATTTTTGCAGCATCCTTTCTCCAAAGCTGATCTCCAAGATGTAGTGGTTGTGAGAAGTTCATGTTAAAGCAGAAAACTTTGCATCAGCGTGCCATGCAATTTTTGTAGTCAGTGGCGCTCTTTTGATCTTGGCATAATAATTTTATTTTATTTTTATTATCCCCCCTTTATTATTGTTTTTAAAAGCCAACTTTGAAGATAGGGAGAGATATTTCTGCACATGTAAAAAATGCACCATTCATTCACCACAAGGTGGGGCTTTTGCTCTCTTTTTTTCCAGAAGAAACAGAAATGTGCCCCTGGAAAAGCAAGCAAAAGGCAGCTAATTTTAGAAGTATGCTTACGCTTTAAGGCACTTGCAAAGTCCCATTCTGCCTGTTTCTCGGAATAACATTTCTTGGATTAAAAAATTGATATAGACTTAGGAAGTTTGAAAAAGGTTTATTCGGAGTTTATTCCATCGGTAAAGGTAAAGGTTTTCCCCTGAAATTAAGTCTAGTCGTGTCTGACTTTGGGGTTTGGTGCTTATCTCTATTTCTAAGCCAAAGAGCCGGAGTTTCCATAGACACCTCCAAGGTCATGAGGCCGGCATGACTGCATGGAGCGCCGTTACCTTCCTGCCAGAGCGGTACCTATTAATCTACTCACATTTGCATGTTTCGAACTGCTAGATTGACAGAAGCTCACCCCACTCTCCGGATTTGAACTGCCAACTTTTCGGTCAGCAAGTTCAGCAGCTCAGCAGTTTAACCCGCTGCGCCACAAATTGAGTTTTAATATGAAATATACCGTATATACTCGACTATAAGCCGACCCGAATATAAGCCGAGGCACCTAATTTTACCACAAAAAAATTGGAAAACATTGACTCAAGTATAAGCCGAGAGTGGTAAATTTCAGAAATAAAAACAGATACCAATAAAATTACATTAATTGAGGCATCAGTAGGTTAAATGCTTTTGAATATTTACATAAAGCTCAGATTTAAGATAAGATTGTCCAACTCTGAATAAATCATTATTCTCATCTTCTTCAATGTAATGTATCCTTTTAATAATAATAGAGTAAAATAATACATGTAAGAAGAAGAAGAAGAAGAAGAAGAAGAAGAAGCTGATCAGAAAAAGATGAGCCAAAATGCAGACTGTGCACGGAAGCTGACGAAACCATTGCTTATATCCTCAGCTGCTGTAAGAAAATCGCACAGACAGACTACAAACAGAGGCACAACTATGTGGCCCAAATGATTCATTGGAACTTATGCCTCAAGTACCACTTCCCAGCAGTAAAGAAGTGTTCGACTTGTGATTTTGTGATACGAAATCCAGCATATCTATCTTGTTTGCTGTGTCATAATAAAATAATAATAATAACAATAATAACAATAATCCCCCCCGCCGGTGCCACCTTGACGTAGGGGGGGGGGTGCTTAGCTGCTCCAATGATGACTGAGGGCTGTGCTGGCGGTAGTGTAACTACCGGCAGGTCCAACCAAGCCAGAGAGGCCTCAGCTGAGGAGCACAACCAAGAGCACCTAACCCATTAGCATTATGGAGAATCAAACCCAAACGAAGTCTATACTGGCTCGGTCGTCGCCCAGGATAAAAAGGACCGCGGTGGATGCTGCTGATTCTGGACATCCATTGACAAGTGGGTTACAGAATCATCAAAACCCAAATGAACAGTCACAGAAGCGGCAGAAATACACAATGCCAGAAAACCGCACAATTATGAAATGCTACTACAAATCTGAACCTCAAAGGCGTGGCTACCAAAAAAGGATGCATCAGCTATGGAAACAAGAGTACCCTGACTCACAGATAACAGAACCCCGACTGGCTAACCAACGAAGATTCATAATCAGAAACAAAGTGTTCAGTGAAGTTGAACTCGAAGAAATCCAGAAAATTTGCAAAGTAGATTACCATCAGACCACAGCACAGACAGCAGCAGAGACTCCAGCAACACTTGGAATGGTGGAACAGATTGAACCAGAAGAAAGTGTGGCGCTTTTGCAAGAATTTGAAGAACCAGCACTTGAAACATCTGCTGAACCACCAGGAACCTTGGCAGCAAGACAACAAGAGCTCAAGGATAAGATCATGGCTCATGCTGCAGCAAATGCAATAAGAAAGCGGCTCCCAACTCTAAAAACAGTGCCCAAGAGACACCTGGCGCCTCTCATGAAAGATGTGAATGCAGCACTCTCCACTGTCCAAATAACATCAATTGAACAAACAAACCAGTTTGCCTACAGTGCAGCAGTGATAGTAACAGAAGAACTTGGGCTCCTACAACCAAGGCAGCCCCAAAGAAAATCGACTGGAAAACCAAAGTGGAAGGTCAGGCTAGAGTTGAAAATCAAGAAACTTAGATCAGATGCAAGTAACCTGAAAAATATGAAAGAGAGGAAACTGAAGAATGACAAAATCAAGCAATACCTGATCCGAAAGTACTGGCTGAACACCAGAAAAATTGAAGAAGCTTTGGAAATCGTGAAAGAACAAATTACAGCAACAGCCAGAAAAATTGAAAGGTATGAAGCCAGAATCATCCAGTACAGACAAAATCAACTGTTTCAATCAGACCAAAGACGGTTCTACCAGAGCCTGAACCAAACAACAGACACAGTAACCATAAAGCCAGAGAAAACTGCAACAACAAAGTTCTGGAAAGAACTTTGGGAAAATAATAAAAACTACAACAAAAACGCTGGGTGGATAAAGGAGTTTGAAGGAAAATTCTCACAGAACAAAATGGAACTGATGGAAATAACAACTGAAATGATCGGCAAACGAGTGCAAAAAGTCAAGAACTGGACATTGCCTGGTAGTGATCAACTTCATGGATTTTGGCTCAAACATCTGATTAGTTTACATGGAAAAATGGCCCAACAATTCAATGAGATGCTGCAGAAAGGAAGTATCAGTGAATGGCTAACAACTGGAAGAACATACCTGATACAAAAGGATCCAGCAAAAGGAGCAGCACCAGGAAACTACAGGCCAATAACATGTCTGCCCACTATGTTTAAACTACTGACTGGCATCATAGCTGACAGAATTCAAGACTATCTTGAAGAAAAAAACATCTTGCCAGATGAACAAAAAGGTAACAAACGGAAAAGCAGGGGCACAAAAGACCAGTTATTGATTGACAAAATGATTCTGGAGAACTGTAAGAGCCGAAAAGCTAATCTTCACATGACGTGGATTGACTACAAAAAGGCCTTTGACTCACTCCCACACAGCTGGATCATCAAGTGCCTGGACGCCATCAGGATTTGTAAAACTGTTGGCACCTTCATTGAAAACATGATGGAGCACTGGAAAACTGAACTGTTTGTTGGAAATGAAAGCTATGGACTTGTCAACATCAGGAGAGGAATTTTCCAGGGAGATTCATTGTCCCCTCTGCTTTTCATTATCGCCATGATCCCTCTGTCAACAATCTTACAAAAAACAAATCTCGGCTATCAAACATCTAAGAATTCTCACAAAATTTCACATTTGATGTACATGGATGATCTGAAGCTATATGGGAAAACGGAAACTGAAATTCAGTCTCTGACCAACACTGTCCGAATTTTTAGCACTGATATCAACATGGAGTTTGGTTTGGACAAATGTTCGACAGTGGCATTGAAGAAGGGAAAAATCATTGAAAGTGAGGGCATAAATATGCCCAATGGCCAAACAATAAAGTGTCACCAGCCAGAGGCCTATAAATATCTGGGCATACTACAGCTGGACAACATCAAGCATGAACATGTGAAAACTGTGGTCAGCAAAGAATACACACAAAGGGTCAGAAAAATTCTCAAAAGCAAGCTCAATGGAGGCAACACCATCAAGGCCATAAACACCTGGGCCATACCTGTCATAAGATATACTGCTGGCATTATAAATTGGACACAGCTGGAACTGGACAATTTGGACAGAAAAACAAGAAAACTCATGACCATTCATCATTCCCTGCACCCTCGCAGTGATGTTGACCGGCTATATCTGCCTAGAAGATCAGGGGTCAGAGGATCTTACAAGTAAAACAAGCAGTCAAAGAAGAAGAACATGCCCTGGCAGAATATGTCAAGCAAAGTGAAGAACCTGCTTTGATTGAAGTCAAAAATCAGAAACTCCTCAAAACACAGCAGACAAAAAACCAGTACAAGAAAACCGCACTACAAACTAGAGCTGACAGCTGGCACAACAAAACACTGCATGGAAAGTTCCTTGACAAAATTGAAGGAAAAGCTGATAAGGAGAAGACCTGGCTCTGGCTCACGAATGGGACCCTGAAGAAGGAGACAGAAGGCCTGATCCTTGCAGCCCAGGAGCAAGCCATCAGAACAAATGCAATTAAGGCCAAGATTGAAAAATCAGCTGATGACCCAAAATGCAGACTGTGCAAGGAAGCTGACGAAACCATTGATCATATCCTCAGCTGCTGTAAGAAAATCGCACAGACAGACTACAAACAGAAGCACAACTATGTGGCCCAAATGATTCATTGGAACTTATGCCTCAAGTACCACCTCCCTGCAGCAAAGAACTGGTGGGATCACAAACCTGCAAAAGTCTTGGAAAATGAGCACGCAAAGATACTGTGGGACTTCCGAATCCAGACTGACAAAGTTCTGGAACACAACACACCAGACATCACAGTTGTGGAAAAGAACAAGGTTTGGATCATTAATGTTGCCATCCCAGGTGACAGTCGCATAGATGAAAAACAACAGGAAAAATTCAGCCGCTATCAGGACCTCAAGATTGAACTTCAAAGACTCTGGCAGAAACCAGTGCAGGTGGTCCCGGTGGTGATGGGCACACTGGGTGCCGTGCCAAAAGATCTCAGCCGGCATTTGGAAACAATAGACATTGACAAAATCACCATCTGCCAACTGCAAAAGGCCACCCTACTGGGATCTGCACTTATCATCAGAAAATACATCACACAGTCCTAGACACTTGGGAAGTGTTCGACTTGTGGTTTTGCGAAACGAAATCCAGCATATCTATCTTGTTTGCTGTGCCATACAACGTCGTTGTGTTGATAATAATAAATACAGGAAAATAATACATGTAGTAATAAATAGAGTAAAATAATAACTATAATAATAAGATCAAAGTGGAATAATAAATGTATTAATATTAATAATAAAAAATAGAGTAAAATAAATGTAATAGTAGCGACAATAATGGAGAAAAATAATAAATGTAATAATACCAATAATAATAGAGAAAAATAATAAATGTACCATATATTCCAGAGTATAAGCTGACCCAAATACAAGCCAACCAGGACCCTCACCCGAGTATAAGCCGAGGGGGGCTTTTTCAGTCTTAAAAAAAGGGCTGAAAAACTACGCTTATACTCGAGTATATACAGTAAATGGGCAAGCTTATATATAACTAACAGACACAAGCCTTTCAGTAAAGTGAAAGGCAACATTTAGGCTTGAAATTTGAATTAGGAACAAATTATCAAAATGCATCTAGTATCTGCCAGCATGAACATAGAAGAAAATGAAACATGGAGTATCTGACCCCTTCATTCTAGCAGTGCTATTCCACTATCAGAACTCTTTTCCTTGGTAAAAGCAGAATGGGGTGTTTTGCCTTCCTCCTCCATGTGCTGTCGAAGTTTGTCTGGAGGTTAGAGCATCAACATGTTGTGAAAAGATAATGAAGAGAGCTGATCGGAAGAAAATCAACTCATTTGAAATGTAGTGCTTGAGAAAAGTTCTATTGGGAAGTCTAAATTAGGCTGCCAAAATCAAGAATGCTTAGGAGTAACCGGTAGTAGATTTGTATGTGAAAGGATTTGTCTGTGAGTTCTTAGCATATGGGCAAATCTGTCATACTTGATCTCATCAAAGCTCTAATTTTTCCACCATCAGTTTTGTTCTACTTTGAGTCCATGTTGGATTGCTAGGTTCCCCCCCCCCCCACCCTGCCATATATATGCATTTTTAAATGTTGGATAAGGCATGTCGGCTCATGTCCTTCAACTGTATACAATTTTCCATGCTCGCTTTTCCAAATGTGTGTATTTTGTGGGATGTCAAAACAATATGTAATATATTGGGGCCGGGCTGTGGCGCAGCTGGCTAGTAACCAGCTGCTATAAATCACTACTGACCGAGAGGTCATGAGTTCGAAGCCCGGGTCGGGTTAAGCCTCCGACCAAAAAAAAAAAAGCCCCGGCTTGCTGTTGACCTAGCAGCCCCGAAAGACAGTTGCATCTGTCAAGTAGGGAAAATTTAGGTATACTTTCTGCGGGAGGCTAATTTAACTAATCTACAACACCATAAAACTGCTCACGAGGAAAAGAAGAGGAAGAACAGCCACCAATGGACGGTGAAGCAACAGCTCCCCCTGTGGCCGGAATCGTGAAGCTGGAAAGATGTTAAAAATGCCTCTGTGTCTGTCTAAAACTGAATGTTGTTTGTCTGTTGGCATTGAATGTTTGCCATATATGTGTTCATTGTAATCCGCCCTGAGTCCCCTTCGGGGTGAGAAGGGCGGAATATAAATACTGTAAATAAATAAATAAATAAATATGCTTGAACCCATTAAATCCCTTACTACATCTCTTTCAAGCTCTTGTTCTATTAATGAAAAATGACTTGCTTGGCTCGGCATGCACTTAGGACGTTATCACACGTGCCTCCTAAAATGGGTTCTTTCATGGGTCCTTCTGCTGAGATGGGACCCATGTCTGCCTAGCCCTACTTCTTCCTACACAAATCCTTTGTGAAGGAAAGCCCTTCATACATGCTTCTTTTGAAGAAATCTATATATATAAAAGGGTAATGAAATTTCGGCCTAGGACAAAACAACAAAACTACACATCCCAGAAACACTAAACTTGGCAGCACAACCCCTCATCCATGCCTCTACGTTCATACAACAAAAAGAAAAGAAAAATAAAGTCCTAATTAGAGGGAGAGGAATAATTGCTTTTATCCAATTGCTGCCAGTTAGAAGGCTAAGCTCCGCCCACTTGGTCTCCTAGCAACCCACTCAGCCCAGGGGACAGGCAGAGTTAGGTCTCATTTAGGCCTCTTCCACACTGCCTATAAAATACAGATTATCTGATTTGAACTGGATTATATGGCAGTGTAGACTCAAGGCCCTTCAACACAGCTATATAACCCATTTAGAATCTTATATTATCTGCTTTGAACTGGATTATCTTGACCCAACACTGCCATATAATCCACTTCGGTGTGCATTTTATCCAGCTGTGTAGAAGGGGCCTCATACTTCGCCACAGCAATGCGTGGCCGGGCACAGCTAGTCTATATATATAAAAGAGTGATGGCATCACGGCGACCCACAAAACAACAAAACTACAGGCCCGCCAACCTCGAAATTTGACAACACAACCCATCATCCACGGCTCTAGGTTGATATAACAAAAAGAAAAGAAAAATAAAGTCCTAATTAGAGAGAGAGGAATAATTGCTTTTATCCAATTGCTGCCAGTTAGAAGGCTAAGCTCCTCCAACTCGGTCTCTTAGCAACCCAATAAAAAATAATAAAAAACACTAAAAATTAATACAATAAAATACTATAACAACAGAAAATAACTAAAAATAATACAAGAAAATAATAAAATATAATAAATAAAAATATAACTTACAATAAAATTAATAAAAAATTGCAAATACAGTAGAGTCTCACTCATCCAACATAAACGGGCCGGCAGAATGTTGAATAAGCGAATATGTTGGATAATAAGGAGACATTAAGGAAAAGCCTATTAAATATCAAATTAGGTTACGATTTTACAAATGAAGCACCAAAACATCATGTTAGACAACAAATTTGGAGAAAAAGTAGTTCAATATGCAGTAATGCTATGTAGTAATTACGGTATTTATGAATTTAGCACCAAAATATCACGATATATTGAAAACATTGACTACAAAAATGCGTTGGATAATCCAGAACGTTGGATAAGTGTGTCTTGGATAAGTGAGACTCTACTGTAACGTCAAATAAAAATTACACAACAATTTTCAACCAATACCACCACCACTTTGCCACAGCAACGCGTGGCCGGGCACAGCTAGTGTTTTATATAAGAACTGTAACGCTTTGATCATTCCCAGATTCAAAGCCACATACTTCCTGAACTCTTGAATTTTCATAGTTTGCAACTCAGTGGTACAATGGATTAAAACCTTGTGCCAGCAGGACTGCTGACCTGAAGGTTGGGTTGCTGACCTGAAAGTTGCCGGTTCGAATCCGGGGAGAGCGTGGATGAGCTCCCTCTGTCAGCTCCAGCTCCCCATGTGGGGACACGAGAGAACCCTCCAACAAGGATAGTAAAAACACCAAAACATCCGGGCGTTCCCTGGGCAACATCCTTGCAGACAGCCAATTCTCTCACACCAGATGTGACTTGCAGTTTTTCAAGTCGCTCCTGTCACGAAAATAAAAAGATAATCAGTTCAGTGTGTACACATTTAGCTTCAAAAACAAGACTTAATGCATTCAGAGTGTATATTTATCCTAAGTATTTCCTACAATAGATCTGCTGATTTTCTTGCTACTGTTCTGATCTATAAAGGTTGAAAGGTTTACGGAACAATATGAAACATATATACCTGTGAGTCAGTCAGAGAGAGAGGAAAATAAGAGAGAAATAGATTATATAGCTCTAAGTACAGATACAGATATAAACAGCATGTTAAACAGTTTTCCATTCAAGGATGTCAAATAAAAGGAGAATTAATATAAACTAGCAGTGCACAAATGACTAAAGTGTATTGCAATGAAAAATACATTGGCTGATAACTGTGCACTAGTTGATGGTCCAGACAACAGAAAATGCTTTGATTTTATCACTGCTATTAGATATTAAAGAGTAAAATTCATTCAGTATGTTTCTCAGCCATTTGTTGCATGAACATAATTTGCATGCATGCCAGTATTAAAAGATGCATTAAACGGAGTTCCGTAAAAACAGTTCTCCCCCTGCCCCCAGCCCCAATAAAAAAATGAGAAGAGTTGTTCACAAAGGGTATAGACCTGAAACACCATATTTGCGTCAAGGCATAAGGAAAACACTCCTGTGTTTGCTCTCTGGAAGGAAGTATTAGTATGAGAGGATGAAGCAAATTAGTTCTTATCCTCCTCAGATTTGGTTGGCTTCAGAAAGGGATCATGAAGGTCAGTGTTCAAAATGGCATTCTCACTGTGGAAATGTTCTCCCTTGGGAGCCGTGTTGTATTAGGGAAAGGCCTGGTTTCTTTGTCAAGATAAGGCTCTGTGAGCTTGTTGTACACTCCTCATGTATATCACTGTTGATATGGCCGTGTTGTTTCCTCGGGCCCTGATCATTCTTCATCCACGTCTGACTATTCTTTATGTAAGTATTGAAAAGTCTACACTCATGAACTGAATTGATGTGCCTTTTCTGTTTATGCAAGTTGACTATGTTCATGTCTCATGCATTCTCCTCTCATTCAGACTGAGGAGTATCTAAACTAGTCCGAACTACAGTAAAGTCTCACTTGTCCAATCTTCGCTCATCCAACGTTTTGTATTATCCAACGCAGTCTGCCTTTTAGTAATCAATGTTTTTGTAGTCAATGTTTTCAATATATTGCAATGCTTTGGTGCTAAATTTGTAAATACAGTAATTACTTCATAATGTTACTGTGTATTAAATTGCTTTTTCTGTCAATTTGTTATAAAACATGATATTTTGGTGCTTAATTTGTAAAATCAAAACATACTGTATATACTCGAGTATAAGCCTAGTTTTTCAGCTCTTTTTTTAAGACTGAAAAAGCCCCCCTCGGCTTATACTCGGGTGAGAGTCCTGGTTGGCTTATATTTGGGTCAGCTTATACTCGAGAATATATGGTGTGTGTGTGTGTGTGTATGTGTGTGTGTATGTGTGTGTGTATATATATATATATATATATATATATATATATATATATATATATGGTAGAGAAATCAGGCAGGCCCCTACCCTCCTCTCCTTCCAAAGGAGCTTAAAAACCTGGCTCTTCCAAAAGGCCTTTGACACTTAATTTGTTGTTGGACTGATCTATCTGCCCATTTTATAATAGCCCCATACTTGAGGTGTTGCCAATGTTATTTTGCACTGTATTGTCCATTTCAATCGTGAAATACCTTCCCCATTCCGGCACATCCTGTACTGGGTTTTATGAATTAGTCTTCTGTTTTAATATTGTATGCTTCATGTCGATTTTAACAATTGTTATACTGATAATTGAGGTTTTATTGGTATAATTGTTTTATTATCATTGATATTTGATTGTTTTATCGGGCTAGGCCCCATGTAAGCCGCCCCGAGTCCCTTCGGGGAGATGGAGCGGGTTATAAAAATAAAGTTATTATTATTATTATTATTATTATTATTATTATTATTATTATTATGGTACATTTATTATTTTTCTCTATTATTATTGGTATTATTACATTTATTTTACTATATTTTTATTATATTATTATTACATTTATTATTTCACTCTGATCTTATTATTATTATTATTATTATTATTATTATTATTATTGCATTTATTATTTTACTCTATTTATTATTAAGGTAAATGTAAAGGTTTTCCCCTGATGTTAAGTCCAGTCGTGACCAACTCTGGGGGTTGGTGCTCATCTCCATTTCTAAGCTGAAGAGCCGGCGTTGTCCATAGACACCTCCAAGGTCATGTGGTTGGCATGACTGCATGGAGCGCCATTACCTTCCCACCGGAGCGGTACCTATTGATCTACTTACATTTGCATGTTTTCGAACTGCTAGGTTGGCAGGAGCTGGGGCTAACAGCGCACGCTCATTATGCTCCCGGGATTTGAACCTGGGACCTTTCGGTCTGCAAGCTCAGCAGCTCAGCGCTTTAACACATTGCGTCACCACCAGGGGCCCCTATTTATTATTACTTGTATTATTTTCCTGTATTTATTATTATTATTATCATTATTATTATTACATGTATTATTTTACTCTATTATTATTAAAAGGATACATAAGCACATTTATATTGAAGAAAATGAGAATAATGATTTGATCAGAGTTGGACAGTCTTATCTTAAATTTGAGCTTTATGTAAATATTCAAAAACGTTTAACCTACTGAAGCCTCAATTAATGTGATTTTATTGGTATTTATTTTTATTTCTGAAATTTACCACCCTCGGCTTATTCTGGAGTCAATGTTTTCCCATTTTTTTTTTGTGGTAAAATTAGGTGCCTCTGCTTATATTCGGGTCAACTTATACTCGAGTATATACGGTAATTTGATGTTTAATAGACTTTTCTTTAATCCCTCTTTATTATTCAACATTTTCACTTATCCAACGTTCTGCCGGCCTGTTTATGTTGGATAAGCAAGACTCTACTGAATTCCTATTTATCTAAATGTTGGAAAGTTGTTCTTTCCTTTCTAGCATTTTTTCATCACTTTGTGCGAGCATCACCTCCATTTATTAAGTTAGACTTATTTGCTTGCTTCATTCTTTGTGACTTTAACATTATTTATTTATCGTGTCAGAAACTTTATTTATTTATCATGTCCGACGCAAAGCAATGTAATGTATTTAAAAACCCAAACATATTAAAAAATTTGGCATTATACTAAATGTCCCTTGACCAGTAGGTAACCACTTGGAGTGCCTCTGGTGTTGTTGTAAGAAGGTCCTCCATTGCGCATGTGGCAGGACTCAGACTGCATTGTGGCCCCATTTCTCAATGTTGGTTCTGCATCTCGTGGTGCCAGAGCGGTCAATTCAGCATTCTCCAAGTCGCCGCCCAGTCTTCTGTGTGCCCAGGAGGGAGTCTTTCATTTGATATCAGCCATAGCTTGAGGTTCTGGGTTCTAGCCTGCCACTTTTGGACCCTAGCTTGCTGAGGTATTCCTGCAAGTATCTCTGTCAATCTTAGAAAACTATTTCTAGATTTAAGGCGTTGACGTGCTGCCTGATATCCAAACAGGAGATGGGCTGGAGATGTCACTGCCTTGGACCTTTCATTGTTGGTTGCTACTTCCTGGCGGATGTCAGGTGGTGCAATACCGGCTAAACAGTATAATTTCTCCAGTGGTGTGGGGCATAGACATCCCGTGATAACGTGGCATATCTCATTAAGAGCCACATCCACTGTTTTAACATGGTGAGATGTGCTCCACATTGGGCATACACATGTGGGATTTAAGAGAAGCCTCCCCTGGGCAACGTCTTTGTAGACGGCTGATTCTCTCACAACCAGAAGTAACTTGCAACGTGACTCTAACTACACTCCAGTGATTGCCATATCTTTCTACACACCAATACGGTATTATCCGACCATCTACTAAATTTTCATACATGAGTCACATTTGTTCATATGTTTAACTCAGCATGGATAAAAAACAACAACTGGGAAATCACAATAGCTTAGCCATGCATATGATCAGAAAACGTTGCTGTATTTTCAATCCACAAAAATCACTGTTGCTGACTTCAGTATTGAATATGTTATATGAAAATCCCTCCAAAGGTATCCACAACTAAATTACTCTACGGATTTTGTAGTTGTGAATTAAATGGGATCATTTCTGAAGTGGAATCAATGCAAGTAGGTACACTCAGCTGTTCTGTTTTCTGTATTAGCATTCTGTATGAAGAACTACAGTAGAGTCTCACTTATCCAAAACTCGCTTATCCAATGTTCTGGATTATCCAATGCATTTTTGTAGTCAATGTTTTCAATATACAGTAGAGTCTCACTCATCCAACATCCGCTTATCCAACGTTCTGGATTATCCAACGCATTTTTGTAGTCAATGTTTTCAATATATCGTGATATTTTGGTGCTAAATTCGTAAATACAGTAATTACTACATAGCATTACTGCGTATTGAACTACTTTTTCTGCCAAATTTGTTGTCTAACATGATGTTTTGGTGCTTAATTTGTAAAATCATAACTTAATTTGATGTTTAATAGGCTTATCCTTAATCCCTCCTTATTATCCAACATATTCGCTTATCCAACGTTCTGCCGGCCCGTTTATGTTGGATAAGTGAGACTCTACTGTATCATGATATTTTGATGCGAAATTTGTAAATACAGTAATTACTACGTATCATTACTGTGTATTGAACTACGTATTCTGCCAGATTTGTTGTATAACATGATGTTTTGGTGCTTAATTTGTAAAATCATAACCTAATTTGATGTTTAATAGGCTTTGCCTTAATCTCTCCTTATTATCCAACATATTCGCTTATCCAACGTTCTGCTGGCCCGTTTATGTTGGATAAGTGAGACTCTACTGTATATCTGTAGAATTTACAGAAAAGTTTAGCTCTTTCAATTCATTTATGTCTGTGAGGTATAATGATGGGGAAAATGACAGAAGATATCTCTGGGCCTCCCTCCCCATCAATTCAGGAGCAATAATGTCATCTGTTAGAAGAGTGGTTCTCAACCTTCCTAATGCAGTGACCCCTTAATATTGTGGTGACCCCCAACCATAAAATTATTTTAGTTGCTACTTCATAACTGTAATTTTGCTACTGTTGTGAATCATAATGTAAATATCTGATATGCAGAATGTATTTTCATTCACAGGACCAAATTTGGCACAAATACCCGATACACCCAAATTTGAATACTGGTGGGGTTGGGGGGGGGAGTTAATGATTTTGTCATTTGGGAGTTGTAGTTGCTGGGATTTATAGTTCACCTACAATCAAAGAGCATAGGATTTGTCATCTGTTTCCAAAAAGTAAGAGAAGGACAGGCGAAGAAATCCTCAGCCTTCTTTGCCAAAGGGGTTCCTAGGAGCATCCGAAATATGTGTTTTCTGATGGTGTTTAGTGACCCCTCCCCAGGTTGAGAAACGTTGTGTTAGAATGACAGGGAATGACCTCTTCACTCCATGTAAGTGGGCCGGACTGTGGCGCAGGCTGGTGAGTAGCCTGCTGCAATAAATCACTCTGACCATGAGGTCATGAGTTCAAGGCCAGCCCGTGGTGGGGTGAGCACCTGTCAATTAAAAAATAAAAAAATAGCCCCTGCTCTTTGCTGACCTAACAACCCGAAAGATAGTTGCATCTATCAAGTAGGAAATAAGGTACCACTTATAAAGTGGGGAGGCAAATGTAACTAATTTACGACGTTGGAATGAGGAAGTGCCGTCACAGTGGATGATGAAGCAGCTGCTCCCCCCTGTGGCCAGAATCGAACATCCCCTCAGGAGAAGGTTAAATTGCCTCTGCGTCTGTCTCTGTCTCAGTTCTATGTGTATATGGGCATGGAATATTTGCCCTATATGTATATAATGTGATCCGCCCTGAGTCCCCTTCAGGGTGAGAAGGGCGGAATATAAATACTGCAAGCAAATAAATAAATAAATAAATGACAACAAGGCCTTCAGCTTTTGAAGAGATGAAAAAGCATTTCTCCTGTTTTTTCTTTCTCAAGTTATTTTTATATAGTTTATGAAAAAATCAATTTAAACATCAAAGAAACAAAACTTTCACTCATCTGCACTGGGCAAATTCAACATATTCCAAGTCTGGAGAAGTTCAAGGTATGAAAGTCAAGGAACCTGCCAGATGAAAGTGGTGGTACGTAATTCAACATGTTCGAATTTCAATTGAGATTTTTTTTTTTTACCTGACTAGCAGTGTTCCGTCCCCCAGGACGATGGTTTGCCTTACTTATTGGTCGTTTGTTTGTTTTCCCTCCTTTGCAAAAGCCCAGGAAAGGTGGCTTGAAGTCTGCAAGAGCTGGCTGCAGTTTTCTTTGCAATGATTGGTCAAAGAGTACAACATCTTAGGACCGCCCTTTTTACCAGGGTCTAGTCTCCATTTTAGAGTTTCATTCTGGCTATAGTCTTCCAACGTGCTGGAGCTGTGCAAGGCTAACTGGGACAAATCATCCTCAAAACCAGGCCAATCTAAGCCTATCCAAATTAGATAAGTATTGAATTATATTGATCTGGAATAGGAAATCTAGTTATAGGAGCAGGGTTATTCTGTCGCTTCTAGAACTAATCTTTGCTGTAAAGATAGGGAAGGAAAGAGTTTCTCCTTCTAATATAGGCAGCGTGATTAGGGTATAGTGGTTTTATAATCACCTTTGCTTTCTGGAACCAGGGATAGTTCTGTACCTAAAACCTATAGAAATGTGTTTCATTTTCTGCAACTTTAAGATCTGTGCCAGGTTTACAACCTTGTATGAATAAACATCCTTTTTTGAAGTTATCCAGACTCAGTCGTTCAATATCTATAGGACAGCTTATAGGGATTTGCAGTTCGCCCGGATAAAGGACAGCACGTTTCAGTTTTATAGTTTTTTATTGTCCGGCGGACGGCACAGTTTTGAGGCAGATCAGCGGTTTTTCCGCTTGAGCTAGCTTGCACGGCTTATAGTTTTTTATAGTTTAGGAAGTTTAGTTTAGGCCGCGGCTTTTCCGCCTGAGCTCAGTCTGCATACCTAAAGACTCTACCAGCGTCTGAGGCAGTGGAGCCCGCTCTCAGACCTGAAGGAGTCAAATAGTGGGGCTCTATTTCCTTGCTATTTGGCTCGCGTGTGCGCACGTGGCCCAGTGGCTTTCTGGGTTTGCACAGGCTGTGCAGTTCCCAGCAACGTCCAGGGCTCCCTCGGCGGTAGACCTCGAGCCGCGGAGCACCAGCGACAGTTCTTTGGCTGGCTCTGAGGCGTGAAGCCCACCAGAACCAGGCTAGAACCTGGACAGGCCTGGCAACGCTGCTGCGAGTTCGGCCGGAGCACTCGGCCGGCTTCGACCTGCCTCATCGTCCTGCGGTGGTGACCTGCCTCATCGTCCTGCGGTGGTGACCTGCCTCATCGCCTGGCGGTGGTGACCTGCCTCATCGTCCTGCGGTGGTGACCTGCCTCATCGTCCTGCGGTGGTGACCTGCTTCATCGTCTTGCGGTGGTGACCTGTTTCATCGACCTGCGGTGGTGACCTCCCTTCACAGCGGGGAGGAGGCGTCTTTTCTCTCCTCCTTTCCAAAGCCAGCCTCGGTGCTCCTTCGGCGGCAGGCCTCGAGCCGCAGAGCACGAGGTGCTTGAAAATTTGGCGAAGTCGCCATTTTGGCAGTTTACGTCACTCGGGCAAGGGAGGTATCAAGTGGCAAGTTGCTGTCAGTTGGCATTTTGCAGCTTGCCCACTAAAATCTGGCGCCAAAGGTCACAATCTTTGTAAAGTATAGTTACTTAGTGATATATATTGCTATGGTTAAGTGTTGTGCATTGTATTATATATTGCATTTGCTTTTATTGTAAATTTACTTGCTGGTATGTTGTATTTGCTTTTGTTGTAAATTTACTTGCTATTAAGAATACATAATGTCTATGCAATTTCAAGATGATACAGATGGTATACCTCCTTCTGAGGCTGAAAGTAGGAATGAAAGGCCCCAAAGGATAAAGCACCCTTCAGCCAAGATGCTAGCCCATCTAATAGGTGAAAAGGAGCTCCTCCATGTGAGGTTAGGTTCGGCATGGGAGCGAATTGTAACATTGATGGACAGAATTGAGAGCTTGGGTATTACAAGGGTGCCATCCATATTACAGACCGACCTTGAAGAGACCTTCGGTCTCTGGAGGGGTTTGGTGTCTAAGATAGTCCAGGTCCTCGAGCGCATTAACGCCAAGGATTCAGAGTTAGAAATAGTGAGTGTCTTAGCTGACACTAATGAGAAAGAAAATAAGGTGAGGGCAATTCTAGATGCCTTGGAATTTAGTTCTCCATCTGTTAATCTAAGGTCTGAGCCAAAAGGAAATCAGTCTTCCTTATGCAGCCATGAGACCAATCTTTTAAAATCACCTGCTGTGGCACTTAGTCTTAAGTCCAACCGTTCTAGCCAGGTATCTAAGCTAAGGGAGTGTGCAGCATCTAAACATAGCCACTCTAGCAAGTCTTCTGCTGCTGGGAGTGCCATCTCTTCCCTAGCTGCCTTGCACATTAAGGAGGCTGCACATCTGGAGCTAAAGAGCAAGGTAGCAGGGGCGGAGGCTGATGCTAAGGCAGCTGATCTCACCCTTCCCTTTAAAGAAGAAGAGCAACGACTGCAAATAGAACAGGCCCGTAGACAAAGCGAAATGCAAATAGAACAGGCCCGTAGACAAAGCGAAATGCAAATAGAACAGGCCCGTAGACAAAGCGAAATGCAAATGGAACAGGCCCAAAGGCAAGGTGAAATAGAAATGCTTAGAATAAAGATGGATGCCGCAGCAAAAAGGGTAAGGGCTGAGACTTTGGCCAAAGCCCTAATTGAGCCACTCACAGAAGAAAATGTAAGCCAGTTACCAATACAGGATCCTTCTGCCAAAGTGTTTGCGCACCTTGGCAGCATGAACAGCCAGTTTTCGGATGAGGAACAGGAAGACTTCTCTCCTTACCCAGAGCAGGGCCCCAAAGTCACTTTTGAGTTTCCTGCAGAGCAGAGCGTCATAGCGGGGAGCTCACCCTTGCCCGAGCTACCTGTGCCTCCTGCTAAATCCCTAGGTCAGTCAATCAGGGCCTCAAGGCCAAGTGCTAGTTGGCCCTTACAGACAGCTGCACAGGGAGCCACCGATTCGTCAGTGGTCGATGTCATCCCTCCAAGAGGCCAAAGGTTGACGCAAGGTGCACGGTGGGAGTCCACTCCACAACAGCAAACTCCTCAATTGTTCCCTTCAACGCCAGAGTCCCAGCTTGTCTCCATCATCAGAAGCCCCAGAAGAGATCTTAAGGACAAGGGTGTCGAAAAGTTTTCGGACAAGCCTGAGGAATTTCTTCTCTGGAAGGCCACCTTCCAGAGAGCAATCAGAGACTTAAAGTTATTGCCTGAGGAAGAACTGACTCTTCTGGCTGCATGGTTGGGCCCAGCCTCATCCTCACAAGTTAAGAAGATCTACGCAGCCCACGTAGCCGATCCCGACAAAGCCCTGGAAAAGGCCTGGGCCAGGTTGCAGCAGAGGTATGGGGCCAGCACAGAGATTGAAGCATCTCTTATGGACAAGCTCCAAAGGTTCCCAGCTTTGAAACTCAAAGACTTCAAACTCTTGTGGGACCTCAGCGATCTCCTTACGGAATTAGAGTCGGCCAAGGAGAATCCAGAACTGCCCGGTTTGAAGTGCCTCGATCAGCACCTGTCCCAGAGGCAGATCTTGACCAAGCTGCCCTTCACTTTGCAAGAACGCTGGGGACAGGAGGTCTTCAACTACAAGGAGGCCCACTCCCAGGCATACCCTCCATTTTCTCATTTGGTCCAGTTCATCACCAGGGCAGCCAGAGAAAGGAATGATCCGCAGACGGGCCTCCCCACCTTATACCAAGGGACCCATCCAGGGAAGGCATCTGAAGTGGACAAGAAACCACCTAGAGAGGCCAATAGACCTGTCAGCGTAAAGGCAGTCGAAACTCAACACAAGACTGATGAACCCAGGTCGGAGGTAAAAGAGTTGCTTTGCCCTATCCACCAAAAGCCTCACAGCTTGGCCAACTGCAGGGAGTTTAGTAGAAAGTCATACAAAGAAAGGCAACAGCTAGTTCAAAAGCAGGGAATCTGCTTTAGATGCTGTGGAGCAACTCCACACTTTGCGTCCAACTGCAAAGAAAACGTCAAGTGTGAGAAATGCAACAGCCTCAAGCATTGCACCGCAATGCACAACTCCAGTGTCATCTCCCACCCCAAAGGGAACGTTTCACCAAAAGAAAAGTCAGCAGTCGAAGACACCGACAAGCCAGTCGTACCAGAGATGCAGGTGGAGGTTTCAGCAGTCGCCTGTACAGAGCTGTGTTCTGACTCGCACCAGTACAGAGTTTGTCATCCTATCTGCCTAGCGGATGTATATCCAGCCAAGAGCCCTTGGCTTAGAAAGAGACTCTATGTGGCCCTGGATTCACAGAGCGACGCCTCCCTGGCTACTCCAGAGTTCTTCCGCATGTTTGACCTTAAAACCAAGATGGTTGACTACACTATGACTACGTGTGCAGGAAAAAAGAAGTTGCAGGGTCGCATAGCATCTGGCTTTGTTGTCTCCTCTTGCGACCAGAAGAGGCAGTTCAAGTTGCCAGACCTGATTGAGTGTTCCTCCATCCCTCGGAACAAAAAACAAATTGTAACTAGAGAAGTTGTGGAGGCTCATCCACATTTGCGACGATTAAAGAATGCCATACCTGCTTTCCGTCCAGATGTGGACATTGCCCTTCTGCTTGGTGCGGACTGTCCGAACTTGTTCTATGTGAACGACCAAGTTAAGGGACCTCCAGGGGCGCCCATTGCTCAGCTGCTACCACTAGGCTGGACAGTTACAGGCCCAGTGTGCATAAACAAGATGCACCCACCATCGTCGTTGGACTCCAATCAAGCACAGGTGCTTAAAGGTGGACGTCCTACACTTGTGCGCAGTTGCCTAAGTCACATCTCAGTCTACTGCCAAGCAATAACTCCAGAGTATTCCTCCATTTTCAAAGTCTCTGAGAGAGACGAAGCCACAGCGCTCTCGAAAGATGAGCAAAGGTTTTCGGACATTATGAATGCTCAAGTCTCACGAAGTGCAGAGGTGAAAGCCTGCAAATCAACCACAGAAATCAAGATGGGCCAAAGATCTTGCCTGGAACCACACCGTTTTGAACGTTTTTCGGAGTGGCACAGTCTTCTTAGAGCAGTTGCTAGGCTTATACATCGTTTAGCTTGCAAAGATAGTGAGCCTTTACAGGTCCAGGATATGATAAAGGCTAAGAGCGTCATATTCAAGTCAGTACAGAGATCTGCTTTCAAGCAGGAAATAGCTAGGCTAGAGCAAGGGCTCAACATCCCTAATCAAAGTCTTCTAAATGAGTTAAACCCATTTCTAGACAAGGAGGGTATTTTGAGAGTTGGAGGAAGGTTAGCCAAAGCTAAACTCAAGGCGTGCATAAAAAACCCCATCATCATACCCCCTAATAGTCACACTGCATTGCTGCTCGTTCGGCATCACCATGAAAGGATCCATCATCAGGGTAGAACTCTAACTGAGGCAGCCCTTAGAAATGAAGGTCTGTGGGTAGTTAATGCCAAAAGGTTGGTCAACAGTTGTATTTTCAAATGTGTTAAATGCAGGCGCCTTAGGCGAAACTGTCAAAGTCAGTTGATGGCAGAACTACCTCAGGATAGGACTTTGACAGACCCACCCTTTTCCCATGTGGGAATCGATGTGTTTGGTCCTTGGGAGGTTGTCACTAGGAAAACCAGGGGTGGTGTTGTAAATAACAAGAGGTGGGCAGTTTTGTTTACTTGTTTAGTAATACGAGCTGTCCATATAGAAGTCATAGAAGGGATGGACACTTCATCATTTTTAAACGCATTAAAAAGGTTCATAGCCCTCAGAGGGCCAATTAAGTCAATTCGGTCGGACTGTGGCACCAATTTTGTAGGTGCGACCAAAGAACTCAATTGTGTGTCTAAGTTTGGGAGAGACCCAAAGGTTCAGAACTTTACGAATACTGAACAAATTATGTGGACTTTCAATGTTCCTCACGCCTCCCACATGGGTGGTGTTTGGGAGAGGATGATTGGTATTAGTCGCAAAATCCTTAATGCCATGCTTTTGAGTCATAGGTCATTGACGCATGATGTTTTGGTGACACTTATGGCGGAAGTTACCGCAATTATCAACAACCGGCCGCTGGTTCCCCTTACCAGTGACCCTGAGAACTTACAACCACTGACTCCTGCACTTATTTTGACACAAAAGGTGCCAGGATGGAAGGACATCATGTTGCCAGTTCCGGACGGAACTCATCGTGCCCTGTGGAAACAGGTGCAGTCCTTGGCCAACCACTTTTGGAAAAGGTGGAAAGCTGAGTACTTAAGCCAGCTTCAAGCTAGAAGAATCTGGCAAAGCCCACAGGACAACATTGAGGTTAACAACGTTGTGTTGTTAAAGGACAAAGACTTGCCCCGCCATGCATGGCCCATGGGCATTGTATTAAAGACCTTTCCTTGCCCGGATGGTAAGGTCAGGAAAGTTCAATTAAAGACTTGCAACAGAGACAAAGTGTCCATTTTGGACAGACCAATTAGTGACCTCGTGTTGCTTATTGGAGATGTTTAAAGTTCTAGTGTTTGTATTGTCATATGTGCAAAGGTGTTTGTATGTTTTTGAGTGGTAAATTCCCACATCCTGGGAATTTAAGCGGGGAGTGTTCCGTCCCCCAGGACGATGGTTTGCCTTACTTATTGGTCGTTTGTTTGTTTTCCCTCCTTTGCAAAAGCCCAGGAAAGGTGGCTTGAAGTCTGCAAGAGCTGGCTGCAGTTTTCTTTGCAATGATTGGTCAAAGAGTACAACATCTTAGGACCGCCCTTTTTACCAGGGTCTAGTCTCCATTTTAGAGTTTCATTCTGGCTATAGTCTTCCAACGTGCTGGAGCTGTGCAAGGCTAACTGGGACAAATCATCCTCAAAACCAGGCCAATCTAAGCCTATCCAAATTAGATAAGTATTGAATTATATTGATCTGGAATAGGAAATCTAGTTATAGGAGCAGGGTTATTCTGTCGCTTCTAGAACTAATCTTTGCTGTAAAGATAGGGAAGGAAAGAGTTTCTCCTTCTAATATAGGCAGCGTGATTAGGGTATAGTGGTTTTATAATCACCTTTGCTTTCTGGAACCAGGGATAGTTCTGTACCTAAAACCTATAGAAATTTGTTTCATTTTCTGCAACTTTAAGATCTGTGCCAGGTTTACAACCTTGTATGAATAAACATCCTTTTTTGAAGTTATCCAGACTCAGTCGTTCAATATCTATAGGACAGCTTATAGGGATTTGCAGTTCGCCCGGATAAAGGACAGCACGTTTCAGTTTTATAGTTTTTTATTGTCCGGCGGACGGCACAAGCAGAATCATTTTTCCCTTGCTTTCAGATTTTCAACCAAAAAGGGGTCAGTTTATTGTGAAGAAATATGTGGATACTGGCAAATTCTTACCAAAATCTGAACAACCACCATCTAAGTCAGAGCATCATAGGAATAATCATGGAGGGATCAGATACTTTTTTCTTTTCTTTGCTGATGTTCATGCTGGCAATGGTTCACAATAGGTTGAACTGGGAATTAACTACAAAAATATACTTCCATCAATTAGTTTCAGATGTGTTTCTTTTTCTATTTCAGTTTGACACCATCCATTCTATATAAATCTGTGTAAATGGAACACAGCCCAACAAATCTCAGAAAAGTCACATGTTCACCTATTATTTCCATAAACTCCACAGCCTACGGCCAAACGGGCTAAGAAATTCTGGAAGGTTTAGTCCAGAAAGCAGTTTTCCTAGCTTTGATAGGTAATGAAACTTTTCCATGATTTGACAGATAATGTGGAGCTTACCAAGCACTGCAAGCACTACCAATATTAAATATACTGGAAGCACAACACAATTTCAAAACAAAGGAATCCAGAGGCTGGTTGGTGACGGGAGCTGAATGGTCTCCATGCCTAGGAGGCTATTTATCCCCAACCTGTGTACAGTCATAAGTAAACATGAATGAGTTTAGTGGACTTTCCTCCTTGATAACTAATGCCTGGGTTTAGTTATGCCTGGGCCCATAAATATAACCATGCTAGCTCACATTGATTTTTTTGCTTGCTTGTTCAGGAAGTTATATTTTATGGTGGTATTTTTAGCCCACATTTGTTTCTTTGATTGTGAATAATGGGAAGCAATTCATACGGCAGTCCAAAAGAATTCTGAAATTGGTGGCTTGTTATGGAAGGCAGCAGCTAAGGTTGAGGACCGGCCCATCCGATTTGTAGTGCTTTTATTAATTGGTGCATGCAAAGCAACTTTTCACCATCAAGTACAAGATTGTAGCTAACAGGAGGAGAGGCCCTCCATGCCGACAGCATTGTTTTTGACATAGCATTTATATACTATGTGATGAATTGCTTTGACAATGATGGAAAGCATCTGCTTGACGAGATGATGCTTTGGAGTTGATGCTAAAGTGTTGCCTTTGGTTAACTTGAACAGCTCAAGGGAAGTGACTGTTGACAATATAAAAAAAACCTTGTGCCTTTTTTGCTTTATTCAAACCTAGCTGAGGTTGAAATTGACAAGAGTCTTTTCCGATTGGTGACCTACTGAGAACAAGAATAGCTATTCTCCAAGGGAAAGTTATCTAGTAACTAGAGATGTGCACAAAATATTTTCCTTCATTTCCTTTGTACTATCGTTTCGTTTTGATATTCTACACAAAAAGAATGATGTCATTTTCATAGGAAACAAGTTGTGACACGAAAATGAAAGCCGCACAGTCATCGTGCTTGCTTTCGTTTTCCTTTCATTTTACTCCATAACAATAAGCAGGTACTGACAGAGGGTTGCTTTCCCATTACAGCTGATGTGTACTAAATACAAGCCTCACTTGGGGGCTGCGCTGAACTGCAATCAATATTTATAAAATGAACTGACCACTTCTAACTTAAAGTAAACAGCGAAACTACACACCCAAAACCCACGAAACTTGGCCACAAAAAACATGGTTATCCCCGCTGCATTTAGACAACAAAAAACAAGAAAAAGAAAGTCCTAATTAGAGGGAGAGGAATAATTGTTTTTTCCCCATTACTGCCAGTTAGAAGGCTAAGCTTCGCCCACTTTGTCTCCTAGCAACCCACTCAGCCATTTAATGGCGCCCAGGGCTGCTTCAATCAGGCCTCTTCCACACTGCCTATAAAATAAAGATTATGGCAGTGTAGACTCAAGGCCCTTCCACACAGCTATATTACCCATTTATAATCTTATATTATCTGCTTTGAACTGGATTATCTTGAGTCCACACTGCCATATAATTATACAGCTGTGTAGAAGGGGCCTCATATAATCCAGTTCTAAGCAGATAATATAAGATTAGAAATATACAGTAGAGTCTCACTTATCCAACATAACGTTACGATTTGCAAATTAAGCACCAAAACATCATGTTATACAACAAATTTGACAGAAAAAGTAGTTCAATGCGCGGTAATGCTATGTAATAATTACTGCATTTACGAATTTAGCACCAAAACATCACCATGTATTGAAAACATTGACTACAAAAACATTGACTACTAAAAGGCCGACTGCATTGGATAATCCAGAACATTGGATAAGCGAATGTTGGATAAGTGAGACTCTACTGTAATATGAAATAATTACTGTAGTATAATAATACAGAACAATATAATCTCTAAAACCAGGACAGTAAATAAAGAGCAACACTCTGAAAGCAGGGAAATTGGGAATTCCAGAAAGGAAACAATCAGGGCCAGCTAACACTTCCCAACAAAGGATTGTCCCAGGCAGGAAACAAACAGGCTTTGAAGCTGCAAGGCCATTAAATGCTAATCAAGGTGGCTAATTGCAGCTTTCATACCTGCCACACTGAGACTATTAATTGCTATTCAAACTGGCCAACCAAGGATTCCGCAAGGTAGAAAGTGGCCAGGCTTGCAAGCAGCAAGACTATTCAGTGCTATTCAACCTGGCCAAGATTTCCCCTAGATAGAAAACCCCCAATCTCTGAAGCTACGAGGCTACTCCATCCCATTCAACCTGGCCTAGCAAGGATGACCTACGTAGAAAGCAGCCAGGCTTTTAAGCTGCAAGACTATTTAGTGCAGTTCAAGCTGGCCAAACAAGGAAGCCAGGCTACAAAGTGGCTCTTTGATTGAGGGTGCTACTCCAGAAAACTGCCAGGCTTTAAGGCTGCAAGGCTATTCACTGCTATTCCACCTGGCCAACAATTGATTCCCATAAGCCACAGCAACGTGTGGCCGGGCAAAGCTAGTTCCATACAAAAGCACTACACTACTAGTAACCAACAAACTCTTCCACATTGCTCTCCATTGCTACCAGGGAAATTCCTTTGTCCATACCACTATCATTACATAGTTCTTAATACTTTTGAGAAAATCATTTTGTAGGAAGTGATCAGAAGACTTAGTTCCTTTGTTGCATCATTTACATGTGTCCGTATGGAAGGATGGCTGATATTAGTAAGGTTATCATTTGAAAGAGAAAAACATTACACGAATAAGTCTTTCAAATCTGCTTTCTGCCTCTATAACTAGTCTGCTGTTTTTCTTTTTGTTCGCCCAAACTTTCACACCATGGAGTTATAGTGCTATGATCTCACTTTAATTGTCATGACAACATCCTAGGGTTTGGTGTATAGTTTGGTCAGAGGCATCAGAGGAGCTTTCTGGCTAAGAACTCTAAATGACACGCCTAAACTGTAAATCCCAGGATTTCATAGGCTGTTCTCATGGTATTTAAAATGGAATCATAGAGCCTCCACCTTAGCTTCCATCAGCTCCTTAATTAGTTTTTTCCAGGACAGAATTTGTTCAATGATCTCTTTACCGGTGGTGTGCGGGGCTGGCAATTGATGGTGGCTATGTGCACTAAATCCGCTACAGATTGAGCATCCCTTATCTAAAATGCTTGGGACCAAAAGTGTTTTGGATTTCAGTTTTAAAAAAAAGGGAATATATTTAGAGATGGGACCCAATTTTGAACACAAAATTCATTTATATTTCATATACCCCTTTTACACATCGCCTGAAGGAAATGTTGCTAGGGGCTTGCAGGTAATTCAAGCCATGATGTGTTGTTCCCTTCAATAGAGGATAAATGTTATCCTCTGTCACCCCAAACTGAGGCCCATAAGTAGTAACATTATTTTGTCTGCTGGGGCAGAAAAGTCCAAAATAACCTTTCCCTATCAGTAAAATAACTCTTCCATACAGCTGTATAAAATTCACATTGAACTGGACTATAGGGCAGCGTGGAATTAGACAACCCAGTTCAAAGCAGATATTGTGGATTATCAGCCTTGATATTCTGGGCTATATGGCTATGTGGAAAAGCCCTCAATAACAATTTGATGCCATTTCATGTAAATATTTGACACTCTACTGCCTTTAGCAACCATCTCACCTTACCAGACCAAGGTTTCTAGGCTAAGTCTCGGTGCTTTCTAGCCCAAGGGAAGTTTCTGCAGAAAGGCAAACAGCTGTGACATGTGTATCTAGTAACAGCTTCTTTCCTGCTGTTCCAAGTAAAGATCTATGTGATTGCTTTGGATATGCATTGAAACAAGCTCTTATATATTGCCTAATATGTTTTGGAATACAAATGCAATGTAACAGGCTCATTTTTATTCCTATTGCAAATAAATTGAATTATCTTTTAAATGATATGACATCTCTTGTCTTGCTCAAGGGGCCATTTATTTTTAAATCATGACAGATGATGGTGTGACATCATGCTGACATTTGGTGTGAATGAAGTGACTAAAAGATGAAAAAGGATCAGCTATATAACCATGTCTTCCCCCAGTGTGTGGCTGCAATAAATATGGTCCATACAGAGTAGATTTAGGGATTGGGTTTAATGGCTATGTTATCTAGATATAAGATGAGCAAGCGGAACACAAAGAAATCCAGCAGATTACAATAAAGCAGTGGTCAGAGAAATGCACTCAGTCAGCTGAAGGGGCAAAATAAAAGAGCACAAATAAAAAAGTAAACACAGGCAGTCTTAAAAAGTAGAATCAGATGAAAACAGCAAAAGGAAATGTGAGGGAAATTTCACAATTGTTTTGTTATGTCAGCTCCAGTTTATGGAAACCCTATCATAGGGTTTTTCCTAACAAGATTAATTTAAAGGAGTTTTGCCACTGTTTCCTGCTTGGGAATTTTTTCCCCGTATGTCAGGAGCAACTTGAGAATCTGCAAGTCACTTCTGGTGTGAGAGAATTGGCCGTCTGCAAGGACATTGTACAGAAGACACCGGATGTTTTGATGTTTTAACATCCTTGTGGAAGGCTTTTTTCATGCCCCCACATAGGGAGCTGGAGTTGACAGAGGGAGCTCATCCGCGCTGTCTCCAGATTCAAACCAGCAACCTTCAGGTCAGCAACCCAACCTTCAGATCAGCAGTCCTGCCAGCACAAGGGTTTAACCCACTGTGCCACCGGGGGCTTCTTGGGCTGAAAGTATATGACTTGTCCAAGTTCACCCAGTGGGTTTCCAAAATAAGGGGGATTTGAATTCTAGTCTTCCAGAAAATGGTCCACCACTAAAATCACTATACTAGACTGGATCGGCACACTATCATAAGGTTTTCTTGGCAAGATTTATTTGGAGGAATTTTGATATTACCTTCCTCTATCACAGACGTGCCCAATTCCATTCGGTGCATCACTATTACTGTTGTGCTTTTGTATGGAATTGCTGTTTGTTTTGTGTAGTTTCATTTGTGTTGTCTCATTTTGGTATTTGGTTCCCGCTAACGAAAATGGACCACCTATATGACACAAATTTTTGTCTGGCTAATGAAAAACACAAATATTTTCGTGCCATTGGGGGCAATGGGAGGGCTGACAAGACTCATCCCCTCCCCCTTGGTTTTTGGACTAGAGGGGTGAAAATTGCCACACAGGGAGGACATTTAGATCCCTTTTAGCCCACCAACTTTTAAAACGTTTGGATCTTCCCCAGAGTACTATTATTATTAATAATATTACTTTTAACACCCGTTGACACACACATCAGAGAGGCATTTTCCTCTCCCAGGCTCAGCTTAGGTTCGCAGAATAACTAGCTATCTATCTATCTATCTATCTATCTATCTATCTATCTATCTATCTATCTATCTATATATATATATATATATATATATATATCTCCACACACACACACACACACACACACACACACACACACACATCCATTGGTAGACATCAGCTGTAATGAGAAAGCAGCCCTCTGTCAGTACTTGCTTATTGTTACGGGGCAGAAACGAAAGAAAAATGAAAGCAAGCACGATGACTGTGCATCTTTCATTTTCATGTCACCTCTCGTATCCTACGAAAATGTCATCATTCGTTTTGTGTAGACGAACGGTCGCAACGAGACAATAGCACAAAGGAAACGAAGGAAATTTTTTCACGCACATCTCTAATCACTATACCATATTGTCTCATTCACCATATAAAATAAAATAAAAATATTGGCTGTACAAAATGTTTTTAATCCATTTTGAGTCTGGTGTTTAGCTTGAGTATGATAGCTTATTAAATCATTTAAAAACATTCCCCATAATGTTATAATTTATGGGCTTCAGTCTTGTTGTTAATTTCAACTGAAACAGAACTTTGGAATCAATGGGATTTTCCTATGTGTTGACTTATCATTCATCAGTTGGAGACCCCAAAGGCCACCTGTGCAACCCCATTCTGACATGCAAGATCACACAGTTAAAGTACTTTAGACAGATTGCCATTCAGCCTCTGCTAAAAAAAACCTCCAGAGAAGAAGAGCCCATGACAATCCAGTTGAATATTCCACTGTTGCACAGCCCTTGAATCCATTGCTCCATGTTCTAGCCTCTAGAGCAGCAGAAAACAAGTTGCTCTCTCAGCACATCCTTTCACATATTAAACATGATTGCCATATCATCTCATAACCTTCTCTTCTCCAAGCCAGACATACTGATATGTTGCTAAGAAGCCTATATTTGAGCTCATTCACGCTTGGAGCATTTCCAGGTTCATGGGAGTAATTCCTTTGCATGACCGGACCATGCAACTGATTCAACATATGTCAAAAAATCTGATTATACTACAGTTGAGCCTACTAAGTTCATTTCAAAAATCACAAAGGACTTCCCATTTAAAGAAAAGGCATTCATTAAACTCACTTTTTGTCTTTGGCCCTCACATTCCTCATCCTCATTTGATCACTTTCTCAATAAATCCAACAGGTCACCATTAGCCATGAGATTCAATTGGTCCATGATTGTTAAACAAAATCACCTGGATCGCTACAGCAAATGGGTTAGTGGTTTAGGCAGTAAGGCTGCAGATTGTGTAGATACAAAAGAAGGAAAATAACATTGATAAATAACAGCAGTAGGGGAGGGGCATCAGATAGCAAAAAATAAACAGTAATAAAACTAATTCTTGCTGACTTGGGATTCTGTTAAAAGTACTCCTCACACTACTCTCATTGCGGTGTCAACTTTGTCTTTCCTCGGAAGAGATTCCAGTTTCCAGCTCCTTGCCTTGTCTCCTGAATCTGTGCTGAGTTTCCAGTTCCAGGTGAGCCGCGTCGAACCGCGACTCCTGAGTAGACCTTGCCTTGTTACCGTGACTTCCTTGTTCCTGAATCGAGATTGACTCTGCTTTGTTTACCTTGCTTCCTTGACTTTGCTATGGGACTTTTCAAGCGGATTTGCAGTGCTTTGTTTCTGCTATTGCTTCATGGACAAACTTTGATTTCTAAAGGAAGTTATCAGGCTTCATTTGTGGATTACATATTGGACATTGATAAACTCTTTCTGAATTGCAATAGACTATATATTATGGATTATTTCTTACTCTGACTTTTCCACCTTAAATGCGTGTATACACACACACACACACACACACACACACACACTGCTTCAATAAACAGTTTGTGAGTTATATTGGCTCCTGTCTGGTTTTTGGGTGCTCATGCTGTCTTGGGGTGCAACAGCTATTCTTTATATTTTAGAAAATGATAATGTGAGAATATTTGCTTCAGACCTAGGTCAGCTTTACTTACATTCTTAAGCAATCTCTTGTTGTCTGAGTATGACGGCCTTTCAAGTGTAGTGTCTCGGTGGTGGATACGTAGGGGATTATAGAGCCCTGTTCTTGACCCGCATGTTCTTCCACAGTGAGGACATCGGTTTCCAGGTGGAAGGAGGTCCCGGTCAGGGTTGGCTTGATACGCCTTCCTCTTGGCATATTTCTCCCTTGCGCCCTTCATTCCTGTCTCTTTAAATTCCACAGCACTGCTAGTCACAGCTGACCTCCAGCCAGAGCGGTCAAGGGCCAGCTTTTCTCAGTTCTCGGTGTCTAGGTCAGCTTTACACAGATACTATACTGAAGTTTGAAGTTTGCTCGAGGACAGGGTGTCCATAAAATGTACACCTCCCAATGGATGCTGTAATGTGCCTCAAGCCAGGAACAACATGTTAAAAAGCTCACCAGAAAGTCCAAAATAAGTCAGATAACATGCTGCAACTGATCAGAATATATTCCCTGCAGGGCTTGAAACCAGGGTGATTCCAAACAATGGATATGCACATCAGCACATCTTAATGGATTGGTTAAGAAAAAAACATTGCATTTTCTGGTTAGCTGCAAATACTGCAATTCCTGGGTTCAGTTACGATTTGCAATCAGCAGATGATGTGACCAACATCCCAGCCTGGAACCAGTTCCTGGGGTGTTTGTGTAGGCACTGCACAACAAAACTGGTTTGTTTTAATCCACTTCCAAACTGGATTATGATGTCTGTGTAGAACTGCCACTAGTATCTATTTTGTCCAAAAGTATTAAAACCAGGCTAAGGATACTCTTTATTACTAATCACACGGGAAACTAAGGTTGCAATCTTGTGCACTCTTAGGAGTGAGCCTCATTGAATATAGTAGGGTCTACACCTAAATAAATAGGCATAGGACTGTGTTCTAAGTCTGTAGTCCCATTGACAGTTATTTAAAACTTAACTCTACTGCCATCAGCAGGGCAATTTTCAGAGAAGACATGCTTAGGATTGTATTAATGCTATTTTTATACATTCAGGATAGGAAATAATAAATGTTGCTGTACTATGAATAGTGTAAAGTGAAGAGAACTTGCCAACAGATGCTAATGTATAAATGAGGGCAGAGGATATGTGCAATATCATGTTTTATGGAATTTTGCAATTTTCCTTTGCCTGTTCTTATCATACTTGCAGCCACACAGAGCTGAAATTAAATTATTCTTGGTGGAAAAAGCATATCTTGATGGACTGAAAGGCAGAGTGCAAAAATGGAAGTGAACAACAACCACAAGAAAGCAAATGAAGGATGAACGAACAAACGCATCTAAGAGTGATAGGTATTTGCTGACAGGATTATCTGTGATTTTCTTATTTCTCACTTCGTTATCCATAGTAAACAATACTTTTTTATTTTTAAGGTCATTATTTTGTCAGTTGTAAGGATTCCATAGCAGGTGAAGTCTGAAAAATAAAAGGCCAGTTTTCTGAATGCCAAGAGCAAAATTAGGATTGTGTGGATGTTTGTCATATTGAATGTGTAGATTACAATCATACAACACAAATGGATTGAAAAGGGTTCACCTTTGGCATGAAGTTCAAACATGGTGAATACCAAACTATTATTGAGTGATATTATAGCACACATCCATCTCCATCACCACTGAAGAATGGGGTTTCATCAACTCCTCTTTTTATTTCTTCCTAGAAAATCTATTCATCCTAGACTGGCTGTCAAATGTTGTATGGTAGGTGGCTAGTAAACAGATCATGTTAATTTCTAGGTACACCGTCAGCTTAATAACAATAGCTTAAATTTTGCACTTAGTGTATGAACACAGAAAACAGAGTATGAGATTTGGAATATTTAAGTATGTGTGGTGGAAGTCATAAATTGATATGTAGTGTGTTATGTACATATTTTTAAACAAAGCAATAAAGAAGAAACTGATAGACCTATTACCTTATCAGACAAGGCTTTTTCCAATGGCATATATTGGTTGATCCCTAGACGATCTACAGAGCCCACCAGCTCCCATCCGATGACACAGAGGAATAATAATAATAATAATCTAAACTTTATTTATACCCCGCCAGGAACTTCCATCAGGGCTCTGTGGGTCATCTAAAGTGGAGCCAGTATATACTGCCACAGCGGCAACATGGGAAGCTTCCTGTGTCGTGCATAAAGCAATGGAGGGAAGCTGCAATGGGTTTCTCATGCCTCCCGACAACGGTTTTCATATTTGCTACAATAAATAAATGGGTCCTAGAACTCTCCCTATAAGCCAAGATGAGGTTGTCTATTTTGGTCACATTATTCATTCATTTATTTATTTATTTCCAATATTTCTATCCTGTCCTTCTCACCCGAAGGGACTCAGGACAGTGTACAATTGGCAACAATTCAATGCCTACACATCATTAGAACAAACAGCATATAAAATCTATTACAAATAGTTAAATACAGTATAAAATATAAAACATATGGTTAAAATCCGTTCATCCAATATCCTTGTGCTTTATCCATACATCAGTCTGGGTCGTTTTTGTCTTTTATTATGAAAAGAAATGTCTCATTAGAAAATGTGATAATGTTCAGTAAAGTAGAAGGCAATTGGAAACGCCTTTGACAAAGTAGAAGGCAATTGGAAAAGAGGAGGACTGTCTTCCAGATGGGTAGACTCAATCAATAGATTCAAATTACAGGAAAGGATATTCCACTTGAACATTAGGATGAACTTCTTGACCATAAGAACTGTTGAAGAGGGGAACTCCCTGCCTTGGAGTGTGGTGGAAGCTCCTTCTTTGTAGGCTTTTAAGTAGAGGTTGGATGGCTCTTCCAACTCTATGATTTTATGGAAGGTACAGCTCCTAGTCTACAAGACCTGAGAAGAGCTATCAACGAGAGGGTGACTTGAAGGTATCTCATTCATAAGGTTGCTACATATTGTACTATTGGATAAACACAGATGTCTATTCTAAACAATGTAATGAGCTATATAAAACACAATAATGGTTCAAAACATAAGTAGTACACAATATGTATATTAGAGCATCATATACATATTACATTCACAGAATCAATGCTCAGTCCTATGGTATATAACCCAAAAGTATCTAACTCAGTATTATAAATCAAACAAAATGATATAATCTAATCCTTTTAGGACTGCAGAGACTTGTATCATTTTGTTTGATTAATAATACTGAGTTAGATACTTTTGGGTTATATACCATAGGACTGAGCATTGATTCAGTGAATGTAATATGTACAGTAGAGTCTCACTTATCCAAGCTTCTGGATAATCCAAGCCATTTTTGTGGTCAATGTTTTCAATATATCGTGATATTTTGGTGCTAAATTCGTAAATACAGTAATTACAACATAACATTACTGCGTATTGAACTACTTTTTCTGTCAAATTTGTTGTATAACATGATGTTTTGGTGCTTAATTTGTAAAATCATAACCTAATTTGATGTTTAATAGGCTTTTCCTTAATCTCTCCTTATTATCCAAGATATTCGCTTATCCAAGCTTCTGCCGGCCCGTTTAGCTTGGATAAGTGAGACTCTACTGTATATGATGCTCTAATATACATATTGTGTACTACTTATGTTTTGAACCATTATTGTGTTTTATATGCTACATATTGTGGTCAACTTGAACGAACTTTACAAGAATAGCAAAACATTCTATTCTGGACACAAAGGCATTCATTAATGATCAAATGTTCTTGGGCTTGGGTGCCTTCAACATGTCTCTATGCTCAGTTTTTTAAATGACATGGCAAGTTCTGCATTGAGTGGAGATGATCATATGGGAAGCAAGTTCTTAAATCCTGGTCTTCAATTCAGTCCTTTGCCAGACAATTTTGCACCCTGGGCAAGGCTAACTACTTGCTCATACACACATTGCTAATTTCAATTGTCAAAAACGGATGTCTTGTAGAGGAAAAAAAATGACAAGCGCAAAATGTCAAACAGCTAAATTTATTTTAATTTGCAAGAACAAGTAATACAACAATCTCAAGTACAAAAGGCAATGGTTTAGCCCACAAATCAATTAGAATAATTCTAACTTCAGTTCAGGAAGTATTTCCATTAAAGGCTGCTGTCATCAAAGATTGCTATTAAAGCTTCACATATCTTAAATAAGAAGAATAAGGAATATTTTTCTTAGTTGAAAAAAAAATCACATTTCAAAAATAAAAATGTCTACAAAAAGAATGAAGTCTTTTTCAGGACTTTATAATTAATTATATTACAAAACAGTGTTGTGCTATTTATTTAAAAATACAAAATATAACGTGTATGTTGCAATTTTTTACAAAGGTAAAAACAAAACAAAACTATATTAAATCTAATACTCATTGGTCAATACTACATCCCTCTGCAGTCTGTGCCCTAGTTAGTTAGCAATGGCATTATTCAAGTGTATTGTCGAAGGCTTTCATGACAGGGATCATTGGGTTGTTGTGAGTTTTTCAGACGGTATGTCCATGTTCCAGAAGCATCCTCTCCTAATGATTTGCCTAGGCCTCACAGGTAAGAACTTTAACTTGTGGCTGAACATGAACTGGGAACTAATGGAAAGAAAATTGGAATTGTATTAGTGATGTGAATACCAGAGATGAATCTGGTCATTGCAGTGCAGCTTGGGGATATTATTATTATTATTATTATTATTATTATTATTATTATTATTATTTTCTCCTGTGGGTGGGATTCAGGGAGATAGGGCAGGGTACAAATAAGCTATTATTATTATTATTATTATTATTATTATTATTATTATTATTATTATTATTATTATTACACAGCAAACAAGATAGATATGCTGGATTTCGTTTCACAAAATCACAAGTCGAACACTTCCCAAGTGTCTAGGACTGTGTGATGTATTTTCAGATGATGCGTGCAGATCCCAGTAGGGTGGCCTTTTGCAGTTGGCAGATCGTATTATTATTATTATTATTATTATTATTATTATTATTATTATTATTATTATTTCCCTCCCACCACTTGGGGGTGATTTGATTGTGATTTTCCTGCATGGCAAAAGGAGGTTGGACTGGATGGTCCCTGGGATCTTCCACTGAAATACTGTTAAATTTATGTTGGTCAAAAAGTTTGCCCATCCTTCTATATATAAAAATATAATATAATATAGTAAGGGTAAAAGTTTCCCCTGACATTAAGTCCAGTCATGTCTGACTCTGGGGGTTGGTGCTCATCTCCATTTCTAAGCCGAAGAGCCGGCGTTGTCCATAGACATCTCCAAGGTCATGTGGCCGGCATGACTGGGGCTTCACGAGAAACTGTTGCTTCAAAAAGGGCTTCGCGGCTGAAAAAGTTTGAGAACTCCTGGTCCAGAGTAATTCATGTGACAAGGCCTGATGTCCCTACCTATAAAACTACATGGAAACCCATTATGTCAAATACACACTCCAGCTGGAACAATGAAAAAGGCTCAAGGTGCACCACTCTGCAGGATCAACGCAGCTTGACACCACTTTAACTGCTATGGCGAAATGCTACAAAAGCATGGGAGTTGTTTTACAAATTTTAGGCCATCTCTGCCAAATAGTTCGGTGCTTTATCATACTGCAACTCCCAAGGTTCCTTATCATTGAGTCATGGCAATTAAAGTGGTGGCAAACTCCATTAACTCTGCATTGTAGCTTCATCTTCAGACTCCATTGTTTATGCCTATCATAGAAGTACATATGGTTTTATTTCTGCTTTTGAAAATTATTCTGAAATATAATAATCTATTAAGAGTGAAATTCCATACTTGGGTGTTGAAGTGAGTCACGTAAAATGTAGTTGTTTAGGATTAGGTGCATCTCTCTCCTCCTGGGTGAAGAAATATACTCCTGCCAGCTAATCTCAGAGATCTATCACCTAGAGAGATCTGCCAACAGAACTGCTCTGTAAGAGTTTAATGGAGACAAAAATGACACAAACAAGGACAGGAAACAAAGAATAGGGGCTGTCTTAGTAAACAGAGCAGCTGGAACATTGGTAAATATGGTTTAGGACTTACTACACTCAATCAGAAAGCATTACTGTTCTTTCCTGTAATTTGGGACAGTACTATGCAGAAAGCAAGCTAATTGTTTTACTTCAATATATAATGTAAATATTCATGATCCAGACCTTTCCCAGGTTGACATTAAAATGCTGCATTTCTGAGAATGTAGCAGCAGATGTTTCCCCCTAAACCTGTTTCCTCTACCTTCAAAGATATGCAGTCTACATATTAGAAGTTGCCTGTTCCACCTAAGATCAAACCTTTATTTACATGCAGTTGTTATGTAACAAAGGTGTATTATTAGTGTATTATTGTTTTACTGTGCATCATAATCAAACCTTGGCTGGAGTTATTCTGGGGGTTGTAGTTAAAGAAATGAATTCTTATAAGCATTGATTAGATAAGGATTTTTATTATATTGAGTCAATATACAAGTATGGAGCGATATGATTAAAAACTATTATTTTGCTTTTGCTTGCTATAATGACCCATGGCCCTGGCGACAAACTCTGAACTGAACATTACTTGTTGAACAGATTTGCCTAGAAGATCAGAAAACAACCTTGTCTTTTTCAACCAGATTTTTGAAGGTGTTATGTGTTATGCCATTTTGTCAAAACAGCCTTCTGCAAACTGGACCTGGCTTTGCTGGATTAATTTAAATCGAACATTTATCCTTTCTAAATGTCAATGAAGTACTGCCTCACGGAGAAAAGTGGAAAGTCTTATGTGATTTACATTGCTTGATATGTGCCTCCCCTGTTCATCTGCTGTTCATCATGTTAGACCGCTGGAAATGTTGGCTAGAATATTTCTCGTATTATCCAGAAGCTCTTGAACAACAGGCAAAGAAATTTCCATTCACTCAGGCAGCTTTCAGAATGCAATCAAATCCTGTGCTGAAGAGAACTTTAATCATGGCCTGTTTCTTTAATTGTTGTGTTTTTAATTATGTTTTACTTAGCTTCTTTTTATGTCTTGTCTTAATTAAGACTTTGGGTGCATTTACACTGTACAATTAATGCAGTTTGGCACCAATTTAACTGCCAAGGCTGAATACAATGGAATGCCATCCCAGGGACGTAGTTTGGTTAGTCAACAATACTAAAACTGAGAGGAGATCGAGTGTTGGAAGCCTTCTCATTGCTGCCAATGGTCCAAAAAATTTTGTTCTTTCGGATGCAGGATGAAACTCCCATTTGGATAGGCACCCCGTTTTTGGAAGTGGCAAATGAAAACTAAACAGGGTGAAACAAATGAAACAAAACAAAACTGATAGCGATTCCATACAAATGCACAAGACTAGTGTCAGCCTTCATTAGTTCACTAATTTGAGTGAGAAGGGAAGAGAAGAATCTTGTTCTTTCCAAGAAAGTAACTTGGAAAACTGTAACTCCCATGATTCCATAGCATTGAGCCATGGCAGTTAAAGTAGTATCAAACTGGGTTAATTCTACAATGTAGGTGCCCTCTGACCCTTTAAACCCCTAGTTTACAATTTTAGCTATCCTCAAGGCATTGGTTTATAAATGTAATAGCAAGAGCCCGTGTGCTGTAGTGGTTTGAGTGCTGGAATAGGAGTCCAAGAGTCCAGGGTTCAAATCCTGCTCAGCCATGCAAACTTACTAGGGAAACTTGGCATGTCACACTCTCCGCTCCAGAATAATCATCATCATTATCATCATCATCATCATCATCATCATCATCATACTTTATTTATATTCTGCCCTTCTCCCCGTAGGGACTCAGAGCAGATTACAGTGTCAACAGATACAGGCAAACATTCAGTGCCTTGTTACAAGGAGACACAAATACACAGACAAAGGCAAAGGTTTGCTTTTAATTACTCTGATTTTATCTGCTTGGATTTTAATGTATTGTCCATTATTTTATTTTGTGTATCGTTGAAATGTTTTAAGTTTTCGTCAAATATGTTGTGTCGTTGTTTTGGGCTTGTCCCTGTTGTGATCCGCCCCGAGTCCCTTCGGGGAGATGGGGTGGGATATAAAAATAAAGTTTATTATTATTTATTATTAAAGGCTGCTCCTTTTGTTTCTGGCTTTGGAGGTGGTGCTCATCTCTGGCTCTGGGAAAGATAATCTTCTCCATTTTCAATCTGATGTCCCTGCATTGTCACCTCCTGGTCGTGTGACCGGCATGACTGCTTGGAGTGTCTTTATGCCTTTCCTGCTGAAGCGGTACCTATTTATCGACTCACATTGGCATGTTTTTTGAACTGCTAGTAAGGCAATTCTAGCCTTTTTCTGAAGAAATTTTATTTAAAAAACCCCTCATGATAGGTCTGCCTTAGGTTTGCTATAAGCCAGAAATAACATAAAGGCACATAACAACAATATCAACTCAAGAACAAATTTTGTGGAATCTTCAGCTTTGGAACATATTGTATGTTCATCATTCAGGTTCTGGGAGATTTCCCCTTATTTTTTATTGCAAGAGGTGAAAGGCAGAGTCATGTGGCAGACTTCCATAGAATCTAGTAGAACTGGGCTGGGATTATTGATTTCTCTCTTTTTATTCTGGCCTCCCCACTTTATTTATTTATTTATTATTTAAACTTATATGCCGCCACTCCCCTAGGACTCGGGGCGGCTTACAAGGAAGGTTAAAATCTAACAATTTAAAAACATCTTTAAAATATCTTTTAAAAAATAAAGTAGGATTATGATTATGGTGTACAGTACACCAAAATTGGCACTAGAAGAATGGAAAATCCTCTATAAAGTTTGGAGAAGGCAGCCTGAAGGGCTTTGGAAGAGAGGAGAAGTGGGTGATCCTCTTGAGACGTCTTTGATTTACAGTCTTAACTGCTGACTTTTAGGAAATTGATTCAGGTGCTTGGTGTCTGTAGATTCTACACTTCAGAAGTCGTTGCAAATATAGAATGAGTACATTTCACAATGTTTTATTGCTCAGTACTTCCCTTCAAGTGCCTTTCACTCTTCTGGCTTAAGAAACAACGCAAAAACCCGGATCCTGCTACAGCCAGGACCCGTAAATAGGTGTCATGTGAAAAAGGTATCACCCTGTCTGGTTCATGGAAGGGAGAGGAAGAATCCAGATCCACCCACTGAATCAGAAGCAGCCAGAGTGCAAGGTGTCAAGCAGGAGAAACAAGAGGAGGACAGATTGGGAGGCGGAACGTTGAAACAGCCCACACATTCCTCATTTCTGAAGAATGATTCAACTAAAATATGGCAATAACAGAAAGTAAATTAAGCTGCTTCTCATCTTACTTGGAAAAGATAGATATGCTCCTGTTACTCCGAAGACATGAGAGCCAGCAGTGTGAAAATAACTCTATATGTCTCTATTCTGGAGGAAGGCTTACGCATGGAAAATATCTGGCCACTTCCTTTGCAGTTCAGATAGCAGGTGCTGGAATCAATGTTACAGATCCTACAGTGCAGTCCAAGCTGGGCCAGACCCACCACGAGGCAAAGTAGCATAGCCACCACAGACAGTGGAGCAGGGATATCCTGAAAGAGTGGGGAAATGTGACTTATTTACTCTGGTCAGATTCTACTTGGGTTGTTAGAAATTACACAGTTGTGACTGTTTCTTATTTAAAATTCTTGAGTGTCAGCTCACCACAGCCGCTCCTGAATGAACACACGAGACTCTCTGCGGTATCACCAGGAACTTTTACTGTAGGAAACATGAACATCAGAAAAGCCAAGAATGGGAGGCTCCGGCCAACCCTCCTTTATATACCCTCCCCCTCATTTGAACAGTCTCTTCCCGCTCAGTAAAACCCCGCGCAAATTCCCCGCCAAGTCCATCAGCCGTTTCTCCTCCGAGTCCTGGGACGCAGGTGTCTTATCAATGTCAGTGACCCTGAAACTCAGAGCCACATCCAGGCTCTAGTAGCAGGGTTCTGACACTTGAGTGTTCCTGTTGAACCCCAGGGTAGCGCAAGCACTCAAAAACCAGGCAGGAGCCAATATAACACACAAGCTGTTTATTGAAGCAGAGTAAATATATAGGTCTATGCTCATTTAAGGTGGAAAGTCAAAGTAAGAAATAGTCCATAATATATAGTCTATTGCAATTCAGAAAGAGTTCATCAATGTCCAATTTGTAATCCACAAGTGAAGCTCAATAACTTCCCTTAGATATCAACATTTGTCCATGAAACAATAGTGGAAAACAAGCACTGCAAATCCGCTTGAAAAGTCCCATAGCAAAGTCAAAGAAGCAAGGTAAACAAAGCCAAGTCAACCTTGATCCAGGAACAAGGAAGTCGTGGTAACAAGGCAAGGTCTACTCGGGAGTCGTGGCTCAGCACGGCTCTCCTGGAACTGGAAACTCGGCACGGATTCAGAAGACAAGGCAAGGAACTGGAAACTGGAACCTCTTCTGAGGAAAGGCAAAGTTGACACCGCAATGAAAATACAGTGCAGAGTACTTTTAACAGAATCCCAAGTCTGTAAGAATTAGGGAGTACAGGGCCCACGAAAGTTCTCATGGGAAAACTAATCATTATCTAGTTTGAGAGCAAGTCTTTGACTTCTTCTCAGTCCTTGTTTTCTACTTCTATCTTGGGTAACAAAATCTCTCTGATTAAAACTTCAATTATCCCCCAAGTCTGTACCATATGGTATGGTTAACGCTGGAGAGAATTCGGAATGTTTGCCAATTAGCAAATCCATGAAATCCGGCACCTGGGGCCTGAATTCTGAGCAGGAATGTCTTTGAATTCCGCCTCCTCATCTGTTTCTGACTCCAACTCTCGATGAAACCTGGTCCATGATGGCTGAGCCACAACAGTTCCATAGTTCAGGGGATGTGTTGGGATGGTGAAAATACCCAATTCCCATTTACCAGGTAGCATCTGCTGGGATGAATAGGAGCCTGTCCCTCTGTCACATGGGAAGCAGCTGATGGACACTTCAACTTCTTCCTCATAAAAATGATCTCTGATGCAAGGCAAAATTGTGGCAGGGACCACATTTCTTCTTGTTGCAAAGAAGATCTTTCATAGGAGGAAGTGGGAAGGTTAGTCGACTACTTCCCAAACTTGACAAAGCATTGGGAAATTAAAGTTAAAGTGGTGTCAACTAGAGGTATGCTCAGCATTTGTCCCATTTGCTTCATTCGAGTATTCATTTCGTACCATCCATTCGGATGGCACGAAACAAAAGAGGCCATTTTCGGATGAAACAAAAGGTGAAAAGAAAGAGAAAGTTGCAAGGTTTCAGTTTCTTTGTTTGGTTTTTGGAACATGTAGCTTTCCTCATGCGGCCCAGGGAGTTCTTCCACATGTGTCAGAGGAGAAGGAGATGATGTTTGAAGGGGTCAGGTGGGTTTGGTTGGGGAGTGCACGTGGGGCTTCGGAGATGGGGGAAAGAAGGGGGTCTCTGTAGCTTCTGTAGCACCATACCCTCAGTGTTAGAGAGATGATTTTCACCTCTCCAGCCCTAACACTGAGGGT